>NW_026623111.1:26830345-28080345 GCF_023065955.2 Ursus arctos | reverse complement strand
CAGACTGTGGGATTGAGCCCTACGTGGGGCTCCATGCTTAGCACAGAGTCTGCTTGAGATTCTCTCTCATTCACTCTCCCTTTGCCCCTCCCCCCACTCACACTCTCTCTGTCTCTAAAATAAATAAATAAATCTAAAAAGAAAAAAAAGTGATCCTAAAACAATGACCATTTCTTTAGAAAACTTAGAGAAAGAAAAGAGAAAACAAAACCATGTGTTACATATTTGGTAATGTTCAGTCTTATTCATTGTGTCTCTCATTTCTCTCCAATTTCATTTCACTTTTCTCTTTCTTTTTTCTTTTTCTTCTTACAAACACACACACACACACACACACACACACACACACACACACACAGCTTGGGGATGCATGAATACCTTTTGTTTCTGTTTTCTAGATAGAAGTAATATATCGTGATAGATAAGAGCACTTTCTATAGAGCCAGACTGCTCAATTGGAAACCTACTCTCATCACTTAATAGCACAGTTAACTTCAATAATACCCAAATCTCACAATTTCCTCTGGTCTATAAAAAGAGGATAATAGTAGGATGTATATCATAGCATTACTATGAAGAATATATGTGTTAATGTGTGGAAAGCACTTATAATAGTGTTTTGCATATTGTAAGATCTCTAACTGTAAGCCAATAGTCTAGATTATCTACATCCATATTTCAATTAGGTGTTTTATATTATACACACTTTGCCTAAAGGGAAGGGGAAAGAAATGAAAATATGTGCACTTTTTAGAGATGTAAGACATTGTGTTTGCATTATATTGTGCATTCTGTAAGTATACTGCCAAGTTGTATTTATTAGTGTTATTTTGACAGATGAGGAAGCATATTTGCAGTGGTTCAGTAATGTGTAGAAAGCCACAAACCTACTGACTGGTAAAGCACTGAATTAGACTTAGATTTTCTGGCAAGATATCAATTCATTCCAACGTGATTTTGGTATGCTGGATACATGCTAGAAAATATCCCCGAACAAAACAGACAAGGCACCTCCCCTGATGCTTCTCAAGTTCTAGTAAGGAGAGAGAAACAAACATGTTAGTAAATACAAGATAATTTCAACAATGATAATTCTCTTAAGAAAGTAAAATGAGATCATTTAAGAAATTGTAACTTAAGAAAAGAGGCATATGGTAGATAGAGGTAATCAGTAAAAAGCACTCAACAAAGTTAACACATGAAATGGGAAAACAACAATGAGCTGGCATCTTTAGCCAATCTAGGGCAGGGGTTGGGGTGGGGTCAGCCTTCAAGGCAGAGAGAACTGCAAGAGTAAACGCCTTGGTGAGAGAAAGTGAGGGATTCAAGATGTCAGCTTGAGCAATTAAATTCTGGTAAAGATTAATGGGAAGGAAGAGGAACCCATTAGAAATCAACCACAATAATTTGCTTGGACAAGTTAAGTATGTGATACCTTCATAGATATTCCAGTGGAAATGAATTGGCCATTGAAATATTAAGTGTAGAGCTTAGGAGTAAAATCCTCTTCATGTGCATGATATTAATTTTATTGACTACACCAAATGAAAGGATCTGGAGAAAGAAGTATAAAAGTGAAGAGGGTACAGGCGCAAGCTTTGAAGTACTCCAAATTTTAAGAATAAGCTGAAAAATTATTCAGTAAAAGAAACAGAGAAAGGACAGAAGAAGACAGATTGTATTGTCAGAAAAGCAAAAGTAAACAAGTTTTTCAAAGAGAAGTTGAAAAATCATGTGTATGAGAAGCTATTAAATGGTCAAGCACGATGAGCACAGAGGATAGTCTGCAACATGGATTTCAGTGATTAATGTGGAGTGCTGTGGTAAGAGGTGTGACTGCTCTGGATTAAGGGGAGACATGGAGATGTGGGAGTAGAGGAAATTCGTTGGGACAACTCTTTCAGTGGATATTCTGAAATGGGAGCAGAGACATGAATTAGTTTCTTTACTACTAAATTTATTTAGTAGTAAATAAAGAGAGGTCATATAACAAAAATTTAAGAACATGTTGGGGAAAAAAAAAAGAAAGAGACCATGTTGTTACCTGATGAAAATGACCATGTTGAGAGAGTTAATTTGATAATGTAGCTGGGAGAGAATAATTGTTGGATCAAAATTCTTAAGTGATTAGAGTATATTGAAGCTGGAGCACATAGAGGAGTTTGCCTTAGATAAGTTCAGAAATGCATTATGCATTTTAAGAGGAGGAAAAGAAGAGAGTGTAAGTCCAGTTGCATTTAAGTTGGTAAATTTGAACCTAGGGGTTTATGGAACTCCCACTTGGCTATATTCCAGTTCTTAAACAAGGGTAAAGTAAAGCCTTTAGCTTTCTTTCTTGAGTTAGAAGTTTAAAGATGGAAGAAAAGGTACAAAAGTGTTGTATTGGAAAGTAAGAAAGTATGATTTGTCTCATACAGTTAATGTTTCGCAGGAGTCTTCGTTCACTTTAATAAATATGTCAAAGGATTCACATAACCAGAATTACATGAAAGAGAGATCAGGATTTGCTAGTAATTTCAAGTTTTTATTTAAAAGGGTCAGAAAAATTAGAGAGAGATCTGGGATGTTGAAGATAACTCCCTAGGGGTTTATTTAGTAAAAGATACCCTCTAGGCAGGGATCATCCTATAATTACGGTCTTCTTTCTAATAAATATCATTAGCGTATTTACCTAAGAGTGCAGTTGACAAGAACACTAGCCTAGATCCATGCTCTCTTCTCTTTCCTTGCCTGAAAGGAGTTTCCCTCCCTTCCCAAGGAAGCAAAAGAGTCACAAGCCAACTGTCTTAACTCCTTGTTCCTCAGTGCTCATTTGTAACTTGTATACTTAACAGATTTTAAATGAGAGAATGTCTTAACGTTTTGTTGTTGTTGTTGTTTATTTGTTTTTATAAAAGTAGTAAGGTTAATGAATTGGAAGTCTTGAAAAGATTTTAAAAATGTTGGAATGAGGGATCCTAGAGTACAAGTGTGTAAGATGTATTCATCTAGCAGTACAGTGATTAAAGTTAAAACTTTAGAGATGGTATAGTTATTGATGATAGTGATTTTAAGATAATTATGGGAGTAGAATGTGGAGGAAGAATAAAAGAACATACTGTAGGAGATAGGTAAATCAAAATTGAGAAACTGGATTGAAGGGATAGATCCTTCATCTAAAACTTGACCTAAAAGTTATCATAGGGAAGTTTAAATAGAATGTGAAGTACTTTTGAGTTAAGTGTCTGGAAACTGTTGCAATCTGTGTTATTATTCTAAAGGCATAGAGCTTTTAGGGCTGAACCATGTTTTCTTTAATGAAATCTACCTTTCGATGTTTATTCATAAGGTCCTAATTAATTGTCAAGTGTAATCCATCAAAACAAATTGGGATACATTTGCAGAACATTGTGTAGAATTTGACCTTCACCAAATTTTACCTTGTTAAATCTTCCTCATACTTCTTTGAAAATGCCCATCTAAGTCAAATATATTTCTCAATTGTCTTGTATGTCATGGGGAAATACAGCTAGAGGAACCGAATAACCGGTTTACATTCTGTATTTAATAATTAGTCGTCCCTTTTGCACTCAACTGCCAGCTCACATAGTACTAAAAATATTAAGAAAAGAATTAACAGTGGAGATAACAATGTTTGCTGCTTGCCTTGTAGAATGAGAAGGTTTCCTTCCTTTTAATCAAGTAAAGAAAGAATTAGATTGAGATTAGTGCATGGTGCATATGTGCATTTCACACTTCTGACTGTAACTACACCATCAGAAAGAGAATAGAAAAAAGTGCAGGACTATATGGGATAACTGGCAATATCTTCAAGTAGGAAGAAAAGATTCAGCAGGCCTACTAAGTTAATAATAAAAAATATACTTATTTAACAGCATGACAAATATCTATTGTTCATAAGAAGAGCTCAGGTAAATCCACGAATGCAGAAATAAATCTGACAAGTAAAACATTCTAGATCAAATATTATAGGTAGGTTGGTATCATTTCCAAATTAAAGTGGTTGATCATGAACTAGGCTGTTTAAGAGCTTATCAGAAATTTCCTGCTTGCCCAACCCCTCTATTGTTTTTTTAAGATTTTATTTATTTATTTGACAGAGAGAGAGACAGCCAGCGAGAGAGGAAACACAAGCAGGGGGAGTAGGAGAGGAAGAAGCAGGCTCCCAGTAGAGGAGCCTGATGTGGGGCTCGATCCCAGGACTCTGGGATCATGCCCTGAGCCGAAGGCAGACGCTTAATGCCTGAGCCACCCAGGCGCCCTCAACCCCTCTATTAAGTTCTAATTATCAATAAGGTATTCTATGAAAAACAGAACAATTAACAGAGAGTCTCCATTTGCAAATCACTTGAAATCTCTTGGGCAGACAGTAAAATATCAGTTATAGTAAAATCCATTGATTATATGATGGACTCTACTGCAAGATTAAACCACCACCACGATGGGATCTCAGAGCACAACAAGATCAACACTTGCAGGTGTTAAGGAACTATTTCCTCGAGTAAATGTATCTAAAAATAGAATTTGTTAGCAGAATGTCTTAGGCCAAAACTTGGAGGGGGTTCAATTTCAGGCTGAGACAATGATACGAGTTGATTCGTGGAGAAGATGCTAGTGTGTAGGAAATGTTCAGGGTGATAATGTTAGAAAGATGACTTGAGCCCAGTCTGTCAAGAATTCTGAAATATAGAGGCATTAAATAGTTTTGCACCAATTTTAACTATAATCATGAAACCCGGAAGAAGTAAGATGTCCACTGGAAATTGCAGGTTATGGTAATTAGAGAAAATAATGTTTCTTTTTTTCTCTGGATAGTATATAAACTGTTTCCATAAACGTAAAGAAAATATAGCTTATAAAATCTGAATTGAACATCCCAAAATGTTTTCCCCCAATGAAACAATAAGAATTATAGCAAAACTAAGGAACTAAGAAAAGAAACAAAACCAAAGCAGAATTTCAGCATCTCTATAGGCAACTTATTTGAGGGAATAAAAAGTGACTAGCAATTACAGCAAGGCAAGGTATTGAGTGTGTGGGGTAAAGCAAGAGAGGGGAATTGTTCAAATGTAAAAATAATCTTTCTTCATAGAAAATTGAACATTACACTTTTTCAATATCCAATATGGATTACTCTAAAATGAAATTATTTCAGTCTTTGATTAAAATAACAGAAAGAGAAATATTAAAATCTTTAAGTTCAGAAATTGAAGGGGAAGGGGCGCCTGGGTGGCATAGCGGTTAAGCGTCTGCCTTCAGCTCAGGGCATGATCCCGGCGTTGTGGGATCGAGCCCCACATCAGGCTCCTCCGCTATGAGCCTGCTTCTTCCTCTCCCACTCCCCCTGCTGTGTTCCCTCTCTCGCTGGCTGTCTCTATCTCTGTCGAATAAATAAATAAAATCTTAAAAAAAAAAAAAAGAGAGAAATTGAAGGGGAAAAATGAACCAGGAAATTGATCATCATTTTGATACCAAAGAAGTAGATTTCTAAGGAAATCTTAATTCCTTAAAGGACTCAGAATCTGAAAAGTATTGATAAGTGTTCAGAAGAAAATGAATATCTGTAAATCAGTTCCAGAGCTAGGGTAGCAGTAACAGGAAAAATTCAGCAGGGCAAGATTTATTACCAGAGTGAGAAAGATCATCGACGGGGGGCAATGGAAATATAATTGTGTGAGATGGTGTAATAATAAAAATGTAATAAGAAGGTCAAAGGCTTATAGACTCATAAAACATTTTGAAAGGTGAACAATTCACCTTAGCCAGATAAGAAAAAAATATGAATATGGTGTAGCGACTTTTTCTGAACTTTAAGAAAATACTCTTTGCTAACCCATGCAAATTTGATGTGTGTTATGAATGCTACGACATTACCCAGCAAACCTATTTGACCTCTAACAGAAATGTTTGTAAATGGAAGTTGATGAAAACATAGGAAAGTAGTGGTCTCCTGTAATATTATATTAAGGTCCCTCTAATTCTGAAGCATTATGTGAATCACAATAGTGGTTAGAGAATATTTTACTACTAGCAGCAAAGAATTTGAGACTGAGGGAAAATTTAAAATTAAGACTAATTTTAAGTATAAGAATTAAATTTACATTTATCTAAGAATTACATATGCCTCTCATATCTATGAATTACATATGCCTCTCATATATTTTATTTCTTATTTGATATTTATGTTTTATATATTTAAGCTGTTGGGTATGCCAGTAATTGACACCAAGAATACAAAATCCTAAAAATCAATAACACAAAAGATACATAACATAAATGAAAAATAGTCATGAACAGTTAGTTAATAGAAGAAACACCAGTTGCCAAAAGAAGATTTGAAGAAAGGCTAAACCCCATTTGTATTAAGAGACATGCACATCAAAGTTTCTTTTGAAATAACATTTTATATGCTGTCTATTAGAAGCAATTAGAAGTAAACAGTACCAAATGTTGGAAAAGATATGGATTGGTAGGGTTATTTATCTATTTTGGAGGAGTAGGAAATATAGAATGCTTAGAAAATGTTTTTAAGTTGAACAGTCATATTTCCTATTACTCAACAATTGCACTTCTTGGTAAAACCAAGGTAAATTTCATCATATCTGAATCAAAAGTCAAAGAAAAGGATGTTCATACAATTGTTCTGTTAGTAATAGTTAAAAGAAATAACCTGGAAATAATTCACATACCCATTGAGAGGAAACATGTGTACATAATTTATGGTCTAGTCACATAGTGGCATAGCTTCTAATAGGAGTAATTATGCAACAATATGGGATGAACTTTATGTTGAGTTCCCAAAAAGGAAGTAGAGGAGAAAGAACATAATATGATATTATATAATGTTCAACCGAAATTAAATCATGGATTATTTGGACAAACATATATGTATAATGAAACTTGAAAACTTAAATAGGAGAGGGATTATGACACCAACTAACAGAAAAAACTTCTGGGAGGTGGTAGGTTCAAGGAAAAGGGAAGAGAACATGGGTAAATATAAGAAACTGGTAATTTCATAGTTGTTTGAGAAGTAGGTTCATAAATATAAATCATAGTACAAAAATTTTAATTGAGTTATTCACACTTTAAAATAACAGAAGCCCATATATAGAAAAGTAAGATTAATATAATTCAGTGCCTCTGAGGACAAAAACAGCCATCAGAAGAAATCTGAGATATCACTTCATATAATGATATATTTAGAAGATAAATATATGGCAAATTGGAGAGCCAGATTTGTCACCAATATTTCTAGGTTGCTTTAGTTTCTAACAGTTAAATGTAGGAACAGACCTGCAAGGGCTATCTCTTCAACACTCTATGTTTCTCAAACGTTCTTAGCCTCACATTTCACATGTGGAAAATTCACATAGTATCAATTTGCTCAGTTATTTGACACATTAAATGTAATTGTATGCATGGAAAATAGAACAGTATATTTTCTTAGTAAAAATTAATATTACAGTTCTTACCAGTGGCAGGCATTCTTCCACTAATATTACTTGGAGAAGACATTCCATATTAAATCAAATGTTTTGGTTGCCCAACACTGTCTATTCAGTAAGCTCCTCTTTCCAGTGATGTCCTCAGATGAAAATTATGGACAGCATAGTTGTGTATAAAATGTGATCATATTGCATACAGCATTTGTGAAGTTCAGGCAAATACCATTATGTCCTCAAAAATGAGGCAATTTATATGAGTCATTAAAATAAAATAATATAATTACAAACTATTGATTTAAAAGATACCAGGAAACTCAGGTAAGATGAAAGAGTAGAAGCAAACATAGGAAAAATTCCCTGATTAACGAGGGAAAAGGTGACATTTGCTTACAAGGTGCTTGAAGACTTGGGACAGCCTTGGAGGAGTTCATAAAAGCCTTAGCTTGGGGAAGATATAGTGAGAAACCTAACACATGGTTACACATTTGCTCTTAGGAGAAAAAATAAAAAATGAGCTGAGGGGCGCCTGGGTGGCTCAGTCAATTAAGCAGCTGCCTTGGGCTCAGGTCATGATCTTGGCGTCCTGGGACTGAGCCCCGCATCAGGCTCCCTGTTCAGCAGAGAGTATGCTTCTCCCTCTCCCTATCACCCTCCCCCCTACTCATGCTCTCACTCTCTCTCTCTCAAATGAATAATAATAATAATAAAAATCTTGAGAAAAATGAGCTTAGTTACAAAACAGTTCAATGGAGTTTCTGGAAGTTTGTGTTCAAGCTTCTATCCACAGAATCTAGCTTAGTAATTATTCTGATTATTTTAAGTACATACAATAAATACACAATCACATAAGAGTTAACTGACTGAACACAAATTAATTAAGAAAGAATTAAGTATGTCAATGGCTGGGCATAGACTACATATATTTTTCTTCTTCTTATCTTATTTTTCTAGATGCCTGAAATCACAGTTCATGTAATCACTTTTATTTCTTTATATATCCAATATCATCATTGCTCTCTATTTTCCTGCTCGTAATTCATATGATTAGTTTTGATCTTTGGCCTCATTACCAAACATTCTGGTATATTTAATCACATTAGCTACTTATTTAGCCTGTAACTTTACCTAGGAGATTTTGAAAGATAGCATCAATTGAAATTCACGGTTTCTCTTTGTGGTAATTTGAGTCTGCTACAAATTCAGGGGTTACATGTTATTTAATTTAGTTTACATAATTATGTATAACATCATTTTGCTCTGAGAAGTCTCTTTTAGTCCATTTAAATAAATCGTAGTTTTTAATTATTTCTCTGTATAACAAGTACCTTTAACTTGGGGTCTGTTAAAAGCTAACAGTAAATTGAAAGTTGTTTGGCCTTAGCCATCATTCTAAAATTATTGGAAGAAGCCATAAAAATAAGGACTGGATTGCATGATCAAACTTTAAAAGTCAGTGCATCAAAATTAGTTTAAAAATAGTATTTTCTGTGTTTTCAGATTCATTTTACAGGGGTATCAATTGTTTATGAGTAATTTCTTGATTATTTACTAACTCCCACTCCACCTTTTCACTGTACTGTGTGTTCCAATTGTTGGGAGGTATTTTCCTGTGTCCATCTCCTCTAAAATTCACTTGGAAATATCCCATTGATGCATTCTTTTTTTTCTTTTTTTAAGATTTATTTGTGTATTTGAGAGACAGAGTGTGTGGAGGGGGACAGGGGAGGAGCAGGGGGAAAAGGACAGAGAGAATCTCAAGCAGACTCCTCTCTGAGTGCAGAGCCAGACGTGGGGCTCTACTCCACAACCCTGAGATCATGACCTGAGCTGAAATCAAGAGTCAGATTTGTAACTGACTGAGCCACCCAGGAGCCCCTTCCATTGATGCATTCTTAAAATCTTAATTTAAAGATAATTTACCAAAACCAGATTAACTGTTTTAGGTAGACAATAATGAAATTATTAGGAATGTTTTCAGTTATCAATGTACAATAAACCAAATCATATAATATCTGAAAATCATTTGCTAACATGAATTGTCAACTCCCTTTTTAAATATTTATTTTCTAGCCATTAGTTCACATACTGTTGTTATAACTCAGTCTGTACAATGTATTTATTTTACTCTTACAATGAAAACTTACAGGTTTCCTATTAAAAGAAGGAACAAAGTGTCTGATAACATGACATGATTTGAAATTACATTTGATTTTAGATTAATGCCACAGAGAGATTACTTTTTTTGTCCAATGAATCACTGAAGCTGTTTTCTTTCTATGTATCTTTTTTCTTCTTGTTCATAATTTTGTGTAATATCTGGTGACCTGTTTACAAATCTTTTACTCTAGAATGTCTAATCTACAGGGTTGTTGCTATTGTTTTAATTTCAAATATTATAGTTTGCATTACCAGAAATTCCTTTTGGCTCTCTTCTATATCTTTCATTTCTCTTATCACTTTGTTCATGTCTTCCTTTAAATAATTGTTCACAGTGATAATGACAATTTTAATTTTTGTGTCTTCTTTTTTTTTTAAAGACTTTATTTATTTATTTGGGAGAGAGAGAGAGAGCACAGCAGGGAAGAAGGGCAGCAGGAGAGGGTGAAGCAGGTTCCCTGCCAAGCAAGGAGCCTGATGCAGGGCTTGATCCCAGGACTGTAGCTGGGATCATGACCAGAGCTGAAGGCAAATGCTTAACTGACTGAGCCACCCAGGCACACAATTTTTCTAATTTCATCATCTTCTAATTCCATCATCTATATAATTTCTAGGCCTGGTTCTATTTTTTTTTAATTATTTTATTTTATTTTATTTTAAGATCTCTACACCCCACCATGGGGCTTAATTTTACAGCCATGAGATAAAGAGTCACATGCTCCACCAACTGAGCCAGCCAGGCGCCCCTGGGTGTGGTTCTACCGACTTATTTTTATGCTTATTACAGACCACATTTCCTTGCTTCTTTGCATGTTTATTACCTTTTTACTTGATGATGGACACTGTGCGTTTGACAGGGTTAAGTATCTTGATTTTGTTGTCTTTATCTGGTTTTTAGCTGATAAGCAATAAAATTAAGTTACAGTTAAGTTTGCTAGCTCTAAGTCTTGTCTTAAAAAGCTTTCTTAGGGAAGGTCTAGAATGGTTTTTACTCTAAATAGTTGAGCCCGTGTACTAAGATTTAATCCTTATTTTTTCTCTAATGAATGCCCTGATACACAATCTAGCTTATGGTAACTTGCAAAATTATTAACAATTTGTGAATTTTTGAGCTTGGCAAACATGACTTCCCATTTACATTTTTCTCAGCCTTATTAATTTTTTCTATGTGTATACACATGGTTCTACCGTACAGAGACTCAAGAGCAGCCTTAAGCATGTTTCTGGAGCTATTACTATTATTCATTCATTCATTCATTCATTCATTCATTCATTGCATAGTTCCCTCCTCTCTGAGATTCTGCCTTGGAACTTCTGTATTTCTCAGACTTTTAGTCTACCAAATTGAAATCCGTTTCAGTCTTTTGCACATGAAACTGCTCTGTTCTGTTTGGGATTTTCCTCTTTGCTCAGAAATCCATAATGTGCCTCCCGGCAGAAGGAATGGAATATCATAGGGATTATCTCATTTGTTTCCCTCTCTCATGGGCCATAGTCCTATACTGTCTATTCTATCATGATAAAACCATTGTTTCATATCTTTTGTGTAGTTTTCTCGAGAAAGTAATTCTGTAATAGCTAAAAGCTTGACAATTTTTTTAGAAAGCTATTATGAAGAACCAGATTTTTTTTTCTAAAACATATACATAAAAAGGAAGATTGCTAGTTAGTCAAAGACAGAATTTTAGCTATTTATTTAAAGGAAATGTTTTTGGATATTCAGATTATGCAATATTGATTGGAAGGACATATATTTAACCTACTCTCTCCCATATATATTTGACAGCTTTGGCAAAAGCTGAGCTTAGTAATTAACTTTTGCCTCTTAGTGGAGAAAACATCATTATAAAGGTTTAGAGTCTTCAATAGTGTATAGAGGAAAAGGATTAAATGTTGATAATTTTTACAGTCTTGCTATAGTTTTCAAAATGGAGCAAGAAATAAGAAAAGAAGAGCTATTTGGGGATTTTAAATTCAACTAATTCATGATATATCTTGAAAAAAGTAGTAGCATAATGTGTACAATGTCACCATAAGAAAGTCAGAATTTAACTTACTGAAATATGTTAGTAAATATTTAAGAAATACAAAACTGATTGATTCAGCCAGTTCAATGCTCCAAATTTCCTGACACAACACAGCAAGAAGAAGGAATGTTATGATACATTAAGAGCCATTTTCTGACCAAGCAAGAGAAAGCCTATTACCTGTTCAAGGTAAAACATAACATTTTTCCTATTGTGAATTTAGAAAAAAATGATTTCTACAAATGAGTGTGTTTTATTTTATTATAAGAAGTAAAACATGCTATTGTTTTATATTTTATCAGAAACATACAATGTTCAATTAATTTTTTAATGAGTGGGAGTTTTTAAGCTTGGTAATAGTTACCTTAAAGGATGATGAAGCAATCATATATTTAAGATTTGCCCAGACTATAGGCTGGTGATTCTGGAACTCAAAGAAAATAACTGGAATGTGCTCTATTGAAACAACACAGTTACTTTTTTAGATATCATAAGTCAGTGCCATGCAATTTTCCCCTTCATTTTCCCTTTTTGACACCATAGAAAAAAGAGAAAAGGTAAAAGGGAAATGAGAAGTTTTATTCAAAGTTTTCACAAAAGTTGGTCCTGATCTATGTATGTAGAGCTTCCATATAAGCTTACATATAAACGGTGTCTGCAAGTCACGATAGGACACACTCAATCAAAACTGTGGCTGACAATCATGAATGGAAACTAATTAAATACCATTACATTCTGGGCTTCAAGAAATCAAATTCTTTCTAGGGAACTGCCACTCCATTTTCCTTGGACTCCTTAAAATCTTTGATTATAGGGTATATATATATATGTGGTATTACTATGATATTTTACTGTGTAATTTGTTCTTTTAACACAAACTGGGGTCTGTTGACACAAACCTATGGGAGAATTCAGTCAGATGTATTTGGAAAGGGCTGTATAACTCAGGGATTGCTAAGAGTTAAAAAAATCCATAAAAATATCTTGATTTTCCTCTAACTCACTTGGGAAGAAGAAGCACAACCCTAGTTATCAAAGCTCATGATGAGTATTAATTATTATTGAAAAATTTCTGGATATAAAATGAGTTTAGAAATGGAATGAAGTAATTGTAATTTTAGACAACCTCCCTACTCTTGAAGAAATATATCTTTCCAGTAGGGAAACCCAATCCTTGTAGTCCCTGTGATGTCACCTTCTTTGTTTCACACCAGACAAAGATGTATGACTCAGGGTCTACAAATCAGAACTCTTTGTTCGCTTTGCTACAAACATATATTCAGGGAGAAGACTTTTTAATTATATAATTTAAGAAATTTCTCATTTCTTTTGCTTAAGGTATTCTGAGATGGTTTTCTATAGTAATTCTACTTAATATATATATATGTTTAATTAAAATTGTATAATTCATAATTGTTAATTTGATAACATGAATAATTGACAGCATTTGTATATTTCAGTAATAGCTGAAAATTTTCTCTTTAGAAGGGTAAAATAATTGATAATTTGAATAAATTCTGTGTTAAAGAAATTTCAAGAGATTTGTTAAAACTAATCTCAGAACTTTTGGGGCACCTGGGTGGCTCAGTCAGTTAACCATCTGCCTTCAGCTCAGGTCATGATCTGGGAGTCCTGGGATCTAGTCCTGCATCAGGGTTCCTGCTCAGCGGGGAGTCTGCTTCTCCCTCTCCCTCTGTCACTAACCAACTAATCTCTCTCAGGATGTTCATGTTCATTGACAGAGATTGGAAAAACTGGGCCAGGGTTGTTTTTGTAAATGAAGTTTTATTAGAACACAGCTGTACATAGTTTTTTTGTTTTGTTTTGTTTTGTTCTGTTTTATTTTAGTATATTCTCTGTGGCTGTTTTTGTGCTACGGCAGAGTTTTATGGAAACTGTATGCTTCACAAAACAACATACTCACCATTGGGTCATTCGCAGAAACAGTAAATTGCCAATCCTTATTATACTAACAGTTTGAATGATCATATTTATATGGACTTTTAAAAATACTTCCAGTCATTAAATAATTTGATCTGAATAGGACTATTAGCATATGTGACCTTTTGGAAGGCTAGAGAGAGGTATCTGAAAACTAGCATTCACTGAATATGGGTTATTTGTATTTATTCTAGTATTTATTTAAGCTCTATGAATCTGGGCTACATTCGTATCTTCGTGGAATTATAGAAAGGAATGAGGTAGTTCAGACTCATTCTTTTAATTTCAATTCAGTAAGACCGAAAAGTGCAAGATTATTTGCATAACATCATGTGACAAATGTGTGCAGGGGTGTAATCATTTCTTTTCAGAAACAATTTAAAGCTGGAATATTCCATTAAAATGGGATACATTAGAAAGTTACTTCAGTCTCTTTTCTTTTATGTGAGATATATAGAGATTCTGAGCATGATGGGTTTTGGTAACAAAATTCCTCGATTTTTCTGCAGGCAGACTAGAGACAGAATGGTGATATCCATCCTCCCGTAGATCTTATTCACTATTTTAATTAAATACTCATGTCTATAAACCACATTCCATTTGACTGGGAAGGGGAGACATTAATAAAATAAAATATGTTAGGACTGAACATGTCCATTTCAAGCTCTGACTTGTCATGTTGATGAAGTACATTTCTCTGCCACCAATTCTTACACATAAGTTGGTTTATAAAACGTTTTATCTTAAATGTTTTTGAGATCATTCTCTTCAGGGGCTCGAAATAAAGTATTTATTTAGAAGTAAGCAATGATTTTAACGTAGTAACTATTTGGGGTTAGCTTGCTTTTTAAATTCTGCCTACACCATTAATTTTAAAACATTTACTAGTGCCCTTCCTTTAGGCATTAAACTTTGTAAGTTTTTTTTTTTTCCCTTTTGACCTGTCTTGCAACTCCAGGAAATTATTCTGAAATAATTATCCCAACAGAACTTAGTGATCAGTACATCAGCAGACTTGTATGTCTTGGGAGCAAAATCAGCAAATTAAAAGGGCATTTTATGAAGAACAGGTCATTTAGGCTAGTTCAACTCCTGAACCTGCAAGCAAAACCATAACAGAGAGCTATTTTCTTAATGTCCTTGAGTATACTAGAACAAAATCTTCTCAAGTGTTTTACACGAAGAGCTCTGTTCATAAGGAATTAGGTCAAACTATTAAACTTACCTCTTGTTTGATGTAAAATAAAACTGCTTATTGCAGATCTAACAAAACACTCGATGTCCTATTAGGTTGCCTTCAAAGAATGTCCTAGATAACCTTACAGTAATTTAAAGCACAAGCTAACTTCAATCTGTCTTGTCTACTCTAAGTCTCAAGCACATTAGAATAGTCTTGAAAATGCAGTCTTGCAAAAACAAAATAATTTCTTGCTGATTATATGTTTCTTTTCACCTGGTCACCAATGCTTTAATTTCTCTGCATTTCACCTATAACGGAGAATGTTAAGATAATCAAAGGTAAAATAAAAGATCTAGGTTAATTAATATTAAATTGATGAGGCTTTGAAATACATATAGCTATGTATAAAGCACCATTTCCTTTTTGTGTGACCTACACAACTCCTTCCTGTCTCCCTTCCCTTTCTTCCCTTTCCTTGTCAGTGTACTATAACTAGAGTTCACTTCATGTGGAACTCTAGTTTCCTCTTGCATTTCCAAAGCTGATAGAAGAGGGTAACTTTGATCTCTATTTAATACCAAAAATCTCGTGAATAATATAAAAGGTAATTCTTTAACTATCAGAGTAAATTGTATTGTTTTTTGCTGCACCATCAAACGAGATTATTTGGAATGAATACATGTTGATTTGGTATACTCTGCATTTCTTTGTCTGTAAGAAGGTGAAGATGCATTAAACAAGCTAGAACACTTCCGTGCTATTGCATAACAAGGCAGCAAGAGACTGTTATGTATTTTTTAGAATTACCTGTACACTGTTAATTGATATATTTCTATGAAAATATATGATGACCTAACAGTGCCACATAGGTTCTGCTGCCCAACAAAAGATCCCCAAATGTGTTGGTTTGAATGTTATTTTAGTTTATGAAACATCTGTGTAGTTTTTCTCTTCTTGGTCAGGCTCAGTTAAGTTTCAGCAGGGCTCACTCATGGGCTTTTTACAGCTGGTGGGTTAGCTGGAGATTGACTTGTACAGAACGGCCTCATTCACATGGCTTGTATTTGCCAGATTTTGGCTGGGGATAATAGAATCTGTGACGGTCGTCATCATCCAGTAGCGAGCCTGGACTTGTTCACACAGCAGTAGAGTAAGAGCCTCAAAGTCCTTAAACCTTACAGATTTTTGTTTGTGTCAAAGTGGCACTTTGCTATTGGCCAAAGTAAATGACAAGGCCTTCCCACATTCAAGGGGTAGAAAAGTCTCCACATTTTGATGAGAGGAACTGTAAATCTCATTGCAAGAGAAATAATATAGGAAACATAAGAATCTGTGGCCATTTGTGAATTCTATCAAAATAGAACACTCTAGGGGCCTGGGTGGCTCAATAGGTTAAGCGTCTGCCTTTGGCTCGGGTCATGATCCCAGGGTCCTGGGATAGAGCACAGCATCCGGTGGGCTCCCTGCTCAGCAGGGGAGTCTGCTTCTCCCTGTCTCTCTGCACCTCCCCCTGCTTGTTATCTCTCTCTCTCTCAAATAAATACATAAAAATCTTTTAAAAAGAAAGAAGATTATATTTGAATTTTTTTTTTCTATTTTAAAATCAAAACCAATTATCAGGAATTAAAAAGGAATTAAGTTGTAATTCAAATTGTGATTTAGATTACAGATATCATAATGCATAATGATAAATAGACAAAATAATTTTTTTCAGTCAAGGTTCCCTAGCTCTCTCCTTGCTCATGGCTCTGTCCATGCCAACTCACCGGACTCCTGCCTTCTTCAAGGTCTTTCCCTCTCCTCTGGCTCCAGATGTTCCTACAACTGGCTTTTCCTCATTATTTATGCTGTACATCATAGCCTGCCAGAAAAAAAAAAAGAAAAAAAAAGTCTTCTCAGACCAATGTAGAGAATCGAAGGCCTCAGATATGTACTCTCTTATATGAGAAATTGTTTATTTTCTTGCTGCACTTACCAGTAACTTAAATTATGTTTTCTAGTTATTGGTTTATTATTCAGTTTCTGTCTTTTTATAACAGTGTAGAGACACCTTGTGTGCTATAATTCTACTTAGTACCTGGAATAGTGCTTGGCAAATGCATAAAAAATTCAGCATATTTGTTGAATGATAAACGTTAGATGATGAGAAATTAATGACTTTTTCTTTTCTTTGTGGAAACAAAGTGGCTAAATTTCTGCTAAATCACTTGCTTTAGCGGGTTACCACGCAACAAGACCCAAGTCTCAAGACATTTGTGTAAACATTTTTTATATAGAAGAAACAGTGATCTCTGGAATCTTCTTTGCTTAGAGCTGAGAGATTAATTTTACTTTAAAAGTACATTATATATAACATTCATCTGACATTTCACATTTATATTTTCAATTACTCTTCAATAAGTGACCAATACTTAATCAGTCATTACTAACAGCTTTCAGATTAACACCATGCAATTTTTCCCATAGTAATCTTAGCTGTCAAGAGAGGATTTTATGCACAGAAACCAGCAGTAACTTAAATTAGTCTTAGCTCATTTTCCAAGTGTATTTATATCTTCTTCTAAATGGAAAAAAGTATAGAATATAGGCATTTTTAGAAATAAAAGTTTTTATTAAATAGTTATATTTTTATATATTATATATGTATTTTTTACTATTATAAAATGAACGTGTTTTAATAATCTCCTGTGTCTCAGGTGATACCATCAAAAAAGAATAGAAATATTACATAAATATTTTAAAGTCAATGTTGTTTGATATGTTAAATAACTTAATCCCAGTTTAATGTATAATTAGATGTTAATAGTTCATGGTTAATGGTCAGAAATGTCAAATTATTCAAAGAGATATAGTTTGACATCTTAGAGTGAAATTTTGTTTCATCATTATATCTCTGAATTTCATCTCCTTGTTTATGAAATGGGGGTACAAATTATGATTTTTATAGCTATCTTCTTGCCTAGCATTTTTTAAAAATTTCTGTTGCCTCTTCCTCTGCGTTACTTATTTTTGCTCTTCATGTAATGAATTTTTCTTTTGGCACTGACAATTGAGCTCCAACTATCCGTGTTGTACATTTAATATGAGGTTTGAATTTTCATTTCGTCTGCACTCCTTGCATATATATGATTCATTTTCATCACAGCTTGCATATCCTGCATTTCTATATAACATGAGACAAAATTAAAATCTTCCTCTTTCCTTTAGAAAATATTTCTCATAGATATGATAATATTAATGCAAAAAAAGCAATTGCTGAACCTTCATTTTGCTAAGCTGTAGGCTCTTTGATGCAAACACACACACACACATACATTAGCTGCTGTTTTCTTACCACCATGACATTTGTATTATTATCTAACTTGTATACATGACAGAAGTATGGCTTATAATGATCAACTGATTTTTTTGTCCGAAGTTATACACCTGCTAAGTGCTAAAGCCAAGATATAAATGGAGGCTTTTTCTGATTCTAAAACTCATATTATTATGCATTAGCTGCACATTGCTAATTTTGCATTGTGCAAATCCTTTTTCCTGCATTTTTAGAGCAATGGTCTTCTTTCACTGGACATATTTTATACAATGTATCCAAATATTTTAAATGAAATACTTATTTTGGAAGAAGAAACATATCTTCAAGATTAATGTTTGTCAACTATTAGAGTGTGTGTTTTTCACAGCATTGATTAATTCATTTCTTCTATGATAGTGCCATCAGTCTTAAAGTTAGAGGGAATAAATAGCATTTAACCCTTAGACAAATAATGAAATTTCTGGTGTAACACAGGTATTTATCAAGGATTATTCTGCTTAAGTGAGGCAGGATATTTTCTTCCAGTTGTCTACTCTCCTGAATATGAGGTATTTAATTTTTTCTGATTAATTAAATATAGCATATAAACATCTTACTAGAAACAGTTTTTTAAATATTACATTCCTTGAGGACATTGGTCTGAGCTGTCCTTCTGTCTTTGCCATAACTGACTGGTTTATTTCCAATCCAGTCTGAAATATGCCAGCCCATTTCACAAAAGCTCACTTTTGCTATTAACTGGGCTGACTTGAGTTTTGAGGAGTTGAAAATTCCTTTGGATATTTAAAAGTTCTGATGTAGAAAGGAGAAAAGGTCAACTTCCTTTCCTTCTTAGAAGTAGCTTCTGAATAAATGCAGATTTTTTTTTTTCAATTATGCAGCTCCAAGCCTCTAACATTAGGACAGAAAGCAATTCTGACTCTACCTTGAGGAAAACTTGCTTTATTTTAGAATTCTGGATTTTAGTTAGTGTAGTAGGCTCAATTGTGTACCCCCCTAAAAGATATGTTTGAGTCCTAAGCCCTGGTACCTGCGAATGTGATTTCATTTAGAAATAGGGTGTTTGTGGAAGGAAAGAGATATAATATGTTAGACATTACTAATAGAGACACATGTTTTCCAAGGCTTTTGTCTTTATTCTACTATTTTTCCAAGAGCTGAAAAAATATGTAATATATAATGTCATTAAAATGATATATTTATGACAATACCTATTATTGTGTAATTATTATATTGTATAACCAAAACTTCTCTGAATATTCAATATGGAACCCAGAAGTTTCATAAAATAAGTGTTTGGCTTTACATCATCACACATTCATTATTTGAAATAAGAATATAAAATGATCAGTATTTGGAACTTTGGGAAATCAGAAAAAACAGTTTTTATGTTAACATAGTGGAATTATTCCCAAAATTCTAAACATGAGGGAAAAATTTGCCTACATTACTGAAACATAGAAACATGTTTTCCCTAAAAATGGTGACAATAAATGCCTCTTCAAATAAAGATAGTTTCAAAAATCTTTTTAACATATTTAAAAAAAATTCAGTTATTTTCCCAAAGGTTATCAGTTGCTCCCTGTTT
Source organism: Ursus arctos (assembly GCF_023065955.2). Classification (NCBI taxonomy): domain Eukaryota; kingdom Metazoa; phylum Chordata; class Mammalia; order Carnivora; family Ursidae; genus Ursus; species Ursus arctos. The sequence continues at coordinate 28,060,688 of NW_026623111.1, read as the reverse complement.
TGTTTTCACAGTCAGGATTTCGAAGAGGTAAGCGCCCCCACATGTTCATTGCAGCATCATTCACAACAGCCAAAATATGGAAACAACCCAAGTGTTTATCGACAGAGGAATGGATAAAGAAAATGTGTTATATACATACAATAGAATATTAATCAGCCTTTAAAAAGAAGGAAATCCTGCATTTCTGATCAAATGGATGAACCCACAGGACACCATGCTAAGTCAAATAAGGCAGTCACAGGACAAACACTGCATGATCCACGTTGAGGAGGTCTCTGTAATAGACTTATAGAAGCAGAGAGTAGCACGGTGGTTGCCAGGGCCTGAGGGGAAGAAGGAATTGGGAATTTTTGCTCAGAGGATATAGTTTCTGCTATGCAAGATGAGTAAGTTCTAGAGATCTGCTGTACTGCAGAGCGCCTATAAACAACAATACGGTATTATGCACTTTAAAAAATGTTAAGAGGGGCACCTGGGTGACTCAGTCAGTTAAGGATATTTTGCTCTTGGGTCAGGTCATCATCCTGGAGTCCCAGGATTGAGCCCCATGTCAAGCTCCACGTTGGGTTTGCTGCTCGGCATGGAGTCTCCTTCTCCCTCTGTCCCCACCCTGCTCATGCTCTCTCTCTCACTCTTTCTCTCTCTCAAATAAATAAAATCTCAAAAAAATATCAAGAGGATGAATCTCATGTTAAGGGTTTTTACCACAAACCAACCAACCACCGAAGAACACAGGGAAGTTTTTGCAGGTGTTTTGATCGTTGCGGTGGTATCATGGGTGTTTTGCCTGTGCTCGAACCCACATTAAGTGTACACAAGCTTTTGTGTATCGATTATACCTCAATAAAACTAGGAAAATGTGTTCTCAAGGCACACTATAAATATTCTTGACTAATTTTCAGTTACAAGATAAACTATTGACTATATGAAAGTGGTTATGGATGAACCATTCACATTCCTTAAGTTTCTGATAATGATTTAATTCTGTGTTTGTAAATAAACAATATCAAACTTCAGTTTAAATAACATTCAATTACTTCTTAAACTTTGAAGTTTTCTCTTTATTTTTTTCATTATTTGAGAGACACGGATGCAATTTCATTATTAAAGTTCGTGTTGATTCCAACTATACTATAAAGCCAAACACGTATAGTCAAAAATTAAATTTAAAGACATCGTTAAAATACAAATCATTATTAAGTTAAGATTTATGATTATCTAGGAATACTTAAATTTCAATATTTCTTATATGCTAAATTATATATGCTAAATATCATACTACAGAACATTATAAATGATAGGACAAGCAAAACAAATACATGTCTATATTATAAATTGTGCACACAGGTGAATGCGCAGTAAAACTCAAGTATAGTAATAACTCAATACAGAATATTTTTCCTAATTAAAAGCCTGTAACCATTTAAAAATCTATTGATAAATTTAATATTAAAATATTAAATATACTATATACTTTCAATTATTGTAATATATAATGCATAATAAGTATCCATGGAACACTAGTAGAATATTCAAAAATTAAGAATGGATACTCCGAGTATCAAATATTAAAGTGTGTTGAAGGAAAGGAAAATTAAAATTGACATACCAAATGCATATCCACTTACTCAATTCTTTAATAAGGCTTTGGTGGCACAAACATGTTCAGACATTGTTCTGGATTTAAAATTTACATAATATAAAGTAAAAATAGTACTTTGATTAAGGTTTTCATACATAAGTCTTTGATAAAATTTCCTTGGATAAATTCATAGAAATACAATTACTGAATTATAATTATAAATAGTATAAGAGTTCTCAATATGTGTTGTCAATCTATTTTCCAGAAAGATTATGTAAATTCATAAAGATTATAACTAAGTATTTTCATTAACTTGGATGAATTTTTTTTCGAAGTTAATCTTAAGTAATGAGATTAATTATATAAACTAAAACGAAATATATTTTTTATGTACCCAAATAATCTTTGTACTGAACTCTTACATTTTTCCTTGAAATCAAATGTAAAAAAGTTTCACACAAAACAAGTGAATTAACCTGTAATTTCCTTTATTTATTAATATTCTATATTTTATTCCACTACAAACAGATTTAACCTGAAATAAAATGTGTATTTCTAGAAAACACTTCATTTAAATGTAATATATGGATACAAAATAGCAAAGATTCAAATCCTGGCTATAGGTATGGGTACTATTTAAGACAATATTAAGATTTGATTTAATATCTTTGAGTGTTCTTCTAATTTCTAGGTCTTAAAATATATTGTCATTTTTTGTACTAAATTATTATATTACATTTTCAAGTCTTTGGAAAATAAGAATTACACATCATTTTTCCTGGTATAGAGTGCATGCGTGGCTCAGTCAGTTAAGCATCTGCCTTCAGCTCAGGTCATGATCTCAGGGTCCTGGGATTGAGCCCCATGTCAAGCTTGCAGGGAGCCTGCTTCTGCTTCTCCCTCTGTAGCTCCCCTTGCTTGTGCGCTCTCTCTCTCTCTCTCTCTCTCTCATAAATAATAACTAAAAATCTTTAAAAATTTTTTCCTGGTATGCATTGAGCATTTATCATTTATTATATCCTCACTATATTTTATTTTATTTTTTCTTAAGATTTTATTTATGAGAGATAGAGAGAGAGAGTGTGTGTGTGTGTGCATGCAAGCTAGGGGAGGGGCAGAGAGAAAGAATCTCAAGCAGACTCCCCACTGAGCATGGGGCCCAACTAGGGGCTTGATCTCAAGACCCTGAGATCATGACCTGAGCTCAACCAGCTGAGCCACCCAGGCACCCTTATAATATTCTACTCTACTAAGTATCCAATCCATGTTTTAAAAAAAAGGTCAAAATATCCCATATGATTATTAAATGATAAAGGATTTATTCAAATCCAGCTTTTTATCACAAAAACAATAATCATAATGTACCATATATCAGAGTGATTTTTAAAATTTTTGTAATCAACTGATAAACTCTTCAGAGAGAAGTACTCAAACACATAATGTAGGTAAAAGTGATGAACTAGTTTAAGTCTTAAAAATTTGGCAGAAATGCATTGTTTCAGAATTCTATGCACCACCTCAGCGTGGTTTCAGGGTTCTATGGGGTGTAGCTCTCAAGGGTAAATCTATTTTCTGTCTCAATAAATTTTATTCTAATTTGGTTATATTAGATCTAAGAACTGAACTGGAACATAATTTTTGAAAGTTACAAAACAATTTTGGGGGGTGCCTTTTAGAGTTTAAGGCATGAGTTTAAAGGGTCACAATGTGATTGGTTATAAATGGTATAAACAGATACGTATGTATTCCTTCTCCCCGTACCTTTTTGTTGTTCTATAGTGATGATGCAGGAATTCTAACCATTGGAACAGAAGCAAGGAAGTTATACTAGGCAAAAAAGCGGGTTGGCTATCACAAGGTTACTTTCCTTTAGGGGATGACAAGGGTCCATCAGCAGATTACCTAAGTAGTGCTGATCAGGCGATTCCTGATTGATTGGTTTAAGATGCCACTTCCGTGAGAGTCGAAACCGTAATTAAGTCTCCGTTTGGTGACGCAGCGCCTCGACTAAAACACTCTCTTTGGGAACTGTTGTCTTGATTTTAAGGAGTACTTACCAATCCCTGCAACTCTCAGCAGGATGGGTCAAATCACCAACCGTACCAGCATGCGAGCCCCCTTATCTACACCTTCTAACCCCCAGATGGAGTTTCCTCAGAAATGACATAGAATATCATCAGAACTTATGAATTTGATATGAAGAAAATCATTCTTAATGCTTATTACAGTATTTATAGTAAGTGCAGAAAACAGTCGTTTATCCAGAATACATAATTAGAAAGAGAAATCAATTCACAGTTTGAACAAAGTTTGGTTTTGTTTGTTTTGGAATTATCTTGTTAATGACAGAATCTTCTGAATTGTAAGGATATGCTTTATTTGTTGTATAGTTTTATTTTCATGTAATTTTTATATTGTTTAAGTCTTTACATATATGTTTTATATTTTATATAAATAATACAGTTTAATCCTTTATGAATTTTTTGAAAAATAGAAGAACATTACTCTATCTGAGCAAAAAACCTGCACAGGACAATTTGATTTTCCATGTACACTACCAATTAGACTAAAATCTAGTATTAACCTAATATTACTGTGTGTATGGTCTTTACTGCCTTTTATTTTGATACTGTGTGTGAGTAATGTATACAACGACAATTAAAACCTTTTAGGATATATAAGAAAATAAAAACGATGACAGGTTGGTAACTTTCTGTTTTACGTGATAAGAAACACATATCACATTTTCTAAATAACATTGTTAAAAAACACACAAGCCATACCTCTACATCCTTGAAACACAATTAATCACTCATTAAATTACAGATGAAGCAAAAGTATATTGCCAACTTTGTTCACCACACATACACACAACTACCACCACCAAAGTCAGAAGCTGAGCTATTTGCCTGATATTTAAAAGTTATATTGCAACTTTCCCAAACTTTCGATTTGATGTTTGTTATGACCACATTCAGAGGCAGAATCACAGTAATGATTGTAAGCAATGGGCACCGTTTCTACTGCTTTACATCAAACTCCACATGTGATGTTATTTCCTTTATTATGCACTGCATCTGGGCATACCGATAAAACTGGCAAATAGAAAAATAATCTTACAAAAGAAATGTATTTGTAAGATTAAAATTAATAGCTGATTTAAGAAAAAGTTAAAACAAAATATAATGCTTGTATAACTAAATCTTTTTATATCAGTTTTATAAAGAGTTTAATTCTGGTCCTGTGAAAGTCTTTGTGTGAAAACTAATTTACAGTGGATTACTAAAAAGCTCATTATTATATTTTTAATAAATCCATCTTATTTTGCTAAAAAAGGACAGTAATGAAATTTGTTTGATAGTTGCCCAGTAAACATACATCTCATAAAAAGCTGGGGAAATAAATAGTAATTACATCATAATAGCCTCCATTTACAAATATAATTTACTTTTCTACTGAAAAAATTTATACTAAGCTTATGAATGTTTAGTGCTTCAGAGAGAGAATGCTGTGACCTCATTTAGCAATTAGTTTCCTTTCTATGCTCCATAAAATTGAAGAGATTTACAAAGCAAGTGGAAATACTAACTTTTATAATGATGAGCCATATGGCACTCGGTTTACTATATTTATGCTTAGCAGAGAGTATAAAATTATAGTTCTTGCATTTTTTTACAAAATGAGGTTACTACTCCTATTATGCTTACAAATTAGCAAGAGGAGGATAACAAAAAAAAAGTTTCTGGTTACTTTAAAAAAATAGATTCTGCAGAGACTAACATTTTTCTTGAGCTATTTTGATTTATAATAAATTTTAAAATGTTTATAAACATGAAATACTATTTTTATTGGAAAAATTGCCCAGGTGAAATCTATAACACGGTTAGTTTGGTTTAGGAAGCCTTTTACTCCTAGTCCAAATGTGCTCTTAAACAGAGACAGGGGCATTGCCTCTGACCTCCTGACTACTCTGTATCTCTTCAACTGAGTACATTCAGTTTGGAAAGGACATATTTATATTCGGTGATAGGTTAATCTATAATTCATTGTAAAAGATTGTATAAGCCTATAATCAGATAAATTTTAATCTCCAGTTGACATGGAGAGGCAGAGTTATGAATATGAAATGTGTTGGACTCAGCTAATAAAAGAATGGAAACTACACTACACCATTCATTAGCTGTGTGGTTATGGTAAGCAATTTATATCTCCTTGGGGGCAGCTCCTGTGTCTTAAAGGCGATGGTAAGGAATATCAGCGTTTTATTTTTCTAATTATGTTAGGAAGACTTACGAGCATTTTAAGCAAAAATTATTAACCTAGTTTACATAAAATTTGGTCCCTTTCACCTCTTGTGAATTAGCTACAAACGGTCCAGCATAATGAAATGATCCTTCGAGAGCAATGATCAAATATGTTGGTGATAACACATAAAAAAAGTGCATCTCACCTCACCTCCAAAGAGAGTGAGTGTGGATTGTACTTCTTTTAATATTCAAATAGTCATTAGTTGAGTGAAAATTCATGTTACTGTACAGACTCACTCAGAATTTTATTTTCTACATAAATGGGCATAACTATTCTATTAACATAACCCTGCCAATTTTCTGGGTATGATTGAAACATTTATCACTACTATGCACATTTTTAAAAAGTCACCATAGCTCTTGTTTGTTCTTCCTTGGTTATGCATTCTCAATTTGAAAATTATCCTATATGCCCTCATCTTAAGCAGCAAAAAACTATGAAAATTTTATACATAGAATTATCTTTTCTAGGAAATAAATAATATATGTATACTAACTATACTTTTAATATCAATTTAGTGCATATTTATGTTATTTTGGAGCTACACAATCAACATCTCCTAATTAGAACCCTTTATTTTGAGTTACCATACTCGCAAAATGACAAATTACTTTATAAGGCTTCAATTCCATGGAGTTTGGAATACTAGATCAAAGTATCATTTTATGAGAGTAGTGCTGAGCTCAGAAGCTCATGGTCATTGCACTGAGTTTAAAACTAACTACTTTATGCTAGTTTCAAAATAAAGAGAATAAACTATGTGGTATTTGCAGTAACACAGAAGGGAGCCTAAACCCAGGAAACTTTCTAGTACTGTTTTTTTTTTTTTTTCAAAAGTCAGAAAGATTAGCTTTGCTTGCATATAACAATGTGCTATCATTTTGTAATGCGAACAGAAAAGATTAAATCAAAAAATGTAAATGTAATCAGTTTTAAAGCCATCTGAAGACTCATCATCTAAGATATAAATTATAGGCTTTCCATGGCTGCTGAAAACTTAATAGCCTTTATTTCTAGAATACATACTATGTTGAAAGTGTGATGTTTTACATGGCTTAATGAGAATTCAAATCAGAGTATTTCTAAAAGGAAAGTATTGGTTCACACTAGGTCAACCATGATAAAAACCTGTTCCTGCAGCTATCTGAATTACTACATAAATCCATTCTCTTGTCAGTTGTAAGTTGTTTCAATTGGCCCCTCATACCTTTCAGATAAAATGTAAATGGACTGTTGCAGTCTATAAATGGATTAGGTCTTTCATACATAGATATATCTTGTACATTTTATTTTCAAGAACCCCTTTTATAATGTCAGAATGATCAGACTCATTAACATGCATCACAAAGATCATTTCCAAACTTTAAAAACCCCCTCCTGGGAGCACACAAGATTTGTCATTGACCCTTTTTTTTTTTTGCTTATACCAGTTCTAAACTGGCATTATCAATAGCAATGTAATCTGCCACTCTCCTGTCTTTCAGGAATTATAAAAGTGATGTACTTTAAAAAATGGGCCCTATTGATTTTTATACTCAGTTCATGAAGACAATCTTCCTCCTGCCTGAAATATTTGGAAATGTTGGCAAGAAATGCAAGAATGATAAAATGTGATTAACACGATCTCGAACTTTAATTAAAATAAATTAACTTTACTTGAATTATGACGGAACAATTTCAAGAAAAACACGGAAGTAGCTGAGGGCTTGAGGTTCATACTGTTTGATATTTTATGAGTATATTTGTATCCAATAAACATTTGATCCTCAACATTAGTTTATCATCTGAATGGAAGACAAAAGCTATGAAAGATGTGGTTTGGACACCCTTAAAAATAGTTTTAATCATATGTGTCTACCAAACTCTTGAAAACTGTTTTTATGTATTTGGATGAAAGAGTTCAGTATAAAATCTGGAGCGCAGAGTGAGATCGGGGTGAAAGCAACTGGTTGATAAACACAACCGATGAGATTTAAAGATACAAGGTCACAATGGGGCTGGAGAACAGCTTGTGTCAGGCCTCAGATGTGTGGACGAGGGGGTATGATACAGGTATCATAACACATTTTGGAAGTGAAATGCCTCATGATGGGGGCTGAGTTGAAGTGAGGTGGGGAAAAATGATCTCTATGGGCATTTTAATCAATAAATATTTCAGGAAGCTAAATGGTATGGAGAAATGTATTAAAAGCAAACAGTAAAGAAAGATGCAGAAAAACAACTGTGTTTTGGCAAAGCCATCGTTTTTATTTATTTTATTTTATTTTTTTAAAGATTTTATTTATTTATTTATGTGACAGAGAGACAGCCAGCGAGAGAGGGAACACAGCAGGGGAGAGGGAGAGGAAGAAGCAGGCTCTCAGCCGAGGAGCCCGATGTGGGACTGGATCCCGGAACGCCAGGATCACGCCCTGAGCCGAAGGCAGACGCTTAACGACTGCGCCACCCAGGCGCCCAAAGCCATCGTTTTTAAAGGCTACTCTCGATTAAGTTACATTGTTTACTTTTTTCAATGAAGACTAGAGAGTATCTCTAGAAAGTACACCAGATAGTTTCTTCATTTTCAGCACTTTAACATGATGTGCTAAATTTCTCATGTATTTGTGGTGGAATTTTTCTCAGATTTTAACATCAGATTGTGTAGAACTGCCCTTTGTATTTTCAAGGATACTTAAACATCCTTTAATTGAATGTTACTTGTACTTTAGTTCTACTTACTATCAAATATTTTCATGGGTAAATATTTTTGTAGTTAAAGTACCAGGTGATGTCTGCAATGTCTAATTTGTTTAAATTATATTCTGTTTTCCTACTGCCAATTAAGCACCATCTCGTTGCTTACACTGTTAGTGTGTATGAATGTGTGTGTGTGAGAGATTGAGCAAGTGATTTCCCATGTGTATATTTACATGTATATTCATACCAAACACACATACACATGGGCATGCATGCTTCCTCTTCTCTTGATCTCTAGTCCCTCTCTGATTATACTTCCATGGTGTATTTCTGATGTCACCTTCCCTTAGGTTTCTCTCCACAATGTGGCAAATGGGCCATACATTTTTTACTGGAAATATTATCATATATCTTCCATGTGTAATATAATACACTTTCTATTGGTTTTAGTTTAGAAGCCAAAGTTTTCACCAAATCTGTGGTACTTTATGTCATTTGATCCCGCTTACATCATCAGCCTCATCTGTCAACACTCATTTCTCTTCTTCTCAACACTCTTGATAGAAATGTCTTTTAATTTTATAAGCATATAGCATTCTGTTATGTCCATGGCCATTACATATGGTGATCCCTCTCCCTATGGCATTATTCCTGAGGTCTATGATTGCTTGTCATTTACTTCACCCTTAGATCTGAAAGGGACTCAGGATCTTCCATTATGTAGCCTCCTAAGAATCTTGTATGTCTCCTTCATGGCTGATATGGACATTTTCCAGCCTGTTTTTCTCGCTAGTGTGGCAGATGACTGAAGGTAGAAAATTGCCATTTCTGTCTTCAACATTCCTAGGACTAGTTCATTGACCAGCATGTTGCTTAAACATGTCTACTGCCTGAAGGAATAAACACACGATATGAAGCTATACATGGTTAGACATTAAGTGCCACGTTGAATCCCTTTCCCTCTTTCTCCCGGGTACTGCAATCCAAATGAGATATTAAATGTTGCTAAACCGTCACAGGATCCATGCTTCTGCCCAGTGGTTATTACTCTTACAACTTCTTATTAAACTATTTACTGTTTGGAAGCTCCTGCTATTTAACTAAACATGCAACTTCAGAATTGCCACCTATAGTCCTGTGGCTAGTTCATGGTTTATTACGATTTTAGCATAAGGCTTATATGTTACCCTTTAACTAGATTCCTGATTTTAGCCTAAGTATATTCATGTCCTTCATCATGGACAAAGTGATACACACACTCTTGCTTTTACTTTTCTCTTTGCCTAGTTTAAATTCTATGATCCAGAGTCACTCAGGCAAATTCCCTAAAACTATTGATATTTTTTCCTAAAATCAACTCAATTATTCTTTTGCATTAAAATAGCTTAATGCCACCGAATAATATTTTCTAATCTGGAATTTGTTACATGATAATAATAGTTTCATTTACTTTATGCCAGGCCGAACAGTTAATCTGCATAATATCCCCAAGGTAAATTTCTTTTATCACCACATTCAATGGAATTTTCGATTTCACTTGTTCATGTTGGTGCATTTCTCTATTGAATTCATTTACTCTTTGCTACAGTGATTTTCATACCTTTTTGTCTCTCAGAATTGCTAAGTCTAATCTCTATCACATTACTCTCAGTGGATGACCTTGCCTCATGTTTCACTGACTGACATAAAGCCGTACAGTGCAACTCTCTCATCATCCTGCCACCATCTTTCTCCAGGAACTCTGCAGGTCCACTCTCCTTCCTTCCTGTTACAGTGCCAGAGTTCTCTCTCTGCCAGGGAAAATTATACCGCATGTATCCTGGAACCCAGCCACTTCTTTCCATACAACTTGCTTTCTATGGGATATTGTTCAATTTCTCATTTCTCATTCTTTTATATAACTAGCTTCTTCCTCTCTCCTGGTCTTTGTAATCAGTCTTTAGTATTCAAACATGTGCTGATTGTTCCCATCTTCAAAAAAAGAAAGCAAAAGAGGGTTGTTAGACACCATGCCTTCTTCCAGTTCCCTCCCACTGACAGTGACTTCAGAGAGGTATTGACTATACCCAAATTTGTATTTCTTCATCTCTTATTTCTCAATCACTACTGCTATCTGTCATATCTTCCCAAAGCCTTCACTCTTCACTCTACTCTGCTTACCTAGATGATTTCATCTCCTCATAAATGTCAAAAATAATAAACTTTATTCTATTGACTCCGTACATTTCTTTAATATTTTAACATTTTAAAAAGTATTTCATCTGTAAGTTGATTGTATGTCATTTTCTATTGGCAATTTTTATTTTTTCTTTCTGAGTAGTACAAAAAATAGTGATGCATACAACATTCTATAACATCTTCTATATGAAAACAGTCAGAATTGGCATGGAAACATATTGATTCTCCTCTCAAATCCAGACCTGCATTTGAGCAATAGAAGTTACATGCAACTTTTTCTCAACTTTTGTGCTTGAATTTCTCTCAAGCATCTTGTGTTCACCATATGAAAAAGCAAAGTCTTATGGGTATTTTAGCTATATATGCTCCAACTCCAGTCTTTATTATTAATAAAAGCCTCAATTGTCAGGAACTTGGAAGTCATTATTAGTATTAGTCCTAAACCCACATTCAGTCATTCAGTAAGTTCTATCTCCAATATAATTATTAGCTTAATATTTACTGAATGATTCATGTGCTAACACTTTAGGTTTTTTGCATGCATTGCCTTAGTTTTATTAGAAAATAAAACAAAAAACAAAAACTAAGAGTCTGGTACCATATTATCCTCAATTTACCCATGAGGGAACTGAGACAGAAATTTACAAGGTCGTACAGCTAATTAAGTGGGAACCCAAAATTTGATTTAAATAATTTAAGATCCATGCTTTTTTAATTTTTTCTTTTTCTCACACCTTTCATCCAATTCATCAGGATATCCACTCTTAATTCCTTCTGTTAATTCTGTACACCGCACAGAAGTGATCTTTTAAAAAGATAAGTTAAATTATTGATGCTTCTCCTGCTTAAATTATTTAATTGGTTCCCATTTAAGATACAGTAGAAAATTCTTACCGTAATATAAAACCTTTCCTTACAGAGTCTCTTCCATTTTAAGTTAATTACATGGTATCATGATATGGTAGGCAGAATAATAACTCCCCCAAAGATTTCTATGTCCTAATTCCAATAACTTGTGAATGTTAGGCTGCACGGCAAATGAGGGAATTAAAGATGTAGGCGGAATTAAGGCTGCCAATCCAGTGACTTTAAAATAAAGAAATTATCCTGGATTAATGCAGATGGGCCTATTGTAATCACAAGGGTCCTTACAAGTGGAAGTAGAAATTAGAAAAGGGAACCAAAGAAATAGCAGTATGAAAAAGACTGTCATTGCCACAATTAAAGATGGAAGAATGGTACAATGAAGCAAGGAATACAAGCAGCCTGCAAATGCTGGAAAAGACAAGGAAACAGATTCTCCCACAGAAACTCTAGAAAGAATGTTAATATACAGACATCTTGATTTTAGCCTGGTGTGATACATTTCAAACCTTCAGAAATGTAAGATAATAAATTTTTGTTGTTTTAAAAGCCACTTGGTTTGTGGTAGTTTGTTACAACAGCATTAAGAAATGCATGCTGATATTTCTTTCAAGCGTTCATTCAACACATTACTTATTCCAAAGTGTGTATTCAGTCATTTAAAGAAATACTGTAGTTTTCTAAGATGTGCATATTTTTTATTAAAAAACATATCGAGTTTACTTTAGATGGATACATAAGATAAAAGATGTCATCATGGGGTGGTTTTTTTTTTTTTTGGTAATGATTCTGCTACTTGGATCAATGTTGAAGAATTTATGAATTGTTACAATTATCTATGCCCTCTTGCTTTTGCCTCTGTGGCAAATTCGCTCTTGTGCTAAAGAACCTAACAAACAAGAATGACAGTGATATCTCTGTTCTCTGAGAATACAGAAGGAAAAAGGAAATTGAATATTGTAGCCATGGGAAATGTAAAGATACACGTGTTTAGAAGAAATAGCGATGTATAACAATGGGTAAATATTTCATCTTAATTTAGAACTATAGACAGTATATATTTATAACAACTAGTAAAAGCACATATAGGCCAATCTATATTTTCTTGTATTTTAATACTTTTTATAATAATCAATTGTGACCGTGGGAGGAAACCATATGTCATTCTTATATAAACTTGTGTGGATTCATTTCCCTTGGTAATTGAATTGAGCATTTGAAATAGTGGGAGAAATAATAACAAAACTGAATTTTTGCATTCCCCCCTCTTTCCTGTTTTCTTTTTAGAATATAATCAGTAGCTAGCAAGGCACATAATTTTACTAAATTGTTTCTTATTAAAAGATAGCCACACGAATATTATGAGGTGAGGAAAAAATAGAGGCATCACCTCTAATTTTATTTCAGACTATGCAATATGTAAAGCAATTCCAGTCCTACAGTAGATAAAATTTGAATAAAAACAGTATTAAACATGAACAAAGTAAAACTGAGTAATACTGCAAAATTATACAATGCTTTTCTGATATCTTTACTAAGGAAACTAGGCTATTTCCCCTATTTTACAGTAGAATATTAAATTAAAGACAGGTTTATTCGTCCGTACCAAAGGAAAATAAATGAACTATAAAATTTTTATACTGTTAGTGAAGAACATTCACTGTTTAATGTTAGTATTTTTTGGCTTCTACAGTGATTCAGCCACATTGATAATCAAATACAAATCTTTATAATTTTCATTAAACTGATGGAATTATATGAATTAAAATGATGCAATCTGTATTATCTGGTAAATTTTTTTAACAAATTAACTCTTATTCTTAAATATAGTGTTTTGTAACTTTGAAAAGTTTTCCCTATTATTGTCATTTCACCTATATATTAGTTGTTCTACAACTTACTTGCTAATTTTTATTATTTTGTCCAAAAATGAGATTATGAAAATTGTGTATATCAGTTGCTTGCATAGAGTGAGAACTCAATGAAATGTAGAAGTAATAGTGGCCGTAGTAATAGAAGTGGTAGTAGTAGGAGTACTTTGGGTACTCGCCATCATTATTTCTATAAAAGGCTTTATGATAATCAATGAGATTACACATTAACATTGTTACCTCCAAATTGTTAAAGTTGTAAAAAAAATGGTTACATGGTGTAAATATTAGATTGAGAACAGTTTTCAGAGTCACAGTTTATAATCAAATATAATTCTAATGCTGCCTGATACTCTTACTGCATGCATGTCATTGTGCTAAGTGCTAATTAAGCAAATTGACAATTTTAGGCAAATGAACTGATCAACATTAAGCCACACATCAGGGTTCAGCTAAGGAAGCAAAAGAGATCACTCAGTGGACCCTTCTTCTGCCTGGAGTTGTTATTAAAATTCTGATTCTGGGCCTCCTGGGTGATTCAGTCCATTGAGCATCTGAATCTGGATTTCACAATAGTCCTTGATCTCAGGGTCGTGAGTTCAAGCCTTACACAGGCTTGATATATATCAATATATAAATATATCAATATATATAATACATATATAATAGCACCATTATTAAAAAAAGAAAAAAGAAACACAGTTTTTGGAGAATCTGGGTGGTTCAGTCAGTTAAGCATCTGACTCTTGGTTTGTCTTCCAAAAAAATCATGAGATTAAGCCCAGAGTCAGGCTTCATGCTGAGTGAGGAGTCTGCTTGAGAGTCTTTCCTTCCGCTTCTCCCCTCACACACACATACACACTCTCTCTCTCTCTCAAATAAATAAATCTTTTTAAAAAATTCTGATTTCATGACATGAGAAAAATTAGGTGCCTAACAATTCCTTCTTTTCCAGAATGGACCATATTCTGGTTTGTGGTGGTGTTGTTTTTCCAGAAGAAAAAATTCAAGCTTTCATTTTTATTTCTCCACAGAAGAATATATTATGGATGGTTTTATTCTTTTCACTATTTTCCCTCTAAGACCTGGGAAAACCCACCTACTGAGTTTTTTTTCTTTTACTTTCTTTTTTGCCTTTTGTCTCTTTTTTTCCCCCCACAGATTTGTTAGGATATAATTGACATATATTAGCTGTAATATTGTGTTTTTGATGAAGAAATCAGGGGTATTATTGCTACATAAGGGAAACCTCTTTAAAGAAAATACAACATTTTATTTACTGCTATATCCATGTCTTCTAGACCTGAGCAGCTAGTAGTGTTCAGTAAATGTCTATTGAATGAACAAATAAGTGAATTACCCACTGATTCCAAAAGGGATTCTAAGGAAAAGGCACACTCTTAGTTGGGAGCCTGTTAAACACAATGACATATCTGGACCTCAGGATTATTATTATATGACATGATAGATTATATTGGTTTATGATATCAATTTAGTGGGTTGCAAACTACATTTTTGACAAATAGGATAATATTAAGTAAATAAATGATGGAATGTATTTATTTCATGTTGGATTATTTCTTATAAATTTGTTTCAGTTATATATAGTTAATGGCTTTCTTAGGTCATGACGTTGCAAAGGAAAAAAGTCAAACAACAGAAATTACAACAAAAAGTGTGACTCTGCTTCACGAAGATGCTAGCTCCCCAGCTAGTCCCCTTATTACAAAATGCGGCTTGCAGTTCATTAGTGACAGATCCAATATACACTGCTAGACATTTCTTACTTATAAATGTGTGTATGTGTGCATACATGTGGAAAATATCTATGCGAAGGAATATTCTATTTCTTAATACAAGTAGATTCCAAGTGTCTTATGCAAGGCAAATAGTAATTTGCTGTATATATAATGTAACTTTTCCACTTAGGGAATTTCCTGTTACATGACTACAAAATTATCAAATGTTACAAGCCTTTGCCTTCAAAAGGTTTGTGTTCATTCATGAGATCTTTAAAAGAAATATTGCTTGTATAAACGAACACATCTGATAACTAGAAGTGAAAGGAACATTACACTGGAAATGATCTAAAGTTGATAGAAACTTAAATTGAAGTGGGCTTAAATTATCCCCATTTCATCTATCACAGGGTTTAGTGATTTCATATGATTGATGGTACCTTTCATGTTACAGAATAATTTACAATGATTTTTGTTTCTTTTGAGGTGAACTAGATAGTTTGTGGAGTTCTTTTTTTTTATAGCTCTTTATATCATTTGAAAGAAACTAATGTTACTGTGTATTACGCATTTCAGCTGGGTCAAGTGCTATCCTAAGAAAATGAGCTTATTTAATCTTCACCAAACCATATCAGATGGATTCTGTTGTTTTACTCATTTTCCAAAGCAGTTGAGAGAGATTAAGTCTCTAGCCCAAGGAACACATTTAGGAAGATGCAGAGTTTGGATTTACACTCAATTCTCTGTAAGCACAGAGTCCAACATTATTACTGCTATTCACTATTGTTTTTAATAGGTATTTCTTATCAAGTAGTTTTTATGAACCTGATCGTATTTAATATTCAGAAAAATATCTGAGAGAAGTATTTACTTTTAAGATAACAAATATTTTGTCTGATTGTAGAAATAGTTTTTATTACAAAAGTTTGTGGAAATACAGTAGCCATTAATAATATTTAAAAAGTCACTTGAAATAACACCATTTAAATAAATGAAATACTAATTCTTTAAAGCCTAAAGCTCTTCCACTGTGATTTTAAATTCTATGAACATGCTTTTCATTTATATGAGATCTTGTCTTGAACCTTTATCTTTTTAGAAGGCCTCCTATATTTTCACTAATGAAATGTTCTTTTAAATATTATTAAGAAAACAAATAAAGTCATATACTTCACTTTAATGTTGTCAGAAGGAAATTTATTTCTGACAGAGCAGAAAATTAGTGCTCTTCCAAATTTTAATATTAAAAATCTTTTTCCCTGAATCTTCTTCCGAAGCCCACTAACCCTCTGAATTTTTTATCATTTTTTACTAAAATGCTCTTTTTTTCATTTATTTAGCAGAACTTCTTCCAGATATCCAATGTATTGTAGAAGTAGGATATACATATCTTGTTTACATTGCTAAGACAGTATTTTATTATTAGTTGTATATTTTGTAACCTATCCACAAGAACATTAGTTAATAGGTGTGATAGTTCACTTTATATGTCAACTTGACTGTGCAATGGGATGCTCAGAGAGCTGGTGAGACATTATTTCTGGATGTGTCTGTGAGGGTGTTTCTGGAAAAGATTAGCATTTGAATCAATAGACTGAGTAAAAAAGTTTGCCCTCCCCAGTACATGAGGGAATCATCTCAAACTGAAGCAAGAATAGAACAAAATGGTGGAGGAAGGATAAAGTTGCTCTCCACTTGAGCTGGGACATCCATCTTCTCCTGCCCTCAGACACCAGTGCTCCTCACTCTCGGGCCTTTGGGTTTCCCTGGTGCTCCAGATTGCAGATGGGAGATTATGGGACTTCTCAGCATGACCCAATCCCTCATAATTAATCTCTTCCAAATAGTTACGTATATTCCATTGGTTCTTTCCCTTTGGAGAGCCCTGAATAATTCAATAGGACAGGGAGGTGTCTAAATTTATAATGCCACCTTACCAAAATCTTTTTGTATTAGTTGATTGAGTTATTTTAATAATTGTGAACAATATCAAAGAGCAGAAAATAAAGAGTATTTAACAAGCTCAGGGAAACCTCTTGTGCTACATCCAGTAAATGTAAATCTTTTGCATACATGACTGCAATTAATTTTTTGGAAAAATAAAGCACTATAGATTGTATTGAAGATCTACATCTCTCTCCAAATACAACAATCCTAGTCTCTTCCCTCACATTGAAGAAGTAACTAATATCCTAATGTGTTTGAGCGTCTCCTCCACCCAAGTATATATAATTTTACTAATTATGCAAGAGACCATAAAGAATATGTGATATACTTCTAAATTGTACATAAATGGTATAATGTTTTGCTAAATTTTCGTTCAAAGTACGCTTTCAATATTTCTCTATGTTGGTGATTTCTATTTTATTTTTATTTTATCAGCCCTTCATTATACTATTCGGGTCATGTGTGAAGAGAAGAGAACGTGCAATATAATAGCATGTTGCATTAGAAACAATTGGTTAAGGCATTTTTTCATTCTAGAGGTGCCATTTTAGAATGAATATTGGGAATATATTTTGCTGACCTCTCAAAACAAGGACAAAGAAACTGCTTTTGTCTAAATGGATTGACTTGATCATAAATGAAATTTAATTGGAACTTTTCCTGTTACAGAGAACTACATTAAAATAAAGCCTTAATTGGAGCAACACTGTAGAATTGTTTGGTTCTCACACATTTTTAAAACTTTATTTGTCTCTCTTTCGATTAAAGCCTGATTGTGAGCCTGCCAAACAGAATACTCAGGCTGTGGGGAACCAGTAGGATATGGTAAGTTCTCCTTCACAACCTTGAAAGGAAGTCACGATTCAGAATTATGAAAAATAGAAGAGAATTCTACTCAATGGGACTTTAGATTAACTAATCCATTATGTTTATGTGTGTGACTCAGAGACTGTCTTTATTTTGTAAATACATCTTGCAGAAGAAAATGGAGTGATTCCAGGGTTTAACAAATAATGATTCTCCTTTTAAAATCTAGAGGTGGAAGTTGGGAAGTCAGAGGTTTCTCCGCTTTGTTTTCAGTCTCTTTTCATTTTCCACTATTTATTTGTACTAGCCATTGCATTCATTCATTCAACCAGTATTTGTTGAATGCCTGCTATGTAGCATTAGCTTCGGGGGAAATGAATATTTATAGAACTCTTCAAACTGCTCACAGACTAGTGGGCAAAGAGGTACGCTGATGTCTTCCTCTACACTGATAAAAGAGTGATCTTCCTTGAAATATCAAATGTGAACTTTATGGATTTATCTTGACTGCTGGAAAACATACTCTAGTTTCTTCATGAGAAAAGGAAGATGTAAGTAAGACAACTCCATCTCCAATATCTGTACCTCCACTCCTGGGACTCAAGAGTATGCCCCTGAAATCCTCTTGCTTCTAGGAAGATCTGTCCCATTCCACTCCCTATAAAATATTCACAGCTACCAAGATCTGCTGTGATACTCTCTGGTAATCTCCTTATGATTTTCCTCTTATTTTATATCATTTTCATAAAACATCCAGAGGCATTCCTGGAACCATTTACTACCTCTATTTTGTTTCAAAAATATCACTCTTACCTCTGCCATGCAGTCAGTAGAATATAGTTTGCATCATGAAAAAAAGGGACTGATGTAGGTCCCTGAATTCTAGTCTTGGCTTTCCAGTTGTCAATGTGTATCTTGTATCTTGTTTTGACTTGGTTTCTCATTGAAGATAATCCCTTCCTGCTCAGTGGGTTGCAGTAAGGTAAAAATTACATAATGAATATTAATTTGTTTAAAAATTCTTAATCACCATGCAATGATATAGGATGTAGAATATTGATAAATATTAGTATAAATTTCAGTGATAAGATTTATTTTTGAGATTTTCAAACCTGTAAATAATAATCTCTTTGTATACATGATACTAAATTATCATAAGATATTCCTTTTAAGTTAAAAGCCAGGTTTTCAGAACATGAGTCAGAGATACAATGTGATCATTAATGGAGCTGTTACAGACTTTTTAATTGGAAAATGAAATAGTCAGAGAGCCCTAGAGTAAACTTGACACCTTGTTTGTTATCTGAGAACTTGATTTTGTGCTATAATTACTTTAGGATCCCATTAAAGTTTCAGGCTAACCAAATGATTGAGCTATACATGTGAATAAACCTGAACTACGTGCAAAGTGAATTCTTTGATAAATATATCCTGCTGATTTAGTTTCAAGGGAATCTGCACTAATTTCAGGTCCTTTTTCATTGAACACCTAAGAGGCAGTCACTTGGAAAGAAGCATCAAAACATGTGCCTTGAGATAAGAAAACAGACTTTCAAAGTGCTAATTTATAACTTGTAATTAGCAGCAGTGCTGTTTACTCTCTGTGTTTTAGTCCCAGTAAAGTTTGAAACTCTTTCCAGTAATTCAAGATCATTAAATATCAATTCAGTGCCTGGGATAAGTGTTGGGGGGGGGGGGGGTTGGGAAGAGAAAGGGAAAAAGAAAAGAAGAATGTGACCTCTAATACTGAGTTTTCTAGTCGACCAGGGAGGAAAAAGACATTAATTGAGTTCCAACTATTTTCTAGGGAATGGGAGAAGAACTATTTTATCTAATTTAATTCTCAGAATCAAGTTTATCAGAAGGAAACTGTAATCCCTCTCATTTAATTCTCTTAATTGAGTTTAGAAAGAGGATATTTTAATTCCCCTTTGTGGATAAACAAATTCGGTTGAATGGCTCATATAAATGACTCTTTTTGAACATTCAATAAATCCAAAATCATACAATTTGTATGCAACAGCAGAATTGAGAGCATTGCACATAATATATACACAGCAAAGCTTTTAGCAACTGAAAGATATAGCAATGAACAAAGGAGGCAAATCCTTACACTCATGGACTTACATTTTAGAAAGTGAGAAAATTGCAATATACTGAAATAAATATATAATACAATTTCAGTAAGTATTTCAGGGATGCTCTCAAGAAAAATAAAGCAAAGGGATTAAGATTGATGGGGAGCATTTTAGAGCAGTTGGATAAGGCCTTTCTGAAAAAAATGACATTTGACTGGAAACTGGAACAAAATATAGGAGACTGTCTTGGAGTATATTTAAGCCAGAAAAATCAGCAAGCGGAAATGCTCAAAGTTTAGACAAAACTTGGAATATTTAAAGAATAGAAAGATGGTAGATTTGGACCAAGCAAACAAGACAAATGGTGCAAATTGTGGAATACTCTTTATTAAAATTTATACACCCTAAACTATGGTGAATAATTTGAATTTTAAGTGTGTTGGGAAACCTTTAAAATCTTTTGAGCAGAATTTTAGCCTAATTCAATTTAAATGAAAAAAAAAAACACTGAGGAGAGTGGCTTCAGGCGCTAAGGCAATTAGGACTCAAGAGAGTTGAGCTGGCTTTAGCTGGAGACATGTACAGGGTTATGAAGGTAGTCTAGGTGAGAGGTTAGAACTGCTTGGGCCAGTGTCATGACAGGAGGTGTACAGAAAATGACTGAATTAAGAATATATTTTGCCATTTGCAACAACGTGAATGGAGCTAGAGAGTATTACGGTAAGCAAAATCTGTCAGTCAGAGAAAGATAGGTATCATCTGATTTCATGTATATGTGGAATTTAAGAAACAAAACAAAGGAGTAGAGGGAAAAAGAAAAAAAGAGAGGCAAATCAAGAAACAGACTCTGAACTATAGAGAACAACTGATGGTTATCAGAAGGGAGGTAGGTGGGGGGATGGGTTAAATAGAGGGATTAAGGAGTGCCCTTGTGATGAGCATTGGGTGTTGTATGGAGGTGTTGAATCACTGAATTTTACACCTGAAACTAATATTACACTGTATGTTAACTAATTGGAATTTAAATTTAAAAAAAGAATATATTTTGAAGATAGCCACGATATGGCATATTAACATTCATGTGTACATTAAATTAGATAAAGAATGTAAAAGTTTTATCATATTTTTGGTATCAAGATGGTAGACAACTATAAAAGACCAGAAAAAAATCATGAAAATAAAAGTGTTATACCCAAAGGTTAATACAGAAAGTTCGTTAAATTTCTGCTTAAAATCAAAGATGTAGTCAGCAAATTTATTTTTATTAATGTTTTCATTGATAAAATATGTTGAAAATCTGAAATATTTCTCTATCAGTTTTTCCGTTTATATTTTCTCTGTACATTTAAATTGGGAATGCTTATTGGTTAAATATGGAAGTGTCAAGAAATTAATCCCACTTTTTAGAATACACTTACGTAGTGTATTGGTGCCTTAAAATGTGCATCAGTTACACATATAATTTGGTTTTAAACTGAAGTCTATCATGTGTGTGAGTGTGTGTGTGTGTGTATGTGTGTGTGTGTTGGGGTATGAGGCTGTGTTTGAACCCTTGGGGTGATTTGGTATTCTCAGGGTATGATACCCATGTAAATAATTATGCAATTAGAAATTTCTCGGAGTAAACCCACATGGGACCAAAGTTCAAACCTGCCTGTCAAAACTAATGATACATAATTTGTGCAGATCAAAATAGTAAATTTTAATTAGTAGTGGTGCAGTTAATAATTTGGGAAAATATTGTGTAAGATTGGTACTGAGTTTGTTAAAAAAAATAAAAAAATAAAAAAAAAATAAAACTGTGGTTGACAAGTAAATTGAAACCAAAGCATTAATACCTATAGGGTTCTGCTTCTGAATAGTAATCTGGCTCAGCTCATTTATCATAGGGCAGAACTTGTCTATCAGGAGGCAGCCAGATGCTCAGCTTCCAAAATTGGTGATCTCCTTCAAGGCTTTACTGGTTTTCTTCAACTTGTTAATTAGAAATATGAAAACCTGTTTTTGGAGGGAGGTGAAAATTGAGAAGTACAACTTATGTTTATGTCATTATCTTGTAGGCTATTAAGCTCTATGTAAGACATTAATTATTTTGGGTGACTAAGAATATATATATGTTACCATACAATAAAAATGCTTAAATGTTATACAGTTCTCATAAAGAAATAAATGCTTTAAAGGAAATTTTAAAGGATCTAAAGAATAAAATTTGGAAAACACCCTTAGCATAGTGCTTCTCCAAGTTTAATTTGCATACAAGGTGATGGTGGTGCTGTTGGTCCATGAATCGTACTTTGACTATTAAGGTTCCAGATAACTAAAAAAGACAAGAAAAATCATAACACTTAAATAATTCTATCTGCAGGTTGATATAGAACATTTCTTTAAATTTCTGCTCAACATTAAAAGAACCCAAACTGAGAATAATAGATAATGCAATTGGAAGTATTTAGAAAAGATTATATAACATGTTAATCAACAGTCTCAGAACCTAGGGCAAAATTTCATAAGCAACCAATGCTTCCCTTCAACCAATCTGAGAAATCTCTGTTTAGTCTAGGAGCATATAATTTAATCATTAGATGATCTCCTTAAATTATGGTCTATTCTTTGTTTCTACAATCATTGACTTTGTTCACCTTTTGGATTTTTCTTGTCTCATGTCTTGCCTAAGTCTGTGAAAACAATTCTTAGCTAATTTAATCTCTATAAATTAATGAATTTCTTCTTTTCTAAAAGAATACAAATACATGAAAAACTTGCATTGCTTAATACTTTTAAAAGTTTGAACCTGTTGTATTTGTTTTCTCACTACATCTTTGTTGATGAAAAACAAAGCAATTTTGCATTTAGTTTCCTCCCAAAACCTTTACCCCAAATTCCGTCATCTACCATTTCTCTGTCCAGAATCAGTTTTACAGTGTAGTAAATGCCACAGAAATGCAGAGTAAAGATTTGAGAGTGATAGCTTTCCAGATTTTTAAGTTGATAGGGGAAACCTACCTAACGAGAGATTCTCAACTGTCTTCTTGGCCATGAAAATAAGTCTCTACTTGAGCTGAGATCAACTTACAGTGGATATCATCTAAGGTAGAGAGAGAATGGGTATGCAAGCTTCTGTATACCCAACTTGAATTTCAAGCCACATACTCTTCTTCCTTAATCTATGAACATCTGCTGTCTACCACAAGACAGAACATTGACCCTAGGTTCCTGTAACAACTCTACACTACTTTTAACTTACTGAATAGCAATACGGTTTGATGTGAGTATCAACGTTTAATAAAAGTGGAATACTATGGTTTTCCCTGCAGAATTTTGGAGATTGAAAGAATGTCTAAGTCATTTTTTTTAAATTAGGAGACAATTAAACAATACCTTCTGAAAGAATTGGTAACTGAGTTTAATTCATGTGTACACTTTAGTTAAGCAAAGGTTATGTTTTGGAGATGAGTTCAGGGGTGGCAGAAAAAACAATGTACATAAAACCAAGAGAGAAGAAAAAGAGTGGTGAGTTATTTTTTGAACTACTCACAACTTGGATATTGTTGATGGATATAGCTTAAGGAAATATGATACCAGAATAACAAAGGTACCCAATTATTGAAGATTTTCTCTTATTAAATATAAAATCATATTCAATTCTACAAATGTGGACATAAAGAATGGAAGTTTAAAAATTAAACAGTTTTGATCACAGTGATGTTTGAAAATATATATATTATTTATTTTAAAACTGTTATAATTGTCTTCTCAGTGGGATTAATACTTAAATTGATTTAAAAAAATTTTCTTTAGTGTTATAACAATATTCATGTCTACTGTTGATATTAAAAAATTCATTCATTTATGCTTTCTGAAAGTGCTTTTTTATCAAAAGATTTTGTCCTCTCGTATTTAATAATAATGCCATTTTATAAGCCAAAAACTTAATACAATCAATACATGAAAAAACTCAACACTTATTGAAAATTATTTTTTTTGAAAGAGTCATGCTGCATTTGAAAATAACTTTTAATTCAAACAATGACCATATGAGACAGCTATTTATGGAGAAATAAAATCTAATTTCAGGATGCCTATTTCACTGACAGATTAATTATTTGTTTTATACTCATAATAAAAGTTTTTTCTATAAGGCAATAGATTTATATTCATTATTTTAAAAATCGCAATGCTCTATTAAAGGGTATATTGTTGCTTGATCAAAAAGACTAGCAAATTTTTATTAGCATTCTAATATAGGTATAATTGTAAAAGAGGAGTTAGTTAAGTAAGAATGAAAGGAAGGATAAGAAAAAGGTAAAAATAATTTAAGCAGTTCTTTGGTGTATTCTATGAGTAAGCATTACTCATTCTTATTTTAGGAAGAATCACAAAATAATAAAAATCTAACACAGACAATCCAAAACCCTAAGTTACTGTTGTTTCCCATCAAGTCCAGTCACCAGTTGGCTTAAAAAAAAAAAAAAAAAGTGGGGGATTTATAGCATCACGCAGCTGAAGGCAGGGTTAAGGGCATCCAGTAAAATCCCCTTGGTTTTGTGTTTTTCCCTATACACTTTTCTGATTTATCCATGGATGCCAAATGTCCGCAAATTCCAGCACTCAGAAATGCCTATCACTCAGAGATTTCTCAGGGAAGAAATCTCCTTTACTTAAACAAAAAACAAAAAACAAAACAAAACAAAACAAATCTTAATTCTCTCTTATTGGTTTGACCTGGATCACTTTCTCACCACTGAACCAATCCCACTGATTATTTTAGGTCATTCCCAGCAACTCTGTATGAGACATGAGCGTTGTTCTCACATGGCTACTACAAAATTTGAGCTGATACAGAGACAATTAACAAAATTTGATGTACTCTCAAACACCTTGTACTTACTATATCCAGAAAGAGAGAAAATATATGCATAGATAATGGTCAAAAAGAAGGAGGAAAATACATTTTGTGCTTGGAAAAATGGTTTTTTACATTAGAAAGAATCATGCATTCATTCAGGATTTTCTGTGCGCCACTGACTTTGAAATCAACTCAAGTATTTGTTGCAATGCAGATTTTTTCCCCAGTGCCTGGCAACATTTAATCAGTGAACAAAGGACTCAGAATTCTGCATTTTAAATACGTTACCCAGGGAATTCTTAGGCACATTGAATTTTCAGAAATACTAAAATTAATTATAAACTCTTTGAATGTAAGGAGGATGCACCCTTTGTTTGTATTCTTGTATTACAGTGATTCACATCATTCTTGGTACATAGTATGCTTAGGACTGTATACTTATTACGTGGTCATACAAATGAACATACAGTCTGTGACTCATTGAGAAATAAATGCCAATCACTTAGAATAAGTCAAAAGCTGTCCTGAGCTGTGGAGTGGAGAAGGAAAGCCCTCCAGGACATGCGCATTGGGCACTAGGTCTATAGAAACTTAAGTCATCTTGATGTTCTTTTTGGTTCCCACTGTGGTCTGTTAACCATTAAAAACCCTTGTCCTTTTAAACTCTGATCATTTGAAATTTACAATATTCAACTGTACTTCTGTCTTTATTTGTTCATTGTTACATTCTACCAACCTCTAAGCACCTCATTCATTGAAGACTTTGACGCCAAAACGCCATAATCCAACATGCATGACCCATGAATGTCATATCTGATAAACGGCTTCTCAGATTTTTCATCTTTTCATTCCCAAACTCTCCATTTTTTGTTTCATGGATATGTCTTATATGTATTTACTTTCCTTGATGCTTTCATAGTCCAAGATACTATCAACTTTTCCTAGATTGCTTTAGAAATTGGTATTCCAATTTTACTCTCTTCCAAACCATTCTCCAATTTGCAGACATAATATTTTCCATGTTAATCTGACTTTTTCATGCTTAAATTCCTCTAATTGATTTTCCATCTCTTAGGGAAAAGATTAAAAATGCTATTAAAAATTGCCTAGGGACCCTGAATGTTTTACCTATGCAGTCTTAAACTTTTCTCGACTCATTCTCTAGACTCTAATACAATGATATCTCTTCCAGATCTTTAAATAAACCGTATTTGTATTCCATAACAGCCACTTCCACGTGTGACTAGAGTATACCCAATCACATCCTTCTTTACATTGCTAGTTTCTATAAATCTTTATCTCTCAATTCCATTTTCTATTCCTTAAAAGAGCTTTCTTAACCCCTGCACAATGTCAGGCTCATATACTACTGTTCACACTTGTTTTATACTACATAGTACTGTTTATAATTAAAGAGTATCATTGATCATTAATGTCTTATTACTCCCTCCATACAGGAAGCTCCATGGGATCAGAGATAGTGTCTGCCCTAATTTAGCACTTAATGCCAAGTGCCTACCAAAATGCCTGGCACAAGAAAGGTTTTTATTAAATATTTTTAAATAAATGAATAAATTCTATGCTTCTGAGCTTCAGTTTTCTTATTTATGATGCTTGCATAGTAGTTAACACCGAGCTTTCCTTGGAGGAATACATTCTACTCAAACACCTATCATGGTGCTTCACATAAAGCAGCAACTCAAAACATATCTTCATTTGTCTTTCTTTCCTTCTTAATACATTGACACTTAATGATAATATGTATCTGATGAGATTATTCTAGAATTGAGATTGCATTTGGATTTATTTGAAAATGAATCCAGGTTTATAGATATTGTCGTTTGAAGCTTAAGTGCTTATGATGTTCTGCTATTTTGTTTGCATACAGAAATTTTTGTTAATTTTACTCATTCGAAATCTTAATTTTTTTTAGGAAAATAAGATAGCTTCTGTTGATTCTTCACAAACATGCTGCATTAAAATCAGGACCAGAGAGACAATTTGGAACTCCACTCTGCCATGAAAATAAGTAAACAACCTTAGTGTTTAAGATACTGTAGCTATTAAAGAAACCTCTGAAGACCTCTGAATTGTATTATCATCCCCTTTAGAGTTAACATGAGATGTTTTTATTTATTTTTATTTTTTTCATAAGATGCTTTTATTAAGAAACACCCACGAAGTTGAGAAAATATAGTTTTCTAAGTAGTGTTTTTATTGTAGCATCAAAGCTGTATGTTGGAAAAGATGACTTGTGGATAATAAATTATTCTGTTGAAAATTTTAACATTAAATTCAGAATTCATTTACAAAGGATGACCTGAACCAATATAAGCAACTTGAGATGAGAAAGTACCCTTAATGCAAATCCAAGGCTCAGGAAATTTTAGGTTGTACAATCAGGAATCAGAAATTAGAGGGCAAAGAGAAAAGAGATCAGAAGGAAAAGTAGAGAGGTATCAAAACCTATGCTGGAGGAGAAAAAGAAGACTTTAAAAGGGGAACGGTATATTAATTATTTTTTAATTTTCTCAGGTTTTCTGTAATACCTTCTGTCTTTAAGAAATTGCCACTAAAGTTTGATTCCCAAAGAAACACACACTGTAAGAGTCATTTTAAAAAATAGTAGTAATAGCAATTTTTGAGTTTTGAGCTAGCTCTATTTGAAACAAATTTTCACCAGACTTTTCTCCTGGCTGACTCCTTCTCAAAATTGAAATATCAGTTTAAGTTCACTTCCTCGGAGAATCGCTATCCAATTATCCCTTTTATTCTTTATTATAGTACCTTATTACCACAATACACAATTAACTAATTTGTTTATTTGTTCATTTGCTATTTATTTTCTAATCAACTATAATGTAAACCATGAAGGCAAGGACCTTCTCTGTCTTGAGTCATTGTATCAATGGTAGCTATCACCAAGTGTGAAAATATTTGTTAGACTAAAAGAAGAGGGAATTAAAGATGATGCTCTGAAAACCATATATTTTGTCAATTTTAATGCAGATTAAAAAGCACTGCTCTAAAATTTCTAGGTACAGTACGAGATCTTTAATAATGAACAACACTGGGAAAAAATGTCTCTGAAAACTCACATTCTCAGGAATGGTAATAAGTTTCAACCCATTCATGTATGTGTGTATATATACATACACTTACACAGAAACAGTCCCGCATATGCTGTATATAAAAAACAACATAGATTCTGGGAAAGGTTTTAAGACTTTTTTGTATATTAACCATTTATTTATCATAATAAATCTATTATCAATCTACTAGATCTATTATGGTATCTATGATATAATCTCCTTTTATACAGGTAATAAAACAGAGATAAAGACTTGGGCACCCAAGATAAGTGTACTCTTAATCACCTTTATTTATGTCACCCATCCCATCGCCTCCCCTCTAACAACCACCAGTTTGTTCTCTGTATTTTTTTTTTTAAAGATTTTATTTATTTATTCGACAGAGAGAGAGGCAGCGAGAGAGGGAACACAAACAGGGGGAGTGGGAGAGGAAGAAGCAGGCTTCCAACGGAGGAGACTAATGTGGGGCTTGATTCCAGGACTTTGGGATCACGCCCTGAGCTGAAGGCAGACGCTTAACAACTGAGCCACCCAGGCGCCCCTGTTCTCTGTATTTAAGTGTCTGTTTTCTATCTCTTTTTTCTCTGTTTATTCATTTGCTTTGTTTCTTAAATTCCACATAGGAGTGAAATTATATAGGAGTTGTCTTTCTCTGACAGACTTATTTCACCCAGCATTATATTCTGTAAGTCTATCTATATTGTGGCAAATGGCAAAATTTAATTCTTTTTATGGCTGACTAATATTCTATTGTGTATTTGTATACCACTTCTTCTTTATCCATTCATCTATGAGTGGGCACTTGAGCTGATTTCATATCCTGCTTATTGTAAATAAGGCTGCAGTAAACATAGGTGCATATATCTTTTTGAATTAGTGTTTTTGTTTTCTTTGGGTAAATATACAGTAGTGGAACTACTTGTTAATAGGGTAATTATATAGATTTTTTTAAAATTTTTTTGAAGAACCTCCACATTGTTTTCCACAGTGGCTATGCCAATTTGCATTCTCGCTAACAGTGTGTGAGGGTTCCTTTTTCGCCACGTCTTTCTCAACATTTATTATTTCTTATATGGTTTTTTTAGCCATTCTGACAGGTGTAAAGTGACATCTCATTGTTGTTTTAATTTGCATTTCCCTGATGTTAGTGATGCCAAGCAACTTTTCATGTGAGACCTAGAAACATGAAAGAAGACATAGGCAGAATAAATTCCTAAAAGAAAACATAGGCAGGAATTTCTTTGACATCAGTTGTAGAAACATTTTTCTAGATATGTCTCCTCAGGCAAGGGAAACAAAAGGAAAACTAAACTATTGGGACTCCACAAAAATAAAAAGCATCTGCACACTGAGGGAAACCACCAACAAAACAAAAAGGCAACTGACGTAGTGGGAGAAGATATTTGCAAATAATATATCTAATAAGGAGTTAATTTCCAAAATACATAAGGAACTTATACAACTCAACACCAAAAAACAAAACAAAACAAAATGAAACAAATAATCCAAATTTTTAACAAAAGGGCAGAGAACCTAAAGAAATTTTCCCAAGAAGACATACAGATAGCCAACAGACTCATTAAAAAAAGTGTTATGCTTATGATAGAGTAATTTAAATTTCCGGAAACATAAACATATTCCTATAGTATCATGTAACTCGAAAAATAGTTACCCCTTCCTCTGAAATTTTATTTTAATCTGTCCAATTCAAATTTACTGGAAACTATTTGGATCTAAACTTTAGGAATTTTTATTTAAAATGTTCATTTTCTTGTGTTCAAATGCAACTTACACTTTTATTTTAAGATCCTAATTAACGTTAAGATTTTGCCAGAATTTGCTCTATTTTTTCTGCATTTCAAAATATTTTTTCTTGAGCATTGGTGCTGTTATAACCAAGAAAAATATTTACTTAATAGACAAATAAAAATGTTGGAATTCATAACTGGAGAAGGCTTGCCAATCTGCTACATCGTCTGAGTTTTATACCACCTGGAACCCCAAAGACCATTCTGCAACAGGCAAGAACAATTTAGGAGCCACACATGGAAAAAAAAACCCAGTGTAACTCTAAATTTTAATTTTCAGAATGTGAATTTTATGGTGCATTGGCACATACTACTCTTCTTTTTCCACTAACCTAAAAATGGACAAAGATAGAGGTGCCTGTTGTAACTAATATATCCCGATGTTACAGATATAGGAAAAATAAAGTAAAAATCACATTGAATACAGCCTCTCACCCTTGAAATGCAAGGAAAATTTCTTTCTTTAATCTGTTTTCATACTCTGTGTTCGAATGTCCATTGGCTCATAGCTTTTTTATATGTGTATGTTTAGAATCATTTAATCACCCTGTGAGATTCAGCTTTGGTCTTGGGTGCAACAGTAAACTATTGGTTCACACAACTTAAAATATTACATACAGCAGATCTGCCAATTTAAAGATCATCCCGGATGTGGCCTGCCAATACATGGACTGATTGGTTTTGATCAAAGGGAAAATTAAGGATCAAAAAGATCAATAGTTGCAATAATAAAATTAACAGTAATGAAAGCTGTAACCACACACTATGAAGCAGATTTAATGTCCCTATCAATTAGTTAATAACAAATCAGTGTATATTATAGAGTCTGCATCATATCAGTAAGAAAAACACTAAGTGCTAAATTCCCTGCCCTCTATGAGCTAACAATGTAGTCAAAGACTAAATCATCTTACATTGTACATTAACAGACATTGAATATCATCATGTAATTACATTTAAATGTAGTGCTCATTATAATCACCTCTATTCCAGGTGCTAAAAAAATGCTTTCTTTTTCCTTATGGACATTTTGACATTTCTTGTAGAATTATTATATTTATCCTATATGAATGTGATTTGTATTATTATTGTTGTTAACTTGTCTCAAACTCTTTTAAAATATGTGGAAATTTATGGGAATTTGGAATCACTATATTAAATATCTGAAATTAATAATATACTGTATGCTAACTAACTGGAATTTAAGTAAAATTCAATATATATATATATATATATATATATATATATATATATATATATATGATATTGATTGCCTAATTATTTAATTGAAGTTGCCACAATAATTCAGAGGACAAGAAGATAAGTGGTGGGACTTGAAATTTGGTAGGGAAATAAGATTTAATTCTGGAAATGGGAAACAATAAGCAAGAGAACGGAAGTAATGATCAATATAGCATTCTCATAAAAGAGAGAAGTGGACATAGAATGATAGGAAATGGGAAAAGTAAACTTGGAGGCCAGGCAGGTAACTGGGAGCCATGCATATCAGGAAACTGTATATAAAATGGACTTGATAGAGAATAGAAAGTCACTCAAGTTACGTGATTCTGGATTATATGTGATGGAATGTATGTTCAAAATTGTAATTTTATTTTGGGGTGCCTGCGTGTCAGTCAGTTAAGTGTCAGACTCTTGGTTTCAGCCCAGGGCATGATCTCGGGGCTGAATTTTGAGGTGGTGAGATCAAGCCCCATGTGGTGCTCTGTGCTCAGTGCAGAATCTGCTTGAGACTCTCCCTGTCATTCTGTCCCTCCCCCCTAAAATAAATAAATAAATAAAATATTTTTTAAAATTGCAATTTTATAGAGTTCAAGATGAAACAAATTGAGAAAAAAAGAGGCTGTGATAATTATAAATATCAATAACAATGTCATATGAAGGAAGATTTTTAATAACTAAAGTTGGTAATCTATTTTGGTATTTGTTACAGACAGTGACACTGGGACTCACCAAACGGAGTCAGAATTTTAAAGGAGCAGGGTTAAAAAATGGAGAGAGATCAGTCTTATGGCATTGCTTTAAAGGATAATACAATAATATAAAAATTTGAGGGACACCTGGGTAGCTCAGTCAGTTAGGTGGCTGACTCTTGATTTCAGCTCAGGTCATGATCTCAGGGTCCTGGGATCAAGCCATGTGATGGGCTGATCCATGCTCATTGGGGAGTCTGCTTAAGGATTCTCTCTCCGCTTCTTCCTCTGCCCCCCCCCCACTTGCTCTCTCTCTCTCTGGAATAAATAATTTTTAAAAATAGTCATAATAGTATTATAAAAATTTGTTTAATTATGAGTTTGAAGGGAAAAGTTGGTTATACTCATTTTCTCTATGACACATTTACATAAAGATATAAGCACAAGCTAATATTTAGCTGTTAAATGGGATGTGCACAGAATGAACTTTTTATATCCTTGATATATCATGATAGCACAAATGCTAATTTACTTATAAACATCTTTGCTGCAATATTTAAAAGATAAAATTATGTCCTAATATTTGCACATCTACGTTTTCTAATCTTAAGATGAAGACATAACATTTTATTATAAAAATATGTCTGTAATAAAAACATTAAGAGGTGAAAGCCTTAGAGTTTATGGATTTTGTATATATATATATATATATATATATTTGTTTAATTATGAGTTTGAAGGGAAAAGTTGGTTATATATATATATATATATATATATATATATATGAGAAACCAATTACTTTTGACACTTTTGAGTTAGCTAATATAAAAACAATGAGTAAAACTACAGAGTGGGACAATCATGAGCAAATTGTCATATAAATCAACCTATTTAGAAAAAAATATCATTGGTGCTGCTGAAGAAAGAAATATTATGAGCTCATGACACTGCTTCCCATTGGCCAGTCCAACAGTGGTCAGAAGGCAAAGAATGCCCTTGTCACACTCCACAAAAGTCAGCCTCTAGAAGCACAGGGCAGAATGGGAGAAGAGAGGAGAATGGATATGAATGAGGAAAATATTCAGCATAGTTATATTATGCTGTGTATTTCATAATTCAGGTACTGCAATTTTTCTTTAATGAATTTGTACTACATGTAGAGATGAGGGATGTCTGCATGTACTGCTTCTCAAATAGTTATAAACCAACATGGTGCCTTTTTATATTCATTTTTAATAAAAGCAAAATTGAACAAAATCAAGATAGCTTCCACAAGATTGTGAAGGTGTCATGAACACCAACCACAAAAATGAGAGAATACGCTCTGGACATCTAGACATTTTTGTTTGATCTAAAGACATAGCAAATATATGAAATTTAAAGTTATGTTATTCCTTAAATTATTTGTTTTTCTTATTGAAATACAAATTATAAGTTTCTTTTCAAATCAAGTGGTAGAAAAACACAATTCATCTTAAAAATGTATATTTCTTTCACATTAGAAAATATAGGAGTTATTTGTACCGATTGGCTGTATCTTTATGAAATTTAATATATATGAAACTTTACTGTAAAATACTGAAAAGACCATGATCTTCCTACTTTTATGAGACTAGTCTGTTCTGGAACCTTTTGAATTTATATTGACTGGACAGTATTACCGTGAAACTATCTTGAATACACTCTAAAACTGAACTGTACTCTTGAAAGTTATTCTACTTCTTAGTGATAAAAGGAAAGATTGGTTTCATTTCTTGGACTATTATTGATTAAAATAGGTCCCTATGAGAACTCTAAAAATGTTCCATAATCTGTTTCACCATCCAGACCCTACTCTCACTGACTCCAGCACACTATATATTCCCTAAATACATAATCTGACTAAGCTACTCACTGATATTTTACCAACAGATTAATTCTAATTATCAATGATGAGCTAGATGATTATTTCATAATATACTTTCATCTTTCATTTCATAAAAGTCAGGAGAGTGATCTATGAATGCATGTTATTAATTTAACCTGTTGCTAGTCAGTGGAGATATAAAGATAATTAGTAAATGATAATGATCGCCAAGAAACTCACTTGATGCAGATATATAGAGAGCTGATGATTCATCAAGCTGCTCGTTGTTATAGAAGTATCAATAAAATGCTTTCTGTGAATTGGAAAACAAATAATAAACAAACTGGAAGAACTGGAGGAATGTATCAAGAATGTGCTTAGAGATTAAGTAACGATTTGAGAAGAGATTGTCTTACAGGAAAAAGGGAATTTTTATGTCTGATTTTATGCCTAAAACTTCAGATGTCTTGAGACATCTATTGTTTGAGAATGTAAGGTGACCTGAAGTGGGTCAAGATTTTAAAAGGCTTGCCAGTTTCAAAGGTAGAATGTGGACAGAAAGTGAAATGTCTTGCATTCTAAGCAAAGAAATGTTTTAACCTTCATCTTTTACTCTACCAAGAACCAACACAGGTTGAACATAAAAGCAGCACTGAGCCTATACTTTTTATATTTAGTACTTTAACTTGCTATTTTTATTTGTGTTTATAGCAGTGATTATTAAAAATCATAATAATGGTTATTATAATGACTATTATGTCTTGAATACTTAAAAGGTAAGACACATTATGGGAAGAAACCTCCAATTTAATGATTTTTTTAAATTGAATTCTCAAAATAATTCCATGAAGTAGGTATAGTTATCACTATTTTATAGACTCGCATAAATTAACTAGCTTACCCAAGTTGCCAGAATTATAAAGAAAACTACAAAAATTAAACCCATAGCTAGCTGAATTTGAAACCCTTACGTTTTCTTTATGGGCAGTTATTATTTTAACTCTCAAATACAAAAATCTATGCTTTTTTACTAAAATATATTTGACATACAACATTGTGTAAGTTTAAGGTGTACGTTAATTTGATACATTCATATACTGTAATATGATTGCCATGGTAATGATACTTAGTGCTTTTATCATGTTACCTAATTATCATTTCATTTTAGTGGTTGGCATAATTAAGTGCTAGTCTCTTAGCAAATTTGATGATTATAATACAATATTGTTGTCTGTAATCACTGTATCGTTCATTAGATCTCTAGGATTTATTTGCTACTCATTGCAAATTTGTACACTTAAATAACATCTACCCCATCCCCCACTCCCCATCCCCTGGTAACCACCATTTTATTCTCTGTTTCTACTAGTTTGGGTTTTTTAGATTCCATATATATGTGATACCATACTGTACTTGTCTTTCTCTTTTAGCATAACATGCTCAAAGTCCATCCACATTGTCACAAATGGCAGGTGAATGGGTAAAGACAATGTGGAATATATATACAATGGTATATTATTCAGCCATTAAAAAAATCTAGAATGTTTACTGAGACTTAGATTTGAACTACTACTTAAAGTAATACTTTTCATTATATTATATTTCATTATATTACTACTTGAAGTATATGTTGTTGTTTCTGATCAATAATTCACTTCACTGAACTGATTCAATAACAGTAATTTTTAGAGGATTATAAAAATATCAAAAGCTACTGGTATCATGGGTTTGTTTTCAATTCAATTTACAAGCCAGACAACTGGAACACCACTAATATTTTTTCCATGAAAGAAAAGAGCTTTAATTTTTATGTTTTATAATCTTCCATTAAGGAGAAGAATATGTTTAATAATTTCACCATGAAAGAAAAGGTGAATATTTTCAATTCATCAGAGTGAAAGGAGCTGAGTTGAGCAAACAGAAATCAAAGTTGGCTTTTACTGAGGGACATAATGTTTCAAAACAACATTGGTATCACTAAGTTACATTATCAGATGTATTTAGGAAAGCACATCTAACTTATGCTTTTTAATTAAGCTTAGTCTGGTTTAGGTTGTCTACAAAAGGTAGAAAGATATTTCCCAAATTATCAGGACTGGTAATACAGAGTGGACAAAGAGAAAATTAACTTGGTTTATCAATTCTAGTCTACTTATATTTATAATTTTGACAGTGTGCCATAGGTTGTACACAAGCTAGTTCTGGGTTGTTACCAGGATGCTCAGGGCCATTCTAATAAGCATCCCGGATTCAAACAGAAAAATGCCAAATTTCATCACATGAATTGAATTTAATTGAAGAAAAGTACAGAAACAACACTTTTTCTACTATCTGCTGTAAGGTCTATTCTTAAGGAGAAAATGATCCATGCTTAAGAAATAATATGGAAAGTTTTATGGAGATAGAATTTTAGGGCTTTCAAAATAGGTGTTGCCTTAGTGTTCTTAGGCTGTCATAACAAAATACCGTAGACTGGGTGACTTAAACCGCAGAAATTTATTTCTTATAGTTCTGGAGGCTGTAAAGTCTAAGATCGAAGTTCTGGCCAGTTCAGTTCCTGGTGGGCACTCTCTGGCTTGCAGATGCCCACCTTCTCATTGTGTCCTCACATGGCCATTCTTCAGTGCATGTAAGTGGAGGGAGATAAAACTCTCTGTTCTTCTTATAAGGCCACCAATCCTATCACATAAGGCCCCCCACAGTTATGACCTCACTTAATCTTGATCACCTTCTAAAAGCCTGATCTCCAAATACATTTACACTGTGGGTTACAGCTTTAACATATGAATTTGGGGGGTAGGAAACACAAGTCAGTCCCTAGCAGGTCTTATAATGAAAAATAAAGAGATAGCCAAGAAACTCTATAGAATAAAGAACAATTTAGAAATAAAGGGAAAGAGGAGAAGAGAAGAGAATACAGGAGTTAAAGGAATGGGCAATACTGTAAGTGGCTGGACCCTACAGGGGAAAGCAACAATATCAGATTTCTGACAGTAGGGTGGCTAAAGAATGTCAATGAACAGGGTTGCAAGTTACTAAAATTCAAGGGTGTTGTTGTTGTTATTTGTTTGTTTGTTTTTTACTTTACATTAAGTCCTGCGCTTAATTTTCTTCAAAATTTGTTGAAGCTTGGCATATGCAGAATGGCCAGTTAAAATATTTTATTTCCCTCTCTTTCTGAAATGGAGAGCAGTGACTGACCTGTGTGTCCAGTGGCACACAGTTATGGCACAGTGGGAAGAAAGTAGCAGCACGTGGTGGCAATAAGAGGTGATGTGTGTGTGAAATTTGGAATCAATAGGAAACAGTGTAAAATGACAAGATTGTATGTTCCTGTGAATTGATGTATTAGTTTTGACATTTTACTATAGAAGGATTGAGGTAATTTCATTTGTCTTAAAGGACAAGATGACGTCAGTGGAGGCACATAATATTTTATAATGAGTTCAGAAGAAATATATGACACATGTTTATGTGCTCACATATGCATGTGTGCAGTATATGTAATATATATACATTATACATATTATATATACTGCCTATAATTCACACACACACGTATGGTGTATTTAGAATTTGTGGTAGCATATAAAATTAATCAGTAACATGTATTACCAGAATAGTACATTCTACTTGATTTCAAAGAAGTGACCAAATTATCATAAACTCAGATGCATGATAAATATTTGCTATAAAGAATGATTAAAAAGAGGTAGGACTTAGAGAAATAAAAGGAGAAGGGGGGAAATGTTGTAAACAAAGTTTCCCAGATAAAATGACTAGAAGTATGTTACGAAGATGATTGTAGCATAGGGCTATTGGAAAACAAGGGCAAAGAAGTAAATAGGGGTCACATTGTGCAGGGCTCCTACTGAAAATCTGAGCGTGAAGTTTATCCTTTAAGTCATAATTCTCATTTGCGATATTGTAACACATTAGAGTGCGCAGAAAAAAGTTTGTTACTAATTAATTTCTAAAGTGGACACATAATTTGTGTTTTTAAAAATATAAATGAGATTGAGTTTTAATTTAGCCCCTTGGTGAGTCATAAGCATTCGCTAGCATGATGATATACTTATATAGTGCGGAAAAAAATCACTTGATTATATACTCTTGCCATGAATTATACACAGCATCTAGATAAATCTAAACTATGAGGTCTTCCACATATTTTATTGGAATAAACTTTTTTCATCATGGTTATTTTCAGATAAAATTAAAAGTATGTTGAAGACTTCTGTTTTGAGCAAAGGAAATCATTAGAGGTTTTTGTACAGGGTGCAGAAACTATAGAATGGTATTTTCAGGGGAGTCAATCTTGCAACAGTAGGTCACATATAACGAAAAAGGAATTAAAAAAGGAGACTAAAAAGCCGAAAATGGTTTAATCTATTGTAATATTCCAGTTTGTCCTGATCCCCAGTTCTCCCACCAGCAAGAAAAGGCTATAACAGACTATCTCTTAATGCAATACAAAAGTAGATATGCACATACATAGAAATATATGTGTGTCTACTTGTATACATGCACACATATATTTACATATGCCTATATTCATATTTGGGTTATGAGTGACTATGCAAACAGATATTTTAATAGGTATTTATATTACTTGAAGTCCATAAAAACATACGATTTCAGACTATAATAAAATAGGACGATAATTTTGAAAATCCAGTATAACTGGAAAACCTATTGAGAAATTACACAGCACTTTTCAATGTACAAACTCATTAGCACGAATAAAAGATGCATCAAATGCCATTTACAACCCCACTCCAGAATAAATTCAAGCACTGTCTTCTATGTTTCGGCCTCAGTTTAACCCTGTAGATTAAGGTTGTGTGTCTGTCAGAGTAAAAGACGAAAGTTGGAATATCCAAAATGCAAACTCATTGCTTAATACTTTGAAAGAAGCCGAAGAAAACATTATTTTGAAATGTCTGAGCAGAGAAGAGAAGGAGGACTTAAACTCTCAAGTTTAAAAGACTGGGGAAATGGTGTGCCAACCTTGACCCAGTGATGTTGGATTCTAGGGGACTGATGTGTTGGAAGCTGCATGGGCATCAGCATATGCAGAAAAGTGAACATGTCCTGTGGAAGTTGCCATCAATGGCTGTGGGGATGCAGGAGATAGCAGCCCACTAGAAGCCACGGCAGTTGGGAGTCTGGATGAACATCTCACACAGAGCAAGACGTGGAAGTACTACTTAGCCCCATGCTTTCAACTGGCCCACCCAGATTTCTCAAATTTACAAAGACCCACGGCCCAGCACCTTTCCTGCATTTTTTCATGGAAACCATATTCTTTGTTAGAAAGAGGGAGAGATAGACCTGGAAATTTACAAATCAGGATCACTGGCAAGTGTTATTATGGGGAAGGCAAAGCTAAATTTAATTTAAAACAATAAAACATGATGTTATTCGTACTCTAAGCATACCTAGCAATTGATAACTGTGTGTAGTAAAACAGCTTATAGAATTAGCAAATTCATGACTTCAGAAAAAAAAAAAGTGAAATTGAAAGACTCAGGAAGGACATTTTACTTAACTTAGAGTTATTTTCAGATTGGAAATAAGAGCAGAAACAAAGTTAGAATTATGAAATCTTTCATGTATCATGAATTATATTTACATATTGTGACCCAATAAAATTATATAATGAATAGTGATTTTATACCCATAAAATAGCTTAAATTCTATGTGTTCTTGATTTATGTCTACTCTCAAAGCCATTGAAAGAGCACTACACAAATTTATTTATGAGTAAAGGCTGTTTTTTTCCCCCAAACTAAAATACAATAAAAAATAAGAATGTCAATAGCATATTCCATTTTGTACTCAAAAATTAGTGATCTTATTTGTAGTCCAAAATAATTTATCAAAATGAAAATAACAATAAAAAGTGACTCTCAGGGAACCATAGGAATTATAGGAAAAATTACATTTTTAGAATATAACAAAATAAACATAGAGCACTATGTTATTCTTACCTAATAGCATTAATTATTGGACCATCCCTTAAAGTGACCGCTGTGATTATAAGCATAACCACAAAACTAGTCATGCTTCTGCTATTTCCCAAGGAAGATGGTATTTTGATGAATTCTGCACTTCCAACTTAAACAAAAAGCATAAAAATAATTTTAATGAAATTAATGAGATTAGTGCTAATTTAGTTTCTAAGTACTATAATAGTGTTTTGCATGTGGGAACAGAGGCTATCAAAGTCAGTTCAGGAATAATGTTGAAAATAGAATGCTTTCCTCTCTTGACAGTTTTTTCACAGAGAAGAAATGACAAGGGAGACAGATTTTCATTTTACTTCGGTCCCGTAAATTAACACCTTTAAACCCAAATTATGCTGAAAAATGAAAATATATATGTATGAAGAATGCACCCCAATATTTTCAAGATAGGTTGATCTTCAAACAAAACAAAGCAAAGATGGAGATGTGACAGAAGATAGTACAACAAAAGCTAAAAATTGAGATAATTTCATTGGCAGAGA
Organism: Ursus arctos; assembly: GCF_023065955.2. Classification (NCBI taxonomy): domain Eukaryota; kingdom Metazoa; phylum Chordata; class Mammalia; order Carnivora; family Ursidae; genus Ursus; species Ursus arctos. Next base: position 28,020,604 of record NW_026623111.1, on the reverse strand, counting down.
CCATACGATGACATTTTTTAGATAAAGAGATTTTAATCTTCAATTTTACTTAATTCACACTAAGCTAACTTTACACACTTTTGTGAAAGCATATGTTTTAGGGAAAAAAAACTCATGGTAACAGACATTTTCTGGTTTAGTGTTGGGCTAGACTGAAGTTACAGACACGGAGAGGGGGAAGTTAGTTATGTTGCTAAGAGAGCCAGAGAAGATTTTTTCTGTGTTTTTTTTTTCCCCTTTTTCTATATCATCTATGTTTTCAAATCAAATTCATTATTCTGGAAGAGAGTTTGGTATATGATCAAGATTGGTAGACATGGGGGAAGTTTTGTTTTCTACTGTGCAATTTGTAACACTCATTTTTCAAATCTGTTTTAAATAACATGACCTCTTGAACAGTTTCTGACAGTGTCTTTTTAACAGATGACATACATACCTATACACATATGATAAGAACCATAATATACATTCTTTATTGCTGTGTGTAAAGAAAATGTCCTATAATTTCATACTGGATAAATATTTACTTAAAAATTTTAGGAAAGGATCAGATAAATCCAATCATTTACAAAATATTCTTGAGAAGATAAAGATTCATTACATAATGTGATTATAACCTTAAAAACAAAATCAGATAAGGACAATGAGAGAAATGAAAATTGTAGGCAAATTTCACTTGTAAACATGTAATGACCTACATAAAATATTAGGAAAAAAAATGAATCCAATAATGCATTTAAGTGTGATGTCATTAGGTGGACTCATCTCAGAATGCATGAACAGTGTAAAAGTTTCTCTATTAATATCACCCAACTTTAAAAATTTAAAGAGGAAGAACATATAATTATCTTGATAAATGCAGCAATTGAAAATTCTTATCAGGATCACTTCCCCACGGTGATTAGGAGACTATCTCAATAATTGCTCTCATTTAGCCTTATCTTTTTTTTTTTTTAGATTTTATTTATTCATTTGACAGAGAGAGAGAGAGAGAGAGCACACGCAGTGGGGAGAGGCAGAGGGAGAAGTAGGCTCCCAGGTGAGGAGGGAGCCCGATGTGGGGCTCAATCCCAGGACCCTGGGATCATGACTTGAGCCTAAGGCAGATGCTTAACCCACTGAGCGGCCCAGGTGCCCCAACATTTAGCCTTATCTTTGCCAGTCATGTAAAGGAAGCTTTATTCATTCTTTATAAAAGACTTTTTGCAGCTATCTTTATATTCTTAAGACACCAATTCCATGAAGCCTAATATTTTGAAAAAAATAATTAATAGAATGAACTTTAAGTATCAAACTCTTATTATTGTCACTTAATTCCTCCATTAATGTAGAGGAATTGGAGAATACGTAAAAGAAAGGTACCATCACAAGTTTCTTAATCTTCCTTATTCACCTAAACTAGTAGTTCTTTTTTACCTTCAGGTTTTTTTTTTTTCATACCTACCTGTGATGGTTAATCTTATATGTCAACTAGACTGAGCTAAGATGCTCAGATAGTTGGTAATACATTATTTCTGGGTATGTGTGGGAGGGTGTCTGTGGAAGAGATTAGCATTCAAATCAGTAGACTGAGTAAGGAAGATCACCTTCCCCAGTGTGGTTGAACATCGTCAATCCTTACAGGGCCTGATAGAACAGGAAGGTAGAGAAAGGGTGAATTTGCTTTCTCTGCTTGAGCAAAGAGTTTCATCTCTCCTGTCCTTAGACATTGGTGCTCCATGTTCTTGAGATCTTAGACTCAAGACAGGAACTTACACCATCCCCCCACCCCCATCCTATTCTCAGGCCTTTGGGCCTAGACTGAATCACATCACAGGCTCTCCTGCTTCTCCAGTTTGCTGATGGCAGATCAAAGGACTTAGCTTCCATAGCTACATGAGCCAATACCTATAATAAATCCCCATATATATATATATATATATATATATATATATATCCATGTATATACTATTGCTTTTGTTTCTCTGGAGAACCTGACTAATATACTACCTAAATCTATCTTTCTCAATTAAAAAAAAAAAATCTTCCAGAATCCCATATTTCTTGATTGTCTTTTCCTTCCCCTTTTAACACCACAACCACTACTATTTGCAAAATTTATATTAAATAATCTAATTTTCACTTCTTTACTTTCTTGGCAGCAAAAAAGAAAGATGCATTTGTATAATTAGGGCCATAATATATTTATGATTTCTAGCTTCAACAAGAACATAAACAAACTTGATAATTTAAAAACTAAGAAATTAAGCTTTCATGGTTCTGCAGCTATAGAAACCAAACAGAAACCATAAAGAATTCTAATATTTAACTAGAAATGACGATACATATACAAACATTCCTGACTTTGTCCTTTCTTGTGTTCTCTGACTTTAAAACCACCGCATAAGACAATAGAAGACAATAAAATGTCAAAGCATTTGCACAATGGCTTTCCAGTTTTTCATTTATTTTCATTTATTTTCTCTAAAAGTAATTGCATTTTTTAAAAGACTATGCCAGTTTTAGTTTTGGCTGGTGTTCTAAAGGCAATGGGTACAATTGATGCCGAGAATCTTGAGGCAAATAACCTGTCCAGCACATGCTAAGAGGTCATGTAACTGGTCTAACCAGTGTTAGTGAGCTTTCATTTCCAAACTTATATTAGTACCTGAGGTTGCAGAAGTCAGGAAAGAGGCATTGCTTTTTGCGGAATTATTGAAGTTTGGTGGTCATCCTCCCCTATAGTAAATATCATTATTTGCCAGAGTAATGCCTTATCTACTTCTCTTTCTTCAGATTCTTTCTGACAATAGACAACACCTCCCATTAACCCATTTTCCCTGTACAGTTATTTGAACTTAGTAAACACAATATCTTAAATATATTAGAGACCCAATAAAAATGTTACATACCAAATGAAAGAACACAGGAAAGAGATCAGGAAATAGCCCACTTTTATTGCATTTGAAATTGAAATTAACATCCAGTAAATAAAATCATGGAACTGAAATAGACAATATATATCATTGGCTGAACTTTCATTTTATACATAAAAATCTGTTTAAAAAATATAAAAAGATAAATGATTCACTCAAACTCAATTTAATTAAAAAGGAAGAATATATGAGCACTGGAGTAAGTTAATAGTGAAAAAATAGTGTGAGTTAATAGTGAATTTGAAGTACGTGTGTGCAGTCTTCACTTTCCAGCAACTAGAAATGAGTTCACCAGTGAACTCAGAAATGTAGAACTAGGGGCGCCTGGGTGGCACAGCGGTTGAGCGTCTGCCTTCGGCTCAGGGCGTGATCCCGGCGTTGTTGGATCGAGCCCCATGTCAGGCTCTTCCGCCATGAGCCTGCTTCTTCCTCTCCCGCTCCCCCTGCTTGTGTTTCCTCTCTCGCTGGCTGTCTCTATCTCTGTTGAATAAATAAATAAAATCTTTAAAAAAAAAAAAAAAAAAAAAGAAATGTAGAACTAAATCTTGTAAGCCAGGATCTCTGAAAATTCCAATTTGGTAAAAAAAAAAGAAAAACAACTTATAGTCTGATTGCTACTGTTAAGGTTTAAATCTTTATCATTGGGGTTTACTATTTCCCCAGTTATTGGTATCCAGAATATGTTATTCTTCAACAGCATCTCTAATGGTAATGCTACTTATGTTTAAGATAAGTATGATTTCATCTGTGGAACTAAATTAGAGGCGGTATATAATGTTCAGCTAAACTCGTTTGTAAAGCCTGTTGGTGAGTCCTTTCTCTATTCCAAATGTCTGCACAGAATAAATTTGAGTCTAAAGTTGTCTTTTGGTAATTATTTTCCATTACAAATTTAGGTTACACATTCTGTGACTAGAAATAGGGAAGCAATTTAGTAAAATAATGATAGTTGCTTTAATATAGGTAAACAATGTGCTGTGTGATGCCAGAGGGAGAATGTGAGAAGGCCAAGTAAGATTATTTCATGATAAACTATGTAATGTGGAAGTAGAAGGTGTAGAGACATTGACATTAAAGTTATTTTACCATATTTTACCATAATCCATACAATAAGAAAAGGTTGGGCACTGCTTCCTTTTAGGGATTTTTTTTTTTTAAACGTAGGCTTCTTATCTGTGTTTACTTTCTCTTGAATCTATGTACTCTAAAATTTTTACCAGAATTAGCTCCTTAAATGAATTTTTTTTTTTTTTTTTTTTTTTTTTTTTTTTTTTTTACTTGACCATGCCACTGTGCTCAGCGGGAAAAAAAAATGCATGTCAAATCTGAGTCTAGCTTATTTCTGGTGTTCTCTCTTACATTCACCCCCTAATAATTTTCATTTCTTATTTCTCTATAATTTCTCAGACTTAAAAATTTTAAAGTTTATACATGTTTCTTTCCATCTATTGTAACTGTTTCCTTTCCTGCATAGAAAAATAATTTCCCCTTGTAGCCACACCTCACACATCACTTCTGTGGACCATTCCTAAAATCTTCTTAAGCTTCCTTACTTCTATTTTAGCACTTCCATTTTTTCTTCCAGTAGATTCACAATACACTCAATTCTATGAAGAGAAGGGCTATTCCTAAAAAATCTCTAGATCCTTATGTGAAATACAGTGCTGGAAACATGTATTATTCAATTAATTTTTGAACTGAATTAAATCAAAGGATATTTTATATAACTAATTGTTAACTTGATTGATTGTGTATAGGGGTGTGGAAAAAGTAAAGTGAATTCAAAGATGAATTTAAGAGAGTAAACAGTCATGAGATACGCAATATCTACTAAGTGATTTGGGGATGGAAGGACATATAATTCAAGTGGGAAATTATGGATCATTAAGAGAGAGAAAAGGCATGCATTTACATCTTAACTTGACTTTTTATCTTGAGTTTTTCCAATGTAGTGCAATGAACTATGTCATGCATAAAAGAGGGAAACATGGAGATAAGTACTTTGATTTAGATGAAATATCCTCTATAATCATAGAGTATTTTAGATATAAAGCCCTTCAATAATTACTTGGCCCTGTCACAAACAAGTATTTGATATAATCTTTTCCAAGGGGAAGAAGAACATTTTTTTTCACTATTTTTTCCAGTAATTAATGAAAGCCTTCATTTCCGTATGTTGTATTGAGCTACAGGAACTAACTACTCCCATTTTTCTCCTCCTCATCATCTGCTCAACAATAAACTTGCTGCAATCATGACAATATTATTCTTCATCATTTAACTAACATTTATGCTTGATATTCCTCTTGATTTATATAAAATTAAATCATAAATGATGTTTATGACCCATCTTACACAAGGGATAATTATTCAGATTAATTCACATTAATACATTGCTTTTATTTTTGTCATGCAGATGCTGCATACCAATTTAGTTCCAAATGATGTGAAATGTGGGATGTCATACCAGTAAATTTATTTTAAAATATGACTGCACTCACAAGTAGCAATTAATATATCTAAGGAATTATACCTTTGCTGTTTCTTTGATTGAAATGTTTTCTTCTTTCTATAAGAAAATTTTGTTAAAGTTCTTTATCATAATTTAAAAAATTATTGCAGCTAAACTGCACATATCCTTTCAAGGTAATGAGTACATCATTATTAATATCCAATTTTTATTAATACTTCAGTGACATCACTTTTACATAAGAAGCTGTAAGAAAACTTTTTTTTCTCTCTTGGCCAGAGCTCTTCCAATCTGAGCCCTCAAGCAACATAAGCTTACACTCAGACTTGCAGTGATGGTAGAAATGAAGTGAGTGAAAGATTTGACCTTTTTGCACAAAGGTCATATTTTGAAGTTAATGAGTGCTTAATGAAGAAATGGTAGACTTAATTATAAAGTACAGATGAGTAGACATTTCTCTTTAAAATGTATTCATGTGAGGTGACTTATTTTTAACCTGCCTTTGGGATCCAAAGCACTGAGCAGGATTTCTTAGTCTACTCTTGTTTAATTCCATTATCTTAAAAAAAAATTATTCGCCTATTCTAAATTTTAGATTTGCCATCTACAAATTAAAGCCAATAACTATATATATAATTATATATGTAGATAACAAGTTTATAACAAGTATATATGTGGATAACAAAACATACTTATAAATTAGTAACTACCATGTTTAAAATATTGTGGAACAAAGTAGAATAAAACCGTTTGCATGTCTGAGAATACATGAATGGCTGCGGTTTCTTTAGCTAAGGGTGTCAATATATTTCCTTTTTCGATATTTTGCCAAATACAGGAAATTAGTATTAGTTATACTGCTTCCTTTAAAATCCTCAGTTATTTTCTTTTCCACGTAAACTTGACAGATGAAGGTACTATGCACCAGGCAGTGAAGTCACCGTTAGATGTCTAGCAGTTCTTGCTCTCTTCAGATGTACATTTAAAGTAGTGAAAACACCACTAAGTGATTAAAAGAACAAGTAGACATATAATTTGTAGCAGGTAATACACAAGAAATACACAAATTTATGAGACAATATAAGGTATATATATTTGAAATAGTGGAGGAAGTTCTTTCATAGACAGTGACAAGGTGGTTCCTGGATTAAGGGAAGGAGACATCAAGGGAAGAGTAAAAGGGAAATTCAGTAAGGTGGTATGTGAGAGTGTGGACTGCTGGCTGTCAGAACAGAAACAGGAGCATGTGCAAAAATCTTGGAGCAAGAATGAAATTAATAGCCTTAGAAGACTAAAAGCCGTCTGTAGCTTAGTCAAAACAATGGCACTAGATAAAGCAAGAGAGAAATGCAGGGGGTAATCACCCAGGCTTTTTGTAAAGACAATTGGAAGCCTTCACATATTAGAAGCAGAGGGCATTTTCAAAACACCATCTGGTTGTTCTGTGGGGAATTGATTAAGGGAGTAGGAGTAGAGAGAGTGGCTGGCAGGAGAAATGGGGAGAGATTGTTTTTAGTAGTGCAAACAAGTTAAATTGCCAATGAATAGATGATGAAAGTGAATGAGAAAGAAAAGTCATGGATGATTCTCAGTATTTTGACTTTGGTTTATTGACATTTACTGGCATGTGAAAGTCGGGAATGAAATAAGTTTTAAGAGAAAATTGTTAAATTTGGGAAATGATAAATGAAAATGCTTATGAGATTTCAAGTAAAAAGAACAAATAAGAAGTAGATATTAACAGTGGAATTCAAGAAATAGTTCTATACAATCTATACCCATTTGAGACTAATCTGCATGTAGCTAGCAGACAATCAAGGAATAGATATAATTATCTATGCATGAGAGAGGAGAAGACTTAAATTCAAGTTCTAAAGAGTTACAGCATTTAGATGCCGGAGAGAGGTGTGTTCAGCAAAAGTGCCTGTGAAGGACCAGCCACACCTGTCCTAGAAAATCAAGAGATGGTGGTGTTGCCAAAAGCAAGAGAAATATGCATTTTGTGAAGGAGTTTAATGGTGACAGTTCTGTAATGTTTACATGGAGGGCTCTAAGAACAGAATCAGAGTCACGTGATTGGAGGCAGATAGGGGACGAGTTTTATTTAGATTACTTATATTCATTCACTGTGGCTTGAGGAGAAGTGGTGGAGAAAGTGACAGGGGCTAAAATTTCCCCAAGCTCTCCCTTAAAGTGGCGGCTTTTCTTAAATTCTGCTTACAGTTCTAGATAAATAACAATATGCTGATTTTTAGCAATAAGAATGACATTGGGTATATTGTCTAGATTCTAGATGGGTTTCTGTGTAATGTTGGGGACACTAGCTAGGACAGGGTAGGTTGAACAATGACAAGGTGGTGAGTGAAGAAAACAAGTATCAGTAATTTTTAATAGGAGTTTATCTCTGTGACCTCCAATGAAGTCAATGGACAGTTTCTTTGTTTTTTGTTTTGTTTTGTTTTTGTTTTGTCAATGGACAGTTTTCAGTTTTAAGGCATTTTTGTTTGGGTGAACTCTGTCATTTCCTTTGTAATTTATAGGTCATTTAAAGTTCTATTATTTCATGATTCCATAACCAGGTAAATCAAGTATTGTTATTTACATTTTACCAAAGGGGCAAATAAAATCCAGGGAAGTGGGGTTACTTGTCCAAAGTCAGTTTTGAAAAGCAAAACAGAATGTAAGCAGCTCAATTTTTAGTGCATAAGGGTTTATTTACCATTTATATCTGTCAGGATTTGTTTTCAGTTCACCACTATTATTACAAAGTAATAGTCACAGACTGTTTGAGACTTACATTTGGCCAGACTAGTTTGGCCTGACTTGCTATTTTGATTCAGAATAATGAGCATTAATAAGCAAGTGTAACTTTTCCACAGTCTTCATCAAAGGAAAATTGAAATTGAGATGCAAATATATTCTGAATTCATGCTTTTCTATCTCATGTATTTATACTTTTTAAATGTAAGTTTGGTGGTTATGCTGCATAATTAAACACTGATATTTACAAAGGATAAAACCAGAATTATTGAGTATTTCATATACCACCAAAATATGAATTAGGCGGAAGATGGTTAGTGAGAAAAAATTAACATAATTTATATCACAGCTGTTGATATTGAAGATCTAAACCATCATAAGATCTTTAATTTTAGTTGTAGTTCATAATTAAAGTTATATGAACATACGTATAGATAATGTAGTTAATGTTATACTGAATCGTTTGGGAATATAATGCATTGTTTAATCGACATGCTTTATATATAATGCACAAAAATAGCTTTCATAGAATTAAAACAAATAATAATTCAATGTTATGAACAATGATCCATTATTTAAAATTCAGGTTTTGAGAATTTTCATGAGTAATAGCAAACTAACACATCTTGACTTTAGATGATCTGGAGCTTGTTTACTTCTCAGCACCTCTCTTCCTCTGAGTAAAGTTGTTTGGATTGTTTATCTCTAGAAAATGTCTCCCAAATCCATGTCTTCAGCTTCATCCTTTTTTCTGATTTCCTTTCATTTCTATGTGGACATGGTTCTTATTGGATATTCGGCTACCATTTTAAACACAGCATTTAAAAGGTATAAAATATTCAACCACAGGATTGTTTTCCTGCCTATTTCAAATATATGCCAAAGAAACTACATTTCTTGTGGTCATACAGGCTTGAAACTTTAGAGATGTATTTGTCTTCCAGGCTTTATTTCTTTACCAAGTTCTATTACTTTCCCTCTGTAAAATGTCACAGGTTTGACTATTCTGCTATATTTCCAAAATGCTACATTGATTGTAGTCATTTTTCACAACTATTTTATTTTCTTCTATCAGGGTATGTGTCTGCAAAACTCCCCTCTTGCAGAATATCATCTATTAGAATATGACTCCTAAATAGACCTCTCCTTTCTCTTGAATAATATCCCATTATCTTTAGAACAATATTCAGACCCTTTACTGTGACATGCAAGTCCATAAACAAACTGCCCAAAGATCGTTATATCAATCCATCTTTCACTTATAAAAATGCTTCACTCCAGCTAAATTTGTAAATTATATTTACCCCAAAGATGTCCTATTCCTTCTTCCTTCAGTGTCACATCTTTCTTTAGGTGCCCTGCCTCTTGCTATGCTTATTTAAATTTGGCCCAAGTTCATAGGAAAGTCTCTTACCTTTGAAAATTTACAGTGTTTATTTCACTATTGTTTGCCACAGCAACACCATACCTCCCCCCAACCCCTCTCCCCACAAATAATTTTTAATATACTGTTATTTATATTAGGTACACTCACAAAACCATGGGGAAACAGACAACAGCACATTTTTGAGGGCATTTGTCACTCCCAGACTGTTCAACGTAGAGACCCACTAATGTATTTCCACAATTTCCCAATATGTCGGTCTTATTTGGAGAAGAGCTTACCTCACACTACAGAAGATGAAACGGTTTTCCTAGCCATTCAGAATGCCAAGGTATAGACAGTGTCTAGACTTGGCTATCAATTTGCTGAGACAAACATTTGAATCTGTAGCTAGGCACTTAAAGATCCAGCATCAATGACCATCAGCCTAGTTTCAAAAGGCCATGCTGTGAGCTCTCAAAGTTGAGCACCTACACGGTGCTGGTGGGGACCAGGTGTCAGTATTCAGTGGTAGCACTTGTGTCCTTCACTTAATTATTACGAGGACTGATATTGTCTCTGGTTTGGGCTTTCTAGAGTTCCCTATGTTCTTTCCTATCTCTGTGCATGCTTTCCTGAAACTTCCTGACAATCCTTGAAGTACTCATTATCCTTTCAACGAATTCTCTCTCTGCCAATATTAGCAGTAATTTTTCAGTCTTGCAAATGAGAACCTAACAAATGTACTTGTCTATAGTTTGGTAAAGTAAAATATTTTAACTAATAGGGTTAGGGGTTGAATTGGTTGAATTGTGCCCCCCCAACATATGTTGAAGTCTTAACCCCAATACTTCAGAACATGACTTTATTTAGAAATAGAGTCATTGCAGATATAGTTAAGATGAGGCCACACTGAAGTAGGGTGACCTCTAGTCTACTGTGACTGGTGTCCTTACAAAAAGGGGAAATTTGGAGACATAAACACACAAGGAAAACACCATGTGAAGACGAATCAAAGATTGGGGTGATTTTCCAAATGCCAAGAAATGCCAGGGGTTGCCAGCAAACCACCAGAGGCTAGAGGATAGACATAGAATTTAGATACTTCTTCAAAGTTCTCAGAAAGAATCAGCCCTACCACCACCTTAATCTCATACGTCCAGCCTTTAGAACTGTGAGACAATAAAACTTCTGTTGTTTAAGTCATTCAATTTGTGGCACTTTGTTACAGCAGCCCTAGCAAACTAATACAACCAACAAATCATACATCCTTTTCCCTAAATGAAGGAAATTCTCTAGTCTGTGCTGCATGCAATGCAAGTTACCACAACCACAAACATCATAGAATAGGATAATGCCTTTAAACACGTTGTACGTACTAGAGATGAAATAGGCAAAGCTTCCACATGGTAAGGGGTAGGCATTTTGTCACCAGGGGACATTTGTTACTGCAGGTGATAAAATTTAACAGAAATTTAGAAAGGGTAAGACAAGGAACTGCCCTTAGGAAAGGTCTTTTGCGTGGGGAGGACACCATCTCTCAGCTTGCAAGAAGTACATTGTATCTCTCTGGCTCTGCGGTCACTCCATAGTTATCATGAGCCAGATAGTAAAAGGAAAGAGAAATAGAAGAAAAAGAGCAGGGGATAGACATATTTTTAAATTGAGGGAATGGATCAATTAAGAAAAAAAACAATTATAAATGTCAGAGTGGGGGCAAGTGGGGAGCTTTGCTGAGGCAAAACTGGTTGAAAAGCGGAAAGCCAACGAGTAACATATTTAAATGGTGTGAGCAATTGAGTTGACCAGTTCCAGTTAATGAAAATGTATAGCGTGGAGTGAGATGATTTGAATGCTAGGAAACTATTTGTCGGTTCCAGCACATTCAGATTTTGCCATACTGAATGATTTCGTGGATTTAAACAGATCTATTATTTTTGGTTGTTTTACCCAAATGAAAACCTGTAACTTATTAGGTAAATAAGCAGCAAGAAAAGGTAATTTTCACTCTGAAAATTTTTTTACCCTAATTTTGTAACTGACTATTTGAATGTAGAGTTCATGCTGGTCTTTGTATTAATCTTCAGTGTTTGGGAAGGCAAACTCATGTGGCTCTAAGGGGGTCTGTACATTAGAGCAAGAAGTTTCAGGTTTATTTGGCCTACATGAGAAGAGGAAGCCTCCAGGGACCTTGGGGGATGAATTTTTATGTCAAAATACTAAATATTTTAAAATATTAAATGTTTCCTGCCACTGTACGGTGGTCATTCACAAAATACATGGAATCAAACTTTCCAACATGTCTGCTATCTACAGTTCTGTGTGAGGACAATACCAAAACAGAAGTGAGAGGAATATATAAATATGATTGCTGAACAGTGAGTTTTTGAAACTGATAACTTACATGTTTCCATTCTCATATTTTAATAATGGAAATTATAAGTATCATAGCCTTGTAAGTAAAGAAGTAAATCATGTCTAGAGGACAGTGCCAATCTTTAACATAAAATCATCAGTTATTTTACTGGCAAAATTAATTTATTTGGGAACGGCAAAGTAATTGCCATACAGACAGGCTAACTTGGGAAAACCATAGGCACATCCAAAGAGACCAAGGGAAGGTTAGCGTTTATCAGGCTTCAGGAAGAAACAGGGGAGGGTTGTCTTGAGCAAAAGTTCATTGGAGGAGAGCATGAGTTGGAAGTTGTGCTGGTTTCTCATGGGCTGCAAGAGGTGGTTAGTGCTATGCTGCTGGGGGCAGGGAGGGCTCTCCCTTCTTTTTCTAAAAGCAGGAAATAAAATTCTTATGTAAAAATGTCTTCCCTTGTCAAAATAATTCTCTTCCTTCTTCCCGCTGGTTATGCAGGATGCAAAGCATGGTTCCTATGTGAGAGCTCCCCTTTCAGGACTCCTTTTTAATGAGATTTCCCTCACTCCTTTTCACAGTCTCTATTTAAGAAAGGGCACTCCAAGAGGTGACATTGCAGTTTGAATAAAACATCTTATATTTTATAGTTCACAATGCATTTTCATAGGTAGTCGTTCCTTTGATCCTGAGAGTAATCCCCTAACTCACACAAAGCAAAGATCATTATCTGTGTTTTATAATAGAGAGAAAGAGGGGCTCAAAAAGTAAACTGGTTTACTGAGCAGTAAAACACTGCTGGTGTCAAAGGAAAGCAAATTTTAGGATATGGGCTTTCCTGCAGTTCAGTCTATGTGATATGAAAGGTTCAATTTGAAAGGTCGGCCACCCAAGACATGACTTTGAATAGGAAATCTTTTTTGGAATAAGTACTGTTGTGCTTTCAACAACATGGGGGTCGGGGTCTCTCACCCCTGCACAGTCAAAAATCTGCACTTTGCTTTTGACTCCCCCAAAATGTAACTATAAATAGCCTACTGTTGGGCCTGAAGCCTTGCCACATGTTGTGGTAACATAAATGGTAGATTAACACGTATTTTATATAGGTAGTATATACTGTATGCTTATAGTACAGTTTTTAAGCTAGAGAAAAGAAATGTTATTAAGAAAATCAGAAGAAAGAGAAAATACATTTACAGTACTGTATTTATCAGAAAACAATATGTATATAAGTGGGCCTGTGCGGTTCAAACCCATGTTGAGGTCAAGTGTGTGTGTATTTTATGACTATAAAACTAAACTAGACAAAAATGTGTTTGCAGAAATTTTTATACGGTGCTCAGCACAACTAAACAAGTAATTAAGCACATTTTGTTGTTTTCAGGGACAATGATGACGTGTCACAAAACTATCATATTACTTCCACTCATGCTGAAAAAACTCAAGAAAACAATATGTGGATAATAAATGTGATGGTGGAATGATGGGGTTTTCTCAATATGAGAAAGAAAAAAAGTTAAAAAACTATAACTTTAAGAATTAAACTTTAAAAAACTACCTCTTTAGGTCAAAAAATAAATAGAGTCAAACTGCTACCTCTCTGCACCAGAGAAAATAAATTAAAATGTTTCAATCTTAAAGATTAATAATTTTAAAAAAGAACTTCTTATAGAAAGATTGATTCTACAGTCCCAAGATAGTATCATTTTCTTAAGTTTCAAGCAAAAATAGTCTAGTTTCATGCTGATTTTACGACAAGCTTTTCCCTTTTTAAAAACGTTTCTTAAATTCTTTACTTCTAAAATAATGCTATGTGATATTTTATAATCATATAAAATTTTATGTTTTTAAGATGGATTTCTTTCAACCCTCAGAATGTTTCATTTTCATCCTATTGTGCTCTCTAGTCTAGTGATGATTGTCCTTTAGATAATTCTCCCCGTGTTGCTTGAAGTTCTTTTAGGAAAACACTGTGGTCAAGTTATAAAATGAACGGTGCTTAGGTGGAGTTATTTATGGTTAAATTTTATTTTTCTCTCTTTACTTTTTTTTCTGTCCTGCAGGGATGATCACAGTTGATAATCTTGCAAACATTTTAAATTATCCTTGTAAGACTGGAGCAGTTTTGAGTGATAACAACAAGTGGAGAAGAGCCATTTATAGGTAATAAATGCAAGATGAAGGGACTCTGCCATTTGTTCATCTCTTTTATATACATTATCTTATGCAATCCTTGCCATATCCCTGGAGGTAGGCATTGTGATTCCTGCTTTATCGGGAAAGAAATTCAGGTCTCAAAAATGTGACGACTTGCCCAAGGTTACATCACGTGTTAAGAGGCAGTGCTAGGAAATAGCCTCAGGTTTTCCGGTTCTCGGTTTATGTTTCTGTAAGCAAAGCAATCATGAAATGTAGCTTAATATTGTCAGTAATTGCTTTGGGTCCCCATGTGGCTTCTCTACTTTAGTTTCCATTTTTCTCTTCCCAAATACAAACAACAACAACAAGTCTGGACTTAGGTAAGAAGAGATTTTTGGAAAGCATTATTGCAGGAGGGAAGGAAGGACTATGACAATGGGGGGGACTGAGAGAGGGAGTTTTTCCAATAGGAGGAACCTGCAAGCATCTCAAAAGTTAGGTTGACAGGACTTTTTTTTTTTTTTTTTTTAAGATTTATTTATTTATTTGAGATAGAAAGAGAGAGTGAGCGAACCCAGGGAGGGGCCAAAGGAGAGGAAGAGTGAAACTCCAGCAGACTCCTCACTGAGCTCGAAGCCTGACGTGGGCCTGATCTCAAGACCTTGAGATCATGACCGGAGCTGAAACCAAGAGTTTGATTCTTAACCGATTGAGCCACCCATGTGCCCCGACAGAGCTTTTCTTTTATAAGGAGTAACCAAGGCTGGATAAAGGGGTATGGGGAAATAGGATGAGCAAGGATGGCATAATTGAACAGTAGAGGAGTGTTTTACCCTGAGGTCAGTTTATTTGCCAGAGGAAACTTTACAGAGGGGTTGTGTGCTTGCTCTCACTGAGGCTGGGTACAGTTCAGGGATCTGGGTTCCCTTTTTTTTTAATTTCTCAGCAAAGACATGATTTTGCTTCTGTGTTTTTATTCTTCCTTTGGCAAAAGGAAATTGCTCTCCCCCTATGGATACGTAATATATGCAGTATTTGTTAAATCATTTAGAATTTGTAAAATATTATGCAAATATAAAATATCTGTAGTACCTGAACTTGTAAAATTGACTAAGGAGCATTAACTTGATACAGCCCATGAGATCAAATGCTTTGTCAGTCTGCAATATTTCAAGGTATATTCACACATTGGTTGCATGGCTGAATAATGTTGATTCCTCAAAACTTAGCTCACACTTAACTATATTCCAAAACCTCTCCTGCACTACAAAACAGCCAATAACTCTTCTTTCTGTGTTGCCTTTTTCCACAAATATACTTTTATTATTTTACTCATCACACGGTCTTGATGCCTTATTCACATACCTGACTCTCAGTTTTTAATAAGCTCTTTGAGAAAGATGGGAGGAAAATAATTCAAAATATAAAGCTTGATGCAGAGAATCTGATTTAAATAGTATTACATATATGTTTATTACCCATGATCATTGCAATGATTGGTACGTAGTAAGTGCTGGAATTTCTTAGTGTAAGGTCTGTTTCTCTTTATGTCCCAAGTTGTAAATAATGATAATGTTGATGATGATGAAGAAGAAGAAGAAAAAAAATTGTACTGTACACTGTATAACTTCCCTTGTTTAATTATAAAGTAGATGCTATTATTATATCTAATTTACAGATTAGGGAACAAGCATAGCTTAACCAAAGTCACATGGATAGCCACATAACGGTAATTTATACAACCAGATTACACATCTAAACTACATTGCCAAATAAGAGTATTGATTTAGGCCAGAGAAAGGAAAACCAAAATTACCTTTAATATTTTTCTATAATTCTTGGGGCACCTGAGTGGCTCATTCGGTGGAGTGTCTGACTCTTGATTTCAGCTCAGGTCATGATCTAAGGGTTTTGAGATTGAGCCTCCTTTCAGGCTCTGCACTCAGCAGAGAGTCTGCTTCTCTTGTCTCTTTCCCTTTTCCTCTACCCTCCCTCTACTCCTGCTCTTTCTTTCCCTCTCTCTCAAATAAATAAATAGATCTTTAAAAAATATTTTTCTAAAATTCTCATTTTTTGATCCCAAGCTCCCTTAAATTACACAGGCAAGGTTTAATTGTATTTCCTCACTTATTTTACTTAGAGTTTTTTCCCTCATTTCCAGTTTACTGTTTTTATATTCAGTAAGTATTTTATAATATGAATAAGGATCATCAAATTATCTAATATTTATGCAACAGTCATTGTGTGACAGGTACTGTTTTAAGCATTTCATGTGTGTTAACCCATAATTCTTTCAACCTAAGTCATCTCTCCCCTTCCCTAGTCCATGCTCTTAAACATGACACGATATACTGTCTCTTAATAAATGCTGTACAGCCTTTTTGTTTGTTTTGTTTTGCAATGAGGAAAGTATAAATAAAATCAGGTATTACAAACATTTTTAAATAAAACGGTGGATATGTACTCCCAGTTTTAATATACTGTAGTCATTATCTATCTACATTTTATATTTTACATACTTGTATCAATAAGTAGGAAAATGGGAAAATGGGAACACTAATAACTTATGACTTTTATACTGTGTTGTCCAGAAACTCACATGCAAGTCCCATTAGAAAATATATTCATTTCTCATTTTATTCAGCAACTATTTAGTAAATACCTTCTATTAGTTAGGTACTGCCTTAGTTACTATGGATACAAAATAAACATGATATATGTTGTTACCTTTCTTTTTTTTTTTAATGATTTTTTATTATGTTGTTACCTTTCTTAAGTGGAGAGGAAGATAGAAAATGAATCAAATACCATATTTCTAGTTTGTGATCCTATAGAATAATAAAATGGTTCCTGATTGAAAAATTTCTGTTAAATGGGTAGCATTTTGTAGTTCATATGATTATATTATTTTTATGTGATTTTTTTTTTCAAAAAGGCCCCTTTTTTTCTGGAAGTCATGGAGACCTGAGGAACAATCAGTTGTTAAATATTCACCTTATATAACGAATCAAATGATCATGGCAGGGAAAAGACCCAGTTCTTGCTGATAAATAGTTTGAGAGCTTGATTGTGCACTGAATCAACATTGAAGAACTTAACGTATGGAAAGTTTACGTAATAAAAAATCATGTGCAAATAGCAAAATGCTGAAGAGAGAGTAAAAATTCAGAATATGGTAGAATATATTAGGAAAAATCTCTTGGGATGTTGGGTGATTTTATTATGAAGTAGAATGATGTGGAATTGCAAAGGAGATAGGAAATTATAGAAGAAAAGAAAATGGCACGGACAAGAACTCTGAGGCAGAAATTTGGAATGTTTGTTATCAAGACATAGGAAGTTCTGCACTGTCCTGGGAATAAGAAACTGATTTTTTCACATCTAGACTATGACAGATCAAAAATATTGTATCAAATGAGTAAATGCATTGAATGGGCCATTACCGCCATATAGTTAGTGTTGCTGTTTTCTCACTTCTACCTTCAGTAATGACTTGTTGGCTCTTATTTGTCTCACTGGACAATATGTCAGGTGAATCTGTATATCCATTACAGATTTGGTTATTGTGGTATTGTTGACATTTCTGAAGATTTTAGCTTCTCTCAGTTTTCTGAACACATCATTATTCTGTGTCCTTGATATAATTGCATCTTTTGAAGTTCACTCTCTGATCAACACCTCCCATCATTCCAGATCTCTCTGTTGGTCTTTCATCTCCTTGGGATTCCAGTCCATTGATATCACTGTGTTTTTATACTTCTCTGCTCTTCCATTTTCTGGTCAGATATCATGGTCAACAGTTAAAATATGGACTACAGTATCATGTGGATCATAATTAGTCTTCCTTCCAGTTCTAATTTTTCATTATTCTAAGCTTTCATAATTCTATTTAAATTAAGGGAGAACTCTGAACTCAGAGAGATGATTTGCTGGCAGGAAATAGGACAAGGCACTGGTCAAGACAGCAACCCACCTGCATTTATGACTACAAGAGTCAGTGTTTTGTGTTCTTGAAAAGGACCGGTTTATAATAGGATAAACAATGTTTATATTGCTTACATCCAGGGCATAATTATTATCTCTAACTGTAACTTCTAAATGGGTTAAATGCACTTGTTTCTTCAATGATAATGTACAGTAAGACTCCAGCACTTTTATATAATGAAGTAACACATCCATCAATATTTATCAACACCTAATTTGTGCCATTTCTCGTTGCACTAGTGAGGGACATGTTTGCAAATATCTGAAAGCAGCCTTAACACTGTGCAACTTTCAAAAACAAAGTGGGGGCTCTCAAGTGAGAAGGCTAATAGAAAATTGCCTCTCTAGTTACAGGCCCTGCACAGTGTAAAATAAAGCAGTGACTCTTTCCTGTGTCCTACTCACATTCCCAAGACCTGGATACGAGTGCTCGGCTCTGGGAGGTATGGAAGTTCGTACATCCGTCTCACATACGTCTAACATAATTTTTCCTTTGTCTGGTAGTGCTGCCAACCATGGAGCCTATTAGTGCCAATCATTATGGCAAACGTAAAAACTAGAGCTCTGTCCAGTTAAAGCTGGCCACAGACCACCACCTTATTTCACCAATGCACAAAAGTTTTTAGTTTTCAAAGGTTAAAATGTTTTTACTAATGTCTGAAGAAATAGGAATCATATTTTGGGATCAAACTGAAAGATGAAAGTTAAATGAATGTGCTCATTAGCATTTGAAGCAGGACCATAATTCTGCAGAACTAGATTTGTAATTTTATTGTTTTCAATATTGTTGATAGGTTTTAAAAATATGTATCTTAGGATTTCTAATGCTATCATATATCATATAAATAAGTTAGTAATATCATTCTCAGTTTAGAGATGAGAGGGTTTTCCAGTTGTATTCTAAGGGTGTAATCACAGGCTTTAGTTCATCAAAGTAGTGTAAGTTGAACAAATGAATATTTTCCAAGCAAAAGGAAATTATAAATTAGAGTAAACGGGTGCACTTGGCATGCAAATCTGCCATCTGGGGTGGTCCCGTTATACTAACGTGAAAAGGGAGAAAGCATGCCAGTGAAATCCATAAGATGAAAAACCATTTATTATCTGGAAAGTTTGGGCAAAAAAATGTGTGTTACCTAATAGAGGTGAAGGAGCCTTGTTACCAACACTTGACAATATTCTTTCACTTGCTTTATGGAATTTCACTAAATTGACCTCAGAAAAATTGTTAAAGATACAACACAATTTAAAATAATAAAACAATACAGAAGTATAGGAGTTTAGAAGTTTCACCTTAAATCTTTCCCCCACATGCTAGCATGCATGGGAGAAATTTTAAAAGTGGAATGATATATTTGAACTTTTATTAAATAGATTTTCTGTTATAGACACTATTTTACATCATTAGAAATATTTAGTAAAGTAGTATAACCAATAAAGCTGGTAGGCAATTTTTTTTTAAAGAATATTTCTACATTGAGGAAATCTTGAAAACTCAAACACCACAGAGAAAAATATTTAATTACATAATCTGTTGGCATTAGTCCTTGCAAAAATTTTGCTATGAAGTCATTATTTTTCCATACATATGGATCTCAGTGACACTAAGACTTATGAAACGAAATTGAAAACCCAGAATCCCAAGAACATAAATAAAATTATGTGTTTATGGGAATGATTAAAATATTTAAAAAGCAGTGAAGACAGATAATTATACCAATAGGGAAAAATACTACAATATACTAAAAAGTAATATGCAAGCATATTATAATACAAATTAAGAAACACTTTTAAAACTTTATATAAAACATGTGTTAATATTTTTATGTAATTCCAGTATGAGTTCCTGAGACTGTATCACAGCCAATATTTTAAAACTTTTAAAAACAATTCTTGCTGAATTAATAGTGATACTTAATTCTTTTTTCCTTTGATTTTGATTTAATTATTTTGAATTTCTTAGGTTTTGAATGAAATTACCTATATTGTTCATGTCACGAATTATCTATTTTGAATATTTATTTTAATAAATCTCTTAGTTTTATATATAGTTTATGAAAACATATAAACTTAATAAAAATAGAATTCTATCTAATCCATCCATGTATTTTATCTATATGTGTATATGAGTATATGTAAATATATCTATACACACTTACATGTATCCTAAAATTTTTTGGTCCATTTGTACTTAACTACTATATTTTGTTGTGATTGTCACTAAGATTATTTGCCATTATGATTTTAACTGTTTATTGCTGGAATGTAAGAAAACTATACTTCTATTTTTTAAATTAATAAATATATACATTATAGTAGCTTCAGTGTTCTTTAGTTGATTTTCTTGGATTTTCCAAGTATCTTATTTTTTCTTATGCTTGCTTTATCAGTATTTTTCCAGTTGTTTTAGCTAGTTTATTTATTTTAACCAATCAATGAAAATAAATACAAAGCAATTAATTTTTGAGATTTGTTATCTCATTCATGTTCATTATTTCTAGATAATTTGTGTGGTTTTTTTAAACGTACTCATATTGTTTTTTTAAAAAAAACATAGTAAACGATTTTAAAATTTGTTTTAAAAGATGCATACTATTCTGTTAGATATACCGTATTATATATCATATCTATTATATTTTTTTCATACTTAATTTCACTTTCCTTTTCTTCAAAGTCTTCAAAAGTATCTCAGCTTTGTTTTCTTTATTACCCTTCAATTCTGCTTTTTATATATTTTATTTTAGATTTATTAATAAAGTTTTATTTTTCTCCAATTTCTTTTTTTATATGTTGTTATCTTTTCTCCAATAATTCTCAGTCTCTTCTTATTTATATATTGCTTTAAATTTATAAAAGCTATATTTTTATACATGATTGTTTTATTATGGATTTAAAAAGCTTTTTGAAAATTTCTTCAGGAATTTCTATATAAAACATTTTGTTAGGAGTCTTTATCTTTTGCAGTAAAATGATTAATAGATCTGTTTTTTCATGAAATTATAATATCCTCAGAGTTCTGAAGAAGGTATAGGTAGGTAAATGTTGTAAAGAGGGAAAGAGGCTTATGAGAATTTCCTGGTTAAAAAAAAAAGTTCCCTCTCCCAACACCAAAGAGAGTGTCTTCCATGACTACTTATATTTGCATAACTTGTATATAATCAAACTGCTCAACTGCCTCTTGTCAATGACATCTACCCACAACCACAATATTTTTATTGTAATTTTTACCTCTCTGACTTTTCCAGCCACACTTTACCTGTTATACTGTTATTTTTTTTCATAGCCTTTATTAAGTTTCAACAATATGTAATTTGCTTTGTTTATTGTTTAGAGTTCCTGCTTACCTCCCCCTAGAATGTAGGCTCCATGAGGACAGAGAAACTTAGACCTGTGCCAGGAACATAGCAGATAATCAATAAACATTTTAATTCATGATTAAAACTCTGAAACCCACCCCAGACTCACTGAAAGAAAATTTCTGGGTATGAATTCTGGTATTCTACATTTTACATAGGTTCTTCTTAGGGATTCTGATGCACAATAAAAGTTGAAAATTATTGTCTGCTTAAATTAGAGATATGGATGAACTTCAAGCATGTGCATTTTGAAAAGCTAACCGGCTCACTCTGATATACTCCCTGCCTTACCTCAACTGGCCTGGTGGATACTCAGCTCGTACGGTCCTTTTGTACGAAGGCAGGATCTATACCTAGTGTCATGCTCTTTTTTTGACACACGAAGTACGTTGCTTCCTGCTAAAACCATCATTAGGGGCACTTGGAATGACTAGATCTACTCCTGCTTCTGCCCTTGCCTGGATCATTTATCTTGGTCTGCAAATATGGTGATATCCACCAGCTTTGGGACCCCACAAGCTTTGCTGTTCTGCTGTTTCCTGGAGTCTGTGGATGAGTTATTTATGGTACTGTATAATAGGAAATTGTTCTCTTTGGAGGCACTAAGTGTCTTTCTATCTACTTGCTTTGAAGTAAATCGGACTGCCTTTTTTACATGAGGCAAATTATCGACAGCACTTTTTTTTTATATAGACTTTGTTCATCTTATTAGCAGAATCTTCCAATTAATTATATTTTAGCTTTAAATGCTTAAAATATTCAGCTTTCTTTTTTGCCTTCATTGGAACTTGAGTGAGAAGTTGGGGAAGAATGCATGATAGGGATGGCTGTCAGATGCCATGTGAAACCAGGCATTTCCTTTGATACAGCTAATCTGTTTCCATGTTGTACAGGAGCAAGAATTCCTCTCTTCAAAGGTGTTTCTAGCTGGACTAAGAATCAAATTGACATGAGACATTAACAGGGAAAAATCAAATTTAATAGTGTACCTATGGAGAATCCACATAGACACGGAAATTCTAAGAGAGTCCGGCAAAATGTGGGGTATGTGTCATTCTGAACTAAAGAGGGGGGTTAGAGGCCTGAGACTTCAGAGGGAAGGAAAGCAATTCACAGGATGATGAAAAAGAGTAAATGTTTGGTAAACAAATGTTTGCCCTGTGGTATGTATGGGTTACTCAGATAAAATATATCTCTGGTTATAACCTTAACTCTGCAAACACCCTCCATTTAGATTCTTCTTTGTAGTTAAGGGAGGGGCAAAAGTTTCTCTTGAGCCTGCAGGATCTCAGCTGCCTTCAGCTCAAATAATCCCCTTACCGAAATGGCCCATCTTGGGCACCCTGCCCTCAGCTCCTACAGTGTCTCACAAGGGACCGAACTATTGATTTTTATTTTGATACATTTTGGGGCAACTGGGTGGCTCAGTCAGTTAAACATCTGCCTTCAGCTCAGGTCATGATCCCAGGGTCCTGGGGTTGAGTCCCACATTGGGCTCCCAGCTCAGCACAGAGTCTCCTTCTCTTTCTCCCTCTGCCTGCTGCTCCCTCTGCTTGTGTTCTCTCTCTCTGTCAAATAAATAAAATCTTTAAAACCAATGATATATTTCAAAATACTTCAGGATCAATGTAAAATACCACTAGTGTTGATAAGATATATTTAACTTGAGATAGATGAGAAAAACTAATTAAAAAGACCAAAAAGTCATGTTCAGTGCCAATAGGATCAGTATCAGAGTAGATCTCTGAGGACTGCTTTATGTAAGTCAGTATATGTAAATTCTTGAGACTGTTAATTGACACAGGAATAGAGAAGAACAAAGAGATGTACAGGAATTTTGGTGAATATTATGTTTCACAATGTTTCTGATGTTTTGATTCAGTTATATAATTATAGAAGTCTATGTACTTAATACATGAAGAACTTAAGCATTCATTTAATCATTAAAATTTAAATCAAGTCAGTATAACTAAAAGATCTTCAACTGTGAGCCAGATACTGTGCCATGGACTGCGCACACTGTGTTAAATGAAACTTCAAATAGAAATCTGATAATGTAAGAGGCACACGCAAGAAACTCATGCATAGCAATGTATTAAGTATAGTAAGATGCATAGTAGCTCTTTAGGGGGGTCATCAATTCAGATACAATGCATTAAGTAAAGATTCAAAGAGGGGATATTTAGGTCCAAGGAGCATAAGAGAAATAAGCAAAATACCCAAGCACACAATGCTATTTAGTATCAGAGTTGGAACTAGACACCAAGACTCAATGGGATGTTCTTACTACACAAAACAGCCCTTCATCATCGTTCATCATCTTCAGAATTATTTCTTTTCCTTCTAATTTAAAGTTAAAATCCATTATATTTGAAAGATTATATTAAAATACAGGGAATAATAAATATTTATTGATTCCTTATTACATATTAAAAATATAGTAAGATAAACCTGTGACAGACAATGTTTAAAATATTTAAAACTAGTATCTATTCTAGACCAATTCTTCACAGAAATACTGATCCATGGATTTGCATTACTATAACAGCTTTTGAAAAAGTCATTATATAAATTTGTTATAAAGTTTAATCTCCTAAAATTATGTCAGGACAAAAATTGCAATACTAAAATTAAACGTTTAGTGATATTGTTATCTGGTTTTTAATAGTATCTATCATACATGTGACTTGCAGTTTATGGTTGAAAAAAGTAGTTCACTGAATTTTTTCTGGAGATATATATACATATTTTTTCCCCTAAGATTTATTTATTGGGTGCCTGGGTGGCTTAGTCAGTTAAGCATCTGCCTTCTGCTCAGGTCATGATCCCAGGGTCCTGGGATTGAGTCCTGCATCCGGCTCCCTGCTCAGCGGGGAGTCTTCTTCTCCCTCTGCCTCTCCCTCTGGCTTGTGCTCTCTCTCTCTTTCTCTGAAATAAATAAATAAAATCTTAACAAAAAAGTTGTATTTATTTATTTGAAAGAAAGAGCACATGATGCAGGAATGCGGGGGTACAAAGGGAGAAAATCTTCAAGCAGACTCCCTGCTGATATGAATATTTTCTACTTTTATATTTTATACATAGGCTTAAGTGAGAGAAATGTGTAACAATTAGATGGGAAAAGGTGTTCATTGCATCCTTGCAAATGGTATAAATATTTTAAAAATATAATACTCAAAATAAATGTGTTGTTAAATAAACTATACTATGTCCATATAACTAAATATTGTTAATTGATTTTCTAACTGTGTGCCATGAGCTTCCCGGATTTAGGATTACAAGATTCAGGTTTGGCCACAGAGACTTTTTTTAAAAATGTTATGTTAGAATTTAATATAAAATTGTATCTGAAAAAATGAGTTCCAGCTATAAAGAATACAAAAATGTGCCATACATACATATCTGCATAAAAATCTCAAAATGGGGGGCGCCGGGGTGGCGCAGTCGTTAAGCGTCTGCCTTCGGCTCAGGGCGTGATCCCGGCGTTATGGGATCTAGCCCCACGTAAGGCTTCCCCGCTATGAGCCTGCTTCTTCCTTTCCCACTCCCCCTGCTTGTGTTCCCTCTCTCACTGGCTGTCTCTATCTCTGTCAAATAAATAAATAAAATCTTAAAAAAAAAAATCTCAAAATACGTATGTCTATATAAAAACAGTAATTATTTCTGAGTGTTCTTACAATGTTTCATCTCAAAAATCATATTTCCAAAATTTTTCTAGAAAACAAAACTAAAAGAACAAAACATTAGCTGTTAAACTATTAAGTAAAATCTTCAAAAGTAATACAGACATGAGTTTTGTTGAACATTTTGCGTAATTTTTCCTACCAAGTTTTATCATAGTATCATTTAAATTATATTTGAGTTTTACATACATAAACATATATTTATATTTTTGCAAACTCTCCAATCCCCCCAGCTTCATTTACTCTATATTCAAATCATTTACCTTTGAAGTACCAATCATATCATCATGCTTGTAGATACTACCACTTCATTGTAATTGGCTTTGCAATTCTCCAACATCATTTCCACTAGATTCATGAAATTCTGTATATTTTATAAAAACTGTTTTACTTTCTGTTTGCAGAAGTATTGTTCTGTATTTGCATTTCTGCTTTTGAATGTTTCTAAAATCCAACAATCAGCCAAATTAGGCCAGAAAGACACAGCCTATGTAATGCCATAAATGTGGGACTCAGATCATAGGTACCTGAAAAAATATTCTTACTATTTCAAACACATGATGTGTTTTGAAATTGCTACTTTGTTTAATATTACAGCATAATTATTGTTGTCAATTGTAAAGTTAGTATGGTTGTCTTCAGGGGAAGAATTTAGACCAAAATTATGCAAATACAAATAGACAAATACTTCAAAATTAAGCTGTAGATTCCAGTAAATATGGAGAGCAGAAACTAGTTTCTTATTCCATTTTCCTTTATCATCACCTATTTTTTTTTCTTTTTTTTTTAAGATTTATTTATTTATTTATTCGACAGAGATAGAGACAGCCAGCGAGAGAGGGAACACAAGCAGGGGGAGTGGGAGAGGAAGAAGCAGGCTCATAGCAGAAGAGCCTGATGTGGGGCTCGATCCCATAACGCCGGGATCACGCCCTTAGCCGAAGGCAGACGCTTAACCGCTGTGCCACCCCGGCGCCCCTTTTTCTTTTTTTTACAAATAAGAAAGAGTTGAATGGGATTGGGGGGGTCGTTCTACTCTTGGTAAGAGTCTTTGATTATAAGCTACAAATTAGAATCCTACAGCAAGATGGTATTTTATTTAAGTTCCACCTTAATAAATAAGTAAATGGTGTCCCCAACACAATGATACTGACTCTGAGTAGTTGACTGAGGATTTACTCCCAATGTCTAAAGAGATAACCTGGGTGAGTAAATTAACACTGTAAATAATTTTTACTTTCTTTTTCTAAGCTAAAGATTTAATTAACCTCTGCCCTTTCTGTTCGCTGATGAATGGCTTGCCTAACCCTGAAGAACTAGCATCTTCACTAAGCAGCATCATCGTTTCTTCAAAGTTTCACTGGCTTCTATTACTCTTAGAGGTTAAATTATTCAGAATGATTGAAATACATTCTCAAAATAACTGAAAAGTTTTGACCTGATTATACAATAAGCATCTTACCAGAATTCAACAAATGTCAATATACTATAATGAACTCTTTTCAAAGTTCTTTTCTTTACATTTTTAGTGTGATTCAGCATATGGAAAGTTGTAGATGTAATAGAATTCTGAGTTTCATGGACATGGGCATAGTTCATTCTCTAGTATAGGTTATGATTTCATTCTATTACCATAGAATTTGCTATATAACAAATATTTCACAAACTGAATATCCATGCTAACAAAAATCTTGACAAGATTTTAATGTTTATTATAATGAGATTTTGTCAATAATTATGACTGCTAATTTCAGCTGCTTGAATTCACCAGTTAAATAACCTTCCAATCTTGCTTTATTTTTCTGAAGGCAATGAATTTGTCCTTCATCTGTGAACAGTGAACCTGAAATCTCTGCTGTCATTTGGTCATAGCAATACAAGTGTAAAAGAAATTAGTTTCCATCTTGATAAGAATTATTTTTCTTCTCTGGTTAAAAAAAAAAGAAAAGTAAATTTGTTGCTTCCTTTTGTCTCAAAACAGAACAGTTTTTCAGCTTCCAAAGAGATTATCAATATACCGAGTCACAATATAAAGCTTACTGTTACATACTTAACTTCCTTTTATACAATGACCCAGAAAAATGGTTATTCTTGATCAACAGAGGAGTCAGATACAGATGCCACTTTCAAATAAATCATTTCTGAAGTCATGTAAGCGAAAAGGGAGAGTGGGGATGGCTTAGTAATGGGGGGGGGGGGATGGGGTAGGGGTATGCCTCTGATTTCTGAAAAAGCCAAGCATGAATGTATTTTCAGTCTGTGCAAACACAGAATCCTTTATCAACTCAGAGAATTTAGTGTCAATGATTTCTGTAAAGCTCCTAAATAAATAAATAAATAAATAAATAAATAAATAAGATTTAAGTATCAGAGCCTAAGTCATAAATTTAACCTAAGAGATCCTAAGGAAGCCAAGTCAATATGTATGTGGAAGATGGGGTGGGGGTGGGTGGGAAGAGGTGGTAAGACTCATGTGAAGGACAATGGAGAACAGTGTATATACAACCAATATTTTATTAAGCTTAGTATTTTGAGGCATATGGTTATGAACTCTGTGAGATCCATAAATATCCACATACTTCTTAATATTCCTAATGTAAAATATCTACTTTTTAAAACACTTTGTTTTCTCATGTATGTTTATCAGAACCCTGTTGTATGGATATAGCTTAAGTGTCTTACTTAAAAGTCCATCAAATCCTACTTTCTTGCCAATTATTTTCCCTGATTTATTTCAGGGAAAGGATGAAGGTAATGTCTTTGTTATTTTTCTATCTCAATATTAGATTCTATTTTTGAGTCTTCCAAGAAAATTCAAGTTCACATGTTTTTAGAAATTTTTCATTATACTGATTGTTTTAATATTCAAATTCATGCTGCATCTCTGTGACTTATAAAAATTTGTTTTAATGTGTTTATTATACATGACCAGGGGAATACAGGTTATGTACTATTTGAGCTATGTATACCTGTGATAACAGAACTGTGATAACAGTTCTAAATAAGTTATATACCCATGTACAGCTCTGTATTTCCCACATAAATAATACTGGAATGTGAGAAGGGACCTTCACTACTTCTGGGCATAACAGGTAAAACATGTGTGTTCCCTGGCTGGATGATGTCACAGGATGACAGAAGCAGCAGATCTAATCTTCAAAGGCCCTGGACTCAGATGCTGTGTTTAGGGCTATTTTCAGAGAGCTGAGAAAGGAGCTAGAAACAACATTCTGTTCTGTTGATGGAAATATCTTTATTTCTACATGTTTGTCGGCATTTCATCAGGAAAACAAAAATGAAAGGGACTTAAGTAAAAGAAACTTAATACAACAATTAAAATCGAGACTCAAAAATACTGAACTACCAGAGGCCCTGACTTGCAAAATCATCTGCTGTTGGGAGTCCAGCTGCCCAAGGAGGGACTAGGATTCTGCTCTTTGCAATCTTTCTGTTAACGTTAAAAACAAAGCCGTCAGTTATTTTACCAGCAAAAATTGATTTATTCAGAAATAGCAGAAAATTGAAGTCTGCAATGTGCAAGCTATGGCAAAGCCATAGCTAAATTCAACAAACAAAGGAGAGGAACATTATTTTATGGAGAAGAAAAAGGATATTGGGAGGGGTTGTTTTGAATGAAAGTCCATTGGAGAGAAGCAAGAGTTCAGGGTGATTATGGTTTTTCATTGAGCGAGTTACAGGTGTAGTTGATTTTTTATAGAAGATTCAATGTATATCTTTTCCTGTTGGGCCTATAATTGATCATTTTTTTCCTGTTCATGATTCTTCTGTTAGGGTCTGTAATTGATGATTCGTCCTGTATCTGGCATTGAGTGGTAGGCTCCCCCTTCTAGACTCCACTCTAGTGAAGTTTCTCTTTATTAATTTTCACATCCGATCTTACTTTTTTCAAAGTTCCTGGTGATTGATAAACCTTTAAACCATTAGATATTAAACCTTTAGACCTTTATCTCTGCTCATTCTTCCATCCATTCAGAGTATGCTCTTTAACGTTTTGCCCATAGGGAGATTTCCTGTCTTTCTGAGCAACTCCTGATTGGGGCAATAATGCAGCAGCAGTAAATTAATACTTCTTCTTCTGTTATCTTTGGATCTAGAAAGAAGAGTCCCTGTGAATTAATAAGTATAGACAGAGGGAGAGGCCACAGTATAAAGACAATATGCCATGAGCAGAGACCACCTCCTCAAGAAAGAACTTGTGTTTCCCAAACCCTCACAAACCTGACACAGATTCCACTTCCCCCTACCGATAAATGCTTACTTAGCACCTCTAAATATTTGGTTTGGTGGGATAGATATTACTCACTTCAGGTTTCATAGTCATTTGGTGTTCCATTGGTAGAGATTTAATTTTTATCAGCTACCAGTATCAAGAGCTGTTCCCTTAAAAAAAAAAAGAAAGTCTACTTTGGGCATGACTGTGGCCACATAGAACTTAGTGGTAGACTAGTTCTACCGGTAGACTACCAACCTATTAAATTTTTAAGAATGCCCATTGCTGAAAGGTACCATTAGCTTACACTTCTACATTGTATATTAGCTGATAATGACTTTGCCTTTAACTTTACAGTAATGATAGAGATTTCCCTTTGAAAATAACATTAATAAAAATGTACATAGATTTAAAAACTAGAGATTGTAGTAATTCTTTCAAATAGTTCTCTTAAATATAACAAAAACATAACAAACACAACAAAAAATTTTTTTTTTCCAATTCATCCTCCACCTCAGCCACTTGAACCACTCTAAAGAGGAAACCTTACACGTTCTAGATGGCAACCAAGAAGAAGATGTCCAAGTCCATTTTGTGGTTGTAAAATTTACTCCACACCTGCTCACCTGACTTGGGTTCTGCCCAACTGATGGGTTAAAGTGAACAGCTTGGACATTAAGTCCATAAGCCCTATGGAATCCCAGGGAGGTAGGTCACCCCTGAAGCACCTAAAATTCTTAGCAATGATATGCAGATTTATCAATTTAAGTAAAACTGTTTTGAGATTTATATTTGATTGCAGGCTACAAAACTGGGGCTTTTCTAAACAAATCTTGTATTTATCTCTAAACAAATCTTATAAATGTAAGTGAAGCTCAGAGTCTCTCTTGACTTGGCATCTTTAAAGCTCTCTTCTCTCTTTATAGGAGCACATTTCCTCTTCATCTCTATTCCAGCAACAGTCAGTAGGTCTCTCAGGGTTAATAACAAAGAGTAGTAAGAATACCATTTAATCCATGAGAGACATGGTACCTATTTCAGGAAACATTCCAGTGGGTTTCTAATATGATTATACCAATCATTCTATTTTTGGTGGGAAAATTTTCCCATAGTCTCCACTGTTAATCCTTTGTTCAAAATTTTTTTCCAGACTCAGCTGCTGAAGGTAATGAACATCAGCTGGGAGTTGAATTAAATGATTATTTCTAAAGGAAAGTCTACTTATTGAGGCTCCTGTAAAAGCTAGAGGCATTCAGATTTTCTGGCAAAAGATGAAGAGTTGGACAGAATATGTATCCTACTTAACCAAACCAAGATCCTACCTCTTTACCTTGGTGAAGCATATACCACAGTGTGATTCAAAATACCCTGAACCTTTCAACAAGAATGAGTTGAGCTTGGAGATGCATTTGACCAGGTGAATTTTTTTCTTCAATTCACATGTTCTCCTTCAGACATAGCACATGCTGATATCTTCTTCAGCTTCACATTACTTTTCTTTATTTTTTACTCTAAGTAAATCCACAGCCAACTCTGACATTCAGATTTCATGAAATTTTGATGATGGCCAATAGGTGCATAAAAGATAAATTTTAAGAACCTGTCAAAATAAGACCAGTCATCTAAAGAATCCTCAGATATTCTGGCAGAATAAATATAAATGTTAAGACTTATTATCTGTATCTCTTCGGAGAACTGAATAAAATTTTATAGAAAGAATATATAGCAGGAAGATCAAAATCCTTCATAAGACATTATTTGTGACTAACGTGCTTACTCTACTGTGATACTTTTGGCATGAAGCCATAGAGGAAAAGCCAAAATCTTGTACATTATATTAAGATGATTTTTTTTATACATGACAAAGTTCATTTGGTCAGAATTTTTAAATTTAATGTGTATCACCCTATTCCAAAACATATTTAAGAACCATAATGTTTATTTCAGAGGTAGAGTCTTTTGGTTAATTGATTTAAAAAATTATATTTAAAAAAAGTGATGATAATGAGGGTATTAAATAAAGACGTGTATTTTGTAATATTGGGAGACAAGAGTTAAGCAAAAGAAAAATAAAGACATGGGTCTGAAAATAAGAGTTGGGTCAGTTTGAACCTCATCAATAAGGGGACATTTCAGGAATTTGACTGAGGTCTCAAAATTAGCCCAGAATTTCAGAATGCCTCAAATGAGCAATGTACTAATAAATGAAAGTTGGGATCATGTAACAGATATTTTACATATTTTCCACTTGGGTGTTTGGCATAAGACAATTAAGTGAGAGTGAATGCCATATTTAGTATTTATTTATGTGTGGGGTGTCTGGGTGGCTCAGTCAGTTAAGCATCTGCCTTTAGTTCCGGTCATTATCCCAGTGTCCCTGGATAAGGTCCCGC
Organism: Ursus arctos; assembly: GCF_023065955.2. Classification (NCBI taxonomy): domain Eukaryota; kingdom Metazoa; phylum Chordata; class Mammalia; order Carnivora; family Ursidae; genus Ursus; species Ursus arctos. Next base: position 27,988,945 of record NW_026623111.1, on the reverse strand, counting down.
CTCCAGCTCACAGCTCAGCAGGGAGCCTGCTTCTCCTCTGCCTGCGCTCTCCCTGCTTGTGCTCTCTCTCTCTGTCGAATAAATAAATAAAATCTTTAAAAAATACATTTACTTATGTGGCATGCTTTACCTAATTAGTGAACTATGCTGGTATACTGGGGAATCTTGCACATTTCTGTGACAGGTGTGCAGTGCTTATAGTCATAAAATGCACAAGATAGTTACAGTTTTCGCATTTAAAATAAGAAAGTAAGCTAGCATGCATCACTTCCACATGGCATATGCCCCAAGAAACGCTTGCACGCCATCACTCAGCATGAGTTAATCACTGATGAGCTGTGGCTTACTAAAATGTCTAGCCATTCTTTTAACTAAAACTTAATGTTTTCCTCAGAGATTCTCTGAATGCTATTCCCAGACTTGATGTTATATACCAGTTTCCTTGGTCATGAAGGAAGGGAGATTACCATGCTTGATATTTTGAGGATGGCTCATACAGGGTAAAGAATGACCTCTAATACCTTTATAACCACTTATGCAGAAGGGTGTGAGACAGCTATAAATTTGCTACCGTTGAGGTTACCCAAGAAAGGCATCGATTCTGATGCATTTATTCAAATGCTCTGGGAATAGGAAGGACAATCAAAAGCCATATAATCTAGTTCTAGACCCCATTCAGCCTCTCAAACACTACCTATTTATTGAGGCATGGACACCTTTCCTTACCATATATGATGTATTTAACTATGTATACAGTCATTATATGTTGAAATATTACTATGTGCCAGATATTGTGTTATATCATGAAGATATCATCAAGAAGAGAAATTGTCCCCAAACATGGAGTGGTTTGAATTTCAGTGTATGTGAAACTTCTTTTTTTTTTTTTAATTGAATATAATTGACACACAATGTTACATTCATTTCAGGTGTATAACATAGTGATTCGACAACTCCATGCATTATGCTATGCTCACAGGTGTAGCTGCCATCTGTCACCATACAACAGTATTACAGTACCATTGACTGTATTCCCTGTGCTGTATTTTTTATCCCTGTGACTTATTCATCCCACACCTGGAAGCATGTACCTCCCACTCCCCTTCACCCATTCTGTCCATCCCTCCCACACCACTCCCCTCTTGCAATCATCAGTTTATTTTCTGTAGTCATGGGTCTATTTCTTTGTTTGTTCATTTGTTTTCCTCTTTAGATTCCATATGGTAAATGATTGAGAAGCAAAAATAAAAACTGTACAAGATTAACTAATATCTCAGAATTTTGCATGGTTTGTACTTAGCAGGGAATAATCCAACATCTACATTTCCATGTGTACCCCTGAATGAGAAGTGTATATTGTTTCCAAATGCCTGTGCTTTCACTATGGGGAAATAAATGTGCATGTGTATGTGTATATTTCTGATTCATTCAGCAGAGCAATTATACTGGTTCACATATTTTCCTTCCCTATTTTGTTTTTTCTTACTTTCAGCATTCATAGTTTGGGAGAAAATCATTTATTACTCAAAGGATGAAAAGAAGAGTAAAAATAAATAAATAAATACAACCCAGTGATAAACTTTGGTCTCAGATAAAACCAGAACCAACATGTCAGATATTACTGAAATTGTATACCGTCCCTTCTCTTTTCTTCTCTTTGCTTGTAGGTCTTAGTTTTACTCACTGAAGCCTGCCAACCTCAATGTGTCAAAAAAACAAAAGCTACTGATAACACTTTTCTTTTAAGTTTTACTATTCCAAGTTGGAGAAAGGCTACCTAAAAAAAAAGAATACGCGATATTCCAGAGCCTTAGACAACATATGTAGGCGAAGTACTCAAATATAAATAAATTTAAGTGGTGAATTTTACATTCTCCCCTTGTTTATTAACTAAGCAAAGTAGTCAGATGTGTATTGGAGAAATGTGGAGTGGTTTGTTGTTTGTTGGATTGTTTCTAGTCATACTTAACACTCTTTTGAAGATCTGGTATCTTGTAGAGTTTGCAACATGGTGTGAAATTGCATGCGAAATACAAAGCAAGTTTACAGACATGGTGCAGATATGCATGTGAATTTACACTAATCCTTAGAACAATCTGCTGTGTAGGCTTAATTATTTTCATATTACATATAAAGAAACAGGTTCAAATATTTTAGGTAGCTTTTCCAAGTTCATACAATGGATACAGTAAGGCTTATGCATCCTTTTCTGTTTTGTTATATCTTACTCAGTATTGCCTGAAGAAACCTAGGACTTAAAATATTGCAGAGTTGGTGCTGCCTAGAAGGTCAGGCAAATAAGACTCATGCCAAATTTTGTATTCCATAATTGTAAGTTTTCTTGAAATGTTTATACACGTTAGTCTAATTTATGATGATATCCTAAGTGCAGTTCTTTTTGTATTTATTTCAACGAATTCAAAATCCACTTAAACATTTGATTTGAGAGCATATCATGCTGTTTCAGAGGTCCCTACAAATACGTATTAGCTTGCTTACCTAATGAATTAATCCACCCTGAAATAGCCTTAATTCCCAACCATATATTATTTTACTACATTAGAAGAGATTAGCCAAGCTTTTATTATAGTTGCTTACATTATTAACATGTAACTGATTAGCTATAAAAATTTCAAAAGATTATGTTTACAAAAAATATTTTGAAAAAGAATTACCAAGAGAGCACATGACAAGACCATAAGTAGAAAATTTTACTATGGGGAGAAAAATCATCTTAAAGTGAATAACTGTTATAATTTCAGCAAGAATTTTAAAAAAAGATAACTGAAAAGATAAAATAAATATAAGATCATGATAAAAAGAATAGTAGTGTGATTTCATTAATAAAACTTGCTAAAAGAAATAAATTCATTATTTTTCTTATTGAGAATGGAATTTTTTTTTTTTTTTTAGTAAACGATCAGTTAACAAAGATATTTATATTTGCTTCCTAAGCATGAAATATGTGACCCATTTTAGGAAGAAAGAACAATTTTTTTTGTATTAAGATAAGCAATATATTTGTGACAAATTAATTACTTTGATAAGAAATAATACTGATATATAACATTTATTGTTCATTGCCACATACATATATGTGATACATATAAAAATAAGACAGTATCCTAGTTCTAGATAATATCAATATTATATACATGCGTGTGTATGTGGAAATTGTCACCTTACTAAATAGTTTGCTATATAATCAGAAAAAGCTGAAGGCAATCTGCTGGAGAATTTTCTGTTGCTCCAATAAAACTGATATTTTTGTGCTACACAAACCTTTGGCTGATTGGATGAGGCCCACCTACGTTATGGACAGCATTTAGTTTTCTCAAAGTCCACTGATTTAAATGTTGAGAAAGCTTTGGGGATAATTTAGTTGACCCTAATTTCTTTGGAGACTAAAAGCTGCTGCCAAGGTAATTTGAGACATTGTTTTCTCCTTTTCTTAAAAGAGGTAACATTGTTGAACCCTGTGCAGTGCCAGACATTTTGCTGGGGGCTCCAATAAACAAAACAATTTACACTCATTACATTGAGCTAAGAATTGCATTTGTTGGAACCAGTCTTTCTAAAATAGCTGTTTCATTGTTTAAATATTTAAACATCTTACTGTAGAGTTTGATTGTATCCTGAATATCACCTGTTTATTTTACTCTTTCTTTAGTATATATTTTAATTTAAAAAAAAGTTAATCTATCAGAGAAAACCCTCGTGGAAACATCCAGAATAATGTTTGACCAAATATCTAGAACTCTGTGGGCCAGTCAAGTTGATAAAAACTAACCATCACAAGTATACCCCTTGTCAATATGATACCCATATGCTCTTTCTTAAATGATTCTAATCTCCAAACAAAAACAATAACAGGGACATTCTGATATGATACAATCCTGTAAAGAACTGAAAACACATTAACACTTCCCTGTAAGAGGAGGCAAAGTCCCTGAATGATGTTTACTTTTCTTGATATCCCACAACTTAAATACTATGATATAAAGTCAATATATTTTATGTTACATAATAAAGGGATAAGATCTCTTTCTTTCTCTGTTTCTCATACACACACACACACACACACACACACATGCACACAGAATGCACACACACATATATGAGGATACTTACAACAGGAGGAAATAACTTATGACAATTAATAATCCTTGTTTCTGTAACAAACCTGTTAACAGAAACATAATTGTAGCTGGTAATCATAACTCTCTTTTTCCAATACCGTTCCATATTCCCTACCCTTTAAGAAAGTACCTCAGCTGCTCATGGTTCTTTATCTGGGGGGAGGGATGACCCAAACCTTCATTCCTGAAGGGTCTGGGCCATTAATAGTCCAGCCTGAATTGGGCTGTTGCAGTTTTCCATTGACTTCAATCACAGAGAGTGGTAATGCTAAAAGGTACCTTAGATCTCCTGTGTTCTAGACATGCTCTTCTTTAGCTTCATTGTGGGGTAGTAGCCTGATCTCCATGGTAGTCAGGAACAGTTCTACCTGCCAGCACAGCTCCCTTCTTTGTTGATTCAGAGGCACAAGAACCCTTACATAGCTGGGTGGCAGTCTGAACTTCCAGTTCAATGGAATTGTTGGGTCTCCTGGTGGAAGTGCTCTTCCTTTTGGAACTCAGACCTTTAGATCCACAGAGTGTAAGGTTGCAAGGTCAGGAAGCAAAAGTTTTAGCAGTGGGTCACTAAGGATAATTGTGGATGGTGCTACTCTTATTTCCAGTCCTTGATTCCTGAACTTGTGGATCTGGGCCATGAGAGAAACAGCACAACACATCAGACAGTGACTTAGAACCTCCTGGAGAAACTTGCCACAGCCCTGCAAGGTATTACCACCTATTTGTTATTGTAAGTGAGTCTTCAAAAGGCCCTTTGTGATACAATAAATTATGTTTGACTTCTCTTCCCACACAGCTCCTAAAACCCTCCTAAAAAGTCTGAAGTGAAAAGTGTCTTTTTGTATGCTAATGAGATGACTGTTGGCTGGGACAGCAGGGTAAATTTAGGATGACTAGTTGCTAGAAGAACCAACCCTGTGGAAAGAGGGGTGGAATTTTCAGCCCCATTCCCTGATCTTTGGGGATAGCACAGAGCTGGAAATGGAGTTGACCACTGATGGCCCCTGATTTAATCATTCAGACTTACATAATAAAGCCTCCATAAAAAACCTTAACTGAAGAGGTTGGAAAACCTTCTGGGCTGGTGAGCCATCAAGGTACTGGGATGGTGATATACCCAGAGAGGCATGGAAGGTCCGTGACCCTTCTCACATACTTTATCCTATGCAAGTCTTCCTTTTGTATATTCCTGAGTTGTATTTTTATAATAGTAAATGGGTAATTCATCAGGATCCCACAAGAAACACAAATATGTAATGCCTAATATACATGGACTAATTACAATTTCACATCATAACTAGAATATAATTCCCTTCTATAAGCAATTGATAGAACAACTAGATAAAAAAATAGTCATAAGAGATATGAGCCAACTCTCAGCTATCCTGAATATATTGATAGTTAATATACTACATTACTACTGACTATAATATGCACATTCTCTTTTTGAGGCTTTATATTTTTACTAATTTAGACCATATATTGAGCCATAAAGCAAATTTTGATAAATTTATATGGGCTTAAAATGTGCAGAGTATGTTTTTTGACCACAATAGACTGAAAAGAGAAGTCAATAAAAACAAAAAATCTAGAAACCACCTAAATATTTGACAACTTAACTATGTGCTTCTAAACAATTCACAGGAAAGGAATAAATCATAAAGAAAATTGGAAAATAGGTGGAACTGAAAAGAAATAAAAATTCAACATATTAAAATTTGGGGATAGAAATATACTTAAATGAAAATTTAAAAGTTTAAATATTAGAAAGAGAGAGGTAAGGAATAGAGACAGAGACTGCAGATAAGTCCTTCAAGAAGTTTCTCAATGAAGAGAACAAAGAGCTTATACATTTAGCGGAATATTTAATAGAGAGAGCTCAGTTGAAAATTGTGACTCCAAAACTGGTATTTGAAGATGACATGAGACAAATAAATATTATTTAGAATTTAATGTTAATAATTATTAACACTGCTTTTCTATTTAGCATGTACTAAATATTTTACAAGATCATCTCATTTGATTCTCACAAAAATAGTGAGTAGGTCCTATTTAATTTTTGTGGGGAAAGTGAAGACGTAAAAATATTAAATTATTTGTCCAATATGAAACTTAGTAAGTGGTAGAGCTCATTTTGGAATTCAGAGAGCAAAACTCCAGAATCTAAGTTCTCTTTGACATCCCTGTGCCTCACACTAGTTACAAGGATCTTATGATGCATCTTACTTTGAAGATTAAGTTATACTAATTTTGCTTTATGAATCATGTGGAATCATAGAGTCTGGAAAATAAATTGGCTCTGATTCATAATCTTTTCTAACCTCCACAAATTAAGGAACCACATTGATAAAATTTATAACTGATGGCTACCCTGCCACTTACATTTTTTTTTCATTTTCAATTATCAGAAAACATAACAGCTCATCTAGTTTATGGCAATGAAAGTAAAGAATTCTTGTTAGTATCAGTCTAAAACTTGTCTCTCTGTAGCTTCCTTCCATTAGTCCTAGTTACACTTCCCATATGCATAAAGACATACTCTTTGACTTTGCTCTATTAATCCTTTAACATTTGAAGACTTCCTCTCCCAATCCAAAACGTTTCTCTCAGAAATATATGCATACTATTTTCCCTCTTCTGTTTTGACTATTTTAAAACTAAATTTTATTTAACCAATCTTTTTTTAGTGTCTTCTCTGAGATAATGATTCTGATAAATGCTGGGAAGACAGACTACTTTATACAAACCAGTCCAGTCACTTTAATGATCTCGATTCAGTGCATCTGTGGGTCTTTAAATGAAGACTCAAGCTTCCCTGCACCAATAGTTCTACACTTCATGAGAAAAATCTCTCTTGGAAGTGAATGAAAAGCACAAAATAGGCAATTTTGACAGTGTCAGGGAAAAAAAAAAGACCTGTCTCCAGAATTCTAAGTGTTTTGTTTTTTGTTTTTGTTTTTCTATTTCTAACTTTCACAACGGGACTTTATGCTGCACCTACAATAAATTTTGACATACGAAGGTAATGTGAGCAGGAAGTTATTTGAAATTGCACAGGAAAATGCACATGAATAACAAGTGCACTGTGAACAAATGCTATGCAATTACTGGCAGGTGAATATGCAACGTGCTGTACCTTCCCTATATAATTACTCTGCATGACCAGCCAGGCTTTTTTTAAAAACACCTTGTAATTTTAACACATGTGGCTTTGGGGGCATTGGTTTTTATCGACATTGTTTCCTGAGTTGATTTGGGAGAAAAGTAAAAATAAACACTCCAATGATACAGAAGCAAATATTAATATGCTTACTAAAAAGGGATTGCATTACAATTTTAATTCTAAGATGGGATAGAAAGGGTCTGTCTCTGAAAAATGTGATTAATGTCAATTTTAACATTACGCTAACTGGTATTGATAACTTTGCTGATTTATAAATGATTAGTAATAGATTAATTTCATAGATTAAAAAAGTGAAGGGCATAACCAAAATTTTATAGTACGAACACCCTGGTCATTAATCACTCCTCAAAAAAATCAAGATGCAATTTATCAATCACAAAATAAAAGAAAAACATTATCTCTCAGTTATAGTTCAATCTGAATCTTTTACCACATCATTCATGATGATAATCCCATAGGCAGAAGTGAAAAATCAAACTCATGGGCAGCTTTTCTATTATAGAAAATAACTTTTTGAAAGGAAAATAACTAAATAATCTGAACAGCACTAACTTCATTTTCACCTAAAAGGCTGAGCCAAATTGAATATGTGGTATTGATTACTTATTCAATGCCTAAAACTCATTAGTCTGCACATAAGTAAGTAGATGGCATGACTTTATGCCATCTCCGACTAATAAAAATAAGTTATATTTGCTTAAAATCCTAAGACATATTCATCTGGTAAATTATAAGAGAGGCAAACTTGTGTCATGAATGACTTTAAAAGCTGCCTGTGTTAATTACTCATAAAACTTACTAAATGCTCTTTGGATGAATTAATCTACTTTGAATGAGGTTAATGTCTCATCCTTATTGAACCCATATAGATAGGAATATCCTTGTTTTCTGAAATTGATGCATTATTATTCTGTCTAGTCCTTTTTGCAGATGAGATAAGCAGATGGTACAAGTAGCTACCACAACTTTTGAGGTGGGCTTACCCATAGCAATTTCATTTGGTAGGTATAAATGGCTTTAAATATGATAAATATGACCTAATTTTGAATTCTTGCAATTTGACCTGCCTCTTTAATTATGTTCAAAATATTTTTAGGATCTAAAAAGAGTCATATTAAGGAAGAAGATTATTTGTGGATCTCTAATTCTTCGGCATTTTAGTTTTGTCACCAATAGAAGACTAGATTCCCCTGGACTAAAAAAAGTAAACTCACAAAGCTGGAAGTTAAGGATTTGATTCCGAAAGTGCATATGGGTTCCCATAACAATTATATATGAAAAGGGTGACACCCACACATACAGTGCACACACACGCACAGTGTACACACACATTGGTGTTATATATGTTGAAAACAAATTGAGAAAGAAAAAATGTAAGTTAGATGTGGAACAAAACATTTCATCCTGATAAAAGCTGAATTGGGTGCGTGAAATATATGTGTGGCCACAATAATCTAATAATGAAATACACACATTCATTCACAGGCAGCACTTCAGGACTGTAATTCTCCTGCTGCAACCACAAGTCCCATCTATGTGCCTTATTGATGGAACTGTTGTTTAATAGTCTTTGGAAGTATGATATTATAAGCAATTGTGTAGGTGAATTATGGGTTTTAATTCCTTATGACATCAACTTAGATGTTTGAGTATTGGAATGTTAACACATATTCTCAAGTAAATAGAATGTTTTGACTTTGATATTTCAAAGGTTATTCCATAATCTGAAAGGATTATTACTATTAAAGTTTGGAGCATTTATAGAACACTGCCTTAGTATTATTGGAATATAGCCCTGATATGATTTTACCTCATTGTAAAACTTGTAAATTGCTATTTTTGACAATGTAGTATGGGAAATGGAATAATAGTTAGTAAATTGCTATCCTGGAGTATTACAAGATCTTGGGGTGGAAATATTGATATCACATTCAAAGCCACTTCATGACCGTCCGTAGTCCATGTGAAAGTGCACACCCGCAGCTTAGAAGTGCAGAGGGTACTGTTTCTGCAGCTGCTTCATAAAGGCGGGAGCAGTAACTGGGCATCCTGATATACTCTCGTTCTTCCCGCAGGGATAAGACACACCTCTAGCAAACAGAGGCCTGTTGGTTAAGCCCAATGTTAAGATGGTGTGGGGTAGGGGAGGGGAGCTAAAGAATGTCGGGACAAACCTCTCTTTCTCTGGCCAAATATTTCCATGTGCAGGTACTCCTGAAAGAATAATATTCCCAACCTTCCTTCTTACCTCCTTGTGATGATTTTGGCCAAAAATAAAACAACAACTGCAAAAGAAAACAAAACTACCACCTTCCTTTGTGTGGCTGAGCGAATTTGGGGCTTTAGTTTTGGAACCCACAGGCCTAAAGGACATATGTAGCCTGAAGTGTTCTCCAGGAATACTGAAAGCCGAATAAAGTTCTAAAGAAATGGATACACATTTCATACACATTATTTTTTATACAAATGTTTATACATTATTTTATAACTATATCTGTAAAGCACCTATATTATGAAGATCAGTAAATCATTAGAAAGCTCATCAAGTTTATTCTCTGATCTAATTTGGCAGAATTGAAGAGCTTCATGTTCAACATTCAATAAGTCAAAAAATATTCTTCGAGGATTTACTGGTTGTAGTATCTGAACACAGCAACAAAGTGGTGAGGAATGAAAGTCAAAGCACTGTTTTTAATAAAGTATTCTTAAAAATATTATTTCATAAATTTAAGGTGGTAGTAGTTGTTATTAAGATAAATAAAGCTAAAAATTCAGTTTGAAAGTGAAGAGAGCATGGGTTATATTTTGGATAGTTGTGCCATAATAGGCTATTCACAAGTTGGCATGTGAGCTGAGGATAAAGGACGTAAAGTGATCATGTGTTTTATGGGGAACTAAAGCTTCTAGATACAGGAAACTGGATGTGTGAAGACCATGAGATGAGAGTAGACCTGGAGAGTTCGAGGAATAGGAATGAGGCCATTGCTTTTGGAATGAAATGAATAAGGTTGAGAGTGGTGGCGGGTAAAGAAGGCAGGGTACTACAGTGTTCATCATGTGAGGCTTTTAAATTCACATTAATGGGTCCAGATTTTATTTTGAGTGAAATGGAAAGCTGTCATGAGGTTTGGGGGAGAAGAGTGATAAGATATGAGTTATTTTAAAAGAATCATTCCAGCAGTTGTGTAGCCACCAGTCCTCAGGATGACAAGGATGCATGTATTAAAACTAGTTAAAAAGTTATTTATATAGTTCAGGGAAATAATATGGGAGGTTTGGACAAGGGTAGGGGCTTGAAGATAGTGAGGAGTAATCATATTCTGGATGCATTTCAGAAGTAGCATTTTAAAGCACATTCGTTATTGGATTAGATGTGATGTATAAAATAGATGTATTAAATTTAACTCTAAAGTTTTGACCAAAGATTGGAAGATTGGAAGAAGGTCTTTAAAGAAGGAGAGATATTCATGAGATCAGTTTTGGACATGTTAAGTTTGAGTTGTCTATTTAATGTCAATTCAATTCATCGTTATTGAGTAGATGATGGGATGTAAAATTTGTACTGTCAGGGGAGAAACCACACTGAGAGATATAAATTTGAGTGTATTTATCATACAAGTACAGCTGAAGATGAAATTATGTAGCATGGTAACCAGCCTCTAATGATCCTTTCTTCATGCTGTTCATACCCTCATATAGGCTTCCACATTGTATCTCAATTAGCCTGTGTAGCATACCATATAAACGGTTTTTATGCCATTTCCAATATTAACTCATAAAAAGCAATATGCCCTCTGCCTCAGTCACTTTCTCTGTCTTGGATCATTTTCTCTGGGGAGAATCAGTGACCATGTCCTAAGGACACCCTCTATGGAGTCCCACGTGATAAAGAATTGAAGGCTTTTACCAAAAGTCACTTGAGTGAGCCATTTGTAAGTGGATTTTCCTATCCCCATCACACTTTCAGAAGATTAAAGACCTGGCAAATATCTTTACTGTAATCTCATGAGAGACCTGAGCCAGAATCACCAGATAAGCCACACTTGCATTTCTGACTCAGAGAAATAATAAAGAAATACATCTCTTGTTTCATGGCACTAAATATTGAGGTTAATTTTTTAAAATAATGCCATTATTTACTTAATTAATTAATTTCTATTGGAGTATATTAAAGGCAGTTCTCAATGTGGCAATAGACAACAATACAGAGTACCTGGAATTGGAGTGCTGGCATGACAGAAACCTAAATTGTAGGAGAGATTTTGGAACCAGGCAGTGGAAGGGGCTAAGAGGAATTTGAGAAGTACATTAGAAAATGAGCAAATTGCCTTGAACAGACTGTTGTTAAAAATCTGAACTTTGAGGTAGTTGCCAGTGAGTAATTAAAGGGAAGAGAGGAGCGTTTATTTTGAAACTGAAGGAGGAGGGATCCTTATTATGTAGTGGCAAAAGTTCAGCAACATATTCATCAATAGTTATACAGAATATGCACCTTAAGAACTGACTGATTTTGCTAAGAACATTTCCAGCCAGGATGTTGATGTTGAAGATGTCATCTGATGTCTTGTCATTGCTTGTAATAAAACATAAGACGAAAAAGTTACACAAAAGAAAGGAACATGAACATACAAGAATCAGGAGTTGATGATTTAAAAAATGCTTGCTCTCTACGGATGTCAAATTATGGTAAAATTAAGAAATGGTTTCTAAGCAAATATCAAATTTAGGGCACCGCCAGTAAAACAAAGGCAAAACTGAATGTGTGATTTTAAAATCATTTGTTAAGTTCTCAGAAACTGTGAGGAATAAATGGATATTTTGTGTTGCTAAATGTTGAAGGTATCTAAGAATACAGTTTAGGCACTCACTCACACACACACACACACACACACACACACAACAAAATTCCTCTAAAATATTCTGTCCCTACTACTTGGTGCTTAAGAACTCTCTCTCTCAAAAAAAAAAAATTAATTAATAATAATAATATAAGAAATTTGTCAAATATTGGCAGTTTCCTATCATTCAGTTCATTAAAGCCCTATATCATGTTACCTCCCTCTTTGATTCTCCCTGTTGAATAAGAGAGCTTCTAAGAACCTTAAGAGGATCAGGATGGTAACATAGGAGGCCCCTGACTTTCCCTTCTCCTCAAAACATACTAAATATATAGCTACATACAGATCAATCCTTTCTGAGAGAAATTCAGAAAGTAGTTGAGTGACTTCTACCTGGAGGGTAACTCTGAAAATACCAACACAGAAATGGGTAGGAAAGAATGAGATACAATCTTGCTAAAATCCCACTCTTGGCAAAGAGCTTTGAAATTGGGAAGGAACACCCAACTCCCAGCTTCTTCTTGATTGGACCACACATATAGTACCCTAACTTTTAGGGCTATCACCTGAGGGATTGGTCCCCAAGTCACCTAGGTCTGATTGCCACTGAAGCTTTGCATTCATGAGTCCCACATGAATATAGCAAACAACAAAAGTTTTTAAATAAGCACAAGAGCATCCCCCATGGCTGAACATCTAGACTCAGTTTCTCCCCAGAAGAGGTTTAACTGCACACTTCTCCAGCTGCTGCCTAGGGCCCTGCATCAAATCAGCCTGAATTGAGGTGCTGAATAGAATTCTCCCAGGAACCCTAAAGAGCCAGTGGGCAGCACTTCCTTACGTTTCCCTCTGCTCACTCCAAAAATAAAACCAAGTATTCAGCTACTGGGATATCCATACTGAGACACTATAATTAAATTGGCAAAAGTTAAAGACAAAGAAAGATTCTTAGAAGTAGCAAGACAAAAACAAATTGCTAGGAGAATCAGAATATTTTTTCAGCAGACACTTTGCAGGACAGAAGGGAGTGAGATGATATAATGAAAATACTGGAAAAAAATAAATAAATAAACCCACCAAACAAGAAAACTATACCCAACAAAACTGTCCTTCAGAGTTGAAAGAGATAAAGAGTTTTCCAGACAAACAAAACTTGAAAGAGTTCATCACTACTAGATTGGCCATATAAGAAACGTTAAAGGAAGTTCTTCAAGCTGAAATGAAAGGACACTAATTAGTAGCAGAAAACATGAAAGTAGAAAGCTCTCAGGTGAGGGTAAATATGTAGTTAAATTCAGAATACCCTAATATTGGAATGGTGGTAGCTAAACCAATTATAACTTCAGTGTAAAGTTAAAATGACAAAAGTATTAAAAATGACTATAACTACAATAATCTGTTAATGGATACAATAAAAAAGGGTACAAATTATTGCATCAAAATCCTGAAATATTAGGGAAAGAGTGAAAATAATAGAGATTTTGGACTCATTAGAGCTTAAGCTGTTATCACCTTAAAATAGGCTATGTAGATGTTTTATGTAAGCTTCGTGGTAACTACAAAACAAAAACCTATAATAGATACCCCAAAGATAAGAAAAAGGAATCAAAGATTAGAGAAAGAGAGAGAGCAAGAGAGGAAGAAAGGAGCAAGCATACTACAAAACAGCCAGAAAACAATTAACAAAATGATGCTGGCAATTCCATACCTATCAATAACTATCTGTGGTCTGGAGGAGACACGTTTAAGCTTTAAGGACACATAGACTGCAAAGGAAGAAATGGGAAAAGATATTCCATGCAAATGGAAGCCAACAGAAATCAGGGATAGGTATACTCGTATCAGACAAAATAGGTGTTAAGCCAAAAACTGTAACAAGAGACAAAGAAGGTCATTATGTAATGATTTAGTACAATATATCAAGAGGACATAGCAATTGAAAATATTTATGTGCCCAACGGGAGTGTGTGTATGTATAAATATATATAAAACAATAATATATATATATAAATATCTATAAAACAATCATAACAGTAGGTGACTTCAGTACCCCACTTTCAATAATGGATAGATCATCCAGACAGAAAATCAATAAAGAAACACTAGACTTGACCTACGCGTTAGGCTAGATGGACCCAATAGGCAAACATATACAGAACATTCCATTCAGTAGAAGCAGAATATACATTCTTCTCAAAGGCACATGGAACATTTTCTAGGACAGATCATCTGTTACACTATAAACAAGTCTTAACAAATTTAAGAAGACTGAAATCACATCAAACATCTTTTCTGGCCACAATGGTATAACACCAGAAATCACTTACAAGAGGAAAAGTGGAAAATTTACAAATATGTGGAGATTAAACAACACGCTCCTGAACAACTGATGGTTCAAAGAGAAAAATCAAAAGCGAAATTAAAAAAATATTTTGAGACAACTGAAAATGGCCACACAATATACCAAAACTTAAGGGATGTAGCAAAAGCTTTCTAAGAGAGAAGCTTATAGTGACAATTGCCTACATTAAGAAAAAAAGAAAGATCTCAGGTAATAACCTAACTTTACACATCAAGGAACTAGAAAAAGAACAAACTAAACCCAAAGTTAGTAAAAGGAAGGAGATAAATATCAGAGCAGAAATAAATGAAACAGAGACTAGAAAAGCAATAGGGGGAAAAATCAAAGCTAATAAAGGCAAGTTTCTTAAGAAAGGGTAATGAACAAACCTTTAGTGGACTAAAGAAAGGAGAAGAAAGACTCAACATTAGAAATGAAAGAGACATTACAAGTGATAACACAGTAATACAAAGGAACATAAGAAATTACTATGAAAAATTACACATCATCAAATTAGATAACCTAGTGGTCAGATAAAGAACTTAGATAAGTTAGTCTCTACCCACCAACTCTAAATCATGAAGAAATAGAAAATGTGGACAGACCAGTTACTAGTAAGGAGACTGAATCAATAATCAAAAACCTCCCAAAAAAGAAAAGTCCAGGACTGGATAGCTTCAATGATGAATTCTATCAAATATTGAAATAATTAAGACTAATCCTCCTCAAATTCTTCCCTCCAAAAAAAAAAAAAAAAGAGAGAGAGAGAGAGAGAAGGGCAGACTTCCAAACACGTTTACAGAGGCCAGCATTATCTTGATACCAAAGTTAGACAAGGACACTATAAGAAAAGGAAATTATAGTTCAATATCTCTGATGAACATAAGTGAAAAAATGCTCAAAAATATTAGCAAACCAAATTCAATAATACACTAAAAGGATCATACACCATGATCAAGTAGGATTTATTGCTAGGATGCCAGGATAATTCAACATCAGCAAAACAATAAATGTGATGGGCCACAATAGAAAATGAAACATAAATATCACACGATTATCTCAATAGATGCAGAAAAATCATTTGACAAATTAACATCTTGTCATGATCAAGATTCTAAATAAATTAGGGATAAATTGAGCATATTACAACATAATAAAGGCTATGTATGATAAACCTACAGTTAACATTATACTCAACAGTGAAAAGCTTAAAGCTTTTCAATCTAAAATCAGAAACAAAACAAGGATGCCCACTTTCACTACTTTTATTCAGGAAGTTCTAGCCAGAGGAACTAAGCAAGAAAAAGAAATAAAAGGCAACCAAATCAGAAAGAAAAAAAAAATTGAAGTTACCTCTGTTTGAAGACTATATGATGTTATATATAGAAAACTCTAAAGTTTTACCAAAAATCTGTTAGAATTAATTAATGAATTCTGTACAATTACGGTATTAAAAAAAATCAACATACAAAAATCAGTTTTGTTTCTAAACCCTAACAACAAACTGCTGTAAAAGGAAATGAAGAAAACAATTTATGATAGCATCAAAAAGAATAAAATACTTAGGAATAAATTTAAGCAAGAAGGTGAATGATGTGCAAACTATAAGACAATGATGAAAGGAATTAAAGAAGACACAAATAGATGAAAGGACACTTTGTGTTCATGGATTAAAATAATTAATATTGTTATAATGGTCATACTACCCAGAGATCTACAGATTCAATGTAATCTTTCTCAAAATTCCAATGGCATCATTCACAGAAATAGGACAAATAATTTTAAAATTTTAATGAAACCAGAAAAGACCCTAAATAACCAAAGCAATCCTGAGAAAGAACAAAGGTGGAGGCATCATAACTTTTGATTACAAAGCTATAGTAATCAAAACAGTATGGTATTCACATAGTAAATGAAACCAGACACATAGGTCAGTGGAATACAATAGACATCCAAGAAATAAATGCATGCATATAGTCAATTAATTCTTAACAAAGGCACCAAAGGATAAACAATGGGAGAACATAGTCTCTTCAATAAATGATACTGGGAAAACTGGATATCCACATATAAAAAAAATAATAATGAAACTAGACCCCTATCTTACACCCAAATACAAAAATCAACTCAAAATGGACAATCAACACTTGAACATAAGGCCTGAAATCATAAAACTCCCAGAAGAAAACATTGGGCATAAGGTCCTTGACCTTGGCTTTGGCAATAACTTTTTGGAATTGACATGTAAAGCAAAGGCAACAAAAGTAAAATAAACAAACAAAAAGTAAAGCAAATAAGTGGGACCACTTCAAACTTTTCATCTGTACAGCAAAGGAACCATCAAAAAATTAAAAGGTAACTTATGTAATGGGAGAATATATTTGCAAACCATCTATCTGATAAGGAGTTAATATCAAAAATATACAAGAAACCCATACAACAACAAACTATACAATGACTCAATAACAAAAACAAAAAACACCCCAATTTAAAAAATGGGCAAAGGACCAGAATAGATGTTTTTCTAAAAAAGACACATAAATGGCCAAGTACATGGAAAGATACTCAACATAATTAATCACCAGAGAAATGCAAATCAAAACCACAATGAGATATTTCACAACTGTTACAATGTCTATTATCAAAAAGACAAGAGAAAATAAATGATGTGAAGGATATGGAGAAAAAGGATCTGTTGTACACTGTTGGTGAGAATATAAGCTGGTACAGTCATGGAAAATAGAATGGAGGTTCCTGAAGACATTAAAAATTAAAAATAGAACTACCATATGATTCAGCAAACCCATTTCTAAGTATATACCCAAAGAAAATGAAATCATCGTCTCAAGAAAGTAGCTGTACTCTCATGTGTATTGCAGTAAGTTGTATGTTTGTTTTGTGTGTTTTTCAGCAAAATGATATCTGAGAATTGAATTAGACTTAATGAAGTAGAAGGTCATTTCTCTTTGACATTTTCAATTATTTTATAGAAATTTCTTTTTTGAAATGAACTTTAATTATTAAAAAATTACAATGTGTTCATATAAAATTATATTGAAGTTAGAACAAACCCACGTTCACAGAATCACAAATCTTAAACAGTATGATCTAGTATAAAATATATTATTTTACAGAATTCTACATGCCTTACCAAGTTTCATAAAATTGATTTAAGTTCCCAAAGGCATTTATCAGAAAAATAAATCTAATAGATTAGCTAACAACTCAGCACAAAAAAGCCCACCCGTACAAAGCTATATTTCCTCTCATGGGGCAATGAATTCCCAATATATTTTTACAACTTTGTACACTGAATACTAAATAAAAAATATACTCAAGTTAAATTACAGAAAATTGATGTTCTCAATATCCCCCCCCCTTTTTTTTTAAAAGATTTTATTTATTTGACAGACAGAGAGACAGCCAGCGAGAAAGGGAACACAAGCAGGGGGAGTGGGAGAGGAAGAAGCAGGCTCCCAGCAGAGGAGCCTGACGTGGGGCTCGATCCCAGAATGCCAGGATCACGCCCTGAGCCAAAGGCAGAAGCTTAACGACTGGGCCACCCAGGCACCCCTCAAAATCACTTTTTTGAGTAGTTTACAAACAACTCTGCTACCTAGTTCCAGTTTATTTTTACACATTAGAATTGGAAGAATCAGAGGTTCTAGAATTGAGTTGCATTATAATATTAGCATTCATTTTGAGATAATTAATTAATTTCATCTGGTCTTGTCAGTTTTGATGTACATTTATCTAACATTCTTCTTCCATGTATTTCTACTCTTTTATTTTTGCACTAACGTATTTGCAAAAATTTGCAAAAATGCACTTATTTGCGAAAATATTTTCCATGACCTTTACAATTTGATTTTGATGTTCTTTCCATCAGTAAGTGGGGTCTGTTTCCTGGTTTCCTGAATCTGGGCTGCTTTGTGACTTACTTTAACCAATAGAATGCAGCAGTATGATGTGCAAGTTCTGAATCCAGGCTTTGAGAGGACTTCTGCTTTCCATCTGCATTGCTTACACCCCAGGCTAGCCTTTCTGAGGTTGAGAAACCACACACAGCAGAGGAAAGTCACCACCAATGAGACCAGCCCAGACCAATCAGCCTCTGCCAAACCAGCAGCTGCCTGAGTCACGTTAGTAAATTGTACCCACGATTCTTCATTTACATGCATATTCTTTTGCCTTCTGTCTTATCTCATAAACTCTCTTTACCCATTTCAATTGTGAAATTCCTATTTATTTCTAATTGTACATCCTTCAAATAAAGTGAAATGCAACTACTTCCTTACATATTTCCTTTTTATCAAATATTATGTCTCAAATAGTTGTGTATTTCTATGAAGCAGCAACTAGTATAAAAACAGTAACTGGTGTACAATAGATGTCCCATAATGTCTTAGATAAGCATCATGTTAATATTATTAAAGAAAATGTGCTTGCAGAATAAATATGCTGTTATTTAATTCCTTTTTAGTAAACATTAAATCTTTGCTATTACAAAAGAAGTCCAGTATACTCTAATGATTATATATAAAATGCCCTTGTGAAATATTTTAATGGTTGCTGCTCAGAAATTAACCTTCATGTGTCACAAGTAAAATTCTAGTTTTCTAAAATGTGAGGAATTACCAAGCTTCTGAAACAGAGAGATAGTGATAGAATATCTAGGTTATAATTTTCAGCTTTTTAGATAAATAGTATAGGAAGATAAATATTAGATGATTTTGATTGTAAATGTCACTTGAAAATGCTAGTTGCATTTGCTAAAAGATTTTCCTGATACTCAAGGAAGCATTTATATATATATATATATATATGTATATATATATATAATATTTTCCTCGGAATTTCCTTGGATTCTGTATGCTCCATAGTGAATTGTAAAATGTTGAGGAAAAATTTATTAGTTTTAGCTGTCATTTGGTATTTTTTCAATGCATTACAAGCAAATAAAGTCAATACCGCCTCTTTTTCTTAATATCATGCAGAAACTTTCTATAAGAAAAATCAATAGGTTTTAGGAAAGGAAGAAAAATACTCTCATTAAAATGGACTATATATGTAAAAATAAAGAGTTTACTTGGAAATGCTTTCATAAATCACTTTATATGTAACCTCTTTCATTTCTCAACTTAGAAACATGATCATTTGTTTCCTGTAAATTTATTTGATGCTTTAATATATTCATCCTGTACTGGGTTTTGTAACTTTAGCATTTTTCTGTCTCAACCATAATGAAATTAATAGCCTTATGCATATCTACAATTTGAAAATGAATAGCAAATCAGTTTTCTGTGATTCTAAAATAGCTTTAAAAAATAAAGTTTATTATTAAAAAATTTATATCAAGTGAAAACACACAAATAAAAAGCCTGAACAGACTAACTTTTCTTATGTTCTACCCTTGATAACCTTTTCAGTGTTAATTTTTGTTTCCATTCTTGGGGAATGTTCTTTTAAGGATTAGTTAGGAGATAATAGATTTTCTTCTGAAAGAGTCACCTTTATGTACCTTGCATATACTGATACCAAATCCAGGTATGACAACCTGAGTAATGTGTGACATATTTCAATTTTTTTTAATTTAAATTTTGATAGATAAAATTCTTACTGACATTTAGCATGACAATTAGTAAATAAAAATGACAAAGAAACTCCAATTATTAGTCATTATAATTGATATTTTTTGGAATGGCATATTTCACATTGAAAATTTAGATTAATATTGTTATTGTTGATGTGATATTTAGCATAACATAGTCAAGTCTAGCTGCACAGAAGACAAAGAAGTCATTCAGATTTGGTTTATGTAGAAATGTTTATGAAAAGTACAAGAATAATTTCAATGGCAGGGCTAGGGAGTAAACTTGGTTTGTATGGAGGTCAGATTAACACAAATTTAGCTTTGTATTTAAAGAAATAAAATAATTTTGCCAAACCTAGGAAAAAATGAAGAATGATTAATGATACTATGTTATAGCCCTGGCTATATTAAGTGGACTAATAAAATATATCCATCTCTTTTTTTTCCAAATAACTGAAGAATTCTGACATTTTTCATAGGAATGTTTCATTCTTTTTCTTTCTTGAGGGGTTTTGATGATGAAATAGAACTACAATATCCAGGAAATAGAACAGGATTAAAATGACCCAATTTTTCAGTAAATTTAATATGTATTTTTCTTGATTTACTCATTTTAAAGGGAAATACTCTATTATTTAACTGAATATATTTCTGATTTTTCAGTCTGTGCATATAACCCGATTTAACTGCCTACATTCTAAGACTTTTGCTTGTGTTAGTAATTGCCCTACCCCCACCATGACTGCCTTGATCTTTCTTTAATTTTTGAAAATTGTATCAACTGTTTGGGACATTAATTTCTGGATTAATTAGCATTCTGAAAACAATTCTTATTTTCCAATTTTTATAGTATAAAATTTTATTATACGTGTTGAAAATCTTAGTTGAAAATTTAAGTCATTCATTTTTCTAGTTGTTCAAAATTTGAATCCATAAGGAAAGGCAATTAGTACTAAATTTAAAAGATTGAATTTAGTGAATATTCTGTCTTTATATCATGGTCATTTATTATTTATATCATGGTCAATTCTGAAGTGAACAGAAAAGTCAACATGTAGCTATTTTCAGGATATTTTACCATAATTCTAGAAAATATATTTCTATGTCTCTGTTTTTTCTGTAACCTCCTCTTTGTTCTTTACCCATTCCTGCATAGACTTGTGTGTGTGTGTGTGTGTGTGTGTGTGTGCACGTGTGATTATTAGTTACTCTCATGAAGCATTTACTATATGCAATTTAAAGCATTCATTGAGGAAGTATCAGATCCTGTAAGAAAAAGATGTCGAATTTCTGCTAGGCTGAATGAGAAACTGCGTCCTGAGGAAGAATTAAACAAATGAAAGAAACTACCTGGTACAAGTTTAAGGATATCTTACTACAAGAATTGTTAGATGTTCTAACAGAGGAAAGCAGGACTAAAACAACACAAAAGCAATTGACTCAATGACAACTCCTGGTAAAGATAGGAGACCAATTACATCACTTTTCCCTAGGGATTTCACCCTACTGACAGATTATTGACAAATTACAGTCTATATTGACAGTGTAAAGTTCAGTCATAGGAAATTTCATATATTCAAACATTTTTATTTACATGACTTAGTTTTTTACCATTATGTTGGCTAAACCAGTGTTGGTTGTTTCTTTAAGGATTGCTCTGTTTTCATAGTGCCTCATACCAAGTGTCAGGCACATAGCAGGCCCTCAGTAAATATTTATTGAATCAATGAATACCAAATAAATCAATCAATAAGCCAGGCATTGATGTGAAATGCATCACTTTGTTATTTCAAATTAGAAGGTGAGAGTTAAGATCAGTACTCTTGACTTGATCCTCTTTGCTGATATCATGTGCCATTTTGTATAATTGATCCAATAATATTGACTTTGTTTCAGTAAAAATATTTAGCACAGCAACAGTGAACCAAAAACCATGTAACACATTGAAAGCACAAAGTTAAATAAGCTCCTATCTGGTCTCAGAAGATTTTGAAATCTAGAGGCGGGGACAAATTCATAAATCAAGAATTACACTGGTGTGACCAGTGCCTAACAGGATAAGCAGAAAATTAAATGGGAACAAGGAAATAGCATCTAATGAAGTCTGGTATTTTGATGAAAAAATATTGGACAATTTGACTGAGTTGAACTGTTTAGGATGAGAGAGAGGAAATTAAGTAAATATGAAAGGTCAAAGCTAAAGAGATAGCAACCCCCATCGCTTAATCTATAAGAGTTTCAGCAAAGCTAAAATGAATGGGACTTGAACACATGAAAGGCAAGAAATTCTAGCCAAATTGAAGACAGTGATCCTGGGATACCTTAGGTGCTAGCTTGTCTAATGAGTTTGAACTTTATCCTGGAAGCCCCATAGATGGCAGTTGCATTGTCTGAATATGAAATATTATTTTAAAACTTATGACGATTATAATTGCTGAAAATCATTATTTCATGAGGCAATTAAGTTACTAAAATAGTACCCATTAACCATCAGTGTGAATAATGCTACAGGAATTCCAGTTATTAGTGAAATTTTATCATTCCATTGAAATCTTACTAATCAGGGATGTAATCCCTGAACAATACCAAAAGCATGGTACATCCATGAAATTGAGGATCAGCAAGGTATTATTATCAAACTCGGCTTGGGATAAGGAATTTTTTTCTGGTGTTATGAGTCAGTAATTTGTCACTAAGATCAAAAAGGAGAAAGCTTAGTTAGTAAGAAATCTCTGATAATTTGGGGAATTCAATTCTCTCCTTATATTCATTTTCCAGTTTCTTGCTTCAAAGAATATCTGTTACTTCATAAGCCTGTTTAAAGCATTAATATGCCTAAAACCTGCTCATAATAGAATATGTAGATGGCCTCTAAAGCAATCTACCACATTCAAACTCCATATTCATATTAATTTTCTCAAGACTCTTGAACACTTTATAGTGCTAATTATGTCTATTAATGTGTCATTTACTTTGAAATGATATGTATGTTTTCTTCTAAAATAGAAATCCTTAATTTTGCGTAGCAGAGTTCTATTTCAGTAAGCCTTTCTGATCTAATGACTCTGATTTCTCTTGGAAATAATAGGTTTACTTGTACAATGAATAGTAACACATATGTTTAATGCAGATAACTGGCTGCTTATCAAATTGGTTCTAATTAGACATTTTTGCATTATGGGATTAATATGAGTGCTCTTGGGACAGGGCACACAAAGCATGTGAATGTTCCAAGTGAGAATACATTTGCAGAGATGGCATTTTCCATTTCACTCTAGCTTTGTACTATTTGCCAAATGCTAATGACTACAGGTACACAACTGGGTCTTGACTGTACTTGCCTGGCAAACAGATATGGGGGATTTGGGTGGAAAATAACAGATATTGTGGATTTGAGAGGAAAAATATTTAAAATAATGACATTCTATTTTTACATAGTTTTCTTCTAAATAGATGTATGAAGAGATGGGAAATTTCCCAAGTAATAGGTTTCAGTGCTAAACTAAATTTATTGGTATGATATGATATCTTTTCCAGGTTGTTGTTGAACACTAGCATAAAAGGGTTCTGGATGATTCATTTTTGTGATTCCATCTTTTTTTTTTCTCACTCATTCATTTTTTCTTTTGTGAATTTGGAGGTTAGCACCAGGTTTCCTGATTAAATGTAAGTAGCATGAATACAAGGCTAATGAGTTTCCCAACATTTATGCTTTAACTTAAAGCAAGTCTATCAATTTTTATATCTAAAACTAGTCCTTATAGCATGTCAGATTAAGATATATTTACACTTTAGTAAAGAACTATTTCCTGCTCATTTTTACTTAAAAAACTCCCAGATGCCTAACTTTCCTTTGTGTGAAACTCCTCTCCAACATCTTCTTGCATAAAACCACATTCTTTACCATTATGATTTTTACCGAAATTTTCTTGCAAATATCTTTCCAAAATGACACCTAGAAGGTAAATGATGAACACTTTATTACCTAGGTATGGTATGTGGCACGCCAGCAGAGGCAAGTGGCCCAGAAGTCCAGGGCCCAGGCCTGCCTGAGTGGCCTGGATTGGGGAAACCTCACAGGCAGTATCAACAGTGTGTATAGGTCACCCATTGAATAGCACCCTTTGAAACATCGCACAGCTATTGGGCAGGGCCAAAAATCACACTTAAGAGACCTTAAAAACGAACCCCAAGTTTTGACTGTGGGGCTTTGAAGCTGTATAAATAGGGAAAACTGACCCTACTTCTGGTGTCATAAGGGGTCAGTGCTAACATAATACTAAAACATACAGAACCTTGGCTCTAGTCTTATTTTGCCAGCCCAACACCATTTCCACCTATGCAATAATCCCGTGTCTGGGGTCTAGTCTCTGTGGCTGCAGCTGTTTGATGGACTATCATTTGCTCCATCTCTGCTTATGGTTAGGAAATCTTCTGTTCCTTACCACTGTCCTCGTGATGGGGACTGGGCTAGGATAGGACTGTGATCCAAGCTTTGTAGCCAACCAGAGTTGACTGTTTAATGTTGTGTTATAGCTTGTTTCTATGCACCTATGCAGGAGGTCAGTTGCATTCCTGGGAGCCCAGCTAACAAGGGATCAAACTCAAATGAATGTTTTCTTACAATGAGTAAGATACTATCTATGTAATTTATAAAATACCATATACTACCTATATTACATACATATGCAGCAAAATAATTAAAAATATAAACAAGCAGGAGGAAAGGAATTTGTTTTATCTCAATTGTCAATTCTCCCATAACCATTTATCAAATAGCCCATTCAAAATGAATCATCTATTCATTTTGCACGGCCCCTCTGTCAAATACCAAGTTCTCATATATGTACGGAGGTTTTTTTTTTTTTTTTTTTTTTTTTTGCTTTCTATCATATTCTGTTGGTTCACTGGCCTAACCCGGTGTCAATACCACAGGCTGCAGTTGTTGATAATTTAATTTTCCATGGTACATGAAAGAGAACAGAACAGTAATGTTCTTTAAGAACTTCTTAAGTTATATAAGTGTTACGCATGCATGCAGTGTACAGGCAAACATTACTATAAAAGTTCAAATTCATTAAGGAAAACATGAGGACACTGGCAAGTTTTTCATAACATTTAATATCCTATTTCAAATATATAGCACATTATTTTCTAAAACAAAATTCTCTATTCCTTTTCTCCAATAAGTTTTAGACTGTAAGTCATAGCCTACAAAAAACTTATGAGTTCTTAATGATCTGTGTAAAGAAAGCATCAGAAGATGCTTCGAGATGATTGCATTTATATATGAATTACATTAAGCAAAACAAATCTGGGAAGTTCAGAGCTACAAGTACAAATGGGTTAAAACAGATTATTTGCTTCTTTAGGAGAAAAAAAAAGTACTTTTATTCTATCTAATAAAACCTGTGGTTCTAGAAATGGGAGAAAACATGGTTAAAGAAAAGTATGTTGTGAAGAAGTTTGGATGAAAGAGAAAAATATCAGTGGGAAAATTAAGCACATGGCTACTATGTATGTGATGGTTTTGATAGGATAGTTATTCTTTATATTCAATAGTTAAATGTCACAAAACCTATTGCACACTCTTGAAATGATCATAAGCAATTTGATTACTCAGTTCTCCAACCAAGTGACATAACATGAGCTGAGTAAGCTTGTCAGACTAAGGTGTTAGGTAAAGGTATAGGACTTACATCCACTGCTCTCACATAACCGTCTCTTGTGCAATGTCAGAAGCCAGCTTCAACTGGGATCATAAGGGATATCTAGCACCTCAGTTCAATAGCTTTCATTAATTGTTACAACTTAATGGCCTGGATTACAGCAATAATGACCTAACTGGTGTCCAAGCCTTCTCCTAATGCTCCTCCAATATATTCTTGAAATGGCTTCATAGACATATTTCTAATCTAAAAGACAATGTCATCACAATAATTAAAATCCTTTATTTCTTTCCAAACACTTAAGTACAGAATAATTTACCATGATCTCTGCCTCCATGCCTAAAATCATCCCCACCCACTCCAGTACACACACACACACACACACACACACACACACACACACACACACCCTGACCCCAATAAGCATCTTATTATCAAGCAATATGGAACAACATAGAGTTGCCTCATGTACTGGAAATAATGCAGTGAAAGAGACAAAAATCTCTTCACTTATTCTTTTACATTTTAGTGGAAGAGGTTAACAAAAAAACTAAATAAGGAGAGTATACAGTATAACGATATATATTCTACTCACAAACATGCCAAGCAAGCTCCTACTGTAAGACATTTACATTTGATGTTCTCTCTGCCTAAAAGGCTCTTAAAGTAGGTAAAATGAGGTGAGCATGGACATTGAGGAAGGTATGTATTGTGGTGAGTGCTGTGTATTGTATAAGACTGATGAATCACAGACCTGTACCCCTAAAACAAATAATACATTATATGTTAATAATTAAAAAATAGCAAACAAACAAACAAAAAAAATGAGGTGAGCAAATGGTAGAACACTGTTGAGAAAAGCTCTCCCAATTTTTTTCATCAAGCTTTTTTTTTTTTTAAGGTTTATTTATTTTAGAGAGAGAGAGCCTGGTGGGGAGGGGTAAAAGAAGAGGGAAAGAGTCTCAAGCAGACTCTACGCTTTGTGTGGAGCCCAATGCAAGCACGATCTCATGACCCCGAGACCCCTACCTGAGCCGAAACCAAGAGTAGGATGGTCAACTGACTGCATCACCCAGTTGCCCCTCATCAAGCTTTTACCTAAATTTATTCCTGTTTTAAAATTTGTGATAAGCAATCACTCAAACTGAAGCTTTCTTTGATATTTACCAAAGTCTGGTAGAGGGGATATTTCTTGGAGTTTTAACAGCACATTCTGCATATCTCTAAGTAAAACTGTTAGAGCACACTGTGCTTACCTATTTCAGTGTACATATTTGTTGAGTTATCCATCATTAGCACAGGAAGGCATTGACTATTGTGTGCCTCAATTGTCTAGAAGGCTGTAACAGATAGCAATTAAAAAGTAGAGTTCTTGGACTCTAATCTCAGGTTTTCTAGGTGCTATCTGTGGTTTAAAGAGTTGATTAACCTCACTTTTTCAGATTCCTTACCTCTAAATTGGAAATAATTATAAAAATATAGTATTTGATATAGGCCAGGCATTGTCCCAGGAGCCTCTTATTAATCCATGCATTTTTTACATCATCTCTATCTGTAAAAACCACAAGGTTTCTGTAACATTACTGATTAAATTAGTTAGATTATAGAAGTCACTTTCAAGCCATTTCTGGCATACAGTTAGTGTTTATCCAATTGTGTATGCATTTAAAGAAAAGTATATGTGAAATAAAGTTATGGATTTCCTAAATTTTCTTTATATTCAGATATCTACTTTTTATCACTTTCCAAATCAACATCATTTATTCCCACACTCTGTTACAAAATATTGCTTTCTTTAAAATAAAAATTGTGCTTCATACAATGTTTCTTAAAATAGGGTTCCACATTTACCCTTGGGACTTACTTTAAGCCCGGACATTCCTTGGAGCACTTCCATGATATTATCACAAGTTAACTATGGAAATTTTTTTTAAAGAAAATATTAAACACTTGCATTCCTTACTCAAGTGACCCTTATGTGAACCATTGATTATGTCCAAATATTACTATTGTCCAGTCATGCCCTAAAGAATAATGACTACATATTTGTGCATATATGAAATGAAAAGTACTTTCTTCTGGCTAACAGTAATTTTAAGTTTTCATAAATTTAAGACTCATTCTATTCTCATGGATATAAAAATAGCATTATTTAGCCAGAGTGATATAGTAGTTATTTCTATATCTCATGAATTTAGCAGTGTTCCTGTAAACATGAGAAAAACAGTGAAATTGTAGGATGAGTAAATTACTCAATGAAGGAATAAGATATTCTTAATGGCGCCTTAGATCAACCACAAATTTTGACTGAATACTATATCCTCCTTACCCAAGAAAGCAGCATACACTAAATAACAGATAGAATTTTTCTAGGGAGATAAGAAAAGCCATGGGTAGCCATGTGTAAGCCTAGAATACAAGCAGAATAACTGAAAGTGTCATCTATGTCATAGATCCAAGAATTGTTCATAACCATCATGAAGATATAAAGTGTTTGTTCCAAAATGTAAATCAGTCAAGAAAGTCTCCCTTTATCAAGAAAGTCGTGCTATGGAAATGTAAAGGAAACTTCAAACAAATACTTTGATACCATCATTTTGACTAGGACTGTTGTTTAGAGAGCATACAGAAAGCAAATAAATTATAATTTTGTAAAGTTGGATGGTACCAGAAGGTGGAATCGCTTAAAAGGCCACCATTGATAAATATTATTCATGTGCTCTGAACAATGTAATCACATGATCAGAGTTAATTGTTTTACAATTATTTATTATTTCTTACAAGTCTTTTTTTAAAGGTGAACTCCACCCCCATGTGGTGCTCAAACTTGCTACCTTATGATCAAGAGTCACGTGCTTTATTGACTAAGCCAGCCAGGTACCCCAATCAGAGTTTATTTTAAGAACTCCTTAATAGATAAAATTATTGGATCCACTGGAATGGCAGAGAAGGGAGATACTCACCTGGTGACAATTAAAAATAAGAAGAGTATGAACAAATAGGCTGAAACATGAATGGAAATGTAAGAAAGGATTTGATAAACAATACAGTAGACAACCACATAGTTTCAGTAGCAATTAGTTTTAGATGTTATTTTTTTTATCCATAGGGGTAAATTTTATTCAAATTGGTAAGATATGTCATTAAATACAGGTATCATGCATGAACTCATACTTACATAAACAAAAAACATACAATAGGATTTACACATGATACTCTCTCTGCTTGAATGGGAACTAGTCCATCAGCAATTGCAAAGATGTCTGAGTCTATAATGTAAGGCAGCAATGACAGAGTGATGTTAACTAGGTGTGGAAACATAAATAGCTTTGTTTGTGAGTCTCTGCATCAGGAAGTATCTTGTACAAAGCCATGTGAGGCAGAGTCCATGTGGATAACAAAACATCTACTTCAATAGTTACAAACATAAATTTAATAAAATCTAGCTCTGTTATAATCTAAAGTGTTTTAAGAGAAGGATTACCAAGAAACACTATGGAAAAAAGGATCCTGGGAGTGGTTGTTCTTTTCATGGTTATGCATCATGCTGAAAGGAGTAATAAATAGAATACATTTTATCAACAATAACATGTGAATATTAATATATGAAAAAGAAATAAAAATGCAAACACATTTCTTCGTAGCATAGACTAGATTTACCAACTGAAAGAGGAACTTAGGTTATTTATTCAACATAAAGGAAAGGTCAACATAACCTTCAGAAATGAAATTAGAAAAGTACTTTCGAATTTGACTGAAATACTACAGCAATTGCAAACAGAATAATGATAAATTATGTCTCTTAAATCTAAGCGCTGTAATTATAAGATTCTCGGAACAGTCTTAAATGATAGATTTAACGTTCTGCTACATAGAAGACAAAATAAAAACACTTGTCTAGCAAAGCTTTTCCATGTTGTTTTTCCTTTTCCTTTTTTCAGATAGGATTGGCAATAAGAGCAGTAATCCCTGAGGACAGTTTGGAAGCATCATAATATCTGAAATGGCTTTTGAACTTTAAAGAAGAGATGATGGAAAACACAGTGTGCGTATTTAAAACAATGACAAAGTTTTTTGCTCACGTTGAAACATCCATCAAAAATTAGTTTTATCACATATCCACTGGGGTTTGATGGTGGAGAACTGCCTAAAGAAATGGGAAAAGTAGACTAAAGGTGAAAAAAGATCCACCTCCCAGGAGAATTTCCCTTCTTAGACATTGGAATTAAGACAACAAAATTGTGACTTAAAGACATAATAGCAGGAATATGTGTTTCAATAATCAGAAGAAAGTAGTATTTGCTATATAATGATACTTCCACATAGAAGATTTTATTTAAACACAGATAGGAAGGGCCTGGATATTTGTCAAGGACATAGATCATTGCATGTTAAAATTTGCCCAAAATTCATCATGGTCAGATGTTAAATTGATATATACACAAATACGTATACGATATAAGGCATGTGAGTATAACACTCCTCAGTCTTCAAAACATTGTATTTGGAGGAAATGTGTTCAATTAAAGTAGGAATCACAGAGAACTTGATCTAACAGCCATACCATCTGTAGTACTATGGGTGTAGAAGAGAGATTTTGAGTTGATACACAGGAATTACTTTCAAAGAGGAATGGAAATTGTCTAATCAAACATTTCATTAAAAATGTATTTTTGCCCAACAAACAAAAATATATTATCTTAATCCAGAGAGATTTGGGTCTCTTTGCTGTTCAAAGATGATTAAAAAGATTGCCTTATAGAGTCAAGTTCTATTAAGTTTATTAATATTTGGGCCATTATGAAAAAAGTCTTACGAAAACTGTATTTTGTCTAATTGCTAGAAATCTTTAATGTTATTTAAAAAATAATTTGGCTCCTTATGTTTACATTAATATCAAAAGCCAGTAGTTCCCGGGCACGTTAGTATATAGAAAGTTATACAGGCAGTAAATGTTAGGGAACCTTCCAAGAATTTTTTTAAACAGGTGCTCATTTTCACTACAGAGTTTCCTCCCGAAAGGGATTCAATTTTCTTTCATATATCCATTTCCTAACATTTGTTATAGCACAAAATACAAAGATGAATGAAAAAGCTAAGCATCACAATTCAAGAATCAGAAAATCACCCCGAAATATCAGGTAATTAAAATTAATGGAAACCTTGAAAGTAAGACTGACTCACTCTTTAAATGATGGTATTAGAAATTATATATAAAATCATTTGTAGAAGGCAACATCACTCACTCATACCCTGACAGCCATCCAGATTTTGCTCTGCTGTTTTGCTGTTGAGCAGCACATAGGTAGGTTTTATGAGTGGAGATCTCTTTATTTTTTAAAAGATTTTACTTATTTATTTTAGAGATGGGGGGGCACAGAGAGAGGGACAAGCAGACTGCACCCTGAGTGTAGAGTCCAACAGGGGGCTCAATTCCATGACCCTGAGGTCAGGACCTGAGCTGAAATCAAGAGTCAGACACTCAACCAAGTGAGCCACGCAGGGTCCCAAGTGGAGATCTCTTTAAGGACAATGCTACCAAGCTCCTTTGACTTTATTGTACAGTCCTGTTACTGGTAATTTGTATATTGTAATGAAAAGGCTAACATTCGAGTCAACTGAATAAATTTTTATTAAGTCTCTCATATTAACAACAAATTGTTACATGCAATATTCAAGGAACTCACAGTCTAATCAAAGTACACAAATGTGTCTTTAAATGATATGTTGCACTGCATTCCAAAAAAAAAAAAAAAAATCTATGAACAATGGTAGGTCCCTAGTGTATCACACACTATTATTGACCAACAAAGTATAATTGAATTGGTTCCTTGCCTTTTACTCTTAATGACATTGCTTTACAATCCTCAAAAGTGTAATCTATATTTCTGAAGTTGCATTTTTTCAAGCTGATTATATCTTGCGAATCATTACATTTTACATGACCAGACAGGACTCTCTTCTTATTTACTATAATTTCTCTTTATTGTTCTTGGACGTTTTTTAGTAGTATTGTGTGTGTGTGTGTGTGTGTGTTATATTATTTGATCTTTTTTTCCTAATGTTTTCTCTACAGTTTTTCATAAGAATTTTTTTCTTTTTTGAAAAATTTAGTCATTTATATAGTTCTCAATACTGTAACATGCTATTTCCATTGCTACATGAAAGTTCCAAAGAATTTTTCAAACAAGTGAAGAAAGTTCCAGATGGAATCATCATAAACAGTTACTATTCTCTTGTCATCTATCATTGTCACCATTAGATAATCAACAGGTGTAGTTTTCACAATGTTTCCTTCAAGCCCATGTAGTTTTCATTAGTTAGAGAGCCTACATTGAAATCACACTTGGCTGTGGGTGGTACAGAACATACTTAAAACATGCAAAATATTTTATAGATGTAAAGAGAATCTAGGAGATTGCAAAATCAGATTTACATATATACCCACATGTGAACAAAACAGAGTATAATAAAATTAGAGCAAATAGACCAGTGTGATCTGAACTTAACTTCTATAGGATATAAAAACAGGATTACACACAAAAATAGCACCTTCTATGTTCTAAGCATAACTTAATTTAATATAGTTTTACCTATATTAAGTCATCTAATTACTATAGCAGCTCTACAAGGAAAATGCAATTGCCATCCCTGTTTTGGAGATGAAGAAACTGAGGCCCAGGACTGTAGAATAACTTGCTCAAATTCCCACAGAGAGGTAAGCATCAAAGTCGTGTCTTGCTGTGGACAGCAAGGCTCCAGATCTTGAGCTCTCCAAGAGCGGGCGGTACGGCCTTTCAGGACATACCCGTAGCAAAACGGAGGCTTTTGAATGCCAACTTCAAGATTAAGAAACTGTAGCTAATTAGCAAATGTTTGTAAACAAACATTGTATCACCTTGTGATGTATTTGTATAAAAATGACTTCATTGGACAGGATTTTGATAAGACTATACAACACTGGGTTTGGAGAACTCAAGATAGTAATTAAACAGCTGGTGAAGACAACAGAAGAATAGAAATCAGTTGCTTTAGTGTAAGGAGATGGAACGCTGGCTTAGCCTTGGGACAAAGTCAGAGGGAATAATTTTAAAGTAGTGTGTGTGTGTGTGTGTGTGTGTGTGTGTTGTGTAAGCTTTTGAAATAATCTCATTTTCTCCAAGGGACATAGAGACAAATGGATTTTTTGTGTGTGTTTTCCAAAAAAGAGGTCATATGCAAAGCAACTTCAGGCAGCTGATTAGAAATTATGATGAGGTAGATATAGTATATATGGACACAATTTTAAGTAAAAAAGAGATATTTTTCTCTTTTAATAACAAGCTATAAATGCTAGAGGGGATGAGAATGGAAGGTCACAGGATACATTTATTTATAGTGCTTTCTTAAAAGAGGAAATAGTTTGGACAAAGTTTCAGGGTAACAACAGCTCTGAAAATTGTCTTTAAAAAAGGCAAAGCATTTCTGAAGTAGTTTGTCCTTTTGGATTTGAACATACTGATTTTTACAATGAATTGTTATGTCAGCACTTCATCTACCCCAAAGGAAAAGCATGATAAATCTGCATTATGCTTTGAGGAAAGAGCATTACCAAGCTCTAGTATTAGCTTTCAAACCAGTTATTTCTAGTAACAGGTCAGATTTACCCACTAGCTATTCTGCCACACATGCATAGATTCATACTTTATGCTGAATGGGCTGTATTTTTTTAATACACCTATTGCTTGAGCACTTATTACAACATTTATTCTCAACATTTACAAATTAATATATATATATTTACTTTGTACTTTTTTATTAGGATATATAATTAATTTCAAATATTATCTGGATGTAAAGTGTTTTAATGATGTGAAACAAGTCTTTTTAAACAAGAAATAGTATCAGATGTTACCTCTGTTTGAATCTATATCATATTATAATGGTTATTATTTATTAATTTAAATTCTTCTATGAATTTGTCTTCTTGTATGCTTATGTAAATTTTACGAACAAATCAAGGCAAGTCTCAGAATTTCTCCGCTATGATTTTGCTTTGACTGCTCTGAAATAAAAACCACATCATCAGCCTAATCTTCGCAAGTGCTTAGGAACATGTCATAGTCTATGGAACCAAAGGTATTGAAATCTTTCATTTAGAATATGAGCCTGATAATTTTTTTTTTTTACCATAGCTTGATTCTTCCATTAAAAAGAACTATTCCCATTCAAATCATATTAGCTTTGACTACCCAGAGCTGAAAATAATTAATAGGAAGAGTAACCACTCATTGGCTACTTGGAAGTAACTGGGAAGCTCAAGAAAGAGGAGTTCTCTCTCAGATTCTTCATCATTCCCTCCTTTGTGTCTCTGATTTCCTACTGCAAGACTTTGATCTAGGTATCCTATTTTTGGACCACAAACAACTCAGTTACTTAGAGAGGAATGGAGATATAGAGAAAATGGACTGAACTATATTTGCCTGTTTGTCTTCCTGTAGAACACAGTTTAAAAAGATACAATATTTTAAAATGCTGAAGTAAGTATTAAAATTTTTACTAAACCCCATCTTCGCACCACCATATTCATCTCCCACCTTGCACTGTGCTGTAAATAACTGCCCACATACCAACATGTTCAGATTATTGGCTATTATAATCATCAATGGCCATCAAAGAAATTGAACACTTTGCAAGTTTTAAGATTTTATGTCGTGCCCTGCAAAAATAAAGTGATGTGAGGTATGAACCCTTCCTCAGTAAAAGATAACTAGTTAGGGGAAACACACAAGACATTATTTTCAAATGAGTGGTATGTCTCATGAAATCAACCACGCTTACGTGGAGAATACTACTGGAATTACTTAAGAAGGAAACACAAGATACACTCTCTTTCTGGAGACTGAGATAAACTAATTCTTACTCTTACCACCACACACAACTATGCTTTCTCTTTCTCTCAGCACAGAAACTAGGGAAGAACTCAGAATAGTGTATGGTTTCTCAGGATTGGGGCCAAATAAATGAGTATCTCTGAGCCTTTGTGTCTTAAAGAGAGTCATTTAAATGAGGTAAGGGCATTAAAAGTATAAGTAATAAATTTAGGTACTTAAAATGTAGACAGCAGTAGAAAGAAGGATTTTTGTTTTTTGTCCTTGCTAGAACTGCTTTTATCAAACAGAGCAAGAAGAAATATAGAATGATAACTTGAAAGGTGTCAAAGTCAAGAGAGGATTTCTTAAAGCTATCCACACCTAGATTTTTTTTTTTTTTTCGGATGGGAAAGGACTCACAGGCAGAGTGAAAGTAAAGATATAAGGAAGTAAAAGGGGCTAATTGATGGACCATAAACCAAGACAGTCCAGAGGAAAAAGGGAGGAATAGAGAAAGAAGACTTTATTTTAGAGTAAAAGAGTGTTAACTCTTTTCCTAAGACCTGGGAAGGAATGGAAAGATGAATTACGATAACAGATATTTTTGAATAAAGATACAAATGAAAGGGTATTTGGTAATGGAGAATAGAATACAGTGTGTGTGTGTGAGACATCTTGCCTGATTTCACTTAGCATTATCCGATATCCTCAAGCATTACGTTTAGAAGGAATATATCAAGAAAACAGAGACAGTCTGCAAATAAATATGGCATTTAAAACATTGGGTTTTCTACTGTGTCTTAAGATGCCATTTCTTTATGTTAAATGATGGGAATTTGAACTATGAAACTGCCTTCTGGCTATTGTTTACTGCTTTGAGGATTTTCAACTGCATTATGTGGATCTAGTAATGCTTTTGGAAGATGATCCAATAAAATTGTGCAACTCCCTTTATGGACTCTCAGGTAAAATTATATACTATCAGGAGCAAGAGGGAGACACTATATATCTATATCCATATTTATATCTATATCTATATCTCTCTCTATA
The DNA here is from genome assembly GCF_023065955.2 of Ursus arctos. Lineage (NCBI taxonomy): Eukaryota > Metazoa > Chordata > Mammalia > Carnivora > Ursidae > Ursus > Ursus arctos. The sequence goes on along the minus strand of NW_026623111.1, from coordinate 27,953,282 downwards.
TAGTCTGTATATATATGTGTATATATTTAAATATATTTAAATAAACTCAATCAATTTCATTTGTTGGGCTCTTTCCTCATAACAAAGGGATCATGTCCCTTACTAAAAATCCTCTGGCTATAGGCTAAATAATAACTTCTCAAACACCATGTATTTTTATATCATACAAACATCTCATCCATAGTATAATATCCAAATTTAAATGTTAGGATAGTCTTGCCAAGTAGACAGTCTAATCTCAAGGATAAAGACCATTCCTTTTTTTTTTTTTTTTAAAGATTTTATTTATCTATTTGTCAGAGAAAGAGAGAGAGAGAACAAGCAGAGGGAGCAGCAGGCAGAGGTTAAAAGAAGGCTTCCTGATGAGCTGGGAGCCAGATGCGGGGCTCAATCTCAGGATTCCAAGGGACATAGAGACAAATGGATTTTTTGTGTGTGTTTTCCAAAAAAGATGTCATATGCAAAGCAACTTTAGACAGATGATTAGAAATTATAAAACCATTACAAACCTTAGTAACTTAAAACAATAAACATTTATTTAGAGCACAATTCCAGGATCATGACCTGAGCAGAAGGGAGATGCTTAACCAAATGAGCCACCCAGACATCCCTAGAGACCATTCCTTCTGTATGTTTGAACCCTATCATTTAGAACACAGTCTAACACTTCATAAAGGCTCAACATACACTAATAAAGCCCACTATTCAAAGTCCTATTGTGTCCACTAGGAACACACCATTAATCAAACGAATTAAATTTTGCCAGCTTACTGAAGCAAGAGGGAATGCACCTCAGGATCACCATGGAACATGTCAAAAGGGTTTTAGAAAAGGATATTTATATGATTTGGAGGACTAGAGTAAGTCATAGGATTATCTTTGAAGAAATTGATCAAAGTTCCTTGTGAAAAAACAGCAAGGTTAGAATTTATAGTTAAATAGCCTAGCAGATTACAGTTACATTAACAAAGCTAGGGAATACTAAATTGATTGTAAAAATGTTCACATGCCTCCTTTCCTCTTATGCTTTGACCATATCACTTACTTTGGTCAATGGGACATTGATAAACATGATAATCTGGGGCTTGAAGAGTGTTTGTGTCTTGGAACTTATTCTCTTTTTTCTGGTAGACCCATTTGCTAGGTGAACAAAATAGCCAGCCAGATACAAATCCAGGGGAGGATGGAGGGCATTCTAGATTAGGTCAGCCCAGATGAATTGTCCCCCAGCGAAGTTGGTGACTGACTACACACAAACGAGCAAACCCAACTGAGACCAGAAGCACCATCCAGATGAGTCCAACCCCAATTTCTGACTCCTGGAATTGTGCTCTGAATAAATGTTTATTGTTTCAAGTTACTCAGGTTTGTAATGGTTTTATGTCTCAAAAGCTAACTGACAAAGGGTCAATAGAAGATGAGCCAATTGTGTCAGTCCGTTCATCTCCATTCAAGTGAGCAATCATTCATTAATGATTTGTTCAGGATTTATGTTAAATCCATGAGTTGAGTATTTTTTTGTGAATAGCTGCACACATTGGTTGCCTCAAGGTTTGCTCAATCCTTCTGAACTACTCTGGAAAGACAACCCTTTTTTCAATGAATTAGAACCTTCAAATGATACCTTAAACTGAACTACCAGTGAAAGCCAGTAAAGTAAAAAGAAACCCCCACCTTATTCTAGTACTTGTCCTTGCATTGGAAAAATGGCATTAGTCCACAAGGGGATAAACTGGTAGTCTCCCACATAGTACATACTCCATGCAAATGCACAGTACTGAAAAAAGGCAGATAATTTGGGAGATTTAGAGCTGTCTTAGCCTGGCCTCAAGAATATGCTTGGTCATCTGAGTCTATATATTTTAGTTTTTTTTTTTTTTTTTCCCATGAGAAAACTCAAAAAAATAACTCAAAAGTTTGTATTACTTATAAATGAAAAATAATTTGGAGTCACTCAATGTAAGTGTGGCAGCTTAATTACAAGCACGAGGTGTGTAACATTTCCGTAAAGCACTGGCCCTATTGAAGACATTGTTATAAGGCAGTGTTTTAAGTCCATATTTTGTCATGGCTATAATTTAACCGTTTAGAAGCAAAATTAATGTGTTGTGTTTCCCTTTGATTAATACAGCACATTTTATTCAAAGTGGCTTGCTATTCCTTTTTGTTGCTGCCAAAAAGACCTGGTAGACACTGACAAGGAAATGGAATATTGTGTGGGCCAAATTTCTGACATTCATTTTCCTCAGACATTAATTTAGTACAAAGGAGAATAATCTGCTGTTCACAAAGAAGAAAAAAAAATACCAACACATTTGAAGCCAAACCCTTTCACTTAAAGGTTATATGACTGAACATAATTTTCTCAGGAGGGAATTTTGTTATTTGAAATGCCTAAGACAAGAATCATCAGAAGAGAGAGTTAGCTGAATCTTGTCTATTGTAGGTCTGTGGGTAGTTACGGGCACTGGATAAAGGAGAAAATTCCATCTGTTTGGAATCAGAATCAATTTTTGACACAAGCTGTCAAAAAGAAAAAAAAAATGCAGAGAAAGAAGCCGAACTACCACAGAGGAATATAACATTGCTAAACCAGTTTGATGGAAAATTAGAAATTATACCTGTATTTAATTAAATCTGGGCCAGAAGAGACAACCAGTTCAGGTCTTTGAAACAAAGTTAGAAATAAATAGACCTTTACCATGAGAGATTATCAAAGTGTTTTTTGATGGTGAATTACAAAGACAAAGGGAAAAAGAGATGTTGAATATTTTTATAGCGTAACTTTTAAATTCAATCTATTAAAACTTCTTTCTTTAACTAAAAAGTAGAGGTTGAACACGACTAGAGGCATTTTAAATTAATAACAGATGTGGTAACAAAGAGCTGATATAAATTACTGAGGAAAATTGAATGAAGGCCTAGGTTACTTATATGAGAAAATTATGTGTCTTTTAATAGTTAACAGCAAATCCTTATATGATATTGTCTAAAAAAGTGAAAGAAATGTGACTTTATAAACATTTTTATTGAATACACACAAATACATATATAAAATAGAGAATTCTGTTATATTAAACTGTTCTTCACTTTTGCTGATACCAGAACAAATGTTTTTATGTTTAAAAAAAAAAATCTAGCTATACAGAGTTCCCAAAAAGAAGAATTTATATCTTAATCCTCCTTGTAGCCCCAGCGCCTCGAGAAGGTGTTTAGCCGATATTCAAGACTGAATATAGTAGTATTCTACAACTAGAAAAGATTTTCATGTGATTTAATTAAACAGTTTATTATGGATAAAGAAAACTATGCAAAACTGGTAAAAGGGGGCTCAACTTTGTGCAATGGTAAAGGGTGTGAAATCTTTCCTACACAGTATGAAATTCTACAGAATTTTGAGTAAGTGATTTGCATTTTCCAAAAATAAAATCTTATGGTTTGATGGAGGATGGCCTGGAGTGAACACATGGTAGTAATTTATTTGGAGAAATGGCTGAAGTTGCCAAAAAGATAGGGATGCTGTTACACTGGGTATAAGGTTCTATATCCCAGCAGAGAAAGAATCTGGGGATCAATGTGGATGGCCACTGAGGCATTTACTTTGGGAGATTATAGAATGAGAACAATTGGCCAGAGCTGATTTACATAAAATCATTTAAGCGTTATGCAAAAATAAGTTTAAATAAAGCCCAAGGAATATAAGGAAAAATAAAATCTAAAGATAGAAGAAAATGACCAGAAGAAAGTTTTAGCACAAAAGGAAGAGAGTTTCAAGGAGAATAGTGAATTAATTAATTCTCAGACAAATGAAAACATAAAGAACCAAATTATCTATTGAATTTGGCAATAAGTTGGTCACTGGAAGTCTTAGAAAGAAGATTTCTTTTTTTTTTTTAAGATTTTATATATTTATTTGAGAAAGAGTGTGTGTGCATGAGTGGTGGATGAGGGGACAAGGTAGAAGGAGAAGCAGACTCCCCACTGAGCAGGGAGTCCCCACAAGTATCCATCCCGAGACCCTGAGACCATGACCTGAGCGGAAGGCAAACCTTAATGGACTGAGCCACCCAGGGGCCCCAAGAAGATTTCTATAGTAATAAGTTGAGGGTGAATGGGAAGATTGAGAAAGGAAGAAAACAGCATTTGAATATGGCACACCATTAGAAGGATAAAGAAAAGAGAGATGGTTGTGACAGTAATTGAGGAAAAGGGGCTTAATAAAAGTTTCTGGGTTTTGTTTGCTTGTTTATTTGTTTTTGTTTTGTTTTGTTTTGTTTTGGTCTATTTCATGATGGGAGTAATATGAGCATGTGTGTTTTCCAAAGGGAAAGATGTGTCAGAATCATTTACCACTGTTTTGGATGCTCTCTATGTTACATTTAGTGACAAAAATAAAAATGTTCATGATTATACTTTACCTGAGCATTGGGCTTCCTCTGGGAAATGAGTAGCTCATTTCTGCCATTACTATATATCGAGGAAATTTCAAAATTTGATGTTTCTAAAATAATTGTCTCTGTGTCTCTGGGTATCTGGAATGATAGTTCTTTGGACTAATGGGGCATATCCTTTATAGTTAAATCTATGTGGTCTTTTTCATGACTCTCTAGATAAAACCTGCATTTTTTATACTACGGTGGCTAATAATGCAATGAGACACTTCTTGGAACTTAGGAAAAACAATTTTTATTTCAAATGTTTTAATACTCTGTAATCCATAAGACAGGTCCAAAACAAACTCTTTAGAAGAGTGTAATCCATTAATCAGACTAATTAGTCCATTGTAGCCAAGGGCTATTCCAGAGCAGTATCCGTCTAGCTGTGTGTGGATCCCTGCAGCTACTTTGGAGTACTTCTGATAAAGTGGCTTAAACAAATCCCTTCTCACAAACATTTATGTACGTTAAGATGTTCTAAGAGTTTACAAAACAAAACAAAGAATCACTTTGACTTTTCAAACTAAAATATAAAGCTAAGGTAAACGCAATATCCTGAATAATCAGTATGACAAAGACTATTCTAATAACAAGAAAGCAGATGATCTTTTATTCTATATGTATATACAACATAGCCCTGTAGGCTGAATAAACAATAAAATCAGGTCTGTGTTGTGTGTGAGTCGGTGTGTCCAAAAGTAAATAATAATTATGATTTATAACGTTCACTAGTTTCTAAGGAGTCGGTACTAGGAATGAGAGGGTTCTTCCTTTGCTGGAGTGCAGTGGTGGCCATGAGTATGCAAGTTTTTAAGGAGATTTTGGAGCACAATAGATTTCTCTGTGTAACAAATCCAGAAAACTGAGTTTGCAGTGGGAGAATTTAAGATGAAGTATATGGCCACTGAGAGCAACACTGGCTATTGAATTGAGAAGAGGTCAAAAAAACAGGAAATTTTGATCCATAATGCAGCCATAGAATTTGGATTGGCAATGCCACCTGGGGAATTGGGAATTAAGATGCTGAGAACTTGGAAAATAGGAAGTGACTGAGGTCCATGTATTGGCATATGTGACACCATCACAGACTTTGGAATGGGTAGAAAGTAGAACAGGCATATAGACATATTCATACAATTTTTTAAAAGATATTATTTATTCATTCACGAAAGAGAGAGAATGAGAGGGAAGGGGGACAAAGAGTGAGGGAGAAGCGAGTTCCCTGCTGAACAGGGAGCCTGATGTGGGGCTCGATCCCAGGACTCTGAGATCACGACCTAAGTGGAAGGCAGATGCTTAACTGGCTGAGCCATCCAGGCACCCCAACATACAATTTTTTAAAAGTGTGCATTTTATTCAAATTATACCATTCAAAGGTTGACAGTGAACAAGTCATACGATTGTACTTCATTTTCAATTTATAAAGATGTGGCTTATTTGTTTCTTGCTCTGTTAATGGGACTAACGTTAAGATGGAATCGAAGGCAAGTATGAATTGAGTATGTCATGGCTTCCTCCCCAATTTTGCATCCTTTATTAGTGTCCCAGAGCGTTTGAAACAAATGTAAATAGTGCTTAGATGAATTACAAGAGCCCTGTAATGAGGCTCTGCTTCTGCTAAGCTTTTTTTTTTTTTTTAATTGCCATTCCTCTTTTTCTTATGTTAGATTTTGGAAATGAATACAAGTACTGTATAATTTCAGTAAATGTTCATATATATTTTTAGTCATCTAAAATATCATTTTACCAGGTGCCAAGAATGGCCAGCAATCCCTGTACTGACGGATGAAAGATGACTCCAAACTTTGCCGTGAAAGAGAGGAGAAGGCAAGGGGGTCAACACTCAGAGACGAAGCCCCTTTGCTCTTCTTTGCTTCCTCCTTTATTGCTCCTTCAAGATAATCACAAATCCTTACCACTGCTTCTCAAAAACGTGATGTGTGACAAGGGGTCTTACTGAAACTGGGAGGATCTGTTTACAGAATGATAGGATATGCTAATCTGCGTGTTCTGTGCTCTACGTGTGCGGCTAAACACAGCCTAGGGGACAATACGTACATCTCTCAGATCACAGGGCAGCTGTTCAGGCTAAGAATGTTTGGGGAAGGCAACTCCCCGCCGCATTCCAATGGCAGAGTGGTGATGCAGGCCTCGGCATTCCAAAGGCCTATGTGCCCTTCTCCGGAACCTTCCCTGCCCTCAGTGGCCTCCGTGTTACATTGTAGCGAGCCAGCTATTATGGCTGATTTCACGCTCTACATTAACCCCAACAACCAGGGCTTCTTTCTGCCTGGTAGATGGAGTGCTGCCCTATACATGAATCACTGAATAAAGCCAATAAGATCATATATATATATATATGATTTATATATATATAAATCATATATATATATGATTTATATATATATAAAATTTACCATAATGTCCTGTATTTCCTGCGTACTGTCTAATTTCATAATAATATTCATATTTGTTCTCATTAGACTCTATGGTCTATGAGGATGTTTTTCTCTCTCTGGTATCTTAGTAACAATCAAAAAGCCTATAACAATAATTACTACTTAATAAGTATTTGTTGATTAAATGGACAAAGAATTATATTAAATACCCATAGGGGTACTGGAGGGTTCAGTTGTTAAGCGTCTGCCTTCGGTTCAGGTCCTGGGCCCTAGCCCTTGCTCAGCGGGAAGCCTGCTTCTCCCTCTCCCACTACCCCTGTTTGTGTTCCCTCTCTCGCGGTTTCTGTCTCCGTCAAATAAATAAATAAATCTCTTTATAAATAAAAATAAATAATAAATAAATAAATAAATAAATAAATAAATAAATAAAAATACCCATAAATAAATTCTTTTGATAGGGACTTCTACTTTGCTATGGTACCAAAAGACAGTCCTGTCTTTCTTTAAAACTTAGCAAAGCAAATGTTTTATATGAAGCATTTTACTGTAACAAATCGTGAAATAATAATATTTAACATCAATTGGGAATAAACTCTGTATCAGACTCTATGTATTACCCTTCTCTACAGCCCTATGACATAAGCTCTATTTATGTCTTCATATCCATGTGACATATGAGACATTTAAGCAGACAAACTGCACAAGATCACTTGACTAGTGACTGGCAGAAGAGAGATACAATCCCTGGCAGTTTACTTCTGAATCATTTACTGTTAACTTCTTTTCTAGGAAGTCCCTAACGATTTTCCCTAAGGAGCGCAAAGTGTTTAATACATAATGGTGTATTTATCCTAGAAAAGTGTGAAAATACTATTCATTAGCTCATGCAACAAGTGTTTATCGACCGTGTGTTAAATGTAGGGCCTGTGCTATACCCTAGGTAGAAGCACAAATAACGATAGATGGGCTCTGCCCCTTGAAGCTGCCTGTTCAGGACCAGAGCCAGTGTAATAGGATGACCCACACTGTTGGCTCTGGAAAAGCTAGCCCAAGTCCATCACTCAGTTCCATGATCTTGGGCTAATGACTTAACCTCTCCTTTCCTTGGTTTCCTCACCCATTAAAATATCACTCCATGGGATTAAGTGAGTTAATCCCTATAAAATGCTTAGATGCTTAGTATAGAGAATTTCACATCGCAAACACTGACTTCACTTTGGTAGGAAGCTCAGACTCACAACAAATAATCGTGCTAACAAATTCAGGTGTTTTAGAAAAAAGGAGCTAAGTTGTATGGGAGCATTGACCGAATAACCTATCCTGGTCTTGGGATAAAGGTGGCAAGGAGTAACATCTATGGGGTGAAAAATTAGTCCAGGAAAGCCAGCCTATGCCTGCCATGAGATAAAATGTGTTACTGTGACTATGACCACAAAAAAGAGCAAGATTTTGTATGAGAAAAGAATAAATTCTCTAGGGATCCTTGAACAATGGATGACCTTAGACCAACACATTTCAGAAAGGTATTCAATCAAGACTTGACCTCTCCCTTGAGTCCACACCAATATGAAACTTTGAGGTTAAATAAAAAATGGAGAGATAAATGCAAGTAACATCCTGTTCTAAAACTCTCTAGGTAATAGACCTTCCATACCTGGTTATAGCTATATCAATTTATTTTCCTGTCGCTTTCAGTTTTGAAGTTATTATATAAACCAGAAATAAGAGAACAAAAAGATACAATACCAAAAAAAGAGAGTAAACAAAGCAAAAACTGCAAAAAAATCACTTTCATTCTTTGTTTGCATATTATTCCCATTATCTAAAGCATTTAAAATTAGTTGGTTATGTGCTTTGTCCTGAGAAAAGATTTTTATCAGTTCGCTTGACATCTATAAACATACTGAAGCTCATACTGTTATTTTATAAAGATAAAGGAAAACTATACTTATAAGTTCTTATAAGCTGTTACAAACTAAAAACTAACTCTATAGAAACTAATTATATAGTCAAAGAATACCCATTCACTCATAACCTGGTTATTCCAAGATTGTTGAGAGAATTGTCAAATTTATACACAGTAATTGAGACATATTTCCTGACATTTATTTTTCTCCATGCCTTTAGAAATTGTTAAGATGTAGGTCCAAGTCAGAAACTCCTTTTAAATGCTTAAGTTTAGGCATGTGGGTAATATTCAGAATATTTAATAATCAGTACTGTAATATAAATATGTGAGTCAACATATAAATAATAACATATCCTCTTTTGCTATTGAAGTCATTTGAACTGTATATTTAAAAAGTATTTAACATGTGACTTAACTTGTAGCACAAATTAATCAATTTATTCTGATAATTTCCAATCATTATCAATTTATAGAAGTTGTGTTCTGACCCTTTGCTGTGATAGAGACACAACTATGCTGTGATACAAGGAGCCATATTAATGCCTTCTAAGACTTCACCATGAAATAACATTATTAGTGACTGAGCATTTAGTAGCATATTGAAGTCATTGTCTCCCACCTTGTCCTCCCATTTCTCTCCGCTCATGCCTTCCTCTCTCACTACAGTTTTTTCTCCACCATCTGTCATGATTTTATTATCTGGACACAAGTCACACTTGTCGTGAGGGTGAAGTGAACTCAGACCACATGCAGAGGTAGTCAGGAAAGCACTAGAGTGAGGTGTGTGGGAATATACTGAGCTAGTTGCTGCATCCAGGTGTTTGACTCTTTCTGGCCTGATTCCATTAAGGGAGGGTGAAATGGCTGTGCTCCTTGCATAGACCATACAGTAAACAGTTGGTTAAACACACAGAGGCTGCTGTTGGCTGAGGTCCTCTTATTAAACCAAAGTAAAGCAAAGAGGAAGGAAAAAAAGAGAGAAGAAACCAAAGAAAGTTTAAACAGTGATTACTGACAGACTGTCAACACTCATGGGCTGTTTGTTTGTTTGTTTGTTTTTAATATTTATTTATGTGACAGAGAGACAGCCAGCGAGAGAGGGAACACAGCAGGGGAGTGGGAGAGGAAGAAGCAGGCTCCCAGCGGAGGAGCCCGATGTGGGACTCCATCCCGGAACGCTGGGATCACGCCCTGTGCCGAAGGGAGACGTTCAACAGACTGCGCTACCCAGGCGCCCCCTCATGGGCTGTTTTAAGCTAATTGTTTCAGGACACATGAAAGAGGTAGCAGGGGAAGGGCAGTTGGGGAGCTGGTGAGAGACTCCTTGGCCTTACAGGAGGATCGGGGAAACTGAGGAGGGTTACAGTGTCATGGCCATCAAGACACGCTGAGGTGTGTACCCTGATAATGGGTTAAATGGACAGTTTCCCTCCCTGAAGACCTTATCACAAGGAGCCAACATGGCCCCCTTTTCCATTTTCCCATGCCAACCACCGCAAAGGGAAAGTTTCAAAAACAAAGAACTGCAAACTTATCTAAGGAATGAATAGTTTCCACACAACAAATTTTTAACATTCTTCAGTCCTCTGCAGTCAGGGTCTGAGCCCATACAAGATTAGGCATTTCTTTGTGTGTGTGTGTATTTGTAGGACTGAGGTGAAATGCACAATAAGTCTTCCTCAGCTCTGTGGAACACCTTCTTTCCTCATCCAAGACCTTCTGCACTCTAAGTTTAGAGGCTTGCTCTATACATCCAAAATAATTAAAATATCTGTATCAACCTCACTCTGCCGGCAACAGACATACACACCAAAATCTGTGCTCCATTTTCCAAACTTGAATTGCAGAACAGGTTCAATATGCTGGATAGATCACATCTATATACTAGATGTGTAGTAGATATGGACTAGAATGCATAGTCTTAAATAATTTTACCACTCATTGCAATTACTATTATACTATTTACCAACCATGACAGATGTACTGTATGTAGCTCAATATTTTAATACTCACTGCTCTTGTGGCTGTGCAAACTGACTCTCACATAGACCTCATGGTCATTCCATTTTGTTGGTCCTGTGTTCAGGGCTCCCTATTCGTTTCAGACTCAGAATAATATTAAAGTAGCTGTTAAAAGTTATCCTTCTGCTGGTAGTTGACCCCATTACTGTCATGTACTTTGTAATTTAAGCTGGTGCTATTCAAGATGCTTGATATTTCCTGCCTCGTACTTGCTTTGTCAGCAGAGTACATGTTTGACCTACGTATAATAATTCTGTCCTTGCTAAATTGTGTCTCAAATAATTGAAAACATATGTGTCTAAGAAGTGCCCAGAATTAACTTTATTCTCCAGAAACATTTTAATTTAATTGCTTTTAAGACCCTTGTCTATCTAGTTGGACATATTAAGTTATTTTACCTACTCATTGTTATAGGGATTCAGTTTCCTTTTAGAATACATTGATGTATTTTCATATTTCCTCTATATGACATTTTTTATCATTGTTATCTGTATCATCATTTATCATTCAATATTGAAGAATTACAATTCTGTTTTGGAATTTGTAGAAGTTAAAATACTAACCATGGATTTATAATTGTGTTATGAGATTTGGAAAAGAAATAAAAAGCATAGAATTTCAAAATGTTAATTCTAGTTTAATAGCTTAAATGAATTTTACTGAGAATAAACATATATGTTTATAAATTATATATATTATATATTAATATATATTTATTATATATTTATATATTTATTACATATATTAATATGTATTATTGTATATATTATAAATATATACCAAACAGATATACATTTGCATGAAAGATGGGTTTTAAATATTAAACTTGTGATTATAGACTATTTGAAATTTTGAGAAGCTTCACAGTAGGAAACCACTCAATAAAATACTGTGTGGATATGTCTATGTTTTAAAGCTCAAAGTTAAACTGCTTTAACTCTGCAAATGTAAGTCCTATCTGGGATTTACTGATGGAAAACATGTTGATCCTAATAAGAAATGCTTTTTACAAGTTTCCTAACTATGTTAACCAGTGAAAAAGATGACGCGAGGGAATTAATAACAGCCTTTCCGACAACGTGAAGTTTGATTTTATCCTGAGGGAAATGTGGGGTCATCGATGGGTTTTGATTCTCACATCATTCATCTCTCTGCCAAATGTCACTTCCTCCGAGACATCTTCCCTGACCACTTGATCTCAAATGAAAGATCCTGTAATTCTCCGTCTTCTTGTCCTCCTTTGTTTTCCCTCATAGCACTGTTACTGCTTATCATTATTTTATCTATACTTTATATCTGCTTGCTTAATGTCTAACTTTCCCACTTTCCCATTAGAATTTAAGCTCCATATCAGCAATAACTTTGTTTTCTTATTTTGTTGTTATTATTATTCACTCTTATATTCCCAGAGCCTACAGCAGTACCTGGAAAATAAGCTTTTTTGAATGAATAAATACTAGTATAATGAACATATGAATTACATATGACGAGTAACAGTTTTTCTATCTGAAAAACACACGGGCAACTTCACCTAACCAGAGAGTGGATAAAACCTGAAGTATGGATACATAGTCACAAAGCAGTCTAAAATACAAAAGGTATAGATTTTTTCTCTAAGGTAAGTGCTTTATGAGTATTGAGAGAGACCTTGCCTTTTTCATAGAACTTATTTACTTTTAATTGCATGTTAATCTGATTTATTTGGTGATCTGATTTCCAGGCCTACATCAAGTTAGATAAGCAGAATATTAGAAAAACAGAAAAGTGGTCCACTTTGCAGCCAGAGCAAGATTTTTGAAACTCCAATTAAATCACATTGCTCCCTGTGCAGAGTTGAATGGTGTCCCGCCAAACTTCATGTTCTCCCAGAACCTGTGAATGTGACCTTATTTGGAAATGGGGTGTTTGCAGATATATTCAGTTTAAGATGAGGTCATACTGGATTAGGGTGGTCCATAAATCCAGTAACTGGTATCCTTATACGGAGAGAGATTTAGAGACATAGAGACACACAGAGGAAAGATAGTCATGTGAAGACAGGGAGAGATAGGAATGATGTGCCACAGGCTGAGGAATGCCTCTAGTGACTGGAAGCAATCACTAGAACTTAGGGGGGGATAAGCAAAGATATTATTCAACAGGAATATGGCTTTTCCGGTAACTAGATTTCAAATTTCTAGTCTCCAGAACAATGAGAGAAGATATTTCTGTTGTTTTAAGCCACTTAGTTTGTGGTTATTACAACAGCCTTTGGAAACATATAGTTCATTGTTTAAAATGCTTCAGAAACTTATAATTATATTGGCAAGAGTATTGAACAGTACAACATATCATGTGTGCTCAACAAATGTTTGAAGAACATGAAATAATCTCACAGAAGTAAAGGAACTGGTTGTATATATTAAGATGTGTATCAAGTCAACAGCAGAGATCCAGGGGTCTTGAGAGGAGGAGATTCAAATTGCTCTCAAGGTTCGTGTTCATGAGATATATCAGTTAAGATGCATCTGGTTTTGGTTACAGAATATCAGACCAAGGTCGTCTTTAAGTAATGAGAGTCATATTTATTTCTATAGAAAAGTTTTTCATTAGGTTAAGGTATTTCATTATTGGTTGTTTTAGTGACTCAGGGGTATCAGAGTCCTGCTCAAAGTCTGTAAAAGTTCATGGGCTTTTACCCTCATCGTTTGAAAATGGGCATAGTAATTTTAAATATCATGTCTTCATTCTAGATGTCAAGAGGGTGAATTCTAGGCTTGCATGTGTGTGTGTGTGTGTGTGTGAATGTGTGTGTGTGTGTGTGTGTGTGCGTGTGTATGTGCTCGTGTGTGTTTTAAGTTGAGGAGAAATATCCTATAATCCACCCGGAATCACCTCTTACTCAAATCCCTTTGGCAAGAATTTTATCACATATCTATGTCTTAACCAATTATTGGCAATGAGAATAAGATTAAGAAGTCTGGCTTCTATCTATCAAGATTCACAAAATGGGGCTAGACAGGTACTTAGCCTCTTCTGAAAGACAGTTGCACCTGTGTGTTGGTGAATGGATTGGATTTCTGTTGGCAAGAGAGATTTGGGTGTGGCTATTAAGTAGCAAACAATTATGCCTACCACGAGTTTGTGGAAGACACAGACTGCGGCAATGTATGAATGGCTTTATAATGTGATAATGAACATCATTCTCAGTTTCTTTATAGTTCTTATTGTAATGATGAAACTCCTCCCAGAAAATTAATCAACATTTTTGACTTCTGGAATACAGACTCTTTCTTCAGGATCTTTTTGTACAATAATAAAAGAGAAAAACATGAGGCACAGTGTACTTATCCTTACATAAATAAGGCTGCTGGGTGACCAGGGATTTTTTAATTTTATTTTATATACATAGTTTTTACTTCACTCCAGAATGCTGGCCAACACATAATAGATATTCATTCCAAAATCAAGCCTAGTTTTCCTTTTCTCAAAGGCCTATAATTAAAATATTTACAGATTATTTCACCAAATGTACAGGATTATATCTTAGCTTAAACAGCAATGTTCTTCAATGATTTTTATCTCATAACTGTTAACAGGATTAGAGAGGTACTTAAATAAATTTAAAGTGATTGGAAAACATTAGATTATAAATTCACTGAGTTAATCAACATTAAAATAAAAACATGAGCTGAAAACTATACTGGGGCAATATGCTTATATGGATACAGCAGTTCAACATCTAAACTATTGCCCTGGTCCTGGTCACTACCAATAGGATGATAAGATCTCTGTTCTCTAGGAACACCTGGGTGGCTCAGTCAGTTAGGCATCTGACTCTTAATTTTGGCTTAGGTCATGATCTCATGGGTCATGAGATTGAGCCCCACATTGGGCTCCTGGGTCAGTGGGGGAGTCTGCTTGAGATTCTCCCCTCCATACCCTCCCTTCCCACTGATTCTCTCTCTCTCTCTCAAATAGATAAATTAAAAAAAAAAAAGATCTCTGATTCCTAAAGCAGCTGAGTCAAGAAATATTGCAAAGTATGTTTCCCAAAGCCTTGGAATTTCTTGGAGTTCTCTAAAGTTGATCGTAGGGAGTAAAATTAGGGAATCAATAAAGTAGGGCTCTGGAGAACCCGCAAACTCTATTCACTGAGGCAAATCAGACTTTTTTGGCTTATACAGAGTAACATGTAAGAGTTAAGGCAGAAGGAAGGAAGGAAGAAAGGAAGAAGGTTGGGTGGAAATCAGGGAGAGGTTGAGGGATTTTTTTTTTTTTTAAGAATGAGGAATTTTGGTTCTTGATGCATGCTTTCGTGACAAATAGCTAAGTACTGCTTAGCCAGATACACACACGATATATCTAGGGAGCATTTTTGTAAGTCAATTTTCCTAAAATAGAGATTTGCACATGAAGGTTTATTGGGAAGTAATCTTTGGAATAACACTTTAAAGATGTGAGGGAAACAGAATTGGGCAGAGACAAGGTTGAAGGTCAACACAGTTACAACAAAGACCTCAGCAGATCCCTGGGGAAGCTTTAGAGCTGGAATGGTTTTTTGGAAGTGTCTCATTAAGGCAAAGGGCTAGGCCTTCGTTCTTCTGTCTCTACTTGTCCTTTGATGCTGGCTGTGCAGGTGCCCTAACCTTAGGTGAGGCAGCTTTTTAAATTGAGAGAAAGCCTTTGGTCAGCCACAATAACCCAGGTAGCTGGGGGAAGGAGTGTCTTGGTCCTGAAGTTGGAATTGGGGTGGGGTGGGGTGCTGCATGCATCACAGCATTCAATACATCCGTTATTAGACTTGATTACAGGCTCAGAAAACAAAACAGGCTACGCCACTTCCCCATGTCCCTACACATGCATATTTGCACAGAGTTACATTCTTTCTTCTCTTTGCTTTCCCTAGGTGACATAGTTGGGAAACTCAAGACTTACTACCTGAAATGGAGTGGAATGGATATCGCAGAAATACAGAAGGGAGAAAAGAGTAATTTTCAGCTTTCACTTCCAAACTGACATTGAAGAAAGAGTCCTGAGAAACAAAGCTTTCCAAGATCTGGGATTTTTTTTTTTTCCTCAAAAGAAAGCCCCTGGGAGTCTCCAGTTTATGTCACAGTGAAAATGCAGTTTTGCCTACTTACCCAGATGGGAGGAAGATCCCATTGGCTTGGGATAGGAGAAGGGTCAAAAGGGAAATCACCAGATCAAAGGCTGAAGTGCTGCTCTAGATAAGTGTCCCACTGCTGTCACTCTAGTTGACCACTGCGCAGTGGAACAAGGATGCAGATAGATCCTTCTGAGGGGTTGGGGTTCTAGAGCAGAGAGAAGTCATGCACTGCTTCTCTTCGAAGTTCATGGGAGGCACAAGCTCCTAAAAATTCTGTGTCCATGGCAAAGGAGAATATACTTTGATACTTGATATGCCTGGGTTGAGGGGCTAGCCGCAGCCTCGTGGAGTCCTTAGAACTCCCCAAATGGTGTTAGAATGCCAAACTTCACTTATGTGGCGAAATATAGCATAAATATGATACTAAGACCAGGCTAATATAGTGAGGGCTTGAATTGTTGATGAAGTGATACCATCAGTAAACAAATAATAGATTGCTTGAATGGGAACCATTTGGGAACAGTGATGCCTTAGAAACGCTAATGCGGAGGCAAGGCCAGGTCCAATGGGGTTTAAGGTTCATCTCAGTGGAGACGCACACTGAAGAAGCACAGATGTCTCCCCACAAAGCCATTCTTAGATAAATTATTAGAATTTAGGTGTAGGGGTTAGAAACTGGAGAGATAAAGTACTGAGTGGTGGAAGAAAGAAGATACAGTATAAATGTAATTTTAAAATCTCAGAACGCCTGAAATCTCTTCAGATTGTACAGATTGTTCCTACCACTGTGCAAAATGGTAACACAAGATGCAGATGAGATTAAAACATAGAAAAATTAAGGCAGTTATATCTACTGCAAATCTGAGTGAATATCTTGAAAATATCATAACCCGTATAGAGAAAAGTAAATACAGCAACAGAAAGAAACAAAGAATCATAGTGCTAGAAGAAAGCAAAGGTGCCAGAAGCAGAGAATTAGCAACGGTTACAATAACACTAAAAGATGCAATTATTTCAGCATAAAATCGGAAGTAATTAGGACTGAATGTGGACCCTACCTAGTGATAAGCCTGCCTCATCTATGTGAGAAGGTGTTTTCAAAGTCCCAGGGCCTGAGAAATATGCCTAATAAGGAAATTTTGGCCTTATCATTGTGAGAAAAAAAATTTTTTTGAAGACTTTGAACTTGACCAAAGATGTTACTGGGGGTCTTTTCAGTAACTGTCACATCCTCCTAGGGTGATCTGATTGTGTGAGATTTTGTTCTCTTGGTTGTTTTTCTACTAGACTACACTATTTTACATCTCTTAGGAGTAGATATTAAGTGGTGGAAAACTGGAAATATAAATATGAATGCAAATAACTGTTTTTCATTGAAACAAATTTTTACCATGTAGAAAATATAAGCCTCAATATTACATTTTATTACTTATGTATATGATATTAACCAGTTTTGGGTCTAGTAGCAAATTCATTTCAGTGTAACTTATATATGTATGTGTGAGTGGTTACTCATATTCCCTTTGAATCAGTTGTCACATCATAATGACTAACTCATTAATGAGTTAACTTAAGTCATTGACGTTATGTTCAGTTTAAACTTGTAGGAATGTCATGATTCAGCACTTTGACAATTATTTTTTACAATTCTATGTTCACTTCAGTTGGAAAATCACTCTCAGAGACTTGAATTTAAATCTCAGTCAGTCATGTGCTTGGCAAAACAGTTTTTTTCTGTTTTTGAATTCCACAAATTTTTTAAACATATTTTTTTAAGGAGCAAGCAATATCTGCAAGCCTGCCTAGAGTTTCCTTAGCAATTCTTTGAGTATTTGAAACACCTGATTTCACAGACAAGCTACATGTATTAAAACATTTCCTTGATTTCCATCTTGGTTCTTAACACAGACGAGAATTCGGAGCAGCGGATATAATTCTACCACCATAGGTCTAATAATGCCAATTTAAATGTTGAGTCACACTAATATAGGGTTTTCAGATTAAATACAAGAGGTCCAGTTAAATTTGAAATTCAGATAAATAACAAGTACTTTTCTAGTATAAGTATGTCCCATGAGATATTTGGGACATATACCTATTTACCTATTCCAAAATAGTATTTATTCTTACCAAAAATTCAAATTTAAACAGCATGTTATATGCTTATTTGCTAAGCCTGGCAACATTACAGAATTAGGAAATAATACGGGCTGAATGGAGTTGGTTTGCAGTTTAAAATCAAGCAGCAAAATCTACAGAGAGAGAGGACTTTCCTTTATAATTGAATTATTGCCTAAGCCACATCTTTTATTTAAGCAACTCTGTACCTGAATATTGAACTGTTGTAGCCCATGTTTTGAAGCCTGAGCTAGCTAAGTGCCTCTGGCCATGCTGTCTGTATTAAATATATGCCCCAGCAGTCCCTATTAACTTCTTAGTCCGTTTAGACGACTACAACAAGGTACCATAGACTGGATGGCTTATAAAGAGTAGAAATGCATTCCTTATAGTTCTGGAGGCTAGAAGTCTGGGATTAGGGTGTCAGTATGGTCAGGTTCTGGTGAGAGTCTTCTTTCAGGGTTTTGTTTTTGTTTTTAAGAGCGATTGAATGTCTTGAACTCACCCATATAGACTTCTCTATGTATCAGCACAAGGGGGAAAAAGAACAAGAGAGCTACCTGCGGCCCTTTTTATAATCCTGTTCATGAGGGATCCACTCTCATGACCTAATCATCTCCCAAAGTTCCAACTCCTAGTACCACATTACATTGGGGATTCAACATAGGAATTTTGGAAGGACATAAACATTCAGTCCATTGTACTTAGAACCCCAAAACTTATAACTAACACTCTTTTCTGGCCTTCAGTTATGCTTCTGGCCCTGGCTCCCCTAGTGTCATCCTTGCCTTTGCTGAGGCTCCCAACCCCTGCAAGTTGCCTGAGGTCCACATAGACCTCTGTAGCATTGGCTCCCAACCTTGTTTGCACATTGGAATCACTTGGGGAGCGTTAGGACATTATTGATGCTTATGTCCCTTCCTCAACAATTCTGATATAAGTGGTTTAGAATGCCTCCAGGTATCCCTAATGTGCAGCCAAAACTGAGAATGTCCCAGTGATACTGATGCTGCTAGTCTAGGGAACCACTACTTTATAAAAATAGGTACTCAGCTGTGGGAAAAGCCACACCAACACACTAGGTAAACTAAAATCTCAAATATCTTTTCTACACCTCAGTTCAATTGTAAAAACCTCATCAACCTGGTTTGTACATAGCACCAAAGTGAAAATGCATCATCTTCCACAAAAGCCCAAGTTTCAGGTCAAATATCCAACCTCACCTAAAGCCTATTTTTTTTCCCCACAAATTCATCAGTATGACCACCCACGAAAACAATCACCTCAGTTTTACTTTTATTGCTTTAGTGTTGGGATCATATAGATACCTTAATAACTAACATTCTTTTTCCCTCTCCAGGTTCTGAATAAATTGAGGAATAACACAAAGAAAAAGCATCTCAGAAACAAAATATTTTTGATGAATATCATGTTAAAGGACTTGACGTTACCTCTTGTACTTGGCCCATGCCTGCTGGGTAAATCAGCCTCTCAATTATTAAGTTGGTGCATTAGCTTCTTGTATTAAAGGCTAAATTAAAAGTCAGTTTTAATTAGGGGATTGATGGATGCACATCAAAAATAATCAGATCCGATCACCAGAGTAGTAGTCTGAATAAAAGAAGTTAGTTGGGTGATTTATATATATATATTATACTATACTGTACTATAATTTACTATACTTTACTACACCATACTAATGCATTTCTAATCAATCTTGGACAGCTTAATGGATCCATTTCCACATGAATCCTATAAATGTCAAGCTAACTAAAGTACTCATTTAACCTGAAATGGTCTGCTTACTGCCTTATTCACCCTATCAGATTTTAAGCTCCTTTAAGGAGTGGAATTATTTATCTTTACTTCAAGCACCTCCACTAGATTAATGACAGTAAATATCAGTTGAATTAATTGTAATGCTATATGACAAATGCCACCACCAATTTAGAGACGGAAGGATACCCCTATGATTTCATATGTTATAGAAAAGCTTTAAGTCACAGAAATAGTAGAAGAGCCTTCTCAAGAACAGGTACCATCTTATGTAAATGAAGAAGGAACAAAAGGTTATGTTTACTCCTTTAGAAGATATCAAGTAGTTAGTAGACCTGGAGGTCAGTGCCTGCATGAGGCTGTGATGTGAGGAATGGCTGGAGCCCATTTATGAAGTATCTGATAACCATTCTAAAGGACCTGCGTGTTCCTCAAGCAAATGGTGCAAAAATAGCTATGCAGTTTCCAAAAGGAAAAACGTATATATGCTTACTTTTACTGCACTGGTAGACTTTTATAGAACACAATAAATTACACTGCCTAAGCTTGCTCCTGCTTTGATTGATAGCTACATTTA
The DNA here is from genome assembly GCF_023065955.2 of Ursus arctos. Taxonomy (NCBI): domain Eukaryota; kingdom Metazoa; phylum Chordata; class Mammalia; order Carnivora; family Ursidae; genus Ursus; species Ursus arctos. Next base: position 27,932,956 of record NW_026623111.1, on the reverse strand, counting down.
AAGCCATAGATCTACTAAGCTCTCCTTGATCTTTGACCTGTTTGTGTGGAAGCAACCTAGGTTTGCAAAAAAATCCCTTCTTGTTAAAAGCTTCAGATCTTTCTTTTACTTTCTTAAAGTAAAATAATAATAATAGTAGTAATAGTAATAATTATAAACAATAAAAGTTCTCATGTTATATGCAAGAGCATGCTAGACAAACTAAGCAGAGAGCCTGTGGAGTTTGAGTACAAAACTAGCTCTGTCTTTATCTGAATTACTTCACTTCTTTGTGTATCAATTCCTTCATCTGCAAAATGGGACTCTAATAGTTATTTACCTCATAGACTCTGTGAAGAATACATGAGTTAATCTCTGTTACATACTTCGTTTGGAGACTGGCAGAGAATAAACACTGCATAAAGGTATCTGCTATTAACGACAACAGCATTTTCTATAGACTATTTACAATAAACTTTTTCTAATATTTACTTACATTCCCAATGCAATGGACTTTGTACAAGTCAATATTTATGTCCTCAACTTTGGATCTAACAATCTCCAGGTTTTGTTAGAAAATTAAATTATGATTTTATACTCTATTTGCAAAAGTATTTGATAAGAGAAGCCCCCGGCCGAAGTCTGGAAAGGGAAGACTGTTCATCTAGAAAAAAACTAGTACGTTCCTACACTTGGAAGCAATTTACATTCAGGAAACGTTCGGTCCATGGTAGGCTAAGTCAGATGTTACATGTTCAGAGCATGATAAGAACTAGATTTGTTTAGCAGTCTCTCTTGGCCTGCCATGTAGAAACCTCATAGTATTGAATGCATATGATTAGTTGAGAGTTGGAACAAAAACACTCTCTCAAAAAATAATCATAAATTCTATGAGCTTTACTTATAGATATCTTGTGCCTAGTGCAAGAATTCTTAAAAAGAGTATTTATGTCACATGACGCTGTGTATAATTTTTGTAAAAGAGTGATGTGATTCTCAAATTTTGCACTTTACTTGAATTGCCACCAAATTCAGTATAAAAGTATCTTATATATACAAAATTAACATATAATTAATTACATAGATATAGATATGACAGACAAAAATATATAGAGATATTTATGTTGTTATTTTTGAAACATCAGCCTTTTAACTTTCTTATGTTACTTCTAGAGGCTTTTTTAAAGTAAAATTAACCCTTATATTAAAAGAAATGATTGAGATTTGTTTATTAATTGATTAAAATTGAAGTATTAATTATTTTTCTATTTCACTTGTGTTTTTCAACATTACTATTATTAGTGAGTGTCCTTTGGTCTAAGAAATGTGTTTTGTTTTGTTTTTAATTCAGATGAACTTTTGTTTGGAGATCAAAAAACATATCTAAATGTCATGGATAATTCACACTGGGGGTTGTACTTTAATCCATTGTTTGTATCTCTGAATTTGGAAGGGACCTAGAGGATTCTATGAGATTATTTAAATTATGCGTGGAAGTATTCTATGTAAATTAAGGACTGCAAACATTAAAATTATCATTACACTCTAGTTTTTTCATAACAATGTTGTGCTAGTACCATATGTCAGAATAAATATAGTCTTTGAAGAAGATAGCACTTGAATCTGTTTTTCTCATAAACATATTTTGTATTTTGAGAAACGGAATTCATTTACTGACACAAACATGGGCCAACAGAAAATTATTATGAGTATTTTCATTCTCATTAAATGTCACTTTAGGCTAATGCAGATTTTGCAAAATTCTAGAGGGTAAATAATAATTCTTGAGTGTAAAAGCAAAAGGTATATGGTTTCAGAGGAAAAGCAGAAGTAGAAGCATAGGATTACTTTAAATAGTTGCTTTCAATTCAAAACATAGTAACTATCTTTCCTTTCCTTCTTTTGAAAGTCCACATACATTGTGCCTTTCTCACTCTTCTAGGCATATTCCTCAGCGGGGAGCTTGCACAGAGTCTTCTAATTAACCTCATTAATATCCTTTCATGTATTAATATCCTTTCATGCTGACTAACATGATCGTATGGTGGAAAACCTGTCGCAAACAAGTGACTTTCCCTCTGCACTCAAAAAATTTCCAAAGAACCTCTGGTGAATTACATCTAAGTTTCAGGCGTCCACTTGCCAAATGCCATCTGTTTTGATGTATAAAATTCTCTAGGAACCCTGAGAAGGATGTAATGAAGGAATTGACTTCTTTTTCATAACTTTTTAAGGTATTTTTGTTCATCTGACTTTGAAAAAAAAAATGATTACCCTTAAAAAGAGACAAATTGGTTTTTACCATATTATGAAGTTACAAAAGAATAGTGCCTTGTCTTAAAATTCCTTTGAGAAAAAAAAATCTCTTCAAGAAAAGAATATAAATATGTTACAAACTAAAACATTAACATACAGTGTTGTAAAGGTTAAGTGCTTTCTTTGTTATTAACTCAATTCTTATTATAATCATATGATTACAATGGTGATTTCTAGAGTAATCACTTGTGAGAAAAATTAAGACTAGACACTTCAAGGGGAAACACAGGTAGTGGTTCTGCTTTAAACACATTTCATGTTATGATTTTTTTTGAGAGTTTATACAAATCAACACTTCAAAACATATAAATAATTTAATGCGATCAAAACAATTATTTTAATGTGACGATTTTAGTTCTTTCCACCATACCCAGTTGGCGCTGAAGTTAATATGCCCTGTAGTGTATCATGGAGTGAATGTGCCAATGATGGAGATAAAAATTTTAAAAAATAGCAAAGTCTAAGATGGCTTTCAAAATTCCAGCCCCTGGTATAATACGTATGATGGGCTGTCACTCACTTGATTAGATTCTAATCAGCCAATTTTGAATTGGCTGAAAAGGAAGATTATCTGAAGACACCTGACCTAATCACATGTACCTTTTTAAAGAAATTCTAGAGTAGTCAGAGAATGGAAGTGTGAGAGGGCCTATGGAGGGGACCATGTGACAAAGAGCCCTGGGGAGCATCGAATGGGTTAAGAAAAGTCTTTGGATGACACTTGAAAAGGGAAGAGGGCCTCAGTTCTGCAGCAGCCTGGAACTCAATCCTAACAACTGCATGAGCTTGAAAAAGGACGCTGAGCTCCAGAAAGGGCAGGCCAGCCAACACCTTGATTTCAAGTTTGTTAGTGCTAATGCAAAGACTTCAGTTCAACTGTGCCTGAACTTCTCCAACAAAAGCCAGGAGATAATAAAGAAGTATTGCTTCAGCTGTTAGGTTTATGGAAATTTGTTATGCAACAATAGAAAACCAGAAGTGTATGGGAGTTAGGATGAGGATTTGATGGAGGAGAGGTATGGTGGCTTAGTATGGTTAAAAATTTGGAATCCATTTTAGAAATTATTTTCAGGAGGTAAGCACACCCCAGTTGTAACTCACTGAACAGTTCTACATTTTAATCCTCTCCTATTTATTATTTTACTATAGAGAGCTATGGAAATAGCTTCAAGAGTTGTTTAAAAATATTTGAAATTTATCCATTCACTGTTCATCTGTTTGTTAGATGTTATTGACTTTAGAGGAATTAATAAGTGTAATCACTCTGGGGTATCCATACAACTTCAAAATAAATAAAAATAGCAACTATAAAAATGGAAATTATTTGAAGACAGTAATTAAAGTCATTGCTAGAATTATAGTAGTATATTTGAAAATGATCTTCTGATTAAGGGTAAATTAAAAATGTGGACATTTGTGAAGTATGAGATACATGAATAGATAATAAGTCTAGCGTAAGAAGAACTGTAGTCCACCTATGTATCTCTTTATAGACAGTCCTACATAGATTTAAATATATATATATATATTATTTGTATAATATATTTATTATTTTATTATATATGTATGTTTCTGACTTGTTCTCTTTTTGAGATATACATATCTGTCTCACTTTTTATTTGAGAGAGAACGGTTAATGACTCTGCATAGTTTTGACAGACAGTAGCAACTCAACAAATATTCTTTCCCTTTTTTCATATATGATACAGTTTTGGAAGGTAAGGTACAGTGCTTTAATCATTCCACCCATATACCTAATCCTTTATCCCTACAGATATTTCTAATCAAATATAGTAGCTTTGAATTTCCATAAGGGAGACACCAAGCTCTGTAATTTTGTCCTTTTACTCTCTTTCACATTCTTCTTAATTTTTCAAATCATTATGATATTCTAAAGCATTTCTTTTGGCTCAGCTTTCTTCACTTTGTTTTACAGTTTACTTTGTTTCTAGCAGTGACACTGATTTCCTGTTACAGTCCAGAAAGAAGCAGGTCCTGGAATAATTGAGCAAAAATTAAGATGGCAGATGGTGACGAGAAATATCTGTACTATGCTCTTCTACTTGGAGGTTACAGCACCATTGAGCCTATGAACAATCCTGCTTTTGTTTTTAGGAATGGGCCAGCTTTTTCCCAAATATAGAACAACAAGATTTTTATCTTTCGTGTAATAACAATCTACATACTGGATATAATTTCTCTTGGGATAAACACTGAAAAAGGCTGAATCAGACCTAAAAGCCAAAATTCTACCCACCTTTGTGTAGCTTTTTAATGCACTTAAGATCAATGGTCTGCACCTTTTAAGCCTCTTTGACAATCCCTTGTCTTCAGAGGTCCTTCTCATTGGAAGCCTCTGGCAAAATTGAGGGATTTGCGTAAGAATAGCAACTTGATTAAAACAAAGATTTTTCCTGAATTATACACTTATCTTAAAATTATAATTTATTTATTTGCCTTATTTTAGAACTTTGTTATCTCCTACTTATAAATGGCCTCCTAACCACTCTCCAAAACTCAAAACTTTTGTACAACTTCATGTACAACTTTCACTACCTCGGTTCTTGCTAAAACTCAGATAACAGTTTTGGGTTTTTTGATGAAAATTTGGTTATGTCATATGCTTTCTTCCTGTATGGAAAGCTTTCATATTTCTTTTTTCTTTCAAAAGTCATATAAGGATGCTCATGTGTACTTAGAGTTTTAACTGAAACACTATAAACAATCTATCTCATTCTTTAATTACTTCTGAAAATTACCCCCTGCATGTTGTGGTTCTTGTTTTTTTGTTTTTGTTTTTTATTTGTTTTGTCTTTTGCAGTAGTACTTCATTGAATTTGGTCGTCTTTTATTTGGAAATCATTTTCTCTTATTTAGACCTGTGTTTACAATGCTCTAATATCTAGGTCTATCAAATGTTCTTATGTATTTACACATATTCTCATCTGTGTCCTGCACATCTGTTCCTTTCATTTAGTTTCTGTTTCCATGACTGAACTTTCAGCATAATTAATCCTGCTGATTTATGTTAGTAATAAGAAGAAACAATAACTTGAATGAACTGATACATTTATTTGCATTCCAATAGAACAGTATTCTAGAGCCAAACTGTCCAGACCACTTACTCTTGGATGAAGTTTGGTGACTTTTTAACTTCCCATGTCTCTCTGTCCTCAACTATGTACTTGGAATAAACCAGCTGATTACTGAATAGGTTGGTGCAAGGATGAAATGAGCTAATGCATTTAAAAGAATCTAGAATTGTTCCTACAGTGTAATAAATATAAATATAACTTTAAATTATAGTCAATTTAAATATAACTAAGTATAAGTTACAATTATTATTATTTAGGTATATTTGTTCTACTTTTCCTCTATTTGACTCTAATTATCTTTGAAAATATATATTTATGTTGTACATAGTAATAAATAAATCTAGGTTAATTTTATAGCTTTAAAAATATTTTGATACTTGATATTTGGGTATTTGTTCCCGACCTTGCTGATTAAAACATTACCTTTTTGAATATTCTGCTATAGACTCTTTATAGCTAGATGTTATGATAATATCTAAGTTTTGCAAACATAACTGGCAATATTTGGGAAGATTAATTGGAAAGGTAAGGCACAGCGGCATAAGTATGAGAAAGTATACAGAAAGAAATAATCCAGTCTCAAGATGAGGTCAACTTTAACAAGGACATACATTAAATTTAACAATTAGGAAGAACATTTTGTAAAGATGTTATTTCAACAATTGATTATAATCCTTCATTGCAAACATAAAAAATCATTTATTTTTTCAGTACTGTTAGCTTGCTTTTTTATCCAGTTTGATACCATGTGTCTTTTGACTGACTGGAGCATTTAGCCCACTTACATTCATATTAACTATTGAAAGATATGAATTTAGTGCCATTGTATTACCTGTAAAGTCCCTGTTTCTGTAGATTATCTCTTTCTTTTTGGTCTATGTTACTCTTGGGCTCTCTCTTTGCTATAAGATCCTCCTTAATATTTCTTACAGAGCTGGCTTGGTGGTCACATATTCTTTCAGTTTCTGTTTGTCCTGGAAGCTCTTTATCTCTCTTTCCATTATGAATAACAGCCTTGATGGATAAAGTATTCTTTGACTGCATGTTCTTCTCATTTAGTACCCTGAACATATCATGCCAGCCTTTTCTGGCCTTCCAGCAATCTCTTCGACCTTGGACACAGCAACTTCTTGCAAGACACAGCTCTAAAGGCAAGGGAAACAAAGGCAAAAATGAACTCTTGAGACTTCATCAAGATAAAAAGCTTCTGCACAGCAAAGGAAACAATCAGCAAAACTAAAAGGCAACCCATGGAATGGGAGAAGATATTTGCAAATGACATGCCAGATAAAGGCCTGGTATCTGAGATTTATAAAGAAATTAAGAACTCAACACCCAAAAAACTAATAATCCAGTCAAAAAATAGGCAGAAAACATGAACAGACATTTCTCCAAAGAAGACACAAATGGCCAATAAACACATGAAAAAGACTCCACATCACTCGTCATCAGGGAAATACAAAACAAAACCACAATGAGATACCACCTTACACCAGTTAGAATGACTAAAATTAACGTGTCAGGAAACAATAAATGTTGGCAAGGATGTGGAGAAAGGGGAACCCTCTTACAATGTTGGTGGGAATGCAAGCTGGTACAGAAACTCTGGAAAACAGTATGGAGGTTCCTCAAGAAGTTAAAAATAGAGCTACCCTACACCCAGCAACCACACTACTGGGTATATGGCCCAAAGAGTGAGATGTAGTGAAACAAAGGGACACCTGCACCCTGATGTTCATAGAACCAGTGTCCACAGTAACCAAACTGGAATGATCAGAGATGTCCTTTGACAGATGAATGGATAAAGAAGTTGTGGTTTATATATACAATGGAATATTCCTCAGCCATCAGAAAAGAAAGAATACCTCCCACTTACAACAATGTGGATGGAACTGGAGGGTATTATGCTAAGTGAAATAAGTCAATCAGAGAAAGACAATTATCATATGGTTTTACTCATATGTGGAATACAAGAAATATTGCAGAGAATCATAAGGGAAAATGGAATGGAAAGAAATCAGAGAGGGAGACAAACCATGAGACTCCTAACTCTGGTAAACAAACTGAGGGTTGCTGAAGGGGCAGTGGGTGGGGGGATGGGATAACTGGGTGATGGGCATTAAGGAGGGCATGTGATGTAATGAGCACCAGGAATTATACACAACTGATGAATTATTGAACACTACATCTGAAACTAATGATGTACTATATGTTGGCTAAGTGAATAAAAAATAAATAAATCTTAAAAAATGAAAAAAAATTGTAGGCTCATGATTTTTGAGCATCTTTATAAAGGAAAAAAGAATAAAATCCAAGAAAACATTAAATATGCCATTCTTCCAACCACCTGAATTTTATTCTGCCCAAACTGCTTTTAAAAACTAAGACATCTTTACATGAGATCAAACTACAGATAATTCAAAATTATTTATTTCTTGGACAATATGATAAGGGGTAGATTGGGAAATTTAAAAAGAGGAGGATATTTACCAGAAACACTCTAATCAGTGGATGCTTTTCTATGGCACTGGGGATGAGTTCACCAACTAATTATTTTAATTTCAAAAATTAGATTCCACATGTAAAACACACATCTCTCTCTTTGACTTGCTTTCTCCATTTTCACGTATTTTGTGTTCAACAGATAACCTTCATTTATATCACAAGGAACATAGGAACCAACAGGCATGCACTTTCTAGATTTCCATATTCATTTATAAACTGACCGACTTTTAAAAAAAAAATTATTACCGTTTTCTTTTAGTTTTTCATTCCAAAAATTAAGCTATTTTTCTTTCTACATTTCACCTCACATTTTAGCTATTATTTCTAAGAACATCTTTCTAGAATTTATCTGCTGAAATTGGCTAGGGTCTAACATCCAACTATTAACCAAATACTGGTCCAAGAACTCCTGTTAAAGATTTTTGTGTTTGGGGTCCCTGGGTGGCTCAGTCAGTTGGGCATCTGTCTTTGGCTCAGGTCGTGATCCTGGGGTCTGGGATCAAGTCCCACGTTGGGCATCCTGCTCAGTAGGGAGTCTGCTTCTCTGCCCCTCCCCTGGCTTGTGTGCTCTCAATCTCTCTCTCCCTCTTTCTCCCTCTCAAATAAATAGATAAAATCTTTAAAAAAAAATGTTTGTATTAACACCTACAATCAACTGACTTTAAGTAAAGGAGATTAAATTGGATAATCTGGATGAGCCTGATCCAATCAATTGAAAGGATTTGACACCAAAACTAAGGTTTCCCTGAAGAAGTAGTGGCAGTACTGCACACTACAGACTCTTTCTGAGACATTCCTGAAGGACAGTGGTGAAGAAGAACCCCCCAAGTGGTCAAAACCAAGCAGTGCAACTGGCTGTTCATTTTGCTCAAGAAGAGAAATAACTAGAGATATGAACTTATGTCTTTTCATATGCTGTGGCCAAAATTTAGCTGGATGGTCATAAATTTAGTGACGAGGGGTTCTAAAGAAGAGGTATATGGATAGATCTCTCTGAATGGACAAAGAATGTGAAAATATTTAGGTCCTATCTAAGTGTTTACCAACCTGATTTCACCAGAGGAACATTTTAATACTCAAGTGATATGATGACCCATTTTATGCACATCTTTTCCCCAGCCACTTTTGTCATGGCCCAGTGAGCTTATAAACAATGTAGTCATGTTGATGTCAACAGGATTTATTCATAGGCACAGCAACATGGATGTCTACTCACCAAGGACATCCTGGCTATAGCCACTGCTGAGTACCAATCTACCAGCAGCAGGTACCCACACACTCCGTGATATGGCACCATGTCCCACACTGATCAGCCAGTTACCTAATGGAAAGTGGATGACATTGGACCATCATGAAAGAAGCAGCATTTTGTTCTTCCTGGAATGGACACTTACTCTGGATATGGATTATTCTCCTTGCATGCAATGTTTATCTCAAAACTCTATCTATGGACTTATAGAATGTTTTATCCACCATATTGGTATTCTACACAGCATTGGTTCTGATAAAGGGTCTTACTTTACAGCAAATAAAGTGACCATAGTCATGGAATTCATTAGTTTTCCCATGTTTCCCATTATCCTGCTGCTGCTGGCTTGACTGAATGGTGGAATGGCCTTTTGAAGACTCCGTTACAATGCCAGATATGTGACCAAAGCTTATAGGGCTAAGTCGGTGTCCTACTGAAGGCTGTATATGCTCTAAATCAGTCAGCAATATATGTGCTGTTTCTTCCAATAGACAGCATTCACACATTCAGAAATCAAGTGATAGAAATGGGAGTGGCACCTCTCACTACTACTCCTAGTGATCCACTAGCAGAAGCTTTGCTTTCTGTCCCTATAGTCTCATTGTATGTTGGTGTAGAGGTCTTAGTTCCAAAGAAAGGAATACTAGGAAGGATTTTTCAAGACAAGATGTTACAACCTGTCCTTATTCTTATTGAGAACTATTAATGATGCATGAAAGAGTATATCATTGCTGAATCAAAGTCACTGATGAGATGGATGTTGGCCATTGCACTAAGGACCGCAAAGACTTTGAAAGAAGGGAGAGCAAGATTGTGACTATAGACATAGGCAGGTTGTTAGATAATGTAATAGAAAAATATGACAGTTTACTTCTGTTAGTTTCTATTTTCTTAGTGAAATAAAGAGCAAGATTATCATCAGAGAAAGAAGAAAAGACAGAGTGAGTGAGTACGTATGTGCATGGTATGTTAGAGAAAGGAAAGCTGTGAAATAACTTCCTGAGAGAAGTTAATATATAAGTTAGGTACAATGGAAGAACGTTGGAAAAGAAAGGGCTTACTATGTTACCATCATTTATGTCTCCAACTTTATTTTAGGTTTTCTTTTTAAAGATTTATTTATTTATTTATTTATTTATTTATTTATTTATTTATTTACTTTTAGAAAGAGAGAGAGTGACGGTGTGGGAGCAGAGGGAGAGGGAGAGAGAATCTCAAGCAGACTTTGCACTGAGTGTGAGCCTGATGTGGGGCCTGATCTCATGATCCTGAGATCATGACCTGAGGCGAAATCAGGAGTCAAACGTTCACCCGACTGAGCCACCCAGGTGCCCCTATCTACAATTTTAAATTAAATTACAAATGATTAAGATACCTTATTTTGGTTTAAGTAAACATTTATATTAGATAATGTTAAATGAAGCTTTGAAATAGAACATAACTTGTAACACTTTAAGGTTATACGTTTAAATGTAAAATCTATTTTGTTATATCTTTAAAACAATAATATGCTTTATTTTATTGAATTTTCAGTGCCTTATCTAAGAAAGTTTAAACTAACTGCTCTTGTGGGCAATGCGCCAAACCACTTACATTTGTTGACTCATTCATAGCTAGCTGAAACTCTGAACTCTAACTATCCCCAGTGGTAGAAGTTTCACCATTTGGATCACTGCTTGCTCTGGAAACAAACTGAGCAGAAATTGAAATTATCATCCTCCTAAACCCAAGAAACATTCTCAGGGGCATTCACCTATTTTAGATTTTCTGGGTAAACTGCACTAGACTACATTCTGAACTCAGACCATGCTGTCAAAACACAGTGATGTCCAGTGTATTTTGCAAGTTTTCACATGGCCTACAACTATTGCTTCTGAAAGAAAGAGAAAGGCTGTGGCGTCATTACTCCCCCACCCTACAAGTTTATTTCTTCTTCTCAACAGGTAGAAGCATTTCATTCAGTATTTATTGAACATATCCTGTGGGCACAATACCAGGAAACTGATGATAGTAAATGAGGCAGATTATATTGTTAGCAAGCAGATGTTGGAGCATTATTTGTCACCTGTGACTAGTGGGGTGCTTGACTTTAGCTGATGTGTGAAAATTCAGCAAAGCAGCTGGAATCCTTTATGTGAATGTGTGTGTGAGCTTTTTGTAAGGATGTTAGTAAAAATGTAGTTCATTGGAGATTGGTTTCCTGGTGTATAAATTCAGAAACTCATAACCTCAAATATCAGAGCTCTGTTTTCATCAATAACAATAAAGACATCCACAGATGTTATGGGAAATATTTATGTATTATTTTCTCTGTACCACCACTTCTCCCCTGAAAATGAGTTTTATCCAACACAAAGATGAGCTTACAAAATGAAACCTGAGATCAGGCCAGGTTACCGCCGTAAATGCCAAATGAATTTTTCTAAATTTCTTTTTATCCGTGCCATGTGTTATTGAATTAGAGCAATCAAATGGATCCTAAAGATATTGCCTCTTCAAACATTGTCAAAGTATATTCAGTTCTACAAAAATAAAGCCTCTTTATGAATCAAATAAATCAACTAATTTCCCATGAATATGAAACTCTGGTTATCCATAAATATTGACTTGGGAAGACAACTTTGATTGGTCCTGAATCATCTTTCTAATTTTAGTTATTTATGTTATGCATCCCTATTTTCAGCAATGGCAATTTCTTTAGTTTTCTCTCTTTCACTCTATCATCTTTTCTTTCCCTCTTGTTCTCCAGCCCTCCCTGTCTCTACCTTTCTCTTTCACTCTCTCTGGAAGAAAAGAAATTAAAATATATACTCCTAAGATATTAATCTGATTAATACTTATCCAAAACCATATGTCTGATCCCCATCCCTCCTCCCCCAGCCCAACTTTCTCCATCAATATCAGTAAAGGACAGCTTAACTTTCTGGATTACTCGAAACTAAAATTCTAAATTCATCTTGCTAGACTGGTCTTTTTGTCTCAGCTCTTACATTTAAATTATCAGCAAATCGTGCTCTATCTTCCCAGTATTTCTGATTCCAACTTTTCCCCCAATACACCAACACCATTCTTGTTCAAGTTACCATTGTCTTATTGTTTATAGTTACACCCAAACTAGTCTCTTCTCTTGTCCTTGTTCTTTTCAGTTCATTCTCTGTATGTTAGCCAAAGAAATTACTTTAACATTAAAATCAGATCAGGTTACCCCTATTTCACTTTCCAATGTCTTTGCATCTCTCAAATTGACCTATGAGGTGTTACGTGCTTGGTTCCTTGCCGTCTTTCTGATCTAATTCCCTAGGTGTCTTTGCTTGCTTCCTGTACCTTAGCTGTGCTTGCTACCTTACTCCTCTTTGCTCATGTTAAATAAACATGCTCTGAGATCAGGACCTGAGCCAAAACCAAGTCTGACAGTTAACCAACTGTGCTACCCAGGTGCCCCAGATTATATTTTTAAAACCAAATTCATTTTATGTAACAACTGTGTTTCTTATCATTTTAAAGCATTGGGCGTCACTTCCACATTTCATCTACTTATTAGTGAAAAATAACAAAAAATAAATAAGTAAATATTCCAGAGATTTTAAAAAAAGGGGTTCTCATTGCAGCCATCTGAGTATTTCCCAGTAAGCTAAAGTGGAAAGAAAGGATGCTGGTTGCCTCAGTTTTAAGTCATTCATTTAAAATAGCATATGGATTAACACAGCAGATGAGAGAAAATGAATGCAACAACTATAAATAGAAATGCCACGAGAGAGTTTGTCACTGTTTTTTGTAATCTCTATGAAATTTTGCTTCTAGATAGAGTATAGAGGAAAATATTCTCAATATCGTGAAAACACAACCAGACAAGGACCAGAAAATAACCTCAATAGCCTGAGTTCTCTCTTATAATTGTATTATGTAAAATAGTAATAATAATAATTTGGAAATTCATTCGTACAGGATTTAAGAGCCTAAATCATACCACATGGCCTGGGAACCTCATTCTCTTAGTGAAAGGAGACTTTCATAGAAGGAAAAGAAGTAACAGTCAAAGGAGAAAGATTTTGGAATGAAGTAAAATATAATTTCATATGTAGTTTTTAAAAAACTTAAATAAATGACATAAAATATTAAATTCATGTCAATGATTATCAACATATTAATCAAGAAACTATACAATTGAAAAAGCTGTTGCAAAGAACATTTCAAGTTTCTTGGTATTTTAGGCATTAAGAAATTGTTAAAATAAGATTACTGGGTTGGCTGGCTATAAACTGTTCACTGTTCTTATTCAAAATAAAGTTATTTTATACTTTAATGGGAGTCACTCTATACTTACCTCTGGAGATGGTTGGATGTCTGGTTTGATTCTTGGCCAAAATAAGGTCCATATAACGAACTAGTAATTTGTGATGTGCATTTGAAGTCTGAAACTCTTCTGGTAGCAAGGAGAGTTTGTGGATGACTCTCACCTTGCATAAAAAGTTGGACTACTTGGTTTGCCCGAGTGACCAGAAGGACATAAAATACATTACTGGGAACATTTGTCTGGAACTCTCTGAAACCAGGATTCATTGTCAAAATCTTGAAAGTTCTATCCAAAGATGTACATCTCTGTGCAATAAAAAGGACCTCAGGGAGTGTAAGTCTTCATAGCTCTTGGACCCCCTCCAAAGGTTGCCTGAACTTACTTTCTTTTGCTGTCTTTTATTGTTTCCTTTTGTTACAAGCCTTGAATATGATCTATAGAGTCTCAAGATCCCTTGCAAATATTCAAACCTTTGTTATATTTGCAATTATACAGGGAAATTAAAAACAAACAAACAAAACCCCAAAATGCAATAGACAACACCAAAGAATATGTATCCTTTGATATTATCTTTTCCATGGGAAAGAAATTTCTGCTACTCTACTAAATAGGATGCAAACCTAACATGTAAACTTTATAGTATCTTGGCTCTAACTGACTGGTAAAGAGCAAATCAAACAAAAATATACTGTTCTACAGAATTCAATAATTCTCCAGATTGCTTGCTAAATAGTTCCCCAGAATGGCATGGAAAGTACATGCCGTTTAACCTTTTTCTTACGTTATATTTTAAGTGACTTTTCTTAATAATGACAAAAGTAAAATTTATCTGAGCTAGTAGTTACTGTATTTGTTCATTTTAAGATATTGTAATGATAAAGCTTTCTTATGTATTTCTTGGCTAGCGACATTTATTTTTTTTTAAAGGTTTTATTTATTTGAAAGAGAGAGCAAGCGGGCGAGCGAGAGAGAGCATGAGCTGGGGAGAGGGGCACAGAGAGAGAGAGAAGCAGGCTCCCTGCTCGGCAGGGGCTTGGATCAGTACCTGAGCCAAAGGAGATGCTTGACCCACTGAGCCATGCAGGCACCCCTTGGAGAGTGATATTTAAAGTACATAGCTAATAATACCCAGGGCAATTTACCTAATCTGCTATAATTAAAGATATCTCAACTAGGAATTGAGATCCTATAAAGAAATTACACATTACACTTATGTTTATCTATATTTTAGCACAAGTATATTTATTGTAGTTGAACTGTTCAGATGGCTTACCTAATGCTGAATGAAAAAGCTCTGAAAGAGTGTCCTGATTTTTTTTTTTTTTTTTTTTTTTTTTTTGCATTGGAAATAATACAATGGGCAACCTGGGCATTGCGCTAGTCTACTATATAGCTAGAGATAAAAGGGGGAAAAAAGATTAATGTAGAAGCTTAATGTGGAGTTAAGAAAAGGGAATTTTTTTTCATAGTTTGCATACTCTCTCTCTATACATACATACATACATAGACATAGACAGACACATTATACACATATGCATCTGTGTGGGAGCTCTGTATTTGTTTATCATTTAATAAAATGTAAAATTTAAGATATAAGGTACAGCTAATATATGTCCACACAGCTTCCAATAATATAAATTGGACACTCAACACAAGCTAACAGTATAAATTTAACAAGTAAGAAAAAGCTTAGATCATAAAGAAAATGACATTGCTAGTGTGAGATGTCTTTTCAAAACACACTATTTTTAAGGAAGCTTTAAAGTTGATTTATACATAGCATTGATGGGAAGCAATCTTCAACAATTCAGTTAGTTCCTAGAGGGATATGTGATCTAATCACACAAAATCTTATATACATGTATATACATATGCTAGAATACTTAACTATAACTGATTCTCAGGGAAATTTATTTTATATAATTTTAATATAGTCTGCCATCTTTAAATAAAAATACAAAATATGAATTTTGATATAAGAGATTTTGAAGGTCATAGTTTATTTTACAAGATATAATTTGAATTTAATTTCAAGCTTTTCCTTTATATAATTAAGCTTATAGAAAGTATTTATTTCCAAGTGCATTATATTATAAAAGAAATATATTATTGTTTACTTTGTTGCTTTTTTCTGATGTTTTTAGCCTTCATAATTATGACTAGTTATTTCAGGAGTTGTCAGGATTTAACTACCCGTTTTGTTGCTCATGGCATAGAGATCTGACAGCCCATAGTTAACTTTGTTCTATCAAGAATATTTTTAAAGGATTTACATAAAAGCCTAGTCAGACATTTCTTGCAGAATCAAAGATTGATTTTTAAACTTTAATTTAAAGAGAAATAGTTTGGCTAGAAAAATATACCCTGTTCAAATTCTCTGGAGATTTTATTACAATAATTATAGACTCGGTTTTTTGTATATTCATCTCTAAAATTAAATTCTTTGTAATTAAGTGAAAGTGTTGTGCTGTGGTGTTTTCTAACTGTAAAAACAATCAGGTTTCAAAGAATAAAGTACCTCATTAGAGCTAAAATATAATGATCACCTGAGTATTTTTCCAACGAACTAATTTTCCTTTACAGTTATAACTTTACCACATTTATTCTGGTATCTTTATCACATAATGAAAAGTAAGTATTTATGTGCTTGCTGCTGACAAGCTGGAAAACTAACACAAGCTCATAGTCTTACTCTGGAGATGCTCTAGAGGTCAGAGGAAAATGTAAAGACTGTGAAGAACTACAGTAAAACCAGTGAGAAAAATCTGGGGAAAGAGGAGGCACTTTGATCCGATGAGGAAAGGAATCGGCAGAGCAGAGAAGAGCCAGTCTCCAGATTTGAGGGACAAAAAAGGTAATAAGCAGAAATTTGAGCTTTTTTTTTTTTTTTCCCTCAGACATGGACACATTCCCCTGAACAAATGATTGTGCCCTAGCCACTGCAGAACAGAAAATTAATACTACCAGCGCCATAGTGTGGGTTACATCTGAGTGAGTCAAAATCCTAGCTACCCAGGGTATGGAGTCAATGATTACAGGTAAAGGCAAGTCTGAGAGTGTCCCTTTCATTCACTTCTCAGCATTCTTGTGCTGGGTGACGACATAGGAGGAAAGCTTTCAGAAAGGTGCAGAGTATAAGCAAAAGGCAGAAAGAGGTCTCTAAAATGTCAAGCTTCTGATGTTCTCCAAGTACATAGTATTAACAAAAACAAAACAAAAGTAAACAAACAAACCTGATACCTTCATGGAAAATGAATTCATAGGCAAGAAACAGCCTTCTTTCTTGTTCTAGTATGGTAATGCTAACTGAAAGAGCACATTCTTCCAACTAATCACAACTTAAAACTTAGGACAGAATGAAAGAAACGAGACTTGAATGTAAATCAAAGCTGACAGATTTTGGAGGGATGTTAACTTGGAGAAGTAATTCTCAATGGGAAGTTTCCCATCTTCCATAGCTAAAACTTTATACCATTTGAGTAACAGCTCCCCATTCCCCCGCCCCCAGCATATGGCAACAAGTATTATATCCTCTCCTTCCAGAAGTTTGATTTCTTTAGATACCTCATAGAAGTGGAATCATGCAGTATCTGTCTTTCTGTGTCTGGTTTATTTCACTTAGCATAATGCCCTCCAGGTTCATCCATGTTGCTGCAAATGGCAGGATTTCCTTCTTTTTTTTAAGGCTGAATCATATCCCATTGTAGGTATATACCAAATTATCCTTATCCACTTATCTGTTGATAGATATGGGTTATTGCTATATCTTGGCTATTGTGAATAGTGCTGCAGTGAACTTGGGGATGCAGATATTTCTTTGAGATTCTGATTTCCATTCTTTTGAATATTTACTCAGGAGTGAGATTACTGTTAGTTCTATTTCTAATTTTTAAGAAATTTCCATTCTTGTTTTCTATAACTGCTGCACCATTTTACATTCCCATCAACAGTGTACAAGGTTGCCAAGTTCTCCACAATCTTGTGAACATCTCTTATCTTTTGTTCTTTTAATAATAGCTGTCCAAACAGATGTGAAGTGTGATATCATTGTTTTGATTTGCATTTCCCTGATAATTAATGATGTTGAACATCTTGTAATATACCTATTTGTCATTTGTATGTATTTTTTTAAATACACTGTACACTGAAAACTACAAAACATTGGTGAAAGGAATTAAGGAGACACAAGTAAATCCCATGCTCACGGTTTGAAAGAGTTACTATTGTTAAAATTAATATAGCCCATACTGCCCACAGAGATCTACAGATTTAATTCTATTCCTATCAAAGCCCTTATGGCATCTTTTTTTTTTTTACTAGAATAGAAAATAACAATACTAAAATTCATATGGAAACATGAAAATTCCATAACAGTCAAAGTGATCTTGAGCAAGAAGAACAAAGCTGGAGGCATCATACTTTCTGATTTCAAGAGGGGCGCCTGGGTAGCGTAGTCGTTAAGTGTCTGCCTTCGGCTCAGGGCGTGATCCCGGCGTTCGGAGATCGAGTCCCACATCGGGCTCCTCCGCTGGGAGCCTGCTTCTTCCTCTCCCACTCCCCTGCTGTGTTCTCTCTATCGCTGGCTGTCTCTTGTCACATAAATAAATAAAATCTTAAAAAACAAAAAAAAAGGGTACCAAGAATATACAACGGGGTAAGAACACTCTGTTCACAAATGATGCTGGGAAAACTGGATATGCACATGCAAAATAAGTAGTGAAAAATTAGAGCCATACCTTGCACCATGCATAAAAACCAACTCAAAATAGATAAAAGACTTAAATTTAAGACCTGAAACTAAAACTTCTAGAAGAAAACACAGTGAAAAGTCTTTTTGACCTTAGTCTTGGCAATGATTTCTTGGATAAAACATCAAAATCATAAGCAACAAAAATTAAAAATAGACAAGTAGAACTATATTGAACTAAAAACCATCTACACATCAAAGGAAACAATCAACGGAATGGAAAGGCAACCTATAGAGTGGGAGAAAATAATTGCACACCATATAGTTGATAAGGGTTAATTTCCAAATTGTATCAAAGACTCAAATAACTTATTAGCAATGTAAAAAAAAAAAAAATAACCAAACGGAAACTTGATTAGTAAATGGCCAAAGGATTTGAAATTTCCATTTTACTTTAAACTTCTTGTTTTTCTGATAAGATAGGTGTCAATTTCAGTAGCATGAGGGAGTTAACAGACTAGACATATAAATTAAAACATAAATCTTTCTTTCTGAATAAGGAACAGAAGGCATATTGGGCTGAAGAGTATTGGGAGAATCTCAGAAGGAAGAATCTTCGGGAAGAATGTTCTCCAATTCTGTGTATGGACCCACACAAATCTTAGCTTCACCCTTGAACCACACCTGGACACAGAACAGACCCAGAGCAAGTATGGCAAAGGTTTGCCCGACTTAACTGGGATTAGAATCATGGCCAACAGAAAGGCAAAGCTTATGGTCAGAAGTTCACTAAGTCTATAGACTGCTAAAATCAAAGCAACATAATTTTCCAGGATATGATGATAATGCCTGGTACCTACATAACATAATGAAAGTATCCTGGATATTATCCAAAAATATATAACAAAGAACTAGGAAAATGCAACCAATCCTCAAGGAAACAAAGAAACAGTCAACAAGTCTCAAACTCAAGATGACAAATGCTGTAATTATCAGCAAAGAATTTAAATCAATTCTTGTAATTTTCAATGAATAATGAAAAACACACTTGAAATGAACTAAAAGAGACCAAAACTATTTTTAATTGAAATGGAAATTTAAAAACTTAAAAATGCAATATCTGAAAGAAAAAAAAAAGACTCACTTGATGGGCCAAGTAACTGAATGGAGATAACAGATAAAGGAGTCAGTGAAGTTGAGGCTAAAATGAGATAAAGGAAAAATTAGCAAAGTCCAAGGGGCTATTGACAACACAAAAACGTCTAACATCTATAAAATTGGAGTCTTGGAAAAAGAGAAGATATGGAGGAAATATGTAATTACACAATGGCTAAGGATATCCTAAAATTTATGGTAGACATAAGTTTACTTGAAGAAGTTCAGTAAACTCCAAATAGGATAAACCCAAAGAAAACCATGTATAGTGACATTGCACCCCGACTACTACAAAACAAACATAAAGAGAACAATCTGGGAAGTGTCTAGGAGAAAAATAAATGTAGCACACACAGTTGAGTAACAACCTGAAGGACTTCAGATTTCTCATAGGAATCCTTGGAGGCCAGAAAAAACATTAAAAACATTTTTGAGATATGGAAATGAACAAAAACAACCACCATAAAGCCAGAATTCCATATTCAATAAAAATATTCTTCAAGAATGAAGGTGATTTAAACAAACCTAAAGAGAACTAAAAGAAGAGAAATTGTTATCAGCACACGTAAAGGCAAAAGAATATTTTTGAGATTTAAAGGAAATCACAAAAAAAAGAAATCTAGGATCTTCAGAAAAGAAAAAAGAGCAACAAAAATGGTAAAGAACTAAATGAATCCTAAAAGCTATTTTTTCTTTTAAGTACTTTAAAATACATATGATTATTCATTAAAATTATAACATCATCTGAGGGGTTATCAATATATTTAAATATTACATATTTGGAAGCTAGTACAGAAATTTAGTGGAGGGAGTGGGAAGGGATGATTTGATTGCATTTCTATACCTTATATTAAGTGATAAGATATTGATCCTAAGTAGACTGAAAAGTTTGAAAAGTTAGATACGTATGTTGCAATACCTAAAGCAATTACTAAAAAAAATAATACAAAGAAATAACAGCAAAAATCAATAGATAAATTAAAATAAAATATTAACAATACTAAAATACTTAACAGAATATGAGAAAAAAATGAACAAAACAGAGAAAAAATAGTAATAAAATGGCAAACCCAAATCTAATCATATTGATAAGTATAGTGAATATTAGTTATTGAAAACTTTAATCTTTTTAGACCAGTTTTAGGTTCCTAACAAAGTCGAGAAGGCGTAGAGATTTCAAATGTACCCCCTGTCCCCGCACATGTATAGCCTTTTCTACTACGGACATACTCCATCAAAGTGGTACATTTGCTACAATTGATGACTCTACATTGACACATAATAATCACCCAAAGTATATAATTTATATTAGGGTTAACTCTTGGTGTTGTAATATTTATTTTATGGGCTTGGACATATGTACAATGGCATGTGCCCATCATTATAGTATAATACAGAGTTTCACTGTGCTCAAAATCCTCTGTGTTCTGCTTATTCATCTTCCCTCCCCCACAACCTCTGGCAACCACCGATCTTTTTACTGTCTCCATAGATCTGTCTTTTCCAGGATGCCATATAGTTGAAACCACACAGTATGTAGCTTTTTCAGATTGGCTTCAATCACTTAGTAATATACATATAAGCTTCTTCCATATCTTTTTATGGCTTGATAGCTCATTTTTTTAATGCTGAGCCATATTCCATCATCTGGATAGGCCACAATTTATTTACCCATTCACCTACTGAAGAATAGCTTTATTGCTTCAAAGTTTGGCAATTATGAATAAAGCTGCTATAAACCTCTGGGTGCAGCTTTTGATGTTATCAGTGTTTAGAATTTTGGCCTTTGTAATAAATATTTAGCAAAATATTAACTTTTTAGATATTTGAAATAAAAACAGAGATTGACAAAATGGATAAAAAGCATGACTGAATTATAAATGATTTCATTAATGTAGAGAAATTGGAACTCGTGTATTTTGTGGTGAGAATGTAAAATGGAAAACAGTTTGGCCAATCCTCAAAATGGTAACAAGGTACTACAATGTATCTCAGCAATTGTACTCCTAGGCAAATCTAAGAGAGATGAAAATATGTCCACGCAAAAAGCATTAATGTTCATAGCATCATTATTCATTATAGCCAAAAATGGAAACAGCCAAAATGTCCTTCAGGTGATGAATAGGTAAATACAATGTGGCATATTAATATAGCACATGCAATAATAAGGATGAACCCTAGAAACTTTATTCTAAGTGAAAAAATCCATTCATAAAAGATCACATCTTTATGATTCCACTTATCTGAAATACCCAGTAAACCTACAGAGACAGAAAGCACATTAGTGGTTGCCTAGGGCTTACAGACAGGGGAGGTCACAGAATTGGCAGAGTGACTGCTATTGGGCACAGAGTTTCTGACATGATAAAATGTTCTGAAATTGTAGTGATAGGACACAACTCTGTGAATGCATTAAAAGCCATTGCATGTACACTCTAAATTGATGAATTATATGGTCTATGAATTATATGTTAATATCTGTTTTAAAAATAAACACATTGAAAGCAAACAAAAAGTTGAAGTGCAGGAGGCATCTGGCTGGCTCAGTCAGAAGATCATGTGACTCTTGATCTCAGGGTCGTGAGTTCGAGCACCACATTGGGTGTAGAGATTACTTAAATATAAATAAGTAAATAAACTTTAAAAAAAGTTGAAGTGCATGTGACATAAATTATTTGGTCCACCTAATGACAATCTGATATGAATATTGGCAAACTAGACTCGATGCAATAACTTAAGAGATCTGCAAAATAATAGTACTTCATGCTTGGGATGAGGAGCTTTCCAGTTATTCCTCAATAGACACTTACAGTTCCAAACATTAATATTCCTTATTAACCTTTGGAAGACAATTGATTTTTAAATGTGCTATCATTCATACTATGATTTTTTTTCACTGATTTCCCAGGACAACCGATATAATAAATGGTACTCAAATCCTAGTTTTAGCAATATTAAGTCATTTCCTGAATGAGTAAATACATATTTACACTTCATAATTTCCTTTGTAGTAATTTAAAATATAGGAACATAGAGTTGAACTGAAACTAGATCCTCTTTACCAGGCTTCACAGCAGAGGTATATAAATTATGTGTATAGCACCTTTGACAGCAGTAATTTTTTTTTCAATAATTTAGTGTAGCATACTAGTTTAAGAAGCAGCATATTTATTGCTAGACATCTCCAAATATTTAATTTCTCCTTATGTTGAAGCAACTATGGTCCTATAAATCTCATACAAGCAGCTTCCATCTGCTATCTAAAGCAAAAAGTACACATCTACTCTCAGTTCTAAAGTAAAAAGCTTCCAATATTTGCAGGTAAACAAAGTATCTATTCTTAGTTTTTGATTTTCTAGGGTAAATGCATCATTCAAAAATATTACTCATATAAAATGATTTTTATATAGCTAAATATCAATTTAGAGTCCCTTGGACTACAGTCACTTATTTATTCATTCTTGCATTCATTAAGTAATCTATCCATCTATCCCACTATGATTTAATCCTAATAACTAGCCATCATACATGCATTGACTGAGCTTCAACAAAAATCCAGGTTAACTGAATAAAAATGCTAATTAAAAGGAGCATAAGATATACGATCCACAACAATTTTTCCTTTAAGAAAAGCAGCTGCTTTAATAAGTGATTTCTGGTCTTATTGCTTTTTTTGAATATTTTTATATTGACATTCAAATGTTGGTCAGCTTCTACTGCTGAGCAATTATCTGATTAGAGTTAACATGCATTTATAAACTAATTAGACATCTAGAAAGTTTGCACCAAATATAAAAATATAGACAAAGACAATACATTTATAATGAATTTAATAATAATATATAATAACTATAACAAAGTTATATAATTGGCATAAAGACAGAACATAAATATCTATGAAGTTATCTTGAAAAATATTCTTCTCTGATTTCTGTGTAGTCTATATTTCTGTTATTGTTTATTTATATGTTATGACTTAGCTTTATTTTTCTTCATTTTGAGGATGGAAGATTTCAACAAATATAACACATAGAAGATATAAGAATATAAGACATAGATAGAACAAATAGAAAAATAGGATAATAAGTATCATAAATTTTTATGATTCTACTACTAAGCTTAATAATCATCAACTCATGATTAATAGTTTTATGCATACCCAGCTCACTAAATCTCCAATATCATATTGTTTCACTAAGTATTTCAGTAGATATGTCTAAAAGTTAAGAACCTTAAAAAAGTAACCATAATAACATTGTCATAATTAAAAAGCAATAATACCTTTATATCAAAAAATATCTTGTTCTCAAATATACACATAAATGTGTTTGTAAAATATTTTCCTGTTTTTGAATTTATGATTTTTTACATTTGAATCAGGGTCAAAATGTAATCTGAAATTGCTCTTGGTTAATAAGTCTCTTTAGGCTCTTATAACACACAGCTTCTTCCTTTCTTTCTTGTTTTTCTTTTTCTTGTAATTTATTTGATGAAGAAATTAGGTTATTTCTCGTATAGTGTTACCATGACCACAATATCTTGTTCCTACAAGTTTTCTACGAATTGCAACTGATCAATATTTGATTTTGATATAGCAAGGCATATAGTTATTATGACATGTATAACTAAGCTGTACTTAATGTATACATGTGATTATATGTATTTTATTTAAAATACATTTGAATTGGGATTCAATGTCCAAAACTGATTCTTCAATTGGAATAATTATAATTTGTCCTTGAATATTTTTCTGTAGATCTGTGGCTCCTAGTTATTGAAAAAGAAAAAGAAGAAGAAAGAAAGAAAGAAGAAAGAAAGAAAGAAAGAAAGAAAGAAAGAAAGAAAGAAAGAAAGAGAGAAAGAGAGAAAGAGAGAAAGAAAGAAAGAAAGAGAAAGAGAGAAAGAAAGAAAAAAGAAAAAGAAAGAAAAGAAAGAATACATACTTGGGGGGGAAAGGGATGACTAAAAACATAGCAGCTGAATTTAAATTCCCTGTTGAGTAATATATTGCAATAATTTAAGTATATGTGCATTTACTCATTTTCCAAGTAAGGTCTCTCTTAAGCAAAGACATACATTCTACTCTGTACTGTTTAATTATCAATAGTTAGATATTTAAAAAATCTTTTATAAAATAATCCCTGATTTACCCTGAAATGATTCACAGTAGCCAATAAAATTTGGAGAAAAGTCTTACAACTTCTAATGTAATTCTATTCATAATATGAAAATACAATCAGTTCAAGGGATAATTAAGAAATTCAATTGAAGGGGTGACTGGGTGGCTCAGTCAGTTAAGCAACTGACTCTTGCTTTCAGCTCAGATCATGATCTCAGAGTCATGATGCTAGCATTGTGAGATTGAACTCATTAGGGTCTGCACTGGATGCAGAGACTGATTAAAATTCTCTCTCCTCTCCCCCTAACCCCTCCTCCCACTCTCTTCAAAAAACAAAAGTTGCATTGAAGATCTTTATTTAAAATAATATTCATTTTGTCAACAGTGGGTAAACATACTATTATCATTATTAATTACACAAAATACATTATAGCAACACAGAAGGACAATAGAAATAAATATCCCCTGGTTCCACTACATAGTCAAACAAAATTTTTTTTCCAAGTTTTCTTTTAGTTTCTTTATACATGTAAAATATTAATATATATTGCCTCAACCTTGGCAAATCTGCATTTCTGTAGTTTGCATTTTTTATTGAATATTATATCAGTAGGGTTGACAGTATAATGGTAATTAAGAGCTTTGAATTCAGTATTAAAGATATGATCTTGAAGCTTAAAACTTCTGGGTCCTGACTTTCTCATTGAAAAATAAAAATAAGAATATTTATCTTGTGATAAACGATTATACTATACATAATGGACATGGTAAATATCTGACGAAAAGAAGCACTAAGTAAATCATAGCTACTAAAATATTGTGTGTATGTTATTATTATGCTTATTGTTATCATATCAAGAATTACAAAAAATCCTTTTGAATGAGTTAATATATTATATATACTATGCTTAATCATGCCTCTTAATGAACCCTATTTTTTTTTAAGATTTTATCTTTAAGTAATCTCTCCACCCAACGTAGGGCTTGAACCTACAACCCCAAGATCAACAGTCGCATGCTCTGCTGACTGACCCAGCCAGGCGTCCCTTACCCTGTTTACATCAGTCATCACAAGAAGCCTCAGACTCTTACATGAAACCCCATCTCTTACACTCTAATTCCTGTAAGGCTATGTACTTAGGTCAACCTGTCCCTTGTCACACTCCTTCCCAACTTGTAAGACCATCCGCCTAGCTAGGAAAAAGAAATGTGCCCCCTGATAGGCATGAGATGGCCTGGGGCTCACAACTAGGTGAATGTGTTCTCCCATTATACATAAAAATTTGCACAAAACATCAGACAAACAACACTCTGTGACTGAATAGACATAAACAAAAACCAGACAACTTCATAATTAATTATATCTGAACACAGATAAAGGCAGAAACATCCCAAATACCAAAATGATTAAATATTTTTTATACTGGCTAATAGGAATGACTTGTGCTTCTTTATCCGTCAGATTTAGCTTTGCTCTTTTCTTCTGATCAAGATAGGAATTATTAAAATACTCGAGTAAAGAATTACCCCCTCTCTTTATAGCATCCAACCTAGAGCAAAGTCCCCCTTTTTTTTTATTCTCCACCAATAATCTAACACATGTCCAAACCCTATAATAAATCCTTTCTAACATCCTTTCACTGAAACACCCAATGTAGCATTTTAGTCAACAAGTTTTGATAAGTCAAAAAACCCAACCTGTTGAACTACCCATGTCCTTGTGGTTTTGGGTCAAAATGTATTGACAGAGCCCTCTGAGCTGCACTGTCCATCAGAGCAACATTTACTTTATACTCGGTGTCTTCCCTGAGCCAGCCTTTCACGTAGTAGCTGAACTGAAAAACATAAAGTCATAATCTCCCTTGAGCGTACCACTTCCTCTGCAGCTCCTTCAAATGTTGACAGGATTTTCTTCCTTCATGTCATTGAGTCTAGAGTTGAAAAGGTGTCTCATCCTCCATGTTGTTACCTGTAGACAGTTCTTCACACCTCCAATATTCTCCTCTAGCCACACGATTATCGCATCCACGATATCTCATTGCTACCACTAACTGCCAATCCCTGAATGCGTCCTACTCTCCTTGCAAAATTTTTATTTCCTGGGTCACTGTCACTATTTACAATATTTATGTCTTTAATTCTTGGCTATTTCCGTAATCATACGAATGATTTCCCTCAAAATTAAGGTCTCTCAGTCCCTCAAATGTCTCTTTTCCATTAATTTTGTCTTCTATGTAACTCAGCTTCTTGCTCCCATGACCATGATCTAGACCTTGTTATTACTGTAATCTCAACTTCAGGCATTCTTCTCTCAGGCCACTACCTCTTATCTTTCTAGTTCATTGTCTTTAGTATGGCAACGCTCCAAACCTATACTGGAGTGCGGCTGGAGAAAAATAGATGACCAAACTGAATATTCTCAGATTAAATGCAACGGCCAAGAACTTCAAGTGGACTCTTCATGCTTCTACGCAGTCATAGTATATAGTCTTAAACCAACTTCCTAGATGACTATTTTGCACTTCCTTTTCTCCTCAGACTCTAAACACGTTTTCCCCGTACTCACTTCCAGCTGATGGTGTTCTTTTAGTTACTAAAACAACTGAAGGAGTCAGAGGGGAATCTTCAAAGGCCAAGTACTAGTTTTTTCTTGCTGTGCAGGAAATTGCCACAAACTTAGTGCCTTAAAGTGGCAAACATATTGTCTAACAGGTCCTGTGGGTCAGGAATCTGGGCATGGCTTAGCTGTGTGATCTGCTTCAGGGTCTCTCACAAGGCTATGCTCTCAGTGTCAGCCAGGGCTGGGTTATCATCTAAGGCTTTTTTGGGGAGCTCATATGGTTGTTGACAGGGTTCAGTTTCTCAAGGATTCTCAGCTTGAGGGTCTCAGCTCATTTCTACCGTCAATCTGAGGCCACCTTCAACTTTTCACCTAGGCCTCACTATATGATGGCTGATGTCATCAAAACCAGCAAGGGAGAGAATCAGTAGTTTACTAGCAAGACAGAAATTAACAATCTTATGGAATGCAATCATGGAAGTGACATGCCATTATCTTTGCTGAATTCTATTGATTAAAAGTAAATCACAAGTTGTGCCCACATTTATCAGGGAGGATTATACAAGGCCATAGATTCCAGACAGCAATTATATTTGTGGGCTATGAAAATTTATTTGTTACCAATCACAAACATCACATCTACCCACCTACTAGAATCTATACCTCTCTTTCAAAAATTTTATCTATTTCCTTTACCAGCTATCAAACCATTTATTTCCGCCTTTTTACAATAAAACTTCTTGAAATTTTTATCTTTACTCACTGTCTTTAATGTCTCCCCCTCATTTTCTTTGAAACCCATTCTAGTTATGATTACACTCAATATTTCAGTGAAATTGCCCCCATCAAAGTCACCTATTACCTACATGCTGCTAAATTCAATGGTAAATTTTAATTCCTCATTTTACTGGTTTAACAGCAGTATTTGATATGGTAGATTGTTAGTTTCCCTGAAACATTTTTAAAAATAGGCTTAGGATTCCATATACTCTTGGCTTTTCTCTTCCTTCAGTCAATACTCCTTTCCAGTCTCTGCTGATGTTTTCTCTCCTCCAACCTTACATCTCTCATCTGTAGCCAAATCTTTACACAGTTACTTACACTAGTCTCCTCTTCTTGTCATCTGGGGTTATGATATTAAATGCCAAGTATGTTTCCCGTATAATCTTTCCAATCCAAATTGCTCTTCTGAAAAGCAGACTTGGATATTCAACAGCTTACTTAGCATCATCATTTGCATATCTAATCAATATTTTAAATTCTCTGTGTCTGAGACTGCAGTCCTGATCTCTTCACCCTACTTTATTCAAAAAAATCAGTCAGCTTCCCTACCTGAGTGAAAAGCAAGTACATTTCTGCAGTTGTTCTTAGAGTGATAGATCTGTCCCTCTCCCTCATTACCCCATAGCCAATCATTTAGAAAATCCTATAGGTCCTGGGCACCTGGCTGGCTCATTCAGAAGAGCTTATGACTCTTGATCTCAGGGTTGTGAGTTTAAGCCCCACACTGGGTGTAGAGATTACTAAAATAAATGAACAAACTTTAAAAGAAGAAAATCCTACTTGCCCTACTTTTAAAATTTGAACATTTTCAACATCTCTACTGTAATCTCTTTGGCTTATGTTACCACCATCTTTGATCTAGATTAATGCACTAGCTTCATAACTGTTTCCCTTCTCATGTTTACAGCCTGGACACAGCCTAGAGAATGTACCTTTAATATATATGAGAGATCATACTGCCTTTCAAAGAACTGTAATGGTTACGTGTTCCACTCGGAGTAAAAATCAATGTCCTTAGGTGCCCCAGAGATCTCACAGCTTGGCTCTTGCCTCACGGGTCTGATATATAATAATTTCTTCTTATTCTATAAGCTCTGGTCATACCGAGACTCCTGGTTATTCCTAGAGAAAACCTTAGTGCCTTTGCACTGACTGATACCTCCATTTGGAATATTTCTCTCCCAGTATTTACTTGGCTCACTTTCAAGGCTCTCTTCAAATCTCAATTTCTCAGCAAGGCTTTTCCCTGTCAATCTGTTTAATACTGCAACCTGCTTCCAGCTCTGTTCACATACATGAGCTGACTTCCTCTCCCCTACCTTTCTCCCAGTAGAATTTACAACATTGTAAGATAGTATCTAATTTGCTTATTCATTACATTTATTGCATAACTCCATCCAAGAGAATGTTAGCTCCAAGAGAGCAGATACTTTTCTTTTTTGATCACTAATGTGATTGGTGCAAGCACCCAATATGGTACCTGAAATATAGTAGTCATTCAAAAAATGTCCATTGAATGACTAAATAAATAACAAGTGCATGAATCATTTTGGTCTACTGAGATTAGATTCTCTGAATTAAATTTGAAGTGCTCTGATTTCATGGAAAGAACAAGGATTATCAGGAGACCAAGGTCTTTTTTTTTTTTTTTTCTTACTTCTCTGGGAATTAAGTGTCTCCTACACTTAACTTTTAAGAAAAGCCTTCACTATTAAAAGAGATTTATTTTGACTAAATAAAGACAAACTGCAAGAAGATTTGCCTATATTCCCCATACAGCCAGGGTAGACATTAACAAATAGATCTTATCCTAAGAATTATTTAAATGCATTGTGTAAAGAAATCTTATCTTATACTAGGTTCCAGGGAAAATAGAATCTAAGTAGAATTTACGGATGTACCCTTCATTGTGGAGTGCAGTCTCGGTGAGACAAAGGAAGAAGAGAAGCAAATATAAGGATACACACTGCTCTGAAATCATAACAAGTGCAGCTGATTATTCTGTTTTACAGGATGTCTTTTTATATCACCTACTGTTTGGTGGAATAGTGTGTTCAGAGTAGAAAGAAAGCATTATTATCTATTTGCTTTTATTTCCCATTGGTCAAAGTTTACCCCACAGGGTGCCAATCTAGGCACTTCCAGGCATTCTGCTTTTTGGGGTGGTTGCCACGGAAACCACATCTCAAGACAGCAGTGGCAAGTCTCTGAGGCTTGTGCCAACAACACTCACCCCTTTGCTTTGTCTTTTAGTCTTGCAGGCCATGTTGGGGAGGGGGATGTGGGATCAGTTTGCTGAAATATACAGTGAGTGAACACTCAGGGTCCCCACCTGACAACAGAGGCAGAAGGCACATTTCAAGGCATGGCCACTTGTTTCCATAAGTGATTTGAAGGAAGATTGTCAGGCATTGTAGAGGACTACAAGACACTGCCACAACTGTAAGACCACTATCACAAATTGATGAGGAAGCTCAAAACATTCCATCTGGAGCCAGTAAGAATTCTTCAGGTCCAGGCAGTCATCCTCGCAAATCATCAGTAGCACTGAGCAGAAAACCATTGCCAAATAAATCCAGAGAACCACCTAGAGAGGATCCAGTATATTTCAACAACTAAAAATTTCCACTCTCATTCTCGTATTTGCCCATCCTTAGGCCTGGGCTGGCTACAGTACATTTAATTATTTTGAACAAGTTTATATTTAGATGTCTA
The DNA here is from genome assembly GCF_023065955.2 of Ursus arctos. NCBI lineage: Eukaryota > Metazoa > Chordata > Mammalia > Carnivora > Ursidae > Ursus > Ursus arctos. The sequence continues at coordinate 27,902,499 of NW_026623111.1, read as the reverse complement.
TATTAATTATGTTAAGGTTTTTTTCCAATATTTCTTAGAGTACTCTGTCACTTTGGTTTAGATAACAATGAAAACATTATTCAAGAGTGGTCAGCTTCATGTGGCAACAAATACCAGTCACTTTACCAGATGACCTTATTTGCCTCCACTCTAAGACAGTTCACACTCTTGGAAAAATTCTCAAATTAGGTAAAAATGAGATGAAAATACTATACAAGATAGTGAACACAGTATAAAATATATTTCATGTGGCTTATACTGTAAGTCTGATTTACAGCCCCTTAGAACTATTGTTCTCTTACATATGTTAATATGCATTCTTATGTTTTGTTGCCCCAATTGCACTAAGATCTTTGGCTTTGTGCTACCTGATATCCATGCATAAATTCTACAAGGTTTGATGGCACCTCTCGATGTATTTATGATTCGGGGATGCTAAAATCCATGATTCTGCTTTGGTACTTGCCTACCCTATGCTGCCGCTTAACTCTGGACCTCCTGTTTTCATTTGTTTATCATTATTTAATGTGGTTTCTATGAAAAATATGCCTGTTAGAAATCTAAAAATTGGTCATTTTTTGAAGTTTATAGTCTAGCGTAGGAGGCAGAGAAGAAAATAACTTTAATAAAAGTGCTAAGTATGTTCATGAAAGCATACACAGAGTGACTCGGAAGGAAGCGTTCAGTCCTGCTGAGAGCAGTGAGGAAAACTGCCCTTCAATTTTGCTCTGTTGAGTTGCTCAATTCACACTCCTAATTTCTGAAGGATCATTTCACTGTCTTCTCAAACCATAAAACCACTTTCTCCCTCCAAATTTTCTTTTTTTTTTTTTTTAAGATTTTATTTTCTTATTTGACACAGAGAGAGACACAGCAAGAGATGGAACACAAGGAGGGGCAGAGGGAGAGAAGAAGCAGGCTCCCAGCAGAGCAGGAAGCCTGATGTGGGGCTCGATCCCAGGACCCTGGGATCACACCCTGAGCTGAAGGCAGGTGCTTAATGACTGAGCCACTCAGCAGCCCCTCCTTCCACATTTTCTGCTGAGAATTTAGCTCCATACTTCACAGAGAAAATCTACAGAAATTCTTACCAATACTGTCACTTTGTACTTTGCTCATGCAATGTTCACTTATCAATCTTTATCTTATTTAACCCATCAGAAACATTTGATTTCTCTTTCATGTTTCCTCTTTGTCCTCTTACTTTTCCCTCCCCTCTTCTTCTTGCCTCTCTTCCTGCTCCTTCTCCTTTAACCAAGAGCCACTAGATTTCTCTCTAATTTGGTTCTTCTCTTTCCTCACTGCCTCCCATTCTCTCTCCTGTTTGTGTGATCTTCCTCATCTTAAAATAATAGACAAGCCAGGGCTCAGGATCAACATATCTTTCCTTATTCACTTCTGAGATGATTTTATCCATTCCCATGGTTTTAAATATTGTTTTCATTCAAATGACTCCAACATCATTATCTCCTGTCTTAACAACTTCTGTGAACTCTAGAATGATATCAGACAGAATATTTGCTATCTCCACTTACACATCTACCAAACTTCTCACACTTGACATATCTAAAGGCAAATTTTGAAGTTCCTTCTTATAATGGTACCTCATCGCAGTAAATGGCAACTACATTCTCTTATTTGTTCAGTCTATAAGCCTTGGAATCATCTTTGATGTCTCTGTTTCTCACTTACTATGTGCCTAATTCATCAGGGAATCTTTTCAGCTATACTTTTGGAATCCAGACATTAACCTTCTCATTGTCAAGTTACCGTCCAAGCCGCCATCATTTTATGCACAAATTGTTGTAGTAGGTTTTTGCTTAGTCTAGCTGTTTTTTCTTTTACACCTCCCAGTCATTTTCCAACACAGCAGCCTACCTGATCCTTTAAAACATAGGTCTGATTATGTGATTGCTCAGATTAAATTCCACTAACTCTCTTTTCACTTAGAATAAAATAAAAATCTCTTACCATATTTGACTAAGTCATACCCAACAATTTTTAAGCTATGGATCTAGCTTCAAACTATCAGACTGTGCCCTTACTCACGCCTCCCAAACCAAAATGGCATGCTTCCTGACCTCAAGAATAGTAGCAAGTCATGCTCTTTTCTCAGGTCCTTTGCATTTGTTTCTGTCTTTGCCTGGTTCATTCTTCTTCTTCCATTCTTCTTGGCTGATTACTTGCCCTTCTTAAGGTCCCTACTCAAATGTTACATTATTCAAAAGTACCTGTGTTAAGTCTTCTGTCCCTTTTTTAATTGCATTACTTGTTTGTTTTTGATGTTGAGATGCATGAGTTCCTTATCTATTTTGAAATTAACTCTTCATCAGATACATGGTTTGCAAGTGTTTTCTCCCATTCTAGAGATTGCTTTTTCATTTTGTAATGCTTCTTTTGCTGTGAAGAAGCTATTTAGTTTAATGTAGTCCCACTTGTTTATTTTGTTTATTTTGCTTGTGCTTTTGGTGTCATATCCAAAAAAATCATTGCCCCAAGCTCAATGTCAAGGAGCTTTTTCCCTAATTTCTTCTAGGAGTTTTATTCTTTTGGGTCTTACGTTTAAGTCTTTAATCAATTTCAAGTTAATCTTTATGAGTGATGTTAGATAGAAGTCCAATTTCAGTCTTTTGTATATGCATATCCAGTTTTTCCTAACACCATTTATTGAAAAAACTATACTTTCCTTATTGAGTGTTCGTGGCTGTCTTGTCAACTGTTAATTGGCTGTGTATGTGGTGGTTTATTTCTTGGCTCTTGATTCTGTTCCACTGGTCTATGTCCATTTTAATGCCAGTAACATACTGTTTTGATTATTATAGCTTTATAATATAGTCTGAAATCAGAACTGTGATGCCTCTAGATTTGTTCCTCCTTCTCAGGATTGCTTTGCCTTTCTGGGGTCTTCTTTTGTTCCACATGAATTTTAGAATTGATTTTTCTATTTTTTGAAGGAAATGCCATTGGAATTTTCCTAGGGATTGCACTGAATCTATAGATGGCTTTGTGTAGTCTGGACATTTTTACAATATGAATTCTCCTGACCCATGAACATGGAGTATCTTTCTATTTATTTGTGTCTTCTTCAATCTCTTTCATCAACGTCTTAAAGTTTTTAGTCTGCAGATCTTTCACCTCCTTGACTAAATTTAATCCTAATTATTTTATTATTTTTGATGCTAATGAAAATCAGATTTTTTTAATTTTTTCAGATAATTTGTTGTTACTGTATAGAAACACAACCAATTTTGGTAAATTTATTTGTGTCCTGCAACTTTACTGAATTTGTTAATTAGCTCTAACAGTTTTTTAATGGAGTCTTTAGGATTTTCTACATATAAGATCATATCATTTGCAAATAGAGACAATTTTTCTTCTTCCTTTCCAATTTAGATTTTTTAAATTTATTTTTGTTACCTGATTGCTCTGGCTAGGACTTCTGGGATTTTGTTGAATCGGAGTGGTGAGAGTGGATACCCTTGTCTTATTTCTGATCTTAGAGGAAAAGCTTCCAGTTTATCACCATTAAATATGATGTTAAGTATGATGTTAAATATGATGTCATATATAGCTTTTATTATGTTGAGGTAAATTTCTTCTATACCCAACTTCTTGAGATTTTGTTTTTAGATTTTTTTATTATGAAAAAATGTTTAATTTTGTCAAATGCTTTTTCAGCATCTATTGAGGTGATCATATGATTTTATCCCTCATTTTGTTAATGTGGTGTATTACATTTATTGATTTGCTGATATTGAAACATCCTGGCATCCTAGTGAAATTCCCACTTAATTATGGAGTATTATTCTTTCAATGTACTGTTGAATTTTGTTTGTTCGTATTTTGTTTAGTCTTTGCATCTATATTCATCAGGGATATTGGTCTGCAGATTTCCTGTAGTGTCCTCATCTAGCTTTGATATCAAGCTAATGCTGGCTACATAAAATGAGTTTGCGGTATTTTCTCCTCTTAATATTTTTTAGAAGAGTTTGAGTAGGATTGACATTCATTGTTCTTTAAAAGTTTGATAGACTTCACCAATAAAACCATTTGGTCCTGGTATTTTCTTTGATGGGAAGTTTTTACTATTTTGTTTTATTTTATTTTATTTTATTTTATTATTTTATTTTATTATTTAAGAAAGAAAGCATGAGCAAGGAGAGGGAGAGGGAGAAGCACACTCTCCGCCAAGCAGAGGGTTTGTGGGGCTTGATCCCAGGACGCTGAGACCATGACTTTTGCCGAAGGCAGGAAGGCAGATGCTTAACCGACTGAGCCACCCAGGTGCCCCGGCTGGGAAGTTTTTGATTGCTGATTCAATCTCTCTGAATAGACTTTTTTTTTTTCAATGAATGCAAAGAAATGACACCAGGTACATAAAAAGGTGTTCAACAGCACTCATCATCAGGAAATGTAAGTTAAAATCACAATGAAATATCACTTCATACAATAGGCTGTTAGAATGGCCATTATAAATAACTCAAGAGATAATAAGTGTTGGTGCGAATATGTTTAAAATGGAACCCTGATGAATTGGTGGGAATGCAAATTGGTGTAGCTACCAGAGAAAACAGTATGGAGGTACCTTCGGAAATTAAAAATAGAACTCCCATATGGATCCAGCAATCCCATGCCTGGGTATATATCCAAAGGAATAAAATCACTAACTTGAGAGATATCTGCACCCTCATGTTCATTTCAGCATTATTCACAGTAGCCAAGACAGGGAACTTAAGTGGTCTATCAATGGATTAATATTTGTGGTATATACACAGCAGTACATTATTCATCCATGAAAAAGAGGAAAATCCTACCATTTGTGGTAACATAGGTGAAACTTGGAGAAATTATGCTAGGTGAAATAAGCTAAACAGAGAAAAACAAATATTGTATGACCTCACTTATATGTGAAATCTAAAAATGTTGAACTCATACAAACAGAGAGTAGAATGCTGGTTGTCAGAGGCTGGGGGTGAACGAAATGGGGAGAGTTTGGTCAAAGTGCACAAAATTCTACTTATAAGATTAAGGTTTAGGGATCTTATGCATAGCATGGTACCTATAGTTAACAATACTGCATTTTATGCCTGAAAGTTACTAGGAGAAATCCTATATGTTTGTGCTCCACAAAAAAGGGACGTGATATATGTGTTAACTATTCTTATTGTGGCAGTGATTTTGCAATATATATGCATACCAACTCATTGGAAAATGTGTGATTTTTTTTAAAAAGTAGAAATTCAAATCTTTATCTCATCTTCTACCCTGAGTTGTGTGATCATGGAAATTTAATTTAAGTTCTGAATTTTATTAATTTCCTCTCTAAAATAAAGATGCAGTTCCTAAATCTAAATTTGAATTTTCATAAAATAGCATGCTCATAAAACACCTAAAAATGTTGAAAACGTAGTAGGTGATACATAAATCATATTTCTTGTGATTTAATATTCAATACAGTTTTACTTTAGCAAATTTACAAATTTTAACACTGTGAGAAGCGAGACTTAATTTTGACTCTCTGACATTCTATAAGGGACAGGAGAGAGAGAGATGTTTAGTTCTTTTTTTCTTAATCGGTAGCTAGAATTTTACCCAGGTAATTTTTTATCATTTAAACAAAAATAACATGAATGTCCTGGTTCAGTGACTTTTGTCTTTAGTTACTAATACTTACACAAATTATAAACATGTTCATTTCCCTGAAGGAAAACATTTAATGATTGACAAGTTAATGAAAATTTGCAAAGATCTCTCATCTGACTGAATTCATGGAGAAAAATCAACACCAGAACCGAAATTACAAAAAAAAAAAAAAAAAAAGTTGTTATAAAAGGTTGATTATTTTACCTCATAGCCAATAATCTGTTTTTATAATATTGTACTTTAAAAAGCAAAACAAAACAAAAACAGATATAAAGAAATATATGTAATAGAGTAATAGGTAGGTATTTTTTTAATAATAATTTTTTATTATGTTATGTTAGTCACCATACAGTACATCCCAAGTTTTTGATGTAACGTTCCATGATTCATTAGTTGCGTATAACACCCAGTGCACCATGCAATACGTTCCCTCCTTACTACCCATCGCCGGCCTATCCCAATCCCGCATCCCCCTCACCTCTGAAGCTCTCAGTTTATATATAGGTAGGTATTAATCAGGTTACATTACTGAAACTTATCTATAAGTACTCAAGATTGTTTTTCATTTTTATTGGGTGGAAGATCATTTGGGGAAGAGAAGATCAGTAGCCTCACACTGCTTTTGATGTGCTTTTCCTTTCTATAATAACTGAATGTATTACAATTCAAGTCTTTAGAGTCACATGATATGCTTCAGATTTTAAGTTATTTACATAAACATACTTCAGTGATAACTTGAGGGGATTCATTGCACTCGAATCTAGGAGATAAATACAAGCACCATTACAATTTGGGAAGACATGTGTCCTTACCTCCTCTTTGCAGCAAATAGACTCTGGACTTGCCTGCTTAGTTTCTTCATCTCCTTCTCACACCCTTCAGATTACTTCTTTGGTGAATCCAGAGGATGTAGAGAAAGATATATAAGTAGATAGTCAAGAAGAAAAAGGGAGAGGGGCGCCTGGGTGGCACAGCGGTTAAGCGTCTGCCTTCGGCTCAGGGTGTGATCCCAGCGTTATGGGATCAGGCCCCACATCAGGCTCCTCTGCTGGGAGCCTGCTTCTTCCTCTCCCACTCCCCCTGCTTGTGTTCCCTCTCTCTCTGGCTGTCTCTCTCTCTCTCTCTGTCAAATAAATAAATAAAATCTTTAAACAAAAATTAAAAAAATAAAAAAGAAGAAAAAGGGAGAAATAAAAAAGACAAGTATTTTGAATCATGTGGGACTTTGGGAGTTGAGAAGTTGGAAAGAAAGACATTAAGACATCTGTGGGGTCAGGAGAACTAAACGGGAGAGTAAATGGGATTTTAAGATTGTTGTTAGGAGCTATTTTTTTTTTCTTTTGCTTTCACAATGTAAATGAATTTATATTTTATTGAGAATTTCTCTTTAGTGATTGAACAGTACTTCTTTGCACTGGGTACGTAATGATCTGAGACTAAGTAGCTCATGGCTTTGACAGAGCAGTATGAAGATAGGTAAATCATGCAAGAAAGGATTTTAAAAACTCCCTTCTCTATTTTAAGAATAACCATGTTACAGGAAAACTCTCATTCGAGAGTAAATGGAGTAGAACGCGGTAGAAGAAAGGGAATAATCCTAAATTGTTAAAAGTAGAATATATGACAAAGAGTTTTAGACACACAGGGTTATAGTAAGGTACGTGAAAAGTTCTCAAGCTTTCTGACATAGTTGAAATTTTGTTTCTTTACTAAGTCACTGGCAGAGAGTGCATAGAAAACCTGAACTTATTCAGTGGAAGACTTTTTTGACTTCCAATTGCCTTCATTAGACATTTCTCTTTGACTACATTAGTTTCTGGCAACATCCAAGTACTAAATTAAAATGTGATAGCTGGCATGAAATTTCCCTTGTAGTTGATTTTTTTCAAATTGGTCTAAAACCTGTGCTTTCTTTAACGAATATAAAATCTAGTTGAGGTCTTTCATATTATCTGAAATGATAAGGAAAAACCTCCTTGTGAATAAAAATAAATCAGATATATATTTCTGAGAGAAGCAGCTATTTTTAAACAAACGTAAAATATGGTAACTAAGTTGTTCTAAAATGGAAATACAATACTATATTAACAAAGGCATATATCCTTTCAATAGTTAATGCAGTTTTCTGTGAATGTATACCTCATGAATTACTTTTGCTTCTATGTCATTCTGGTTAGGTTTTTTAAAACTCATTGAAAATAAACTTTAATAAGAATCTTTTGGCACAATTAAGTTCTTTTAGAACTGTTCACTGTGTTTTACCCTCTTGATTTATCTCTCTCTCTCTCTCTCTCTCTCTCTCACACACACACACACAAATTGATTTCTGTAGAATTCACAAATTTTGCTCTAGCAATAGCAAAGCAGATTCAGAGCTTGTGATGATTTTTCTCATCCAAAAAGTATTGTCAAAAAAACTATAATTTCACTAAAATGTTGGAGTTTATACCCCAAATTTCAAATAATGCAGTTATAATGACCGTATTATTTTATTTTATTTTATTTTATTTTATTTTATTTTATTTTATTTTATTATTAACTTATATATCCCATGATACAAAGCAAGTGCACAGAATTACTAATTTTATTATTAACTTATTTTATTTTATCATTTTATTTGAATTATAATTTGTCTGAGCCTTTTAAAATTTTGTGTCATAATTTTAAAGTTAAAACAGAGCAAGAAGAAACTGGTTTCCATGGACACTCAAGAGAAAAACATTGAATTGGCTGCTGGGGCTCTGACTTTAACAACTCAAAACCAGCCTACAGGGACGTCTCGGTGGCTCAGTCAGTTAACATCTGCCTTTGGATCAGCTCATGATCCCAGGGTCCTGGAATCGAGTCCCACATGGGGCTCCTTGCTCAGCAGCATTAGCAGGGAGCCTGCTTCTCCCTCTGCCTGCCACTTCCCCTGCTTGTGCTCTCTCTCTCTAACAAATAAAATCTTAAAAAGAAAAAAGCCTACAATTTCATGTTTGTGCAGAACATTTTACCTTTGTTTTGTTTGGCAGGCGTAGTTCTTCTTTCAACTTATTCAGCTTTAAATATCTTAGATGGAAAGGAATGAAGGAGGTTAGGATGATGATAACCATGATAGTCTGATAATGAGGAGGATTGCTATTTGATGGTAAAGCAACCCCTCTTCCAGTTTTCAATACAAAATGCATATATCCAAAATTTATTTTTAGAATGACAGTGTCAATAGTCTTGTAACTGAATTGATGAAGACTTGTTTCCTTCAGCCATTTGTGTGGCAATTGTGGTTCATTATTAATTTTATCAGTATACAAAAAATAATTCAAACTGCCTCTGAAAGCCATGGATCATTGTCATCGTCAAGTAAAAATCTTAATATATTAGTATTATGAGAATTGATTGTCTTATTAGATAATAATAATGAAGTAATGTTTTCTTTCTCTGGGCTTTCTTGTTTAGAACTCTGGGGAAAGAGAGAAGGAGGAATAGAAGGAACTCAGGGTAGAGACTGGAAAAGCTGATCTGGCTCTAGGGTTGACCCTTCAAAGGATAGCTCAATATTCATATTTTCAACATTGCCTAGGGTAGCAAAGATCTCCCTGTGGTCATATATTCCAAAAATTATTGTTGAAAACAAAACCTTGTCTGTGCCAGGCAGTTTGTTAGGCATTGGAGATTTAAAGGTGAGCAAGTGAGAGACAGTTTTTATGCTTGTGGCTCTTAAAAGCTTCATGGAGGAAACATAAAATGAACGAAACCCAGATAGTGGTTCAAATTGAAGTGTCAGACCTATACAGGTTTCAGCCAGATTAGCTGACTTAGACTGTAGTCCTACAAGGTGTGTGAGAGATAAGGAAACCAAGATATAAACATAGTGTTTATTGGGGCTTAAAATCAAGCACATATGGGCTTAAATCCAAGATCAACTATGTAAGACACAATACTATGAAAAAAACAAAGAGGGTGCCTGGGTGGCTCAGTGGGTTAAGCCTCTGCCTTCAACTCAGGTCATGATCCCAGGGTCCTGGGATCAAGCCCCACGTCAGGCTCCTTTCTGAGCTGGGAGTTGGCTTCTCCCTCTCCCACTGCCATTCCCCCCGGTTGTGTTCACTCGCTCTCTTTGTCAAATAAATAAAATCTTAAAACAAACAAACAAACAAAACCCAAAAGACACAATACTCTGGTGGTAAAGAGCTTTTCACACTAATGTAATATTCCGGTTCTATCATTTCTTGGCCAAATTACTTAATTTTTTTGCATTTCAATTTCCTTGTTTAGAAATTGAAGCAGTTGATGATAGTAAGAAAGCTAACCATACGGTGATTGAGTTAGAATATGCAAAACGCAAAGGGTGAAGGGGAGTAGGAAGTACAGTCTTTCAATTACGTGGTGAATAAGTCACAGGGATAAAAGACACAGCATAGGGAATATAGTCAATTGTATTGTAATAGGGTTGCATGGTGACAGACAGTAGCTACACTTGTGGTGAGCATAGCATAATATACAGAGTTGTCAAATCACGATGTTGTACACCTGAAATTAATGTAACATTGTGTGGTAACTATACTCCAATAAAAAATATGCCAAATGCATTGAACATTGTCTGACATATATTAAATGCTAACAATTATTATTATCATTGATGCTATCATTGTTATATTCTTTTTACTATGTAACGTGAGGCAAGCTACTGGACTTGATGAACTCTAGATTTCATAATAAGCAAATGGCATAATAAAATGCTTAACTAATGATATTTTTGTTGTTCCGGTTGGCTTTTGTTGTGTAAATCTTAAAATGACAGTTCATTCCTATCTCTTGCTGTCTTATATATTAAAGAGGATCAATTGGAAGGTTATCGTGTAGAGTGACTCATGTGGGAAGAGTCAAATATTAGTCAGGGTTGCAGTTGTGTAAAGGCTTGGCTGGGCTGGACATGAAAATTGCTGCACTCAGGGTGGTCACTGTCATCCGAGTCATATTTGGGAATTCTGAACAGAGTTACTACGTATACCTACGTATAGCTTCTCTGTGCAGCATGGGAAAGGCAGATGGACTTTGGGGGGAATACCTTGAGAGTGGGTGTCCTTCCAAGAGGCTTTATGGAAGCTGGAAGCTTCTTAGGGTCCTACCTCAGTAGTCCCAGAAATCCACTTGGTGTCTTTTATTGGTCAGAGAAGTTATGATATCCAGGCCACATCTAAGCAGCAGCGAATTCAATTCCACCTGGCAAAAGGAAGGGTAACAAAGAATTGAAGGCCATCACCAGTCTACTTCCCTTTTTTTTTTAAATTTTATTTATTTATTTGAGACAGTAATAGAGAGAGAAAGCGCACGCATGCACAAGCAGGGAGGAGGATCAGAGGGAAAGGGAGAGGCAGACTCCCTGCTAAGCAGAGAGCCTGATGTGGGGCTGTATATCAGTGAGTAAGGGACAGGTGGGGCTAGGTAGGGAGAGATAAGTAGGGGGCCATGGGATCAGGCTCACAAAATACAAAAATGAGGGAAATGAAAGAAAACCAGAGATAAGGGAACAAACCAGCCATCCTGTCCTAGGTGTCAGAGGTGGGGGGTCTTGTTATAATAGCTACTTGTGACCAACCAAGAATTACCTGACCCTAAAAACGAAGTAAGCCACCGAAGGTGTTATCACTCGTCCTTACTCAATGGTGTTATCAATAGAGATGCTAAAAAGATTTAAGTTCCTTGGTTAGCTTTCTGTAAAAGACCATCCCTAAAAGCCCTCAAATGGAACCCTGTTGGGACCTCTCTCGCTCCTGAGAGCTTTTTTTCTCTATCCTTGCTTAATAAACTTCTATCACGTTACTCACTGTTCTTTGTTCCTGAGATTCATTCTTGGACTCTGTAACAAGAACCTAACTCTCCTGCATCATCAGGACCCTGAGATCATGACCTGAGCTGAAGGCAGATGCTTAACTGACTGAGTCACCCAGGTGCCCCTCTACTTCTTGAGAGATCTACCATGTAATAATCTTTACCGACTCCAGCTGCCATCATTTTCCTCATTGTCATGATCACCATCATCATGCATATTTATTCTCATTTCACATTTTGATGACCATTGTGATATAGACATTATTATTTTCACTTTTTCAAGATAAGAAAGGAAAAAGATAGCACCTAAGTGATTTAATAGAGGTCATATAACCTAGTAAGCAGAGGGGCAATTTCCATCTTAGACTTATTGGCTCCAAAGTTTCTAAAGTACAATACTTACAAGACACAGAAAACTAAAATGAAACTATCATTTCAATATTTCAACTTCTTAAAAGAAATCCTTTTCAAATCTTAAGTGAATCATCAAATATTAGAGCAAGAAGAAAATAGGAGATTATGATTTTAAATATCTTAACAATTTATATGATACATTTGATTATAGTATATTATTTAACTTTAATAAAATTTGGGTGAAATAATTAAAGTTTATGATAGATATGCCTTAAACACTATATTTTTTTATTTTTTTTTATTATATTATGTCAGTCACCATACAGTACGTCCCTGGTTTCTGATGTAAAGTTCGATGATTCAGTTGCGTATAACACCCAGTAGACACTATATTTTTAAATAGGAAATAACAATTTGTGTCTTGCTTTAAAGCTATCATCTAAATGCAAATACTGAACATTCCTGTGGGTGAAATTATCCACTATTATTAACCTGCTTATATAATTTGTTTGTTGACGTCCAATAATGAACTTTTTCTCTCAAAAGTTCAACTTTATAGCCAATAGTGCATAGCAAGTTTCTAGCATAATTATATATGAACGAATGAATATTGTCATTTCAAGTTAATATCTCAATGGAATATTTGGCAGAATACTACCAAAACTTTAAGTAAAGGCAATGTTTAATTACAAATACAGCTATTCAGTAGCACTCCCAAAAAGCAGAATTTTAGAGGGCCACTGAACAAGAACACTCAGGAGAGTCATCTTTCTCTTAAAATCTAGGCCTATGTTCTTGCATACTAATTAAATCATGCCTGTTTCATTTTAAAAGGACAGACATACTACTTGCCCTAAGGATACATTTCATTATCATGTGGAATATGAAATGTTACTCTGCTTCAGGAGATAAAAGCAATTTAATTTGAATCTCTCTGGAAACTAAAGCATCAGCATAGCTAGTCATCTGTAACATCCGTGACTATTATCTTTCAGTAAACTATGTAATACTGCCATTAATATTTGTGACATTTTTGCATACTGAGACTATCACAAAGTGATGGGATTGCATCTCACCCCCTATGGGAAAAAAAAAATCCTGTTGTGGGTGTGGCAAGTAATTTTTGCCTAGTAGATTTTTGGTTTTAGATTACTCATAGCTTTAGGAAGTGGCCAAAAGTGAAGAGCAGAATGTAATCCGTAGATAGCCAGGTGTGGACTATCCAACATCTTAATTTTATTCAAAAATAAAGTTCTTCTGAGATTAAAATATCCCACTGTAATCTCCTGAGCTTTCTAGATCAGTTTCACAGTCCATGTAGGCTTTAACCAATCATAGCATGTTGCCTAATGGTGTTAATGGGAATTCATTTCTTCTTCTAATTAAACACAGATGTAGATCTAAAATTTAAGAAAAAGAGAAAAGCTGTATTCCCCTGCCAAGCTCATAATTTCTCTTTTTTGCACACTACAGGGTCGTTGACAGTACCCAGGAGCCTAACACAGATGCACACATTAATTACTCGTTCTCTAATTACTAGGGTACCAATATAACTGCTCAACCATTCATTATACATTCTTCCCAACTTCACAAAACCCCAGAGACATATGTATGAAGCACACCACTTGGCAACATTAATTGAACCCTATTAACTCATAAAATTTATGAAAAGTGCAGCTATTAATAAAAAAAAATGGGCTCTTTCATTTAGTCCACCAAACTCACAATGTACAAATGATCATTTTCCTTGTGCTGTATATTGGATATTGGACAATGCAGCTGCTCACAGATTGTTAATTATCAGGAATACATCAACAGGATTAGACTAGAATCCTGGTGGTTAAATTAGCCAGGCTAATTTCCCATTCTGGAAGTTATGCACAGGGGTAGTTAGCTGTATAAGCAAATATAAATGGGATACTTAGCCAGGACGTTAGATTTAAAAAAAAAAGAAAAGAAAAGAAAAGAGAAAAGAAAAGAAAAGAAAAGAAAAGAAAAGAAAAGAAAAGAAAAGAAAAAACAAGAAGTAAACAAAACTACCTCAGTCATAAACTCAGTCATAACAAATCAGTGCACTCTCAATTTGTTTACTTAGACTATAATTCAATGTTAAGTACTTTTATTAGAAAGATATCTTTATTAGGGCATTTCATGTTGGAAACAGTGTAATTTTTGTGTCAGATACATTTTTCCCTCTTCATATTTTTACTATTGCTGGATCTGATCCAAACCCCAAAGCATGCATTCACAGTGACCTATGTTGGTTTACAAGTCATTTCTGGTTTATCTCCTGGTAATCCACATGTGACTCTCACCTTTAACCCATCTGGTCTATTTGTCACTCTACCAGCATGTCATCCCAATCTCCACACGATGTTTCAGGGAGCCTCGAATGTGTTCCATAGACCTACTTTAGTTTTTTGTTTTGTTTTTAGTTTCAAGTTTTTATTTAAATTTTGGCTAGTTAACATACAGTTAGTGTATCAGTTTCAGGAGTAGAATTTAGTGATTCATCACTTACATATAAAACCCATAGTGCATCACCCATTTAACCCATCCCGCATCCTCCTCCCCTCCAGCAACTTTCAGTGTTCTCTATAATTAAGACTTTGTTTTCTGGATTGCCTCTCTCTCTCTTTTTCCCCTGCTATGTACATCTGTTTGTTTTCTGAAATTCCACATATGAGTGAAATCATATGGTATTTGTCTTTCTCTGACTGACTTATTTTGCTTACCATAATACCCTTTAGCTCCATCCACGTCATTGTAAAGGGCGAGAGTTCATTCTTTTTGATGGCTGAGTAATATTCCACTGTATTCTTTGTATACCATCTCTTCTTTATCCATTTGTCAGTCAATGAACATATGGGCTCTTTCCATGGCTATGATGATAATGCTGCTATAAACATTGGGGTGCATGTGTCTCTTCAAATCAGTATATTTGTTTCCTTTACGTATATACCTAGTAATACCATTGCTGGATCATAGGGTAGTTCTATTTTTAACTTTTTGAGGAACCTCCAGAGTCGCTGTGCAAGTTTGTATTCCCACCAACAGTGTCAGAGGGTTCCCTTTTCTCCGCATCCTCACCAACACCTGTTGTTTCAACCACTCTGACAGGAGTGACATGATATCTCCTTGTAGTTTTGATTTGTATTTTCCTGATGATGAGTGATGTTGAGCATCTTTTCATGTGTCTGTGAGCCACCTGCATGTCTCCTTTGGAAAAATGTCTATTCATGTCTTCTGCCCACTTCTTAACTGGATTATTTGTTTTGGGGGTGTTGAGTTTTATAAATTCTTTACAGATATTGGAGACTAAGTCTTTATCAGATATGTCATTTGCAACTCTCTTCTCTCATTCCAAAGAGTTGCCTTTTGGTTTGTTCGTTTTTCCATCACTGTGCAGAAGCTTTTTATCTTGATGAAGTCCCAATCGTTTATTTTTTTTCTTTTGTTTTGTTTGTTTGTTTTTCTGCATCTATTGAGAGAATTGTATGGTTCTTATCCTTTCTTTTATTAATGTGGTATATCACATTAATTGATTTGCCAACGTAAAACCATCCATGCAGGCCAGGAACAAATCCCACTTGATTGTGGTGAATGATTCTTTTAATGTACTGTTGGATTCAATTTGCTAGTATTTTGTTGAGAAATTTCAAATCCATGTTCATCAGGAATATTGGCCTCTAATTCTTTTTTATAATGGGGACTTGGTCTGGTTTTGGAATCAAGGTAATGCTGGCCTTGTATAATAAGGTCGGGAGTTTTCCTTCCATTTCTATTTTTTGGAACAATTTGAGAAGAATAGATATGAACTCTTCTTTAAATGATTGGTAGAATTCCTCTGGGAAGCCATCTGGCCCTGGACATTTGTTTGTTGGGAGGTATCAATTCTATTTCTTTGCTGGTTATCAGTATGTTCACATTTTCTATTTCTTATTTTAGTTTTGGCAATTTTCTGTTTCTAGAAATTTATCCATTTCTTCCAGATTGCCCAATTTGTTGGCATTTAATTTTTCATAATATTCTCTTTTAATTGTTTATGTTTCTGTAGTGTTGATTGTGATCTCTCCTTTCTCATTCATGATTTTATGTATTTGGGTCCTTTTTCATTTTGATAAGTCTGGCCAAGGGTTTATCAATGTTATTATTTCAAAGAACCAGCTCCTGGTTTCATTGATCTATTCTATGTTTATGCTGTTGTTTCTTTTCTTTTTTCCTTTTAAGATTATTTATTTATTTATTTATTTATTTATTTATTTATTTAAGAAAGGGAGAGTGAGAGAGAGAGCATGAGTGGGAAGGTGAGGGGCAGAGGGAGAGGAAAAACCAGAATCCCTGCTGAGCAGGGACCCAATGCAGGGCTTGAACCCAGGATCTTGGGATCATAACCTGAGTCAAGGGCTTATGCTTAACTGACTGAGTCACCCATGTGCCCCTGTTGTTGTTGTTTCTATATCATTTATTTCTGCTCTAATCTTTATTATTTCTCTTCTTCTGCTGGCTTTAGGCTTCAATTGTTCTTTTTCTAGCTCCTTTAAGTGTAAGGTTTAGCTGCATATTTTAGTTTTTTCTCACTTCTTTAGGTAGGCCTGTATTCTTATATACTTCCCTCATATGACTGCTTTTGCTGCATCCCAAAGGTTTTGGACTGTTGTGTTTTCATTTTCACTTGTTTCCATGAATTTGTTTTCATCTCTTCTTTAATTTCCTGGTTGACCCATTCGTGCTTTAGTACGATGTTCTTTAACTTTCATGTTTTTCCAATTTTTTCCTTGCAGTTGACTTAAGTTTCACAGTGTTGTAATCTGAAAATATGCATGGTATGACCTCAATGTTTTTTGAGCTTGTTGAGGTCTGATTTGTGACCTAGAACATGATATATTCTGGAGAATGTCCCACTTGCACCTGAAAAGAATGTGTATTCTGCTGATTTAGGATGAAATGCTCTGAATATATATGTTAAGTTCTTTTGGTCCAGTGTGTCCTTCAAAGCCATTGTTTCCTTGTTGGTTTTCTGTTTAGATGATCTGTCCACTGATGTAAGTGGAGTGAAAAAAAAATCCTTATTGTATTATTATCCATGAGTTCCTTTATGTTTGTTATTAATCGTTTTATAAATTTGGTAGTGCCAAGTTGGGGGCATAAATATTTACAATTGTTAGATTTTCTTATTGGATAGACCCCTTTATTATGATGTAATAATAATAATACATGTCTTCCTCTCTTTTAACAGTCTTTGGTTTGAATTCTAGTTTGTCTGACATAAATATTCCTATTCTGGGTTTCTTTTGACATCCATTTGCATGATAAATATTTCTCCATCCCCTCACTTTTAATCTACAGGTGTCTTTAGGTCTAAAATGAGTCTCTTATAGGCAGCATATAGGTAGGTCTTGTTTTATTTTTTTAATTAATTTATTCCCCACCACACCCTATGACTTTTGACTGGAGCATATAGTCCATTTACATTCAGAGTAATTATTGATAAATATTAATTTAGTGCCATGTTATTACTTGTTTTTTCATTGTTTCTGGAGATTTTCTCTATCCCTTTCTAGACTTCGTCACTTTTGGTCTTACTTTCACACTCAAAGAGTCCCCTTTAATATTTCTTGTAGGACTGGTTTAGTAGTCATGAACTCCTTTAGTTTTTGCTTCTCTAGGAAAATCTTTGTCTCTTCCCCTATTCTGACTGATATCCTTGCTGGATAAACTATTCTTGGCTGCATATTTTTCCCTTTCAGCACATTGAATATGTCATGTCACTCACTTCTTGCCTGCCAAATTTCTCTGGAAAGAGCTGCTGCCAACCTTATTTTTCTTCCCTTTCAATTTAGGGATTTCTTTTGTCTTGCTGCTTTTCAAGTTTTTTTCTTTATCTCTATATTTTGCAAATTTAACTAAGATATATCTTGGTGTTAGCCTGCTTTTGTAATTTTGATGGGCGTTCTCTGTCCTTTCTGGATTTGAATGTCTGTTTCTTTCCCCAGATCAAGGAGGTTTTCAGCTATAATTTCCTCAAATAAACCTTCTGTCCCCTTTTCTCTCTCTTCTTCTTCTGGGGCTCCTATGATAGGAATGTTATCACCCTTCATGGAGTCACTGAGTTCCCTAAGTCTACATTTGTGATTCAATACCTTTCTTTCTTTCTTCTTTTCAGCCTCATTGTTTTCCATAATTTTAACTTCAATATCACTTATCCATTCCTCTGTGTCTTCCATCCTTGTCCTTACATACAGTCAATCTCAAATCTCAGTTATTGAATTTTTCATCTCATCCTGATTAGTTTTTAGGCCTTTTATCTCTGCAGTAGGGACTACATGGTGTATTCTATGCTTTTCTCAAGCCCAGCTAATATACATAAGGTTATTGCTTTAAATTCTAGATCAGGCATATCACTTATGTCTGTTAGAATTAGATCCCTGGCCATGACCTTTTCTTATTCTTTCTTCTGGGATGAATTCCTCCATCTTGGTATTTCGTCTAGATCTCTCTCTTCTTCTGTGTGTTAGCAAAACCTCTTATTTTTCCTGCTCCTGAGTACAATGGCTTTATGAAGAAGAGGTCATATACCGGGGGGCCTGGTGTTTCAGAAAGTGTCTCTAGCATACGCTGCATGCACTCTGCTGCTATGTTTTGGCTGCTCTTTCCCTCAGGTCAGTCCTCTGCAGTTTCCCCTTGCCTGCAGTGGGGAGTGTTTGAACCTTGGCCAGAGTGTGGTGAGTTTTAACTAGGTTGGGCTGGTCTGATTGTTAAAAGATACCTAATGCTATTTCCACTAGAGCTAAAGCTTTGAAGAATTCTGTGGTCAACAGACTCAGTGCATGAGGGGTTTTGTGCTGATCTTTTGGGGGAAGAGTCTGCTGCTCTGGTTTTTAGGCACAGTTGCCAAAGAAAAGCAGTACAGCAGAGCACGGGGGAGTGGGACTTGGTGTAAGCTGCTTAGGTCACCACTGTTGGTCCTGTGCTGCTTACTGAAGTTAGTTTATGCTGAGGGACAGGGGAGAGAAATGTGCCAGCTCCTTCCCTCATCCTCATAGTAGGGAGTTTGTGCCTGCTGCTGTCCAGGAAGCCCTCCCAGAAGGGCAATCTCCCCTCTTCTGTCCAAGGCTTACCTTAGATACCTGTCTTCACCCTGTCTGTACCCAGGCTGCCTGCTCTCCTGGTGGCCCAGTGCACCCATGTTCTGTTACAGACAGGCCAGCTGAGTTTTAAAACTCCAAACTTTAAGGACCTGGTGTGGCAGGGACCCACATTGTTCCTCTGGGGGACTGTTTTGTCGTGTTGGGACTGATGTAGGTTTGTTTCATAGCACGAAAGCATAGGGATGTAGGTTTTGGAGTAAAGCACAACAAGGAGCTGGTGTCCAGGTTAGTTACCCTCAGCCGGTATCTCTGCACCTGTGCCAAGGGAGGGGGGAGGGTAATGGTGTCTGCTGGGTCTTTTGTCCCTGGAGAGGCAAAGCCACCTCTCCCAGATGCACTCCAAGAAGAGAGAATCATCTCTCCCAGTGCATCCTGGGGGATCCTTAGTTAGCACTTTTTGCCCCTGGGCTGTCAGCCTTCTTTCTCCCCAAGAGTACTGCAGCATCGTGACGGCTTCACACTGGCCACACCATGGACCTCTAAAACTCTGGTCTTTGAGCCCCTGGTTGTAAAAACTCATGAAAATCAGCCCTTTCATTTTCCCAATCAATGGCTTTGGGGACGTGTTTTCCTTGTGTGATCTGATGTGTGCTCCAATCTCTCTCTCTTTCAGTGACCAGGACTCCCTCCCCTCCATAGCACCCCCAACCCATTTCTCCCCCAAACCACATTTCCACAGCTCCTACCTTCCCCAATGTGGCCTCTTCTCTCCCTCTAGTTGTGCAGTTTGTTCTGTCAGTCCTCAGATTGATTTTTTGGGTATTCAGAATGATTTGATATTTATCTAGCTGTGCTGGAAGGAAAAGGCAAGCCTATGGTCCTCCTCCTACTCTGCGATTTTTAATCCGTCACCCCCTTCTTTTTGAAATATATAAACTGTTGTGCCTCTAGTATTTATTCTAACTTTCCCAACTGTCACTCCTGAATTGATGTCTCCCACGCACATTGATTGAACAGATATTGGTGCCATGCATTTGATTGGTCTCTACAGATACAACAGTGAGCCAGATGAAATGTAGAACAAAATAGAAGATCTGACAGTTTTGTGAAGAAGGGAGTTAAATGCAAAAGGCATTAAATACAAAAAAGGCTGGGAAACACATCATAGCAGAAATGCAGACTGGTAGAACCCAGGACTTGTGAAGCATAACAACTAATGCATTTGTTATCTAGCATGGGATGCCTTGTTTGCCTACTTATATTTTTATGTATTTACATTTTTTTCTGGAGTTGAATTGCTTTGTATCTTTTATAGACACAAATTTATATGAGACCCTTATTTAAAAATTTAATGTCATAAAGAAAATCCTGAAAGTACAAGGATATCTGACTTCTTCACTTGTACATACTAGGATATTTTTTGGTGATTTTAAAACAAATTTCGATAGTAAAAATAGATTAGTCACAAATTTTATTTTTCTATTTTGTTCATAGCAACCTGGGTATTTCTCAACAAAATAAGATACCATGCAGGATCTAATAAAGAGTGGAATAGTAAAACCATTGTTTTGGCTCTTCCTTATTACCTTTCTTGAAGTTAGGATGCAAGTTTTACCATCCCTTTAATATAAGTAATCATTGTTAAATTTCTTTACGTGGACATGGCTTAAATTGTTAGCTACCTGATAAATGAGTGGATGACTTTACTTAAATATGCTAAACCAATAAGATTACAATTGTAATCTTGTATCTATGCAGATTGAAAATGGCCTAGAAAAATTCAATCACACTCTTCCTGAAAAATTCTCTGCATGTATTAAAAGTGGTTTGAATGTCTTTTTTTTTTCAGTTTTACCATATGATTAAAATATCTAAATAATGCATACAAATAATTAAATAAGATCCTAGTTTGGTTGTATATTGGGAAAGAGTGGTAAAACTCCTTAGATTGTATGAAACTTCCTTAAAATATATATCTTATTTGAGATAAGGCCACAAAACCTGAGAGGGCAAGTTGGTGATTTATTAAATTAAAAGAATACTTTCACCAGTTGCCTTGCCAACTACTTAACTGTGTCTCTTAGGTTAAGAACAAATATATCTTATTTTATAACAGTGAAACAATAATTGTGTCTTATAAAATATCACTTCTTTTGAATGAAGATGAGAGGATCCAAAAGCCTCTCTCAAATTTAGTTTCACCAGTGACAGTTCTGATTATTCAGGATACAAATCTATGCTACAAAGTAGGGCAAGGAAAAGATAGATGCCTGACATTTAGCAAGTTAACATTTAAGTATATTTTCCTGAAAAAA
This sequence comes from Ursus arctos, assembly GCF_023065955.2. Lineage (NCBI taxonomy): Eukaryota > Metazoa > Chordata > Mammalia > Carnivora > Ursidae > Ursus > Ursus arctos. The sequence continues at coordinate 27,881,282 of NW_026623111.1, read as the reverse complement.
AATTTGTAAAATATTATGTTCTCCACACCATGCTTGATACTTCAAGTACAGTTATGCTATAATGAAGGAGAACCAAAAGCACAAAGTCATGTAAGAGAGAATTCGAATGTTAGGTGATATATGGTATTTGAAGATAAAAATAGGTCACAGAGAGGACGTAGAACAAGGACATCTAACCTGCTCTCTGGTCGTCTGCTTAATTATTGCATGTCAGATACATTTAATCTTAAAGCTGAGAGCTGCTGAAATGTAATGCAGAAGTCGGATTTCATAGGGAAAGCCTGTAGAATAATTTATTTTTCCATTTGAACAGGGTTGGAAATGTAGGATTTGCCAGACTGAAATAGGAAGTTGTAGAAAATGATAAGGAGTGTAGTTTTATCCAAAGTCTACTTGGAAGCCAATGAAGTATTTAAAGCACCCAATGCTAATAGATTTAACTAGCATTTGTATTACCAAAATCACATCTCTTTCACGATATTTCAAACTATCCACTCTTTGACTTACATCCTGAATCCTTCCGTGTTGTTCATTTTAGGACTTCCACTCCAAAAACCCTTTGACTCACTAAGGTATCTACCATACCAACACCATGACTTTTTATATTATCTATCAATTCCGTCATGTCTCTCTTTCTTTACCACACTTAGATCATTTTGTTGATAAGGTGAAATGCTTACGAGCTTGCAAATTTAATTCCTTTTCCTTTTTCTTTCTCAGTGAGGTCTTCTGGAAAACTCCAAACCTTATTAATTCCAAGGCTCTGCCTACTCCTATCCTGCATCCAAATTGTCCTCCAATAGTACTAATAGTATTTTCTCTAGTAATTTTATTTTCCAATTTTTTTCTCCTTAATCTTCCAACACTCCTCAATCTTAGTTGAAGTTATTAAATTATATTTCATTGAGCAAATAAATTGATCAATAAAAGGCAATTTTTCTCTCCACCATCAAATACTTGTACCTGTACCTGTATACAAGTTATTCTGTTTCAGTAAATGAACTCTTCTTCACATTTAGCTGAGGCCAACCTGTCAACTTTTGCTTAATCAGACCATTTCCACTGTCTTCTATACCTGCAAAGTTCTCCTGTTTTCTGGCCTCACGTTTTATTACATTTAAATATCATTACATTTCATTACAGTTAAGTCAAACCAGACTTATGTTCTCCTTCAAAAGGGTGTCTAAAATTCTAAAATATATTATTTGTGATGATGTTTTTTGCCAAGATAGAAACATACATTGTAAGATGAGTATGTATGTTTCATTGATTTTTTTTTAAGATTTATTTATTTATTTTAGAGAGAGAGAGAAAAAAGAGAGTGCACCACCAGGGGGAGGGGCAATGGAAGAGGAGAGAATCTCTAGCTGGTTCCCTGGTGACCATGGAGCCTGACATGGGGCTCAATCCCAGGATCCTGAGATCATGACCTGAGCTGAAGTGGAAAGCTTAACCAACTGAGCCACCCAGGCGCCTCTTCACTGATTTCTTACAGGAAGATATGAATTGCTTTTCTCTTTGGAGAGACTTTTGTGATATTCCTTCCATGTAAACCACTATAACTCCAATATGAATTGAAATTTTCACAATTCATACTATCATTTAAGTTTTAGAAGGTTAAATAAAGGACAGAAACATATTCTTGCTACTGTAGAAAATGAAACAACAGTAGTTTCCTCTCCTTGACATAGAGTCCTTCATGAATTTTCCCAGGGTAGTATCTCCATGGTATTTTTTAATCATCTACCTCTTCTAGGCTTTTTATTTTATACTATTTTTCTTCATTTTTTGAAAAGTATTTCTAATTTTATTAACATCTTGTGAAGAGACTCATTTGCATGTAATTAGTTTCTTCATAAAATGATTTCTCTTTCTGAAATTATGCAGTAGCACATTATGGAACAATCAAATTATCAGCCTCTCTTCCAAGGATCAATTCAACACTCAGAAATTATGATGAGTGAGATTCTCCATCATTAAAACTGCATGCAAATTCTTTAGAGCTGTCAAAGCAACATGATGCTGGTTATTTAATGTGTTTATGACTATCAGGAGTTAATGGCATTTTGTAACAAGATAGAATTTTCTAGGAAGTTAATCTCTCCGTGAGTGGAATTATGTGGCTGAAGGCCTAAAAAATCCAAAGGAGCAGTCTATTACTATTTCCAGGTCTCTGCTTCCAAACTATAGTCAGTCTACCATCTTTCTGATCTACACATGAATGCTGCATGATCTAACAGGAATCTGATAGATTTAAAAATCAGTGAATTTTTAGCATTCCATCTAATCCAATGAAGTATTTAGTCAATTTAGTCAATTGAGTCATCAAATGAAAAGCTAATGAATGGAGCAGTAGCTTTGTTGTTTTTCCCCCAGGTCTTACAAATATTGATAGATTCTCCTTTTACTGATAGACACATTTAATTTTTCCACCTGAAGATAAATATGGATTAAATATTTTCCAAGGTATTCACATTAATCAATGTTTAAGTTTCAGAAATGAAATATATTGCCACCAAACAAACAAAGAAATAAATAAGCAAAACCCAAGATGACACATATATAATGGTACAGTTTATTTCTCCGCAGAAATCACCTTATAAGATCAAATATGTTGCAGATCAAAAGTAGAAAAGACAAAGCAAATGTAGCTCTTCTGTTTCATTTATTTTGGTATTTTTTCAACTTTAATGGGTTACCTAGGGATCTTATTAAAATTAAGATTTGGGTTCGATAAGGTGGGTGTGAAGCTTGAGATTCTTCATTTCCAAAAGGCTGCCTCACTAGCTGATGCTACGGGTCTTCTGAGTTGATGCCACTTTGAATAGCAAGGCTCCATAATGAACATGTTTCTAGAAAAGAAGGGCTTCTTATTGTATGTAGTGGCTTATTTTCCTGGGATACTTTTGGTGTTTATCAGGCTTATTTTTTGTATCAACTATTTACTAGTGATATTACCTGCATCTAAATGTGTGGTTAGTCAGGATCAAATCCCTATGCAGCTCTTAAACACGCCAGATGTCTTGCCCTCAGTCAAGACCTGCTAAATAGTGGGGTTCTCAAATTTCTATCCATAAACGACTCTAAAAGTGTTTACAAGGTATGCACATATTTGAGATCCAAAATATGTCTATCATAGGGACTAGAATGATGGTTATTTACACACTTGAGGGAAAAGAAGTAAGCCTCCTAAATTTTTTACCTCTATTTCTGCCTGTTTGAGGTCCTTTTAATCCAATGACATTTTTTTGTTTGTTTGTTTCAAACTGGAAAGAATTGATCTCTAACCAAAAATACAAAAATTTCTCACTAATGCTATATATCATCCAGTTTACTCTAAAGATATTCTATTTTGTTGCTGATTGATTGCATTCTTATGCTGTTATAAGATCCTAAAACCATATATGGACTATTAACCATGCCTGCCTATTAATGACCGCTCTTTTACTTGTTGGCAAATGGAAAAGCAATGTCCCAGGAAAGTCCTTCAGTGTATCATTGTGATAAGCCTTATACACAATGTAACAGTAGTACTATTTTGATTTGGTATCCTGGTACTACAGAAACAAAACAAAACAAAACACGAACCCTCAGGATGTATGGTTTAGTTTAAAGCATTGCATAGTATTTCTCTCAGAAGAAAACTGATAGAGATAATGAATCCATGTAACCTGATTATCAAGGTAGAAAAAGATACAAAACAGAAGACTCCAAGAATAATTATCATGCTTTAAAATCTTTTGTTTTGGATAAATTTGTAACCCTCAGTCAGCATGCCAACTCAAACTGCATTTTTTTTTCAAACTTAAGTATCGCTTCAATTTTAATAGTGATATTAGGTTTCTTAAAGGAAACAGTAAATATTTTAGTTATTATTTTAATTTTGTATATAACATATGATCTCTGTATATAATTTGTTTTATATGATGAAAGCATTATGATATATTAAAAGACATACATCCAGTACTATATCATTTCTACTGAAAGATGGAATGGTAAAGTTTTAAGTTCTCATCTTATTAAGCCTAATATTGAATTAAAGCAGATTGGTAACTGCCTGAAAGTCTCTTGCACTGAGCTTTTATACGGCTAGTGTCACTTTTAAAGCAGATGGCTGTTACTCCCACTCTGAGCCCAGAGTGTCCATTGTAAATAAGAACTTTATTTGGAATACATTTGCCAGTTTATTCATGGCAAGTGATAGTGTTCACCACGTAAATGTTAAAATGAAAGTAAAATGGTAATTTCCAGTCTTATTTCAAATAAATATTTAAATTAATAAACTTTTAGTAAAGTATACCTTTTCAAATTAACCTTCATTATGAAGATGCAATATTTGTTGTTTGCTATGTGCTGGGCACTATTCCGAGAATATTTGGTGGATTATCTCACTCAATTTTTACAATTCTAGGAAATGTACTATTAAAGTACCCATCGGGCAGATGATGAAATCAAGGCACAGAGAAGTTGTGTAACTTACCCAAGGTCATAAAGTTATTAAATTTTAGGAACCAGAAATTCAGAAGACTTTTATAAGCTTCAAATTCTTGTTATTAACTATCATCTACCATCAGGCTCATGTTGGTGGCCAAAAAGTCATGGTGCCACATTGAAATCTTGGTAAGTTATTTTTTCCCAATTTCTACATTTGCGAGGGATCAAACTTAAACCATCCATAATTTGTTGTGTTTAATATGTTTAACAAACTTTAGGATGAGACATCGTTCCTTCCATATGTATAATTTCTAATAAATGAGTAAATATATAACTTAAATAAATGTTTTTATCTATGAATAATACATAGGTACAAATATTAAAGAAATTTAACTCACATTATGCCATATTAATAAGCAGAATTTTTATTTCTATGTTTATCAACATACTATAACAGTTTTATTATTAATTTAAATCATAAAGAAAGATTAATGAAATCATCTTTAATTTAGATTACTAGTGTATATGAATTACTAGTGTAGTTTAAACAGAAAGACTGTAGGCCTGCTTCTTTAGACTATGGTTCAGTGGTTCTGGAGTAAAGCAGAGCCATATTTTACTTTTAACAGCTTTATTAAAGTATAATTGAGATGCAAAGAACTGTACATATTTCATGTGTACAGTTTTATGAATTTGGACATTTGCAGACAACCATGATACCATAACCAGAATCAAGATAATAAATTTATCCAACACCTCCCAGAGTCTTCTGTGTCCTTGGCTTCTTGTTTGTTTGCTTTTGGGTAAGAACAATTAATATGAGATTTACCCTCCCAACAAATTTTGAAGTGTATGATATCATATTGCTAACCGTAGACAAACTATAATCTCTAGACCTCATTTATCTAGCATAACTGAAACTTTATACCCATGAAACAACTCTCCATTTCCCATAACCCCCAGCCCCTAGCATCCAGTTGTATAGTATTTTCTGCTTCCATGTGTTTTACTATTTTAGGTATCTCAAATAAGTGGGATCAATAGGTATATACCCAAAGGATTGAAATCAGGATTTCGAGGGTATATCTGCATTTCCATGTTCATTACAACATTATTTACAATTGTCAAGACATTAAAACAACCCAAATGCTCCCTGGCAAGTGAATGGATAAATGAAATGTAGAATACACATACTTTGGAATATACTCAGCCTTTAAAAAAAGAAGGAAACTCTGCCATTTGTGACAATATGGATGAACCCAGAGGACATTAATAAGTGAAATAAGCCAGTCATAGCCTTAATTTAATATTACAATTTCCTCAGTTCTTCAGATATGCACCAAATATTGAGATTTACTCAGCTAAATTAATCTAATACATAAAAGCAATGTAAAGACTGTTTATTTGTTTTGTTTTGTTTTAATTTCCAGCATGGTTATGTAGAAAATTCACTTTTTTTTTGTATTTAAAATATTAATGTCAAGCATATAGAATACACTTAGTACTTAATAAAATTATGTCTTTAATTAATTAGAAATAAAATCTAGCTTCCTAGTTTATTCATACTCCATGGAGACAATCTGATATAATACATAAGATTTGAATCTTTAAGCCACATTTCTGAAATGTTTTTAAGTTTCTGAAAGAAGTTCTTTCCCAAACACACATGTTTCCAACATGCTATATACAGCAGATCATCTCACTGGTGTCTGGACAGCTGGAGTTCTTGGAGTTCCATCCTGATACCTCAGGTCCTCTCCATCTTTTCTCCTGTAATCTGACCACACACAACTTCATCCTTGACTCCATTTTACCTCCTTATGTCTCCTTATTATTCATGGCTTTTGATGACACGTAGTTGCATTTATCATGGCTTGTATGGACTATGACGTTTGCTCATTGCCTTTTCTGTATGTATATCCTTTGGTGTCAGTTCCTTTATTCCCAATAAAGAATATGATTTGGCCCAAAAAATTACAGATATTCTTTGGTAAGATTTGTTTTTCCTTCTAGTTACTTATTGACTGATACTCATCTTATTATCTACTCATCTGTGACTACAGAGATGATTTATATGGTAACCAATACAGTCACTTACCAAAAAGAACTGCTAAACTGTTTCTTCAACAACAGATTGTGGATAAAGTAGTTTCCTTTCAAGAGAAATCTGTGGCTGTTAAAGGTATCTGAAAGATAAAACAAAAGGAGAACCAAAACTTGTCTCTCAATATCAGAACAAATTGATCCATCCAATTCTTTGTAACTCACCAAAACAATGACACCTTTATTCAAAAATGGGTTTATTGTTTAAAATAAAGAATTATATGTCTATTTGTATATTTTATTAAGATGTGAAAGTCAAATCCAAATCACCATTTATTAAATATAAATACATAAAATGCTTATTACATAATTTCACGTTTTTAGTGGGAAGTTTTCCTAGGTCTAAAAAAAGGTTTAATAACAAAAAGAAAGAAATGACAAAAAGACATCAGTTCAGAGATTCAGTATAGTAACTTACATAAATTGTTATTACTTTTGATATAATATGTATTAAAATTAAGTAAGCATGTTTATTTTCTGAATAAATTGTTGCTGAACAAACTCAAAAGAAGTCATAAAATCACATCTAAAAGTGCATTACTAAATTACAATTTAAAAATTAGAATTATGAAAATTTTAAATTATGAACTTATTTAAGAAAGCAAAAGACTATTGCAGAACGAGTCCTTTAATCTCAGAGTCTTCTTTTTCTCCTGACATTGCAGTGAAATTAATTTTAAAGTTTCAGTATATAGAATTGTAATTTTCATATGTATGCTTCCATAGAGAAATTATGCTCTAAACTAAGAAAAACTAGTTGTTAATTAGTTTTGCTTTTATTGTTAGCCTTAAACTTTTCAGTTTTAAATTACTTCAGACATTTCACTAAGTTAAAAACAATTCATAGATGATTGCATTTTGGCAGTAGCAATATTTGAACAAACCATATATTTGATCAAGGAATAAATTCATAATGAGTTGAAGCTGAAGTTTCATAATTTCACTATCTAGCGTATATTAAAATCTCTATAAAGTCATTTTGTCAATTACAAGATAATTTCTTCTTTAATAAGGAAAAATGCAATGTCACTTTCTGACCATGAATTTTGTAACACAATATGTTCAGTGATTAGTTTCTTCATTTAAAACTCTTGCATTTTGAGAAATTTCATCACTAATATTATAATTTCCTAAATTGAATATGTGAACCAGTTGCCAATTTTGAGAAATAAAAAAGAAAAAAAAATGTTTCTAAGTTTTGTGATGAACATTTCAGTTCATGTAAATCATCTGAAAGCCAGAAACACTCTTGCCTCTACCTTTATTTTGTCCTCCCCTTTTTCACACTGAATTTCTTATAACTTATGGGGGCTACTGCCTATTTTTCAATTACATCGATGAGTTTCTATTTCTATTGCTGGGTCCTAGGCAGACACTCTGTTTTCCTTTACTTTTTATCAGACAATCTCTTACTTAACACATGAGCTAACTCTCTGTTAACAAAACAGAATTTATTTCCTTCAATGTCATCTTACTTCCCTGCCCCTTGTGAAAAACTGTTTCAAGTAACCTTTGGGCTAGCTTATTAAATTTTCTTACTAGCCTTTAAAGCATGTTTCAAATTGGAAAAGATTCTTCACACCATACAATACAATATAGTAAATGCTTATAATGAACAGATCAAGAATTGGCAAAAACTAACTTCCACAATTCACTTTTCTAATCCCTGCTCTTGGGACAGAGTACTTTCAGGCTTGTGACATTCTTCCATGTGGACTAAATATCTCTCACAGGAAATGTCATAAAAGTCCTCCCCCCTTTAAAATTGCAGTGTATTTGTCTTTTTTTATTGAAGTATAATAGACATAGAATTTACATCAGCTCCTGGTGTACAATATATTGATTCAACAATGCTGTACGTTACTTGATGCTCACCAAAGTAACCGTTGTCACCATCTGTCACCACACCTATGGTGTGCTTTTCATCTCCATGACTTATTGATTTTATAACCCTCTTAATCCCTTTTATCTGTGTTGCCATCCTCATACCTACATCCCCCCTGACAACCACAAGTTTCTTCTCTATATTTAAGAGTTTGTTTAGTTTTTTAGATTCCACATATAAGTGAGATCATATGGAATTTGTCTTTCTCTGAGTTATTTCACTTACCATAATACCCTCTAGGTCAAACCATGTTGTCACGAATGGGCAGATTTCATTCTTTATTATGGCTGAGCAATATTCCAGTGAGTGTATGTGTGTATCTTCTTTATCCATCCATCTATGGATGAGCACTCGGGTTGCTTCCATATCTTGGATATTGTAAATAATGCTGCAACAAACATAAGGATGCATATATCTTTTCAAGTGAGTGTTTTCACTTTATTTGGGTAAATACCTGACAAAAGAAACAAAAGCAAAAATAAACTATTGGGACACCAAAATCAGAAGTTTTTACCAGTGAAAAAAACCATAACAAAACAAAAGGGCAACTGGTGAATGGGAGAAAATATTTGCAAATGATATGTCTGATAAGGGGTAAATATCCAAAATATATAAAAAACTTTCATGACTCAACACCAAACTGAAACAAACCAATGTACAAAGGATCTGAGTAAGTATTTTTCCAAAGAAAACATAGAGATGGCCAACAGATGCATGAAAAGGGGCCCAACATCACTAATCATCAGGGAAATGTAAATCAAAACCACAGTAAGATATCACCTCACACCAGTCAGAATGGCTAATATCAAAAAGGCAAGAAATAACAAATGTTGGCAAGGATATGGGGAGAAGAACCCTCATGCACTGTTGATGAGAATATGTATTAGTGCAGCCACTGTGGAAAATAGTATGGAGGGTCCTCAAAAATATTAAAAATAGAAATATCATATGATCCAATAGTATTACTACTAGGTATTAACCCCCCCAAAAAAACACAAAAGTGGTGAGCTTGTCTTTTAACCTGTACGAGCCCTGGTGGTGGGGAGCTGAACCTCCTCTGAGCCAACCATTTAGTAATATACCAAGGCTGAACTTTTATAGGACTGTCCTTAGAGCAGACCGGCTCCTCAGGAATAATTTTTCTCCAAATCTGTGACATAAGAAGCAGTGAGCTTACTTTCCCCTAATACCTGGTTAGAAAAGAAAAGTGGTAGGTCAATCACTATTGGCTCAATGTTTTCATTTAGTTATAGAAACATAATGTGTGTTACTACCATGGAAATCAAAACTGTCCCCAATGGTTTTCAATGATACTTTTTTAATTGATTCATTATGAACTACATTAAAGTAAGAACACATTTTTCTTATAGCTCCAGAACTTAAAGAAGAATCTAGAACATAATAGACAAGAAAGCGCCATTATTGAGTGAACTCCCAAATCAATGTTTTGTTTAAATAAAAGCATCGATATGATTGTGAAGTCTAAATATATCGATGTAAGTTTTTATTTTATCTTAATCACTTTCTCTCTTTTATTCTATTCTGGAGACACGTTCACAGACACACCCATAAATCATGTTTACCAGCTATTTGGGCATCCCTTAGCCCAGTTCATTTGACACATAAAATGAACCATTACAGCAATTATCTACAATTTGCCATAAGATAAATATACAAATATAACCCAAGAGTTTAAACTTTCAGTACTAAACACGGCTGAAAGGATACATGAGAATTTATCTATGAGTATAGTCTCTCTGATCAACTTTTGGAAAACCTAGAAAATTCCATGCAAACTATGCTAACTGGGAGACCACAACTGACTTTCAAAGAATTTAGGTGCTCCATCCGAAGCTTTTCATCTTCACTATTTTACAATTCCTGTAAAAATTCTGACACAACTTCTTAAATGATTTCTATAGATCTCCTAAGAGTAATGTGGATGAGAATACAAAACATGTCACAAAGAAGTATATTCCATTCGGGGTGACATAAAAGTGTGTTGGAATTAGTTTTCTATTTTTCAACACTGATGTTATAAATACTGGATCTATGGATGTTGTTTTGGTTTGTTCAGTTTGTTTTGTATTTCTTTTGAAGCTGTGCAGAGAAAGAAACTCTAACTTCATTCTTGTCATTCACAATAAGCCATTTATAGACTTTGACAGTATTCTTATTGATTTCACTATTTCCCCCAACAAATAAAACAGTTCAAAATGTAGCCTTAAGTGCAAAAGCAAGTAGTGTGCTAAGCCACTGTCAGTCATGACCAGAGTAGGCTTTGATTTCATATCAATTTTACTTCTCCATAAATGCAATTTGGGAATAAATATTGCTATGAAAATAGAGTGAAAGATTTTAAAGTGATTGCAATGAAGGCAATTGAATATATTTTGTGCCCAGTACAATTTAATTTGCTAGTGCTTATTTTATTTTTAACATTCTCTAGAACTCAGTATATGATTGTCTGTCTTCCAACTCCCCAAACGTTTGGATGAAATGATCATTTAGAAATTATTTACCTTTCTCTCCTCTAAGAGTGACTTGTACCTTTCCACCTATAAGAACTTGCCTCTTTACTTTTCACTTTCTCAGATACTATCATTCCTAAGTATTCAGCTCAAAATCTAGGTCCTCCCGCAAAGGTTTCCATTACATGATCTGTAAATTATCCAAAAATAGTGCAAACAAAAAAAAAAAATGTAGCATATGCACTTTTGGAGTGACTATTTCCATAATTAGGATCAGCTTCTAATATACAGAAAAATCACATAAATTATGATTCACAATGAAATTCTTTGTAAGTGTGATTGTTTTTATGGCTGCATTAGTATTTCATTGTGTATTTCATAATTTATTCAACCAATGCATGCTATTAGGACATCTCAGTTCTTTCCAGTCATTTGCAATTAAAAATAAACTTTATGCATATGTCGCTTTACATACTGCTGGTTCATAATTAAGATGGAGTCCTAGAAGAGAATTGGTGAGTCAAAGTTTTAGTTCATACGTAGTGTTGTTAGATTTTGCTATTGCTATTTTTGTCTTCATTAGAGTTGCACCCACTTGCATTGCCTCGAGCCTGGGAGTGCATGAATCCTCACAGCCTCAAAAATGGCAGATGTTGTCAAACTTCAGCATTTTTGCAAATCTTTAGTTTTTAAAACTAAACCAAAAATGAGATCTCAGTTTAATTTTAAATAACATTTTAAATTTACATGAAGGCGATCGAGTATTTTTCATAAGTTTAACAGACATGTAACCGTTCATTTCTTTTCCTGTGAACTGTCCTAAATTAGTTCTGTAAGTTTGTTGTTCTTTTTATTGACTTTTAGAGCACTCTTTACACTGTGTCTATCAGACTTTTGCCTTATATATTTTGCAAAGGCAAATACATACATACTTAAATACACAATATATATGACCTCCCAAAACATTTTTAATGCACTTAAATTTATCAATCTTTTTATTGCTTCAAGATTTTCAGTCATCATTATGAAACTGTTCTCCCTTCCCAAAATGTAAGGGAATCCAGAAGAAGTTTCCTATAAGAAGTTATTCAATTTCCATTTACATTGTGGTATTTTTAAAATTAGGAATTTATCATGGTGAATAGTAACATACAGAGATGTAGCAGGTTAGCACAAGGTTCCAGAAACCAAGCAGAAAAAAATATATACAGATTAACTTTCCGTCCTCTTTTTTTTTTTCTCTTCCTGCCTCCCTTCTATCATTTTTTTCCATTCTATGCTTCTTGTTATTCCCATTTTGTTTCCTTAAGTGTTTATGAAGACAAACAAGTATATTATAAAACAAGATAGTTCAAATAAAACCTGAGGCAAAAGAAAAAAATTACCCCCATAAGAAAAAGGAGTGCTCATGCACTGTTGGTGGGAATGCAAGCTCGTGCAGCCAGTGTGCAAAACAGTATGGAGGTTCCTCAAAAAAATAAGAAAAGATTTACCATTTGATCCAGTAATTCCACTGATGGGTATTTATCTAAAGAAAATATTAATTCAAAAAGATATATACATTTGGAGTTTATCTTTGTGTATGATGTGAGAGAGTGGTCAAGTTTCATTCTTTTGCATGTAGCTGTCCAATTTTCCCAGCACCATTTATTGAAGAGACTGTCTTTTTCCATTGGATATTTTTCCTGCTTTATCAAAGATTAGTTGCCCAAAGAGCCAAGGGTCCATTTCTGGGTTCTCTATTCTGTTCCATTGGTCTGTTTTTGTGCCAGTACCATGCTGTCTTTGTGATCACAGCTTTGTAGTACAGCTCGAAATCTGGCAATGTGATGCCCCCAAATTTGTTTTTCCTTTTCAACAGTTCCTTGGAGATTCGGGGCCTTTTCTGTTTCCATACAAATTTAAGGACTATTTGTTCCAGTTCTTTGAAAAATGTCCTCAGTATTTTGATCGGGATAGCATTGAAAGTGTAGATTGCTCTGGGTAGCATGGACTTTTAACTATGTTAATTCTTCCGATCCATGAGCATGGAATATTTTTCCATCTTTTTGTGTCTTCCTCAATGTCTTTCAAGAGTGATTTATAGTTTCTAGAATATAGATCCTTTAGGTCTCTGGTTAAGTTAATTCCAAGGTAACGTATGGTTTTGGTGCTATTGTAAATGGGATGGATTCCCTAATTTCTCTTTCTTCAGTCTCGTTATTCGTGTATAGAAATGCAACTGATTTCTGAGCATTGATTTTGTATCCTGCCACATTACTGAATTGCTCTATAACTTCTAATACTTTGGGAGTGGATTCTTTTGGGTTTTCCATATAGAGTATCATGTCATCTGCGAAGAGAGACAGTTTGACTTCTTCTTTGCCGATTTGGATACCTTTTATTCTTTTTGTTGTCTGATTGCTGTTGCAAGGACTTCTAGTACTATGTTGAATAATAGTGGCCAGAGTGGGCATCCTTGTTGTGTTCCTGATCTTAAGAGAAAGGCTTCCAGCTATTCCCCATTGAGAATGATATTTGCTGTAGGCTTTTCATAGATGATTTTTATGAGATTGAGGAATGTACCCTCTATCCCTACACTCTGAAGGGTTTTAATCAGGAAAGGATGCTGTATTTTGTCAAATGCTTTTTCTGCATCTATTGAGAGAAACATATGATTTTTGAATTTTTCCTTCTGGATAAAATCTAAGACACTGATAGATTTGCGAATGTTGAACCACGCTTGCATCTCAGGTATGAATGCCACTTGGTCATGATGGAAAATCCTTTTAATGTACTGTTGGATTCTATTAGCCAGGATCTTGTTGAGGATTTTGGCATCCATATTCATTAGGGAAATCAGTCTGTAATTATCCTTTTTAATGGGGTCTTTGCCTGGTTTGGGGATCAAGGTAATATTGGCCTCATAGAATGAGTTTGGTAGCTTTCCTTCTGTTTCTATTTTTTGAAATAGCTTTAGGAGAATAGGTATTATTTCTTCTTTGAATGTTTGGTAGAATTCCCCAGGAAAACCGTCCGGGCCTGGAGTTTTGTTTTTTGGGAGGTTGTTTATCACTGACTCAATCTCTTCATAATTAATTGGCCTGTTTAAAAAATCAATTTCTTCCTGTTTCAGTCTTGGTAGTTTATGGATGAAAGACATCGATGTGAGACAGGAATCCATCAAAATCCTAGAGGAGAACATAGGCAGCTCCTTCTACGACATCAGCCAAAGCATCCTTTTTCATGACACATCTCCAAAGGCAAGAGAAACAAAAGATAAAATGAACTTGTGGGACTTCATCAAGATAAAAAGCTTCTGGGGCGCCTGGGTAGCGCAGTCGTTAAAAGCGTCTGCCTTCAGCTCAGGGCGTGATCCCGGCGTTCCGGGATCAAGTCCCACATCGGGCTCTTCTGCTGGGAGCCTGCTTCTTCCTCTCCCACTCCCCCTGCTTGTGTTCCCTCTCTCGCTGGCTGTCTCTCTCTCTGTCAAATAAATAAATAAAATCTTTAAAAAAAAAGATAAAAAGCTTCTTCACAGCCAAGGAAACAGTAAAAAAAACTAAGAGGCAGCCCGCGGAATGGGAGAATATATTTGCAAATGATGCTACAGATAAAAGACTGGTGTCCAAGATCTACAAAGAACTTCCCAAACTCAATATGCGAGAAGCAAATAAACAAATCATAAAATGCCAGAAGATATGAACAGACACTTTTCCAATGATGACATACAAATGGCTAACAGACACATGAAAAAATGTTCAAAATCATTAGCCATCAGGGAAATTCAAATCAAAACCACACTAAGATACCACCTTATGCCAGTTAGAATGGCAAAAATTGACAAGGCAAGAAACAACAATTGCTGGAGAGGATGTGAAGAAAGGGGATCCCTCCTCCATTGTTGGTGGGAATGCAAGTTGGTACAGCCACTCTGGAAAACAGTGTGGAGGTCCCTTAAAAAGTTAAAAATTGAGCTACCCTATGACCCAGCCATTGCACTACTGGGTATTTACCCCAAAGATACAGACGTAGTGAAGAGAAGGGCCATATGCACCCCAATGTTCATAGCAGCATTATCCACAATAGCCAAATCATGGAAGGAACCGAGATGCCCTTCAACAGATGACTGAATTAAGAAGTTTTGGTCCATATATACAATGGAATATTACTCAGCTATCAGAAAGAACGAGTTCTCAACATTTGCTGCAACATGGACGGCACTGGAGGAGATAATGCTAAGTGAAATAAGTCAAGGAGAGAAAGACAATTATCATATGGTTTCTCTCATCTATGGAACATAAGAACTAGGAAGATCAGTAGGGGAAGAAAGGGATAAAGTAAGGGGGGTAATCAGAAGGGGGAATGAAGCATGAGAGACTATGGACTCTGAGAAACAAACTGAGGGCTTCAGAGGGGAGGGGGGTGGGGGAATGGGATAGACTGGTGATGGGTAGTAAGGAGGGCACGTACTGCCTGGTGCACTGGGTGTTATACGCAACTAATGAATCATTTAACTTTACATCAGAAACCAGGGATGTACTGTACGGTGACTAACATAATATAATTAAAAAATTTTAAAAAAAGATATATACACTCCTATGTTCATTGTAGTGTTATTTACAATAGCCAAAATATGGAAGAACACAAGTGTCCATCGATAGATGAATGGATAAAGAAGACATGGTGTATATATACAGTGGAATTTTACTCAGCCATAGATAGGCAGGAAACCTTTCCCTTTGCAACAACATGGATGGATCTAGAGGGTGTAATGCTAAGCAAAATAAATCAGAGAAACAAAAATACCATATGATTTCAGTCATATGTGAAATTTAAGAAAAAAAACAAAGAAAAAAAGAAGCAAACCAAAAAATAGGCTCTTAACTACAGAGAACAAACAGATGGTTACCAGAGGGGAGGTAGTTGAGGAAATGGGTGAAAAAGGTAATGGGTATTAGGGAGTGCACTTACCGTGATTAACACTGAGTAATGTATAGAATTGTTGAATCATTATATTGTAAATTTATATCTAACACTGTATGTTAATTATGCTTGAATTAGGGGAAAAAACATAACTACATATAATTAGGAAAATCTTGTACAGAAACCTCATCTGTTGCTATTTAGCAAATCACTTAATCAAGGTCACTTATCAGTAATAGAACAGAATATGAACCTAATATGTACATTTACTTAAAATACATTCTTTTTGTATCTCTCAAGAAATTGTCACACTGTTGTGGAAGCCGACAGGCTAGATTCATTTTCCCTATTCATTTATTTCCAACTTCATGTTGTATGTTGGGTCATAACATTCATCTGCTCAGGGCAGCATTATTTTTTCAGTAAGTGATAATAATCTGCCATTTTACTATTATCTTTCTCCTTGTTTTCTGTTGTGTTTGTGTATAGATCACCTGCGCATCCTTTTATCCTTATTTACTTTGATTTGGATTGAATAAGGTTATTATTTTTTCTTGGCAATCTATGTTGAATGTCTAAGGTAAACAAAATGTCAGCACGTCTTGCTAGAAAAAATCTGCCTGTTCTCATTTAATCTCCTGAACACATAGACCTGTGTGCATGTGTGTGTGTGTGTGTGTGTTTGCTTTGACTCCTCGGTCAACAGAGATCAGTAGTTGGCTGGTTACTTACAATGTAATCTTTCTTTCTCTCTCTCTCTGACTCTCACTCTTCCTCTTTTTCCTTTACCCAGTCTCACTGATACATTACTCCTTGCAACCTTTTCCTCTTCTGGCATATCTTCCCCTTTTATTCATTAGAGACCGGGTCCAAGAAAATCCTGAACCCAGTTTGCACACCTGTGACTCCAAAGAAGGGATTGTTACTTTTCACCTACTTGGTGTGGCGTCTGCTTTGGAGAACTGAACTTCACTGGCTTTGCTGAGGACCTAGGTCTTCTCCAGACATTTTTTTGCCACCCTGGTTCAACCTTCACTGCATATGGCAGCCCTTTTTGATATACCATGGTTCACATTATCATTGAAGATGGAGACTAAGTTTACAGTTCTCACCAAACTTCTTATTTAGGGATAATATACAAAGGAGGAAGGGGGTAGTGCCTTCCTCACTCTGCTTGCATTAAATTGGAAGTTATTCTTACTGGCTTTATATATCCTTTTCATTCATTCATTTAATGGTTCATTTATTTAAATAGTATTTACTAGAAATATTATTTGTAGTTGATATATTTTTAAAGATTTATTCATTTATTTGAAAGAGAGAGAGGCTGGGGGGAGCGTGAGGGGCAGAGGGAGAAAGAGACTCTCAAGTAGACTCCCCACTGAGTGTGAAGCCTAACATGGGGCTCAATTCCATCACCCTGAGATAATGACCTGAGAGGAAACCTAGGGTTGGACACTTAACCAACTGAGCCACCCACATGCCTCTGTAGTTAATATATTTATATTTGAAAGGTTCTCTGGAGAATAGTGGATGAGGAATAATGATTAATTTTATATGTCAACTTGGCTAGGTCACAGTGCTCAGATCTTTGGTCAAACACTAGTCTGGATGTTGCTGTGAAGGTATTTTTAGATGAGATTAATATTTAAATCAGTAGATCTTGAGTAAAGTGGATCACTCTCCATAATGTGGGTGGGCTTCATCCAATCAGTTGAAGGCTTAAAGGAATCAAGAGGAAAAAGATGGATGCTCCAGAGAAAGACAGAATTCTCCCTGCAGTCTGCCTCAGAGTTGAGCTGAAACACTGACTCTTCCATGGCTTTCCAGCCTGCTAGCTTCCACAGTATCAGAATACAATAGTGATAGATACAATGCATAAAACTAAGTCTATGAACTCTATATACTTGCCTAATTGGAGAAATAACACCTGCTACAAAAGATTTTAATACAAAATACGGTAATATCATAATATTTTTCATTCTTTTTTAATGTTTCTATTTGTCATACAAGTTATATTGACATGTGGAATTTCACAGGCAGAAGATAATAAATCTTGGGAATTATCAAAACTTTAAGGAGGTTATAATAGACTGTAAGGATGGTCACAAATCCTAATTCCTCTTTGTATGCATGCCGTTTTGTTACGTGTGATTTTGCAACACCTCCTTTCTCTACCTCCTGAATCCAGTCTAGTTGGGATTTTGTTGGGCCCATCAAATGTGGCAGAAGCCATATGCTTCTGATTTTGAGTACAGGTCTTAAAATATCCTGTATACTTTCATACTCTCTTTTGATTGCAAGCCAACCTACTCTTTGAACAAATCTGGCTAGTCTGTCAGATAATGAGAGGCTCTATCCTAATCCTAAACTCTACACCTAGATTCAGTCAGCCGACTATCCTAGCACAGCACAGTTTTGCTCTCCTGCAAATAACTGTGGACGCACAAAGGGACCAGTGGATATCAGCCAATGGTGATTCCACATAGTGAAATCAACCAGCTAACTCAGCTAAAGAGCTAAACATTAGGATGTGAGGTAAATTAATGGTTGATATTTTAATCCTCTAACTTTTGGGGTGGCTTATTATAACTTTAAGTTATTGATATAAAGGAAGTGATATTTGAACTTATTTAATTAGCAGTGTTTGGACATGTGATTTCTAGAAGGCATAGCATATTACATAATTATTAACTAGTTCATAAATAACGTAAGCCTCCTTTAAGATGTATTTCACATATTAATAATGTCAGAATTTTCTTGTTTGCTTTTAATCTATTTCACCTCTCATCAGGATTCTCAGTTTTCTCTTTAAGGGAGAGTTGGTGAATTTAAAGGGAAAAATTATAGTGTTTAGCCCAGGGGCCAGTATATAACAGACACTTAAAAGAAAATTCCCTGCCTTCAAACCAGCTTTAGGAAGGATACTTTCTTTCAATTGTGAAACCTATTACTAAAGCAATTGTGTCTATTTTTCTACTTAATTCTTGTCTCTGATTTAAATATTTTATTATTTCAAGTTAATAGTTATTTGATTCAGAAACTGGTCGGAGATTGGATATTTGCTTGGATTCTGACCCCCTACCAAATGAAATAAAATTAAAGCAGATTTTTCTTCTGATTAAACCCTGTAAGAATTAGTAAAGCTACTGCTTTCTCAGCTGATTCATTAATTGACTTCAGTTAGAAGTTTTGCTAGGAGGAGTAATGACTGCACAATTGACCTTGAAGTGATTAATCCATGAAAGGATGTAAAAGCAAAGGCAAAGAAGATAAAGGGGGAAAAATAATAAAGCCTTTGCTTTTCTCCATTTCCTTTTACTATCTACCTTGAGGTCATTCAGGCAATGAGGATCTCTTATTTTTTATATATAAAACATAATTCTAATTCAAAAATAAAAGTTTAAAAAGGTAAGCCATTTGTGAAAAAGATGAGCAAAATAAAATCTGATTTTCATGTTTTTAAGAGTGTAAGGGAAAATACACATACACACATACATGAAAAGAGATAAAAAGATGAAGTTGCAATTTAAGTACATTTAATCAAATAAAATTATCTTTTCAAAAATATTTCTATCCTATATTTAAGTTTTCTTACCAACTCATTAAATATGGTTACTTTGCTGAAGCAAAGCAGATTATTCCACAGATGTATTCCTAAAGAAAAGATCAACATTATTTAATCAATTTCTTTAGTTAGTCATTGATCATTTTTCCCTAAATCAAATCTTAGAGTTAATATTTGAGTATATGAAAATGAATAAAATATAGTCATAACTGCCCTCTAGGAATTCATCATGGACTGGAGACAGATGAAATACCAATTTTAATAGTTATTATGAGAGCTGCAGTGGAATTACACACAAACTATCTGATAGTGTAAAAACTCTCAATTTTTTTTCTGGAATATTATCAAAAACATCACAGCTTAGAAATGCTTCAGTAAAGGCTTCACATGTGGCTATCTATTCACAGGTAAGAAAAGGGCAAAGAGCATTCAAGACAATATGCTTTGTATATGTAAGAAGGTATAGTAATGCATCACAGCTGATTCTGAAAATTAAACCTATTATTGGTAGAAGCACAGTAGGAAGAGCTGGAAATTGCTTACGATGAGTTTAAAGATTTGTGTACAAGAGAAATTATGGAAATCTTCTTCCTTCCCTGCACCATTGGAATAAAATGTCAATACCACCTGATGAACGAGAGAAGTCAATGAAAATTTGTAAATTAGGAAATACAATCAGATTTCCAAATTAGAAAGTTCATACTCTTAGTGTTTCATGATGATATGTGACATTTCTAAGAAGCCATTACACTTCTTCTTTAATCAAGATAGGAAGGTTTAAATATTTGATTTTAAGATAACCTGTACAGAAAATGAGTTTATATTTTTCCCATTCATTATATATGAGTTTTACCAAGAGAAACATAAATAAAAGAAAATTGTAATAAATTATAATGAAAAGAAATATAAAATAATGAAATAATAGTGAATGCAATGTAAATATTATATGACAAAGAGAAACAACTCTGTAGTATGCATACCTGGTATCTGAGTGATTTTAAATTTTATTATTTCAATATAAGTTTTGCTCAGCAGAATGAAAATATTTAGATCAACACAAACAAATAAGCATGCTTACAAAGAAAATGAACCCAACTGATGTAAAAAGTAAGAATCTCCAGCTTCTTTCTTTGCATTTGAGTTTTAAGTTCTAGCCAATTTTGTGGTAAATTTGGGTGACAAAAAGCATGAAAGCTTGTTTTGGTGCTGGAGGAGAGAAAGGGAAAGCAGGATGAAGAAAGAAAAATTCTCATATTCTAAATTATAGGTCAGGTTTAAAATGAGGAATATTACCTAAAAGATCAATAATATAATAGAGGGATGAAAGAAGACAGACCTTCTTGTAGAAAAGTCATGTAGAATTATTTGGGGTTTTTTTATTTAAACAATTTTTGCAAGTATATATTTGCTCATAAAAGTTATGTGACTAGCAGAATAAATAGGACAACTTAAAAACTTCTAGACTGGACTATTAAAAAACACCTACTAATCATTTTTTCTTTTTTTTTTAATTTTTTAAATTTTTATGTTTTTACTTTGCCCCCTTCCAACTACACCTACACAGTGCCTGGGGAGCTCTTCATAAAAAAAAAAAAAAAAAAAAAAATCAAACCCTATTTCTTCCTTCCTTAAAACATCAAAGGAGTTCCTGATGCACAAACACCCAGTTGCATCCCATTGTCATGTCTCCGAGCCATCCATGCTCTGCCTACCTCTGGCTCCATCTCATCATCCCTTTCCTACAGATCATTACTCTTCAGCCACATCAGTTATCTTTCTGGTCTCAAATGAGCTTAGTCCTTTTTCACCTGAAGTAATTTGTACTCGCATTTTGCTAAAACTTTTTTTTTTTTTAGTTTCACGCACTACTCATAAATTAGATACCAGTGCTCTTTGTTCAAAAGTGCCCAATTTGCAAAAAATGTCTAAATATTCATGGAAAATTATCTCTTGATATCACTCACCCATAAGACCAGATTAATAATTTTTTGCCTAAGAGATATATAAATAAATGAATAATGTAATAAATTAAACTAAAAGAAGTAACATGCATAATATATGCATACATATACATCTAAGAGACATATACACATAGTGATAACAAATATTAAACATTAGATTAATTAAATTATCATTTTCAAGTCTGCTAAATTGGAAAGTTCTGGTATACACAGCTTTTGAATTTTATTTATGATTCTTTTATTTTCTTTAAGTCACAAATTAGTTTGAGAAATATTACAGACTGGGACTTGCATCAATATCCGTGATGGATTCTTTATAAATTTAAGAACAGTTTCAAAGTGAATTATGTAAGCTGTATCGTATTTTTATAAAAATAATTTTCAGTTCAATGGTCAATTCTTCATGGAAGGTATTCCTAGGGAAGACTTCCCTACGTTATTAGAGTCCTGGAAATGTGCCACCATTTGTCCTTCTAGGAAACCCTGAAGGAATGCACTTGATTTCTGACAAGGAGGCCAAGTAAGAACAGCATCTTTTACCTATATACTAGAGATTATTAAAAATAAGTATTTTAGGGTCTCCTGGGTGGCTCAGTCGTTAAGTGTCTGCCTTGGCTCAGGTCATGATCCCAGGATCCTGGGATCAAGCCCCACATCGGGCTCCCTGCTCCACTGGGAGCCTGCTTCTTCCTGTCCCACTCCCTCTCCTTGTGTTCCCTCTCTGGCTGGCTATCTCTCTCTATCAAATAAATAAATAAAATCTTAAAAAATATAAGCATTTTATTTGTTAAGAGAAAGTATATATAAATAACTTTTTTGTATTTTCTTTTTTGGCTATATCTCACTGCAGTAGGCTCTTGGATCATATCATCTGAATTTAAAGCCTGACTCTGATATTTGCCAGCTGGATAAAATTATGAAAATAGTTTAATATTCTTGAACATCAGTTTTGTCATCTGCACGGGAGACAAAATGATGTCTACTTTATTAAGTTATAATGAAGTTTAATTTTAATTTTGTAAAATGCCTTACAATGTCTGATATGTGGCAGTGTTAAGTACATATTTATTATTGAAGTAGTTATACTTCTATACTTATTAATACTTGGAAAATTCTAGAGGAATTAGTTTTGGGGAAGTTTTAATCTAGGTGTATTATAATTATCTCCGTCACATAATCATAGTTTCCATCACTATAATTTGCCCAATTGGCAAGTCACTTAACAATCACCTTAGAATTTTATTTGCGTAAAATAACAACAAAAAAAGCTAAAAGTAGAAGTTCTTTGTTAAATCTATTTCTATTCTGTCTTGGATACCACTCTCTTTTGCCATCTCAAAGTATTACAAAATCAGTAAATCCTATCTGCTGTATATCAAATTTTTCCCTCTTAATTGGACAAATCCTCCACCATTTAAATATGTTCATGTCTACTCCACTGCTATTAAACAAAAACCAGTCTTTTGACTTGTCTTTCATCTGTGGATACTACTTAATCTCTTTATTCTCTTTTAGAACAAAATGTCCAAAAGGATTGGCCATACTTGATGTCTTAAAATTTCTCCCCACCCATACAACCCTCCATCACACCATGACATCTGAACTGTTTATAAGTGCTATCATTTATTTGCTTTGCCTACCACTCTCCCCTTCTTTCAACCACATATGGCTTCCATACTCCCATGCTCTCTCTTTAAATGATCCACATGCGCAATACAGTACCTATCATCCCGTATTTATGTTTTTACACATATAATTATGCAATCATTTCAATGTGATATATCTATATTTATTAATGTACACATATGTGCACAGGGTTTTGTTTTTATCATCATTGCTTACAAAATAAACATATTATTCTGCATCTCACTCTTCTTGTTTAATAATACTGTATGGAAAAACCCTGAAGTCAACTGTTGGAGTGTCTAACTCATTTATTTTATTGAATAATATTGCATATTGTGAATATATCAATATTTTTATATTTCCAACCTCTATCTTTATACTTTAGGGCAGAATCATAAACTCTCCATCTACTGTCCTTTTCACTTGCATGCCAAAAGGTACTTCCAACTGTGCACTCACCAGACTGAACTCCTCATCTCCTCACCAAATACAGTTCTCCTCCAGCGTTCTTCTCATTGACTGACGACATAATCCGTCCAACTGACTCGATAGTTGATTGTGTTTTACCTATACATGATTTGAGCATTAACTCTGAAAAGACTGTAGCAATTATACAAAATAAGCTATTGTAATACTCTAAACTTTAAATTGTAAGCCCTCCTCCAAAGCACACATACACACACACACACTCACACACTCATGCACCCTGCAAACTCTGAATACACAATGGAGTAGGGGCTTGAAACATGTAAGGATGATTATATCAGTTAAAAAATAAAATATCTGAATATACAGAGAACATTATGTGAGACATCCCTTCCCTATGGCCCTCCTGGCCTGCAGCTTCATAGAAAAGAGAAAGGTCAAGGCCATTTCAGAGAGGGAACTAAAAAACAGAGAGGTCCCAACAAAGTGGTGAAAGAGAGCGTGAAGCCCATTCTTGGCCCTGATAGACTAGTGAGAGGAAAAGAGAGATAGTTGTAGGTAAGGCAGGAGGTGAATCACAGCTTATATCATCACCTCCACATCCCTACACCTAGGTTAAAATTCTAAAGAGACAAAGACCAAAGCAAAGGACCTTTTCCCTAGTTCTTACTTGGAACTTCGAAGAGACTACGCTTCAGGATTCGGGTAACTTCATCTTCAACACAGTGTGAAATGGCTACTTGAAAATACAATCAATACCTTGGTGTAGTTAAGCAGATAAGCAGAGGGAAAGCCTTATTAATCCACCTAGAATTGTTCTTGGTTCCTATGTGGCTCCAAATATTCACACGGGCCCTGTGGAGCTGTGCATATCGTCATAGGCTATGTTGGCCAAAAATATTCATTCATTCATTATTTAATCCATCAATCACAGCTTACAGAGAGATTGCAGAGACAGGGGGAAAGTAAGTAATTAGTTGGGATTATCAAGGAGGGGAGGTGGCCGATAGGAAGTGTGGCCAGACTTCTGAGGACACCAAGCGTCAGTGGAAACAGGTGTGTAGAGGAGGCAGGGACATTATCTGTCTCTGACTAGTTTTTATTTGTTACAGCCCTCTCCAGGCAAGCTCAACAGGGAAAAAAGAATCAGATGCAATCAGACAAGGACTTCTTGGCTGCACAGATGAGTCAGTAACAGAAAGTATCACAAAGACTTGGACACAGAGGAGAGGCCTTCTGTCCCACCAGTATAAAGACACTGTACTCCCCTATGAACTGAACTGTCATTTTGAGGGAAATGGTACGTGGTAGAAAGGGATGGAACCCTAAAAGACTGAGAATTTCCTTGAATGTATGTGTGCTAACTCAAAAGAAGCTGTATAGAACAGAAAGGGTTGAGACCTTAATTGGCAAGTTTGAGTTTCTCCACACAGAAGTGGGGAGACACTTGTGTAATTAGATCATTAGATCCGTGTTACACACATAATAAGCCCGTGACCTCTAAACCTCACCTCCCCCCTGCCAGGTAAGTACAGTAAGAATTACTTTTTTTTTTTTTTTAGATGTTTCAACAAGGACAATAAGTCGTTCAAATTAGCAAGTGGAAAAGCAGTGCTATGGATCCATAAAATCACATTTCAAATATCAGAATCTTGACACTATGCATAATATCTACATGAAGTTAACACAAATAGAAAATTGAATTGATGTTTCTGAACGTAGTTCCCTCAGGTCAGAACCAGATCCCCCTGGGTCATCCTGCATCCCCGACTATATCACTGTACAACACTGTTGGCACTTAAAATACATTTGTTCAATTAACAAAAAAACCGAAGAATTTTCTTCTTATTTCATAGAATTGAAGGTATTGACAAATATAATTATTTTTCTCAGCCTTTTCCATAATGGGTAACCTTTACATATAATCTGATTAACAGATTTTTTCAAATATTTATCTTCCAAGTGATTGCTGATTCTTATCAAAAGGTTGGCTATATCCTTTTTCATAGAGAAATTCAACATTGGTTCTTATCAAGATTTAAACTCTTAAAAAAAACAGGTACAGATATACATTTGAAAGAACAACCTTGATAAAAAAGCAGAACAACACATATTATGCCCTAAGGTTAATTAATCATGGATTATACTTACATTGTTAAAAAAATGAATTTATAAAAATGGATGTGCAAATAAAATACTGTTAATTTGTTTCTTCATGTGATTTACAAAGACTTTGCTGAAAGGCTGTGCTTAGAAAGATTTAAAGAAGGACAGATGGATTTGGGCAAACTATCTGAAAAGCATGCATAATTGTATAAGACAATTAATGGTCCATATGTAATGTAGTGTAGAGCTAAGTATTGTTTAAGGAATCATTAAATCAGATATAAAGCTGTGGTGGGTTATTATGTTAAGGAAGGAGTATATTGCCCTCATCATTTTCTTCCATTTGTTTTCCCTGGATGTATACCCTTTCTTCTTATGTCAATAACGTCTCAGTTTTACAAGACTCTGGAACGTGGGGTTGTATGATCTGAGATTTATTTGAATTACTCTGGCTTGTATAGTTGTTCAAATTATCATTTTAATCCCCTCTTGTCACTGTAAAGTGTTGTATTTATATAAGCTAAGAAGATTTAACCAACATGAGGTAATAACAACTAATGAACATATTTACAACAAATCTCAGATATTAACTTTGTTTGCTGTTATTTGGTTGTTTCTCCTAAATTATAGTTTTTTTTCCCTAAGTTTCAGAGTTATTGAAAACTTACAGTTATTTGGTCCTGTATGGTAGTGGTTACTATACTATACTATACTATACTATACACATTATAAAAGGATTAGATTAACAATAGACATTTTATCAATAATTTGTAAGATAGGAGTAAGATAATAATGACAGGGAAATTTATTAGAAATTTTAAGAATAATTTAAACATATCAAACAAATTATACTTCACAATTTCTTGAGTTTGAAAGTGTAAAAACCTAAAATGGGCAACATTCCTTGAGTAAAACTCATTTCTCATTAACTCATATTCATAAACCTGTAATGTAGCCATATTTTAAATACTGATTCCATATTTTTAATACAGATCAAATATACTCCAGTTTATCCCTACTTTGGGTTCTTCTCGCACTCACACCATAAACATGAAATTCTATTTAGTAGTTTAAAGTCTTATAATAAGTTGAAGAGAGAGCGGCTTATCTGATAAAGAATTAGTATCCAGGGGCGCCTGGGTGGCACAGCGGTTAAGCGTCTGCCTTCGGCTCAGGGCGTGATCCCGGCGGTCTGGGATCGAGCCCCACATCAGGCTCCTCCGCTATGAGCCTGCTTCTTCCTCTCCCACTCCCCCTGCTTATGTTCCCTCTCTCACTGGCTGTCTCTATCTCTGTCAAATAAATAAAATCTTTAAAAAAATGAAAAATAAAATAAATTCCAGTTAGCATGCAGTGTAATATTAGTTTCAGGTGTAGAATTTAGCGATTCATCACTTACATACAACACCCAGTTCTTGTCACAGGTGCAGTCCTTAATACCCATCACCTATTTAACCCATCCACCCACCCACCCACATCCCCTCCAACAACCCTCAATTTGTTCTCTATAGTTAAGACTCTGTTTCCTGGTATGCCTCTTTCTCTCTCTTTTTTCCCCTATCTTCATCTGCTTATTTTCTTAAATTCCACAGTGAATTTAAAAGTGAAATCAGGGGCGCCTGGGTGGCATAGCGGTTAAGCGTCTGCCTTCGGCTCAGGGCGTAATCCCGGCGGTCTGGGATCGAGCCCCACATCAGGCTCCTCTGCTATGAGCCTGCTTCTTCCTCTCCCACTCCCCCTGCTTGTGTTCCCTCTCTCGCTGGCTGTCTCTATCTCTGTCAAATAAATAAATAAAATCTTAAAAAAAAAAAAAAAAAGAGTTAGTATCCAAAGTCTATAAAGAACTTTTCAAACTCAACATCCAAAAAACAAATAATCCAGTTTAAAAATGGTCAGAAGACATGAATAAACATTTTTCCAATGACACACAGATGGCCAACAGACACACAAAAAGATGCTCACTATCACTCATCATAAGGAAATAAAAATCAAAACTGAAATGATATATCACCTCACACCTGTCAAAATGACTACAGTTAACAACACAGGAAACAACAGATGTTGGAGAGGATGCGAAGAAAGGGGAAACCTCTTATACTGTTGGTGGGAATACAAACTGCAGCCACTATGGAAAAACAGTATGGAGGTTCCTCAAAAAGTTAAAAATAGAACTACCCTATGACCTAGCAATTGCACTAGGAGGTATTTACCCAAAGGATACAAAAATACTGATTCGAAGTAATACATGTTCCCTGATGTTTATAACAGCATTATCAACAGTAGCCAAACTATGGATACAGCCCAGATGTCCATCAATACATGAATGGATAAAGAAGATGTGGTATATGTATACAATGGAATATTCATCAGCCATAAAAAAGAATGAAATCTTGCCATTTGCAATGACATGGATGGAGCTAGAGAGTATTATGCTAAATGAAATAGGTCAGAGAAAGACAAATACCACACGATTTCACTTTTTTTTTTAAAGATTTTATTTGTTTATTTGACAGAGATAGAGACAGCCAGCGAGAGAGGGAACACAAGCAGGGGGAGTGGGAGAGGAAGAAGCAGGCTCACAGCGGAGGAGCCTGATGTGGGGCTCGATCCCAGACCGCCGGGATTACGCCCTGAGCCGAAGGCAGACGCTTAACCGCTATGCCACCCAGGCGCCCCTGATTTCACTTTTAAATTCACTGTGGAATTTAAGAAAATAAGCAGATGAAGATAGGGGAAAAAAGAGAGAGAAAGAGGCATACCAGGAAACAGAGTCTTAACTATAGAGAACAAATTGAGGGTTGTTGGAGGGGATGTGGGTGGGTGGGTGGATGGGTTAAATAGGTGATGGGTATTAAGGACTGCACCTGTGACAAGAACTGGGTGTTGTATGTAAGTGATGAATCGCTAAATTCTACACCTGAAACTAATATTACACTGCATGCTAACTAACTGGAATTTATTTTATTTTTCATTTTTTTAAAGATTTTATTTATTTGACAGAGAGAGACACAGCGAGAGAGGGAACACAATCAGGGAAAGGGAGAAGCAGGCTTCCCACTGAGCAAGGAGCCCAGTGCAGGACCCCAGGATCATGACCTGACCTAAAAGCAGATGCTTAATGACCGAGCCACCCAGGCGCCTCGACTAACTGGAATTTAAGTAAAACCTTGAAAAATAAAAAGCAAGCAGAAAAAAATATCAACAATAACAAAAACGAATATTTTGGTAGAATTTTAAAAAAGAGGATAGCTAACTTTTTGTTCTGTAACTGAGCAGAAAATTTTATTTTGTATTTAGAAAAAACAATTTTAATTATCAATCCAATTATTTTTTTCACTTCTACATCGTCTATTTACTTTCAGGCCTTTTTTGTATACATGCCCACCTTCAGCATTTATCCACTTATGACACTAGCAAGTAAATTTTGGTCATCACAAAAGATACACTTTGTCACATATGTTTTTGTCATGATAGAATAATCCAGATTTATTTTGTGATTCTGAAGTTCTTTCTATTGTACAACTAATTTGATGAGATTTTTTTTTAGAAATGCATTGTTCATTTACTAATTCTTGTACATAAAAAAATCAATTAAGATAATATATGGAGACTCACACTCTGAGACTGTGCTAATATGATCCATTTCACTATCATTATTAGAGGCTAGAGTAAGTAAGCTCCCTGTTCCTTTGCATCCACCCTCCAATTTGTCTCATAACTGTGATAAATCTTCCTCTGTCAATTTTCCTGTCTTTGCTCTTAAGGCAGAAAATGAAAATTCTGAATTCTAACCTATGTTTAACAAAACCTTTTGAAAAAATTAAATAACACTAGAAATAATGTCTCCAGAGTTCTTTTATACCTTTTTTGAAAGCTGATGCAAAATTTTGGCAACACGATAAGAAAAGTCAAGGATAATGAAAAAGTGATGATTTATTTCATCATCTTCTGGGCAATTCCATCCTTCTTCTCTTTTCATGTTATTTTAGTGAGTTGTTTTTGTTTGTTTGTTTGTTTGTTTTTGCATAGTTGGTATAATTGCTGAGCAATAAAGAGATATTTCTTATAATGAGTAAATATAAAATTTTTCAGTACATGGTAAAATAATATAAAAATCTTATATCTCAGATTTCCAAAATTATCCAATGAGACTATTTAGTGATTATAATGCATAATAAGTTTTATATTCTATTTAAAAATTTTTTTTGTTTTGTTTTTGCTTTTTTAGGAAGTCTCTAAGAAAGAATAAAACTGAAATATCAATCTTTACAAAGAGACATAAGTGCTCAAAAAAAAAAAAAGTCAAAAACTAAAATTAGATCCAGTGGACCTTCTTAGTATACCGATGGTTAATGTTTTCTACGTTGGAAAGTAAATTAAAATACATGAATCATTTGCAGATCCATCCTTACTATTATGGTATCTGGGAAATGCTGGTTTTTAGATTACATATTTAGTATGCAACTGGATGCTACAGAGAATTGCCAGCTATTAGTAGAATGCTTTCTTTTAGGTTGCACTTACATTGTTACCATATGAAGCAATTGGCTAAATCCTCATTTTATATTTGGGTCAGATATACACTTAAGAGATTACAAAAAATACTATTAATTCCTGAGATCATAACAAAATACTTTTTAACAATTATTTGCAGGTAATTCTGTGTTATATTTCAGTTGAATTCCTAATATTTGTGTTACATATATTATATATACCTTATATATAGACATATATACATACATAAGTATCTTCATGTGTATGGATACATACACACGTATATATGTATCTACACACATATATATGTAGACACATATATATGGTGGTATTTGGCATTCTATATGCATTTTGCAATGGTTTTATCTCAGTTTCCAGACCCTTGTTTAAGTAAATATGGTTTGAAAACAGACAAGAATTAATAGGTTCAGGTAAATTAATGTCCTGCAACAATGCCTCAGGTTTGATTAGTCTTAATGGATTTCTGCTCTAAACATTTATCTACAAAATAAGACATAGGAATCCCTAAGATTTGGGGGCAGGCGTTAACCTGGAGGTAAATACTTTGAAAATAATTGCATTAATTATTTAAGTAAAGCTACTCTTTGAGAACTATTTAATTTAATCAGTTCTAAAACTTAGGAGAAAAAGAGGATAAGCCTGCTTTCACACCCTGAGAGGTTCAAATAATTAGCAAATTAGTTTTCATCTGATCTTTACGAATTTGTTTATATGGTCAGCTGCTTCAGGAATTCCTAGGGAAAAAATAGATATAGAAATAGACTAATAATGTCCCTATATTGTCATAATATCAGTTATTCTAAAAATTGATGATAATCATGTTCCTTGGGTACAAACAACAATGCTCGTGTCTGTAAAACATATAAACTGATGTACTGATATTACATTCTAATTAATTTGATCTCTTCAATGTCAAGTCTAGTCTTTGTAGATAAGAACACAAGTTGGCTGAATATAGTGTTCTAATTCTCCTTCCTTCATCTGCCCCAGAAGACTAATTGATTACTTTCAATATCAAAATCTTTATCAAAGCTCTTTCCAAAACTCCTCAGGCAATCACAGAAGATTGCTATTGCTTGCATGTTTCCCAAATACCCTTCCCCACTCAAGCACTACTGCAAATAGCTGAAAAATACAGGCAGTTTGAAGTTAAGATAGAAACTTAATAAAAAAAAAAACTATTCAAAATATGGAAATTACATATTACATTCCTAGAGACACCACAAATACAATCCTTTGTCTGTAACTCAAACACGTGGCTGGAGGGACAGTACCAATTCTAAGGCGATCTTCCCAAGGCCTCAGTGGTAAAATTCATATTTATTCTTGCTGCAGTCCATGAACGCTTCAATTATTTATGAGATTGGCTCTCTTTCCTTCCCCAAATAAAGGTTAAAAAAAAAAAAAGCAAAACAGGGCTATAACAGGGTTTTTGTTATTGCTAGATTTTTTTGTTTATTTGTTTGTTTATTTGTTTGCTTGTTTTTAGAGAGGGAGGGGAAGCAGAAGGAGAGTGAAAGTTTTAAGCAAGTTCCACGCCCAGCATGGAGCCCAATGGGGCTCGATCTTACAACCCTGAGATCACAACCTGAGCCAAAATCAAGAGTCAGAAGCTTAACCAAATGAGCTACCCAGGCACCCCAATATATTATGTTTTTTTTTTAAACTAGAGAAGGTCCATAAGCAAAGTCAGAATCCATTAGGCCAAATTAAAATTCAGATACTAGTGAAACCTAATATAAACAATTCCAAATCACTAAATGTGAGATTATAGTCAGAGTCATAGGGCCAAGCATTTGAAAATTAGCTCAAAAGAAGGGGGGGGGGGAAGATGAAGGGAAAAAGTTTAAATAAGGGCAGGAGTGGCACATCCCTGAAAAATTACTTCAACATCAGTAGATTTTTATGGCTAAACTTCTAGGGTCAATTACTGTGTCAATATTAGAAATCGGCAGATTAAAATAGAATGCAGCACAGGGTTTAGGAGAGTTAGGAGTAGTGTAGAATCAAGGAAGATGGAAAGGATTTGTATTTCAAGGCAATCGAAGTTAGGAGGCAGTGGATTTGATTAACTTGATAATTTTTTACCAGCCCTTACAAGCAATCTTTCAATTTTCATCAAAAGCTTGTGGTATGAATGTGTCAGATGGAAGGCCAGGTGGCATTTGGAAATCACGTTTTATCTCTGATAATTCAATTTCTATCAACATATAATAGGTAACTCTCTCGACATATTGTAGGGTGTCCTATTGCACTTTGTGTTTCCTGTTCTCACTCAATATCATCTGGGTACTGATTTAACATTGATGTTTTGTTACAATCTTGTTGTTGAAAAGTGGCAGGATAGAAGGTACATTTATTGTGGGGTGATGTTTTAAAAGTAGAAGTATATGCAGTGAATTGTTGTAGGAAAACACAGTCATGGCCAGGAAGGTATGGAGTTGGTAGTTTTCAATTTCATTCTAATAGAGTTGTAATAAGTATAGACATTTTCCCAAGGTCCACTTGATATTTCTATATAGCAGTTGGACTATGAGTAATAGTTAATGGATAGGCAGCTACAGAGAGGGAGAGTCTTGAATAATATTTTTCAACATCATAGGACAACCTACAATGACTGTTGATGATAAAATAGTTTTTGGAGACATAAAACTTCTTTGATAAAATGAGATAAATTTGCTGAGGTGAACCAAAGAAATGATGGGGACATTTCTAAGGAGGACACATCCTAATAGAAATTATGAGTGGGTTAGATTGATTATAGATTTCATTGTGAGAAGTCATAGGACACTCAGTGTGTCAGTGAATGGTATTTTGAAGCTATCTATGTAATAGGTACACGCAAGGCATGACTCGGATAAATAATTTCATATGCAGAGACATCAAAAGCCATAGTGAAGCACATTTAACATTTTTAATATATTACGATGACCTCAGAAATGCAGTCATGGAAAATGTGCTCTTGTAAGTCGGTGGCATACCTGTGCATGACAGGCTATGAATAGGTCCAGTCTTAACCCAAGGGCTGATATGTGTAGTAATCGTTTTTTTTTTTTTTTTAATTTTGGCCACATCTCATCTTCAGTTGTGACTAAAAAGCCTATACACTTTCAAGTGTGATGTACTCTCTATGTTCTTGAATTCACATTCTACTTGTATGAAAGGACATTTGTTCAATGATCCTCATTCTGTGGTCCCCTCATCATAAAATGCATAAAAAATAACTTCAGTTGATAAGCCTGAGATTTCTCCTTTGTTTATGTTGTTTCCAGCTTGGGGATTCCAATTTTAAGGAAATGAGATACTGGGCCTTTATTAAGTAGTTACCCTATATTAAATCAGTCATTGATGAATGGGTCTGGTAACTGACTTCTGGTAAGAACAATGTGCTTAAGTAGTTATAGGGCCATTGGTTATCATATCTGCTAGAGTCATCTTATGAAAACTGCCGATCTTTGTGTTTGAGCACAGATCAGGGAAGAGTGTAGGAGTATTATAACATACCAGAATTAAGGCAAATAAACAGGTCACGAATTCCTGAAATTCTGTGGTTAGGCTTATGAAAAGCACCAAAGATTCATTCTTGATGTGTGGTTTCACACGGGAGTTTTTGACTGATATTTGTTGTCTTGTCATTGAATATGAGCTCCTGTCACTGAGTTACCATCCAGATGGTTTGATCACAAGTCGTTCATGAAACAATCATTGACACATATTGCCAACCTTTATCTTAATGAGGATCCAGGGTATAGAGTGACCAGTCTTTGTTAATGTTTTTATTTTTATTTCTTCAGGAGAGGGGGCTAGGCTGGTTTCAAAATAGGACCCAACCAGTTCTTTCTTTATTGGAAATCTCAGGATTCTCAATAATGGCTCTGATGATTTTGAAGCTGAATTCCCATGAGTGAAATTCCACTAGTCTAACAGTAATGAGGAATAAAAGCACACAGTCACTACATCATGGATTAATAAGAAAAAAAAAATCAGAGTATCTTAACAAAAATCTCTCTAACCCAGCCTTCTCTGGAAAAACAGAACAGCGCGTGCGTGCGTACGTGCGTACGTGCGTGCGTACGTGCGTGCGCATGTTTTGTGGAGGGAAAGAGAGAGAGAGATTTATTTTTAGGAACTGGCTTCATGGGGTTGTGGGTACTGGCAAATCCAAACTTCACAGAGCAGCCAGCCGGCTGGAGATCACGGGAAGCGTTGATGTCACAGCCCGAGTCCAACGGCCTTCACTACATCACTCCAACCAGAACTACTTGTCATATCTGAACAAGTTCCAGGAATTCATTCATCTATTCTGTAAAAATTTTTTCAGTGCCAACTCTGTAGCAGAAACTGTTCTAGATGCTAAGGGGACTGCAATGAATAAAATAGACAAGATCCTGCCTCCATGAAATTGTATTCAAGTGTGATGGTGCTGGGAGCAGGAATGAAATTTATGTAAATATTGTATGGACTATGGAATGTTCATTTATGCTATAGAAAAAATAGAACAGGAGATGGAGAAAGGGGTAATCTGTTATAATCTGTTATAATCTCCCCTGAAGAGTCCTGCTATTTTCTCAGTAGGGCTTTTAAACTTGCTGAAAGCCTAGTCAAACAAAATTCTAGAAATAAAATTTCTCAGGTTTCTCCACAAAATAACAGCTAGAATGGCTCATAAATAGCTTATGACACCTGGAAAAGACTAAATATTTTAGAGCATAATCTCTTTTTTTTTTTCTTTCCTAGAGAAATAAAGGCTGTATATAGAGATGACAAAGAGAAGTCCAATTTAACCTCAATTCTGATCACTGGCTTCCAAAAGTAGAGACCAATCCTCAGAAACCTGTATTTTCATTTTGCTTGTCACATTTCCAAGTCCACTGGATAAAAAATAGCCACCACTTTCCTCTTGTCAGGGGGGACAAAATAATGGATTGGCTGCGAGTTATTTAAATTTGCCCCCCTCCTGGAAGATTGAGGGTGACTCAGAAGGGCTGTGGAACAAAAGGATAAAGGGTCGGGTTTGAATTCCATAACGCTCAGATGAGGGTAGAGCTTCCTCTTTAATAAAGGAAGCTGTTGTACAAGGCAGATCTACATCATTAGCAAGAATAAATTAAAATATAATAGAAGACTAAAAGGAGAGGGTGAGAAGATGAATATAAATAGGAAATGCAAAGAACAAGATCTCTATTGTTAGTGAAAATTGAGTTAAATACAGAAGAGGAAAGGAATAGGTACAATAGGCAGTTCCTGGGCATAGTGTCAGATTAATTTATAAGATCAATGGGGCTATGATATAAGGGAATCAATTTGTCTTAAAGAATAAAGAAATAGTGGGCAAAATCAGGTAATTTCCATTTTACAGTATTTCCACTATAAAATTCCCATTTTATAGTATTTCAAGCTAAGTAAAAAATACACATTTTTCAGCTATGGAGAAATGGACAAGGCAAGGGGACTTTATATCATTATATAAGAAACAAAGCAGCCGTGAGTCTTAAAAGTAAGGCATAAAGTGGGACACCAAGGATATACGAATTGTTTATAGGAAGCATGAAAACATTAGGACAAGTAATACAATTTGCCACGTGGCCAACGCTCTGTTCTAAAGCAAGTTTAATTAATAGGACAGTGATACACCCATGAAGAAGTTATTCTTCCTAGGAAAATTCCACCCTTGCCTCACACAGAGGGTAAATCAGCCGAATAAAAGGAGTGAAGCAGTCCGTATATGCCACACATTCTGACCCCATTAGATTGTGTTATAGGAAAAGTGGCTAAAGGCATACTTCTAGATTTTTCCTTATACTCATTGCAATCATATGAGGACAATTTTTAAAGCAGAAAGTGAAGTTACCAATGAATTTAATGTTTTTTATTTCAGTTAGAATTAACACTGTGTTGTTAACTGTAGAATCCTGATAATCATGGCATTGGGCATTAACTTTCCAAATTTTGATCAGAAGAATATTTTTAAGTTGGGTGAAATGAGATCAGGAA
Organism: Ursus arctos; assembly: GCF_023065955.2. Taxonomy (NCBI): domain Eukaryota; kingdom Metazoa; phylum Chordata; class Mammalia; order Carnivora; family Ursidae; genus Ursus; species Ursus arctos. The sequence continues at coordinate 27,845,288 of NW_026623111.1, read as the reverse complement.
ATCACCAACCCTGGCTATTCAGCATTCCTCTCGTTCCCTATGGTGATTCTTTAGTCAATTCTGTGGAGCCTGAAGTTGAGTGGGCTTAGTTTGGAAAACACTTATCTGGAGGATCAAGACGATAGCATTTAATGAGTTATGATGATAATGGTCATTTGGGAACTGACAGCATTGAGAAGAATATTATTATACAGCACTATTACAACACCATTAAGTATATCCCCTATGCTAATGTAACACTGAGGGTCAACCCTACTCAAAAAAAAAAAAAAAAAAAGGCCTTGATCCTTCATAATAAAGTACTGGCCCTCAACACTTCCCCGAAAAAAAATAATATTATCAGCTTCTTATTTATTTATTTTAAAGATTTTATTTATTCATTTGACAGAAAGACAGCCAGTGAGAGAGGGAACACAAGCAGGGGGAGTGGGAGAGGAAGAAGCAGGCTCCCAGCAGAGGATCCCGATGTGGGGCTCGATCCCAGAACGCTGGAATCATGCCCTGAGCCGAAGGCAGACGCTTAACGACTGCACTACCCAGGCGCCCCTCAGCTTCTCATTTAAATTAGTAGGAAGAATATGGAATAATGTAACATTTAAACCAGCCACTTATAATCTGACTGCACCTTGTCAGAATATGCTACAGCATTCACAAATGAATATAGAATATTTAAAAATCTATAATCTGATTTAAAATGGAAAATCCTATAGCTCTGTGCCTGCAGTACTGCAAGGCAACTATGAACTGCATTTAAACATTGTCTTTATGGATTGAGCGTGCACTTTTTTTTTTTTTTTTGCTTTTATTTTTTTATTTAAATGCCAGTTAACATACTGCATAATATTTCAGCTGTGCAATGTAGCGATTCATCATTTCCATACAACACCCCGTGATCATCACAAGTGCCCTCCTTAATCCTCATCGCCTCTTTAACCCATCCCCCATCCACCTCCCCTCTAGTAACCATCAGTTTATTCTCTATAATTGAAGAGTCTGTTCTTGGCTTGCCTTTCTCTTTTTCCCCCTTTGTTCTTCAGTTTGTTTCTTACATGCCACTCTTGCCAACTTCTTCACCTTCCTAATTTCATACACTGATTTACTGTTACCTGATACCCGTAGGAGTTTGCAACATGTACAGAAGAAAGAATAAAGGTATATAAGTCAGAACCTCTGTGATTCCTGATTCCTAACAATAACTGTTAGGATACTCGGACTCTTGGAGCCCTATCCTGTGCAATGAAGATAAAACAAATCATGCATCAAAGATTTGTATGAGAATTAAAGAAGTTACTATATTCTGAGGAAATCGTACTTAGAAGATGAAAGTGGAGAGGATCACTTCATAACAAACCAAAATGACTAAACATGTATATTTGCTAACGTAAAATAAGCATTAAAATTTACTTATTCATCACCATTTGATTCCTCATTCCCCAGTCACAACACCTTGGATAGTGTTATAAAACTAACATAAAAATAAGGAAAAGTATATGTTGCACTCTCCAGTTTGGGTAAATGCAGCTGGATTTTCATGCAATTACATCACCATCAATAGTTTCATTGAGCTCCTGACTAAGGAAGCATTGCTGTGCCCAGAAACATGTTCTTAATTTGAGGTTATGCTAATCTTGCAACCTTGACCAAAGAACTTTAAAATTGAAAATCAGATAACTTATAAGATGGAATTAGCTACTTTAAGTACTCAACAGCCAATTAACTTGGTGACCTTCTAGGCATGACATGGGGAGATTGTGTAAAAGAATGTAGAGAGAAGAGAATATTGGGCTAGTGCCCTTTAGGATTAAAGAAAATTCTAATGATGAGCATAATGAAGAGAATTTCATTAGCAGATAATTCATGCATTTGAAATATACCAATTAATTGACTGGAATAATTACTTGGCTCTGACTTTTTCTTTTTAACTTGATTCTCTTCTTTTACATAGCTCTTAAAAGCACAATTATTACTAAGATCCCTGAACTCTAGTTTACATTATTTATATGGGTTTAATTAGACACTGTAGGCAATATATAAAAAGGTACAGCCTAAGGACCATTTATTATATATTATATTGTTTTAGTCTCATAATTAAAAACAATAATTACATTAATTAGGTTTTTATTTATGAATACATTCACAAGTATCAAATAAACATCTATTAGGTGGTAGATACTACATATATACATAGATTTATGTATGTTCTACATGCTGGGATACAGTAAACTAAAACAAGAAGAAATGCAGTCATCTTGAAGAAGACATCCTAGTAGGAAAGAGTAAATAAACAAATAAGTAAAACATGCCATATTTTAGATAGTAAGTACCAGGAAGAAGAAGTAAGTCAGAGAGAAATGGAATTACTAGCCAGGAGGCAATTAAGTTTCAAATAGAGTATCAATCTGTAATTAAAGTGACATAAGCATAATGACTTGAATGTAGTCAGGGAGTAAATTGTGTGTATTTATGTTAGGAAAAACAATCAAGGTAGATAGAATATTTCTGAGCTATAAATCACTTGAGATATTTGAGAACCAGCAAAAAGATTGAACAGCTGAAAAGGAATCATGGAGGGTGATATGAAGGTCAAGAGATAACAAGGGTACCGTTCATATAGGACATTTTAGACCACAGCAAGGACTTTGGCCTTGATTGTGAGATGGAAAGCCATTGATTGACATGGAGTGGAAAGATCATTTGACTTTGCTCATATGTTAAAGGGATTACTGTGACTGCTATGCTGTGGATGTGGTGTGAATGACAAAAGTAAAAGCAGAAATACCGTGTTGAAGTCTATATGATGGTGGATGGTGGATGATGGCAGGGTATAGTGGTAAATGTGGAAACAAGTAATTGCATCCTAGATAAATTTTGAATAGCATTAAGAGGAGCTAAATGTAGGACTGGGGATTGAAAAAAAAAAACAGAGAGCTCAAAGATGATTCCAAGTGTTTTACCCTGAGCAACTAGATCAGGAATGAAAGTATCAATTACTAATCAAATGAAATGAAAATCTTTAAATAGAGTTTGAAATTTACATTGCAACTACTATCCAGTTGCTAAGCTCTACAGGAAAAAAGTTGAAGAATAAACTATGCCTTATAGAAGATAGATTTAGAAATTTTGCTAAAAGTCAAAAAGGAGAATATACTACAATGCTCTCTGTATTAATTCTTGATTGTTTTAAATAACTTCCCGATTTAGTAATGTTGCTAAATCTTAGCTCTCTATATATCCATTGATAGGATATTTTGACCTTAAAATCTATTTTTTAAAATTCCCCTTATATCTCATACTCAGTTGGATTGTGGGATTGTGGCAAATTAGCTTGTACTTTTTGAGCTTAAAGAAAGACACCAATCCTCTCACCTACCTTCTTCATTTAAGAACTTAATCTAATTTAAAGGCATAAAGGAATAATTAAGCAATGCTTCATTTGTTTTACTATACTAACCTCTCCAGATGTGACAAAACTCTTTCCATACATTTTTGTAAAGTTAAAATAACTCAGAGATCCAAAGATAGTTCATAGAAAAGAAAAAGTTAAATATTTATGTAATTTGCCAGTGGAGGAAGCACAAAGAAATTTCTGGTCCTTTTATTGGTCTAAAAACACTTGAAATGATATAGCTTTAAATCTACAATTTGTAGCATTTTCCTTCTTGCTTCTTCCTGATATTCAACTGATTAGATTAATGAAGAAAGCTGCCATTTTGAGAATAATTATTCATTCTAAAGCACTTGTTTTAGATTCTGTATCCTAACACGGAATTCTCGGAGGAAATAAGCAACATATTCTATTATTGAAAATGAGTTTATGAATTTAAATTTCAGGAAACTACATCTATTATTTTGAATCACCTTAACAAACATTTACTTATACATCTAGAAAATGTCATTAAAGAGTCAACGTTTGCTATTGGTATATCGGTTAGATCTTTTTCATTGGGAAATGACTGAAAACATAACTCATTCTGGCCTATACAATAATGGGAAATTATTGACTTAGATACCTCAGCAGGCTTGGGTTCCAGAGATTTGTTAGGCATCTTCCCAGGCAACACTGTTTATTTAGTCAGCTCATGGGAGTAAATCTACCTATCTATGTCAGTAGATCTGCATTTCTAAAGAAAACTCTAGGAGTGGGACGCGTGGGTGGCTCAGTTGGTTAAGCATCTGCCTTCAGCTCAGGTCAGGATCCCAGAGTCCCAGGACTGAGGCCTGCACTGGGCTCCCTGCTCATCAGGGAGTCTGCTTCTCTCTCGGCCCCTTGCCCTGCTCTTGCTCTCTCTCTCTTTCACTCTCTCTCTCTCAAATAAATAAATAAAATCTTAAAGAAAAGGAAAAGAAGAGAAGAGAAAAGAAAAGAGAAGAGAAAAGAAAAGAAAAGAAAAAACTTCAGGAGAAGAGTAGAAATATTTTAACCTATTTATAATTTTTAAGAGACTCTATTCTTTGGAAGAACTGGATATCCCTAAATGAGGGGCATAGCAGATAGTTAAAAAAAAAAAAAAGTTAAGAAGAAAAGCAAATCCATAAGGTTATCAATGTTAAATAGTTTCTTCATAACGGAAATGGTAGCCTTTTTTTTTTTCCACATTCTTACCATAACTACAGAATCATCTCACATCTATAGACATCAGTACTATGAAAAGGGATAAAAAATGCTATATTTCTCAGGGAGCGACTGTTCCATTTTGCATTCTTAGTGACAGAATATGAATTCTCCAGGTGCTCATCTGCACTTGATATTTTTACTGTTATGATTTCAGCCATTTTAACAAGTATATAGTGGTATCACATTATCGTTTTTACTTGCATTTTACTTATGACTAATGAAATTTAATCATAAGTGACTTGAGGTTAGTGAAAGAAGTTCTAATATCTCAAGTGTTCATCATGTGTGTATCTTAACTGGTGAAGTGTCTGCTTGAATCTTATGTCTATTTGATTATTGGGTTGTTTGTCTTCTTATGACTAGATCTGGATAGCAGCCCTTTATCAGATATGCTTTTTGCAAGTATTTCTCCCAGTATGTGGCTTATCTTTTGGTTTTCTGAATAGTGTCTTTGAAGAACAGAAGGTTTTCAATTTGATTTAGTTCAATTTATCAATTTGTTCCTTAATGTTTTGTGCTTACTATTCCCTATCAAAAACAAAAAGAAACCCACACACCTCATGCTTCAATTGTATCTATATTTTTGCTTTGCAGTTTCATTCTGTCAGGTCTTACTTTCAGTTCCAATCATCCATTCAAGTTAATTTTTATATAATATAATGGTTAATGTATTGTTTTTCTTCTATTGTCTCCCTTTCAATCTCTCCCTTTACCCCCCATCTTTCTCTTTTTTGAATAAGGATATCAATGTTTATTTTCAACCATTACTTGAAAAACCTATGCATTTCCCACTGAATTACCTATACAACTTCATCCAAAATCAAATTGCATATATGTGTGAATCTATTTCTGAACATTCTATTTGTGTTATTTATTTTTAAACAAATACTGAAGTGTCTTGATAATTGAAATTTTAAATAACTGTTGACATCTGATAGTTTAAGTCCTACTATTTTATTATTCCTTTTCAAATTGTTTCAAATTGTTGAGTTCTGTGTTTCCATATAATTTATTTAATTAAACTCAAAAAATTTTTGAAATAACCATAAATTAACATGAAGTTGTAGAAAATAACAGAAAAATCTCATTTACACTTTACCAGCCTCTCCCAATGGTTATATTTTACATAATTCTAATACCTTACAACTGATAATTTGACTTTGACAAAAGTCACCAATATTATCCTGATGTTTGAGTCAGTTTTGCATACTAATGTCTTGGGGGGGGAATGGGTGGGTGTGGTGTTTGTCTTTAGTACTGTAAGATTTTATCACATGCAAAAATTTATGTAATCATCACTACAAATACAGGACAGGCTCATAACCCTTAGAATTCCTTGTGCTGATCCTTCAAACCAATATTATTTTATTACAACAGTTTTATATTTAAAGAAAAATTATGAAAATAGTATAGAGTTTCTATATACCTTCCACTTAATTTCCTCTATAATTAACATTTTACCTTAATATGGTAACTTTGTTATAGTAAATTTGAACCATATTGATACACATTATTATTAATGAAAGTTCATACTTTACTCAGATTACCTTAATTTTAACCTAGTAATTTTTTCCTGTCCCAGGATTCCATCTAGAATACCACATTACGTTTTTTTGGTCTATTTCCTTAATTTTTTTTTTTAGCTGTGCCAGTTTCTCACACTTTGCTTTTGATCACCTTGACAGTTTTGAGTTCTAGTCAGGTAATTCGTCATATGCTCATCCATAGGACTTGGCTGAAATTTTCTCATGATTTGATTGGAGTTACAAGTTTTAGAGAGAAAAATGACGTGTTAAATGCCATTTCCATCAGAATATATCAAGGTGCCTATAACCAACATAAGTTACCATTGTTGCTATTGACCTCGATTACATTGCTGTAATCAGTAGTGTTTGTCAGGTTTCTCCACTGTAAAGTTATTTTTCCTCCCCTCAGGCTTCATACTGTATACTTTGGAAGGAAGTGACTATGGGCATCCCACACTTAAGAAATGGAAAGTGATACTCCATCTTTTTAAGGTCAGATAATCTACATGTGAGTGTTTCTGATCCACTGGCCTCCAGTCAGTAATGTAGAAATTATCACACCAAACTCATTAACTACATATAATTCTTAAATACTATTAAGTTATTTTTTTTACTCTCAATGTTCCCCTCTCCATTATTTAATGGAGCCATAAACAGAATTTGATCTTTGCCAGCAAAGTGAATCTTAATGGGCCTTTATTCTTACAAACTTTTCAATACCATTCCCTATTATTTGGAATCTAGAAGCAGAACCTTTTCTAAATCTGTAAGCCTCCATCTTTAAGTGCTATAATTTTTTTCTTCCATTTCTTTTCAAACCATTAATCCTTGCATGAGCTCATCTCTTTCTTCCTACACCTTACTAAATATAGAGAGTAGTGATGAAACACACACTTCTCCGACTCTCTTTTCCAATCTCTTTTTCTATATAGTCATAGGCTCAATAGGCATGCATTCTACTTTTCCAGATTTCAGGATTAAGTACCAGATTTCTAGCTTGAGGACCTGGGTACCTGACAGTGCCCTTTATTATGTGAAGGAGCACAAGCATTGGATCAAGTGGTAGGGTAGTGAACATGAATTAGACATGTGCATATTGAATATGAAGTGTCACTGAGATGTTTAGGAAGATCTATGTAAGGCAATGTACGTAAAGATACAAAAAGATCTATGTAAAGGTAAATATGACATTATATACAAAGAGGTATCTGGGTAGAAGATGCGTCATGTGATGCAGCTGTGTTTACTTGACCTAGCACAATGCATTAAGTTAAGAAGGCAGATGATTGGGTTTACTCAGAATTGTTCTTTTGCTAGGGAAGTAAAATAGAAAGGACAGTGTCAAATAATAGCTACCAATTTTATGGTAGGCAAGAATCTAAGATGGGCCCCAAGATTCTCACCCATGGTGTTGCTGTGATTAGGTTGCCTTATGTGGCAAAGATTAAGATTAAGGGGTTTTACAGCTATAATTAAGTCCCTAATCAGCTTGACTCTGAGTTAAAGGTAGATTAACCTGGATAGGATTTGAGCAAGTTCTACTTGCTTAATCTGTTGAGCCCTGTAAAAAAAATAAATAAATAAATAAAAAATTAGGCTTTCCTTGAATTCAAATAATGCTTTGCTAATGGCATTGAAGAAGCAAGTTACAGTAACTTCTACTGGTGCAAGGACATGAATTCTGCTGAGAGCTTGGAAGGGGACCAGGCTTCAGATGAGGTCACGGAACTGGTGAAAACTTTGCAGCCTTAGGACAGTCTGAGCAGAGGAGCCACGTCACCTATGGACATGGTGAGATAATAAATGTGTTTTGTGTTTAAGCTTTTAAGTTTGTGGTCATTTATTATACAACAAGAAGCAATGAAAGTAGCTTTGTAGGTGTTATTAAATGATTTCTCTTTGAGTCTGAGTTGAATAAGGAAGAAAGGAAAGGCAGGAGCAGGCTGACAAGATGTAGTTGGAGGAATGAATGTACTGTTGGTTCTGATGAGGTGGAAGAAGCATTTACTTAAGCACACAAATTGAGGACATTGTGGTCAAAAACAGTGATATTTTTATGTAGTGAATTTCTGTAGTTAACATTGACCTAAATGAAAGTGCACAAGCAAGTAGACTAGATTGAATATCCCAGCACTAAATAGCTGGGTTCTCTGCTTAGGATCTCAAAAAGCCAAAATTAAGGAGTCCAGAGTCCTCATTTAAGCACATATGGTGCTGTAAGTATTTCGTTTCCTATAGGTGTGAGACCGAGATCCCCATTTTCATGCTAGCTCTTGGTTGGAGACCGCTTTCACCTTCCAAAGGCTGCCCTCCGTTCTCTGCCATGCAGCTCTCAGGCAGTTCACAGTATGGCTTCTTGTTTTCTTTTGTGCCAGTGGGATCCTTTCTGACTTCTTCCCCCGCAGTCAGCTCCAACGGTGTTCTCTAGCATCATGTAATCAAAGGAATGACTATTCCATCACCATTCACCACATAACATAAACTAATCAAAATTACCTCTCTGCCATCATAGTCAGGTTCCCTGGGCACGCAAGTGCTGGGGTTACACAAAAGCTGCACGCCAGGGAGCAGGACTGTTCCGGGCCAGTTCAGAATTTTGTCTAGGATAGATAGTGACTACCAGAGATTAGAAAACTGGATTATATTGATTAAAAACTTTTCCTAGAAATAACATTTGCATCAAAATTCTTGCATTTTTGGTATCATTTTGTTAGTAATTCTATATTTTAAGATTTATTCTGAAGAAATATTCTACTACAGTACTTATTAAAGTGTTTGAAATATAAAATAAGATCAATAAATCAGCTGTTCAAGGAACTATGATTGATTATATAGATTTTCAGTACCACACAGTAATGATAATCATGTGTTCAATATTTTAAATAATAGGCACATGCTAACTGACAATAATGAGAGTAAACAACATGCATGATATACAAAGGAAAATGTTAGTAAATGGTCATTCTATGTGGTCATATTAATGGACATTTGTTTAAATCTTCTGGCTATTTTTTAAATTTAATTTTTTAAAAATACTATAAGATTACTTGTTTAGGTTGTTTTAATAAGATAATTTGGGTATATTGCACAAAATACAATTAATACACACTATATTTCTAAGTAAATATAAAATATAATTTGCTTAAAAATTATTGATTGAAGGACACCTGGGTGGCTCAGTCGGTTAAGCATCACTTTCTGCTCAGGTCGTGATCCCCAGGTCCTGTCCTACATCAGGCTCCCTGGTCAGAAGGTAGCCTGTTGCTCCCTCTGCCTGCTCTGCCTGATGGATTGTGTTCTCTTTCTCTTTGACAAATAAATAAATAAAATCTTTAAAAAAATTATTGATTGAAAAACACAGGGCATTTTCTTTTCACATTGTGTAATACACAAACTCTGAAATACAAATTGCCACAAACTAAAATTTTAAGTTGTGGAGTAAAATAAGAGCAAATTCTTGGCAAATCATTATCAATGCCTTACTAACAATTTGGGAAAACATGAAGGATATCACAACGTTCATGAGTGCCTTCATATTATCCAGGTTATAAAGATTCATTTTAGCAAATAGATTTTTACATGAAATACATTTGTTTATATTGTACTGTGTTTGTCTATACTGTCTGTATTGTAAGAATTATCTTAGTACATAGATTTCTTTTTTTTAATGTTTTTTTTTTATTATATTATGTTAGTCACCATACAGTACATCCCTGGTTTCTGATGTAAAGTTCGATGATTCGTTAGTTGCGTATAACACCCAGTGCATCATGCAATACGTGCCCTCCTTACTACCCATCACCAGTCTATCCCATTCCCCCATCCCCCTCCCCTCTGAAGCCCTCAGTTTGTTTCTCAGAGTCCATAGTCTCTCATGCTTCATTCCCCCTAGTACATAGATTTCTATATCAGAGGACCAACCTGTGACTTACACTCTTAAGAGTAAAAACTCTAAAAATTTTAAAAATTATTTTGTCATTGGTATAAGAAATTAATTCATTCTAAATCAATGCCTCAGTTAAGAACACTTAAATATAAAAAAACAGCAACTCTATTCAGTTTTTGGTTTTGTTTGGTTTCTGAAATAATAGCATAGAGTATTCATACAGACTTAAAATTCAGCTTTTGACTTTGGTTATTAGGTATATTTTGGGTTTGTGTTGACCAGATGGATTATAATACTCATTAAACTGCTGAACAAAAAAAAAAAAAAAAAAAAGAATGTGCCTTTATGATAATGCTTTGTATCATGCCCAACATCTGCATTTCTAATTTGTCTTAATTATGTACATATACAATTTGGTCAATGTTTTGCATTTCAAAAATCCTTTCTAATTTAAGTGTATCTGATAGTTCATAGGAGCAATTATGTAATTAAATGAGACAATCATTGTCTAATTGGCATATTTCAGTTTCCACTGAAATGTGCCAATTAAGTAGAATCCATCATAGACCATAATGTCTCCAACAGAGAATTTACAGACTATCAAGTAAACACAGTGGTTTCGAAGCAGCATATCCTAAAGTTCATTTGCTAAAATGACTTTCACCAGGTAGGGTATGCTCAAATGCGTAAACTACACTTAAACTAACACATATAAATAACATGAATGGCTGTACTTTGTTCAGTTGTACGTTCAAGGTCTTCCTGTCTTACACAAGCAAATGTAATGGAGTTAGGGTGTTGGAATGATATGCAATCCATCATATTTGTATTTAATGAATCAAGAACACTACACTAACCTGAAGGTACCTGGAAGCAATGCAAGATATTATCTTAACCTTCTATAAAATGTCCAAATTGGCAATCTGGTGATGCGTCTGTCTATCTATCATCTATCTATGTATCTCTCTATCGATCTACTATCTACCTACCTACCTATCTATTACCTATGTATCTATCATCTATCTATACTTTGTTCTACATATGGCAGCTTATGATAAACTGTAAGGATGACTTAAAGAGGATATTAGTGATTGGATCTCAGACAAGGTTGTGGTTTGTTTTTCTCTCTTAAGATAGGGTCACTGAGATGTCCATTTAAACCACTACAAAATATCAAATTTACAACTATGAAGTCAAGGAGATTTAGAATTTAATATAAAAGTAAAATCTCAGGGCACCTGGGTGGTGCAGTCGGTTGAGCCGCTGGCTCTTGATTTTGGCTTAGGTTGTGATCTCAGGTTCATGAGATCAAGCCCTGTGCACTCAGCATGGAGTCTGCTTCAGATTCTCTCTCTCCCTCTGCCCATCCCCTATCCACATGCTCACTCACTCTCTCTAAAATGAATAAATCTTTTTTAAAAATTAAATTCTAACTGTTGGACCATGAGACAGGATTTCCTTCCTTTTTAAGGCTGAATAACATTCTATCATTTTTGTATACCATATTTTGTGCGAGGTGTAATAAGCCAGTCACAAAAAGACAAACACCATAGAATTTCACTTATATGTGGTATCTAGTCAAATTCGTAGAAACAGAAAGAGTGGTGGTCATCAGGAACTGGAGTGGAGAGGTGAGGAAGGGGTGTCGTTTAAGAGATGTAGTGTTTCAGTTTTGCAAAATGAAAAATTTCTGGAAATGTGTTTCACAACAATGTGACTATATTAACACTGCTGAACTGTACGCTTTAAAGTGACTGGGAAGGTAAATTTTATGTTATGTGTTTTTTAGCACAATAAATAAATATTAAAAAAAATAAAGGCTTACTAAATTTTCCTAAAAGTCTGGGGATTTTAATCTGTTTTTCACCAAGGATAAACATGTTTGCTCATATAGATTCATAAAATGCACCCATTATCAGTGTTCACTGTCAGATTTTGGAAATTCTTAATCTGTTTTTCTTTCCCCTATTAGTTTCATATTTTTTTCTTTTCAATGTATAACACTACCTTCGTTTTTGTTTCATTTTATAAGGGCAATTTGGGCAACATTTTGTCATTTGAAATAGATGGATAGTTTCAAAAATCTTCTTGATAAATTGGCCCAAATTTAACTTCATACAAGTATATTATCTCACTGGGGACATACATCCTTGTTTGATGTTATTATGGTTGCTTCTCTTTCATTTTTAGCACACTGAAATTTTTTTCCAAAAATATCTTACAAAATACTAATTTATATAAATGATGCCCTCGTGAATGGAAACTGAATTTCAATTTGGAATTTTGCTTCTTTAGCCTTACCTTTTAGATTATAATAGTGTACCTTTGTTCAGTTTGATAGTAATGATTTTATGCCTAGCATTGTTAGCTCATTCTAATGAATTGCAACTATTAGTACAAAAACAAAGCATGTTAATTTCTGAATTCTAGTACCAGCAAGTCTCAATCTGTACTCTTGGAGTGGATCCAAATAATTTAAATATGTAAAACATTGGATGTCAGTGATTTAACAGCTATGCTCTGAGAAATTCTGACCTATTCATATATAGGTATCAAAGAATCATAAAACTATAATCAGCATTGACATATTTATGGACACAGCATGATATAAATTAGGCAATAAAATGCATTATTCTCAGTTAATCTGGATCTTCTTCAAGTTGAGAAGAAGAAAACATAAATTCCCTTAAATCTATATCTCATCTGTAGTTTCCACCCTAACCCTTCCCTCTAGACCTTCTTCTTCTAATCCACATGAAACTATGCAACCAGACACAAGATGATTCTAAGAACATTCTTAGATACAGGCCATGTGACTTAGAAAACCATAAACACAAAATAAGAAAACAATTAATAAAATGCATACCCTAGAAATCATACACTTAAAGTATAACTACAAAGCAGCTTCTTTGACAAAGAAAAAAAAATAGCATAAACACCTTAAGATTATCCTGGAAGAAGGACCACCAAAGGATGAATTTGATGTACTCTAAAATCTTTCTAATATTTTTGGCTCTCTACATGTCTGGATTCTACATTTAATTCTTACTGCATAAACCCAAATTCTAGCTCAAATTTCTTACTTCCAAGATACTCTTAGGTGTTTAAGCTATTTTTCCCTCCTCACTTATGCTTCCCCAGCAAGCAAATCCTGTAATTATATCTCTTAGTTGAGGGGTAGTATCTATGTTTATCTCTGCCTCTCCTGCTTTCTCTCTTCCCCTCCTTCCTTCCCTCCCTTCCTCTCACCATCAGTTCTCTCTCTCTCTCTCTATTTACATTACACTTGAAATTAAGAAACCTGAGGTCTACTATCAGCTTGGCAACCTTCTAGAATACCAGGCCTTGCTTTATATATCCTGTCTCCTCTATTAGTTCTTCACAGCTGAGTTCATTGAACACATGCAACAAATAGAGATGGTTTCATTCAACCAATAGAGTTGGTTCACATCTGACTGGAACTGTCTGGGTCTTCCCTAATGTCCTTTGCTATTTAGAAATAAATTATTATTTATCTTAAACTTAGAATTATCTAATATCTTTTATGTCTATTATGCAATTACAATATGTTTAACATATATGCACTATAAAATTCAATACAATTTGCCCTAAACTGATAATTATTTGATTTAATATTTTTATAAAATTAGTTCATTGTGACTCTAGGTGGTAAAACTAGTAATGGCCTATAAATTTAAAGTTTTGTGAGAAACACCCTACCTAAATCCTGACATTTTGTAACTATATATGCAAAACTCATTTATATATAACTGATGAGTTTGAGACCTTTAAGATGTGCAGCATTGGTCACATTATTCACCTGACCCCAAGCTCTGTTTGGCTCAGAGTTAAGCTAATAATGTTGTGGCTCATCTCTTCTCCCACTAATCAGCAGTGATGTCATCATTATCTATTCTTTAGGATACAGTTTACATCTTGTGTGGGACAGTTCTTCCAAAGATAAGGGTGGTCCATCCTCAAAAATGAGTCTTTTGTGTGTGAAACAAAGTATCAAAGATTTTACTTTGTTTCTGTGGAAAATCTATTTGGTTCTTGGTTCAAATTCAGTGACATAGCCACTCAGATTCAATAGGTTTGAGGCACAGTCATAAGGTAGACCATGGGTATTTTGGGAAATAAGGCTTCTCCAACACTACACAGCTAGAAATAGTGATACTTCTGTGGGCATGTGAGCAATGACTCTACTCTTTCTTCTAATAAACTCATAACCTTGCTAGTGAAGATTAGCTGAGGAATCAAGAAAGCCCATTGTGTGAAAAAAAGTACTTCAAACTGAAGTAAATAAATTGTTAGTATATACTATATACATATAAAATAATATATAAAATGCTGATAAATAAAATGGTAAAATATTTTGTTCAGCAATTCTTGAGGAAAGACTAGATATATTTCTTCTAGTCTTGTTTGAGAAATATTTCTTTATTGATAGTTTATTTCTTAAATCTTTTTAACTCATTATTGGAGATACCACAGCAAATTTTAGGAATACTTTGGGAAAACCCATAAAAATTTGTTTTACCTTTTAATTATAAGAATGATTGTTAGAGTGCCTTCTGGCTCAATTCTGTGTATGCTTCATTCTATTTCATACCCACATATATTTGGTGCTGGTTGTCAAGAGATATGTTTTTATTGTGACACAACATGAACTGTCATGTGATAGTGAGGAGATATCAGCAGTTTTGGTCAGGAGTATTCCTGGAAGTCATTTCTACATCAGACTCTTAGCAGTAATGTAAATGTTGACAAAGGCAACTAAAGCCTCATAAATATATCCAAGATACAGACCTAAATTGAATTCCCAACTCAACTTCCCATTAACTGGATCCTCAAAATGCCCTCAGCACTTCTAATGCAATTAGCACAACAGTAAATGAAGGGGAGAAAAAGTTTAATTTGGAGTGTTGTTTTAATCAATTGCAATACAAAAATCTTGATTTTGCCTATTTTACAGAAAAGTTTGGCCGTGTAAACATATTGCAAGGGTCCCTCCAAGGTGTTTGGAAGGTATCCAGAAAATGAGAAGCCCTGATTCTTAAGCTTCTTAGGCTTCATGGTGAATGCACCTCTGGCTCTGAGTATAAAAGATCTGTGGCATATTAAGAATTTGCTGTTTTTCTCATTGTAGCCGAACTCTGCCTTGTACATATACCCACCAGGGTACCTTTTTGGCCTTACTTTCATTTTTTTTAAATTCATTTATTTAGAAACTGAAAACAAGTGTTGTCTGTATATCTGTGTATGTGTGTTTTTTGTTGTGTGTGTATTCCTTCTAATTTGTAGCGCACCTGAAATGCTGTGGGCTTTAATTAGGGATTTCATTGAATGACCTGTCTGTTTTCTCAGTATTTTCTAAGAACTGTGGTCCTGCCTTTGTTTTATCAATATTCACTGGGACACTAAGGTTCTGATTAAAATGCATCCTACTTTCTTAAGAATCAAGAAAACACCTGTCGTTCTGCCTATAATTTCATATTCTGCCTGGCTGTATCCAATGCTGAGACTCCCAAGTTCGGTTCCCTTAGATGGTATAACTTTGAATATGTGATTGAATAGTGTCTAAAAACTACCAAGTTGTATTCTTATATGGATTACCTTCCCAGAAGAACTTCTAATGATTTTCTTTTTTTTTATTATATTATGTTAGTCACCATATGGTACATCCCTAGTTTTTGATGTAAAGTTCCATGATTCATTACTTGCGTATAACACCCAGTGCACCATGCAATACGTGCCCTCCTTAATACCCATCACCAGCCTATCCCATTCCCCCACCCTCCTCCCCTCTGAAGCCCTCAGTCTGTTTCCCAGAGTCCATAGTCTCATGGTTCATTCCCCCTTCTGTTTACCCCCCCCTTCTCCTTTCTTCTCCTACCGATCTTCCTACTTCTAATAATTTTCTTAAAGATGGAATAACTCTTGAAATTTATAGTCCATGTTTATTGGTAAATTAAGTTTCAGTTTCACTTTTCAGTACCGTTGGCCTTATTTGACTCTAAGAAAGTTGTGTTAATGCTAACAAATTAGAATACAAAATATAAAATGTCAGTATAATAGCTTTTGTTTGTAAATGCCGAGCACATCCTAATCTCTCAAGGAACAGATCCAATGCATCTGATCATATAGATGGAGATATGATTTAAGATGAGCCAATTATTGTGTTACATATCTGTGGCTACAGTGATAAGATCAAATCTGGGAAGGTGACATCAACAGGACAAATTAATTTGTTCAACAATATTTATTGAGTGTTTACTATTTGGTAGATACTGTGCTAGACGCTGTAGTTAGAATGGTTCCTAAAACAGATATAGTGTTTGCTCTCATGAGACTTAGAGTCTAGTATTGGGGAGGGTACAACTAAATGAAGATCAATAGCACATATTAGAGAGATTTCATCAAATAAAGGTGGTCTGGGAAGATTTCTATAAAAAATATGAAAAGTAGTTAGCAGAGTAGACAGAATAATGCTCCCCCAAAGGTGGTCATTTCCTAATCCCTGGCGCCTGTGAATAAGGTAACTTACATGGCGAAAGAGACATTGCAGATATCCTGAAGATAAGAATTTTGAGATGAAGAGATTATTCTGGGCCATCCTGGTGTGCCCAATATAATTACAAGAGTCCTCATAAGAATCAACAGGAGAATCAGATACAGAGAAGTCAACGTGATAATGGAAGCAGAGGGCCAGAGTCAGGGAGAAATATTCGAAGATGTAATCCTGCTGGCTTTGGAAATGGAGAAGGAGCCATAAGCCACGGAATCAAGGCAGCCTCTAGAAACTAGAAAAGGCAATGAAACGGATTCTTCCCTAGAGCCTTCAGAAAGAACCAACCCTGCCACCATCTTGACATTAGCCCTATGACATTGATTTGGATTTCTTCCCTCAGTAACTGTAAGATAATAACTTTTGTTGTTTCAGGCCACTACATTTGTGGTAATGTTAAGTAGCAATAGGGAAGTAATATATTTGGCTAAGGTCTAAAACCTAATCAGGATTGACTTGTCAAACAGAAGAACAAAGAAAATTTATGGACAGGGAGAAGATCTTTTAGCAAGAGACAGTGTCCATTTAAGAGATAAAGAAAAAGAAAAGTCACTGTTTTGTGAAGAAAGATAAGGGAAAAATGGTCAAAGAAGAAGGTCGGGGGAGGAAGTGGCCATATAATAAAGGGCTCCGCAGGCCAAGTTTAGGATTCTGGGAAGCCAGGGATGCATCTTGACAGGAGACTATGAAATGGGACATGATCAAATTTGTAATTTGAAAGTACTGCTCTAACTTTACTATGGAGAATGATCTGTGTGTGTGTGTGTGTGTGTGTGTGTGTGTGTGTGTGTGTGTGTGTTGTGGAGGGACTTGGGGGTTAATTCAAGTCTAGAGAATTCTCCAGGTATGGAGGGTAGGGTGTGGGAGATGCTTTAGATCCTCCACTTAGAAACTGTTGCAGTTCAGGCAAGGAATGATAGCAGCTGGAAGGGGTGATGGGGAGAGGAAGAGAGAGAGAGAGAGAAACCACGATAGGTCATTCTAGACTCTGAATCCAGAGGTCCCTGAAACAAATTCTACCAAGACACTTCTATTTTGCTGAATCAAAAAAGTTCCCATTACATTAACTTTCCTTTTGTTTTGCTTAGGTTTCTACAGCTAGCTCTTGAAAACACTAATGCAGTATAGACTCAAAATTTCCAAATGTAAACACCTGTAGAGGTAACACGCTCAGTAGACAGAAACGATTTTCTATTGGCTGCTGGCATTATGTGTAAGCTCCTGGCTAAACTGTGATCTTGTAAAGAGAAGGATTTGACCTTCTGCTTGAAGAGTGACGTGGAAGACAGGACTGCCTCTCTGGAGGGGCTGATGTGCCTGCACACTTCCTTGACTGCTCAACTCCTGCCCCCAGACATGTTTTGCAGGGTCAGTTCATTTACAAGATTTGATGTAATTCTATTAGATTTTCTTTAATGCAAGTATTTTTAGGGGTTACCTCCATTAATATATTCATGACTACAGGATGCCAGTTACCTAGAATTTTCCTGTCAGCAATTTGATAATTCTGTGGGCATAAGTAGCTTCCCTTAGGCTCTCGTGGGTCTAACATGAGGGCGGATGATAAGAACAAGAAGGAACATGCAATGGGCCTATTTTGTGACTCTAGCAGAAACTCTTGGAAGTCATAACACTTGGCAATCATAAAGTAATGCTTAATAATATGACTAAATTCTTAAATATACAGCATTTGTTTTATTAGGAAAATCATTCCGGGGCCCTAATCCCAAAATTAATCACAGATAACTTTTGTTGTACATAGTATAGTTTGTACATAATGCATACTACATTACATTTACTAAAGAGGGTTCATACGTGCATATTGGTACATAACCTGCCTTTCACTAAATTATGTATTTTCAGTATTTTCTACTCATTAAAATTATCCTACTGTATCCCTTTATATTTTGTGCTCTTTGTACTAATTTTCAGATAATTTATGCTAAGTTTTGAAAAACTAGAAAACCATAGTGCCTTTTTAGCATAGAAGGCTAGTGTTATTCTCATAATATGAAAAAATTAGAAAATCTTGATCATCAAAATTCCACTACAGATACAATTGCTTTTAACATTTGGTATATTTCTTTCTAGACAAGTCAATGCATGTGCACACATGTTATATTGCACACATGTATTGCAAAACTTGCACATAGTGTTTTGTACTTTTTTTCACCCAAATAGTATTATAACCTAAATATATTTCTATACCAACACATCTACATTAACAGCTTCAATTCTACGGGTAATATTCCATTTTCCAACGTGCTATAATTTACTCAATTAGCTGTCTGTTATTGATCATTTAAGTTTCTGTACATTCTTGTTACTATAAACAATGTTATAAGGAACATCCAGGTAACTCTTATCTTTGTGCTTATAGTCACATAAGTGTAAATTCTGGATCAAATTTTGTGAAAAATTATGTTTGGCTTTGATCTCAATTTTATTTTGAAATCAATTATAGTCTCATCATTCCTTTTACTCTTAATAAAGTGTATTTTGTTTAGGCTCAGTTGGTTCAGTGGCTGGCTCTTAATTTCAGCTCAGGTCATGATCTCAGGGTCCTAGGATGGAGCCTTTCCTCAGGCTCTGCACTCAGCGGGGAGTCTGTTTGAGACTTCTCTTTCTCTCTCCCTCTCTGCCCCTTCCTCCTCTTGTGCACATGCTCTCTCTCACTCAAATAAATAAATAAATCTTTTAAAAAATAAAATTAAAAATAAAGTACTTTGTTTAGTGGATTTTGTAGACCTTTACATGTCTTTTTCTCATTATAATATCTGAATGACTCTTAAAAGTTATATCTTCACCTGAAGTTGATGTCAACATTGAAAGAGTATTAGACTCCAGAGTGTCACTTAAATGTCATGAATTTGGGCTTTTTAATATTAGTTTTAAAGAAATAACATTGCTTTTTAAAAATTTCTTAGCATTACTTTTGCCGTAAATATATGCATAGAAGTACATTTCTAATAGAATCAACTGAGGCATCAGCCTTCCAATTCAGTAACTTCAACAACAGAAAAATACATATTTTTAACTTTGCTTGATATAGATTACTTATATACTTTTTCACATACACCTGGTACAATATCATACCATATATATATATATATATATATATATATATATATATATGTGTGTGTGTGTGTGTGTGTGTGTATACACACACACACATATATATGCACACATACTTAAAAACACCTGCCAACATCACCACTATTGATAGCAGCTTGTAGCAAATTGTTCCTCAGTCACCATGATCTCTTCTTTCACAGTAATGACATACTTACCTGCACCTATGGCCACTCAGAATAAGTACTGTATTTTCCAGCCTCTTTTTTGGGACATGATCAATCACAAGTTTAAATTGTGACAAGAAGGATGTCAGTGGAAAGTATAAATGAAACCTCTAGGAAGTATCTTAGCAAGAGTACGCCCTTCTTTCTGTTTTGTTGTCTTGTCAACATCACCTGGAATTTTAGTCACTGGAAAAAGCCATTCTGAGCCACTTGTGGATGGAGGCTGTGCACAGAGAGGCAAAATGACATGGGAAGAATGTGAGTCGCTGACTCTGTACAGCCACACACAGCTCAGGGCTATTTATCCAGACGTCTACGTGGAAGAGAGGTAAACATCTATCTTGGGGTTCTGTCACTCACAGCCTAAATTAAACATATTTGTAAGTAGGCAAAATATAAAACATTTATTTTTAATGTCTAAATTAGCCAAGGATTTTTATTATTTTCAAAAATGTATCTATATTTTTGTGAAGCGTACATATACATATATATGTGTACTTTTTGAAAGTACATAGTATGTATGTACATAGTATATATTATACACTTTTTGAAAGTATATATGTACATAGTATATAGTATATATATGTGTGTGTGTGTATATATATGTGTATATATATATATATACACATGCTATGTGTATATGATTTTATTACTTAAAAAATATAGGGGTAAATAGCTGCAAAATTGCCACATAATTTATATTCTAAATAAAAGCTGTAAAGACATGATACACATTTATATATAATGCAACTGTGAGATGCTAGCATAACTTTAAGAAAAGATATTTTTAATCTATATGGTTGCCATTTTAATATTATAAACTTGTGCATAAATGTGACTAATTGCCATGAATGACATTGTTTTCTGTAGACTTTAGGTTTTATTTTTATTTTTAAACAATGAAAATACTCTGGTGTTATCACATTCTTTATGCAGAGGTAATAGTCAAAAGATTAAAATAAAAATACAGATTTAAGCTTTCCAAACTTTAAAATTCTCCTTGAGTTTCTAAAGGGGGCTTTTAAGAACTGACTTGGGAGATGCTGTAGAAACCTTTTGAAACATAAACATTCAGTTTCGTTCTATTTTCTGAGGCAGGAATCTTGCTATAAAAGAATTTCAAATTTACCCCAGTGGACACGTTAGTGAATGTAGAATAAAGCCTTTCCTTACCTGCTACTGTTTACTTTATTATTGCCTATTAAAAATCATTCACTGCTATAATTCCAGTGAATGAGACACCATTTCTATGTTATTAGAAAACTTTCAAGGGCAACTCAGTACAGTTAAAATGGAACTTTGCTGAGGATTTTGCTTTCTGCAAAGTTAAACCTTCTAATTGACTTACTCAGTTGAAGGAAAATAATAATGAGCCCAGATAGAAAATTAGGATTCTATGAATTTGCAGAAAAATGGAGTTCTGCCCCTGATGATTAAATCATTGCTTGTTTCTAAAGTAGAATGTATCCACAACATGGCTATTCTTTCCTATACTGTGATTAGTGGCTGAAAACACCTTCTGCCAGACTGCTTCTAGATCCAGCCACCCCCAACTCCAATAAGATGACTGTAATTGTCAAAATTTGCACTTCCATGCTTAGAGATGAATCAAGTTCAGTGATAGTTAGTTCAGTGTAAAAATTTTTAAACATAATTTTTATTGTTACCCTGACCTTCAGATACTAGCATTTTGTTTGGGGGTCTAGGTTTTAAGTTTCTTAGCATTCTCTTCTTAGTCCTTTCTATTTTTGCTTGTTTTTCTCAAATAAATCTTTGCTTACTTACATGTGTTTTTCCTGACAAACTTCCTTTCCTTAGTTGGATTCTGTGATTTTTTAATTCTGATTTGCCTGAATTACTATGACTCACAGTTCTTTCAACAATCATTCCCTGGTTTTCATTTTCCTTACTGGGCAATTACTATCGGGTTCTATTATTAAACGCAAGGATACTTCAGGCATTATTATTTTTCTTTTTAAGTGGGAAATATTTTAGACATATCAATTCTGACTCCTAGTCCTACACTTTTATTACTTTCCAAATTTCCTTAGAAAATGTTTTAGCTGATGGCCAATGATGAACATTTTTGCATGTGTCTGTTAGCCATTCATATGTCTTCTTTGGAGAAGTGTCTGTTCATGTCAGGGAAATTCAAATCAAAACCACATTGAGATACTGCCTTATACCAATTAGAATAGCAAAAATTGACAAGGCAAGAAATAACAAATGTTGGAGAGAATGTGGAGAAATAGGAACCCTCTTACACTTTTGGTTGGAATGCAAGTTGGTACAGCCACTATGGAAAACAGTATGGAAGTTCCTCGAACAGTTAAAAACAGAGCTACCCTATGACCCAACAATTGCACTACTGGGCATTTACCCCAAAGATACAGATGTAGTGAAAAGAAGGGGCACATGCACCCCAGTGTTTATAGCACCAATGTCCACAATAGCCAAACTGTGGAAGGAGCTGAGATGCCCTTCAACAGATGAATGGATAAAGAAGATGTGGTCCACATATACAATGGAATATTACTCAGCCATCAGAAAGGATGAATACCCACCATTTGCATCAACATGGATGGAACTGGAGGGCATTATGCTAAATGAGATAAGTGAAACAAATAAAATTATCATATGGTTTCACTTATATGTGGAACATACAGAATAGCACGGAGGACATCAGGAGAAAGAAGGGAAAAACGAAGGGAAGGAATCAGAGTGGGAGACGAATCATGGAGACTATACACTCTGGGAAAAACA
This sequence comes from Ursus arctos, assembly GCF_023065955.2. Classification (NCBI taxonomy): domain Eukaryota; kingdom Metazoa; phylum Chordata; class Mammalia; order Carnivora; family Ursidae; genus Ursus; species Ursus arctos. Next base: position 27,822,631 of record NW_026623111.1, on the reverse strand, counting down.
GTGAGGGTTTCAGAGCGGAGGGTGGTGAGGGGATGGGTTAACAGATGATGAGTATTAAGGAGGGCACATATTGCAATGAGCACTGGGTGTTGTATGCAAACAATGAAACATGGAACAGTACATCAAAACCTAATGAAGTACCATAAGCTAACTAACATAACATAATTAAAAAATGTTTTAGCATATTCTTTTTTTTTAAAAGAATTCTTTAAAATTGATTTTGAGAGAGAGAGAGTGAGTGAAAGAGAGCCCAAGCAGAGGGAGAAGCAGACTCCCCGCTGAGCAGGGAACCTGATGCAGGTTCAATCCTAGGACCCCGGGATCATGACCCGAGCTGAAGGCAGTCACTTAACCAACTGAGCCACTCAGGTGCCCCAGAGAATGGCTAAAATTTTTAAGACTGATCACACTCCATGTGAAGGATATGCAGCAATTAGAATTTTCATACAATTCTTTAGGTACTGTCAATTGACACCATTGCTTTGGAACATTTTTGAGTAACGGATACTAAAGTTGACCCTATATATAGCATGTGTCCCAGAATATCCACTCTTAGTATAGACCCAATAATATACCCAGATATAGTCACCAAAATACATGTTTAAGAATGTTCATGGAAGAAATACTGGTAATGTCCAAAAACTGAGAAACAACCTAAATGTCCAGCAACAGCTTAATTAAAAATAGCTTCTGGTACATTTACACAATACAATAATATGCAACATGAAAATGAATGAAATACTATTATAACATAAAGGGATAATGAGTGTCACAAATATGATATTGAGAGACAGAAGCCAGATATTGAAAATCAAAAACTAATATAGGCGTTATAAAATCAGGATAATTTCTCTCTTTGAAGGAGAAGTTAGTGCTTTGGAAACAGACAAAGAGCAGCTTATAGGATGTTGGTAGTGCTCGATTTCCAGATCTGGGTGATGATTCACGGTTGTGTTGACTTTGCAGTAATTGATCAATATGTACACTTACAATTATGAATTTTTCTGTATTACATTTTACTTCTAAAATGTTTAAAGAAAACTCAAATCAATGTTGGATAATTTACTCATACTTAAATGTCTCGTTGCCACAAATCTTCAGATATAATTATTATTAATCACTGAATAAGGCATGGGGTTTTCCAGAAATATTTTCTTGATAAGTTTTAGTACTTGGAGTACTGTTATTCTTGCTAAGCCAGAGAAGTTAGGCTATTTACATCTGCATAGTTTAGAGTAATGAGGAGTTTCTAGAAATTCACTCTCTTGAACTGCAGAATTAAATTCACAGCCATTACGAATGAGTACAACTTCTCTATTCATACCTCATAAAACATCAACTAGAGCAGCCAATACATTTTTCTCTGAAGTACATCTTATGTTCCTCTGGCTGTCTAAGCAATTCAGTGGGTATTTATCGAGTACCTACCATATCTAAGTCACTCTACTCATCTTTCAGGAATTACATACACATACGAAGGCACAATGACTCTTAAGCAGTGTAGAGAAAACAAGAAACAAAATAGCCTTATTTCATACATGTAGTTTGTAAATAAGTTCCTTCCTGGTTTGGGGCAGATTTATAACACTGATGAAAGAGAAAGTGCATTTACATAGCAAGAATAAAAGAAGACACAACAATCACATACACATTAAAATTATGATGAACTATATTTTTGTTAACTAGTTCAATTACAATTAATGAATAATTGGTATTATGAGACATTAAAATAAATAATTCAATTTACTTAATGGACTTTGTCTTTAATGATCATGAGACAACTGACAGCTGGCCACATATCTAAAATCTTATTGCCAGTGTTTAAAAAAGTATCTATGCATATCTATGCAGTGTGTGTATTGAAATGATGTAACTAATAGCAATAAATGATTTAAATATTTTTAAATAGCTGCACTAATAATAGTACTTATACACCCTCAAGGGTGTGTTCTTCTTTACACTCTGTCCTGAGAGTTCTCACAAATCAATAAAACACTTTGTTATTTACACATAGCAAAGCCTCAGAGAAACATCTGCTTAATTAAACTTTTTCTTTTCTATGGAAACATTGTAGCCTTAAAACAGAAAGTTAAATAACAAAAGCGATATAGAAAAAACCCACAGCCAATATCATCCTCAATGGGGAAAAACTGAGAGCGCTTCCTCTATAGTCAGGATCAAGACAGGGATGTCCACTCTCACCACTGTTATTTAACGTAGTACCGGAAGACCTACCCTCAGCAATCAGACAACAAAAGGAAATAATCGGCATCCAAATCAGCAAAGAAGAAGTAAAACTTTCACTATTTGCAGATGACATGATACTGTGTATAGAAAACCAAAAACACTCCACCAAAAAATTGCTAGAACTAATACATAAATTCAGTAAAGTTGCAGGATACAAAACCAATGTACAAAAAATCTGTTGCATTTCTATTTACCAATAATGAAGCAGCAGAAAGAGATATCAAGGAACCAATCCCATTTACAATAGCACCCAAAACTATAAGATACCTAGTAATAAACCTAACCGAAGGAGTAAAAGATCCATACTCTGAAAACTATAGAACGCAGATGAAAAAAATTGAACATGACACAGAAAAATGGAAAAATATTCCATGCTCATGGATTGGAAGAACAAATATTGTTAAAATGTCTACACTACCTGAAGCAATGTACACATATAATGCAATCCCTATCAAAATAGCACCAACGGTTTTCACAGAACTTGAACAAACAAGCCTAAAATTTGTATGGAACCACAAAAGACCCCAAAGAGCAAAGCAATCTTGAAAAAGAAAAGGGAAGTTGGAGGCATCACAATTCCAGACTTCAAGTTATATTACAAAGCTGTCATGATCAAGACACTATGGCACTGGCAGAAAAACAGACACAGATCAATGGAACAGAATAGAAAACCCAGAAACGAACCCACAACTATATGGTCAGTTAATCTTCCACAAAGCAGGAAAAAAAATATCCAGTGGAAAAAAGAAAGTCTTTTCAACAAATGGTGTTGGGAAAACTGAACAGCAACATGCAAAAGAATGAAACTGGGGTACCTTCTTACACCATACACAAAAATTAACGGATTAAAGACCTGAATGTGAGACCTGAAAACATGAAAATCCAAGAGGAGTCAGAGGCAATAACCTCATTGACATCAGCCACAGCAACTTCTTCCTAGATAATGTCTCCTGAGGCAAGGGAATAAAAGAAAAGATGAAATATTGAGACTTCATCAAGATAAAAACCTTCTGCACAGCCAAAGAAACAATCGACAAAACTCAAAGGCAACCTTCAGAATGGGAGAAGGTATTTGCAAATGGAATATCTGAATAAGACTTAGTATCCAGGGGCGCCTGGGTGGCACAGCGGTTAAAGCGTCTGCCTTCGGCTCAGGGCGTGATCCCGGCGTTCCGGGTTCGAGCCCCACGTCAGGCTCCTCCTCTATGGGCCTGCTTCTTCCTCTCCCACTCCCCCTGCTTGTGTTCCCTCTCTCACTGGCTGTCTCTATCTCTGTCAAATAAATAAATAAAAAATCTTTAAAAAAAAAAAAAAAAAAAAGACTTAGTATCCAAAATCTCCAAAGAACTGATAAAACTCAACACCCAAATAGCAAATAACCCCCTGAAAAATGGGCATAACACATGAAAAGATGTGAAACATCACTGATCAGCAGGGAAATACAAATCAAAACTGCAATGAGATATCACCTCACACCTGTCAGAAGGGCTAAAATTAATGACACATGAATAATAATATTTTTGTATTCATTTTATTTATTTTTTTATTTAAATCAATTATATTTTATGTTATGGCCTCACTCCTAAATTTAAAACCTAAACCTCTGATAAAAATTAATAATTCTTACATTTTTTGACATTATACTATTTCAGAGGCAGTTTACACTAATTTTCTCATTTAAATATTACCATAATTTCTGGGGTGCCTGGGTGGCACAGCGGTTAAGCATCTGCCTTCGGCTCAGGGCGTGATCCCGGCATTATGGGATTGAGCCCCACATCAGGCTCTTCCGCTATGAGCCTGCTTCTTCCTCTCCCACTCCCCCTGCTTGTGTTCCCTCTCTCACTGGCTGTCTCTATCTCTGTCAAATAAATAAATAAAATCTTTATAAAAAAATAAAAATAAATAAATAAATTTTACTATAATTTCATTTAACAGATGAAGAAACCTGAGTTTCAGAGAGGTTATGCAACCAGTTAAAATAAAATGAAAAGTGAGGATTTAAATCAAGGATGGTCTGACCATAAAAATTGGGCCCTTATCTATTAAACTTAGATGCTATGTTCATTGCCACAACCAATTTTCTCAGGTGATCAACAGAAAAAGATTATGGATTAAAAAATTTTATCAAAGCAATTTTTAATTTATCCTCATAACCACCAAAGTATTATGTCCCTATTGTGTAAGTAATTTTAGAAAAATTAAGTAAGCATAAGTCCTTACCCAACTTTCTAACTTATAATATGGTAAGTGACCACAGCTCTAGACAGGATGCTAGTCTTCTGACATCGAAGTTATTGTGTTATTATCACAGCGCTAATTTAAAATTGGACTTGCCTTAGGCATGGCTTACCTGAAATTTTAGAAAAGATTATTTAAAATAACACTTAAAGGAACTATGAATATACTTCAGCTTTTGGTAAAGAAATGTCCAAGAGGCACAATTTGGGGACCCTCGTTGGAGTTAAGTCTAGTGGCTGTGGTCAGAAACTGGATGAACGAAGGTAGATCAGACTGAGGGCCCCCTCTCTCGGCAGCGTGTTCACAATGAAGCAGACGGAGTATGTAAGAGCATGGTTAGAATGGAATGGCACAGAAAGGACACTGCTGCTAGAAAGAGAGAGACTCACATATGAAAATGATTGCCAGGAAGAACGTGACAAATAGAAACTCTACAATTTCTTCTGTTTGCACAATTCACTCTTTTTTTCTATCTCAGTCATTATTAATACTCCAAACCCTGCATCTTCCTAGTGGAACAGTGTCATACCCTCAGTTCAACATTTTCCTGCTCTGTCAGATTATTGCATGGGTATTCACATTATTATTGTAAAATCAGGAGTTCTAAGTTGATGGTTGGTATGGTCTGAGCTTTGTGCTCTGCCAGTGTGCATACGAAGGTCATGCCAGCCAGGATCTGAGATGAAAGGAGCAGCACACTTTACAGTGTGACGAGTAATGTCAGAGCAATGACACTACATATGTAGTGGGTCAGAGGACAGTCCACAAAGTTGATTGGAAGCCAGAGATCTGTTCTCAGTGAACGTGAGAGCTGGAGATGTTCAGAGAGAATCGAGGTCAGAAAACTATCAGCATGTTAGCAGAGGTCCAAAATGGGTAATCCAGTGTCATAAGTGTCCCTCGGTGATGAAAGGACAGGTGTTGCCTTCTCAGGTGGGAAGCAGTGTCATTCAATTTGATTCATCCAAAGAAATTCTGTATTTTTCTACCTGGGAAAACTATACATTAGGGGGAATTGTTCATGTTTTATTTTGTTTTCTGGACACTTTCTTTAAACAAATAAGCAATTTTTCTATTCAAATTTCTAATCAATTCTATTTTGAGCCTGCAAAGAAGTTATTTAAAACTGATAGATATTACATATTGAAGTAGTTTCCTCAAAAATATGGCTGAATGATAAGGATCGTATTAAATGAATATGTAAATAGGTAAAATAAATATAATTTTTCAAAGCTACCTCAATAAACCACACTGATGAATACTCAGCTTTAAAACATTAAATAAATCAATGCCAAAAGTCTGTTGAGTACTTATAAAGGAAATGATTTTACAAGACAAAGGAATATCTATAACCCCATGGAGGCAAAATATAGATCTGGAAATCAAGCATTACCAACACTACCCTCCTTCATTGTTTTCACAAAGTCTATCTACTGCTTTTTCCCCTTAAAAACCTAGTCTCTGCGGACTCTTCTAGAGTTTTGTCTTTTCTTCCTTTTTTCATTAATTCTATACTTTTTGAATCATTTCAATTTCTTTCTTTCACTTCCTTCTTCCTCTCAACCTATAAACTTCATACTTTGTCCTTTAAAAATAAGCAAACAAACAAATTCCTGGACCTCTTATCTTCCTTACTTACTATCAAATTTCTTTTCCTACTTCCGAGTAAAAAATAGTCTATACCTAGTGTCAGCACATTTTTTCAGTGAAGAGCCAGAAATTAAATATTTTAGGCTTTGCAGTACACACATCGCCATCCCAACTATTCAAGCCTTATGTTGTAACACGAAAGCAACCATAGACAATGTCTAAATGAACAAACCTGGCTTTGTTCCATTAACACTTACTTAGAAAACTAGGTGGTAGCCTGGTTTGACACACAGGCCCTAGTTTGTCAATTCCTGGTCTATACACTCACCGAATTCACTTCTTCCTATCAGCTAATGTATCCTCAGATTTAACTGTGCTTTCTCACCATTTAAAATTATTTCTTCTGTGTAAACCAAATGAAGTATGTGTGGTCCTTTTAAAACCAGACCCTCCACTTGATTGTAGATTCCTGCCTTTGACTTTCTCAAAGACATCCATCCAATAATTCTCACTGACTCTGTGAAACCAACCCCCACTGACATGCCAGATCACCTTTACCAAGTTTTACTTTTTTCTATTTTCAATGTCTTTGAATAGAATTGAATTCTTCATGTAACATTAATTTTTCATCCCACTGCAGTCTGAATTTAGTCTTCATGTGTCCTTGAAAATATAATCCCTGGGGTCACTTTTCAGCTGCCATTTTTCAGATCTCAATTTAAATGCCATTTACTCAGAGAAGACTGTCTTAACTTTCAAATATAAATTAGGGAACTCCTGTTATTCTCTGTCCCCTCTCCTCAGTTTCCACTTAGCACTCATCATGATTTAGGGTAATACTTTTTTCTTTTATGATTTCCTTCCCCACTAGACTGTAATCTCCATAATGAAAAAGAGTGTCTGTTTTGTTCACCTGTGTTCACTGTGCATAGCACATAGTATATCTCCAGCTTATATTTACCAAAGGAGTAAATGTCAAATCCCAAGGATATTTTTAGGTCTTAATTTTCTGCTTCACTTGACACCTTTGCGCACTCCTCCTTTTTGAGACCCTCTACTTCCCTTGTTTATAACATATTGTAAAGTTTTATCTAACTAAATCTTACTTGTTGGCTACATTTGCTGCATTTTGGCCCACCACTTTTGTTTTTGTTTTATGGAATGTTATTCAAAGCCAGATGATTATTTATTCTATCATCTCCTTAAGTGATGTCAACTAAATCCATGCCACAATCCAATAATTATGTGTTCATATTTTGCAAATTTTAACTGCCCCCGCCCCCAGATCACCTCCATGGAACTCTCTTTCCCTTTCTGGAACCCCAAACTTAAACCACAAAAATCTGAATTAATGGCTTCCCTATAAATTTTCTTTCTTGTTTCATACTTTATATAATTTGTCAACACTGTGATCCATCAATTTCTTATCTAATAAACCTTTTTACTGTTGTCTGTCTTTCAATCCTCACATCTGTTTACAAGTTTTTGTGCTTTTACATCCTAGATATTACTCGGTCTCTTCATTACTTACAGTGAATATTCTAGTTTAGAATACCATCTTTTCTCACCTAAACTACCTCAACAATCTCCTGATTAGTCTTCCTACCTGCAATCTTTTCTGGAATGAAGTCTGATATAAGAGTTTCTGCTTTAATGCTCAATGGGTTAAATATTTACTCAACCATTAGCTGTGGATGGTGGATATTTTGCTCAATGTTTCTGAGTCTCAGTGCTCTCAAAATATGATTGGGTAAAATCTTACCTGCTTCATGGGTTAAGAATACAGGGGAAAAATTAGGGGCACCTGGGTGGCTCAGTTGTTAAGCGTGCGCCTTCAGCTCAGGGTGTGATCCCAGGGTCCTGGGATCGAGCCCCACATTGGGCTCCCTGCTCTGCTGGGAGCCTGCTTCTTCCACTCCCACTCCCCCTGCTTGTGTTCCCTCTCTCGCTGGCTCTCTTTCTGTGTCAAATAAATAAATAAAATCTTTAAAAAAAAATACATGGGAAAAATTATATGAAGTACCTTGTTCATAATAAGTAATTGATTATTATCTGTTAAGTGAATGATTTGAAGACATTTCCATCTATTGAATGCTTTCTGAAGAAATAGAAAACAATAAAAAATTTTAAATAATCTTATCTAAAATTTCAGGTAAGCCATGCCTAAGGCAAGTCTAATTTTAAATTAGCACTGTGGTAATAACATAATAACTTCAATGTCAGAAGACTAGCATCCTGTCTAGAGTTGGTCACTTACTATATTATAAGTTAAAAAGTTGGGTAAGGACTTATGCTTACCTAATTTTTCTAAAATTACCTACACAATAGGGACATAATACTTTGGTGGTTATGAGGATAAATTAAAAATTGCTTTGATAAAAATTTTTAATCCATAATCTTTTTCTGTTGATCACCTGAGAAAATTGGTTGTGGCAATGAACATAGCATCTAAGTTTAATAGGAGCCTAATTTTTATGGTCAGACCATCCTTGATTTAAATCCTCATTTTTCTTTTTATTTTAACTCATTAGATAACCTCCCTGAAACTCAGGTTCCTTCATCTGTTAAATGAAATCATGGTAAAATTTAAATGAGAAATTAGTGTGAACTGCTTCAGAAATGTCAAAAAATGTATGTAGTGTCAAAAAATATAAATATTATTAATTTTTATCAGAGTTTAGGTTTTTAAATTTGGAGTGAGGTCATAACCTAAAATACAAATTTTTAAGAGTTTATCTGAACAAAAATCAATTGCTTTCGGAAGTAGTTAGGAGCACTAGACCAACAGGAATCAGGGAGAGACTATCATAGTGAAAAGGTGGAAGAAAAGTTAGGAAATTATTGATTAAAGCCAGCTGGCTATTTGTGATTACTTGTTCTTAGGTTTCAATTTCATAATCTTGAGGCATTTTCAGGCTTAGATTGTGGTTCACTTAGAAGGCTGCCAAGACATTAGAGCTGCCTCAGTCTAATGGCCTCACTGTTCGACTAATTTAACGGAGTTTAAGTTACTTTCATGTCTTAATTATGTGTAAGCATGCTATAAGTTGGCAAGAGGGTTTGACATTGTTTTGTGAAAAAATAGCACATGGGAAATATGACTCACATTGACAATGCAAAATTTCGTTAAACGGAGTCCTATGCTCCTAGAAATAGCCAAAGTTACCAAAACAAATCAAAAACAAATAAAAAGAAATAACAATAATAAAAATAAATTAAAGAAAATAAAACCCTCCTTCATTCCAGGAATTGGCTTACTGAAAAGAACTTAGCTAAGATTTATGAATATTCTCCTCATTTATGTTTTGACGAGACCAGACAGAAACCCTCCAAATTCCCATTCTTTGCCTCATAAAAAACTATCTTAATTGCTGATCCCTACTTATTAACTGGGGAGGAAAGTGCCGTTAATAGACTTGAGGAAACTTTAATTAAACTCTTCTCTCCTTACTCCCAAGTCTTGAATTTTGGTCTACCCTCAGCATACAACTCCTCTTTAATGTCACCTCCAGAGAATCTGCAGACCACAAGGACAGATTCCCTGAAGAATTGTCCTCCAATCATGCCACCCACTCCCTAGACCCCATTCTTTCTAACCTTACTGGCCCTTCCCTGTAACAATCCTTTTTCTCCTGTCTTTTGAGATTCTTACCAATCTCTCCATTTCAGTAATTCCCCCCATTCTACCGTCTTTTTCCCTTATTGCAATAATCCTTTGAAGTCTTTTTTTGCCAAAATCCAGATCTAATTTTACTTAACATCTCAGTTTTAAATTATTGAATTTTGTTGACGTATACATTTTGCTTCAGAGAAGGGATGCTTCTATGTTCTATTTTCTCTACTGTAAGGGATATAATTTCTGAGGTCTAACAAAGAACCGGCTGGTGAAACACTGATTGATGCACTTACAGTTGCTTTCTCTTTCTTTACCTATGCCTTTAAAACACTGCTTTTTAATTAAACTTTAAGAAAAATCTTAAAAATGAACTTGAATTTCCTAAAGATCAATTAAGGACTAAGCAATACGCTTTTCTGTAACACTAAATTCCTTAACTTGAATGTACCTATTAATTATACTATAAAAACTTTACTACATGTATGAGTACATAATCTAGAAGGATGAATGCCCCATAGACTATTTTAATGTTCCACTTTCAATAACCATTTTCTTCCAAGTCAAATTTAAAATTGTCCTTTCCTTCAAGGTCATCCCATTATTCCACAGGAGGGTACATTATCTGAAAGTTCCTCCTGCTCTCTTTCTCCTACACTTGACACCATTAATTTCTACATGTTATTTAGCGGTGTGGCAGAGCAGAAAGGGCTTTTGATGTGGGATCATGTAAGCTCGGGTTTGAGTACAGGCTCTGCCATTCATTTTCAGTTTGAACTTGGGCAAACAATATAGCCTGTCTATTTATAAAATGGGGATGATAAATTTTTCTTGAAAGATTGGTGAGAGATTGCTAAAATAAAGATGCAGGACTTTGCAAAAAATGATTCATCCTTAATATACAATGATCCCTATTTCTTCCCTGGAGTGACCTGCCAACAACTTTATAGAATCACTCGGGAAGTGCTTGGTTCATGAAGTCTGGATAGAAAGTCATAGATATTGTTAAAATGTAGAATAGCAAATACAGTTCTTACTGCTTTCTGTGAGAGAGCAGTTAGTTAGTTCTCCATTTTCCTCTAGGACACAGAATTATTAGCTTAAATGTGGAAAAATATTCCAACTTACTTTCCACATAGTCCTTCCTACCACCATTATTTTTTCCCTCTGTATTCTTTAAAAATATTTAATGTAAGGAGTTCATTTCATTTTTCACTGTCTACATCATGTAGACCTCTGCTAATTATTGGAGTCAGCAAAATTAGTACTGCTATGTAAAAAGAAAAAGAAAGCAACAGGCATTGCAACAAACTAGATAACATGCTTCTCACGTATTACAAGTTCTCTCCATGATTCCTCACTCTTCTTTTTGTTTGGTGCTCTTCAAATTTGTTTCGTTTCTGTTTTTTCAGATTATGTGCATCTATAATAATTAGAAGTACATGATCATTGTATGGTGACATGGTAGCTACACTTGTGGTGAGCACAGCATATGTATAAACTGGTTGAATCACTCTGTTATACATCTTAAACTAATGTAACATGTGTGGCAACTAGAGTTCAATAAAAAGTTAAAGAACTCTCAAAAATAAACATCCCTATAGATAAAAATGAAGTACATGATCATTAAATGATATGGGATGATAATAAATGTCATGTACTAGGCATTTAAAACAAAGTTTGAAATGTGAAGTGACTTTCATTCATTCATTCACTCAACATTTACCATTTTCCAGACTATATATATATGTATCTCCATTGATGGATGAATGGATACAGAAATATATATATATATATATATTTACCTTTTTAACTAAAATTTTTAAATAACATTATATATATGTAAGGTGTACAATATGATTTTATATAGTGAAATTATTACAGTCCAGCTAATCAACAATACATCTCTTCAGAGTTGTCATTTGGTGTGTGTGTGTGTGTATAGTGAAAGCATCAATTTACTTTCGTAGCAAATTTCCAATGTTCAATACAGTATTATTAACTATAGTCATTATGCTGTACATTAAAGCTCTAAAACTGCTCATCCATATATAACTGCAATTTTGTACCGATTGACCAGTCTCTCCCATTTCTCCCACCTCATTGCCCCTGGTAACCACCATTCTACTCTCTGCTTTTATGTATTTGACTTTTTTTATTCCACATATGAGATCATACAGTATTTTTCCTTCTGTATCTGGCTTATTTTACTTATCATAATATCCTCCAGGTTCATCAGATTGTTTCAAATGGCATGATCCTTTATAAGGCTGAAAAATGCTCTCTCCACATATTCTATATGTCTATATTCTATATACCAAGATTCCATATATACATACTTCTGTATCCGTTCATTCATCAATGGACACAAGTTGTTTCCATATCTTGCCTATTGTGAATAATGCTATAATTCATTATCTTCATGGGAAAGTAGATATCTCTTTGAGGTACGGATTTTATTTCCTTTTGTGATGCATCCAGAAGAGTGGTTGCTGAATCACATGGTAGTTCTATTTTTAATTTTTTGAGGAATTTTCATACTATTTCCATAATAGCTATACCAATTTACATTCCCACTAACGGTGTATAAGGGTTCTCTTTTCTCCACATCCTCATCAACACTTATCTTTAAAACTCCACTTTTATCTTTTTGATAATAGCCATCCTAACAGATTTGAAGTGATATCTCATTGTGGTTTTGATTTGCATTTCTCAAATGATGAACAGTGTTGAGCACCTTTTCATATACCTATTGGCTTTTTGCATGTCTTTGTAAAAATATTTAAGTTCTCTGCCCACTTTTCAATTGAGTTGTCTGGCTGTCAAGTTCTATGAGTTTCTTATTTATTTTGGATATTAATCCCTTATCAGAAATACAGTTTGCTAATATCTAACCTTTTCATTTTGTTGATGGTTTTCTTTGCTGTGCAGAAGCTTTTCAGTTTGATGTAGTCCCACTTGTTTATTTTTGCTTTTGTTCCCTGAGCTATTAGAAGAATGCCCAACAGTGCTCCAAAGTGATTGTTCCATCATATACTTTCATCAGTAATGTGAAAATTCCAGTAGCTTCACAAACTCATTAAGAATAGGAATTGTCAGTCTCTAACAGCAACCATTCTGGTGGGTGGATAGTGATATCATTGTATGTTTTAATATGAACTGTGACTTCAATATGAACTGTGAAAATGTTTAACATTTTTTCAAGTACCTAGAAGTCATTTTAATATCCTTTTTTTGTGAAATGTCTGTCATGGACTTTATATATGTTTTTATTCCTATTTCCGTTTTGTTTTAAAATATTGATTAATAGGAGTCCTTTATATATTATGAATATGAGAACTTTTTAGTTAATATGTGTTCGAATTATGTTCCATTCTGTTGCTTGCTTTTGCATTCTTCTGATTAAAGAAAATTTTTTATTCTAATGTAACCTAATCTATCAGTCTTTTACAGGTATTTGTATATATATGTGTTTGTGTTTGTACTGCTCCAGAAATGCTTGCTTACCCAAGTTTATGAAATACATCCTCTGACACTTCCAGAATCTGTATTTCTCCATCTTTACAATGTTTATAAACTTTGAATCTGTAATTGATTTGTGTATGTTGTAGAGTAAATGTCAAATATCATTTTTGCTACATGTAATACTTATTGAAATTTATTAGATGACCATTTCCTCACTATTCTACTGCATCATTTTAGTCAAGAATCATGTCTTCATATGTATCAGTTTGTTTCTGAACACTCTATTCTCTGCCAGTAATCTATTTCTCTATTGTACTACCCATAAAACAGTACTTTAATTAGTATGGCTTCCTAATAAATACTTGTATTTAAAAGAGTAAAGTAATTCCACCCCCTTCTTATTTCTCTTTAAGACTGTCTTAGCTGTTCTTTCCTCCTTGAATTACCATACAAATTTCAGCATGAGCTTGCCAATATCGTAACAACAGGAAAAAAAATCTTGAAATTTTGTTTGGAGTTGCACGGAATCATTTATTTGGGGATAGTGCTAGCTCCCTAATACTGAACCTGTAAATCCATAAATATGGTATATTTTCACGTTTATTTAGGTTTTTCTCATCATTTAATGGCACTTTATATTTTTCTGAGTAGATTTATTTCTATTATCTGATGTTTTTAATGTTATTTTAAATGTTTTTATTTTCCTATTTTATTTTCTAATTGTTTTCAATCTATGGAAATTTTTGTACAATGACTTTGTATCCAGCAATTCTCATAAATTCACTAACAAAAGTTGTAATAATGTATTTGTAGATTTTTCTAGATTTCCTGCTTTCACAATCATGTAATTTGAGAATATAGCTTTATCTTTTCCATTTCCTATACACTCTTCTTCCTTTACCTGAGTCCAGAACATCCGGGAAACTGTTGAATAGCAGAGATAAATAAGCATTCTTATCTAATTTCTGATCTCCAAGAGTGAATTCTAACATGTCGCCACTAAGTTTGTTGTTTTCTGGTTTTCTTTTTCTTTTTATTTTCCATAGGTATCTTTATTAAATTTGGCAAATTCTTTTCTATTTCTAATTTGATGTGTTTTTATCAGGAACAAGAGTGGAATGTTATTGCTTCATACTATTTGTTTTGCTGTCTATGTCTTCTTCAGTTTTGAAAAGTGATTAGTCACTGTTATGGAGTATAAAATATACCTATATAACAACTCTCTTTAGGATTCTATTTTAATGCTGGCAAATGCCCATGTCTATAATTCAGAGTAAATTTTTTAGGTTGCATGAATGGAACTGCCCATTTAAAAAAATCGGTTTATGAATTAATTCATTTATAGTATTTTAATAATACATTTCTCAAGAAAACTTTTCGTATTGTGGTGGAATGAAGTGATAATGTGAACTTTCCTGTGTATATTAGTTATCAAAACAGCTATGTGACTTTTCTTTTTTTTTAAGATTTTATTTATTTATTTGACAGAGAGAGGGAGAGAGAAGAGAGCACCAGCAAGGAGAGCAGCAGGCAGAGGGAGAAGGAGAATCAGGCTCCCCGCTGAGCAGGGAGCCCAACGCAGAGCTCTATCCCAGGATCCCAGCATCATCATCTGAGCCCAAGGCAGCTGCTTAACTGACCGAGCCACCCAGGTGCCCCAGCTATGTGACTTTTCATGGTCCTTCTGCCCAAATGCAACGTTCAGCCACTTTGCTCTCACATCTGACTCTATCCTCCACAAAGCTGACACTCCTTCCCTCCTCTGCTTTAGAGTCTTCTTAACAATGCTTTTTCCTGGCCTATTACATTTTTCTTAATCATTTTGTTCATTTTTTTCTCTTTCTCCCACAAAAATCTAAGATCCAAGAGAGTATGTTTGTCTATTTTATCAGTGTGGTCTCTGACATTCAAAAAAATGTTTATAATAGCAAGAGGGAAAACTAGAACAGCATCAAGATTTCTAGTCTCAGTAGTGTAGGATTCCTAGGATAACTAACTTTGGTTAAAGGATACAGGGAAATGTTTCTTTTCTCATCAGTGGTAATAGTAAGATAACTTGGAGGGATTTAACATGTAGAATGAACTGATAGTATGGTGTTTTAGACTCTACTACGATACTATAATTAATAATTTGTATTATTTTTCATAATCATTACCTTATTTTGTCATAACAATTGATCAATTAGGCAAAGTAACTGTTAACTTTGTTTGCAATCTACCCTGTTACTACTCTGTTGGGCAGTATTATTAATTCTATTTTAAAACAAACTCTAGTTTAGAGAGATTACAAAAGATACACAAATGAACCACATTTCAAATAATGGTAACTGTTATTGTTATTTAAGAACATAAATTTAACTACAGTTGAATACTGATGTAACTTGTAACACAGCTGATACTTTAATCACACTGATGGGCTATTTCATTTTATTTTATTTATTTATTTTTTGATGAGTTCTTTAAAAAAAAAAAACATGATTTCCCAGCATCTACATCAAATGATTTTGATATTAAAAGTCTGGAATGGGGTCCATTTACCTATAATTTTCAACAGGTTGCCTAAGTGATCC
Organism: Ursus arctos; assembly: GCF_023065955.2. Classification (NCBI taxonomy): domain Eukaryota; kingdom Metazoa; phylum Chordata; class Mammalia; order Carnivora; family Ursidae; genus Ursus; species Ursus arctos. The sequence continues at coordinate 27,806,905 of NW_026623111.1, read as the reverse complement.
TATGAATAACCTTATTTGGAAGCAGGAACACATTTGGTGGTATTTCCAATACTTGGCTTAGGCTAATTAGAGAGAAAATTATTTTAGTGGTGCAACTGAGATAAGACAACAGGAAATAGTGAAAAGATGGCCATGACAGAACAAGAAGCTATAGATGATAGAACTCAATAGAATGTGATGTTTACTTTATTGAGTTATTCAGGGTATAACGAAATAAGGAATTCCACTTTACACAATCATGGAGGAGCCAGAAAAGTAAAGATCTGAAAAAGGGGGTTAGAAAGATCAAAGGGAAGTCCATAACAAGCCCTGGCCTGGGTGATAGAGTGAGGGTTTCCAGGAAAATCTGGCAACTAGGTACATCTCCCTGCTAGAGAAGAATCGTGATGGCGACATGGGACACATGTCTGTGGCAAGATGCCGTGGCTACCCCTTCCGGAGTTGATGAGGATCCGACTCCTGTCTCGCATAAAGTCCCTGTCCAAATGTGCTTGTTAATACACTTCAAAAAAAACAGTGAAGAAATAGTGACGCTAAGAAAGTAGGCAACATAACAGGAAAAACAAGGTAAGATAAATGTACTCCTAGTGAAATAAATTTATATAAATTTGCTGGATGGAGCATTATTAGTGAAAATTTCCCCTCAAGATTAACATTTCTCGTTTCTCCTGCCTGTTCCTGTGTGAAGAATGCAACATGATTGTGTCTTCACTCCTGGCTAATGTAGCAGGTTTCTGTTATGTTTCTAAAGATGATTATTATTTCTAGTGTATTCTATTCTTTCAATTATCTCTATTTTAATTTTATTGATCATGGGTTTGTGTTTGTCTCTTATGGCTAATGACTTCCTGAGTCTGGGGAAAAAACAAAACAAAACAAAAAACAACAGCAGTTTTGAGCCAAGGGTGATAAATCAGCAGGGTCAGCAATTACAAAGGGGAGCTCTTCCTGATGCACGGAAGAGCAAGATCTGAACCCCACCAGCACGTCTGTACTTTATTTCCTCTAATCAACAACCTTCTGAGTAAAATGACTGCTGCTTTATTTTTATCTCCCGAATACTGAGTATTTTCACATTTGTCCAATATTACATATTTTCTTTTTTTAATAGAGTTTTTAAAATTTTTTTAAAGATTTTATTTATTTTTCAGAGAGAGAAAGAAAGCAAGAGACAGCACAAGCAGAGTGAGCAGCAGGCAGAAGGAGAAGCAGGCTCCTTGCTGAGCAAGGAGCCCGATGTGGGACCAGGGTCCAGGGATCATGACCTGAGTCAAAGGCAGACGCTTAACCGACTGAGCCACCAAGCATCCCTAATATCGCATATTTTCACTTTTGTCCAACTCTGTTTACAAATGAGAACCTGGGGAACATAAATGCCAATAACTTAATGGACGTTAGAACAGTCCAGCATATATAGTAAGGAAAGTTAGATTTAGGCAATGATATGTAGGGTAATGGGGCAAAATTTTAAGGAATGAGAATACTAAATTAAATGAAGTTGTTCCAAATTAGGGGATGGGTTGAGAATAAACTTAATGCATTTTTTTCTTTTTATTCTTTTTTTTTAAAGATTTTATTTATTTATTTGACAGAGATAGAGACAGCCAGTGAGAGAGGGAACACAAGGAGCAGGAGTGGGAGAGGAAGAAGCAGGCTCATAGCGGAGGAGCCTGACGGGGGCTCGATCCCATAATGCCAGGATCATGCCCTGAGCCGAAGGCAGACGCTTAACCTCTGTGCCACCCAGCCGCCCCAATGCATTTTTTTTTCTAACTCTCTATCTCCAATCTTACACCCTGTTTAGTACTTATTCAGGATATTTAATAAGAATGGAAATAATTGCAAAGCTAGAAAGTAATAGCAATATTTAAGCTTGCTATTATCTATATAGTCTTGTATTATACTGGGATGACAAAATTTTCTCCCATGATCTGCTGGTGTTACATAATTAAAAAATGCTTTCCTATTACTTTTCCATCTTTCCTATACCACATCTTCTCTCCTAGTACACAATTGAGCAGTTCTCTGACTTTTATCATGAGACATGACCCAATTTCCACTTTTTGTGACATTCCCATTTATTTTCTTCTCTGTGTTACTCTGAATGTAGTCAATTTTATATCTCCCTAGTGCATCTATGCTTTTCATTCAGTTATAAAAAAGTTTGTTTTTTTTTAACATCAGTGATTTTTAATTTAAAGAGTATAAATTGTCTTTCACACATTGTCTTTCACATTTCCTTCTTATGTATTAAGTTTTTGGATATCTATTTTGCTCATATGAATTTTAATTATAGTATTAATTATATTTTTCAGAAACTGCTTTTTTAATGTAATATTTCCAAGTTTCCATTCATGCTTACTTATTCAACTATTTGTTCTGACTTGCCTCAAGGACATTTTTTCTCTGTATTATGTAATCTAACAAAGGCATGAAAGTTGAAATATAGGAGCTGATGTAGAAATCAAGCAATGAAAATTAGGACTGATAACAGATATAAGTTCAAAAGTTGCTATCAGATATTAGACAAAATCCAGGAATTAATATCAGTCTATATTCCTTGAGTATTCTTAAGATATATAGGCCATAGAAAACTAGGATAAAACTATTCAGAAACACTGGCTTTTTAAATCAATTTATTTTCTAGTAATAGAAAATGCTATGTAATGATCAGAATTCATTAGTAAGATCAAGCTTGAAAGTGAATCATATATGAATATGTGATTATCCAAGAATCTACATGCTGGTCTGTGGTATCATATGTGTCTCCTTTTCTCATTAGAACAAAAGCTCTTTTGCATGGAGAGCTTGTGTCATATATTAATCTGTCACCTCTCCAAGAAGCAATCACAAGGATTTGAAGTAATTATTGTTTAATTACAAATAAATAAATAAATTTACATAATAGAAAAAATACCTCAAATGCCACAAAAAGAACAAAGCCAAGTTTAGAACATTGGAAAAATGAATAGAATCCAAAATGATGCCTTTCACAGTCAAAGCAGTTACTAATGCTTCAAAGTTCCTATCTTAATTTTTATCAAGCTTTTCAATATGTTCCCATACACGTCTTTGATTTTATGGCCATACATCTATTTTCTTTCATGCTTTGTGCTTCCAAATGAAGATGAAAAATCAATTACTCCTGAATTGAAAAGACTGAATCCAGTTGAAATGTGATTCTCATATTAAGTTTGTAACCCTTAATGTAATTCGAAGAAGTGATCAAATTTAATGTCTATGTGTTTTATGGAAAATTAAGATGAGTCATGCTAACACTGAGTTATTGACGTGATGTTTCATCTTAAGCACATTAAGAAGGAAATTCTTACCATAAGCCTGCCACTGTTAATCTGTATTAATAAAACGCTGCCATTCTTTAAAACATGGATATACCCTAACACTATTAAAGACTAGTATGGGCGGTTGTGGTTAAAAGTGTTAGAGGAGTTCAGAGAGGAAAGAGATAAAGGTCATTTAGACAAGACTTTCTCAAAGGGATAAAACAATCTGGCTACAGAAATATTTGAATACAAAATTCCCACTGCAGAATCTTAATTGTTGCGAATATAGCTCTTTTACTTATTTACATTTTCTCATAAATACCATAATCTTAAAGGATGTTCCCTCTGAAAACAATTATAAAAATAATTTCTTAAAATATCATTCTTGAAGAGTTTTCTAGACATACTGTTTCGTTCGGTTTATTTGTAATGTTCCCGGAACTATTAGCTTGTAGGCAAAAGTTCAATTATCTAGAAATATCTATGTGTAAATTTTAAAAGTGCCCATTCATTCATTTCTTCATTTATTCTTTTAACTACTAGCTTTTGACCCTCTATTGTGTGTCAGGCACTGTTCTAGGAACCAAGGAAAAAAGGGATATCTTTTCCTATAAATCCTGGAGTCTATGAAAAGATAGAACATACGCAAAATAAGTAAGTAAAATACAGAACAGTTTCTTAACCTTGGCGTTTTTGATATTGGACCAGATAATTCTTTGCTGTGGGGGTCTATCTGTGTACTGTAGGACTTTTTAGCAGCAGCATCCCTGGTTTTACGTGCTAGTTGCCAGTATCTCTTCTTCCCTAGTCATGGAAACCAAAAATGTTGCCAGGTATTATCAAAGTCCCCTAAGGAACAAAATATCTTCTGCCTGAAAACCACACGTATAGCGTATATAAGAAGCGAAGTGCTTTGGAGAACAATGAAACTGCACAGCTGGTTTTCCTTGACACAGTTATTAAGAATCAGAGCCTTCTTCCATTCGTGGCTCAACTCAGAGCTCATCTTCTACTTGAGAATCTAGAAGAAAGGTTGTTGGAAAACAGCCCCTAACTGAGCAGCCGCTTCCAAAAGAACACCATGGAATGAAAGGATGAATTTTTTTTTATGGTAAATTAGTTGTCCTTCCCTTAACTGACGAAGGCAGGAACCACTTGGGAGGACTAATGTAGTATCCAGAAAATATGTTAAAAATGTTTAATGTTGGGCTATTCCATTGTCTCCCAATTTTGCATTTCTCATACTCTGAAACACTTTCTACTGGGCTTCCTCCTTTTTCTATTTTTTCTCTCTTTCATTTACTAATAATTTCTAAAACAATGACATAATCTTTGAATAATTTGTCTAGTTGTCTGTAATGATTAATCTTCTTTCTCTATTGATGCCTCTCAGAAATGAGGAAGAGATTTGTAAGGCATAGTGCCGCGGTGAATGATAGAGTGTGTGATGAGACTGCAGTACACAAGCATCAAATTCAAAGCCCTCTTCCTGTTATTAAACACGTTGCTTCTTGAAATTGATTGGCTTTAGATCATCATCTCTGTAAGACAGAAGTCTTACTAAGATATCAATGTATTTCATAGCTGATCAATGATGTAAAAATAAATAAACAAATAAAGCATACATACTTAAATACATAATTATATATATTCATGAAAATTAAAGTATAGGAAGGAATCTTCTATTGACAATTACAGCTTTTGCTTTTATTATTTCTTTTTTAAAATAGGTAATATTTTTATTATTACTGTGGAAGGATTTAAACAATTCTTCCTTTCATACTACATGGCGATCACCTGAATATGAAACATCTAATGTAGTATTGACTGATAACCACCATGATAGCAGGGATTAATTAAAATGGCCAAGTTACCAAGTAATGGGGATAAGTAAGTAGTAAATTGGTTCTTTTCTTTTTTTTTTAAATTGGTTATTTTCTAATATGTTTTCCTCACTCTGCTTTTTCACAAATATGTCAAATTTTCATGTTTTACTAAGTACCATGAAAGTGTTTAGGTCCATAATTAATAAGCAATACAGAATAGTTTCATTTAGGTATGGATACTCAAAAAACTATCCACCTTCAAAAGTACATTTTAAGAAACAATAAATGAAAGAGGCCTATTACACTCAATTCTCTAAAATTAACATTAAACCCATAAAAGCAGGGAACGCATATGTGGACTTTTTAATGTTCTGTTTATTCTTTGTCATCACAACCTATTCAACACACACGAAATGAAAACGAACTGCTATCGAGTTGCACAGCAGTATGGGAATATGTCCCTCTCAACGTGCTATAGGAAACAGACCTGAAAAATTCTCATTTGACCCACTGTAAGAAATATTATTGAGGATGATGTTAATTATACTATGGAGTGAATTTTATGGGTACTCACCAGTAAAAAATGTCTGATAGAAAGTCTCTAAAATAATTGTCCCATTGATAATTTAAGCATTAGATATTTTGCAATTAACCTGAATTATTTTCACTGATGGAATTCATGGAATGATAAAAACAAAATGTGTGTCCTAACCATCGCCTATACATAGATTTGTATTGCTTCGTATTATCTTCATTGCTAATGACATGATAGGCCCTACTCTAATATTATTTATCTTTATTATTTCAATTTATATTCTATTACATTCTATGTATCTCTATACTCAGCCCTACAACTTTTTGAACCAAGAATATATATAAATAATACAAATAAACTCTTCTAAAAGCCTAAGACATAAACATGTATATGTTTATATGGATAAGAAAACATTTTTTTTATTCTGCACATAGGGTTTAACTAAATATTTATCTATCACTTGAAATTTAAACTGTTTATATAAAGAATCATTGACTAAAACAATACCAACAAGAGCAATAAAAACAAGTATTCCCTAAATTTCTACAGAATCATATGTCCCAACTTGGCAACTCACTACCAGATTGACAGGACTCATAAATTTTTCCTGTAGCCACCATCTTTCTTCACATTGCTCCAGTATGGGGCTCTTCAATTTTCACCTTATTAGATTCCACCCTGTGTGATGCTGCCTGATATTTCCTTTTAAAATGACTCTTTAAAAAAAATTATTATAAAAGCAAAGCATATTTGAACCAGAAAATCTAAAAAAATATAAACACAAGAATTCCTTACATGTGTTTATTAACATTTCCAAACTCTTTTCTATGAACATCTGTGCTATGACTAGGTAGAAATACATAGATTTCGTAGAAATTATAGAATCATTACAGCCATATTTTGTAATTCCCTCTTTTCATTCACTATCCTTTTTCAACCTCATTAAGCACCCTCTCTCATATCTTTTTAATGACCGCAAATCAATCTACCTAATGGACTTACCATTACATGTTTAGGAACTTCCCTTATTAGGTGAGTTAAATAATTCAGCAATATAAACTATGTTTTGACTACAGTGAACAGTGTAAATTTTGAGCAGATGAGTTCCAAAGGATAAGTTCTTTGAAGCAGAATTGCTGAGGCAAAAACCAAGCCAAACCCCAAATTTTGACATAGGATGTCAAATAGTTTCAAAAGCTGCAAAAAAATTTTACTACATTTGCACCAGATTGTTCTTGTTACGCTGACATAGTTATCATATCGCCACCAGCTTCAGGATAATTACTGATTATATGAAGTCAAATCTAGACTCTTTAACTTGCCATTAGAAAAGATTTTGTGCAGACTCGTTTTGTACAGATTTCTCATTTTATCCTAAGTGTTTAAAGCAGGAAAGCTAATTTTTATGGATAGCTTCCTTTTTGTTTGTGTTCTGCCCATTCATTCACTTTGTTACTCCACTCGTACCTCACAAATACTACCAAATAAAATTACGTATTTACATGAAGCTTCATCTTGAATATAACCCACGATCAATTTTAAATGGAAAATATATCAAACCTTATAAAGGAAAGGGGTATGACCTCCAATTTTATAAAACCTATCTTGATTATGATATAGACCTAGAAAAACTATATTATTAATAATTACTATAAGAATTATAATAGAAGTTATATTTAGTGGGTGCTTAGTATATGGTAGGCACTGTACAAAGTGGTTAGCAAAGACCAACTCGAAACTTCTCCAGGTAAGGCATCCATTGACTGATTGTTTTTTATGTACTTATTTATTCAATGATGTTTATTCGACACTTACTATATGCAAGGCTATGTTTAGGTCTGGACTGCAGTATTGCATAAAACAAAGTACCTCTCACATAGATTTTGTATTCTAGAGAAGATACACTCTAGGCAAAGAAACGAAGGTTTAGGATGGTTTGATAACATTTAATGGTGAAGGTCTATTGCATTCTTTATACATTTGCTTGAAAAGTTGCCCTCACACATCTATTTTCAGCTGGTGTTCCGGGAGTTTGAACACCTGAATATCACTTTCATCCACATAGCCACTTCAGAATTATGTTACAAAATTATTCTTAGCTCTTTCTCCTTTTGAAGAATAATAATTTGTCAAAATGATATGAACAGAACTGTATGCATGCACATTTATTTTCCATGTATATATGGGAATCAGTTTTCATCTCAGTATTACTGTAAAGGGATGTGAATACAGGATTTTAGTACTCAAGCTATGAGTTATTTTTTTCTGAGTGTAAAAGAATTCATACACTTGAGAGAAACCACTTGTCTTTTGACTCAAGATTGCTGAAGGCTCTCCTCCCCCTCATTTTTATGCTCATTATCTTTTTTCTTTCTTTAAAAAACAACCCAAACCCTAACCTTCATATGGTAAAAATGAAAACGCTCAAATAAAAAATGCAATGTTTATTTTTGAGAATTGATAAGTTTCTTTTAAAATACCATCTCTCATTTCAATTATCTCTATTAATCATTTCTGTTGACTACCTTACAATTAAAGTTTTTTTTTAAAGGATTTTATTTATTCAACACACACAGAGAGAGTACAAGCAGGGGGAGCGGCAGAAAGAGGTAGAGGGAGAAGCAGGCTCCCCACTGAGCAGGGAGCCCCATGTGGGGCTCCATCCCAGGAGCCTGGGATCATGACCTGAGCCGAAGGCAGACGCCCAACCAACTGAGCCACCCAGGCACCCCTCCAATTAAAGTTTTGAACTCCATTTCTGTGAAGGAAATAAAAATTGTTTTAATTTTTTTTTTGCAATATATTTAAAATCAGGCAGCATCAACTAGGCTGATAGCATCACTAGAATCATAAGGCAGGAACAGTGTCTACACATTCTTTTTTGACTCTACAGTTTCTAGCACAGTATCTGACTACATGAAACATCTTAAAGTTACTTTCCAGGAAATCAGGTCTTCTTTGTATTTTGCTTTGTGTCATTTGTATGCTTATCTAACATAAGAACTGGAAACTAGGGGCACCTGGGTGGATCAGTCAGTTAAGTGTCTGCCTTCAGCTCAGGTCACAATACCAGGGTCCTGGGATCGAGCCCGGAATCAGGCTCCCTGCTCAGCAAGGAGCCTGCTTCTCCCTCTCCTTCTGCCATTCCTCCTGCTTGTACTTTCTCTCACTCTCCCTCAAAACAAACAAAAAAACTGGAAACCAGAATAAACAGTGATAAACTAGGTTCAAATGAATAGTTAAGTGTCTGTTACACCAAACCAAAAATAAACATTGCCAGGAAAGTCCAGCAATCCCTGTACAGACAGATGAAAGATGACTCCAAACTTCGCTGTGAAACAGACAAGAAGGAAAAGCGGTCAATGCTCAGCGGTGAAGACCCTTTGCTCTTCTTTGCTCCCACTTTTATTGGTCCTTCAGGATAATCACAAATCCTTATCACTGTTTCTCAAGCACCTGATGCATGACAAGGGGTCTTACTGAAACTGGGAGGATTGTTTATGGGAAAAATATGATATGCTAATTTACATGTTCCATGAGTTCTGCTAAACATAGCCTAAGGGACAATGCCTACATCTCTCAGATCACAGGGTGGCTGTTTGGGCTAGGAAAGCTTCAGGAAGGCAACTCCCCTCGGAAATCCAAGGGCAGAGTGGTCACGTAGGCCACCGCATTCCAAAGGCCTACGCCCACCCTTCTCCGAAACCTTCCCTGCCCTCAGCCGCCTCCGTGTTACATTGTAGCAAGCCAGCTATTATGGCTGATTTCGTGCTCTACATTAACCCCAACAAACATTTGGAAGGTGATTTAAGAAATAATTAGCTCCAGACAATAGGGAATGGAAAACCAAAGAAATTTTCCTTTTAACCCTAATATAAGAAAATGATATAAGTGTTAGTTACTTGGGCAGTTCCTTTAAACCCAACAGGAGATCTTATTGAACTAAGATCATAGAGAAAAATGCTATAATTAAAGAGGGCATCTGTTGCAATGTTGTCATTCAATGCAGCTCATTTCTGTGCAGAATTATTTCTTCAGCACAAACTCTATTTAAATTAATTCAGAAATACCTTGGAAATAGATTTATTTTCAAAAATGCTGTAAAATGTGAAAATATATTCTGCTTTGATAAGAGAATTTATTAAAACCTTAGAGAAAAAAGACATGCCAAATAATTTAGATTGGCACATATTTTTGTCATAGTCCTAGCCTAATAAAACACTTTACTTTATTATTCCTACAAACATACCACTTTGATCTGCAAAGGAGTTTTATAACTATATTCATAGTCACACAATAGCTAAAAGTATCTAATTTGCCAAAGATCTACCAAGCATTAAATTTTAATACTGGAATCAAAGTGTCATTATGTAATATATGTATATAATTAGAAGAAAATATTATATTTGGAAGAAGACTGATTAATGATGCAACTGACATTTGTCCTTGTATTGGGCCATCCTGGTTAACCCCATTTTGTTAAACAACTATTAATAAATAAATCTGTTAAGTTGTAGGAAAAAAATCAAAAGACAGATTTATACCAACCCATTTCAACAGTTTCTTATATATAAAATACAAGTATAGTTTATGATAGAGATATAACTTGATCCTATATTAAAATATATAGAAAACAAATGATATTGGTACTATTTAGTGTAAAAACAGTATCAAACACCCATCCTGTATGAGATAATTAACTTATATGTTGTTTATAAGATAAATACTTACTTACTATAAACAAAAAAGATAAAATACTATTTTAACATTATAAAATGGAGAAAAGCACAAAGAAATTAATATTTATTCATAATCTCTTTACCCAGAAATTTATAAAAATAATGTAAGTTTTGGGATTTATCTTTCTAATTTTCTACTTCCATAATATAGGTTATATACAGGGTATATTTCATAAATTCAACTTAAATTTTATGATATGTCATATATGCAAAGATCATCTATATTGTTAAAATTTTCCATTTTTTCCTATGTGTTTTTAAAAAGATGAGAGGATCCATACAAAAAAAAAAAAAAATCCCCTTTGTTCTGGTCATTATTCCATTTCCACTCCATCCGACCCAACATTTTTTTTTTATGATTTTATTTATTTATTTGACAGAGAGAGAGAGTGAGCACAAGCAGGGGGAACAACAGAGGGAGAGGGAGAAGCAGACTTCCCGCTGACCAGGGAGCCTGATGAGGGGCTTGATCCCAGAACCCCAAGATCATGACCTAAGCCGAAGGCAGACACTTGACTCACTGAACCACCCAGGTGCCCCCATCCCCATCTAACCCAATGTTTAGCAGCATCCTTAATTTAATGATACATCTGATATTGTTACTGTATTTACCACACATGAAAATGGTAAAAATATACTGTATTGTCTTCTTAAAATCTTCCTTAATACTATCATCTGAATGTATCTTTTTGTACTTTGCCCTTTTATTAAATTCATTTTTTAAGTATCATTCCAGGTTTAGATACATTTAGTCATTAATTGTTACTGCTACACAGTATACACACACACACCCCCACACACACACACACAACGTATTTCCATTGTTCTACTCGTGTAAAGGCAAGATGGTTCCAATTCTCCATTATAGTCATGCCATAACAAAATTTTGCATATTTCCTTGTGTGAGTGTGTAAGTTTTTGTTCAGATTTCATGCCTACCATAGAATTCCTACTCCTAGATTATGTGTGTCTTTCATTATGTTAATTATTGCTGAAGACCTTTCCAAAGTGTTCGATTTACATCTCACCAGCAAAAATGCAAGTATCCCATTTTCCATTTTCTCTTATTATGTCTATAGCATAAACTACAAATAATGCTTAAAAGTGTTTTGTATAATTTTGTTAAACCTGAAAAGGTATTTCATTTTCTTTGAATTTGTATCCTCTAGGTTATTCATTTCATGCTTTTGTTGGCCATTTGAGTCACCCTTTTTGGGAATTGACTGCACATCATTTCTCCCACTTTTTTCTGTTGAATTGTTTCTTGTTAACAGATTTTAGACATTGTTTAAATATTATTGATGCCAAAATCATTGAAATCATTTCTTTCATTTTGTTTTCTCAACTTTCCTAATGGATCTTTGTCATATGAAATGTTAATGTTGGCAATTTTATCAAGCTCTTATTTTATTTCTTGAATTGAGTGTCCTATTGAACAAATTCTTTTTTGTATAACAAAAATATTTCTCTATTTTTTGACAATGTTAAAGTCGTATTTCATTTTTATCTTTAGTATCTTAGAAAATATCGGTGTACAGTATGAGATCAAGAACTAATTTCATACTTTTCCTTCTGGATATGATGAATTAATTGTTCTCAAAAGCATTTATTATATAGTCAAGGTTTTCCTGACTGATTATAAAGCAAATTCTTGTCACAGATATATATGATCTTTTCCTGCCAATTTGTCTGTATGTATGCCAATTCCATACTGTATTAATTAGTATCACTGTATTATCTAGGGTTTGATCAGGACAACAGAAGCCATGCCAGAGAGTTTAATGCAGTGAATTTAATACGTGAATTATCTGTAAAGTTCACAGAACTAAAAGAGAAAAAAGGAAATGGTGAGACAACTAAAAGTTTAGCAACAGCAAAAAGGCACTACCATCTGTAGGGCTTGAGAGAGCCATGGGAGATCCTGTGGTTAATGATGGTAGGGAGCATTTGATCTGGATAGAGCCAAAACCTCGGAGGAGATACAGCCCCTGCCAGACATGCTTCACTGAAGCAGAGAAAAAGGAGCAGAGATGATCCATTTTTCCCCAACTCTCTCTCTTTATTCTTCAGCATACCATCCATTCACCTAAGGCCAGTAGGTATGGTGGCCTGGGAAATGTGGTTTTATTTATCAGTGCAGAAAAATAATGGGAAAATTAAGTATATAATAAATCCCAATATAAGGTAAAGTGATGCCACCACCCATTCTTCATCTTACATAAATTGCCTTTGCTTTTTATTTTATCTTGATTTCTTTATGTGAAATATAGAAGTCAGTGGTCAAATTCACTAGATCAATGGGAAAGAAAGAAAAGGAAAAGATGAGTTTGTATTACAATTAAATTAATACAGAAGCTACTTTGGGAAATTCTTGACATATTTATATGGAGGTGGTATGGTGTGATCATGAGGACTAGTGAACATACCTGCAAATTCCACCACTTACTAGCTGTGTAAGCAGACCTCTGCATCAGCTTTCTCACTTGTAAGGGGAGTATAGTAACAGTACGTAAAGTAAATTTGTGATTTTAAATCAGTATGTGAAAAGTGCTTAGAACAAGACCTAGTACATAGCAGGCACTCAGTAACATTGTCATGGTTGGTGTTGCATCGTTACTATTATCATTAAAGATTGTTTTGTTTTATTTTTTTAGTTTTCCTGTCAATCATTACGATATATTATTTCACTTACTCAATTCTTTGTAATTAAACAACATATGTAGTTTTCTCTATAGAAGTCTTGCTTATCTTCTAAAGATTTTTTTATCCTAACTATATTGCATTCTGGTTAAATACCACAGTATTCACTCCCAATTCACTCATTCTCTTTTGAATACTGTCCAGGCTATAATTTTTGCATACACTAAATTTTACAAATTTCAATATCTATGCTTTTTCATTTCTTGATTAGTTGATTTTCCCCCTTTAATATGTACTTTATTTTTGTTTCTTATCTACGGTTCTTCTTTGGAAGGTTAGATATGAACATGTGTGTTGATGTCATGTTGCTGTAGTATTTATATTTTGCTGGGAGTTAGTTTGCCTTTCGTGTGTGTACACATGTGTACATACTGTCTTTTTTAGTATCAGTGTTCCTTTTCTATCTTTTTTTATGTTATAGGGTCATTTTGAGTGGGAGTGGCATGTTCTCTCTTTAACTGTATCTTGTCTGTTTTGTCAAAGTTCTTTCCCCCAACCCCTCCATACGGTGACTTATATTGGCAGTGGTTCTGTGCAGTAATACAGAGACATCAAAGATCCAGCCCCTGAGCCAGGAATTTCAGTTCACTCATGGTACAAATTCTGATTGGCATTCCATATCTATTTCTTTCTGCTTCTCTTAATAATCAGATTGTCGGGGGTGGGGGAGAGCACAAGCATAACTCACCTTTTCCCCCTTGGCCTCATTTTATGATTGAGGAAGCTCTACCCCATGCCTTGCTGTCATATAGTGGGATGAGATCCAGTTCCTAGTTTCACATAAAGTTTCCTGTATAGATGTGCTTATAAATAAAATTCAAAAAACAGGAAAGAAAAACTATCTAAGGAAATAAGTCATCATAGTAAAAAAATGAGATAAATTTATTCCTGGTGAAATAAATTAATACCGTAATCTATTAGAGCACTGTTAGTCAAAATTTTCCCTCAAGATAAAAGCCTCTAGGTTATCTTGCCTGTTTTTGTATGAGGGGTTCATTATACTTGTAACTTCACTCCTGATTAACATTTTAGGCTTCGGTTGTCTATATAAAGATACTTAGAATTGTTAGTGCACCGTGTTCTTCCAATTATCACCATTTTTAAATTTATTGATCGTGGTCTTATGTTTAATATGGAGAGGTATCCTAAAATATGAAATTATAAATCTGGTCACAAAGCCCCTGTGTAAATTATATATGCCATTTCTAATCCCTCTAAGAAACATCGCAAGGTAGGTGTGAAATCATGGAGCAGGTGCCTAACATAGGATTTGAAGTTGTTTTGTTTGATTCCAAAACTCATGCTCCTTCCATTAATCACCAATTGTAGTGACACGTAAATTTATTTTCATGCCCTCTTTTCATTTTGTGGAGGTGGTAAAGCACAGTGAATGTGGGACATAGAAGGAATGCGATCAAATCAATTTGTGTCCAAAATACAAAGGATCCAAGTAGAAAATGTGTGGAACCTAAGTGATGGCTTGTTGGCAGAGACTACCACCACTCTCAAGACTTTAAATTCAGACGGGTGAACGACTGTAAAGGAGGACCATGGATGTACAGTGATCAGATCGCTTTCTACTACAGATTGAAAGCATTGTAGAGAGACTCTCCCGGAGGCAAACCACATAGTCCTAGCACTTGAAGGGTCTGTTTAATGTATGGTAGAGATAATTGCAGGTTTTTTGAACATTAGTTCCAACAATATGAACAGCACATGTTCACCGACGTGGGAGTATGCAACATAAAAGTTGTATTTCTCCAGCAAATTGATAAATAGTACAGAACTTGAACATGGGCCTCTAGAAGCAATTCTGAACAGTCTCTATATTAAATAGCAACATTATTAGTTGTATAGCCTCCTGATGTAACCATTTATAAAGGGGATACTAACGTAATAGTCTAAATTCTATCACATTAACTGAAAAATGTTTTTGTTATAATTTGTGTATTTCACATTTTATAGAATTTTAATTGTTTTTCCTTTTTTTTTTTATAATGGGGCTAGGGTTCTGAGAGACCATAGCCAAGTACTGCAAAAGGGACTTACTTACATCTATGATGACCCATTATCCCAAGAGAAAAGCCACTATTAAAAATGTATAGTTTCCACTGTTTGCAATTTTTCTTTTTTTCTAAGATTTTATTTATTTATATGAGAGAGAGAAAGAGAGAGGTCACAAGGAGGGGGAGGGGCAGAGGGACAAGCAGACTCACCACTGAGCTGGGAATCTGAAGCAGGGCTTGATCCCAGGACCCTGAGATCATGACCTGAGCAGAAGTCAGATGCTTAACCAACTGAGCCACTCAGGCACTCCCTTTGTTTGCAATTTTTCATTGTGACTGCAAACTAAGTGTCATTCTGTTTTCTCTTCAGTTTACCAAGACGTATGGCATCAAGTATGAGATTGTAATTGAAAACAGAAAGCATATTTTTGTTGGTTTGGAGAAAGAATAACCAATTGCTTATGAAACATGCTAGGGAACTATGGGAATTCCTTTTTATCCTTCTATAATGCCATGTTGCCCTGGAAAAGGTTGAAATGTATCTACTATTAATTCAGGAATATGTACACACTAGTGTCCCAGTACAGCTCATCTTTCCTATTCAAATTTCCCTGCTCTCTTCAAGATTAATTTTGCACAAATCGGCGTACTGCTCTTTTCATTATTACCGTGACATTCAGTTTTGCCAATGAGTTCTTAGATGGATGGAGTAAGTTATCTATGCTAATTAATGATAGTAAAATGCTCTTAAATGTTAAATCATATTCTCTGTGTATTTAAGACAAAAGCCTTACAAGGTGCTCTTGAAGAGTTTTTTTTTTTTCTCCCCCAGCTATCACCTCAGCTCCCCTAAATTAATGTATCTGGCATTTCTGTATCAGAATGCTAATTTATTGAGTGAGCAAGAAGAAAATTATGGCAAATAAGCACTCTTCTGCTCATCCGTGGGAAAATGTCAAGATTCAGGATACAAATCCTCCTTTCTTCCCATTCATCTTTTCTCCCACCTTTTTTTTTTCCTTTCGCTCATGTCTTTTACTCTGCCTTTCTCTTTCTTCTCCATATTTTTGTCTCCAGCCTGTCAATTTATACATTTAAAAAATGTGTTGAGAGATATGTCATTTATCTGCTCCATGGTAACAAACCACCAACATTTAATGGCTAACAGAGATCAACCATTTATTTACCTCATAATTCTGCAGGTTGGCACTGGTCTGGACTCAGCTGAGTGGTTCTCCTAATCTAGGTCAGACTCAACTGGGATTATTCATGTTTCTGCAGTCAGTTGACAGGTTGTCAGGAGACTGTCTGGTCTCAGGTGACCTCGCACACATTTCTGGCTGCTGTCTGTCTGTCAGCCTGAAAGATGGAAATTAGTGGGTGACTTCTTTCTCATCATTCAACATGTGAACCCATGCTGGTTCACATGGAAGTGTCAGGATTCACAGAGCAGTAGGAGAAAACAAATTCCAATGTGCAAGCTGTTTAAATGTCTCTTCTCATTCATGTGTTATTGTTGCCCATTGGCCAAAGCAAGTCACATGATAAAGCATCCAATTAAAAGTCATTGATCCAAAATCTTCCACAAAAGCCTATTTTGCTAAGTGCCTTTGTTGTTACTAGAAACCAAATTCACACAATAGTGGGTAGCACAAAGTTGAGCACATTAGGCAGACTGAGTGATGTTAGAGAATAGGGAAATTACCAGAGTTTTGTTTTGGGGGTTTTTTTGTTGTTTTTTTGTTTTTTTTAGATTTTGCTTATTTATTGAGAGAGAAAGAGAGAGAGCACAGAGGGAGAGTGAGAGGGAGAAGCAGACTCCTTGCTGAGCAGAGGGGCTGATGTGGGGCTGGATCCTAGGACCCTGAGATCATGACCTGAGCCAAAGGCAGGAGCTTTTCCGACTTAGCCACCCAGGTGCCCCAGGGAAATTACCAGTTTTGAAATGCTTGCCATGTCTGTGGACTTTGCATACCTTATCTTATTTAATATAACAAATAGGGGTAGGATATGTTCTGTTGCTCACAATGCCG
Organism: Ursus arctos; assembly: GCF_023065955.2. Taxonomy (NCBI): domain Eukaryota; kingdom Metazoa; phylum Chordata; class Mammalia; order Carnivora; family Ursidae; genus Ursus; species Ursus arctos. Next base: position 27,789,782 of record NW_026623111.1, on the reverse strand, counting down.
GGGAAGAAACAAGTTGCGATTCTCTTGCTCGTTATTACAGACAAGGTGTTCAGTAGAGACAGGTTCTTTGCAGAAGTATGCCTGATGCCAAAAATTGTGTTTTTCCTTTTAGCATGCTGCAATAAGTAATAAAGCCCTCTCAATGACACGGAATATTCAAAATTCATTGAAGTTATAGAGGGATCATCTAACAAACCAAGTGCCACCTTTTGCCTAAAGGAACAGCTTAACTCCTGCATTGTTCTCAATGGTTTAGCGATTTTTTTTAACTCTCAGGAGCTGCCTCAGGGATAGGCTAAATTAAACAAAGTGAAAATTAAAAATAAAATCATTGCTGCAAACTTTATAAGTCCTAAACTGAAGGCTATACTCATTGCTATTCTAAGATCATTGACTTCGGATTTTTTCCTCTTCAAAATCTTTGTTGGTTTTTCATGCCCTGAAGCCACCTGGTAAAGTGAGGTTTCGGTTTTTTGTTTTTTTTTTCCACTTCTGCTTGTACAAAAGTCTGTCTGTCTGTTAATATTTCTCAAATCTTGCTGCTTATTTGACTAATGTTTTAGCTTTAGGCTTGCCAGCAGTGTTGCTCTTTTTATATCTCTGCTGATGCATCTCCTTCTTTGCAGATTCCACGGTTCAGAGTGAACACCTCCCGCTGCCTCACCACTTTTCTGACCGACCGCAGCCACAAGCCTTCTAAACAAGGAGTAGGTGAACTCTGAAAGATTTAACAGCTCTTTTGTTTTGTTTTGTTTTCCCCTTTGGTTTTGCTGTTGTTGTTTGTTTTGTTTTGTTTTCTGATCTTTGATCCAGATGGTTTTGAAATACTCGTTCTGCTTCCACGGAGATACAAATAATATCATGGAAAAAATGTACTTTCTTTAAATAGGAAAAATCACTGTATTAAAAAAAAAGCAGAAAACAACAACAACAACAACAAAGAAAAAAATCCTTCTACTTATTAGTCTTAACCTTTGGGAGATATTTATTATAGCTACTGACTATGTATCAGAATGTGCTAGATAATGTGTTAAGTATAGTAATATCTGTAAGACCATACCTGCCCTCAAAGAATTAATATTTCAGTGGGAAAAGATATGTAAAATAAATGCAATATTGCACGGAAAGGAAAACATGAAAAATGTGTACAAGGCTGACCTGGCATAAACAAAGAAGTAATTCACGTTTTAGGGTTTATTTGGAGAATTAAATAAAGTAATTACTAAGCTCACTCAAATAAGAATGAAACTCCATTGGAAATAATAAGAATGAGGAAGCATATTCAAGTATATGAAATCGGAAAAAAATGAGCATGATTTCAAGATATTATATACACCATTACGCATTTCATAAAGATGAAAGTTAAATAACTTTCAAGGTTTTATCCCTAAACCTTCCTGTCCCTGCATTCAATTTTAGCAATTGATGAGTTGATAAGCATTTTAAAACTCAATAAATTTGTATTTGTTTGAGGCTATTTTATATAAACATATATTATGTGTGTATATATGTGTATGTATATATATGTATATTATGTATAATCTATATCATGTATAACTTATATAATATACATGCATACTTTCATATATATGTACAAACATACACAAATATACATGCATACGTATTTAAATCCAGTGACTACAATTTTACTTTATTATTTAAAGAAATTCTAAGGTTCTCAAACTTGATGAAAACTTTAATAGTCCTATTGATAGAAAAATAAACCCTGGTAAAGTCCATTTTAGTATCTTTGACTTATTTCAACTCATTTTCTGTCAGTAGGAGCAGAATTTATCAGCTTATGTTGTCATGTGTAATATGTAAACTGTTAAACTCTCCACTTTTAATGGCAATATATAGACCAAAAAATGTAAAGACTTGGGACTGAAAAAAGGTTCTAAGTGACAAAACAGTCAGACCAAGATGAAAACTTGTGTGGGTGTAAAGCTCAGTAGACTCATGTCATGGAATTAAAGATTGGGGTCATGGATTCAAACTCTGGTTCTTTCCATGATAAATGGATAAATGACAGTGTCAATTAACTTTATCTTGGGTTACACTAGTTACCAGAAAAAACAGTGGCATTTATTTTTCCTAATAATATTGTAATACTTTATATTGAGAGTATAATTAAAGTATTAGAGAGAGAGAGAGAGAGCACACAAGTGGGGGAGAGGGGCAGAGTGAGAGGGAGAGGGAGAGCAGATTCCCGGCTGAGCAGGGAGCCCTCGATGTGGGGCTTGATCCCAGGACCCTGGGATCATGACCTAAGCTGAAGCCAGATGCTTAACCAACTGAGCCACACAGGTGCCCCTTCTTGGCCAAAATTTATTCACAGGATACACTTATCTATATGAGAACTTTAGAAAGGCTAGTCTTTAATTGCAGTGGCACTAGGAATTGAGTCTTGTTACTCAGAAGGAAGAGTAGACAATAATTTCTACTAAAGAACATATTATTGTTCCCAAGATGTCTTTTGTTCATTGTGTTTTGTTATTATCATGAAAATAATAGCTTCATTTAACTCCAAGGATTTTGAAGATACACATGATATATCTGTTCTAAAACTTTCCTGTTTCCTAGAAGGTCTCTTCAAGAAATGGTTTTGGGAAAAGTAGGCAGCAACATGCAAAAGAATGAAACTGGACCATTTTCTTGCAACAAACACAAAAACAAATTCAAAATGAATTAAAGACCTAAATGTGAGACCTGAAACCATAAAAATCTTAGAAGAGAACACAGGCAGTAACTTTTCTGACATCGGCCATGGCAACTTCTTTATGTGTGTGTATGTATATATATATATATATATATATATATATATATATATAATGGAATATTAGTCATCCATAAAAAAGAATGAAATCTTGCCATTTGCAACAACATGGATGGAGCTAGAGAATATTATGGTAAGTGAATATTATGGTAAGTGAAATAAGCCAGTTGGAGAAAGATAAATGCCTTATGATTTCGCTCATATGTGGAATTTAAGAAATAAAACAAGCGAAGAGAAAAAAAGAGAGAGAGGCAGAGAGAGGCAAACCAAGAAACAGACTCATAATTGTAAAGAACAAACTGCTGGTTACCAGAAGGGAGGTGGGCGAGGGGATGTGTTGAATAGGTAATAGGATTAAGGAGGGCACTTGCAGTGGGCACTGGGGTGATGTATGGAAGTGTTGAATTACTGTATTATGCACCTGACAATAATATTACACTCTATATTAACTAACTGGAATTGAAATAAAAATTTAAAAAATTATTTTTCCTGAATTACCATTTTTCCTACAAGTTTGTTTTATTGTTTTGGTCTGTTTTTTATGTTCGATATGTTCTTTATATATTAAGTGAACCTATGCTGTTACACATAATTGAGTGTTGCACACACAAAAATGCTAATTAGAATCTATATAAGGTGGAGGAAACTTGTAAAGTGGTTAATCTCAATATCGTGGCTCATTTGCTGAATGAGTTTTGGAGGGAAAACTCCAACTATCAGAAAAACTAAATTTCTGTGCTCCTAAATTTCTCAAAAAAGAATAATCTGTTTTGTAGCCTACTAGACATGAACATTGGGGAAAGAAAGGCAAGGTTTTACTGTATAGTTATTACTTAAATTCATTATTCTGATTTGTGTAGCTCAGCCATCCCCTAGATTATATGACTCCAGTCTCCAGAGTACCTTGGATGCTTCCTTTCTAATTAATCTTAACTACTGCCAGTCTTTATTTGCTTAAGGGGGATTCCTTCTTCCTGACTATCTGCCATGGTAAAGAGGACCTCAGGAGCCAATTTCTAACTGATGCATTTTAATGACGAATGTCACACGAGCAAAGGTATATTTTACCTCTCTGGAGGTAGTGCAAAGTAGAGACAGGATGGAGATAACCTCAAGAAAGGGAATGTTAGCAAGTGATTGCCATGGTCCAGTTAGCAAGTGATAATGGCCTGCAATTAAGGTAGAGGCAGCGAGAAGGAAGATAATTTCTCTCCACTCTCCTTCAAATGGATGTTGAAGTAATTGGGTCCCTGTAAAAGCAGGTTGCTATTAAGTTTCTAATATATACAGTAAAATATTCCATTGTGAGGAGTGTAGGGACAACTGACAACCAAACTCTAAATTCCTCTCTGTTACATGAAACTTTCATTGTGTTTGTTCTCCACAACAATCGTTCAGCCTCTGGATTTATCCAGTAAAATAGACAGTTTGACACCATGCACATTGTGGCTTTGACAATGTAGTCAACTGCAAAAGAGTATTCAGTTCCAAATATGCCCAGAGTACTTTGGGAAAAAAAGTCTCTCAAATTTATTCTGCACTTTATTTTATACATATTCATTAGGACAGATGACATTTTAGCAAAGCCTCAGCTAGGGATTTCAAACAAATTTGTATTAATGAATACAAATTGAAACAATTAAACATGGCATCTAACAGTTAATTTTCTCTAGTAAAGAGGTAAAACTATAGAGCGATAACATGAGATTTGAAAAATTCCTTTTTAATCATTTAATCTAAACTACAAACCTTAACTCTTTCCAGTTCAGTAAGATGAATAAAAAATGTATTAAATACTGTAGGTAATTTTTGGTAGAAAATTGCTAAATTCATGGGCAATTATAACACTTGCAGGTAATGCTCTCTAATCTCAGTATAATTACATTTCATGCTTTATAGAGAAATGTAGTCACTACAGATGTAAAGAAAAGACTATCCCCTTAGAAAGCAAGATGGGGCAATGTAGGTATTATAGTAGATGTGTTTATCTTTGCGCAAGACTTTAAAAGTTCAGACATTTCAATGCTACGGTCAGAGGATCACATATTTACTGTATTATTGTGAAGAATAGATATTCCCAGTTAATAGCTGCTAAATATTAGTTTTCACTAAAATTAAGTTTAAAAGCATTATTTCTGCCTCTGAACACCTCTGTCTTCGTCTTTTTTTCTTTCTTTCTTTCCTTTTTTTTTTTTTTTTTTTTTTTAATTTTTCTCCTGATTGCAGCTAGGTAGAATTCTGGATGCCCTTATTCATTAAAAGATAAATTTGGCTAAGAGAAAGAAATGTTTACATATTTTATTTTAACCTATATATTATTAGGACAATAGACAAAAAAAAGAGGGTGAAATATAGTACTTTTGCTGCAAAACTGTCACTGTGTGATATTAGCTTTAACTTTGGAAGGACAACTTAGTAACTGAAAATGTAGTTAGGATTTAACTCATATTGTCCTGATTTCTGATCTTCTGAATTTCATAGTTTACTAAAGCAGTGCATAGTAAAGTGCTATGATAACCTGTACCGACAATGAATAGAATGGAAAGCGCAAGCATTTTGAAGGCAAGAAAATATATTCTGACTGAACTAAGAGCTTTAGATAAACCTACTCTGAGATTTTAATTTAATAAAGGTTTCTGGGAGACAGTGCTGATATTTACCTTTTTTGTGGGGGGTTAAATTTCATAGATTATTAAATATTCTAATAATCTATTTTTAATTTATTAAATTTGTTTATTAAATAATTTATTAAAGAATTAAATTAATTTATTAAAATTAATACATTATAATATAATTATATATTTTATGTGAGCTATAAATATAAAATGCATTTTAATAAAATAGCAGTTTATTTAAAAGATAAACAACTGGGACGCCTGGGTGGCACAGTGGTTAAGCGTCTGCCTTCCGCTCAGGGCATGATCCCGGCGTTGTGGGATCGAGCCCCACATCAGGCTCCTCCGCTAGGAGCCTGCTTCTTCCTCTCCCACTCCCCCTGCTTGTGTTCCCTCTCTCGCTGGCTGTCTCTATCTCTGTCAAATAAATAAATAAAATCTTTAAAAAAAAAAAAGATTAACAACTAATTTATTTAGTTAGTTAGTTATTTTTAAAGATTTTATTTATTTGACAGCGAGAGAGAGAGAGAGAGAGAGAGAAAGCATGCACGTGAGCAGAGGGAGCAGCAGGTAGAAACAGAGGGAGAAGCGGTCTCCCTGCCAAGCAAGGAGCCCGATGTGGGACTTGATCGCAGGACTCTGGGATCATGATCTGAGCGGAAAGCAGACACTTAACTGACTAAGCCACCCAGGTGTTTTAGAAAGAGAGAGACAGTGCAGGAGTGTGGGGGAGGGGCTGAGAGAGGGGGAGAATCTCCATCACACTCCCACAGGGCTTAAACCCAAAACCCTGAGATCATGACCTGAGCTGAAATTAAGGGTCATTAACTTAACCAACGGAGCCGCCCAGGTGCCCGGATAAACACGTTTTAATAACTCGCTGTCTGTGATACCCCTGATCATATATAAACATCTGACTTGCAGTTTTTGTCTGTTTTAGTTTTTACTCATTTATTAGGTAATATTTTAAACTGTACACTATACCAGACACATTTAGTATCAATAAATGTAAAAGCTTACTGTTGATCATTTATCATGAACATCTGAATATATACCAGTCTCTAAATCATCTTTGTAATTTTGCTTACTGTGACATTAAATAAAAATCACAATAGCAGAAAAGTGAAATGGAAGGTCAAAAAGAATTGTGCACCATATTCTCTTTTTTTTTTTAAGCTTTTATTTATGTATTTGAGAGATAAAGAGAGCAGAGAGAGAGAACACATGAGCAGTGGGGATGAGTAGAGGGAGAGGGAGAAGCAGACTCCGCACTGAGCAGGGAGCCCTACCCGGGGCTCTATCCCAGGACCCCAGGAACATGACCTGAGCCAAAAGCAGATGCTTAACTGACTGAGCCACCAGGTGCCCCTGTGCACCATATTCTTTGTTAATCATCTCCTAGACGATTACAAAGAAAATGATATGACAGTGACATACCACCTACTGTATTCTATATATACCTAATTATCTCGGAATCTGCAAAGAGCATTGGATGAAGAGAGTTTTATGGGGTGCCTGGGTGGCTCAGTCGGTTAGGCAGCTGCCTTCAGCTGAGGTCATGACCCCAGAGTCCTGGGATCAAGACCCACATGAGGCTCCGTGCTCGATGGGCAGCCTGCTTCTCCCTCTCCACCATATTTGTTCTCTCGTGAGTGAACGCTTCCTCTCTCTCAAATAAATAAATAAATAAATAAATAAATAAAATAAAATCTTAAAAAAAAAAGAAAGAAAGAAAGAGTAAACAAGGGACACCTGGGTGGCTCAGTCAGTTAGTGTCCTATTCTTGATTTTAGCTCAGGTCATGATCTCAGGTCATGATCTCAGGGTCCTGAGATGGGGCACCATGTCAGGCTCTCTGCTCAGTGTGGAGCTTGCTTGTCTCCCTGTCCCTCTGCCCTTTCCCCCTTTCACTTGCATGCACGCCCTCTCTCTTTAAAATAAATAAACATTAAAAAAAAAGAGTAAACAAGTCCATCTGAAGACTATTAGCTTAACAAGAGAAATGAGGAAAAAAAAAAAAAAGAGTGCCATAGTAAGGTGAAAAGGTAGGAGTCTAAATGTTAGGACCTGAGTGTTGATCCTTCTTTAAAATATAGAAAATTCTGACTTAGCTTTGCTTATCTGGAAGGTTTGCCATTAATTATTTTTTAAGAATGAAAATGGTTAAAAAGTAGTTCAGGAAATAGAAAATCCAATCCTCAAACTCATAAGGAATTGCATGGAGTCTTAGATAGTTAAAAAAAACTCTTGAAAAAGAAGAACAAAGTTGGAGGACTCATATTCTTGTTTTCAAAACTAACTACAAAGCTACAGTAATCAAAACATTGTGGTACTGACAGAAGAACAGATACATAGGCCAGTGAAGTTGAATTAAGATCCAGAAATAAATTCAGTCATCTATGGCCAACTGATTGTCAGTAGGGGTGTCATATCTATTTAATGAAGAAAGAAAAATCTCTGCAACACATGGATTGTCTCATGCAGAAGAATAAAGTTAAAGCTCTAACTCACACCATGTACAAAATTAACTTAAAATACAGCATTGGCCTAGTTTAAATAGCTAAAAAAATAAACTTTTAGAAGAAAACACAGGTGTAAGTTTCATGACCTTGGAACAGGAGAGTCTTAGACATGACAGCTAAAGCATGAATAAAAACAAACAAACAAAATTGAACTTTTAAATAATAAAAACTTTTGTGGATCAAAGAAAATTGAGAATGGAAAATAAATCTATAGAATGGAAGAAAATGTTTGCAAAACATACATTTGACAAGTGTTTAATATGCCAGGTATATAAAGAACTCCTATGACTCAACAACAAAAAGCGAACAATCCAATTTAAAATGAGCAAAGGATTTGAACAGACATTTCTCCAGAGAAGATATATAAATGGCTAAGAAAAGATGCATAATGTCACTAACCACTGGGAAATGCAAATCAAAACCACAATGAGATACCACTTCGTATTCATTAGGATGGTTATAATATATAGTACATTTTTAAATTAAAAATAAAAAAGGTGTCGGCAAGGACATGGGGAATGTGAAACCTCATGTACTGCTGGTGGGAATGTAAAAACCAAGAGGTGCAGCCTCTGTGGAAAACAGTTTGTTGGTCCTTGAAAAGTTAAACACAGAATTACCATATGACCCAACAATTCCACTCCTTTATATATACCCAAAAGAAATAGAGGGGCTGAAACAGATAGCTGTATTCCAATTATTCATCATAGTCAAAATGTGGAAATAATCAAGGTGTCCACCAACAGATGAATGAATAAGCAAAACATGTAGCATATATATATATATACAACGAAATAATATTCAGTTTTGAAGAAGAATGCAGTTTTGACACTTCCTGAGAAATGGATAACCCTTAAAAACATAATGGTAAGTGACATAAGCCATACACTGAAAGAAAAATACTGTGTGATTCCACTTACGTGAAATACCTATCATAAGCAAATTCATAGAGACAGTTGACTGAAGATTGCCATGGCTGGGGTGAACGGAGAATGGGGAATTATCACATAACAGCTACAAAGCCTCCCTTTAGGATGATAGAAAAGTTTTCATTAGAGTGTAGTGATGGTTGTATGGCGTTGTGAATGTAATTAATGTGACTGAATTGTGCTTGTTAGAACAGTTAAAATGGTACATTTATGATATATATATATATTTACCATGATAAAATTTTTTTAAAATAAAAAGAACAGTTCAAATAAATACAGGAGAAAGATCTTTAGAAGTAAAAAAAAATCACACAAACTCATCATTTCCTGGAGTCTTCTATAAAAAAATGCTATTGAAAAAGGAAGAGCACATATTTTCAGTAGAAAAAAATCAAGTGGCTCATTGTCGAGTTCACTGTGGTCAAGGGGCCCGTATCATTGCACAGGTATCGCAAAAGTGGTTCCGCTCTATTTTTTTTTTTCCTGGCACTTTCCCTTAAAGAATAACATATTCCTAATAATCTGATTGTATATTTCTCTGCTTCCAAATGGTTTTTGACAGCCTGCAACTTATTAATGAGTTTTAGGGCACAGTATAAGCTATCGGGAAATTACTAAAAGGGAAAATGACACATTCTTTAGAATATAATGATTTCTAAAATTTTAATATTATTAACTGATTCATCATAAATCTCCAGAGTCTAATACCATGGAATGTTGTTCTACCCAGTTATTAAAATATTTGTTTTAGCTCCTGCTCATAGTCAATGGTCAATAAATGTTTTTTGAAAAAAGGTAATTTAAACATGAAATATCACCTATAAGAGGAGAAATTCTTGTCCAAAGGGGCATATCATAAGCAATGTGAATGTTAGTTCTGGAGTTTAAGAAGACCTTTAACAGTTTCATATTTTAGTTATTTCATTGATAGGCAGTTGAGAGACAGTAAACTAATAATTTTAGCTTAACATGGAAAGCTTTTTATGATGCATAATTAATGACGTAATTCTAGCCAATTGTTTATTTGTTGAGACTACATTTTAATAGATCCTTTTTTAAGTTAGTAAATCATAACAAATGCTTAAATTGATGGAATTTATTAAATGAGTTTTGTCAACAGTGATGAGCAGAACTATTTTAAGTTTCAAGACCAGAAAGAAAATTATGTTTAGTTATATTTAATAGGAAAAAATATTTCCAGTATTCTTTCCCATATCTTTAAAATTATAATTACAAATGAAGAAATAAAACAGATGAAGGAAGGAAGGAAGGAAGGAAGGAAGGAAGGAAGGAAGGAAGGACGGACGAAAGAACAAAAGAAATTCCTCCATCTCATCTCCTACTCTGATGGCAAAGAAGTGCTCAAATTGACATGGATAATCTGTAAGAGTAAAGCAAGCTGGGTTGCTCAGCCATCCATGCAGGACAGCTGCCCTGGAAGGGCACCTGGAGCTGCAGTGGTGTGGTGACTGTCGATCGACTGTATGCAAACACACCCCTGCACGTGACTATGGCTGTGGGTGTGAATGAAGGAACAGACTGAGTTGGGATTGTTTAGTCCTATAACACAGTCTAGCTGACACACATACAAAGAATTTTTTTCCCTATTTCTGATTGTTTTCAAATGACTCATGTACTTACCAAATTATGACAAAAATATTATTTTATGTTCCAGTGTCTTAGACCCTGTTGCCCCAAAAGCGCCAAATACGTGAATTTGGGAATGAGAGCAGATATGGGTGGTTTTTGTCCTGTACATATGAGTTTAATGGATAATTAAACAAATTTAAAAAAATTTAAAACAAATCCCCAATATGTTGGGTCATATTTCCATGCTTTCATCTAGTGCAAGTAGACATTGAACAGTCTTTGACCTGTCTTTCTTATAGGAGCTGGCATGCGACACAAGTGCTGGATTTACTTTCTCTCATGTTCCTTTCTGGACAACATGCGCAGATCTGGGCATCAATTGCACTAGTCCTCTGAGCATACAGTTCCTCATTTTGAGGTTCCAACCTCTTCCCAGATTTCATCATAATTTTTCCTATCCTTAATTTGTTGCTAATTTGCATACGCATATGAACAAGCATGTTTTACATGTGTTTGTTAAAAGGTTTGAATTTTATAAACCACACTAATGACCTTGAAAGAAAAGCAAAATGTAACACATCATTTGTCAAAGGCAAAGTTATTGTTTGAACTTTTACTTTGATGTAATGCCTGTAAAATTTATAAAATTGATTGAGAAAATAGCTTTGAATGTCTCCGGAAAACTGTTAAAGAGATAGGAAGAGCATGTTTAAAGGAAGATGGAAATGATTACTCATTGGAAAATTCAAGTATTCAGTATTTATATGCTACTAAATTATATTTAAAAACCATAGAAATTTCTAAATTAAGAATAGCATATCAAATATTTTAAATAGCAAACCATTTGTTTTATGCACACTGGATTACCAGGGGAAAAAATGAATTCTGAGAGGATTCTGACAAATATTCAGATGGTTAATACTGTCAATACCTTAGAATATAGTGAAAGCCATCTGTGCTTGAAAGTTATATTTTTTAAATTGTAGGAGTTTTAAAGTCTCTCTCTATATTTTTTTTTTAAGATTTTATTTATTTATGTGACAGAGAGAGAGCCAGCGAGAGAGGGAACACAGCAGGGGGAGTGGGAGAGGAAGAAGCAGGCTCATAGCGGAGGAGCCCGATGTGGGACTCGATCCCAGTACGCCGGGATCACGCCCTGAGCCGAAGGCAGACGCTTTAACGACTGCGCCACCCAGGCGCCCCTAAAGTCTCTATTTTTTAATAAGCAATTACAAAAACTGATACTTTCTAATTACATCTAGTTACTGGTAGTTTCTAATTACAGCTAACTTTCCTTGGGGAAGAATGAAAACAGCTATGGAACAATAGAATCTTACTTTGGAAGACTTTGTATACATTCTCGCTTCTTTGAAGCATTCTTGGTGATTTAGCAAAAGGTCTTGTGAATGAACCAGGAAATAAAAGTGAATGAAAACAAAACAGAAAATCTATAATTTTTTCAATTTCATCTATATTTAAATTGAAGGCAGTATCACAAATATTTTCACTACTAAACTATGAATAGCATAATTATGGCTGGTAGACCAGGAGACTATGAAAAACATCACCCATCTACATGTTAACTAACTAGAATTTAAATAAAAATTTGAAAAAAACAAACAAACAGTAACATCTACCAGTTTAAAGTAGACACTCAGCCTTGACTCCTCTACTTTCCTCTGTACCCATCTAGGAATACAGGCTCCCCAAAAAGGTTTCAAGATGGTGGAGGTGAATATCCATTAACTCAACAGATATACCACTTTTTGCTGGTCATTACTTCCGCCTCTGATTGGATTCCCTGTTCATGTCCACTTCTAGTCTCCTCATTTATTAGGGCCTCTACATACGCTCTGCAGACCCTCTGAAGCAGGATGTAGCTCCTTAGTAGGTATCCTCATTTCACTGATTTTCAACTTGCCAAGTTGCACAAAGCCCTAAGTTTCTTTGCCACTTCTGGATCTTAGTCAGTGTAGACCAAGAATATATTCTCAGAAGCCTTGCTGACAGCATATATGCTAACAAACTAATAGTGTATGGATAAAGAGAAAACTGTACCCCCATCCATTCCTTCACTGAATATTTTTGTTGTCTTTATTTTTCTTTTCTTTCATGGAATGTTGTTTGTTCTTATTTTTATTGTATAAGAAAGGATCAGTGGTGCTAAGATTTGAGTTCCAAATGTGGAGGAACAAGACCAAATGTCACCATCGATTCTCTTCTTTTTCTCATGGGTGTTATAAGCCATGAATTTCATTTTTATTATCAACCATGTTTTTCTGAATTTAGATGATAATATTCAATTTTCTTATATTTGAGGATTTCATTGTACCAACATAAAGACTAATCAGATAAAAATGGCTAATTTTGATGTTAGCTTGGTAATTATTCAATTAGGTATAGACAAAAAAATCAAAGTGAAAAAAGAAATATATATATATGTATATATATATACATATATATATTTACATGTATTAGGTGTGTTTGTATATACCACTGGAATTATATATATATATATATATATATATATATATATATATATATATATATAGTGAATAATAGTATGTGGTAAAGAAAAATACTTAGAACTGGGTTTTATTCTTTGCTTCATTCTGTGTTCCTGACTAAGAATACTTAACCAACAATCAGATGAAATAAAATATTTCATTTAAGGAGGGCATGTGATGTGATAAGCACTGGGTGTTGTTCGCAACTGATGAATTATTGAACACTACATATGAAACTAGTGATGTACTATATGTTGGCTAATTGAATTTAATAAAAAAAAATTTCACTTATTGAACATAAACATTTCACTCCAGAGACCATCATATAGGACTGTTTGAATGAACTTTAGTGCATACACTCAATGACAAGGCCGTAAAAAGGAACAAGAAATATTTATGTAGACTGTTGTGAGTTGAATTCCAGGATATATAATTTGGGGAAAAAAACAAACAAATAAGTAAAATGCACTATCTTAAAATCAAATTCCTGGAGCTACAAAATACACCAGAGCTGTTGGGACTAGGTATGGCGTTTTGTTTGTGTTATAAACAATTTGAAAAGAGATTGACTGTTTCCATTGACCTGATTCACTAAACAATAATTAAATTTTCAGCCCATTGAATATGACTAGACAAGCAAGTAGTACTTGTTAAGGTATTAGATGAGTCTCTGACCTTATTGTTTATTTGGAGATTATAATGGAGAATTGAGTCATGATGCCTTGAGACAAAAAAAGTCAGATCCCAAGCCCTCAAAAAATTAAAAAAAAAGGGGGGGATTCAAAAATAAATCAAAAGAAAGGTCAACACATGAACTCTTTATTGCCGTTGTTATGGAGGGGAAAAATGCATTGCCTGTTACGTATATTGACAGCATTAGATAAAGTAAAAGGCCAGACTTACCAGGGAATTAAGTGCATTTACAAAGGTGCTTGTAACAGAAACCTCTGATTATAGTGAAATGCTTTAGCTTTTAAAGGACATTCCGCAAGCAAGGAAATCTGTAATTGCTTTGTAGAGTAGTTCAAACTGCTGAGGCAGCATTGTGAATTCAGTATAAAACTGAATGATACTTTATGAAATCAAACAGTACAGAATTGGTTGTTAACACAAACTGGCCTCCGAAATAACGTAATACAAAAATTCTAAGAACTGTGATGCCCATAGCAAATGATAAGGGAAATAACTTTCAAATGTATTTATGTTCTCATATAAAAATCTGTTTAAAAATTGGGAAATATCCATAAATATATGTTATTTCTAAATAGCGGCAATCTAATTCATTTGTTCTTACATCCTAATGTGCATAAAGTCATCTGGGGAGCCTGATAAAATTTAGATTTCACTCCTAGAGATGTGGATTAGCAGGTCTGGGGTGGAACCAACTATCTGCATTTTTACCTAGCACACCATGTGAGATCCAAAGTTTACATCTCTGCTAATCATTCTAATATTTAGTGGGGAAAGAAAAAGCAAATTTGAGTATCAACAAAAAAGTTTTTTTTCCCTAAAATGCATAAGTATGAGTTGTTCTAAAGCTTAAACTAGAGGGAAAAAATGGACTCATCACAGAAATGGCCTTTGGAGAAATTAATGAAGTTTGGTTCTTGAGTCAGATATCTATTCCCTACCTAAATCATTATGAAGGATGTTCTAATGTTAAACTATCAAGAGATAATTCTAAACCTGAATTTCAATGGTGAATAATACAAATCACAAGATAATTTAATAGAAATAGCAATGGAGATGACATACCGTCTTACCTATGTACTGTAATTGCAGGCATATGTTGTTTTATTAAAGGATTTTTATTTAAAGATTTTATTCATTAGAGGGAGAGTGCAAGCAGAGGGAGGGGCAGAGGGAACAGGAGTAGCAGACTCCCTGCTGAGTAGGGATACCTGGGCTAGGGTGGGGGGTGTCTCTCCCAGGACCCTGAGATCATGACCTGAGCCGAAGGCAGATTCTTAACTGATTGAGCCGCCTGAGCGCTGCAAGGATTTTTTAATTAGTTTTATTTTATTTGGCTTCTGAAAAAGGTCTATGATTTAACTAAGAATAAATAATAAGGGATTTTGCTTTTTTTCTAGGTTGTCTTGAAGAAAATACGTTTGCATTTGACATTTTTGGCACTCATTGGTTGTGCTGCTGAATCTCAGAAAATTTTGCCAACAGTTTCCCCTGTGCCTGCTTTGTAATTGTAGTGATAGAGTCATAAATCACATATTTTTCTTCCTATTCTACACATAGAAATAAGGAATTACTATGTTTTCTACCTTCACTTCTTTTTCATCCCAAATAATAATTCACCTGAAAATAATAGTGATAGCAGCAATCTGTAAGCATGGCTGACCACTTACTTCAGGGACAATTGCTATACTGCATGAATCAACTTTTTTAATCTTCACGACAGCCTTTGAAAATAGGTACACTCATTATAAGCATAATACAGATAAAGAAACTGAGTCTTAGATAAGAAATTTCCCTGAAGTCACAGAGGTCATTAACCATGTAGGACGAGTCTTGGGTTGAACTTGAAGTAGAAAATGCCTCAGAATATGAGACGTGAAGGCCCACCTTGTCTTCCTACCTCAATTTAGTTCAAGCAAGGAATGGATTTCTTTAGAAGACCTAGCATTTTAAGGGAGGAGTTTTGATGGTATGGTCTGGGGGGGGATAGAAACATTAAGAAGACATTGTTTCTTCCTTAAATGAACTCAGTGTCTAGCATGAGAAAAAAGACATATTTAAACAACTCTAAATTCTAAGTAAAATTAATATGATGTGTGGATTTTGTAACAAAAATACATTGTGCTGGCTTGGCAGGAACAGGACATATTCTGTGTATTACTGGCATGTAATTTGGTTCTTCTATAACGGAAAAGTTGTTTTAGAAAATAGTAGAAGCGTTTTGGGCTGAAGGAAAAACAAAGGCAACTAAAAATGATAGCTACGTTTGCCAATCACAGAATGAGAGTCGGACACAGTGTTAAAAGCCATGTATTACCTCATTTAATTCTGTGAGGTTGGTCTTATTTTCCTAGGAATTTGAAAGTTAGGAAATTGAAATATGAAGAGATTAAATTATTTACCAAAGGCCACCACCAAAACAGTGATTAGCACTGGGGACTGAAGCTAAAGAAATCTGATTTCAGTATTCAGGCTCTAAAGAACAGCACAACAATTATTCCCACCTGAAAACTTGGTTGACAATTTGGGGACCAGCAGAAGAGTATAATTACACTGCAGTGATTTTGAAGGACATAATGTGAAATGAGGCTGAAGAGTGAGATTAGGAACAGATTGTGGATGGCCTAGGTTGTCTTACTGCAGAGTTTGAATTCACTCTATAAGCAATACTCAGTGACTGTTAAATACGGAGACAGGATGTGTAATGATCACACAGGTATTAAGAAGATAACCGTAGAGGCATTATGGAATCAGAATGGGAAAATATTTTATGCAGCCTGAGAATTGTGAAAAGTATTCAAATACTTTACATGTGAGTTGAAAGAAGGGAATCAGAGCAGTAGGGATAAATTTCAAGAAGCAAGAATGGATTTGAGTGGCACTATAATGACAGAATTGACAGAATTTCCAAATCTATTTTATGTGTAGAAAATGGTCCAAAGATGGTTAATTACATTAACAAAAGCTTGTAAGAGTTTACTATATTGCAGGACTTGTCTTACAAACATTCAGCCAATTAATCCTCATAAAACTCCAAGAGGAATGTACCATTATTATCCATTATTCAAGTGAAAAAACTGAGGGGAAGAAGAGCCAAAAAGTTTGCCCTAAATCATCCAGCTAGAGAAGATTTGAACCCAATTAATATGTTTCATTAGAAGGGTTTATTAGAAGCATTTTATTACAAGGAATGTAACAAATTCAACTGATATTTGCAAAACAGGACAAGGAATATGTAGTTATGCTTTGGAGAATACAATTCAAAATGGAATATTCTGCAACATAATTATGAGAGGCACATTACCAGGGGGATATTGGCAGCTTGCCCAAAGAGATCCTCACCAGATGGCTTTAATCTGTGTGATTTTGCCGAGTCTAGTTTTAACCCTCAATCTTTAAGGCACATAAACGTGATATTATCTGCCTCTCCAAAGTAATCAAATTTAAGAAATCTAATTCATAATAACAAAGCTTATAAGGAAAGGATAAATAATGTCACAATGTCAATTCGATTTTTATAAGGAGAAAATAATTCTCAGAATCAGATCAGCTTTATCATCACTTTCATTCTAAACAGGCTTTATGGGAAGCCATGTTATAACTGGAATTTTTCTTGGTGAGAATGGCAATGGTACAAGCGGATTTAGTTATATCACACATGAGCACTATCAGACTTTGGTAAACTAACATCTTACTGTCCATAATTGAGATTTGCCCACCAGGGAAATAAAGTATCTAAATTAACCATGAGAGAACCCCTCTCCCAGTGGGAATCTTTGGATAAGTGAGTGATATGTCAATATGTGTATAGATGATTCTCCTATCCTTTATTTGCTGAGCGACATCATCCACAATGACTCCTACATGCATATAATTGTATAATTGCATACTTAAATACTATTTTATATAGTACATGCACTGCCTATATGTACTACAATGCATTCTAACACAGTCATTCACATTACAAAGTAGGGTCTTCATCTATTTACATTCTTTTCCATTGTATGTAATAATCTGGAGTGTAGAGTCAAGCTCTCAGTCTTATTCCTTCATTTGCAAAAGCTTACTTGGCGAAGGCACATTTTGTCATAGGAAGTACCCTTAGGATTAAATTCCTTTCAGAGATGTTGATACTGAATTACTGACAAGTTACCCATCTGGAGAAGTCAAGCAGGAATTTTGTTATTTAAAAATGGAGCCCAAGACAAAGATAATATTATCAGTTATAGTAAAAATATTACAATAAAATGATGATAATAGCTTTCAGAACTTCCACATCAAATACACTTTACACATAGCATCTTAATCTTTATAACAATTTTATATATGAGGAAACAGGTTTTGTTTTATTTCATTTCACATTAGGAAACTGAGTGACTGAGGTATAAACCATTGAGATGAAATCCAAACCCAAGTCTCCCAGTTTTAAAGTGTGTAAGTGGGGTGCCTGGGTGGCACAGTTGTTAAGCGTCTGCCTTTGGCTCAGGTCATGATCCCAGGGTCCTGGGATCGAACCCTGCATCGGACTCCCTGCTCAGAGGGAAGCCTGCTTCTCCCTCTCTCACGCACTCCCCTTGCTTGTGTCCCTCTCTCCCTGTCTCTCTCTGTCAAATAAATAAATGAAATATTAAAAAAAAAAAAAAGCGTGCAAGGCATTCAATACACCAGATACAGGAAAATGAACTCTTCCATGTTTGAGTCACCACAAAGCCCAATTAATTATTTCTCTCACAATATTATGATGGCATGAGGGAATACGAACAACTACTCTCATGTGTTCTTCATGCAGAGTATATTTACTTATCTTATGATTCAGGGAAACTTGAGTTAGAGAAAAAAAGCTGAACATCCTTACCCCTAAAATGAACCCACATTTCAAAAGTCATGGGTTAACTATTTCTTCCCTTTGCCTAAAAGTGTTTCATTTTTGAATTTTCAAAAATTGAAAGGAAAGGGTGCCTGGGTGGCTCTGTCAGTTAGTGTCCACTCAATGTCAACTCAGGTCTTGATCTCAGGGTCTTGAGATCAAGTCCCATGTTGGGATCCATGCTCATTGTGGAGTCTGCTTGAGCTTCTCTCTCCCTGTCCCTCTGTCCCTCCTGCTTGAGCTCCCCCACTCAAATAAATAAATATATATATTTTTAAAGTGAAAGGAAAAACAAACAAACAAAAAGGCCTTCCTAGACAAGTTTCACCTTATTGACAGAGAAGGGGAAAATAAGAATCTGTTAATTTGCCCTCATAGTCTCTTTTGGGAGATACAACCAAATGTGATGTTGGCCATTGTCCTTTTCATGAAGACGGGGCTCTATAGAGAGGACATGGCAATGCCTCAGAATCAGGAGACTCATATGCTATCTACATTGTTAAATAAATGAAAAATAATCTGTACAATGGAATTAAAGCTCTATACTTGGCAAGGCCCAGGATTCTGGCTAATTCCTTACAGAGCATGGTAGCATCTAATGCATCCTAATTTCAAAGGTTTACTTAGCAGTGCTATTTTACTGTAGCAAATGTATTGTGTACCTTGTAATGGAAATCAATTACCCAATTATATGTGGTCTAAGATTAAACTCATCATTCCACTAAACGCATGGGCAGGCAGATTATTTAGGCTGTTAGAAGGAAAGATGAAGTCAAGGCAAGATAATCATAGATAAATGTTTCTTTTTCAACAAATGTCAGTTTTATAATTTTACATCATCAGCCTACTTCTCTTCCATTTATGAATCATAATTTAGTTAGTGTTAAGAAAAGAATGAATAGCACTTACGTTTTATAAAAGTGTAATGCACATACTCAGTGTCAAACTTCTTGAAAGAGAAGATTCCTAAAAAGATGAAAAACAGTTATAATTGGTTGTTGAAGGTTAGAATGGTTTGATTCATTGAAAACAATTTCATGGGAATTATTACCATTTTATTTTGTATATTATAACCAATTTTTTACATAAGAAGTGATAAGATCAATTCACACTCAAGATCTAGTCTCCAGATAATATCAGATGGTTCTTTTAAATTGATGTATTGGCACACAATTCAGTATGTGATCATTTGCATCATGTCACCTATTTAGATGAAGTGAACAAACGGTAACTCAACTCCTACGCGTACTTGAAAATTTATATTCTGAGTTGTGCATGTCAGTGAATGGCTTGAGAAATACTTGCATTCAAAAAGCATTTGCCATTATCTTGTTAATAGGCCCTTTGCTTTAAATCTACAAGGAATGCAAATAACTGATAATTCTGCACTCATTAAGGAAATCTCCAGTGACTTACTTCAGTTAAATGTTCCAACAGGCATGTTTAGCACTTCCTTTGGAATTGGTAAAGTTCCAAAAGTCTGTAAATTAAAGTTCTGCAGAGTGCTATCAAATATGCATAATGGAACCCTAGATGTAAATTAAGAAGATTTATATGGCTGCATTCTGCTTACGTTATTCAATAGCAATGCCTCACAGGTTTTTATGAACCAAATAAAGTGTTCTTTTTCTTGAATTCTATTTTAAATGGTCACTATGGATTCATTCTTACATTACTTGGTTCACCCATTATAGAATGAATTGTCGTTTTAAATCTATAATTCATCCTAAAGGTTTATCACACAACACAATCAAATTACATGGTATTCCATGCATACCATTGCAAAGAAGTTGTCCAAAGATATATGAACAACTCAAGCAAATTCAAAGATAAATGCATCCATTTATATTAATGGCCTTTCAAAACATTATCCAGGAATTATGACGTGGCACTCCAGCAATTTCCTCATCTTCTTAGACTTAGAGATGCTGGTCTTGCCATATTAACTCTGAGATTTGAAGAATGTTATTAAAAGTTTGATGAGAAATGTCAAGATCCATTAGAGGAATATATGAATTTTATATAGTATGTACAGAAAATTTACCACCATATATAATTCTGTTGATGCAGTAGGCATGCATTCTCATATCGGAAGTGTGAGCCTAACTTCTTGAAGACATCCATTGTTTTATATAATACTTAAACAAAAATATAGTATCTAAGCCTTCAGAATATACTCTGCAGTTTGACTAAAAGCACTTGAAAAGAAGAACAGGGATAAATGGAAGAATTTGGCATTCCATTTGAAGTTCTTCTGAAAGCTTAGGACTAAAAAGTACAGGAAAAGCATGTCAAGCAGAATTAAGAACTAATGTTAAAAATGAAAAAAAAGTAGTCTAGCAAGCTAGAGCTACACATATCTTTGAACGTTTATGTTGGTATCCATCAGGAAATAAATGTTATGTTCAACCTAAGAAGATTGGATCATTTTCTAACCAAAAATTAACTTTTACTGGCACAAATTAGAAATCAATTTTCTC
Organism: Ursus arctos; assembly: GCF_023065955.2. Lineage (NCBI taxonomy): Eukaryota > Metazoa > Chordata > Mammalia > Carnivora > Ursidae > Ursus > Ursus arctos. The sequence continues at coordinate 27,768,806 of NW_026623111.1, read as the reverse complement.
TTAGTTTCTGTTTATTTTCACTATATTTCAGAGCATGGATAGCATGTCAGAAATAATTTCATATTGAATATTTTAAACAAAAAGAGATGTACGAAACAGATGGAAAAATTATACAAATTCACTAATATCAAAGTGTTCACATGCTCCAAACGTTAACATACATACTTTCCATTTAAATTTTTCTCTTACACAGAAAATATCACCTCAATTCATTGTAAATTCATTGTAAATATTTTATTGGTCTGCTCCTAATTGAAGGAAGGTTTTCATCAGTGTGACAAAAACAAATGGCTGGGGAAGCTTAGCTCCAATCTATTATTGTAACCTCCTCTTTACTCCGTCTGAATGAGAATATCTCAGTAAGATCATTACTCATTTCATGATATAATGTTTATAATTTAAAAAAAGAGTAGGTGCCTTTTCATACACAAAAGCATTTATTTTAAATTAAAATTTACATGATTAACAAAGTAGGAGTAATATAGCTTAGGTTTTTTGTTGTGTACCTCCCTTGTTCTAGCAGCGGATTCCAATGTTCGTATTTAGACATCTGTTCCAGATGCAGTGTCATAAGGCTTTGCATCCTCATAGCCACAATTGTTTGTTACAGTGGTTTGACTAAGTCAATCCAAAGATTCTGAGGACATTTGGTAGAAGAACCAGAAAAAAACAAACAAACACCCATTTTCTTATAATTCTTCAGCTCATAAGGAGAGGTAAGAATTCCTGTACCTATTGGGAGAAAGAGAGATAGAAATAAGGATAGAGAAGTTGAGAGAGGTAGAGAGAGAAAGAGAGAGAAAGAAAGAGAGGTAAAAAGGTGAAAAAAAGAGATAATTTTTTGCAATGGTTAATTTTATGCATCAACTTGGCTGGGCCATGGTGCCCAGATATTGGTTAAACACTATTCTGAATGTTTCTGTGGAAGTGTTTTTTAACTGGTAACCTTTAAATCAGATCTTTATTCATCAGAGAGAGAGCATGCACAAACAAGGGGAATGGCAAGCAGAGGGAGAAGCAGGCTCCCTACCAAACAAGGGGCCCAATGCAGGGCTCAATCCAAGGACCATGCGCTCATGACCTGAACCTAAGGCAGTTGCTTAACCAACTGAGCCACCCAGGCATCCAAAGAGACTGTTAATTACATAGAACAAACTGAGGGTTGATGGACGGGAAGTGGGTGGGGATGGGCTAAATTGGTGATGGGTATTAAGGAGGGCACCTGTGATGAGCACTGGGTATATACGTAAGTGATGAATCACTAAGTTCTACTCTTGAAACCAATATTACACTATATGTTAACTAACTAGAATTTAAATAAAAACTTGAAACAAAAATAAATGAATACATAAACCAGATTTTGAGCATTCACAATGTGGATGGGCCTCATCCAATCAGTTGAAGGCCTTAATAGAACAAGGACTGAGCAAGAAGGAATATGCTAAAAGACTTCCTTCGGACTTGAATATCAATACTACCCTGGGTCTTAACACATTCTTTTGGTTCTGTTTCTCTCAAGAACCTAACTAATACATCATTGTACATTCCTTTTAAACACTATTCTAAATGCCTAAAGCCATATCTACTTCTGATCTCAGTTACTTCCGGCCACTACATCTCCTTTTTGTTAAAATAGTTTGGTTTGATTTTTTAGTCATTTATAGTAGAAGGGATCCTGATACAGTCTCTATGTCTCTAAAGAAGCACAGGGAGAAGAGAAGAAATAAGTCCTTAACTGATAAATGCCAAGAGATGTTTGTAAAAATGTCAAAGTAAAATAATTTTACTCTCTGAGCCCTAGTTTTTTCATGTGCAAAATGAATGTAATTATAAAGAGTTCTCTTGAGATGTAAAAAGAATATATGCGGTAGTGTTTTTCAGGCTATAAAATGTCATAAAATACAAGGTATTATGTAACCAACTTTGAGGGATTTTGCTTATTTTTTATTAAAAAAGGATTTCAAATTATTATTTATTTTATGATTCTTTGTGATTACCATAGCTTAAATAGTAATTTAATAGGAAAACATTTAGAAATATTGAAAGGGATATTTAAAATAAAATAAATGGTCAGTTGAACAAGACTTGTAAGTCTTTGTGGTATGTGATTAAGTTATTAATTGGATTTTCACATAATGGTGAAAAAGTTTAGTCAAGCAGCCTGTAGGCTTTATTTTTATAGTAATATAATTGTCTTTCTCCTAGGATGCATTCCAGTATTGAATACAAGCCTCCAGAGATTTTCTGCAGATAAATAAAGCGTGCACAGATATATAAAGCTTATCAGTATCCTTTACGAGACAGCTTTTCTGTGAAGTCTTCCAATTATAAAAATCTACTTAAGAGTGTTAAACCCAGTGTGTTCCAAATTTACATGACCAAAAACATTTTTATTCACATGATATATTTTATCATGCTCTTGACTTATAATACAGAAAACACAATTGGAAACCAATATCTAGTAGTAGGTCTATGTTCATCATATACACTTGAATTTAGTGGCAAATCTGGAACCAGATAATTCTATACCATTACAAATTTCTATAGCGTTCTACAGATTAGATGCTGCTCTTCTGTATTCAGTAAGTCCTGTATTAAATGTAAACTTAAGGAATGAAGGAAAAAGTTGAAGGGGTAGATGCAGTTATTATCAATTCTAGTAGTGCTATTTGTGTGTGTGTGTGTGTGTGTGTGTGTGTGTATGAGATGGACAGAGATGTAAGAGGAAGAAAAAAAAATTAGGCAAGTTTAAGCCCTCCTCTCCAGAAACCTAAAGCATGCTTGAGAATTGTCAGTAGGGCTCAGATTTCTGGGGAAAAATAATAGATCGAAGTTTTCAATTTAGAACTTATAAAATCAGAAAATTGATTTAAAAATATCATCTCTTCCCAGTGTACTTAAAACAACATGAATGAAAACATAGGAAACTCCATAGTAAAAATCAATTCAGTTTACATTGTATATAGAAAACTCTCCTTAAATTATTTATTACCATTCAGTTTTATTATTTTTTCAAAATTTTTAATATTTAATATCAAAACATTTTCAATAATATGGTTTTAGTATCTTAAGATATTCATGTATACATATGTATGTGTGCTCTTGTATGGGACTTACATAAATTTTTTTCATTGAATCATGCTTTTAGATTTTTTTTTCTATTTAAGAAAATAAATTAAAGCAAGTTTAATTCTCTCTTTTGGTAATGATAACCCACGAATAAGTCAACATCGTTATTGTATTAGTTGTTTCATTATTTATATTCAATAAAATGATTTCACACACCTAGCCAGTAGCATAAATGCTACACACACACACACGCACACACACACACACACACACACACACAATATGCCCGAGGAATCTAAACTTCAGTGTAAGAGGTCATCATGTTGACAGTCTTTTTGTTTCTTTCAGATATGCAAGAGGTCTATTGGAGGTAACCCTTATAAAAATTAAATAGGGAGGGAGCAGAACTGGGCAGAGACCACCGCAGACAGTGATGCAGACCTAACAAACTCTACTTAGTAGACAGTCATTTTATTTAAATGTCAGTGCCTAGTCTCAGTCATTATAGCCAACATATGTAAGGTGAAAAGAGATTACCAAAAGAAATAGTATCCTATTTTTAACTTTGATCTTCTAGCTATTATGACAAAACTATCTTCAACATAATCAAGAATTGATATTTTCAATATACAAAAAAAAATGGATATATTGTTAGCTTGGAAAAGATTTCTCATGTGCTTTTTAAATTAGTTGTAAAATGAGACACAGTCACCTTTCTAAGAAGTGGTACTGAATGAAGGGTGAGGGGAGAGAATTTCAGAGTAAAATATATAAGGTGATTAACTATGAAACAAATTCAAAATATTAATGAAATGGAATATCACAATCAATAACCAAAAAATCATATATTTGAGAATCAAATGTGATTGTAGATATGTAAGAGTTTGTGAATTAAGTTGCGATGAAATTAAGATGGTGCTTCATTTGAATAGTATGTTTAGGATAAATGATATAGCCATGATAGGTGCTTCATAGACTGAAATGTATGAGATGTGTGTGTGTGTATATTTTAACTGAATGCATTCATACAATTTGTCCGCACTTACAAATACCGTAACTGATACTTTGGCTTCAGTTCTTACTGTGCCTCTTACCCCACCTGTGACCTTGCATAAAATTATTAAATTGCCTGACGCTCAGCTGCCTAATATGTAAAGGGGAGACTAAAAACTAAATTGTGGTCGAGTAATTTGGGAATGACATAACCTAAGAAAATTGACTAATACCCTTGGATTACCTAGTAGTTACATAATAACAATTTTTTTCCATGAATGTTTGGATATATGTATTCACTAGATACTGTAGACACATAAATGGCAAGTACTTTTTAAACACATAGTGGAATAGACTAGAAAATATGTGGGTTTTATGGTATCAATATTGGTTCTAATACTAATCAGTACTATTACTTTTTTTTTAACTGTATTGTCTGTATCACTTGCTTTATTTCCTCTGCTCCAGCCCAAATTTGCCTTCTTGATGCACTAGGAACACATCGAGAGTGCTCCTGTCTCGGGGCTTCCCTTCAACTCTTACTTAGACAACGCTCCAGTTTCTGTAAAATACCAGGTAGTAATTTTGTTTCTGGTTTGGTGGGTCATAGGGTCTTTGTAGCAGTTCCGTCCCTGGCAACAGTAGGTAATATGTAACAATAGATGCAACTGTGTTCTGATAAAAATTGATTCCCAAAACAGGCTGGAGGCTAAGGGCGTGGTGGTCTGCATTATCTCCAGGGATTTGCCCACCCCTGGCTTAGACTGCTCTCTTTTCCATTCCTGCAAATCTTGCTTCTTCACCTCCTTTAAGTCTTTCTTGGAATTCCACCTTCGTAAGTCTAACCAGAGCACTATATTTACAATTGCAAATGACTCTATTCCTCACCAACACTAACATTTACCCTTGCCTAATTAAATTTCCTTCATAGCAATTATCACCTTCTAATAGACTATATGCTTTATTGATTTGGTTTTAAATTATCTGTATTCCACTTATTAGAATGCTCCATAAAGCCGGGGATTTTTTTTTTTCTGTTTCTATTCAATGTTGTATCTCTAATGTCAAGTATAGTACCTAACTCATAGTACATAGTCAATAAATCTAGAACCCACCGTTCAGAATTTAACACTATATAGAGAATATATTGAGAGAGGGAGGGAGGGAGAGGGAGAAGGGCAGGTGGAGGGCAGTGATTCCTATCCGCGACTTCTGGCTTGTGGCAATTGGAATTGGGATGTGTTTTGGCCTGCCAGCTTTGGTGATGCATACCACTACACCGGAAGTTGAATTTTCTTATCTATTGAATGATGACACCCTGTGAAAACCTCCAATTCATTCAGTAACAAATGTGTTAAACAACTTAAATTTCTTCCATGCTGATATGTCAGATCTTTCCACAGGATTTTGTTGGACAGAAAAATCCATGCACTAAGTAGGCAGTGCCTTTTCAAAGATTACCACAAGATGTCAAGAGCTGAGAAGTAAAAGGTAAAAAGAGCCCTTACTGAAAAAAAAAAAAATCTCTGATGTCAGGACAAAGGTCACAGAGGCATGCCCTTTTGCTCTTCTCTTCTGGTAATGATTTCCCTTTCCAGGCCCCACATTTGGCATGGGTTGATAGAGTGTGGGAAAACTCTGGACTTGGGAGGTGTGCTGTAGAGTTTGAAAGTCTTTTTCCTCTTGATCAGGAGGTCAGTTTTGATGTGGACTGGCATCATCAACCAAATACAATTTCTGAAGATTCCTGTGACGTCACCACCATGAGACCCTCCACTCTGCTGGAATCCCACGTGCGGGAGAGGCCCGTGGGGCTAAGCACACAACAAACAGGATTCATCTGTAAACAGTTGGGGAGATCCGTCAGTTTCATTTTTTAATAAGCCACCTGACAAATATGGTTCTTTTCTCAGATTAATGAAAATAAACTCACATTAATTATGACTAGTATATGCTCAAAGTGGAAAATCTCTTGCAGATATTGAACTGCTGCTTTGTTTTATGAAGAAATAACAGCATTGTGATATGTAATTTTAAAAACCCATTAATATTTGAGCCAAAATTCATACATAATGTGTGATTTGTTAAAGTCTAAATATGGTGTTATGTTTTAAAATAAAGTATTGGATTCAAAACAAATTGGACATTAATTCTAGCGGCAAAGATAAAAATAATGAAAGTAGGAAGAATTGTGTATTTGAGACATTCATTATTTAGTTTTTATTATTTACAAAAGAAGGACAAAAGTAAAGAGATTGTGTTGCTCGACCTCAAAGATCTTGTCTTACTCTATTATTCCTTATAGTAATCCAACACTATGACTTTTTGAGTTTTTATTTTAAGTGTTTAACTAAAATACAAATATTGGTCATCCCCATTTTGTCACATAATTCTATCTTAAAGGATAAAACAAAACTTAAAAAAAAATTTTTCCACTGACTGAACTCAGAACACATTCACATTCCAGATAGCCAAGTATTAATGAGAGCTATAGTGCAGCAAAAAGTGGAAATTGTGGCTCAAGGAGGGGCAGATAATAAACATAGCTTCAAACTGAAACCTACAGGAAGACATAAAAGCAATGTCCATACAAATCAACATAACTGAACCGAATATCAGGATTCATAAAGAAATATAAAGCCCAAATGTCTAGATGATAGGTGGATCTTTCCTTATTCATTCATATGTTTAGCATACAAAGCAGTGTTTTGTTTTGTTTTGTTTTGTTTTGTTTTGTTTTGTTTTGCTTTGTTTGTAAAGATTTTATTTATGTATTTGTCAGCGGGAAAGAGCTCAAGCAGGGGGAGCGGCAGATGGGGCAGGCAGAACAGGCAGAGGGAGAAGCAGGCTCCCCGCTGAGCAAGGAGCCCAGATGCAGGACTCAATCCCAGGACCCTGGGATCAGAACCTGAGCTGAAGGCAGACACTTAACTGACTGAGCCACAAAGGCATCCCAAATCAGTCTTGCTTTCTAATACATGCTCGTTAGAACAATAATCCATCAAACCTCTTCCATGTGGTTTATTTGAGCACTGAGAAAGAAAAAATAATGTGAAGGCATTTAAAATTCCCTTCCTATTATATCTTGTTTTGGGCTGTTGACCACATACACTGATTTAATTTAATTAAAGATTATATGCCGTTACTCTTTTAATAGTTGCAGGTACACCCCCCCCCCCACACACACACACAAGTAAAACTCTGAGCTATTAATAAAAAAATACAAAAGTGTCAACTCTTTGACTATAAATTCTTCTAGGCAGAGATTTTTCTTTGTAAGTTCCATAAAACCAAATTCAGATAATCCTAAGCAAAGAATGCATTTCTTTTTTAGCATTTCATGATATGACGAAAGTATGTTCTGGCATATGACTTAAAGAGAGTTCTACTACTCATATTGGTTCATCTGAAGGGCAGAATTGTAATCTGCTTCTTGCTAAAAAGTGATAATAATCTAATGGTTTTGTAAGGACAGAACTAACTGTACTAAATTGAAATTGAAATTTTAATTGGAAAGGGATTTTTACATTGTCATATCAAGAATCCATTCAATTTAAGTTACTGATGGATTTGTATTTTTTCTCATTTATTTTGAGGATGTGCCTTTTCTTAAGGACAATTCTCTACTTCATGATAATAATAATGTAGTATTTTAATTTCATTGGCACTGGTAAATATTATGATTAGCTAGATATATTTTGGTTCTGCAGTTATAGTGCACGTTTACTCAATAATAACCAGCAAATTTCACTTATTGGACTTAAATTTCAGTCATGATTGTGTCTCTATTTGAAGGAAGAAAGAATTAAGTGGCCATGCAGAGAATATTTAAATGAAAAATGTATACATTCGCTGTGACTCATTGACCTCTTTCCAATAAATCCAACTTAATTTTAAACACTCCTTTTGGTGTGTCATGGGAAATTTGAAATGCAAACAGCTATTACAAAGCATGTCTAAATACTTCATGTGGAGTTTATCTGTTATGGAGAAAGAACACTATCCAACAATAACACAATGACTTGTAAGTTCATGTCATAGTTGGGGACACTTTCACTAATACAAAGACAAGCTGTTGGAATATATCCGGTGGCTCTCTATTAAATGCTAAATGCCCGACAAGAGGTTTGCAAATTTTAGCTATAGAAGAAACGAATTCCTGCCTAATGGACCTAGAGAATTAAATAAGAAAATGGAAAATAATGATACAAAACTATATACAAAAGATTCATTGCCCTATCTGTGTCCTTTTTCTCAAAAGCTTTAATTTACTAGGAATAAAGATAAAAATTAGACTATCTGTCCTGGCCTCACATGGATGGAAGAGATGGTAAAAGAGTTTTTCCTTTCTTATGAGATGAAAAAAGAAACGACCAACTATAGTGCAAGGTATTTCTAACATATATAACCCTCAAATGGCTTCTTTCCCTAATACACAAGGCATTCCTATAAATCAATAAAAGATAGAAAATTGAAAAGAAAAATGGGCAAAAATCACGCAGTAACTTTATAAAAGAGGCCAAGTGAAAGATAAACACGGTAAAGGTATTAAACATCGTTAGATATTTTATATATATGCACTTTTATGATATGTGCAAAAAAAGTCCCCTTAATTATAATTTAGTCCTGTTCCGTTCTCATTTACCGCCCTTCTAGTACCTCCACTCTTATGCAAGCTGAGATGCTGCAGCTCTGCTAATTTAATCAAGACCAGGGTGTCTTTCAGTTAGGGTGTGCGACCCAAAGTATAAAACGTTTCAAGGAGCACAGGCCATGGATTATTTAGGCAATGAGTTTCTAGATTGTCCATTCCAAGCTATACTCCACCTAAAATGCACATGGTTGGGGATATGGATGTCGTTAAGGAATAATGCAAAGTCTCCTTCTCACCTTGCCTCTCACTGCCATCTTATCCCACTGTGTAGAAGAAAGATCTGTACTTCTCAGTTAAATGAATTTTATTGTGATGTGTTGCTGTGTTGTCTTAATGTCCCCCAAAAAGGAGCAGTTTTGAAGTACAATATGAATGTGAGCAAAGACTCTTTTAATCAAAAAACATGTAAAATCTGAAGGTCTTTACCTCTTTTTTTCATTTCTAAAGACTAAGCCTCTATTAAAATGAAGACATATTGGCCCATAAAGAAAAATTATCATCTAGGTGTTATTTTCATGACCATGTATTCCTAGAATTAGAATTCAAAAGCAAAATGTGTTTGTAAAAAAAAAGTAAAATGTGTATCATAAAGATGAATATTAAAATATTTGTTTACATAATACAATAAAAATATTATGAAAAAATATTTGTTTAAATTAATAATGAAATCAAATATTGTTAATGGAAAGTAAGCTAGATTTTTTGCTTGTTTGCTTTGTTTACAAGTGGATTTTATGCAATGAGTTGATTGAACTAAAGGCAACCATAATACTTTAAATAAATTACATTGAAAATATAAAATAAGATAAAAACATTTTACCAAAAAATCTATATTGACAATAAAGTACTTAAAATAATATTTTAATTTTCATAGCACTTTTTAGGTTAAACAAGATGGCTCTAATTTAAAGGATAACTGGTCTAAAAATAAAAATAAAATAAAGGATAACTGATCTAATAATCAGCCGTAAGACAAAGTTTTACTATCTCTTCTTACATTACTGTCAAAACATAAGAAATAAATGACTTTGTACCAATGCCTTGATAATGAAGGATTTTAAAACTTAGAGAATACATAATTTGGGGTTTCAACAAAATTTAAACAAGATCATTAAAATAGTTTCTATTTTTTTTGTCAGGTCATGATCTCAGGGTGCTGGGATTGAGCTCCCTGTCAGGCTTCCTGCTCAGCAAGGAGTCAGGCTTCTCCTTCGGCCCACTCCCTGGCACCGCTCTGCTCGTCCTCTCTCTCTCTTTCTCAAATAAATAAAGAAAATCTGTTTAAAAAATTATGTTCTCTTAAAATTAGCTCTCAATGGTAGCATTTTGGGGGTATTTTTTTTTTTTTTTTTTTTTTTTTTTTTTAGTACACAATCAGGGCGTCATTGAGTCATTGATCATACCTTCAGGTTTAAATATTTGCTTTTTATTTTTGCCCTTATATTGTAAGTTAATCTTTATTTTCTTAACTCATTTGTGTTTCATGGTGCACTGCATTGTTCGCCTATGAGGTTTGGTCTTCAGTATTAATTTTCCTTAGACCATTTTTAGTATTTAACCAAACATTGACTTAAATTGTTCTAGTTGTTTGTATTTATAACTAAACTGCACCATGTATATATAAGCACCATGCAGATGTAGCCTACATTACATTTCGTTTCAGCCCCTAGTACATACAACATTGAACTTACAGAGTAAGTTCCTATTGAGTGCTCCTCTTTGTCTTTTGGCCAATAAGAATCCATCTACAGTATCACTTTTTTTATCTAGAGGTGTCTCATGTACATATATTTGCATAAATATATGTATTTAATGTATGTGTCTCATACACATATATATAAATATCTGTATTTAATACATGTATTTAAATGTTATATATTTGTATATGACATACATCATATATTTGTTATATTCCATATAACAAAATCAGGATTTTAGGAAATTTAAATTGATTGAGTGTGTTTTCTCTGTATCTGTGTTATATCGAGGTAACAGCCATGCGAAAGCCAGCAATTATGTGGGTAACATATTTAGAAAAATGTGAGTTATTTTGAATCCCTAGTGCCTGGAACTGACCTTAGTCCTTAGTAGCATTTCAATGAAAATTTGACACCTGACAAGTGGCTTCCAGCTATAATCCATTGTATCCAGGCCGTTGGCACATCATTGTTCTAATCAATGCCAACATATAAAACTATGTTCACATTTCTTGTATTGAGTTTCAGTAGTTGTGTTTCTGGTAAGATTTGTTCATGGCCTCTAGAAAAGAGCTGACACTGATGAACTGTTCTACTCAAACTTACATCTGCCAAGCAGAGCAAAACTTGCTCTGTGCTTTTGGCAAGATGGACAATCCCCAGAAACATGAACAGCCTCAGGGATACCCAGAAAAATACTGTGAACATATTGCTTACATGATTCACTTCATGAACCCGATTTGCCATCTCTAGAGCCTATGCCAAAATTTCTATCTTCCTATTATAGCATTTCATTCCTCCATAAGCAATAGTCCACATTTACTACTCAAAAACCTGCACATATTTTCACAATCTTAACGTATTATTGGATGTTTCTGTATCTGGGTTTTGATTGCCTAGCAAACTACATAAAAATCAGTCTGTTAGATAGATTAGATTTATTTTTCAGAATCATTTTCTTCGATGGATGAATGGTTCAAGACATCCCCACATATCCCTTCTCAGTCAAGAAAATAGACTCTCATTAAAGAAAATTTGATCTTTTTCTTTGGAATTTAAAGTTTCTAATGTAAAATGTCAAAGCCAAATGTAATATGAAGATGGTCTGGCTTGGGTGCTGTCAGAATAGCTGACACTTGATGGTGGACTCCCTCCTATTCTCATAGACAAATTTTGCTTCATTTTTTAAAAAAGATTTTATTTATTTGAGAGACAATGTGTGTGCACAAGGAGGGGGAGGAGCAGAGGAAGAAGCGACTCACCACTCAATTGGGAACCCAATGAAGGGCTCAATCCCAGGACCCTGGGATCATGACCTGAGCTGAAGGCAGACGTTTAACCAGGTTAGCCACCCAGGCGCCCCCTCAACAAATTTCATTTCAACAATAAAATGTTAGCTAATTGTGCGATACACAATTGCTCGGCCGTCCGCCCATAGACACTTTCAAGATTGTGGATCCAGGAAGCACTTTCAGAAGCACTGAAAAATATGAGTAATAGTAATTCCTTGAAATATTGTTTTCTTGAAATATTGTTTATTTGGATTATGAATTATTACCTTTTCTTGCTGTTAATTTCCATTGAGATTAAAATTGATTCTAGGGGCGCCTGGGTGACATAGTCAGTTAGTGTGCAACTCTTGGTTTTGGCTCAGGTCATGATCTCAGCGTCATGAGACTGAGCCTTGAATTAGGCTCCTTGCTCAATGCAGAGTTTGCTTGAGATTCTCTCACCTTCTCCCTCTGCCCCTCCCACTTGTGCTCTTTTTCTCAAATAAACAAATGTAAAAAAGAAAAATATTAAAATAGATTCTAAATGCCTTGATGGCCACTAAGTCCTCCATGATCTAGCACCTGTGTAACATTTCAAACTCACTTTCTATCTTCTTCAGTACTTTCTGTCCACACTGGCTTTCTTGCTGTTCATGGAATATGCTAAGCACCTAACCATTATCAAAGCTTTTATATTTGTGTTTTGCTCTACTTAAAATGTTTTTTTTTCTCAAATAGCCCCATGTATAACTTGATAGTATCTCATATCAATTCAAGAGCTACTTAGATATTATCCCCACTACGAGGCCTTCTCTGACAACCCTATATATGTTAGCCATCTTTTATTGTGATAATTCTATTTCCATTCTTAAGTTTTATTCATAACACTATAATCAGAGATTTACAGCCTCTATTTATTTGTAGTTAAGTTATTGCCTATTTCTTAGTCTAGGTTGAAAATTTTATGAAAGCAAGAAGATTGTCTGCTTGATTTACTATCGTATAGAGTTTACCAAACACTGATAACTCTAAGGACAGGATTACCATCCTCATCTATGAGAACTGTGCCACGGCAAGTCCACTGACTACTCTAAATGAGACACTATTGAGTCATGTAGGGCACAGACTACATTTTGTATATGTCTATCCTAACTGCATCCCTGAAATCTATAGAAATGATTCATATAAGAGAAGCTCCATAAATATTTTAGGAAGATTATTTTCTAACATCAAAAGGGCTTCATTGAAACACTTGGTTCCAGTGCCACTGAGACTCTTCACTTACCTTGTCTATTCTCAACCGGGTTTAGCTACTCTGGGAGCGTGGAGCAGTGTTGGAACATTTTTCAGTTTAAGGTCCCAAAGGCCCTTTGCATGTTGTAGGGTATACTAAATTGCTACGAAAACCAAACCAAAAAATAAAATCTTAAAAAAAAGGGAGGGGTGTGTGTGCCTTGGTGTTCAATTGGTTAAGCATCTGCCTTCAGCTCAGGTCATGATCCTGGGGTCCTGGGACTAAGCCCCACCTTAGGCTCCTTGCTCAGTGGGGTGTCTGCTTCTCCTTCTGCCTGCCCCTCCCCTTGCTTGTGTTCTCTCTCTCTCTCTATCAAATGAATAAGTAAAATCTTTTAAAAAATGAATAAAACTCAAAGACACGTTTCTTCCTTGCTCACATGCAAATCTAAGTTCTCCTAATTGGTGGATGATTCTCTTCCGTAAATCACTCAAAAATGCAGGCCTTTTCTGTCTTGTGTCACTTGCATCTTCAGAATCTTATTGGCCTTTTTATTCAGATGCTAGAAGGGAAAGAGAGATAGAGAAAGTACAGCTATCATTCAGTCATCTTCTACCACAAGTGGCACAGCAATTCTACTCACTTTTCATTCACAAACTGTCCACGTGATTAAAGCAAAGTACAAAGAACACTGGGAAAGGTAGTGCCTGGGGCTGCAGCTTCCTCCTAGCTAGTGCTGTATGCCATAAAGGACAGAAAAGGGCTTTAGTAAAACCCAGCACATGAAATATCTGTGCAAACATTTATTTCCAGAGGTAGAATACATTCATTCCATACGTACTACAAGGTCAGTGGTTAGAAAGGGCAGGAGGAACTTTGCCTAGACAGTATAAGACACTCCAGCACATTCCTTTAACATAATAAGTAGACCAGCATAATGGGCGTGCTACAGGCTTTCCTTGTATGTAATGTGCATGTGTTAGCAGAGTAAAAGGATATGGTTTTATTTTTTAATGAAAAAAGAAAGTAACGGCTAACAAAAAGAACCTTAATAAAGGTCAAAACCTTAGTGTAGTTAGCAAGAGAGCTATGTTGAAGGCATGAAGGGGGTGAATTTTATTAGGTTTCATTATACTTTCTGCAATTTGAGGCTAAAAAGAAGAAATAAAATGTGCTAAATTTTTGACAGTATTTGCTTAGTTCTAATAGATGCATAATATAGTTTAAAAGAACTTGTAAATCTTTGTGGACAAATATTGTAAGTAATGTTTATCTAGAATACGGTCATCCCTCAAGATGACAAATAGGTCTTGGAGAATTCAGTCGTCCTTAGCAAGAGTTACTAAAATGTTATTCTTTACTTTCTGTGTCATTTGCTCAAATAAAAGAGATTCCAAGTTTTAACAGAATAACACTGTAGTTTATGTCGAGTGTTTTATGCCCTTGATTATCTTTTTAAAATAAATAAGAAAGTAACCACTTTCTAAAAATGTAAAGTACCTAACAATTGCATTGCATTCTTCTATGTATATTTTTAAATATTGTTTTGTCTTTGATTACAGAATAGCAAATCTTCATGCATTAATTGTTTCTAGCAGCCCGTTGTCCTTTTAATCGGTGGACAAACATCTCTAAGATTTGAAGCTTCCAAAGTTCAGATCTTAAACACAGAATAATTTCCAAGAAGTTTTAAACCTCAACTCTTTGGGGTTTCCCAGAAGTTCCCTAAACAATTGCATTTTTTTTCTTTTTCTTTATATAAAAAGAATTCCCAAAACATAAAAACTGCTTGACATTATCTTTAATTCTGTCCAAACTATTGCAAATGTATCAGGATATCACTAATTCAGAAAATTATATAATCGAAAAATTTTCAATACATTTTGGTAAATTGGTAAATAGTATTAGCTATCCTCATTACTTAGACTGTTTATATTCTCTAAAGAAAAATATTTGGAAGAATTTTTTTTTCCAGGATGTGACAAAATGAGGCCCTTGGGAATGTAAATCCAGATGACAAATTATTTTAAGCAAATAAGATACCATGAGATTTTTGTATCAATCCATATACCAAAGCCTCATACTTGTAAAGGTATGTGATGAGGCTTTATTCTGAGTTTATTATGACAACCTAAGTTCCAAGGATGTGTTGTTCTATACACAGAGAGTCTCTCTATGTAAAAAGTTGATTTTCATAGCGGATGATAGTCTCAAGATATTAAATCTAATAAATTTTAAGATGCTACATTACCATTTGATTTCAGGTTTTTGTGAGGAAACGAGATCAAAACACCACTATTGGAGGTATCTATACAAAAGTACAATTTCCTTAAATCTTTATGATGTAAAAGAAGAATTAAATTTGTGTATATCTGTATAATTCATTCTATGATGATTTATTGAACGGCAACATTTAGTATAAAAAACCCCTTACTTAACTGACATTTTTTGCACCTTAATTAACTAATTGTTAAATTTTAAGGGCTACAAGGATATTTGATTTATATCTATGACAGAGTGACTTGATTAAAAACAAATGTTAAATAACTGAAGTTAAAAATAGCTTCCTGGTAATCATTTTACCAGTAAAATAATGGAAATAATAAAAAGAAAATACGTTATGACTAGCAGTGCAGCATTTGTTTCTATTTCAGAAAAAAAGTCATGAATTGAAATATTTTATATAAGCAATTTTACTTAAATAAAAAATACATACAATTTTAGGAACGAAGCAAATAATGTAGTATTGGATTATAGCCCAAAGTATAAAATAAGTATCCATAAGTCCATAATGATATTATGGTAAGTTATTGAGAGAGAATAAGAAAACTACCATATAGGATTCCAAACAATCTGTATGGATAGTGCCCCCTCAAGGAGATAGAGCGTAACTCCCCATCACTTAAGTGTGGACCATGCATAGGGACCCCCTCCCAGAGTACAATACAGAAAGGGGAACAAAAAGTACTTGTACCAAACTGTACCCGACAAATACTACTTCAGTCAGATGATTAAGGCTAATATCAATAGCAATAAATCATGATGATGAGTTATGTATCCTTAACATGATGTGATGAAAATGGCACTTTACTTCCTTCGGTGGTCATCCTCTCCAAAACTCGTATGTCCTGTCTAACCAGGAGAAATCCAAATTGAATTAACATTCTACAGAACACCTGGGCAATAATCTTCAAACCTGTCAAGGTCATCAGAAACAAAGAAAGTCTGAGAAACTGTCAGAGCAGAAGGGCCTAAATACACATGACGACTAAATGTAATGTGGTATCTGGACAGGATCCAGGGACAGAAAAAATAACTTTGGGTTAAAAACTACCAAAATATGAATAAAGCATTGACCTTAGTTAATAATAATGTATGTAAGAATTATATACATTATATACACATTAGTTGCGACAAATGTGTCATTCAAATATAAATGACCGGCGATGGGTAGTAAGGAGGGCACGTATTGCATGGTGCACTGGGTGTTATACGCAACCAATGAATCATCGAACTTTACATCGGAAACCAGGGATGTACTGTATGGTGACTAACATAATATAATAAAAAATCATTAAAAAAAAAACAAATATAAAATGTTAACTGCCAGGAGTGGCCAGCAATCCCTGTACCGATGGATGAAAGATGACTCCAAACTTTGCTGAGAAAGAGAGAAGAAGACTCAAGGCTCAGCGGCGAGGACCCTTCGCTCCGCTTTGCTCCGGCTTCTATTGGTCCTTCAAGGTAATCACAAACCCTTATCACTGTTTCTAAGCACAGGATGTTGACAAGGGGTCTTACTGAAACTGGGAGGATCTGTTTACAGGATATGCTAATTGGGGCGTGTTCTATGAGTTCTGCTAAACATAGCCTAAGAGACAATGCCTACATCTCTCAGATCACAGGGTGACTGTTTGGGCTAGGAAAGTTTCGGGAAGGCAACTCCCCGGGCATTCCAATGTCAGAATGGTCACACAGGCCTCGGCATTCCAAAGGCCTAGGACCCTGCCCTCAGCGGCCTCCGTGTTACATTGTAGCGAGCCAGGTATTATGGCTGATTTCATGCTCTACATTAACCCTAACAGTTAACCATAAAAGAAACTTGGTACACAGTACAGGGGAATGATTTGTGCTATCTTTGCAACTCCTTTGTGAATCTGAAACTGTTCTAAAATAAAAATTTACTTTAAAAGAAAAAAAAATGCATTTACACTATAGTTATTGTCATAAATGATAGAAATGAAATAGTTGTTAGATTTGAATTTTCACAGGACATCTGCTTACGGCCATAATAGAATAGCAAGAACCAACCTAGCTCTCCCATCGTAAACAGCTAAAAAAACTTTAAAAAGTAATAAATATAGGAGGTGACTGTTTTCAGAGAATGGACAACAGGCAGCGTGATTCTCAACAACACGCGGCAACATTAAACTAATCTTTCAGAGAAAAAACAGTAACTCAAGAGGTGAGCACTAAAACCAGCTGGCTCTTTGACTGAAAACAATTCTCTCCCCAGAACACAGACAGCTAGAAAATCCAGGAGAGCACAGTGGCACCCCTGTGTAGAGGAGGCAGAGGTCAAATTTCAACGCAGCCTGCGTCTGGAATGTGTAGGACAAAGCATGACATGCATGAAAGTTATGCAAAGGAAATAAACTAATATCAAATATATGCAAAATAAAAATAGAAGAGAATTCTGAATAAAGGAAAGAAAACTTATGGACCTGTGGCAAAATATCACGATATGGAATATTTAATTTCTACCTGTAATTAAAGTCACAGAGTGAGAAGAGAATAAAATTAGGGCAGAAAAAAAATAATTGAAGAGCTAATGGAGAACAATTTCACAAATATTAAGTTAGAGCTCAAAGAATATGAACCAACTCCAAGCAATATGTTTGTATGTATATGTGTTTATCTGTCTTTATGTAACTTTATAATCAAACTGCTAAAAAACAAATAAAACAGATAAACATGATTCCAGCCAGAGGGGGCAAACAGAAAAAAAATAAATTACAGAGGTATAAGAGTCATATCAATCATTATGCGAATTATTAATGAAATAAACATGCCAATTAATAATTAAAGCTTATCAGAATAGATTTTTAAAAAACAAGATTCAACTATGTGCTGCCAAAAAAAGATACATTTTAAAAATAAAAATTCAGGACGCTTAAAAGTAAAAGAAAGAAGATACACAAAGATACACTGAGGCAGGCTGAGGTCCCTGTGTCCAGATCATATAAAATAGATTTTAAAATAAAAGTATATCAGAAACAAAACAGAGATATTTATTAATAATAGAAGTTTCAATTCATCAGGAAATAGCATCATTTTGTATTTTTATGCTCTTAATAAACTGGATTCACAAAATACAAAGCAAATGCTGGTAGAGACTGTTAAAGGGAAAATTAAACAATACCACGAACATAATAGGAGTTTTAACACAATGTTCTTAGCAACTGATAGGACAATTAGACAAAAATAAATGTATAAAGACATAGATGATCTGATCAATCCTATGAAGCAAAATGAACAAATAGGTATTTATGGGACATTATACAAGGCAACTGCAGAATATACATTCTTTTTAAGTGCACGTTATACATTCACCAAGGCAGATAATATGCAGGGTCCTAATACAAGTCCCAATACTCTTAAAAGGATTGAATTCATACAGAGAAAGCATGCTAAGCAAAATAGTATTAACTGAGATATCAATACCAATCAGATGTCTAAGAAAATCCCAAATAGCAAATGTGCAATTAAACAAAGTATGGGTAAAAAATGAATCACATGGGAAATTGAAAGATATTTTGAACTGAATAATAATGGAAGAGTACAAATCAAAAAAAAATTTTTTTTTACAAATCAAAAATTTTGATATGTAGCTAACGCAATGCACAGTGCTCTGAGATAAACATATGAATTGAATGCTTATGTTGGAAAGAAAAGGCTAAAAATCAAACCTAAGGATAAAAATACAGTGTAAGAAACTAGAAAGAAGAAAGAGAACCCAAAGTAAATAATATTAAGATGTCAGTTGTCCACAATTTGATCCATAGATTTGATATCCTTGCTTAGAAATTGACAAATTGATTATAAAATTTATATGAGAATGCAAACAAACTAGAATCAGCAAAACATTTTGAAAGAGGACAAAGTTGAAGAACTTATACTGCCCTTTTATAAATACTACTATAAATCTGCAGTAATTAAGTAGTAATGGTCAAAACACAAGCATACAGAGCGATAGTATACAATAAAGTGCAGAAAGAGATGAACACATATATGTTCAATTAATTTTTTTAAAACAAAAGTAGGAAAAAACACAACAGGAAAGTAAGTAAGTGTATTTTATCGAATTGCTCTGGAACAGCTATATATTCATATGGGAAAAAAGTTAACACTGACTTCTGTCTCACATTAACACAGAAAATAACTCATAGTAGATCATAGACTTAAATAGGAGAGGCACAGCTATAAAATATCTAGAAAAAATAAAACTTTGTAATTCTGAAGAAGAAACAAAGACTTTTTGTTTAGATCACAAAGGGAAATGAAGAAAAAATATCAATAATTTGTACTTGGTCAAAATTAAAAATTTCCGCTTTCAAAAAACTTCATTAAGATACTTAACAGACCAAACACAGAATGCAATAAAATACACAATTTTTTTCTAAATTTGACAGAGGACCTGAGTCTAGAATATGTAAAGAATGCTTACAACTCAATTAAAAGAATAAAAAGATAGGCAAAAATTTGGTCAAGGTTTTGAAAGTTTTGAATAATTATTTCCCAAATACAACATGAATTGCATATAAGCACATGAAATGATATCAATACAATTAGTCATCAGGCAAATACACACTAAAACCACAATAAGGTAAAAGTATAGAAAAACTTAATTCCAAATTTTGTGAACATGGAGAGAAAGAGGAGGTAGGGAAGTCAAAGGTTTACCTTGACCCTTTTAGGGTCACTGGCTGGGTCTGAAAATTAAACCGACAAAGATAGATTAACAGGAGAAAAGCATACAAACTTTATTTAATATAAGCTTTACATGACCCTGAAACAGTCCTATGTGCTTTTCTGTTAGGTTTGATGGAGTGGACAGTCATGAAGGAATATTCTAGGTTAAGGAGTATGAAGTAATTGTAATAAACTGGGAGGCAGTTAGCAAGAACTGTTTGTGGAAATTCTTCTCTACATCTCTTTATCTTGAGATAAAGATGCTCCTTTTCTGTCCGTATAGGGAGGGTTCCTCTCAAATGAGCGTTTTATGGTCAGTTTCAAGGAAGAAGGGAAAGGGATGGAATATAGCCAAAGTGACTTTCCTGACCGTTTTTTTTTTTTCAAATTCCCTCAGCTTAAAGTATTCGTACAGGAAGGTGTCGTATTTTGGGATAGTGTGACCTGAAACCCATCAAGGCGCTTACATATGCCGCTGCTGAGCATAAAAAATCAATCATAAAACTACTTTGGAAAACTGTTAAGTAGTCTCAAAAATATTCAAAGAGACAACTCCCACATGACTCAGCAATTCTGCTTCTAAGTGTTTAGCCGAGTGACCGTAAAAGTATTTCACTTAAAGATTTGCACACAAACGTCAATAGCACTTCATTCACACTACTCAAAAACTGGCAGCAATACGAGCTTTTGTAGAAAGTGAATGAATAAACAAAATGTATGTCCATATAATGCAAAACTACTAATTAATGTAAAGGTAGTAATGACTGACACAAGAACATGGATCAAACTTAAAATCATTATGTTAAATAAAGAATGCCAAAAAAAAAATCCGTATGCTTTTTTATTAATATACATGTCTAAAAACTGCAAACAAATTTGTAATGACCCTTAGCGGTTTGGGGTTGCCTGGAGCCAGGAGTAGAGGGAGTGATAGATTGCAAAGTGGCACGAAGAAACTTTTTGGATTGATGGAAATGTCCTGTGTTTTGATTATAGTAGTATTTTTGTGGGTGAATACATATGTCAAAATTCATGAAATGTGCTATATTTACATATACATATATATATTATCATATATTATATATTGATGCAGTTAATTACACCTTGATGAATTTGATAAAAACAAGTATAAACACATAGATAGATCGAAAGTAAAATAGTAAGATATATCAATACCACACAGACAGTAGGCATAAAAAAGCTAGCATAAGTGCATTAACACACAAGTGGACTTGAAGATTTAGTTTTACAAGAGATAAAAAAGGCTATTACATCACAGTAATAGTATGAATTCATCATGACAATATAACTCTCAAAAATATGTATGCACTTAAAACAGAGCATCAAAATCTGATAGTCCTAAAGATAGAAATAGAAAAATCCACTTCATAGAAGAGGTAGACAAAAATGCTTAAAGATACAGAAGATTTAAACAACATTATTAACCAACTAAACCTAATAGGCATCAACAGAAAAATAAATAATATACATCCTTATTATGTTATTTATTTTTAAAAAGTGGCAATAAGCTGTTCAGAAAATATCACACAGCTTTGGACAGTACACTTTTAAATAGCCCCAAGACACTAAAATTTGAAAGAAAGATTTAAAAATATAACTGGACTATAATAAGAATACATTCTATCTGCTAAACTGATTTAATAATCAACTAAGTGTTTAGGCCTTGATTTTTTTCCAACACAGGTGAATTCTATCAAATAGCATAGAAGTTATACCAATTTGTTCAAACTCTTTCATAAAGTAAAGATAAGATTCTGCTATATTTATAATCTTACATTAGTGGTATTCTGGCTAATGAGTAGAATGTTAACTAATGTAAAGTTATGTTCACTTTTCTACTCCTATGAAGCTACTAGTGTGTTGACATAGAATGCTAAAAAATGTAAAACAGTCATTGGAGCACAACCTGCGACTAGTAGCCTAATAGAAAAATAAGCCAAGAATTAAACCTGTACTCACAGCATCAGGTAAAAACACACGATACAGAGAAGTAACTTCAGGCTTTGTAGTCTCAGAAACTGGTCAAAAGACAATATCTACTCTTTTTTTTTATCTTCCCAGGTATAATCTAGGAAGGGGACTCATATAAAGGAATAGTTTGTACTTAGAACATATTAGCTCTTATTGATGATAAAATGGTTTTGTACATTTCTCCTTCTTAGTCATGTAGTAACTGGAAATTTAGGAGAAGAACACCCATGCATTTAATTATGAATTGACTCAGTAAATATACACTGAGCATCTGCTTTCTTCCAAGCATTGTTGTAATACTAGGAATTCAGAAGTTGGCAACACAGAGAAATCCATGCTTCTGGGAAGCCTACGTTCCTGTGGAAGCGTACAGCTCTTAATCAGATGTAATTTTGAACTAGAAGTCAAAGAAAGAATCCTGGATAGAATTTGAGAGGAGACCACAATATTTGAGCATTCTACTTTTTTGTTCATATTTATCACTGAAGTGTTTGATGCATTACAGTTGACCCTTGAACAATGTGAGGGGTAGAACTGATGATCCCCCCCATGCAGCCAAAAATGTGTGTATAACTTTGACTCCCCCAAAACTTAACTACTAATAGCCTACTGTTAACCAGAAGCCTTACTGATAACATAGAGTTGGTTAACATGTATTTTTTATATTATATGCATTATATACTGTATTCTTAAAATACAGTAAACTAAAGAAAAGAAAAGATTATTAAGAAAATCTTAAGGAAGAGAAAATACATTTGCAGTATTATACTATAGTTATAAAAAAAAATTCATATATAAGTGGACCAGTGCAGTTCAAACCCATGTTGTTCAAAGGCCAACTATATTTTCTT
This sequence comes from Ursus arctos, assembly GCF_023065955.2. Lineage (NCBI taxonomy): Eukaryota > Metazoa > Chordata > Mammalia > Carnivora > Ursidae > Ursus > Ursus arctos. Next base: position 27,746,073 of record NW_026623111.1, on the reverse strand, counting down.
ATTTTATTCATTTTAAATCGTGTTAAATTTTTAAATGCTGGATAAAAATTTCTACTTGGTAATTTATCAGCTTAATGAGTTTAATAATCTTTCAGGATACTATACTTAGGTGATATTGTACAAAGAAGTCAATGTATTTCTCATAAAATATAAAATCTCATAATATTAAACTTATTCCCTATATTATTTTTTACCTAAACCAAATCTTTAGAAAACAACTCTTTTAAAATGTCCTATGCATTAGTTCTGATCTCCCTTATCTAGTATTATTTTATAAAATTATCTATAGTATTTGTTAATTCCATTAGCATCCAAATAGCCAAAGCATGTGTATTTGGTGTTAAGTTATTCTTTGGTTACCAGTGATGATAATCTCATAAATTTATCCATGGGAGACACCCAATGGGGAGAGTCATGTAATTTTTTCTCATTTCTCCTTTTTTAGTAACAGAAGTATAAAGATTCTGTAGGCGTCTGGAACTAGAGTATCTAATTAGGAATAATGTTGGTGAGAATACTTGCAATTAGTAAACATGACCATTTTAAGAACTTAATGTTTCCAAGTTGAAGACCAGTGGGGAAAAGAATATTCTGAGCCAGCCATGGAAATCTTTCTCTTCTATCTTGCACTCAAGCTTTCATTTCTCAAATAAAGGATCAAATTTTTCAAAGTCAAATAGGGGAGGTTCTGAATTCTATATATGTAATCACATATCTATGTGCAGTAGTTCTTTCAAAACCTTTAATCATGAATTCTATATAATTTGGAGAACACTAGGAAATCATTCAGTAAGAACACTTGATTAACGGTTCTACTATTCAGTGAAGAATATATGAAGGGGACTTGTAAGAATTAGATTTCGTTCTAGTTAAACTGAATGTGTACAATCTTAGGAAAGCATTATTGGTGGTAAAAATAGTTAATAACCTATTGCCCTTGTAGAAAAGACACTTATCAAAAAATTTATATTATTAATAATGACAAAATTTTTAAAATTACACGGAATATTTTTCTTGACAAATTCTTAAAGCGGTTTATGACTTCTTAGTATGTACAACTCTGCTCCTCATCAACTGATTAGCCTACAACTGTCAGATATAATTTTATATTAATATTTCCCCAGGCTGCTTTGTCATGAATAAAAACATTGTGTAAATTTTGGCAAGAAATGTTACATAAACAATAAAACATTAGGATACAATCAGGAAGTCTAGTTGACTTTCTCCCAACAAGATTCACAAGGCACCATTGACCCAATCTTGCCATAGTCTGCAAACTCCTTATTCTCACAGATTCCAAATACCGATTTCCTGAGACACACAGTAAATTCACCCCCTGGAGAAAGATTCACTTTCACCTTAAGTATTGAACAGTTTGTTTTTTCTGGAATGTTAGCTCTGAGTAGGCCTATTTTTTTAAGGGAGAGCTTACAGAGTGTATAAATAAATATTTTTAAATAAAAAATTTAAAAAGTGTAATATCTTTTTGGTCCCTTGTGAGTTCTGGTGGCCGCATATTCCTCATTTATAAATTTTACTTACAAATTAAGATCATCAAGTATATATGTTAGGTTACAAAAATAGCACCCCACAAGCTCAGCAAAGCTACCAAGGTCTCCTTCAGACAGGATGGACCCACACCTGGGATCTCTGATATATTTCACTTTCAGAAAAGGGTGGCTTCTCCTATCCTCAGTCCACTGCTAGCCAGATTCCCTAGGTCACTCCTTCCCTAGATACCTTGTCTACCTGGATAATCCTTGGGATTATCTGAGTGAATAGTAATGGGCATTGGTGGACTATACAGACAGCACTGGTAACCATCACATGTGATGGAACTCTGTAGAGTGTTGCTGCTTTCCATCCCTTAGCCAGAATATCCCTGATAAAGGATGGTACCCAAGAAACAATTTATTTGGCCAAACTTCAGGCAGTCATCTCAGCACTGGATTCCTTGGCCAAAAATGACCTTATATTAACATTTAATATAAACTTCCTCTAATATTAGGGATCATATTATGCTTCTGAATTTACCGTCTCCTTAGCCTGTGATCTTTATTTTTTATTTTTTTTGCTCTCTGTTAAAATGTACATCCCTACGAAAAGACAGTTTGGTAGAGGTTAGTAAAATTAATGGAGATTATTGCTTTCCCCAAGAGGTACCTGCTTCATATAAGTGAACCCCTTGACCCCCTGAGAAAAGAACACCCACTTACTAATGCCCTTTCTTACTATCTTTCCCAGCTTTCCAACACCATTCCTTACCTGCATCTCCAACCATGACCACTGCAACCATTCTTTCCCCTTAGTTGAACAGAATACCACATTCTCTCAGGTACATTATGTTATGAATAATGATAATGTTGGGTTCTATTCTGGTCCAAACTGACAGGCACATCACCTTATACATGTTTCCTTGCCAATTCCCAGTGTTTATCCTAATGAAACCATATCCCAGTGTTCAGTGGTTACTCTGGGGACTCCCATACTTCTTTATTCAACAGATACATCCCTCTTTCTATCAATCCAAGGAATCCAGGTAAAAAGAACATTTATTTCTACCTTAATAGGACTTCCCATTGCCGTAGGAGCCACCAGCACTGCCCCCAGTACAGCAGGCTTTGTCAAACAAAATCAAATTATAGCTGCGAGCCAAAATCTTTCAGTAGCCCTTGAGATCATATTCAAAGGGCATGTGAAATGCTGCCCTTTATGTAACTAGCCCATGAGTCTCTGGCCCAAATGGTAAAGGATAACATATGGGCTCTTGACTACTTACTAACTAGGAAAGAAGGGGTTTGTGCCTATTCAAGGTACGTCCTGCTACATGTGCATTTTTAACTCTGAAAAAGTATAGGTAAAACTACAAGAAATAGGCAAAGAGCCAAAAATCTTTCATAACCTATCCAAAATCTTCCATCAGATTCCCTAAAATTAGAGATGCCTGACTTATTCTCTCGGCTATTGCCCACAAAGTGGTATCCTTGGTTGTGGATCATCTCTTCTTGGGTGTCACTTTTGTCATAGTTTGCCTTCCATGGCCAAGTCAAACTTATTTTTAACATCTTCACAACCACAATGACAAGCGTTATGTATCACAATTAGTATTATTAATGATGTCGAGATATCACAGAGTCCTCACTCTCTCAGCTGCTCACCTTATTTGTTGAACCTACACCCTTGGTACTCCTCTATATGACCCCCTGAATGGCATGTCATTCCTCTTTGAGGACCTTTAAGTATAATAAATCTATTTCACTTTCATACACTTCTCCATGATGTTATTCTGTGTCTGGACCTGACTGATCATTAAAAAAAAAAAAATCAATTTTTAAGTAACGTAATTACTTCATGTAACATAGGATATAAGCAAAACTGTCATTGGGGAGTAGGGAAAACAATGCTCAGGTTTAAGATCATTTACTGATACAAAGAGGACATCTACTACTTATGGGAGAGGGAAAAAGATCCCCAATGTATAAAAGGTAGAGTTTGGCTAATATAAGGAGTAGTGGGAAGAAATGCTGAGAGAGTCCCAAGCCAGCCCAGGTATTCAGGGGCTAATCAAAACCTAAGCTAGAACAAGAGCCAAGAAAGCCTTCCTGCATCTATCATGAGCCTTGCATTCTATAGCTAGAGGGCAGCAAAAGCATGGAGAGAGACCTTGCTGGCATAGGAATGAATGACCTGCTGAAAGCTAAGAGTAGAACAAGAACACGGAGAGCAATTCTCTGGAACTCCCCATCTGAAACTAAGCGCAATGTCTACCACTGAAGGAATTTGAAGTCTGTAAAACAGGGAATGTTGTTATACCAGAAAATCAACCCAAACCAGCTTGACTACTTACTAGAATGACCTAATCTCCTTCGTTAATGGCTTGATCCAAAATAAGGAATGCCCATTGCTGTGTGTAAATATTATTTATTCCAGCCTCTTCTGTTATGATATATATATATGTGTATATATATATATACATACATATATATAATTTCATTCTTAAATTATAAAGACGCTAAACAAAAGAGACCCCTCCCCCCCCCCAAAAAAAACCCTCCTGAGACGTAGTCTATAGAAACAGACTTGATGGTGGGTCAGATGTTAACTTTCCGAGACTTAAAAATAACTAGGATTACTATGCTAAAAGATGTATGGAAAGGAAAGCAAAATGCATTAACAGAGAATTTAAGCAGAAGAATGGAAATTGGGGGACATAGTCAAACATAAATGCTAAAATTAAAACATTACATAAGATGAATTTCTTTAATGGCTTTATAAGCAGATAAAACAGAAGAGGAAAAGTGAGAGAAAATGCTTCTAAGTTGATAGAAGTGATCAAAACTAAAATGAAAAAGAAAATAAGTAAAAATATATAATGAAAGACCCATTACCTTTGAGATGAAATAGATACTAATATACATGTAATTAGAATCTCAGAAGGAGAAGAGAGAAAAACAAGGTAGAAGGAATATTTGATAGACAAGCCATATGGTGAATCCCACTGATCCCCACCTATTAGCGTGTATGCTTTTGTGCAGGCCCCATCCACTGAGTGTGGGAGGAACATGAGACTTTATTATAATCATCAGAATATAGCAAAAGTGATGTAATGTTATTTCCATTAGAGTGTGCTATATATAATATAGCGTATTTTCACTCTGAATATGGAGACTATCCTTGCATGCTTAATGTCATAAACAGACATGATAGAGAAGCTCACTTGACTCAGAACTACATCTAGCCTCAAGGCTAAAAATAGCCACCATCCAACAGCCAAAAGCATCTGGGGCCTCAGTCTTGTATCCACAAGGAAATTAATCCTGCCAACAACTTGATGAAATTAGAAGTATATTCTCCCCCATTGGTTCCTCCAGATGAGAATATAGCAAGGCTGGCAAGTTGATCAGACTGACCCCCATCAGAAGAACCAGTTACCCATGCCCAGATTCATGACCAAAAGAAAGTGTAAGATAATAAAAGCATATTGATTTAACCTGGCAAAGTCTCAGTAACTTGTTATACAGGAGTAGACAACTAACAAAATCATATCTAATGGTGAAAGAACAACCATGTCCTCCCTAAGACTCAGGATTCACCAAGAATGTGTAGCTTCTAAACATTACAAATGGCCAGAAAAAGAAGTAGAAATTATACATACAAGAAAGAACAAAATAAAACAGTGTTTATTTATATACAACATGTTTATATGTGTATAGAATCCTAGGCAACCAGCTTTTATCATTTCATTTCTATTAATAGCTACGTTATACAGTGGTCAATAGAAATTTCTTAGTTTTGTTTTAAATGAATCAAACATGTTGACTGAGCAATTATAGCTTTAAATGGAGGGTACATATATGTAACAAAAATTAACTCCTTATTGGATACCATGCATGTTCTCAATTTTTAAATATTTATAACTTTATTATAATAATTATTGTATGTTGGGCTTAGAAAATTTCAAAAACAAAGAAATACCCAAAGAACGTATATTTGAGGAATCAACTTTATTTTTGTAATGAAGATTGTCAAACAAATAAAATAAACTATATAGATTTTAATAAAGCACATACATTTTAAGAATCCTTACAAGTTACAGAATTTGCATTTAACTTTATTTTTAAGAAACTTTTAAGTTTTGGACACAGTTTAAACTTTAACCAAATGACTTACCCATCCTAAAAAGTAATTCTAAATCTCCAACTGAGAAACCCATGAAAGTCTACTAGGAAATATCTAACTTTTCCGCTGGAGGAATGACTAAATATATAAGAAAACAATTTCTGTTGGAACATCTTAATATTTTGAGCTCCTTTTTAAAAATCTGATTTTCACCACTTCTTTTCGGGAAACTATTTCTTCATTCTAGTCTTGATACCCTTTGACATTTGTGAACATGCCAATTTTCGGTTGACAGGTTTTCTCCAAATCTCATTTTACTCAGGTTTGTCACTAAGCGTAATGATAGAGTTGTTAACAAATGGAAATAGATGATAATAAAAATCTTAGGTAATTTAAGTTTGGTGTTTTATTCTTTCTATGCTTTTCATGTAATACATATGCTAACGAGTAACAATGGTCCAAGAACCATAAAATCGACTAAATTAAAAATAAGCTACTAAATAATCAAGGGCAAATGCTAGTATTGCTAAAATGCTACAATTGCAGTATGACATTTGCCTTGTAAATTAAGCCTCACATTATATTAGTGTTCTTATTAAATTTTGCACATACATTTCAGTATAAATTTGTCATAGCCATAAAAAATAAATATTTATTTCTTTTTGTGCCAAACACTTATCATAAGCTCCACAACCCAGAAAAAAATTGACTGTGTAGAAGGTTCACAGGCGTAAGTAAATAAGAAGTAATATATAGTTTTTCTAAAAACTTTACTTTTTAACAGACTTCAATCAAGATCTCTTTTGTAATGTCTTTTGTGCTTTGCAACCAAAATGAACACTAAAATGAGATTCGTTTTTCATTATATCATTGTCATTTCAGAGCATAAAAATGCAGAATTAGCATCAGCATTAGTTCCACAAAGTACTTTCTTCAGATTAAAAGTCAGCAAATTATTGTAAACAACATGATTTAATTCATTGGCAGTGATATTTTTGGCAGCTCAGTCACTGTTAGAGTTATGTTAGAATTATTTTTTTTATTAGCAGGCATGATGTAAGTGATGTGAGAAACAACTGTGAAATTATAATCTGCATAATAGACAATTCTGAAGCAGTTATTTTTCCTGTTTCCATGTGCTTGTGAGAATGTGAAAATAAATTTAACTTCCAACGATTCTTCATATGTTTTTCTGTACTAACTAGGAATACCAAATGTTCATTTGTGATAGCAATACAACTCAAAAACAAACATAATCCAGGGATTTATATAAGCAGAATTGATGGCATAATAAAATATTGTTATTGTATAGTAGCTCAATTGCTTTTTGAGTAAACTTTCTGGATATTTAAAGATCTGGCCAGACTTTCTCTTAGCACTGAAGGTTTTGGGTTGTGGTAGATAATTTGATTATTCACTAAAATTACCCTCTGAAATGTATAGGTTATGTGTTTTAAAAATCCTCTAATTTTGATTTTGTCAAAGTAGAATTCTATTATAATTATGTAATCTATAGATGAACAGATGAAGTAGTAGAAATATTAATAAAATCAAAAAGATATCCAATAAGATCAATTAAGTGCTCTTGTAGAAATACAAACATATTTGATGTTCACAAGTTTAAATAATTTATGTATTAACAGAAATATATAGAAATGAAAAATGAAAAGTTTTAAACAGATGTACATTATATTTTAAGTAATATGGAAGAAATGATTTCTAAGCATTTAAGCTACACTGGAATACACTCAATTGATGTTAATCAAAATGTATTTACTCTAGGGAGTCTCTTTTGGCAGGTATAATTTGCATTGAAGTTCACTTGAAAGTAAATCCATCAGAAATTATGCAAATATTTATTGAAAAAGAAGTAAGACTTTTTCCATGCAGGTACTTCATATCTAAGGGATAGGATGACAGAAAATAATTAAAGGCATTACATACAGGACATAATGTATCCTTTATCATGAGGGTAAATCTTCCAGAAAGATAGGAATATAAAAGCTGAAATACTGTCAGAGACATGACACCACTAAGTGTTATTTCTTCCTTCAGCAGAGAATATAACTAAGCATTTCTTAAAACTCAGTACATATTTTCCAACATTCTTTTAAAAGGAAGCCCATAGATTGTCATTGGAAATTCTTCTAAAAAGATAATATAATTTTTGAGTATAAAAGTGCATTATTAAGTCAATAATTAAACCTTGCCAATTTATTGAATTTACATTTTTCATTTTTTTAAATGAGTCTTTTTAAAAAAATATTTATTTATTTATTTATTTATTTATTTATTTATTTATTTGCCAGAGAGAGCAAGAGAGCACAAGCAGAGGGAGCAGCAGAGGAAGAAGGAGAAGAAGGCTCCCCGCTAAGCAGGGAGACGGATGATACGGGACTCAATCTCAGGACCCTGGAATCATGACCTGAGCTGAAGACAGATGTTTAACTGACTGAGCCACCCAGACACCCTGAATTTACATTTTTCAGATAATGCTACCATCGTCTGGCTTCTAAGCTACTTTATTCTATCATTTCAGTCTCTTCTCTTAAGATCATCTCCTTTCAATAAGATCTTATAAACATGGCTTATTGAGTTAGAAATTTTATGTAGGGGCGCCTGGGTGGCACAGCGGTTAAGCGTCTGCCTTCGGCTCAGGGCGTGACCCCGGCGTTATAGGATCGAGCCCCACATCAGGCTCCTCCACTATGAGCCTGCTTCTTCCTCTCCCACTCCCCCTGCTTGTGTTCCCTCTCTCACTGGCTGTCTCTGTCTCTGTCGAATAAATAAATAAAATCCTTTAAAAAAAAAAATTTTATGTAAACCTATTGTACATGTTCGTGTGTATGTTCAGTTTCACCAATGCGTATCTCATCTGAAATGTTATAATCACAGAATGAAAAAAAGTTTAAAATAACAGAAGGAACAACTTCATCTCTTTGTCCTGGGAGATGAACTACTTTGTGACTTCTTGACATGTAAGAAAAATCAGCAGAAAGAAAACAGGATCTGAACAAGTACTTGAACCACACAGTAGCTTCTATATGTTGATGTTCTTAGTGCGACCAGAAATATATAAATAATCTTTAGTTTAATCCTTAAAACTTTCTGAAATAAGCATTATTATTTTTTTTAAAGATTTTATTTATTTATTCGACAGACAATAGATTCAGTTGGATGTCAACTAGCTTTACAGCTGATGTCTTTTTAAACAAAAAAATGGATCATCGTATATAATTCCTCTGCCTTTAATATCACCCTGTTATAAAAATTTACATTTTGTAAAATATTTCTATTATTCCAAAGGACTTATCAATTAAATTAAAACAAATCAGTGAACATATTGTGAAAGCAGGTGTTTAATTGAATAAGCGAAACAAGAATGAGCGAAGTCATACTTTTCAACAAGTTGTAACAGTGTATAAATCCACCCAAAGATAGTAATTTAAAGTATAAATTATTATTAAATATAGTGTCATTTAAATAAATACCACAAACATGTAATTTTCTAGATACAACATTATAAACAGCAATGTCACTCTTCAAATTGGGCTTTTTTGTTGTAGTTACCTTAACTTGCAAATAATAAGGGGTTTTCTCTGATGCTGTCAGAGTAGAAACAGATAATCAAACACTTATTTTTTTTTTTAAGATTTTATTTTATTTAACAGAGAGAGACAGCCAGCGAGAGAGGGAACACAGGCAGGGGGAGTGGGAGAGGAAGAAGCAGGCTCACAGCGGAGGAGCCTGATGTGGGGCTCGATTCCATAACGCTGGGATCACGCCCTGAGCCGGAGGCAGATGCTTAACCGCTGTGCCACCCAGGCGCCCCGATAATCAAACACTTATTAAACAACTTATACTAAAGCTAGTATACCACTCCTATGACATTCTTTCATTCTATACCTTTAATGTATTTGTGCGTCACCTTATTACTATATTCTTCAGATATTTCATTAACTTTATGGAGATAAGAAAAGGTAAAGGAAGAATATAAATAGAATATAAAAGAAGGAAAAAGGAAGGATTAAAGATTAATTGTTTTAAATGCATTCCATTATATTTTTAAGTAACTAATACATTGAAGTCTATATTCACTCTAAGAAAGTAATATATTACTGAAAGTATGTGTCTGTGCATATAAGGCTGTGTATATGTGTGTGGATATGGGCTTGCATGTATATTACACACATATATATACCATATTGTGATTAATATGATGTAAATACCCACCAAATGCGTAAATGTCCTATAGTCTTCTCTCTGTAGGAAAGATGTCACCGAGAATTGACAGGAAAATAATACCCAGGATATGGGAGATGGAATAAGTCAAATGATCTGATATATATAGAATCAGAGGTCCAGAAGAAGAGAGAATGGAGCAAAACAAATATTTGAAGGGATAAAGGAATAATTATCCATATTTTTCCAAAATTAAGAAAAGATAGGTCTAAGAAGCTCTGTGAACCTCAAATGTGTGTGTGTGTGTGTGTGTGTGTGTGTGTGTGTGTGTATGTATATCTAGGTGGTTCACCGTCAAGTTATGAAAACCAAAGTAAAGGGATGTTTAAAAATCAGGCAGCTGGAGAAAATAAATAAAATATAAAGGGGAATATGAATAAGAGGTATGGGTGACTTATAAGATTCAAGGGAGATCAGAGACAATGGAATGCTTTTTTTAAATGTTGAGAAAAGTCATCCTACAGTTCTACATCTACTGAAAACATCCTTCAAAAATAAAAGATAAATAAGAATATTCAAAACAGATAAGAGTTGAGAGAATTCATTTGAAGGGAGACGATGTCATAATGAAACTATGAAGTATGGGCTCCTACTTTCTCATTCCCATCACCACTAATTTTGTTAGCTTTGCCTGTTACTAGAATTCATTATGTGCATCAACTTTCAAGCAACTTAACACTTGAGATTCATCTATTTTCTTTATACATCAGTAGTTTATTCCTTTTTATTATTCAACAGTACTCCATTGTATGAATATATCACAATATATTTTCCAGTTCTAGATGAAAATTGGGTGTTTCCAATTTTCTATCTATAATGAACAAGGCTACATCTAAACATCATTGTATTTTCATTTCTCTTGTATTATTATCTAGGAATGCTAAGTATTTGTTTCATTTTTAAATAAACTATCAGTTGTTCAAAATAATTGTAACTTGGCCAGTGTGTGTGTATGTGTGTGTGCCTATGAGAGACACAGACAGAGAGGGCGAGAAAGAGAGAGAGAGAGATGGTACTAAATTATTGTCCTGATTTACATTCCCTAATAAATATTGATATTGAGCATATTTTCCTATGTTTATTGGCCATTTGTGTATCTTCTTTTATGAAGTATTTGATTCAGTATTTTACCCATTTTTATTTTTAATACATAGGAAATCTTTATATACTCTCGACATGAATTTTTTTGTTAGAAAGAAATACTTTTGGAATTGTTTTCTCCAATTATGTTTCTTGCCTAATAATTTTTCTTAGTAATTTCTTTTGACTAGCAGTTATTTAAAATTTTATGCCCAATTTTTTTCTTGTTTATATGTGTACATAATAGATTTTCTCTAATTATCTTGGCCTATCTGATAACAACAAAAATATTATCCTGTGTTTTCTTCCAAAAACTTTATGCTTTTAGCTTTTACATTAAAGCATATATTTTTTTCCATTAATTTACATACAGAGAGTGATATAGGTAAAAATTCATATATATACATATTCAGATATTCCAGTTCCATTTGTTAAAAATACTATGTGTCCCAGTGGATTGACCTGCTGCCTTGGTCAAAATTCAATTGCTTATATATGTATGGATCTAAATCTAAACTTTCAGCCTGTTACAAGGATCTATTTATCTTATATTGTTCCACATACACATCTGATCAGGATTCTTTGGATCCACCAGGCCATACTCTTGAACATCCTCTTTGAACAGGGTTTAAGTTACCCCAGAAGGGCTCTCTCATTCATGTGGTCCACAACTTTCCCACAGAAAACAAAGAGAAAGAGTCCCAATAAACTCTAGGAGTACAGGCCATCCACAATAGAGTAACTAATTATTGAGGCAAAATTCACATGTAATAACCTGGATATAAAGTATACAGTTCTATAAGTTTTGACAGATGTATATACCTGGGACTGACATAATGTAGATAATTAACATACCCATCAACTCCAAAAGTTTCTTTCTGCCCTGATAATTCCTTTTGACATTCCTCATCCTCAGTAACCTCTGATTTGCTTCATGTCACCAGAGATTACTTTGCATTTTTAGAATTTTCTTTAAATGGATACCTTCAATATGCACTCTCTCTCTATCTCTCTCTCTCTTTTTTTTTTTTTCGAGGTAAGTGAAGAAGCTGGCTCTTTTACTCACCATAATTATTTTGATAACAACATTTCCCAAATAGTTGAAAAAGAATCTGAGAAAACCTATAACTATTATGATAAAATTCTCAATAATCCATGTAGAAAATCCCCCAAAATCTTCAAAAAGTTCCCTGCTCTAATAAATGATCATAGAATGGTCAAATGCAAAAGGCAGTGGTTTTCATATATACCAGCAATGAAAAAATGGAATTTGAGATTAAAAGCCATTTATAATAGCCACATGTTATATGGCCTATATTATATGCCATTTATAACACCAAAAAAATGAAATACATAAGGACATATTTTATAAAATATGTACATGACCTATGTGTGAAAACTGTGAAACTCTGAGACAACAAATCAAAGAAGATTACATATACATGGATTAGAAGAGTCAATATTGTAAAAAAGAATGAAATCTTGCAATTTGCAACAACATGGAAGGAGCTAGGGAGTATAATGCTAAGTGAAATAAGTCAGAGAAACAAATGCCATAGGATTTCACTCATATGTGGAATTTAAGAAACAAAACAAATGAACAGGGAAAAGAGACAAACCAAGAAACAGACTCTTAACTATAAAGAAGGAACCAAACTGATGGTTACCAGAGGGGAGGTGGGGGGGGATGGGTGAAATGGGTGATGGGGATAAAGAGCACACTTACCATGATCAGCACTGAGTAATGTATAGAATTGTTGAATCATTATATTACATACCTGAAATTAATATAATACTATATGCCAACTCTACCAAATTAAAAAAAATAAATGCAACATCAATGAAAACACACTTAAAAGAGTGAATTTTATGGTATATAAATCATACCTCAATAAAACTGTTGAAATAAAGAGATATAATTTTTAAACATTAAAAAAGAGTCAATATTGTTAAAAATGTAATTTTTTCCCAGTTTATCTAGACTCAACCTAATCCCAATTAAATCCCAGCAATATATATTGCATCAGTCATCAAGCCAATTCTAACATTTGTATGGAAAGACAACCTAAGGTATTCAAAACAGTATAAAAGAAGGAGAACAAAGTTGGCAGATTCATACTACTCAATTTAGAGATTTACTATAAAGCTATAGGACATCATAGTATTGACAAAAAAATAGATGCATAGATAAATCAAACATAATACAGAGGATGGGAAGATAGCCACACAAACTGACCTTTGACAGGAGCTAAAGACAATTCAATGTAGAAATAATAGTCTTTTCAACATATGGTGCTGGAAAATTTAGATGTCCACGTCTTTACTTTTTAAAAGATTTTATTTATTTACTTAAAGGGAGAGAAGGAGAGAGCTCAAGGAGGGGGAGCAGCAGAGGGAGAGGGAGAAGCAGGCTCTTTACTAAGCAGGGAGCCAGATGTGGGCTCCATCCCAGGACCCTAGGATCATGATCTGAGCCAATGGTAGACACTTAACTGACTGAGCCACCCAGGTGCCCCAAGATGTCCACATCTTTAAATAAAATAATCTAGACACAGACTCACAAACTTTACATCCCTCACAAAAATTAACTCAAATGGATCATAGACCTAAATGCTACATAAAAAACAAAACAAAAACAAACAAACAAAAAAAAACTTCTAGAAGAAACACTAGAGATCTATGTAACCTTGGTTTTGTGATGTGTTTTGAAATAAAATACCAAAAACTTGATCCATGGAGCACCTGGGTGGCTCAGTCATTAAGCCTCTGCCTTCAGCTCAGGGCGTGATCCCTGTGTTCTGGGATCGAGCCCCACATCAGGCTCCTCTGCTGGGAGCCTGCTTCTTCCTCTCCCACTCCCCCTGCTTGTGTTCCCTCTCTCGCTGGCTGTCTCTATCTCTGTCAAATAAATAAATAAAATCTTAAAAAAAAAAAAAACTTGATCCATGAAATAAAATATTGGCAAGTTGGACTTTATTAAAATTAAAAACTTTTGCTCTGCAAAAGAAAACGGTAAAAGAACAAAACACGAGCTCAGATGGGGATGAAATATTTGCGAAACGTATATCTGATAAAGGAGTGTAACCCAAATATCCAAGAGTACTTAATTCTCACCTATAAGAAAACTCACAATTTAATTAAAACTCAATTAAAAAAATATGAAACAGATCTGAATAGACATTTTACCAAAAGAGATAAACAGATGACAAATAAACATTTGAAAAGATGCTCCACATTATTTGTCATAGAGAATTGTGAAGTAAAACAAAAATGAGATATCCCTATGCAGTTATTGGAATGGCTACAATCCAAAAAGCTGACAATACCAAATGCAGATGAAGACACTGAGAAACTGAAACTCTTTGCTGGTTAAATGCAAAATGGTACAGGATCTTTGAAGTTTCAGCAGTTTCTTATAAAACTAAACATAATCTTGCCATATAATCAAGCAATTGGGCTCTTAAATACTTACCTGATTTAAAAATTTATGTCCACACAAAAACTTTATGCAAAGATTTATATCAGCTTTATTCATAATTGCAAAAAACTTCTGGCAAACAAGATGACCTTCAATCTGTAAGTAGATAAATTGTGTGCTTCCATATAAAGGAATATTATTTTGTGATATGAAGAAATAGGTGCTGGGGATTAAGGAGTGCACTTATTGGGATGATCACCCAGCATTGTATGGAAGGCTGAATCACTGTACTGTACACCTGAAACTAATGTTACACTGTTTGTTAACTAACTGGATTTTAATACAAACTTAAAAAAAGGTAAAGAAATAAGGTGTCAAACCATGAAATACAAGGAGGAAAAATTGACATGCTCTATTTTCCCATTAATAAGATATTCTGGGAGAAAACACAACTATAAAAACACCAGTGAGTGCCAAGGGGTTAAAAGGAGGGAGAAGGGCTGAATTGGTGGAACATGGAGAGATTTTTAGGGTAGTGAAACTATTCTGTATGACACCGTACTGGTGGATATATGACATAATGCATTTGTCAAAACCCATCAAAATTTACAGAATAAATAGCGAAACTTAATGTATGCAAATTAAAGAATATCACTCAGGAGATTGGTAGATTCCAATGTAAAATACACAATGACTAAAGAACCTAACTAACTGTATTGCAATTATATGAAATAGCCACTCCGAAGGTAGTGGGCAGAAAAGGTGCTAAACCATGCAATTTGGAAATCAGTGGAATCCTAAGAGAAAGAGAAAAAAAGCCAAAACAAAACTGTGAGTAGATAATACACTCCAGTTAATAAAGTCGTTTCCCACGGAAGTATAGATTAAAACTTCTTAATATAGCTACTTATACATACTGGAATTGAACAACTAAGTAAATGGATGGTGGGGACCAGGCGGAAAATTATAGACAATCAATGGAAAGAGGCCAGATGTTCTTATGGGTTAGAGTTGGAGACATCAGTATGAATTCAGGTTCAGTATAATATAGACATGTTTGGTTAGATAGAAAATATTTATAGACATGTGTATGTATATACATGGGTTAGCATAACGCATACTTTTTCTTGTTCTGTCAGCTCAGAGAGCCTAGAAGCTATGAACTCCAGTAGAAGCACGTACACCTAACTCATAGATCTTCATTTCCACTACTGCTCCCTAATAAAAAGAACCAGGGATCCTTTGAGAAATGTCTAATTTTGAAGCAGCAGGAACAAAATGAGCCTTGAATATCTTGAAATGTAAGAAAATTAAGAAACTGTCAAATAATTTTTTTTTTAATTATATGTCTAACGAACACAGGTGCCAACTGAAAGAGCTCCAAATCGCCAAAGCTGGAACAATTTGAGCAACAAAATAAAGTACTGGGCTATAATCTAGAGTACAAAATAAATATCTATGAGTTCATTCTGCTATAAATAGATGACTGACTGAATCAATAACACGGGGAGAAGAGACAAATCTCCTATACGGAAGAATTCCAAATAATTTATGTTGACATCTCACCTTTAAGAAAGAGGAAGATAACTCACCACTCCTTAAGTATGATTTCACATAGTGTCTTTCTTCCGAAGACTACAGTCTGGAAATGAAATAAAGAATAATTTTACAATAGGGAAACCAGACAAACTATCTCAGTCATTTGGTCAAGGTCAAAATCAACAGTGTTGATAGCATATATGTGTCTAACCACGAGAAAACTTCAAATTCCAATACAGAAGCATTTTACAGAATACCTGATGAGTATTAAGGTATTAAAGCCAGGTAATATACCCAATTGGAATAAGTCTTATTGACACATATTTAGGGATTCTTCTACCTGCTTCTCAGTATGATACCAGAATCTTTACTCTTAAAATTAGTTCTTTCTCACTGCATTAGTTATCATAAAAATGTATTTATGCATTGTTTATGCATAAAATTTACCACAACAGTAGTAGATTGAGAATAACCCACACATTTATTATCTCACTTTTTCTGGGGACCCTGAATCTGGGCATCGCTTAACTGGGCTTTCGGCTTCCATTTCTCAAGAGACTGAAATCAAGGTGTTGGTTATAACTGCGTCTCATCTCAGGACTCAGCTGTTGTAGGACCTGCTTCCAAATTTATGTAGTAATTAGCGCAATTTAGTCCCTTGAGGCTGTAGGACAAAGAACCTCCATTTTTCATTGACAATTAGCTAGAGGCTGTCCTCAGTTCCTTTACCTTGTTGAAAATCATAAAGTAAGGTCGATTTGCTGCACAGAAATGGGCATGATGTAGTGAGAAGAGATAATTTTAAAAACAGTTCTTTGAATGGTGAACTCAATTAAGCACATAGGTAAAATAACAAGAGGTTGAAATGCAAAAATAAAGATAGAAAATTATTTCTATCTTAATGAAATTTTCATCCTGGCAGAGAAATTATTTACTACTTGCAAAAGCTCTGGGATGAGAAATGAGAGCAGGGATTCCAGGGTATAGACTTCAGTGAGAGACGATTTGATCCTAAATTAAAACCTGGTGTTTCTTGGTTCTGAAGAAGGACATTCAGGTTTTAACAAATATTGGTTAGATAGAAAATATTTATAGACATGTTAAGCCCATAATATGTATGCAAAAATCTTAGAAGGAGGATCCCTGTCCCTGGAGTTACATTCTAGTAAAAGAAAAGAGGATGGATAAAGAAATATGTATACTACATATACATATATATGCTCTATATTATGTATGTATATATAGCATATAGGTGTATATTCTATATACATATATGTATACATGTGTATGTATATATGTATACATATGTATACATGTATGTACACATATGTATACATATGTATACATGTATGTATACATATGTATACATATGTATACATGTATGTATACTTATATGTATACATATAATTTTGTATATGTATACATATATATACATATAATTTTAAGACAGTGGTGAGAGCTATGAATAAAATGAATGTTAAAGGGCAGAGAGTTCTTGAGGAGAGGCAGGTATTTTTACTCTAATAGGGAGGTAAGAGAATATATCTCCGAGTAGGGACATTTAGGCTAAAACTTATGATAAGAAAATACTAGAAATCTTGATTAAGCTGATGGTTTCATGGGAGTCTAAATACGTCAAAACTTTTCAAATTATATACTTTAAATGAATTATTTACTGCATGTCAATTATATCTCAGCTAAAAAGGTTTTAAAAAAAGAAGTTTGATCTGCAAAGTTTCTGAGGCATATTCAAAGGTATTTGTCTCAGGAGAAGGCAAGCTGAATGTTGTCATATAGTATGGTCTTGGGAATGGTGAGGAAGGCACCTTCCCGGGCTGGCAGAGACCAGTGGTGGTCCCTGGGTCTGTGGGCTCATAGGCTGTTAGAGAAGCTCCATCTAATAGCATCTGTAAATTTGTTTCTGTGTGTGTTCATGTTTCCCTTGGGTCACTCCTGGCTTTGGTTAAAATACTGTTCAATGTGAAGCCACGATTGTTACAGGCAATTAATGGCAGTTCTGTCCACAATTGGGTCTAAGAAATTAGGGAAGTAAGCAACTGAAGAGAAACTATCCTATGGAAATCAGAGAGTATGTTTCAGAGAAGTGAGAAGTAGCCTCTGGGAGAGAAATAGCAGTGGTTGTGAGTCAGGCAGCTGGCTGAGTCAACAAACCTATGGGCCAGATTTGGGTAAATACACAGAATGAAAATTTGCCAAGAACTTTGAGCACCTGCAGCCTATAGTAGCTCCAAGAGTTCTCTATCAAAAAGGCCTACATCTATTATATAGTTGGAAGAAGTATCTCGGTACTGGGTTTTTCCTTGCTGCATTTAAAATGCAAGCACAGTGTTTTTGGTTAGATAGTATGTTTTCTTTGGGTGGCTTCCAGAATCCCACGGAGATCTTGGCAAATGGTAAAGTCTCCAGTGAGTCTGCAGTTTCATGCAAAAAGTTAAGACACAGGTATTTAATTAATTAGTTAAA
The DNA here is from genome assembly GCF_023065955.2 of Ursus arctos. NCBI lineage: Eukaryota > Metazoa > Chordata > Mammalia > Carnivora > Ursidae > Ursus > Ursus arctos. The sequence goes on along the minus strand of NW_026623111.1, from coordinate 27,727,691 downwards.
TCTATATTTTATTCTGTGTGTATGTAGATAACCACACACACACACCATATATGCAGATTGCGCTAGGAACTGATCTACGCAGGAAAACAATACAAAAGTAAACCAACTTCATCCCTGACATTTAATACAGAAGTGGCAATCAGTGATAAATAACCAACTGAGACAATTTCATACATAAGTGGTAGCAGAGATGTAAAACGGGGGATTGGTCTAGAGGAAATCACTGGGAAGAGGCAGAAATGTGATCAGGAAAAAGCCTCTCTGAAAATTGTCTGCTTGAGCTAGGATCTGAATGACTCTATAAAGTCGATACAGTCAGTTCCAAGAGCATTAATTCCACACAAAGCGAGCAGCATATGCCAAGGCCTGAGCCAATAACGAGCTCGGCATATTTGAGGAATAAGAAGGAAGCTGGCGTGACCTGAGTATCGTAATGGAGCCGGTGGTAGAAAATGAGGTTCTAGACACAGGCCATAGCAAATTTATGTAGGACCATGATGATGTGCTAGGATTCTCCAGGAATTTGGAAAGCATTCTAGTAACATGGGAAAACACTGAAAGGTTTCAAGCTGGGGAATAATTTGAACTTCAAAAAACTAATGTGCTTTGTCTTAGACACTAGCTAATAAGCCCAGAACCTATTCATTATATTCACATGCTGGACTAATGGGCTGAAGGAGAGGTGTTTATTTATTTATTTATTTATTTATTTATTTATTTATTTTAAAGATTTTATTTATTTATTCGACAGAGATAGAGACAGCCAGCAAGAGAGGAAACACAAGCAGGGGGAGTGGGAGAGGAAGAAGCAGGCTCATAGCGGAGGAGCCTGATGTGGGGCTGGATCCCACAATGCCAGGATCACGCCCTGAGCCGAAGGCAAACGCTTAACCGCTGTACCACCCAGGCACCCCCTGAAGGAGAGGTGTTTAAATCAAGTTTCAAGAAAAGAACAGAACAAAAAGTGTCTTCTTACTTGAAACTGAATTGGTGAATTCATGGCTAAAGGAGATAACAGTGTTTAGAAAAAGCATACTGCACTAATATAACAAAATAAAAATTATAAAAAAAAAAAAAAGCATACTGTGTCCTTCTGGAAAGCACGGCTCATGGGCCTTACTTTTCTCCATGTATACAGGTTCTGAAAGAGGTACTGAGAGATTGTAATATTAAGTGGGCTTAATCAATTGAATTGCACTGCCTGAATTGGGACATCAGCAAGTTTTGTCCTTAGGCAATTTTCCCCTCATCTCTGCCTATTTACAGCCGACTTCTGTGTTCTCAACCATCCTGTTTCTTTCTGTTCTATTTCTACGTATGCATTTCTCTAACCCTGGACCTCTGGCTTCTAATCTGTGACTTCTGCTTCAGAAAGTGTCCATTCTTTCTCAGTTTGTCCTTCTTGAAGATTATGTCTTTTTCCTAGCCTCAGGATTTCTTTGCAAGGTCAGCCCTTTGAGGCCAAACAGACTCAAATCAAACTCACTGACATTGTCCCTGTTCCTGGATACCGGCATCAGAAATGACAAGATAGGGACAAGGCACAATACCAAAACATGCAAAGAAACTACTGCTAGTTTAGAGTTTGCAATTTCAGTGCATCAGTTTGCAGCACGGAACAATGATATTAAGTAGGAAGTTAGAGTAAACTTTCACAGGTTGTACAAAACTCTTTGCACTGGAGAATTTTGCTGAATTTCTTTTGAATTTGTCAAATTGTTCAAAAGAAATGAGACATTTGCTAGGTAGGTATTTTGGTATGACTATCTAGCTTTTAATGATACATACAGTGAGACTTTTGGTCTTTGGTACCAGGCATTTTCTTAGGAGGGTTCCCCTTCAGACAGGTTTGTATTCTCTGAGAAATATGTTATGCCAAATCACAAATACAGGAGGTAGACTTTTATTCCAAGAACAGTACTAATAACAAAATATTTTTTGCAGAAAATACCATATATCATGATCAGAGAATGACATGGTGATATTTTGATTATGCACATTTTGGCAGAAATAATTAGCAGACCACTCCATTTTATTAAGTGAATCAGACATTTTTAATTGTTGCATCATAGCACCTGCAGTAAGGGACCAAATGAATTTAACTTAATCCATAGTCACTGACTTCCTCCCACATGTTCTACATGTGTGTGTGTGGTTGTTATAAACTTGGCATCACTGTCATTTCTTTCAAAGGTTGCCTCTGCATTGCAAAAGAGAATCTTGGATTTATATTTCACCAAAACCCATTTTTTGTATACTTGTACACTAATTCCCAAGGACTACAGCAACTTTATTGAGAGAATGTCAAAAATACTCTCTGTAGTATTGTAGGATCTGATCCTCAGATTTGGCTTCCTCAACCTCCAACACCTGCATCCCTGTCCTTCACTATTTAGCTCTTCCTAATTGATGTAATCCTATAATTCCTAAATCCTCTATACTCAGAATATATTAACTGGCCTCTGTTTGTCTAAACCCAGATAGTTAGGGCGCTGAAAGTGCTCTCAAGGGAACAGAACCTTAAACGTGGGGATCTGGAGTAATGGATTGGATTTGATTAGAATCGAAGATAGTGATGATCTCATTAATATTGTTAAATGAGATCCTGGTAGATAGGGGCCAAAGTAGTATTGAAGGACCTAAAAAAGGGTGAAATTTGAGGTGTCACATTGTAGTAATAATAGAATATTATGGATGAAAATAAAAGTAGAAGGTTATAATATGAGATGACTCATGACTATACTGGAAAACTCAGAAAAATACAGCATTAAGCTCATGGCTTTAAGTTCTGAGAAAAAGAAATAAACAGAGAAACAAATCTTATGGTATGGTTGTGATGGTTAGTTTTACATGTCAACTCAGCTGGGTCACCATGCCCAGATAGTTGATCAAATGTTCTGGATGTTTCTATGGAGGTGATTTTTTGAATGAGATTAACATTTATATTTCTGAACTTCCAGTATATCAGTGACCATAAGGCGGATGGGCTTCATCTATGAGTTGAAGGTCTTAACAAAACAAAGACTGACTTCTGAGCAACAAGAAATTCTGGCAGCCTACTCCAACTGCAGCTTTTCCTGCGTCTCTGGCCTACTGACCTATCCTGCAGATTTGTACTTACCAAGCCCCAACAACAGCATGAGCCAAGTCCTTAGAATAAATTCCTCTCTGTGTCTCTCTCTCTCCACACAAGTCCTGTTGGTTGATATTGCTGAGCAAAAACCCTAAAGTTTGATCCTCTATGTGGATGAATTATAATACAAACTGAATTCGCAGCCACACCTATTTGTTATATTCAAATTAGGGCATTTGATTGAGTAAAAATGAAACAATTTTCAGTGTGATTCTTAGATTCTTTGTCATTTCAAGGGAAATATTCAAATGAGCTTCCTTTATCTTGGTTGGCAATTTTCTGAATTTTGCAGAAGTTCTTACGACTTTTACCCCAATCTCTAGCTTTCCTGAAAGCCACCTAACCTGTAGTTCCTATATTAAACCTTTTATACTGAAAATGCTTAGAGTAGATTCTGTTCTCCTGGCCTGGCTTATAAACTATGCTAACAACCAGAGAAATAACAAAAAAATGTGAGCAAGAAAGTGAGAATAAGAGAGTAATAAAAGAGATATAAACGGAAATAGCTTTTGCCTTCATGAACTCAAATTTTACATTGAAAGAAGAATGTTTCAGTAAAATATTACAGGTGACATCAAAATATAAAATAATTACTAATAGAGTCAGTAAGTTCTCAGATAAAGTTGATCTTTCAAATGTCTATGAATATATCAAAGAAACAAGGAAAATTCTGAAATTGGACAAAAAATTCGAGGGTAATTATAGTAAATAACACTTGCGTTAAGAAAAATGACAGTATAAGGGCGCCTGGGTGGCACAGTCCTTAAGCGTCTGCCTTCAGCTCAGGACGTGATCCCAGCGTTCTGGGATCGAGCCCCACATCAGGTCCTCCGCTAGGAGCCTGCTTCTTCCTCTCCCACTCCCCCTGGTTTTATTCCCTCTCTCTGGCTGTCTCTCTCTGTCAAATAAATAAATAAAATCTTAAAAAAAATGACAGTATGATCCTAATTCAATTATCATTCTGGAAATTTTTACTAATGCAAACAAATTCTGTTATTTTATCATCATTATACCCAAATTTTAAAAACATGGCTTCAGGGGCAGAGGAGTTAAGATGGCGGAGGAGTAGGGGTCCCCTTTTTCAGCTGGTCCCCTGAGTCAAGCTGGATAGGTACCAGACCATCCTGAACACCCACAGAATCAGCCTGAGACGCAAGAAGATACATCTGGATCTCTACAAATGAACATCTCCAGTGCTGAATATTGAGGTACGAAGCGGGGAGCTGTAAAACCGTGCACAGATATCAGAAGATAAACGGAAGGGGGAGGGAACCGCCGCGTTCGGGCACTGGGAAGCGGTAGCCACCTGCACTGGGGAGCGGGCTGACTTGCAGACTGGCACTCAATTTTATATATTTTCTAGATTTATTTAATTAATTATTTATGCCTCTCAATCTTTCAGACTGTCTTATAAAAGAATTCATAAAATGTGATGAAAATTAACAGATTAAACATAATTTAGAAGATATAAAAACATGATTGAGAATAGTTAGAATCAAGAATGAGGATGAAACAATGCTTTCAAAGTTAGACACAGTTTTCTTACCATGTATCAAGTACAACCTTGCCTCTATAGATTTTAAAAGATTACTCAGGGTGCTGCCTTGGTGATGCGGTAGGTTAGACATCCAACTCTTGGTTTTGGCTCAGGTTATGATCTCAGGGTCATGGGGTTGTGACATTGAGTCCCACCTGTAGCCCCACCTGGAGCTCTGCATAGGGCTCCATGCTTAGCATGAAGTTTGCTTAAGACTCTCTCACCCTATCCCTCTGCCCTTCTCTACCACTCTACCTCTCTCCCTCTCTTTCTTAAAAAAAAAAAAATTAAAAAGAAAAAAAGATTGCTCAGAAAGGAAATCTTATGTTTAAATATCCACAAAATACATTTAAAAAATTTGACCCACCAGGATTTAACATCATTCAGGAATGACTCAACAGAACCTTTATTAAGCAAAGATGATTATTTATGGGACTTAATGGAAAGGAAGACTGGAATGAAGGTGGAAAACAGCAGTACTTTATAGGACACCAAACATCAGTCGATATGACTAAATCTTGATATCTTTTTAGCACAAGTGAGAAGAAATTATGTTTTTTTCCAAAAATTCAACTTATTTTCTCAGCTGAACTCTTGATAAATAATTGAAATGGATGTAATTAAAATTGTACTCCCCAGCAAATCTGCTGGAGCAACACATCTATTCTATTTGCTGAATGTGGCTCTGTAACTCCAAGGGTTAGTTTTGTATAAACAGATGAGCCTAATAAATACAAGTGCCAAAAAAAAAAAAAGCACTTTAAGTAGAAAGCAATTCTCTGTAATGAACTGATAGAATAGTGTGGATTTGCCTTAAATATTATAAATGATCTCTAGAATAAACAAATGACCAATTAGTATTCCAAATGTCATCTCTCAATGATATAATGGAAAGTAGTTGTTTTAATTTCCTATTCCTACCATGACAAATTGTTACAAACCTAGTGACCTAAAACAACACAAATTTATTTTCTTACATATCTGGAGGTCAGAAGGCCAGAACAGTAAGCATTTCTGCATGTCTTCTAGATATTGTAGGGGGAGTCTGTTTCCTTGCCTTTTTATCTTCCACAAATTTAGAAATGACAAATAAGCATATAAAAAGAGCTTCAACACCATATGCTATTATAGAATTAAAAATTAAAATAACAAGATAACACACCTATTAGAATACTCAAAACCCAGAACACTGACAACACCAAATGCTGGTGAAGAAATGGTTCAACAAAAAAACATTTATTCATTGCTGGTGGGAATGTACAATTTTATAGTCACTTTGGAAAAGAATTTGGCAGTTCCTTACAAAACTAAGCATAATTTTACCATATGATTCAGCAATTGTGCTCCTTGGTATTTACCCAAATTGACTGAAAACTTATGTCTATACAAAAACATACAATGTTTATAGCTGTTTTATACATAATCAAAAACTTGGAAGCAGCCAAGATGTCCTTCAGTAGGTGAATGGATAAACTCTGATCCTTCCAGACAAGGGAGTATTATTCAATGCTAAAAAGAAATAAGCTAACAAGTAATGAATAGATATGGAGGAACTATATATATTAATATGTGAAAGAAGTCAATCTGAGAAAGCTACGTGTACGTGATTCCAATGATATGACATTCAAGAAAGAGCAAAACTAGGTGTGGAGTTAAGATGGCAGAGGAGCAGGGGACGCCTTTTTCAGCCGGTCTCCTGAGTCGAGCTGGATAGGTACCAGACCAACCTAAACAACCACGGAACCAGCCTGAGACGCAGGAAGATACATCTGCATCTCTACAAATGAACATCTCCAGCGCTAAGTATTGAGGTACTAAGCGGGGAGCCGTGAAACCGCGCACAGATATCGGAAGATAAACAAAAGGGGGAGGGAGCCGCCGCGTTCGGGCGCCGGGAAGTGGTAGCTACCTGCACGGGGGAGCGGGCGGACTCATGGACAGCACCTGCGAGAGAGCGGACTGAGACAGGTGAGCCGGGAGTGCACGACACCAGGCTTCTCACAGAATCCGGAATCCCAGTGTGCTCGCTGGAACCAGACTGAGACCGGGAGCTCCGGGAACGCGCGGGGGCGGCTGGCAGCTGGCAGCTGGCAGCATTAGAAACACAAAGGACAGAGACGCACCAGCCCTGGAAGTGAGGGCTGGGACGCCGGGCGTGGGGCGCACATCCCGGGACGCTGCAGGGTTGACCAGCACCAACAGAAACAGAGTTAAAGTGGCCAGAACATCAGTGGAGAACGGACCGCAATCCCTCTGTTCTGTGACAGAGGCTGAAATTCGGCCGCTGCTGCTCTGACTCTCAGAAGAGGCACAGCAGACCGCCAGGGAAAGCCGCCAGAGAACAAAAGCCTGGAAATACCGGCTCAGAGAGTGCCCATCCCCATCACCTCTCGCAGGGGACGCGGAGACTCTACCCAAACAGGGTTGCCTGAATATCTGCGTGGCAGGCCCCTCTCCCAGAACACAGAAGGCAGGCTGAAAAATCAAGAAGCCCACAACCCGGGGTGCCTGGGTGGCGCAGTCATTGAGCGCCTGTCTCCGGCTTAGGGCGTGATCCCGGCATTCCGGAAAGGAGTCCCTCATCGGGCTCCTCCGATGGGAGCCTGTTTCTTCCTCTCCCACTCCCATGCTTGTGTTCCCTCTCTCTCTGGTTGGCTCTCTGCCACATAAATAAATAAATAAATAAATAAATAAATAAATAAATAAAATCTTTAAAGAAGAAGCCCACATCCCTAAGATCCCTATAAAATAAGTGGCAGGGCCTGGGACCCAGTCAATAATTTGGGCTCCAGACAACCACACAACCTCTCCCCATCAGAATGACAAGAAGGAGAAGCCCCCCCCCCAGCAAAGAAAAGACAGTGAGTCTGTGGCCTCTGCCACAGAAATAATGGATATGGATGTAACCAAATTATCAGAAATGGAATTCAGAGTAATGATGGTCAAAAGGATGATTAGAATTGAAAAAAGTATTAACGAAAAGGTTACTGAGAATATAGAATCCCTAAGGACAGAAATGAGAGCAAATCTGACAGAAATTAAAACTTCTATGAGCCAAATGCAGGCAAAACTAGAGGCTCTGACGGCCAGGATCACCGAAGCAGAGGAACGTATTAGTGAATTGGAGGATGGGTTAATAGAGGAAAACATGAAAATAGAAGCTGGTCTTAAAAAAATCCACGCCCACGAATGTAGGTTAGGGGAGATTACTGACTCAATGAAACGATCCAATGTCAGAATCATCGGCATCCCCTAGGGGGTGGAGAAAAACAGAGGTCTTGAAGAGATATTTGAACAAATTGTAGCTGAAAACTTCCCTAATCTAGCAAGGGAAACAAACATTCGTGTCCAAGAGGCAGAGAGGACCCCTCCCAAGCTCAACCACAACAAACCTACGCCACGTCACGTCATAGTGCATTTTGCAAATATTAGATCCAAGGATACAGTATTGAAAGCGGCCAGGGCAAAGAAATTTCTCACATACCAAGGCAAAGGTATCAGAATTACGTCAGACCTTTCTACACAGACCTGGAATGAGAGAAAGGGTTGGGGTGGGGGCATTTTTAAAGCTCTTTCAGAGAAAAACATGCAGCCAAGGATCCTTTATCCAGCAAGGCTGTCATTCAGAATTGATGGAGAAATAAAGACATTCCAGAATCGCCAGTCATTAACCAATTTCATAACAATGAAACCAGCCTTACAGGAGATATTAAGGGGGGTTCTATAAAGGTAAAAAGGCCCCAAGATTGATACAGAACAGAAAGTCACAACTGATACAAACAAAGACTTTACTGGCAACATGGCATCATTAAAATTCTATCTCAGTTCTTAGTGTCAATGTAAATGGCCTAAATGCTCCCATAAAGTGCCACAGGGTTGCAGATTGGATAAAAAGACATGACCCATCCATTTGCTGTCTACAAGAGACTCATTTCGAACCCAAAGATGCATTCAGACTGAGAGTAAGGGGATGGAATACCATCTTGCATGCAAATGGACCTCAAAAGAAAGCTGGGGTAGCAATTCTCATATCAGATAGATTAGATTTAAAACTAGAGTCTATAGTTAGAGATACAGAAGGGCACTATATTATTCTTAAAGGAAGTATTCAACAAGTGGATATGACAATTATAAATATATATGCCCCCAACAGGGGAGCAGCAAGATACACAAGCCAACTCTTAACCAAAATAAAGAGACATATAAATAAAAATACATTAATAGTAGGGGACCTCAACACTCCACTATGAGAAATAGACAGAACACCCTGGCAAAAACTAAGCAAAGAATCAAAGGCTTTGAATGCCATACTCGAGGAGTTGGACCTCATAGATATATATAGAACACTACACCCCAGAACCAAAGAATACTCATTCTATTCTAATGCCCATGGAACATTCTCAAGAATAGACCCTGTTCTGGGACACAAAACAGGTCTCAACCGATACCAAAAGATTGAAATTATCCCCTGCATATTCTCAGACCACAACGCTCTGAAATTGGAACTCAACCACAAGGAAAAATTTGGAAGAAACTCAAACACTTGGAGACTAAGAACCATCCTGCTCAGGAATGACTCGATAAACCAGGAAATCAAAAATCAATTTAAACAATTTATGGAGACCAACGAGAATGAAAACACAACGGTCCAAAACCTATGGGATACTGCAAAGGCAGTCCTAAGGGGGAAATACATAGCCATCCAAGCCTCACTCAAAAGAATAGAAAAATCTAAAATGCAGTTTTTATATTCTCACCTCAAGAAGCTGGAACAGCAACAGAGGGACAGGCCTAATCCACGCACGAGGAAGCAGTTGACCAAGATTAGAGCAGAAATCAATGAATTAGAAACCAGGAGAGACAGAAGCAGGCTCCTTGCAGAATGCAGAGACTAATGCTGAGACCCATGCAGGGCTTGATCCCTGGTCCCCTAAATCATGACCTAAGCTGAAGTCAGACACAACTGACTGAGTCCCCCAAGTGCCCCTCCAAGGACATGTTTATAGTGACTCCCCTGGGGACATAAACGTCCTTGGTCACATAGCTGTTTTATAGATGCCAAGTTGGGGAAAAGAAAATTTTGAAAACATCTTTTACATGAAGTTCAGTCTCACTAGCCTATGGTGAGCTTACACTGTTGGTACATAAGTGGCTGCTGATCCAGCTAAAATGTTTTCCCATGTTTCTCATGCTTTTCACCACATGTAATAATATACAGAAAGTTGTTTGAATGTTTTAGGCATTGACTTTTTTTCCAATTACTGCCATTTTTTCCTTGTGTGGGCCTGGGGCCAGGAACACTCAATCTGGTCTTAGCACCCTTACAATCTGATGATGCTCTGCTCAGCCATGTTAGCACTTGGTTAAGGCAGCCCTAGGAAACTAATAAAATGACATAATTATTCAAACTGAAGGACTAGGTTTTATTTTTTATTAAGGTGTTTTCATTTAAATTTTTTATTTGAATCTGGTTGACACACAGTCACATTAATATCAGGTGTACAACATAGTGATTCAATGTCTCTATACATTATGCTCACCACAAGCGGAGCTATCAGTTTTCACCACATGATGCTATTAAAATATCATGGACTGGGGCGCCTGGGTAGCGCAGTCGTTAAGCGTCTGCCTTCGGCTCAGGGCGTGATCTCGGCGTTCCGGGATCGAGTCCCACATCAGGCTCCTCTGCTGGGAGCCTGCTTCTTCCTCTCCCACTCCCCTGCTGTGTTCCCTCTCTCGCTGGCTGTCTCTCTGTCACATAAATAAATAAAATCTTTAAAAAAAATATCATGGACTATATCCCCTATTGCTGTACCTTTTATTCCCATGATTTTATTATTCCATAACTAGAAGCCTCTATCTCCCCCCTCCCCTTCACCCATTTTGCCCATCTGCCAGATTTTATTTTTAAATTTATATCTATGTAAACCTTGCAGACAAAAAGTTTCATTCATTCATTTTACCAGAATATGGCACTAGTAGAAGGTTGTGTCGTTAGCACTGAAAATTATTCAGAGTTACAGCTTTCATCAGACATTACTGAAGCAAATTTTCAGTGCAATTTCTGGCTACCTCACAATAAGGAGATTTTTTTACCCTGTATTTTCACTAATTTCTCTGTCTCTATAAAACTTCAACCACTTGCATTTGTTTTTTAAAATTAAATACAGTACTAGTTTCTGACCACATATTTTCAGTAAATTGCCTCGCTTCAATAACACCTTCAAGCTTCTGTAATTATTTTTCTGTTCTATGGAAAGGAGAGACTTCCTTTTCTTTTTGTTGTGATCTTCAGCTCATTTTGACATTTTCACACAGTATTGAAAAACTCAGGATCTTGGTCATTTGCACACACGTGCACACACACAATGTGATATCAACAAACTGCAGTATGATATATGACTTACTGGTGGGCGTACTGAGACACACTGACGTGGGTTCAAGTCAAGTGAAGTTTCCAAATAAATGTGAGCAGAAATCTCAAGTGGTTTCAATGAGTTTTTGATGTAGGAAATGTACCTATAACACTATAGATCTGTATTAAATAAGTGAAATGAGCTCATTTTATATGTATCAGATTCGGAGGTATAAAAACATTCTTTGTTTTTATTGATGTAAGTCAAATAAATGTATTTCTAAATTCCGTGCCTTAGTTCTGTATACATTTTTGATGCATTTTTGTTTTTAAATTTATGTTCTCAAAGCAAACAGGTGAAAAATTAATATATGAACTAATTTTTATTAAGCTAAAAATAAAAATGTGTGTGACACCTCTATGGCAGGCACTATTATAAATGATTTAGAAATATTAATATATTTCCTTTTCATATTGAGAAAAAGAAAAGCAGCTCCTAACTTTCAGCAGCTGCCTGGCAACAGGTTGGTGTCTGTGTTCTTAGCAGTAGTGTCAGTGTGTGAACTATGGATCATGGTTGTTGGTATGGAACACTCCATATCATCTCACTAGAGCCTATAAAGTTAAAAACAAACAAACTTTGTTCATTGCCAAAATTATGAGTTTCATGCTAGTAGTTCTTTTTCAGAAGTTAAAATCATTAATTTGTTGTATTAATAGACTTGTAAAAGTGTCTCCTATTGTATTTGACAGATGACAATAGGTAACTGTAAAATCTTATGTTAAAAAACATTATCTCTCACTATTCATGTATTATTTTAAATTATTTATGCAATTGAAATTATGGGGGTTCTGTCTATAGCAAAATGGACTATAGGTTATATTTATAAACTGAATTTCATTCAGCTATAGCTGAAAGTGAGACATTACTTTGTATTTAAAACATGCTCTTCTCTATATAAAGATATTACCATAACTATGTTATAACTATTCATGAGATGAACATGGTTGTCTATGTGTATATAAGACAGTAGCTGAAGTGGATAATTATTACAATCAAAGGGATGAATAATTCCTTTGGTAGAGACATGGGGATATAACTCCCTTGATAGAACTCCCCGCAATTCTTATTAAGACTAATAGAAATTTTTCATATGAATAAAGACAAGAGTATACTCCAAAGAATCAAATAATGAAATTTAAATTCCTAGAAAATAGCAAAGTAGTTTAGTTGATCTCAAAACAATCAAATAAAAAAACTAAGGTATAAAGACTACAATTACTAAAGCTATATAAATACAAATATCCAGTTATATAACTTCTTAGACAATGTAGTTTAAATTAAATTACAATTTTTAAAACTTTTCATAGTAATTAAGGACTAGTCATGGAGAAAATTTAACATTATTGAAGTTTAACAGTTTTGCCCTAAACACCACAGGTAACTTCATAAGTATAAATTTTATCCTAATTGGGTTTAGGGTCAAATATCACTTCATAATAAAATATCATGCCATTATTCACAAATGCATTTGGTAACTTTTAGAGAGAGGGAGAAAGTTTTAACTACTCTTCCTAGTTGCTTTTAAAGTGACTTTAATTAACCTTAACCAGAGCTATTGAATATTTCTATATTGGAACTTTTCTCAGCAATTTAAGATTTCCATAAATAAATTCAGAAACAAATCTAAAGCAAAGCCATTATTTTCATAGTTGATTAAGTTATTTAAATTACTAGCATTGTCACTTATTACATTTTTATAAAATGGCAATCACAATTATATGCGTTTATTATGATATAATTAAATTATCCATTAGACAAAAAAATACCTTTCAACATTGAATAAAACCTCAAAACTTACAAAAAAAGAATAAAGTTGTATTTATGTGTAAGTCCACTGATAGTCAAATAATGTTATTTCTCTGTTCAAAGAACAATCAGTTTTGATACAGTAAAGTAAAATAGAGATTTCCTCTGATATATTGAAGCAGAAGAAAATGGCTTTGAATTCTATTTTTGTGAAGTCCTGTAGCAAGGATAACAAACTGAAATGATGGTAACACATTTAGGTTTTATGCAAATATAAGAGAACTGTATAAAAAAAATAAAGTGAAGTGACTGTGAAAATAAATATGGAGAGTTTTTATGATCAGGAATGTTAATTATTCCTAAAATTTATTTTGAATTATTTGAGGCATTACCCCTCCCCCCAAAATCTATTTTAATACAAAAATATTCTTTATTTGTGCAATTTGTCCTGCTGTTAACATGGTAGGTGAGCAAGTAATACTTGGAATTTCCCCCAGTCAGGGTCATCCTTACTTGCAGACCTGCCTTCTGCCTTTCATGTTTACATTTACCAACTGCAGTTGGCCAGATCAATAAAGCTAATCTGAGCATAAGTGTAGCAACAGAATCCTTTCTACCTCACTGTTGACAGTCAGTTTGCTTTCCCTCTCTTTTAAGGTTTGTTTGGATGTATGGTTGACCCTTGAACAACACAGGAGTTAGGAACACCAAACCTCTGTACCATGAAAAATCCATGTATAACTTTGACTCCCCCAAATGTAACCACTGAAGCCCACTGTTGACCTGAAGCCTTACAGATAACATAGTGGACTAACACATATTTTGTACTTGTATTATATACTGTATCCTTACAATAAAATAAGCTAGAGAAAAGAATGTTATTAAGGAAATCTGAAGGATAATACATTCATAATACTGTACTGAATTTATTAAAAAAAGAAAAAAAATCCACGTATTAGCAGACCTGTGCTGTTCAAACCTGTGTTGTTTAAGGGTCAGCTGTTACTTTTATTTTATTTTTTTCCCCAGTGTGGGAAACAATCCAGCTTAACAAAAAGTAATTGGAAACCTGGGTTATGAGAAGTTGGTTCTGTTTTATGTGAAGTTGGTGCTATCTTATATATTTGAAAAGCGGGTCAACTTTCAATCTGAAAGCTTATGAGACCGCCACAACCGTGATTGTGATCTGCGTTTCTGGAGTTGTGGTGATGCGAACTTGCCCTCCTCACATTGCCTCCATCTTCATTCATGGGAAGACTAGAGCTGTAGTGTCTTCAGTGTGTTTGGGAAAGACAAGGAGTATATAATGCCATTGTTTGAACAGCTCATTACACGAGTGAATTGTAGTGCTTTCTAGATAATGTGTCTTAGCAATATGTGCCATTTGTTTTTAAAGTCTCAGAATATCTCATAGAATCCTTTAACTTTCTGTAAGCTCCATACACATAAATATGTATCAGTATTTAAAAATGACTTCAAAACAACATGAGCTGCTGTATTATTGCCTCCGGAAGTATTTACAATTTAAAACACAACTGGTTTAATTATACACTGAATGCCATAACCATTAAATACACAAGTATCATTCTAAATATTTAAACAATTTCTATCCAAATCTTAAATAAGCAAACAAAAATAAAAAAGGGGGGGGCATTCCTTAAAATCTCAAGAAAAGAAGTGCACTTAATGTAGAGTTGCCAGATAAAATAAAGGACACCAGCTAAATTTGAATTTAAGATAAATGGATTTTTTTTTAGTGTAAGTATGTATTATGGAGATACTTATACTAAAACGTTATGCCTTATGTATCTGAATTTCAAATTTAACTCAGTGTCCTGTATTTTATTTTCTAAATATAGCAACCCTGTCTCAGAGAAAAATCCTCTTTATATCCATCAATTTTATACAAAGTCCTACTATTAACAATCAGTGACTAAAAATTAAAATAGAATGTTGAAACTAGGTAAGTTTTGGTAGGTAAGAACAGGAGACAGAGACTTTAAGGCATTGGCTCCCACAATTAAGGAGGTTGACAGTCAAAAATCTGCACGGCAAGCCACAGGTTAGAAATACAGGTAGATAATGTTGCTATCTTGTAGGACTGCCTATAGGCTAAAAGCTCAGGCAGGGTTTCTGTGTTGCAGTCTTGAGGCAGAATTCTTTTCAGAGTAACTTCAATCTTTGTAAGGCCTTGAAATGGTTGAATGAGGCTCATTCACATTATGGGGGTAATCTGCTTTACATGAAGTTACTGATTATCAAAGTTAATCACATTTAGATAATACCTTCACAGCCACATCTAGGCTAGTATTTGAACAGCTGGGCATCAAAGCTTAATCAAGTGGACACATAAAATTCATCATCACACTAATCTAAGCAGTGCTGTGCATGGATTTTGAAGGTGTACTTAAGATTCCACATCAGCTGATCCTAAGATAGAGACAATATTGAGGTGAGCCTGATGTGATTACAGGAGGCCATTAAATCTGGGTTTAGCAGTTCAGAAAAGAGGAAATGAGATCTATTTGAACCATGAGTGGAAGTTGAGCCATGAGAAATTTTCCATTGCTGGCTTTGAAGATAAAGTGGGGCACATGGCAAGAAGGCAGGTGACCTCCAGGAGCAGAGTGTCCAGCTGACAACAAGAAAATGGAGATCTCACCCCTATAACCATGAGGAAATAAATTCTTCCAACAATTTCAATGAGCTTTTAAGGAGAATCTTCCTCTAACCCCCAAGACGAGAATTCGGCCTGGCTGACATCTCAGTGCTGCAAAATAGGAACTGTGCCTTGTGATAGATAACCTGAGCAGAAAACTAAGTCCTACCATACAAGACTTGACCCTCACAACTGAAAGCTAATAACCAGGTGTTGTTTTAAGCCACAGAGGCTGTGGTAATTTGTTAGGCAGCAGTAGCAAACTAACACATGCTATTTATAGTTTATTACATTTAGATTAATTTGAATTCCTCTAGATTCTCTGGACTTTGTAATGAAATATATATGTAAATGTGATACAATATATTGTGTATTATGTAATGCATATGTAATATGGGTTATATGTATCTCTCCCTGTTTTGTTTTTTTGCTTTTTGGGTTTTTTTGAAAACTGAATATACTCATGTGTTTTTCTGTAATTTGTCTTAATTATCTTCCTAATACAGTTATATTGCCTTCTTAGGTCACAGAATTCTATGCATTGTAAAGTGGTTACCAGTATAGCATGTGGAAGCCAGTCAGATTCAAATCCCAGCTCTGAGCATGTCTATGCTGTGCAACTTTAGGCAAGTAAATTTTTCTAGCATCAGTTTTTTTCTTCTGAAACAGAGGGACAGTAAGGTTGTTGTGTGCAGGTTTTCATAGGTCAGTGAGATAAGACCTATGAAAATACCTAGAACAATTCCTAGCATATAGCAGCCTCTCAGAAATGTTAGCAAATGGTGCTATTCTTCTTAATTTTTTAAAATTGTACAAATAATATACAAATACATCCTCCTGTCATAAAAAGGAATATCGACACATATAAGGATAAAGAGAGAAAATATTCTTTTCACTATGCACAATCATGTTCTCTTACCTGCATCAGTAGCATCATCTCTGAATTTTTAGAGCTTTAAAGTTGGCTGTTACCTCACATAAGTCCTCCTTCATATTTATTTGACATTCTAGCATATTTTCAAGTATAAAGATATTAGTTGATAATTCTTCAATATATGGTTACCTTTTCAAATCCATTAAATATCCTATTGAAAGGTTATTTTTGATTCCATTGATTTATTAGATTAATTTGGACAGAAAAATCATTTAAACGTAGTGATACTTTTCCATCAATTTTAATTTCTGTAACGTATTGAGAAGAACCTCAAGGGAAAGAAAATAAAGTGAGTAAATAAATTAATAAATGAGCTAAGAGTTGACATTTCCAAATGCTCTTCTCCGCCCCAAAACTAGAATTGGGAAATAATTCATAATGACATTTGTGCTGATCTTTTGTAGTTACTGAGAAATCTGTGTGATATATAGGTGTTAAAATCAACAATCAACACCTTGAATTATACCTATAAAGCATTGGGAAGCTAAGTGTTAGAAAACTATGGCATGTGGACTACTGCACAATTTATTCCTAATTAGAAAACTTTGAAAAATGTAGAAAAAATTGCTTTTATTTTGTTTTGTTTTTTTAGACTTGAATTTTTTGGAGCAATTCTAGGTTCACAGCAAAATTACAGGACATATCTCCTGCACATGCATAGCTTCCCTTATTATCAGTATCACCCTACCACTGTGGTATGTTTGTTAGAATCAAGGAACTTATATTGACACGTAATTATCACCCGGAGTTTATACTATACATTAGGGTTCACCTTTAAGATTGTACTTCATTCTATGGCTTTTGACAAATGTGCAGTCACATACATCCATTATTTAAGTGTCATACAGAATATTTTCACTGCCCTAAATATCCTCTGTGTTTGGCTATTTATCCCCTTGCTGCTCCAACCCCTGGCAACCTCTGTGATCTTTTTGCTGTCTCCATACTTTTGCCTTCTCTAGAGTGTCGTATATTGGATCATACAGCATACACACTTTTCAGTTTGGCTTCTTTCACTTAGTAGGATGTATTTAAGGATCCTATATGTCTTTTTATGACTTGATAGCCCATTTCTTATTAGCACTGAATGATATTCCATTGTCTGAAGGTACCACACTTTATATATCCATTTACCTACTGAAGGGCATCATCTTGGTTGCTTCCAAATTTTGGCAATTATGAATAAAAGATGCCATAAACATTCATGTGCAGGTTTTTGTGTAGACATCGGTTTCCATCTCCTTTGGCAAACACCAAGGAGTGGACCATATGGGAAAATTATGTTTAGTTTTATTTTAGTATATTCAGTTTGATAATAAAACAACAGACTGTTCTAAAGTAGCTGCACCATTTTGCATTTCCACCAACAATGAATGAGAGTTCCTATTGTTTCATATTATCAGCAGCATTTAGTGTTCTCAGTGCTCCATATCTGGACCATTTTAATGTGTAATGGTGGTTTTAATTTGTATATTGTTATTATTGTTTTGATTTGCATTTCCTAGATGGCATGTGGTGTGGGGCATCTTTTCATATGTTTATTTTTCATCTGAGTATTTTCTTTGGAGAGGTATTTGTTAAGGCTTCGACCATTTTTAAAATTTCTTATTGAGTTTTTAAAAGTTTTTTGTATATTTGGATAACAGGCCTCTGTTAGATGTATTTCTTGCAAAAAATTCTTGGCTTCTCATTCTTTTGACTTTTTTCTATGTAGAGTAGAATTTTTTTAAATTTTAATGAAATTCAGGTTATTCATTACTTTTTTCCTGGATTGTGCCTTTGCTGTTGTATCTTAAAGTTATTGTCATATCCAAGGTTATCTAGGTTTTGTCATTTCTTTGCTTTTTTTTTTAGGAGTTTTATAGTTTTGCATTTTATGTTCAGGTCTGTGATCCATTTTTAGTTAATTTTTCTGAAGTGTGTAAGTTCTGTGTGTATTTTTTTAATTTGTATTTTTTTAGTATTTTATTTTTTAGAGGGGGGAGGAGGGGTAAGGGGAGCAGGAGAGGGCAAGGGAGAGAGAGAGAATCTTAAGCAGACTCCATGCCCAATACAGAGCCCACTGCAAGGCTCAATCTCATGACCTTAAGAGGATGACCTGAGTCAAAATCAAGAGTCTGGTGCTTAACAGACTGAGCCACCCACATACCCCATAAGTTCCGTGTCTATAATAATTTTTTTGCATGTTGGATGTCCTATTGTGTCAGTACTATTTGTTGAAGAAACTAACTTGCTCCATTGTATTGCCTTTATTCCTTTGTGAGAGATCAGTTGACTATATTTAAGTGGTCTATTTCTGTCCTATTAATCTATTTATTTTACTGCTACACTGTTTTGATTGCTGTAGCTTTATAGTAAGTCTTGAAGTCAAGTAGTGTCAGTCTTCCAGCTTTTCCTTTTAATGTGTTGCCTCTTAATATAAATTTTAGAATCAGCTTGTCAAAATTCCACCAAATAACTTGGTTGGATTTTTATTGGGATTACTTGAATCTACGTATCAAGTTGGAAAGAACTGACCTCTTGACAATATTTAATATTTCTCCATTTATTTAGTTCTTCCTCTTGACAATATTTAATTTCTCTCCATTTATTTAGTTCTTCTTTGATTTTGTTCAGAGTTTTATATTTTCCTCACGTAGATTCTCTGATATTTTGTTAGATTTATACCCAAATATTTCATTTTTAGGGGTACTAATATAAATGATACTTTTTTATTGAATTATAGTTGACATACACTGTTATATTAGTTTCAAGTATACAACACGGTGAACCAACAATTCCATATATATATATATATATATATATATATATATATATATATATATATATATATAATATAATATATATTCTATATATTACCCAATACTCAACACCACAAGATTATTGCAAAATTATTGACTATATTCCCTCTACTATATTTTTCATCCCTGTGACTTATTTATTTTGTAACTAGAAGATTGTACCCCTTAATCCCTTTCACCTAATTCACCCATCAAATTCCACTTGTTCATTGCTAGTATATAGGAAAGTGATTAATTTTTGCATAATAACCTGGCATCCAACAACCTTGCTATCATTGTTTATTAGTTCCAAGGGTTTTTCTTTCTCACAAGTTTTTATATAGACAACCATGTCATTTGAAAGCAAAATTAGTTTTATTTCTTCCTTCACTATCAGTATATCTGTTATTCCTTTTTTATTTTTCTGAATCAGAAATTTTAATGATATTGAAAAAAGAGTGGTGAGAAGGTATATGCTTGCCTTGCTCTTGATCTTAATGGGAAAGCTTTGATTTCTTCACCATAAAGTATGGTATCAGCTGGAAGGTTTTCTGTAGATTATCTTTATTGAGTTGAGGAACTTCCCCACTATTCCTAGTTTATTGAATTTTTTTAATGAATGGATATTGAATTTTGTCAAATGCTTTTTTTGCATCTATTAACAAGATCACGTGATTATCCTTCTTTGTCCAGTTGATATTCTAAATTACATTAATTGATATTCAAATGTTGAACCAACCTTGTATACCTGAGATAAATCTGACTTAGTTGTGATGTATAATTCTTTTTATACAATGCTCAATTTGATTTGCTAATATTTCATTGAGGATTTTTACATCTATGTTCTTGAGAAATACTGATCGGTAGTTTTCTTATAATGTCTTTGTCTGGCTTTAGTAGAGAGGTAATGGTGGTTTCTTGAATGAGTTAGGAAATATTTCCTCTGTTTTTATCCTTGTGAAAGTGATTGTTGAGAATTGATACAATTTCTTTCTTAAATATTTGGTTGAATTCACCAGAGAACCCATCTGTATTTGGTGCTTACTATTGGGAAGGATATTGATTACTGATTCAATTTCTTTAATAAATATAGGTCTATTCAGATGATCTGTTTCTTCTTGTGTGAGGCTTGGCAGATTGTGTCTTTCAAGGAATGGTCCGTTTCATCGAATCAAATCTGTGGGCCTAGAGTTGTTTGTAGTATTCTTTGTTTATCTATTTAATGTTCATGGTATCTGTAGTGATGTCCCTTCTTTCATTTCTGATATTAGTAATTTGTTTCTTCTCTCTTTTTTTCTTGGTTACCCTGGCTAAAGGTGATTCACTTTTACTGCTATTTTCAAAGAACAAGCTTTGGTTTTGTTAATTTTCTCTATTGATTTTCTGTTTTCAATTTCATTTATATCTTTTCTAATTATTATGATTTCTTTTCTTCAGCTTACTTTGGACTTAATTTGCTCTTCTTTTTTTATTTTCCTGAAGTGGAAACTTATGATTGATTTTAGATCTTTCTGTTCTAATATAAACATTCAATGCAATATGTTTCCCTCTAAGTGTTCCTTTCCTGAATCCTGCAAATTTTGATTAGTTGTGTTTTCACTTTCATTTTTTTCAAAATACTTTGAAATTTCTCTTGATTTCTTCTCTGACCACTGTGTTATTTAGACATGTGTTGGTTGTTTAATATTTAGGTATTTGGTGATTTTCCAGTTATCTTTGTTACTGATATCTAGTTTAATTCCATTGTGATCTGAGAGCAGACATTGTACGATATCTATTCTTTTAAATGTGTTAAGTGTGATTTTTGGTCCAAAATGTATTCTGTTTTAGTGAATATTCCTTTGTGAGCTTGAGTAGAACATGTATTTTACTGACGTTGGATTAAGTAGTCCATAGAAGTCAATTAAGTCCTGTTGATTTATATTGTTGCTGAATTCTTCTATGTCCTTACAGATTTTCTACCTACTAGATCATCCAATTGTATTATAGGGGTGTCAGTCTCCAGCAGTGATTCTGGACTCATCTATTTCTTCTTGCAATTCTATGAGGTTTTTTTTTTTTTTTTTCTCATAGTTTGGTGCTCTGTGGTTAGATGCATGCACAATAGGTGTTTGGATTATTATGGTCTCTGGAAAATTGACCCCTTTATCATTCATTATGTAATGTCCTTCTTTATCCTTGGTATCTTTCCTTCCTTTAAAGTCTGGTATGTCTGAAATTAATATAGCTACTTTTTCTTCCATTTGATTAGTGTTAATATGGTATATTTTCTTCATCTATTCTTAATTGATATGTGTGTTTAGTTGGCTTCTCGTAGACACATATAGTCAGGTCTTGTTTTTTTTGATATGCTCTGACAAACTCTCTTTTAATTGGTACATTTAGACCTTTGATGTTCAAAATGATTATTGATGTAGTTTGATTGATATTTACCATATTGCCACTTTGTTCTATTTACTGCTCTTAGTCCTTGTTCCTATTTTTTCTTCCACTCTTTCTGCCCTTTTGATTTTAATCTAGCATTTTATATGATTCAATTTTCTCTCCTTTCGTGGCAAGTCAGTTATATTTTATTACTTTTTAGTTATTGCCTTAAGTGTTTACAATATACATTTACAGCCAATCCAAATTCATGATCAAATAACACTCCAACACTTCACAGCTAGTGAGGGTACTTTATAATAACAAAATAATCCTAATTTCTTTCTCCCATCCCTTATCTTGTTGCTGTAACTCACTTCACTTACATAAGCATATATATGATATATGCATTCACATATATAATTGGATATATTGTTTCTCTTCTTATTTTGAATAATATTTTATCTGTTAGATCCAATAAGAGTTTTTGACCAATATCATTTTCCTTTTCTCTAAAGAATTTTCACATTTCTTGCAAGGTGGGACTACTACCAATAAATTCCCTCAATTTTTGTTTGTCTGAGAAGGTCTTTATTTGTCCTTCATTTTTGAAGGATAATTTCTCAGAGTACAGAATTCTGGGTTGGTATTTTTTTCACCCCCTCTGGACACTATTTCACACCACTCTCTTTTCTATGTAATCCTTACAGTTCTTCCTGCATAGGTAATTAAACCCCCCGCCCCCACCCCCTTGGGCTTCTTTCAGGATTTTTTTCTTTATTTTTAACTTTGTCTAGTTTGAAAATGATATGCCTGTGTATAGTTGTGTAATTCGTTTGTTTGTTCTTAATTTATTCTACTTTGTATCCTCTGGGCTTCCAGGATCTGTGGTTTGGTGTCTGACATAAATTTGAGGAGCTTCTCATTTATTAATACTTCAGATATTTCTTCTGTTTCTTTCTCTTTTCTCTCCTTCTAGTATTCCCATGATGTGTATGTTATACATTTTGTAGTTGTCTCATAGTTCTTGGATACTGTGTTCTGTTTTGTGTGTTTGTTTTTGTTTTATTTTGTTTTTCTCTAGTCCTTTTTCTCTTTGTTTTCTAGGTTTGGATGTTTCTATTGAAATATCTTCAAGCTCAGAGAGTTTTCCCTCATTAATGAGCTCATCAGAGTAATTCTTCATTTCTATTGTAGTATTTTTGACCTCTAATATTTCTTTTTGATTCTTA
This sequence comes from Ursus arctos, assembly GCF_023065955.2. Lineage (NCBI taxonomy): Eukaryota > Metazoa > Chordata > Mammalia > Carnivora > Ursidae > Ursus > Ursus arctos. The sequence continues at coordinate 27,704,890 of NW_026623111.1, read as the reverse complement.
GTATTTCCTTCTCTCTGCTTACATTGCCTATCTGTTTTTGCATGCTATTTTATCCATTAGAGCTCTTAGTATTTTAATTATATTTATTTTAAATTCCCAGTCTTATGATTCAACATCCTGCCATTTTTGGTTCTGATGTTTACTATGCCTTCTTAAATCATGTTTTTATCCTTTGATACAGCTTGTAATTTTTTCTTGTTAACCAAGCATGATGTACCATGTCAAAGGGACTGCTGTAAGTAGGTCTTTAGTAATGCGGAGATAAGGTGTGGAGGGAGGGGAAGTGCTCTATAGTCCAGTGATTAGGTCTCAGTTTTGTAATTAGCCTATGCCTCTGAAATGTGAGCTTCACAAAATTTCTCAGTTTTATTTTGTTTTTTGTTTGTTTTCCTACACTCTTTCGGTGGAAGAGGATGACTCAAGTGGGTTGGAGTGTTGGGTATTTACCTTCCCTGAGTCAGTTAGGCTCTGAAGATGCCCCAGCAGGTTAAACTCCAGTTAACTAGTCTGACCTGAGGGCAGACCTTATTAAGAACAATGAGTGCTCTGGTGGTTTTCAAAATGGTTCCTTTTCCCCTCTCCTTGCAGGAAACAGGAGGTGATTACTGTAAGAACCAGGCCAAGCTGACTGTTGTTTCCTGAAATTTTTAACTCTCGGTGTTGACCACACTAAGCCTTCAGAAATTCGTCAATTACAGTTCCAGTTTTCCTACCCAGCCCTAATTCCTGTGGCAGTTTCAGCTCTTACATTTCTGCTCTGGTAAGTCATGACTACTTATGTCCACCTGTCTGTCTCTCCAGTATTAGGGGCAGTGTTTTGCCCTGCGTCCTCTCCTCTTTTGTGGATCCAAGAAGACTTGTTGATTTTTCAGTCTTTTCCTTTTTTTTTTACTTGTTAGGATGGAGTACTAACTTCTGAGCCCTTTACATGTGTAATTGAAAGCCAGAAGTCCCCAATATTTTTTAAATTTATTTTTAGAATGGTTAAACTTGAATAGGTCAATTGCAGCACAACCAATAAATATAGTGGGTGCATTATAAAATGGTCTAAAATGTAAAGGGCTTTCATTTGAAGTTAAATGAATGTAACTACATAATGTGCCTATTAAATGGTCAAAGCTTAAGCAGAACCAAAATTATAAATTTGGAATCCTTTAAATTTAGCATTCTCTGGTTAGGAAAATTTTCCAGTATTTGAATAATATATATATTTCCTATATAAGGATTTCCTATATAAGGAAATCACTCCTTTGACATGTATTTCTTTCCCCTCACGACATTGGTGTTTATCACAACAAAGCAGTGAGAAAAGTTACTTGTGAAACAAATACTATTAGCACTTTTACAGTTTCACAATGAAAAAGCAATGTGACACAGACACCTGTCTGATATCAGTGCTAACCAGTGGTGCTGTGAACTTTGACAAGCTGGTAGGCTTCTTACTAACAATTTCAGTCAATTGATGATATAATGGGACATCTGATACCTTGACTTTCTGTAATACAGAGAATAGCTGTTTCATAGATAATTCCATATAGGACTTAATATATGCAAAATATCCAGCACATAGTAAAGACCACTCAATAGAATTAACTAGTATTATTTGAAAAACATTAGTATGAGCCTGGTTTGGAGGCAACTGGAAGGTAAATGTGACTTTATTCTGGATAAGAAAAAAATGTTGTTTAAAGTTTTTTTATAAAATAATAAACCACCCATGTCACCAGAACAACTGTTTCCTTTAATTTCTTTTAAAATGCTTAATTCTTACACCTGCTTTTTTAAAAATGCTCCTCTAAAATGATATAAAGCAATATATGTTGATGAAAAATTACCATCTTAAAATTTGTTTGATTGATAGAAAGTAACACCAGCTAGAAGTGTGTTCACATATTGTAGCACAAAAATCTAAAGCCTTATTTGTGCTACTATGTGTTGTATTAAACTACAAATGGTATTTTGGGGAAAGACTGTCTCCAACTGTTGTACTTGCCAAGTTCCTGGAAGTAGTAGGTGGTGTGTGGCTTTGTAATTAGGAAGGGAGTATGTTAAACTTCCCTATCATCCTAAGAGGCACATGTTACACAGTGAGAAATATTTGGTAAATAAGAATAAAGGAATGAATGATAAATAAAGCCCCAACCCAGGTGATAAAGCATGTGGATCTGTACATAACTATCAATATATAGGCTATCAGCTTTTCATTTACATTTCAAGAAAGGGCTAAATACTACTAAATACTAAGGCTTCTAAAGTGATGTTTTATTTTCTAATCTCTCTGATTTTAGCTATAAATTGTCCTCTGATATCAGTGATTTTCAAATTTCATTATAACTTTCCTATAACACATAAATCTTTAATCAGAGATTAATGGAGAACCCAATTATTAAAACACAAGTACACACATTTTTTCCTAGCAACATAAAATACTGATTGTGAAAGCACTAAGCACCATTTCTCCTACATAATCCCTTTCTGTTTCTCTCAATTAAACCCTAAGCAAATAGATTTTCATAGGGGAATAAAAAACACTTGTATTGATATTTTTAAAACTTTGTCCATAGACAGGATTTTCTTTCAGACACAAAACATCAAATAGGTAAAATAAGACAACATGGTAAATGCTTTGGGGAAAAAAAAAAAATGTCATCTGGGAAGAAAATGATTTGCAATCTATTATAAATGTAGTAAAAAATAATAGTTTATCTCATTTATTTGAAAATCACAGAAATTTGTGCACTAATTTTGATATTTATGTTCAACCACTTCTTAATAAATGAGGTAAGATCTAAATATAATCAATTTTTATTCTTACCTTTTTAAAATAGACTCCTCATGAATTAAAATGAATAAATTATAATCATATAGATCACTGGATTTTTAAAAGTGAATGTTCCTGTAGAACTATCAAATATATCAAGATATAGAATATTACCAACCTTTAGAATATTCCTTTACGCCTCTACTCAGTTATTAGCCCTTTGAGAAATGTAATTACATTTCTGACATCTGTTACCAGAAAAGGCCCTGCTTATTTTCTAACATTATCAGTGCAACTATTCTAAATATATGAATTTTTCTTTACTAAACATCTGTGTACTTGTAGTTTGTTTTTATTACTGTATAATAGTCCATATTTTTTTTCATTTTACTTCATCTGTTTTACCATTGTGGTAATTTTGATCATTTCTAATTTTGGGATGCAATGAAAAATACTTCCTTCAATATTCTTGTACTTATCTTTGGTGACATATATACAGATTTCTGCTGATTATATATAAATTCCTAGGATATCTAAGAATTTAATTGATGATTCATAGTATACATATGTTCAGCTTTGGTAGATACTGCTAAACAGTTTCAACGAGTTTATAACAATTTATACTTTGACAAGTGTGTGAGAGTTCCTGTTACTCTATATTCCTACTAAAACTTGGTATTGACATTTTTTATTTAACTGTAGCCATCCTAATACTTTGGTCATATTTTATTATAGTTTTATGTTTTGCTAATACGTTTGTTAAGCATATTTTTGTAAGCTTATTTTTGGACAACATCTTAAGTGCCTGTTCAATCCATTTCCTTATTTTTATTTTAAATTTAGTGGTCTATCTTTTCATTATGGATTTGTACTTATTTTCATGTATTTTTGAGTCTTCAGTTGATTACTTGAATTGCAAATAGCTTCTTCAAATCTATGGATTGCCATTTACTCTTTCAAAATTGTCTTTTGATGAACAGAATTTAATTTCACTAAAGTCGAATTTATCAGTCTTTTCCTTCATAGTAAATAATTATTCTGTTCTATTGAGGAAATAGTAACCTATTGAAAAGTCACTCTTTGTAATATTGCAGAAAATTTATTATTTCAGCTTTCATATTTTGATTTATGATCCATGTAGAACTGATTTGGTTTATGGCATGAATTAGAAATTCTCTTTTCTTTCATATGGTAAAATTATTATAGTACAATTTATTAAGAAAGCCATCATATTCTTTTGCATTGAAGCTATTTGTTAATGTAGTTCAAGGGATTTGGCATTTTAAAGTTGCAGATTTTTTTTTAATCCCATGTATTTCAGATTACAGAGCCTGAGCAGAGTGTGACTCCACCACACTCATCTTTTCTTCTATTTTTTTTTTATAATTTAAAAATTATAGTTATTTTAGTTGTATCTGGTTTCTGTTTGGGTCTTTCTGGGCCTACCCCTCAAACCCCCTCTCCCCATCTTCTTTGCTGGCATGCTTGGTAAAGATTTTTGGTTGCTCTATGTGAATGGTTGTGACATTTCTAGACAATATTATCTTCTTCCAGAGAACACTTTATTATTTCTCCATAAGCAGATAGTGCACACTTAAATTACCTTGCTCCACCAATTACTATGAATGCTTGCAGCTTTAAGTTTTTGAAGGTTATTCTATTTATGTGCCCTTTCTCTTAGCGCATAACCCTATAGGAGGATGAACCATTTTCCTGGGGTGATTTCAGGGCCTGACTTCCTTTTTAGGTCGTTGGCTGTATCAATTTTTGTCCCAGAATTCTGAGACTGCCAAAATATTAGCATAGCTTTTGCCCTCAGCAGCTGTTTTTCTTTGTTTTGACCTTTTACTCCAGGCATATCCAACCTAAGAACTGGTAAATGTCTTTGTAAGGATTGTATACAGAAGGCCTGGATCAACTCCCATGGTTCCATTTCTCTGCCATTCTGGCCTTTTAATTCTGGGTTGCTCTGGTATCCATGAATTTCAATATCTATTACACCAGCTCAGTGGAAACCACACAAACTTCAGATCTTACTCAAATCAAGCTCGACAACCTGAAGGTAAATAGCCTTAAGGGGAAAAAAATGCTTTGAATCCAACTTTGATGCACTTTATAGGATATTTACTTTCAAGTTCTGGTATTTTAGTTGCTTTCTGATATTTTCAGTCAGTGTTTTTAATTCACTTGTTAGTCTCATAACTTATAAATGTTTTGCAGTTGTTTTCAATGAGTGATTATGATGGGGTTGCTCATCATAGCTAGGAATGGAACTCAAGATTCATTTTTACCAAGTTTTATGGATGGTGAAAAAGAGGTAACCAAATAATAATAATAATAATAATAATAATAATAAAATGCATGTCTTTTGATTCCCCAACACTCTTAAGTGGTAGATTTGCAAAAATTTCTGGGTGACAACAAGTCAACAAGTTCCCCTGACATGGTGCCATATCAGATTTTCAGCCAGTGAGGGACCCTGGTTCCATCTGCAAAAGGCTCTGAAACTTGTCCCTTGAAGGTTGATGTGGAGGGTTAAGTGTTAAGTTTTTATACCTTCTATTCTTTCATTCTGTACCTTCTTACTTACTCCCATTCCCTCATACTGATTCACTGTTATCATTAAGTATATGTATTTTATATATTTAATATATAATATATTCACTTTCCCTGTTCAAATTACTCTGTGATTTCTGTCTCCTCATTGGACCCTGGCTGATAAAAAAAAATCACATAAGTAAGAGTTATGAGGAAGATTCAGACATAAGTAGCAAGGACATAGCTACTCTAAATATAGTTTAAAGTTCTCCTGGCTCTGAAAAGACTGGTACACAGAGAAGAGAACAAAATATATAGCAGATAGAAATTCAGAACAGGAGTATCAATAATGCAGTCTTGATTCTAAGCCAATGGGATATATGCCTAATTATATTCAGAGTTCTTATTAACTCAGAACTACTCAGAGTTCATCAAATGATATCACAGTTAAGGGTTAGGGTTTATGCAACTTTATATAGGTTAATTAACTGTAGGTCAGGAAGCTGAGTATAAAAAAATAGAAAAATCAATCAAATAAAGTAAATTTTTGTATATGTTGTGAAGGCATGCTATTATGGTAGCTAAGCACCCTAGATTTAGAGAAAAATAGAATCTGAAACCTAGAAGTACTGATTAATGATGGGAATTTGGCAATTTTTAAAGCCTCATGACCCTAAGTTTTTTGATGTGAAACTGGAAAACAAATTTAAGTCTCTTCAGTCATAGCTGTGTAGGGTGTGTGTGTCTTTGTTCACTGATACACCTACATGAAAAAAATGGAAGGGAAATAGGTAGAAACAACAAAAGCCAAAGTGGTGGGTTTTTATTATCATTAGCATCATCATCAGCAGCAGCAGAAGCAACATCAGTATCATCAAATTAATGATAAAAATCAGTGAAAACAGACTATTTCTGAAGGATTTCTGTTCCCAGGGAATATATAATCTCTTGATCTTCCAATTATTTTAGAGTCTGAAAAGTCTGAGCAGAGTTTTTTATTTAGTAGGAATCTACTTGGGGAGATGAGAGGGACGGCAGAGGAGACTTTAAGAAATATTGCTATAATCTGTATTTTTCTCAGTATAGTGATCAGAAAAGCAAGTGAAAACTTTTTAATTTTTGAAAATGTTTTTAAGGTTTTTTTCTTGTTGAAATGCACTTCTCAAATATGACATTGATCAAAAACTAAGTTATTTAAATCCTGAATTATAAGTATCCCAGAACCAGTCAGTACCTTTAACAATAATATCTGTATTTCCTTTTCCTAATACCATGCATAATTAAAACCATTTTGGTAATTGCATTTAGCCTGTTGCTTATAGAATGTGTGTTTGATAGGCACATAGGCAATTTGTTTTTGTTTTTTTATTTACTTTTGAAATACTTTAAGTTGATAGGTTGACATTCTGGATTATACATTTGTATATTGGTGTTTTATGCATTTTGTGAAATGAATCAGTTGCTTTGTTTTCATTCTACTCTGTGATACTGAAGAAATCAAGATCCAAAGTCATCAGGACTTAGAACCAAGAGAGAGGAGGAGAAGTGGGAGGGGCAGAGGGAGAGGAAAAGAGAGAATCTCAAGCCGACTGCGCTGAGATCATGACCTGAGCCAAAATCAGTAGTCCAATTCTTAACCGACTGAGCCACCCAGGTGCTCCCCTAATTTTTCTTTGGAAACATTCTCAGTATAGACTCTCACGGTGAAAATGGATACTCTGGTAAAATGTTTTTAGTCCATTTATTATGCTTTCTTTATAAGGTACCTGAAATCACAGATATTAGAGATAGCCACTCCTACAAATTAGAAAGCTAAAATAATACATAAATACATATAATATGATAAATTCAGTGAATAGGACTTACGAATAGTAAAGTGCCATGTCAATTCACATAATATTCAAGAAAAATGTAAATATAACGTTACTCATACTTAAAAAAACACATATCTAGTCAATATGATGAATAATCGGCTTATAATTGTGTTTATATTTTATAGTCCTACCATACAAATTTAACTGTTAGATAATTGTTGCCAGGAATGAAAATCTCATGCATTTTAATATTAACCTGGAAAAGAAGGCTTAGAGGATTACCTATTTTTTAATTATAATGTTGTCATTTTCTATTAATAGGAGATAATTATGTGATAAGTAAATTACTCTTGGGAGCTAATTTTAATATTTTTATAGTTTACCATTATTGCTGCTTTTATAACAATGACTTGGGTCTTTGAAGATCCCCAAACTGTATTTATTAAGGCAATTTATTATTGTAGAATCCAAGAATGTAGTAACATTAAATAACATATAATTTTTTACATAACTGTACAAGGTTTAGTTTAAAAATGTGAGAATTTGGTACAACAAATAATTACAAAGGAAAACAAATGTAAATTCAACGAAAGACTTCACTTGGTCCATTAAAAGTAAATTAAAACATTAACAGACGATTATCTGAGCTACACTCCTACTCAGCTCAATCCAGCTGCATCTGTGATTCAGACTATTTCAACTGCTTTTAATTAGAAGTTTTTGTGAATATCTCAGAGGTTGCAAATTAAAGAGAACATTAACTAGCAGATTCTGTACTGCTTAAAAAGGAAATATCCTAGGGAGAACTCCAAATAGTGATAAAGAATCTCAGTAGTAATGGAAAGCAATGTATGTATCAGGAAATTAAAAAAAAAGAGAGAGAACTACTAAAGTCTCAGACTTAATGCTATAAAAATAAGATTGCAAAGACATTAGATGACTCTGTCTCCTATGATTAATGGAAATTTGAAAAAACAACTCCACCGTCTCACAAGAAACAGTTTAAACTGTGGTAGTGGTTATAGGGAGGTGATCTGGTTACTCTAATTTTTGATGTATGATACAGGTTTTTTAAATGTACCAAGTTTAGAGCAGATGATATTTTCATGATTTTACTTCTATTCTTCCCCATCTTACATAATAAATCCTATAGCTCAAACTATTTTTGATAATATGAAAAATAAAATCCTGTATTCTTAGAAACTTATGTTATAGAAATTAAAGAGTGGTTCAAGATTTTTTTTTTAATTTTCATTTAAAAAAGACTTTATTTGTAGAGCAGTTTTAGGTTCACAGCAGTATTGAGAGGAAGGTACACGTATTTCCCATATAACTCCTGCTTCCACACATGAATAGCCTCCGCTGTTATCAATAACCCCCACCAGAATGGTATATTTATTACAAATGATAAACCTACATTGGCACAACATTATCATCCAAAGTCTCATGGTTTACCTTAGGGTTCATTCCTGGTGTTATGCATTCTATAGGTTTAGTCAAATTATAATGACAAGCATCTGCCATTATAAGAGCATACAGAATAGTTTCAGTGCCCTAGAGATCCTCTGTGCTTCACCTAATCCTTGGATGGTCAGGGTATCTTGAATTCTGGATATTTTATTGTTGTTGTTGATAGTATAAGGCATTGCTTATGATGATGTCCTGAAACAACAGCAGAGTGCACACAGCACACACTAGAGACACTCCCTGAAGTGCCAGGCCCTGGGCACTACAGGAGGTTTTCTTCATAAGGCCATTACATTCAGGAGGAGGAGACATAACTGGCTTTCCTAACACACAGAAGAAGGCAGAGACAGACAGAAGGAGGAAAAAAATAAAAGGAATTTTCCCAAATGAGAGAACAAGATATTACTATAGCCAGAGATCGAAATGAAACAGATAAAAGTAACATGACTGATGGAGAATTTAAAGCAATTATCATAAAGATACACTCTGGACTTGGAAAAAAAAAATGAAAGTCATCAGTGAGACCCTTACCACAGAGATAAAAAGGTTAAAAAAAAGTAATCAGAGATGAAGAGTGCAATAAACGAGAACATTTCTCTTTCACCATTCATAAAAATAAACTCAAAATGGATTAAAGCCCTAAATGTGAGATGTGAAACCATAAAAGTCCTTAAAGAAAGCACAAGCAGTAATTTCTCTGACACTGATCTATCTTAGCACCTTGTTTTTTTATTTTTTTATTTATTTTTTTATTTTTTATTTTTTAAGATTTTATTTATTTATTCGACAGAGATAGAGACAGCCAGCGAGAGAGAGGGAACACAAGCAGGGGGAGTGGGAGAGGAAGAAGCAGGCTCATAGCAGAAGAGCCTGATGTGGGGCTCGATCCCAGATCGCCGGGATCACGCCCTGAGCCGAAGGCAGACGCTTAACCGCTGTGCCACCCAGGCGCCCCAGCACCTTGTTTTTTTAGACAGGTCTGATGAGGCAAGGGAAACAAAGGCAAAAGTAAACTATTGGGACTACTTCAAAATAGAAAGTTTCTGGGGGCGCCTGGGTAGCGCAGTTGTTAAGCGTCTGCCTTCGGCTCAGGGCGTGATCCCGGCGTTCCGGGATGGAGTCCCACATCGGGCTCCTCCGCTGGGAGCCTGCTTCTTCCTCTCCCACTCCCCCTGCTTGTGTTCCCTCTCTCGCTGGCTGTCTCTCTGTCACATAAATAAATAAAATATTAAAAAAAAACAAAACAAAGCAGAAAGTTTCTGCCCAGCTACAGGAAACAATCAACAAAACTAAAAGGCAACCTACTGAAGACAGAAGATATTCATAAATGACATGTCTGATAAAGGGTTAGTATCCAAAATACATAAAAAAAAACTTATAAAACAACACCCAAAAATGAATAATCCAATTAAAAAATGGATGGATGATGTGAATAGACATTTTTCCAAAGAATATATACAGATGGCTAACAGACACATGAAAAGATGCTTAACACCACTGATCATCAGGGAAATGCAAATGAAAACTACAATGAGATATCACCTCACACCTGTCAGAATAGCTAAAATCAACAACACAAAAAACAAAACAGGTGTTGGCTAGAATATGGAAAAAGGGGAACCCTCTTGCTCTCTTTGTGAGAATGCAAACTGAGGCAGCCTCTATGGAAAACAGTATGGTGGGTCCTCAAAGAGTTAAAAATAGAACAACCCTGTAATCCAGCAATCACACTGCTGGGAATTGATCCAAAAAATACAAAAATAATAATTCAAAGGGATACATGCGCCCGGATGTTTACAGCAGCATTGTTTTCAACAAATTATGAAAATAGGCCAAGTATCCATGGATTGATGAATGGATACAGAGGGTGGGGTATATATATATATATACACAATGGAATAGTATTCAGCAATAACAAAGAATGAAATCTTGCCATTTGCAATAACCTGGGGTGGACCTAGAGAGTATTATGCTAAGTAAAATACCATGATTTCACTCATATGTGGAATTTAAGAAATAAAATGAGCAAAGAGGAAAAAAAGCATAAAACGAGGCAAACCATGAAACAGACTCTTGACTATAGAGAACAAACTGATGGTTACCAGAGGTGAGGTGGGTGCAAGGATGGATTAAATAGGTGATGGGGATTAAGGAGGGCACTTGAGCTGAGCACAGGGTGAAGTATGGAATTGTTGTATCACTGTATTGTACACCTGAAACTAATGTTATAATGTATGTTCACATACTGGAATTTAAATACAAACTTAAAAAAAGAATAAAATGTAAACAATTAAGAAATAGAAACAAATCAGGACTTTCATAAACCATATGTTAAAAGTAAATAAATGCATAGATATGTAGCAGCTGAGCCATTATTGAACAATTCTAAAAGGAAAAATTAATAAAACCTGGGATGGTTTTCCTTTTTGTTATTTCTATATGATGATTTATAAAGCCAAATTAGTTTTACCTCATTATTGAAAACCATGGTGGCTCAACATATATCCTCATATATCTCTCAAATATTAGCTATGCACAAATACCATGCTAGGTGTTGACTGTAGAAAGATAAAGATGACCTGTTCCTCACATTTAGAGGTCATGTAGTTTATAGACAATCTTGTATAATTCCATTACTGCGTCTTAGAAGGCATAAGTCATATGTGCTTATTGTTACAATAAAGATTTTTATATTTATTCTCCTTTAATGCACATATAAATTTCATTAGTAATATAAATCATATAAATATAATATAAATTAAACCTCAAAATTATGTTAATGTTATTTAAGACAGTGTTACTTTTAATTTTTTAAATTTTTAAAAAAGATTTTTATTTATTTATTTTGAGAGAAGAGAGCAAGAAGAGAGCAGAAGCAGGGGAGAGTGGCAGAAGGAGAGGGAGAAACAGTTTCCCCAAGCAAGGAGCCAGACATGGGCCTCCATCCCAGGACCCTGGGATCATGACCCGAGCCAAAGGAAGACACTTAACCTACTGACCCACCCAGGCGCCGCATTTTATTTTATTTTTTAAATATTTTATTTATTTGTCAGAAAGAGAGAGAGAGCACAAGTAGGGAAAGTGGCAGGCAGAGGGAAAAGCAGGCTGTCTGCTGAGCAAGGAGCCAGATGTGGGACTTGATCCCAGGAGCCTGGGATCATGACCTGAGTTGAAAGGCAGATGCTTGGCCAACTGAGCCACCCAGGCATCCCGACAGTGCTACTACTTTTTAGAAAACAATCTACAATGTATAATAAATACATATAATAAATATTGAAAATACCATATGAGAAATATAATGGTTCCACCCAAAGTGCCTAAATTATCTTTAAGGAAGAGCATAGGTCTCTGATGGTTCTAATGACTTAAGCTTGCATTGAAAAATATGAAAAGGGAAAGTTTAAAAAAATATTCAAATTAAAAACACACAGTGTACCCACATCTCCCATCCCCCATCTTCTACCTCTGGCAACCACCCAACCACCAATCTGTTCTCTATATCTATGAGCTTGGTGCTTGTTTTTTTATATTCCACATATAGGAGAGGTTATACAGTATTAGTGTTTCTCTGATTTATTTCACTTACCATAATTCCCTCAACTTGCATTCATGTTGTTGCAAATAGGAAGATGTATTCTTTTTTAGTGGCTGAATAATATTCCGTTGTGTTTGTGTGTATATCATGTATGCATATGTGTATATACATATCCTGAATATATGTATATGCACCATGTGTTTATGAATCATGTGTTTGTTTATGCACTGTGTATATGTATACATACTGTGTGTGTAGATATAAACATATATATATATATATCATACAATCATGGTGTATATACATACATGTATATGGTTACACACATATACATACATATGTGTATGTGTACACACCATGATTTTTTAATCCATTCATCCATTGATGGATACTAAAGTTGTTTACATATCATGGCTATTGTAAATAGTGCTGCACTGAGCATGGGGTACATATTTCTTTTCTAATAAGTGTTTTCATTTTCTTTGAGTAGATACCCAGAAGTGGAATTATTGGAACATTTGCTAGTTCAATTTTGTTTAATTGAAGCATAATTAATCTACAGTGTTACATTAGTTTCATGTGTATAGTATAATGATTCAGCAATTCTGTACATTTCTCAGTGTTCATCAAGATAAGTGTACTCTTGATCTCTTTTATTTCCAAGGTGATGGTCTTTCTCATTCAAACTTGCCCTGGCTCTTGGTTTTCTTTCAAATCTTTCTGCCTAGGTTGCCTTATTTTTTCTTGACGTGCCCCCATTGTTGAGAGTGTGCCAAGACCTGTTAGTGATTCAAGGGAAGGAATCTCTTTTAGCTCCTAGATTCAAGCTGACTGGAAGCCAGACCTTCAGGCATCAGCTTTTAATAGTATGCAAATATATACAGAGAGTGCAAGTATAAGTCCCACTGGCCACCAAAGCCGGGCAATCTGGAGATACATGCCTGGCTAGCAGTAACAGAAATCTGGGCTCTAGATGAGTGTATAAGCTCTTTCCTGGGTGATATTGGTGAGCAGGAGCAAGGCAGAGGGAGCATGTTAAGGTGGCATCTTTAGCCTATGCTCCTTGAAAGCAACTCTGGGGGCCAGTAAGTGTGTGCCAAACGTGAAGCTTACCTATCAGGCCAAAGCTCTAGGACAAGCAAAGAGGCCTCTTTCCAGAAAGTCTTGGGAGCATGCCAGTCTACTGCCTGTACAGTGCCCTGAGGGTGGTAGCATGCCAAGAATTCTACCTGTGATTGCCACACTCCTAAGGGACCCAGGAATGCCAGCCTCCATGGCTACAGTTCCAGGAGATCAGGGGGTGTCCCATGGGTAGCAGTTGCCCAAACCAAGGCACTGCAGGCATGTAAATCTCCCTCCTAGAAATACTGGCCCTCTTGAACATAGCAGATAGTAAGCATGTGGATAATGCCTGACTTGCAGGTTCTCTGGAAAGATTACAGTCTGCCCCAAGATGCTTGTTTAATCAGAAGCCTGCCCCTTAGGCTGTAGTCATGATGCAGTCAAAAGGCTAATAGGCCTTTTCTACAGAAAGACTGAGCACCTAGCTGTTGACTCTTGTGCCCTGGGGGTGGTAGATGTTAAAGAACTCTTTCTCCATTGTTACAGTCCTGTGGGACCCACAAGCCTAAGCCCCACTGGCCACCAGAGCCAGGCAATGTAGAGGTATCTCCTGGTAGCAGCTGTAAAACTTGGGGAGCCAGGCAGTGGTCTGAGCTCCTTCCTGGGTGACATGGATTATTATAGTCTCACGAAACCAGCAATGCTACCTCACCTGGGTTTTGAGACCAAGTGATCAAGAGGAGTCCTCTAGGAGGCACCACAAAAGTCAGGGTGTCCAATGTGTGTAAAAGCTTCCTCCCGGAGCTGCTGGTACTCTGGAGCATGGCAAAAGGAGAGCATGAAGATGGTGCCTGGCACTCTTCATCCTGGGAGATGGTTCCAGCAGGCTCTGAGATGTTATCTGTTCAATTTGATGCCTGCTACTCAAGCCAATGCTTTAATGTAAGCAGGTGAGTTTCTTTCACTTTAAGTCTGGGTGTGATTGGCTGCCTCTGAGCTGGACCATGGGGTGGGTGAGTTCAAGTATGTGAGCCCTGTAAGAGCAGTTTCTTACATTACTGCAGTCGTGGGTCTCAGATTGTGAGCCTCATTGGTTTTCGAAGTTAGTTAGATGTTTTGGAATTGCTGATGTGGGATTCAAACTCTTCGTTCTTCAGGGTGAAACTCTTGGTTTTGAGTTACCTGCCAGTTGTTGCACCTGAGGTTGGGTTTATGGCAAGATTGTGTCCCTGCCCCTCCTACCCACTTTGGCATGGTTTTCTTCTCATTTACTTGATGTGTAGGAGTCGTCACTCAGCCACTTTTCAGGTTTTTTAAAGAGGAAACTTTTCAATATGTAGCTATACATAACTATAGACTCAGCATGGAGGGAGGTGAGTTCAGGATCTTCTTACACAGCCACCTTGAACTGGAAATTCCTTAAACCAAATATACAGTTTGTTCTTTGTGGTAATTTAAGGCAAGGTGAGAGTAAAATCTGATTATTTCCTCACTGAAAATTTTTGGATATACCTTTGAACTCCATTCATGCTCTATGCCCATTTCCCTTTAGTCTAGTTATCTACTCATTCATTCAACAGATATTTATGAAGTGTAAGAATTGGATATACATCAGTTAAAAAATGTTATATATATGGTAAAATGTTCTTCCCTTGTGAACAAGCATATCAGTAAGGGGATATAGATTGTGATTAATTCTTATAGTGTGTTATTAAGTCACAAATGCTACAATGTTAGAATGGGGTGAAGGAGTAGGAGATGTGAGAGAAAGGGCAGAAAACAGTTTTTAAAAATAGTCATACTAATGCTTACCTACCCAGAGCAAAGAAAGGGAAAGAATAGAGGTCAGAGGTAATGGTGGTAGTGGGAAGAGCAGTCAGTTCTTTGTAGATCATTATAACGACTATAAGTTTCCATAAAATAAAATAAAGAGTCCTTGGAGGATGGCAGGAAATAAGTGATAAAATTCAAAATTAATGATCAAATTTAATTTAATTCTCTGTGTTGAGAAGAGATGAAGGTAAGTGTATAAGCACCAAGATCAGTTAAGAAGCAATTTAGTACTCCAGTGAAGGAAGATGAGAACTTGGATAAGGTGGTGAGAAGTGACCAGGTTCTGGATACATGTTGAATTCAAGAGTTCCTATGGATTGGATGTCAGTGTGAGAGATATAGATCCATTAGGTCTGGATAGGAACATCAGATGCTTTATTTTGCACAAGTTAAGTTCATATAACTATAAAATATCCAAGTGGAAATAGCAAGTAGTCGGATGAAGGTACCAGTTTGGAGTAGAGGGGAAATATCGAGATGGGAAGATTCCCAAGAATTTGGGGAGTGCTTAACAGATGTCTTTCATATGTTCATGAAGAACTCCAGTCAGTCACCAGATTGCACTTAAAATTTCCTATTCTTCTCTTGCTCTTCCTCACACCTGCACTTTTGGGGTATCTCTAGTATTTCTCCTAGGTTTTGCTGTCCTGGTAGGCACTGTTGCTTCCAAAGAGTAGTGCTTTTCTGAGGGGCACAATTATCTATCATTTTAACTGCTAAGTGCAAGCCTCTATGATAGTCATGAAGTACAATCTTCTATTGCAAAGTGAGGGAATGACACTTTCTCTTTGTGTGTGTGTGTGTGTGTGTGTGTGTGTGTGTGTGTGTGTTTGAGAGATGATTTTACATAAAATATTTCTTTAACAATGAAAATGTATTCCATTAAAATTAGGAATAAAATATTTAATACTCACATTTACATCAAACTATAAAGATTGACTGCCAGCAGTCAAATCTCCTAAAGGGGATTAAAATGAGGTGTTTCACATAAGATTTTGTTGGGAAAGAAATGTTTCATGGACAAAATCACAATAAGTATAAGCTATTGATACTAGTATTCTTATTTTCTTTATTACTGAAATAATTTGACCTGCTAAATAACCAAAGATACTCTCAAATGGGCACAGTATTTTCTTATCTTCAACAAATTTAAATTCTGCACTAATTCATTAATATAACTATAATGCTTATAATAAGAATGTAATAGAAGATTATTTAAAATAAATACAATGAAATAAAAGATGGTTTAAAATGATTACAACGGATATGAAAGAATGCTGAGTAGATGTTAATGGATCACCAATAGTCTTCTTGAATGTACTCAACTGATTCAAATATGGACTAAGAGGAGCAAGAAATTGGCAGATGTCAGGATACGCTACCCACCCTTTTCTGTTTCTGAGACCATATTTGGTCCAAGTTAAATTGACCTGCTTTAGAAGTCATAGATCCCCCACTTACTGCTTTGGGCCTTCCTTATTTGCAAAATAGGGATTAATAACTCTTTTAGGGCTTTAATGAGAATGAAATAATTACATATGGTATTTAGAATAGTGTGTGCCATATAGTGAGATACTTTCTAGAATTAGTTTACCTTCATTGTGATATAGACATTCAAATTGAATTCATTCATTTCTTATAAGATTAAATGAACTAATTCAGGTTTATTATTTTTAAAGATAGAGATTTTTTTTAATAAGAATCAAATCTTTTGTGGACATTTAAAACTGTATTTGTAACAGAATATAATTGATTTAACCATGTAAATGATTTAAGGGTAAAATAAGTTTTATATATGTATTATCAAAATAATAAAATATAAAATATAATTTATATGTTAATGTAAAGTGTATAATATAAATAAATATATTATATATGTATAAATTATATATATTTTTTGATTGGAGATGATATTTTGTTAGTTTTTAAAATTGACTCTATATTTGTAGGTTAATGTGTGTGTATTTTTCTTTGTAATTTGAAATAACTTCAAGCTTACAGAATAGTGAGAATTGTTAAAGGAACTTTTTAAAAAAATATTTTTATTTATTTATTTGAGAGAGAGTGAGAGCAAGAGAGATCACAGATGGAGAGGGAGAGGAAGAAGCAGACTCCCTGCTGAGTAGGGCACCCAATGCAGGGCTGAATTGCAGGACCCTGATAATGACCTGAGCCGAAGGCAGATGCTTAACTGGCTGAGCCACCCAAGTGCCCCTAAAAGTAACTTTTTATTTTCCTTAACCATTTGGGAATAAGTTGCTGACCTATGGCCATCTAAAATAATGAAAAATAACATTGATAAATAAATTAATATCAAATATATCAAATACTTAAACTTCATCAAGTTTTGCTGACTGTCCCAATAAAGTCCTTTAGGCAAAAATGATTCAATCAAGGATAGCATGTTGAATTTATTTTTCATGTCTCATTAGTCTCCGGTTACTCAAAAAAAAAATTAGTGAATATGTCCCTTTATGTATACAAAATACACTTGAGTTATTATTTATAGGAATTGCTATTAGGTTCTAGAACGGGACTGAAAAGTACAGATTAACAAACCAGCAGGGACACATTCTCTCACAAACCCATATGTTGAAATAAAATTGTTTAAATATTCATTAATATTAATATTCAGAGTACTATGAAATAACAGTGGTTGAGGGAAAAAAGTGAAATAGAAAAGCATTTAATAATAATAATAATACAAAGAAAAATACTTAAGTAGTATTCATCTAATTTTCAAAAGTAGGTGAATATTAATTTTGAAAATCGAGTTAGATTTATAAAAAAAATAATGATAACTAGTAAAATGCAAAACTGCTCCCTCAAATGTTCACAGTGAATCTGGGGAATACAAGAATGTTATCTAAGAAACAGTAACTTTCCAGTGATTTTGGAGGATTTTTACTGCTTCAAATGACTGTTATATAAGCAATTTTTTAGAATATGTGAAATTTAAGTCATTGATATCATTTTCGTCTGACATTTTTTACTGTATAGAAATAGCCTTAATGTACCTTCCATTACCCGATGAATCATGAATCCAAGTGTGTTAGATAAGTAAATGTAGCAAAAACTGGAAGTTTTTTGAGTCTCCAGGGTTTCTCATTTGTACAGTCTATTATTGGCAGATCTAAGCAAAACCATCCCTTCCTAGAAATGGTATAGTTTCTGTACTAAAACAGACTTGATGACTTCATACAGAAAGGTTCATGTACTTTAATTGTATGAATATGTGTTTGAAGAAAACCTCAACCAAATTAGTTAATGAACTTAGTTTTATTTGGGAAATTAAGCTAAAGTTTATCTTCCAATATTTTACAGATCTTAGTTACCATTTTGAAGTGTCATCTGTTTAGGATTTAGACAATTTTTAATATATGGCATATAATATTTTATTCTCAAATTCTAGCAGGACTATTTTGTTCATAAGATGAAGGGTAAGTTTATGAAATTCTTATATTTCATGTACAGTATTGGCTCTTTTTCTGTATCGGCTTCTTTATTAAAAATGTAGTCTTGGGGGTGCCTGGGTGGCTCAGTCGGTTGAGTGTCTACTTTTGGCTCAGGTCATGATCCTGGGATCCCGGACGACCTGGGTAGAGCCGGGAGCCTGCTTCTCCCTCCCCTCTGCCTGCCACTCCCCCTGCTTGTGAGTGCTTGCTCTCTCTCTCTCTCTCTCTCTCTGTCAAATAGATAAATAAAATCTTTGAAAAAAAATGTAGTCTGTTAAAAAACTGTGGCATATTAAAATTTTTAAGAATTTATTTGAAAAAAACACTCTAATTTGGCAGTGGTTCCAAACCTGAAGTTTCAGGTTAGGAGCGTTCCTCCAGCAGGAGCTAAGGGGAAGACATATAGAGAGAAAATGCCAAAGCAAAGAAAGACATTTTTGATTGACTATAGCTTAAAGCCTAATTTGTTATTTGTCATTGGTTGTCCTTAGTGTTTTGATTTCATAACCTTGAGGCATATAAGACTTGAGGTATATAGACTTAGATTTGGTTTGCTTACATAGGCTACCATGACAGCAAACCCACCTTAGCCTAATTAGTCTCCTGGTTTAATTAATTTAACAAGTCTAATATTTTAGTCACCTTGGCATTCAACATTCAGTGTAATAAATTATGGGTCTAAGAGTTATTCATTTAGAGAATTTGAATTTTAGAGGGTTTTGACAACTATCCATATAACAACCTGAAATTCCTGTTAATTCTTCTTCCTTATTCAAAATGAGTAAAACCAGACCAGTATTTTTTTTTTAATTTTATTTTTTTTAGTTTCCATATGATGAGATACCAGGTTTTACATTATTGGCGTTCCCTGAAATCTGAAGAATAAGAAATGCCTTGTAGTTTAAATACCTGTTACTACTGGGTAGATGAAGTTGTACAAAAGGTAAAAATAAAAGAATTTGGTTATTTGACTAAAATTGTTTGTAAAATAGGTATACCAACAAAATTATTCATTTGCTATATTCCAAAATACAAGAATAAAGAAAAGTCTGAACATTAATATTAATATTACTCTAACAATATTTTTGTAGGTCTTTCTTATAGTATATACCACAAGAGATATACAACCAAATTACTATATTTTGAAATCATGATCTCCATATGATTATGCCACCAACTAACCACAGAGATTTTTTTTATATTTCATTTTTAGAGATTGCTTTGATATTTAACTTGTATAATTATAAAAATGTACATGGTTCTAAAGTCCAGTGTGCAAAACAAGATTTCCATGAACGTCTTCCTTTGTAGATTTATCAGTATTTCTTTGGGGCAGATACCTAGAGGTAACATTTGTGGATCACATATAATGCATATAATTTCTGGCAGATACTGCAAAATCTCCCTCCATACTTTTGTATCACTTTTCATTCTCATCAGAAATGTGTGGCATGGCCTGATCCCCAAAGGCCTTGTCAGTAGAGTACACTTTCACATATTTGTATTGTATTGATAGAGGAAAAAATGGTAATTTGTACCTTAGTGATTTTGGTTGATATAACAGAGTATAATAGACTGGGTGGCTTAAACAAAACAACAGCAACAACAACAAAAATTCTCTCATAGTTCTGGAGACGGGGAAATCTAAGATCAAAGTACCAGGCTATTGGGTTCCTTGTGAGAGCCTCTCTTAACTGCTTTGCAGAAGCATGCCTTCTTAACTGTATCCTCACCTAGTGGAAAGAAGAAAATCTTTTTCATCCTCTTTTTTATAAAGGCATTAACCCCATCAAGAAGACCCAGTCTGATGACCTAATCTAACCCTAATTACCTCCCAAAGGCCCACCTACTAATACCATGTCATCAAGGATTATGTTTCAACATATGGATTTTGGGGGGACACAAACAGGCAGTCTACAACCTTCTGTGTAGCTTTAATTTGCAATGTACTTATTATGAGAGGGGATGAACATTTTTCATAGGGCTTTTTGATATTTATTTTGTCCTGTGAATTATCTAGGCTGATTTTATATCATTTTATTGGTCTTTCCCCCTCTGTTTTTGAAAATGTTTATATATTTATGGGTATTAACCCTTTGTCTGTGAAATAAGTTGAAATTGTTTTTCCAGTTTGTCATTTGTCTTTTACTTATGGTATTTTATTTTGCCACATTGTTTATTACTTTTTAAGCCAACATAAAAATAAAATGGCTTGGGGTGCCTGGTTGGCACAGTCGGTTGGGTGACTGACTCTTGGTTTCTGTTCAGGTCTCGAGGTCATGGGATCGGGTCAGGATCTGGCTCCAAGCTCAGTGCAGGCAGAATTCTGCTTAAAAGACTCTCCCTTGGCCCCTCCCCTGACCCAAATAAAAATAAATAAATCTTGAAAAAGATAAAATAAAATGGCTTAATCCTCACCATGTAAACCACATAATTACCATATTTTCTAATTTTATTTCAGTGGTTTTCAATATGAACGGAAAGCTTTTAAGGCTACGGTCAGGTAATAAATACCCTATTCCAGTTGGAAAAGCCTCATTGCATGATAGACTTTCTCGCTGGTGCCCATGGGAAATTAAGTTAAGCAGATATTTTTCAAAAATAGGCATAGGTTGGATTGTTCAGATGAAACTATCTCCCAAGGGTTGAAATAAAATATCCTCACTAGTATTTGTTAAGACTCTCACACTGTCACCTAGGAGAGGAGACAAGGGACTGAACAGTAGGGTAGTATGAGGCAGAATCATTTTTTAAAAACAGTTTATTTTTTAATACTCTAAAAGAAAAGATGACACTTGATATTTATTTCAGAATCAGTGCTTTCATAGTCACATAATGTCCTCTTTATCATCTGAAATTTAAAATGGGACTTCTAAAGTAGATGTGCTTCTAATGCAGCATGACAGGTGTCATACTAGTGAGTTCTATGGTATGTCTTGATTTCACTGAGTTGAAAATGACAACTTTTAAGTTCAAGGATATGCATCAACACTCCATGTTTTAAAATAGTTTATCTTTATTATTTTGCAACTAATTGTAAAATCTGGCATTTTTAGAATGACACATTTTGAGCATGAATTTGATACAAAACCTGTATAATAGCAGCATGAGAAATGGTTGACTTTTATTGAATTCTAGTCACTATGTTAAACAAATTAAGCATGCTGCTTAATTTCATCCTTACAGAAATAATGGGTGGCAGGCATAATTAATTATCCCCATTTTACAAATGGGAAAACTAAGGTTATTAAGAGGTAAAATTACGTATTATCAGTATTACATAACTAATGAATGACCATTTGAAAATCAGCCACAGCTATCCCTAAGGGTCATGCCCTGAACTCCTAAATTTCAATTGTTTCTACTTTATTTGAAAAAGTAATTGATGAGTTTAATAATGAAGCAATACCTACTACCTTGATAATGACCCAAAGATATCTCTTCTTAATTTCATCACAATCTGACTCAGTAGAGTGTTCTACACCAGGCGTAATAAAAAAAGACAGTGGTTTGACAGGTGTGGACAGACATGGACTGAGAAACTTTCCTTGCTTCTGAAAAGGGCCAGGTGTCAGGGGGCCTGCCCCAGTTACAGGTAATAAGAGAAATCTGAGGCAGGCATATTGAGCTTGTCACACAACAGAAAAAAAACAAAAGAAACAACTAGAGAATTGACTGAAGCATTATGACATATTCTCCAGAAGAAATTATTTCATACTATAGAAATACATACTTATATAGAAATATTTTATAAGTAATTAAGTTGCTGACATGTGAATTTATATTGATATAATAAATATATTTTGTATTACATAAATATTAATGTATAATTTTATCAATCAGAAGACTGACTGTAATTCAGATTTATAAGAGAATTTTTTAATAGTTTGGAGGAAATACAAGCCAGCCTTTCAGAACATGGATCAACTATGAAATCAAGCATTGCATGAAATGCTATGCCTCAGACATGAAAATCAGGGTGTATGAAAGGCAGAAGGGCATCAATTATGGAGCTAAAGCACTGTTTCAGCAAAAGGTTTATAATGAAAATCTTGCTGAGTCTATATATTTTAAAAGAACTGAAGAACATAATGGGTTTTGACCACAGGAAAAGTCAACATCTGACTTATAACACCTTGGTGGCAATTTGAAGCAAGATAAGCAAGGGAGTTGACTGATACTCAAACTGATAAGGGCAAAAAAATGTTGTCCTTTTTTTTCCCCCTCAAATTCTCAAATTGTAACACTACATCTGGTTCAGAATACACCCTCTGCAAATATTTTTGAATAAATTATTGTCTCAACTGGACACACCTTTCACCAAGGGCTATGGTGAATTAAAGGAGAGAATATAGCTATGAAACGAAAAGAACTAATTCAAGGCAGATACTAATATTTACTTACTTCAGAGCAGTCAAAACATTGTATTATATATCTAAGCTTCTTCACGCAAAATAATACCTACCTTGCATTGATCTGAGGATTGAATGGAAAAACCTTAAGAGAATACATAATTACAAAAATACCAATTCCTCTTTAAGTCATCAAAAAAAAAAAAACCCTCTATTTTTATATTGTATTGTATTTTATATTGTATTGGAGTCAGGGCTTCTTTTGGCCTCTTTAATATCACTGGTCTTTGTCCCTATCTGTCATGCTCTTTTTTTTTTTTTAAAGATTTTATTTATTTATTTGACAGAGATAGAGACAGCCAGCGAGAGAGGGAACACAAGCAGGGGGAGTGGGAGAGGAAGAAGCAGGCTCATAGCGGAGGAGCCTGATGTGGGGCTCGATCGCATAACGCCGGGATCACGCCCTGAGCCGAAGGCAGACGCTTAACTGCTGTGCCACCCAGGCGCCCCTTCTCATGCTCTTTTATGTTTTCTTTTTTTCTGGGGAAAAAAATGTGTTAATCTGAAATATTCCTTTTCCACTTCATTGACCCCATATTGCTATAGAAAACATTTTAAGTTAAATATAAAGAACTACTTTGACTTTATTAGAATGAGTAAAATATCTTGAATAATGTGTTACTTGTGACATTACTGAAATTATCAAATTCTTTATCATATCAATGATGTGACTTTTGAAAATAGGGACAGTTTATTGTTAGTTTAGATTGGTACTATGGTCTGAATGTTGGTGTCCCTCCCAAAATTCAGGTTGAAATCCTAGCCCCCAGAGATGATGGCATTAGTAGATGGGGCCTTTGGGAGACAGGGTTAGGCCAAGGGAGTAGAGCCCTTATGAATTTTGGTGGTCTTGTACAAGAGATCCCACAGAGCTCCCTAGGCGTTTCCACCATGTTAAGGATACAAAGAAGTCGGCAGCATGGGAAAGGGCCCTCACCTGACCATGCCAGCACATTGATGTCAGACTTCTCAGCCCCCAGAACCTGTGAGAAATACATTTCTGTTATTTGAAAGCTACTCGGTCTGTGGTATTTTGTTATTGCATCCCAGATAGATTAAGATAACTAGCAATTCCAATTATCCTAATATTTGGCACTTAAAGTAATAAATCTCAGAAAAGGCCCTAGCTTTCTCCTTATTGCTCATTAAAAAATTAAAATAAAAAGATGGGGGTGCCTGGGTTGCTCAGTGTGTGAAGTGTCTGACTTGATTTCAGGGTCCTCAGATCCAGCCTCTTGAGATGGGCTCCCCACTCAGCAGGGAGTCTGCTTGTCTCTTTCCCTCTCCCTCTGCCCCTTCCCCTGCTCATGTGCACTCTCTTTCTTTCTCTCAAATAAATAAAATCTTAAAAACATAAACAAAAAACATGGTAATGGAAAAAGCCTTGAAATTGTCAATTTGACTTGGTCATTTGACTTTAGCTTACTTAGATCCACATCTTTAATTGAATAAAAAGCCACTGCATAATTTAGACTTCTGTTCTTCTAAATAACAAGTGTAGTAAGTTTTTAAGGAATTTATAATTGGATAAATACATCTCTTCAGTTAACACTACAGATTTTCCCTGTCTAATGATTCAGTCTCCATTCAAGACAGAATAATGAAAGATTCTTATTCCAAAATGCATTGTTATTTTGGATTTTTGCTTAAAATGGAGTAAAATGTAAAGTGTTATCATTTTTAATCACTCTAGTGCCTGTAAACATTAATAAAGACTAGAACTTTCACCTATTTGCATTTCTAATTATCTAATGCTTCATTTCTGCTGAGGACTATATTGTTTTATAACTTATGTGCTACTTTTACAGAATTCAGTTTTCAAACTTCATTGATTTGCATATATTTCCATAACTTGAATAATTTATCATAATCTATATTTTTCTGTTCCTTTTTTGCTAGTTGTACATAATATCAAATGTTGAGTTAAGCATTTCTACCTAAATAATAATTCTTGTTTAAGAATAGTATTACAATTTATATTTGTGTGAATTATCTATAATCTGTAATGGGTTCCATGATAAGTAAAAATTAAATAGTTTTGTATTCATGATTTACTAGGCTTTCTCTCATCTAGACTGTGATATTACACACTTTGGTTATGGCAATAACAATAGTTCTTAAAATGACTTAACATTCTCTTATTGTTCTCAGCTGTTTTAGCTGTAATTAGTGCATTCATTTATTTCCCATTCCTACTTCCCAAAAGTGAAAACCTTCTTTCAATCTTAATTTTAAAATGTAGATCTTCACAAAATGGTGACTTTAAATGTTAACACTGCAAGTAACAAAATTCTGAAACTCAAAGTTGCTTATGCTGTTAGAATAATTTTTATCTCACAGGAGAAATCCACAGTCATGGTAAGTGCCAGGTATGGTGCAACATAGCTTCTTCTTTTTCTTAATAGGTATACCCTTCATCCAAATTGTCCATGCCTCTGCAGCTCTGAGTGGTATTTCTCAATGACAACCATCATATAGCCACTTACATCTGTCAGTGATTCTTTTTGGAACCTCAAAATGTTCCAACATTTCATATATATCCATCTCTCTATTTGATAGAACTTTCAGATATCGATTGAGGAAAGAAGCCAGCTACATGTGTTTTTGCCCCCCTCTTTTTTTAAAGAAAGTGGGATATTCTAATATTGATTTGAAGATAGTAGTGGTTTATGAATTCTGCCCATTCATAAGAAATTTTTATCTCTACCTCTTTGTAGGAACTTTTATTTTGCTAAATAGAGGTTGATTAGTAATTTTGATTAGTTTTCTGTGATAATTTTACATAACCTCTCAAGATTATATTTTAAGATGCAGTGTTTTTCTGTTATAATTTTTCCTATTAAAGTACTAAATATTCAGCTGTGTGGATGGATCTTAATTTATTATGCTAGTACTCTGTGAATTAATATTAAAGTTGTGTTCAATATTATTAGAAACCATGATCCAATTAATATTTGTGTATGTGTGCAAGATTCTGTTGTACAAGTTCTGGGAAGTAAAAGTACTTAGTCAAACGGTATACTTTATAAAAAATCTTAATGGATCTGCCCACTTCTCAATGTAAATCACATTAGTTACATGTTAATGAACAATAATAGGATGGACTGTTTCCCCCATCATTTTATGAATAGAATGTGCTATGGGAATTTGTCCGTGTGATAGTTGCGAAATATGTCATAGGAGAATATTAAATTGCATTTTTCTATTATAAGCTCTTTTTTCATAGCTTTAAAGTCATTTCAGTGTCTTTTTCTATATGTTCCTATTCTCCACTCATCTTTCTACTGTTTTTTTTTTCTTTTTCAGTTTCTAAGAATGTAGGGTTTTGCCCTTTTCCAAATATATGAATTGTAAATCTTAATTTGTAGTTTTTAATAGTACATAAAAGTCTAAAAATTAAACGTATTACATATTATACACACTTCTCATTCTTTTGCAATAGAATATTTTTAGTATTAAACAGTAAATTTCTCTTTTATAGCTTCTATAACTAGATAGATTTTCTCCCCAGCTATAATGGAATAGTCATTATTTACATTTTGTTTTAACATAATTTGTCTTGGGGCGCCTGGGTGGCGCAGTTGTTAAGCGTCTGCCTTTGGCTCAGGGTGTGATCCCTGCGTTATGGAATCGAGCCCCACATCAGGCTCCTCTGCTGGGAGCCTGCTTCTTCCTCTCCCACTCCCCCTGCTTGTGTTCCCTCTCTTGCTGGCTGTCTCTATCTCTTCAAATAAATAAAAAAATAAAAAAATAAATAAACATAATTCGTCTTGAGTTAATCATGGAATTTGGTATGAGTAATCTACTTTTTCCGAGTGTTTTCCCAACTGACACAATTTATTGAATAATTTAGATGTTACACAGTGGTTTGAGATGTAATCTTTATCAATACTGAATTACCACATATATTTGGTTCTCTGTCTAGACTTTTATTTGATTACAGTACCACAGTGTTTTAGAACTTGAAATTAAACTTTACTCTCTTTGTATATATTCCTGTTAATTTCAATTAATCCCATAGGTCTTATTTTTAAGGCATTTCCTGATTATTGATCTTTGTTTTCCCCACAAAAACTTGGATTAACTGTGTCCAGTTCAAAACAGAAAATAAAAGCCTATTGGTGTGACATTAAAATTAAAATTTAATTGAGAGAAAACTGACATCTTTATGATACTGAAAATGGTATGCATTTTCTTTTGCCTGAGTTTATTTATCTTACCTGGAAGTATATTTTTGTTTCCTTGAGACTGGTCTTAATTTTTTTTAAATCAGTAACTAGTGTAGCCTAGCAACCAAAAGCATGTAATCAGAGCCAGAATGCCCCCTTCAAGTCTTATTTCTATCATATTCTGGTTATATAATATTGGACTCGCTCTTTGCTCCTCTCAGGGGATTAGCACTAAGAATAAACATATATCCTTAGAGAGGAAGAGAGGTAGAGGGCCTTCGCACCTCTCCATCCTTCCCTACTTACTCTCTAGGATATGGCCTCTGGATTTGTTTTACTCAACAGTTCTCCAATTCCTTTAACTGTGTATTTTGTTTGGTTCATTTTCTAACTTTTCCAATTGTGATTGTTGTGGCTTGTTGCAGGCTACTCCATAAGAACTAAACTCTATTACCTTTAAATACATTTTTAATATAGACTGACATAGAGTGACAACACATACTGAAAATTGTTATATCATGTCCAGCAGTAACGATTGTGGGATAGTCTTGTTCATCTTTTCTTTTTATGGAATTTCGACAGAAGACCTCTGTAGCACCCAATATTAGCCTTCGATCAAAATATCTTCAAAGTAATGCACCTTTCAAAAAATTTATATAAAATAAACTGAGAGCATGCTGTTAACATGAAAAATTTATGAGGAGTTAAATAGAAGGTGACTTTTTATTATTTTTCAGAGATGATTTTTTTTGGGGGGTAATGTGCCTTATATTAATATACATGTTATACTTGAATTATTAATATGTTTATGTTCTAACCTCAGCAAATAAAGAAAACTTTTGCCCTATAATGTTTATCTAATAAACTTTTTAAAAGTAACAAACTCACAAATGTGAACAAATTTAGTTCTAGATTTCATACTATATTTGCATGTCTGTAAAACTAAAAGTAAAATTTCACTGAGAAGCAGTCTCATGAGAAGACTTGATTCAATAGTATAATACTGAAAATTGAAGTAAGGTCTCATCTACTGAGGAGAAGACATTTCAGGTCTAACTTATCAAAATCATTTTGGGAACTAAAGGAAATTCTCAAAAGAGACTTGACAGAACAGTATAAGCTTTTTTGAAAGATTGACTTTAAAATCTTTGCTTGCTAAGACAATGCAAAATATTATATAGGGCAATTTAATTTCTTATTGATAATAGGATCAGATTTTAGCAAAATTTTCTCATCATAAAAGCAAAGTTCTCCCTAACAGAAAAGTTAGTAACTCTCTCATTCAATTAAGTAATCTGTTTTAGAGTTTCGATACTATGGCTATTTAAATCTGGAATAAATGGAAGTGTTTATCATTGATTCCCTGGTTACAGAGTAGGCTAAAATTTAAACATCCAAGTTAAATTTGTACTCTTTTGTACTTATCAGTGTGATCTCTCTGGGTGACTACACTGCTCTATTGATAATATAACACAAAGTAGATTTGAAATTCCTTATCTGGGGGAAAAAAATCTTCCAAAATTACCTACAAAGTGTCTGACACATTGTGGAATTTTCTTAGATTTTTTTTAATTAAAGAGTTAATTTTTAAGAATATCTTCGTTTTTAGATTGATCTTCGAAGTATATTTGAATTTTTGTGTTTTATGTGGTTTGTTTTTTTGTGGGTTTTTTTTGTTGTTGTTTTGTTTTGTTTTGTTTTTTTTAACAGACAAAACTAAGTGAAGGCCAAGTTCAATGAATTAAGTGAATGACTATGATATTTGGAACTTTGGTCAAAGTGACATAGGCTTATGAAATTAAAATGTACTTTCTTGCTTCCCTAAAATGAGTCTTGGCCAGATTATTTATCATCAAAGCTATTGGTGAATTTACTAAGAAAACAGTTATTTCATTAAATACTTTTTAAATGTCTAAAATATATTTTACTTTCATATGAAACTAGATTTTGAAAAATATAGAAGAAATGGATGTTCGTATCTCTTTGTAATTGTGGCCAATAAAAAGTAATTAAATGGTCATTTATCAAGAATTATAGACTTTATATATCACTGCAGTGTCATCTGTTTCTACTGAAGGTAGTGATGTTGGGTTAGTTTACCTTCTATTCAGTACATTGAAGTATATAAAAAAAGACTTCTATTCTCACTATTGGAAGAAAGAATTATACCCAGTGATGTAGAGTTCTTATAAGACCTATTTCAAGAGTAAGTCCTCTCCTTGGCTCTATAGAAAAACCACAAGAAATAATAGGAAGAGAGTACTTTCTGTGTTGCATGTATTGTGCTGAATTTAATAACTATTCATGGACAAAGACCTACATTACTAGAACTACCTTCTTTTTCTCTCACAAAGTTCCCTGGCCTTTAATAAATAAAGCCACTGTTGGACAATGTCTTAAAATTGTCCGTAGTAAAACAGAGATCAAAGTTCTTTATCCAATTCCCTTGGTTTGTTTATTGTTTTATTTTCTCCCTCCTCTCTCCTCCTCTCCCCTTCCTTTCTTTTTTCTCATCTTGTCAAAGGAAAAACCGCCTATGTCATAATAGATGAAGTTATATAGCTTGTTAATCCTAGCAGGTAGCCATTGATTAGATCAAATTTGGTTTATAAATATAACAAAATGTGACTTTTTATGCTTAAGTGTATTCAAGAAATCCATATGGGCAGATGACTAAATTGAATTAATCCATTTGTTTAAATTTTAAGTTTTAGAAACAAATCCCATAACAGTTTGTTTTGATATCCTGGTCATTAGATTAAAAAAACCAAACATATCTAAACCTTTTTTTAAAAATATTTATTTATTTTAGAGAGAGATAAATTGGGAGCAAACGTGAGGGGGGGGGGGTGGGGCAGAGGGAGAGAGAGAGAAGCAGATTCCCTGCTGCCCATAGAGCCCTGACACAGGACTCAATTCCAGGACCTTGAGATCATGACCTGAGCCAAAATCCAGAGTTGGTCACTTAAACGACTGATCCACTGAGGTGCTCCGTCTAAAACATTTTAATACCTAATCTGTACAATTGAGTGAAAAAATTTAAAACAAAGGTATATAGAAAAAACAAGGTCGAGTTGTAGGTGATTTAAAAAATCAACTAAGAATTCAATCAATATTCCATTCTTCTAGCCATTACATACCTACTCATACAGGCTCAAATTTCAAAGGCTCTGAAAACTCTCCTTCTGTGTTTATATAAATTTTTGTAAACAATCAAGTTAATTATGGAAATAAGATGTTTCTTTTCAGAAAAAATTTGCACTTGACTTTGATTCCGTTTTCAAATCTTCTTCAGTGTACTTTTCAAGTGCAGCGAGAAAATGGATCTGAGTCTAAAACACCCAGGTGAAAATTGAATTAGGGATTTTATATTCAATTGTAGCTCACTTATGCTCAAAGGTAAGCTAACATTCTGAATTAATTTGTGCCTCAGGTTTTGGAAGAGCAAATCCTTCCTATGCAAACATCCAGCATTTAATCCAACTAATTTACACTTAAAGTTGACCTCTTCTAATACACCAAAATTAAAGTTTATACAAACATACTTTTTAAAGTCAGGAAGAAAAGTTTAAGTATATATCTGGACAAAATCTTATGTAAAAGCCTAGAAAAATATCATTAATTTCATACCTAAAAGGATATAGAGTTAAATACCTCATTTTCCATTATCAAACAAAGAGCAGAAATTTGTTTAATATTAAAATAAAATATTAGGAAATACTCTTAGCCATCTCAAAGAACACTGGAGGTAAAAACGTGGCTAGGAGGAAGAAACACAAAATCTTAGGAGACACTGAAAAAATAGTTCAGATTTGCTGAATACACATAAATGTTGTAGAGTTATAATATTTAGGTGCAGTTTTGAGAAAATGCTTATTTGGGCCTATTTATAGAGGGTAAACAAGACTATGGGAAAAGCACAAATTATAACACTTTTAACTGAAAGACAACGTATGTGCATGTGTGTGTATGTACCCATTAATGACTATTATACTTACATCATATATGCAATTATAATATATATATAATTAATGTATTCTATATATACATTTTGTTAATGTTCATTGTATATATATAAATATCCAAGCAAGTCATTGAAATTCTATGCTTTTCTGATTCGTCTTATGTTTATTATAGATTTTTGTTTTTGTTTTACAGGAGGTTATGGGTGCAACTTTCATTGTTAGTTACTTAAAACAGTAGGTTTAAAAGGCAAAATCACTCCTGTCTTTCCATTAAATTACTGTGAAGTCAGTGGCCATCAGGCCATTGCCATTAATTATAACATATTTTCCAAATATTAATTTGTTAGTAAAATCCCCTTAGATTCTATAAGCATTATTTGATCATATGCATTTGGTTTTGTTTGGATGTATTCTATGCGGGTAACATGCCACAGGGGACTGGAAGCTCTTTTAGATAAAATGGCTGCCCACGGTTAAGTGTTTTTAGAAAATGAGGCAGGAAGGCGAAAGGTCAGCAGATTAAATTAGTACATGTCTGAACTGGAAAGCCAGATTCAATCATAACATTCAGAGTCCAGTTGAGAGCCAGAGGCTGAGCTTGCTTGAAGTCACTTTCTGAAGGAAATCTGAGGAAGAAACATCTCTGTCCAAATGAGCTGGAAAAAATGCTGGCTGAATATACTCTCAGTTTGACTTTTTTCAAGAACAGAAAACAGCAACATTACACATAACAAACAGCACTTGTCTTGCTCACAGAAAGTAAAGGTTGGCTGGCGGCCAAAGGCAGTCATGCTGTGAAAATAGATTAAAGAAAACCAAATACAGAATTGTAACATAGTGAGGAAAGAAAAGAGGAAGAGAAAAAACATGAGAAGACAAAAGGGAAGGCAAGTAGAGAGGGAATGAGAACAGAATGGGTGAAAAATGAATGAATAGCTTAGCTGAAACTATCGGTCTAATTCTATTGGCCTTGCATTCATTGCAGACGTATAAAAGGATTTTATTAGGGACTTATATAAGCAGAGGAAAGAACACAGGATTCACAAACCTCTAAATTAGTCTTGGTTCTGTTATGTAGCTGAGACCTCCATTTCACCTTCTCTCTCTGGGCTTAAGTGTGCTTGTTTATAAACAATAAATAAACCAACAGAAGGGATGATTTCAGGAAGACGAGCCATATGGACCCTTGCAAATATGAGACCCGAGAGATGTTGAATGCTTGGTCCATGATTTTTGTAACGTTGTGGTTGTTTTGTTACCAACGTACTTCATCAAAATCTAAAGGTAATACACTTCTGTGCTTTATAGTGATACAATTTGTGATTTTATGCAATTTATTTATTAGTGAACAGAGAGCAAGGTACACATACTGCCCCTCGCCCCTAGCCTCCCCCCCCCCGCCAAAAAAAAGCAATTGAGCAAAACCAACCAAACAAACAGCAAAACACTTGACCAGTAGAGTTTTTTGGAGACTGTTAACTTTTTGCTTGATGTCATTACCACATGCAGAAACTAGTATATAGTCATTGGTAGTTCACAAAATTCTTCTTCCTTTAAAAACATATCAGTTACTTATTTACAACTAAAACGGTTAGAATAGTAAATTTTATGTATATTTTACCACAATAAAAAAGTACACAAAAATATATATTGATTATTTTAAGAAAGAATATGTTAGGGGAAGCATTGAAGGTAAGTTATTCACTTAACTGAGTGAGGTGGGATAAGGTCATGGGACAGCATGCTAGTTTTCTCCAAAGTATTACTTGTACAGGTTAGGTACATTTACTAAATCTAAAACATTTCTTTGAGCAACGCTCAGTGCAACAGTATTGCTTAGTGAGCTCTAAAAAATACAGATGCCCAGACATCAACCTCAAGGGTTCATTTCAGTTGCTCTGAAACAGGATTGTTCAATTCTATATAACAGAATTGTTCAATTCTAATGTGCAGCCAGCATTGAGAGACAGGAACTGCATTTGCCATGTTCACAACTGTTTCTCTAGTATATTGTTTGGCCAACTAAATATCTGTGGGCTGAATGAAGAATCGAAAAAACAAATGATCTCTTAATGTATTTTACCTGTACATTTATTTTCTATTAGATTCAATTTGAAGCTGTAAGAGCAATGCAGATTCCATAAAATCAGCCAGAAAACATAAAAGTAAATTAAACAAACAAAAAGTCAATTATCTCCTCTTTACTACCCTGTCATCCCTATTCTGAGACTACAAATACTAAAAGTTTTACATAATCCTTCAACCATTCTCTATTAGCATACGAATACACACAATTAAATATAAATATGTACAACTTTTTTTTTAAATTTTGCTTCTCTGTTATCCAGCCAGAAAGGATGCAAGTATTCACAATACTCTACATTTTTCTTCACTTAAAAGCCCTTCTCAAGGTCACACCATAAAGTACTCATTCATTCTATAGTATAGGAAACAGTATTCTAATATGTCTGTTTCTTAGCCCATCTAATCATACTATCTCCATTCACTTTGCTTCCTTTCTCTCTTGCACACACTCCAATAATACTTTGGCTCCCACCATAACAGAGAACCCAATATCAAATTGTCAGCTGCATCATTCTTAAATTATGTGTAACATTTGACCAAGTCTTCACTCCTCCCTTATTGTGGCTTTTTTCACTTGGCCTCTAGGCTAACCAATATCCCTTGGTTTCCTACTTAACTCCCTCAGTGACCTTTGTGGATAGTTCTTCTTCTCCAGGTGTTAAGTTTTAAACTGAGCTCCAAAGACTTTTCTCTTTTATATACATCCATTCTCATATTTCATCTGGTCCCATGATTTTTCAGACCAGCTAGACTATGACAGCTCCAAAATTTTTTATTCTGGACTAAAACTCTCCTCCATAAATTACAGACCCATGTAGCTAGGTAGTCTGCTGATATTTCAATTTTTCATCTAATAATCATCTCTTAGTGCGCCGCCAATAGAAATTTTGCCTCTCTGCATAATTTTCTTTCATATTCTCCAATTCAGTACATGGCAACTCTATTCTTTAAGTTGTTAGGCCCAAACCCATATGGTCATCCTTGAATTAACATTTCCTTTCACACCTTGCAACATTTTATTGGCAAATTCTTTTAGAAAGCTATCTAAAATACAACAACTTTTTATCATTTCCTAATCAAAAGCAATATCATTTTTCACCTAAAGTATGGCAATAGTACCCCAACTGTTCTCCTTGCTTCTTTCTTGGTCTTCTAAAATCTTTTCTATTTATAATAGCAAGAGTGATCTTTTGAAAATATTACTCAGGTCATATCATCCTGTTTGTGCTACAAATTGGGTTTTTTTTGAAGAGTTTATTTATTTATTTGCCAGAGACAGCGTGAGAGAGCAAGCACAAGCAGGGCAAGCGGCACGCAGAGGGAGAAGCAGACTCCCCACTGAGCAAGGAGCCCAATGCAGGACTCAGTCCTAGGACCCTGAAATCAAGACTTGAGCCAAAGGCAGACGCTGGACTGACTGAGCCACCCGGGCGTCCCTGTGCTACAGATTAAGGAGCTTCCCATTTTATCTGGAATCTCATTTTTCTTCTCTCACTCAGTTGCTGGGCTTACATTACGTATGACTTCCGGTCTCCCTGCTCTTCCCACACAATACATACACTGTTACTCCTCACATTTTCTTTTATACCATTTTCACTGTCGTTTCCTCTGTTCCAGTTCTATCTCTCTACTTATGCTTCTTTGAACGTACCAAACATTCTAGCTTTTGAGTATTTACACTGACTTCTAACTGGCTTGAGAAATCTTTGTTGTAGGTATTTGCATGGCTTGATCTATCATTTCATTTAGATCTTTGCTTAAATATCACCTAATCAGAGATGTCTTCCCTGTTTATTCTGACTAAAATAGTGTGATCAGAACTTGCTGCACCTTACCTAGCCTCATTTCTTTCAATTACCAATATTTTCCCTGCATTTTCCACATTGCATGTGGTATTATTTATCAATATTGTCACAGGACTGTAGAAAGCTTGCTTACTTCTCTTTCTTTCTTGAGGTGACTTTAAAATATATCCACAAATACTTTAATATTTCTATTTTTAAAATGTGGAAATATAATTCCCTCCCCTTGAGTGTGGACTGGCCTTAATAACTTCTAATGAATAGCATAAAGCAGAAATGATGGTATGTACCTTTACTCGGAAGTGTCATGGAAATATATGTGTGTATATATGTTTGTGTGTGTATATGACATATGTGTATATATATATACACACACAAATTCTTACAAATCTTAATAGTTTAATATTTTTATAATAGTCTCTTCAGTATTTAAAAATTAGATAATAATTTTAACTTAAAAATTATTTTTTTCTAAAAATATTCTATTTTTAATATTTATACAGGTTTATTTTTCTTATTCCTTATCATATGCCTACAGAAATATTTTACTATTTTTTGGCTTAAAATGACTTACATAGGAGTTTGTAAGTATTTTTAATCCTGTTTAATGGCTCTTTCTATTTTGGTCCCTTACAAATCTCTTTGAATATAGTTTAATTTATTCAAATTGTTCTAAAGTAAACATTTAAATATTATATTATTTAAGGAAGTTTCAATGTTCTGGAATCTCGGTGTACTTTTATAGAGTCAAAGCTGTCACAAACATGAGGGAAATATTTTAGACATGCTTTTCACAGGAACTTGATAAGCATTCCATGTTCTATTTGGCTAATGTGATACTGAGAATGGTGCATACAGATTGCAGAGGGAACTGACTTGCAAATCATTAACAGTCCAAATATTTTCCATTGGTTTCTTTCAGAAATAGAGATATTTACTAAGTTCAGTTTGCTTTATTTTTTTTTTTTAAGATTTTACTTATTAGAGAGCAAACACGTAAGAGAGAGAAAGAGAGAGAGAGAAGGAGCAGGGGGAGGCGCAGAGGGAGAGGGAGAGGGAGAAGGAGACTCCCCACTCAGCAGGGAGCCTGACATGGGGCTCCATCCCAGGACCCTGGGATCATGACCTGGGACAAAGGCCGATGTTTAACCAACTGAACCACCCAGTATGCTTTATTTTATAGGTGAAAATATTGCCAAACATCCTCTAGACACTCAATTTGACTTCTAAGGACAGAACATGTAGCTACAAAAAAGCATCAGATAAATAAAAATAATTGGGATTTGGAACAAATGCTTATTATTTACAAAAGATCTCTTCATTGATTAACCTTCCATTTCTTCTTTCCTTTTTACATTGGTGACCGTGCTATACTCCTCCGAGGCTGAATGGATTCACTTCGTCACCTACCTACCTACCTACCTACCTTTTCAGAAGCATACCAAAAAAGACCCATCCAGATTTGCCACCATTACAAGATTTCAAAACCTTACTATTCATTTATTTTTTTTTACCTCTTTCTGGGAAGGGATAAGAATATTTAGAAGAATATAATTTTATGAAAGCATGTTTGTTTGATCTCTCTTTGAAAAGACTTCATCTTTATGCTAGATAGGTATTTGGGGAAAAGTAATATATTTTCCCCTTTGGGTCTTTATTCCCTGAATGTTTTCTTGTAAATCTGTTTTACATGATAGAGTAAATGTTTTAAACTAAACTTAGCTTTTATAACTCAATATGTACTTTATATTCAGGCAATACATTTACACTTACATTTGATAGCTATATCATGCTTTTATATATAAGTACATATTCTATTTAGTTAATGCTTATTTAATACATTTATCCTAATTTCAGAACATACTATCATACTATCATACTATCACCACCACCATTAGTTTTAAAGTAATTAAAGATGAGAAATGAGATGTTTGGGAAAATGAGACTGTCAGAGCCTCTGCCACTTTTTTAGTCCATGCTACTGAGTGACAAAAGCCAAACTTCAATGATCAAATTCCCAAAATTCATACTAGTAAAAGTTCTTACAAGTTAAAGCTTTCAAACAGTTAAAAGTTAAAAGTCACAATATGTAAACTTTTATTTCATCTCTCTTTCTGTATCTCTTGCTTTTTTAGAGCTAGAAGTGTGAGGGGTGACTGGGTGGCTCGGTCAGTTAAGCATCCAACTCTTGATTTCAGCTCACGTCATGGTCTCAGGGTCCTAAGATCGAGCCCTGCCCTGGGCTCCCAACTCAGAGGGAGAGTCTGCTCCTCTCACTCTGTCCATGCTCCTGCTCACACGTACTCTGTCTCTCAAATAAATAAATACATCTTTAAGAAGTGTGGGATAGGCCCATTTATTTTTTTCATATGAGAGATGGGATCTCTTTATTTCCTCTGCTTTCTTCTGGATCTCTCCTTTTCAATGATTAGTGTCCCATGGTGCTTTTTCATGGAGCACTGGGCCATTTATTCTTTTCCCTTTAAGGTTTTCTTTCTTTCCAATGGATGGAGAAATAAAAAACATGTTTGGGGGCCACTGTACTTCACTTTCTCGATGTCATTGGACATGTACTCTGACCAGTCCCTTCACAGACACTATGACAAATGTCCTTTTCTATATTTTTTTCTTTTGTTGCTCTTTCCAGCCCTGGGGTGGTATGGTTTCAAAGAAAAGTAAGGTTTGGATTAGAGATAGGGTATAATCTGGCTGTTTAAGTCTAACTACTTAAAGCCAATGGAGCCTGAGACATAATTCAGGATAGTTCACTCAAGCTAGTTTTGGGACTTGGAATTACAGCTTTAAGAAAAATATTTTGTTTCCCTTCTTTGACTTCTTTCTCTAGAATGAATAATCTGGTTTTGTTCAGTTCCATGCAGCTTTTATTCAAAAGGAAACCTATAATGTTTATCATGATGACATATAGACATGGTTATGCCTTATATTGTTTTATGTTGTATGTGTGCACACATACATGTGTCTAAATTGTGTCTAAATGTTTAGTTGTAAGGTGTGTTATATTAAAACAAATTAGATAACCAAAATTAAAATTGAAATTGTTTTATTTGTATGCATCAGACATTTGATTCCTAGATATTTTAATCAGTAATGTTGTCATAACACTTATCCATCAATCAAAATTTAAAATTCTGTAAAGTTATTTGATGTTAGCTATTTTAATAGCAGAACAAAATTACTATAAACACATTATCAGCATTTGAAAAATTCATGAAATACCTTAAGCATGTACTATATAAAATTAAGATTCTGGAAACTCTTGTTATCCAGAACATAAGGACTGTGTCAAAAACAAATCTCTCAGTAGTTTTATACTCAAATATCTTAAATATATAAGTTGAAACCAACATCATGTTGTAATTTCTTATTTTCATTTATTCTTTATGTATTTATACATTTAAATTCAGATATTTGTAAAGGAATGCCACATATTCTTTATTAATTTCCTCTGCTCTCCTAAAAATGAATATTTTAAGGTATCAATTTTATTAAAATTATTTAAGCATATTTAATAAGAAGAATTCACAAATCAAAAGCATATATGATTCATTTTCAAAAACTGAGCATGCTTATGTGACTAGCAACCAGATCAAGAAACAAAATAATACCGTAACCCCAGAATGCCTCTATACCCTTTCTTCTAGTCAACACTTACCAAAGGTAATCATAATCTTGAGTTCCAGAATGATGGATTAGTTTTGACTTTTTTTTTTTTTTTTAATTTTTTAAATTTATTTTAGGGAGAAAGAGAGTGTTGCATGTGGGGGAGAGAGCAGAAGAGGAGGGAGAGAGAGGGAAAAAGAATCTCAAGCAGACTCCTTGCTGAGCATAGAGCCTGAGGTGGGGCTTGATCTTACCACCAGAGATCATAACCTGAGCTGAAACCAAGAGTTGATGGCTTAACTGACTGAGCCACCCAGGTGATCCAGGTTTTTTTTTTTTTTTTTTTTTTTTTAACACTATATGAGTAAAATCACATAAAATGTGTATTTTGCATCAGAATTCTTTTACTTAAGTTATATTTGTGAGAATAATCCATGTTATTGTGTTATTGATAAAAATAATTAACTTTTAATAGAATCACATTTTTTCATTTTTAGGTATTTTCCATCCTGTTTAGAAGTAATAAGCTTACATAAATCATAAGATTATAATCCATTTATTTTTTAAACTTTATTTTTTAATACTACACATTTAGCTCTATAATCCATATGAAATATATTTTTGCTAGAGTGTGAGGTTAGGGACAAGAATTTCTTTTGATCCTTTTTGATCCAATTGACCTGACACCATATATTGAAATATTTATCTATCTCTTGCTGAGTGAAGTGTTATCTTTGTCATATATGTGATGACTCTTTGTGTGTTTCTTTGTGGACTGTCTCTTCTGTTATATTGATATAGTTGTTCTACTTGCTTTAATTTTATGCTGTTTGAATAGTAATAGTTTTATAATAAGTCTTGATATCTAATAGGGTCTGTCTAAAAAGAACAATTTTTAATATTTTAACAATTGTTTATGCAATTTATTCTATTAGGTTCCTCAAGGTTACATCTAACTCCTATACTTTAATTAATCCACTTAAAGTATTACATTTATCTACTCATCAATCCTTACATGTTATAGATACTGTTGTTAGTTCTATATATAGATCAAATGGCTTGCATCAGTGGCCCTTAGACTTTTTCTTTTACTATTAAGGACCCCAAAAAAGTTTGTTTATGTTTGTTAATCAATTTATGCTTAATCCATTAGAAGCTAAAATTGACAAATTTTCATAATACTTATTAAACAGTAGCTTAAAACACAAATTATGTTTAACTAAAATATATTTTTTAACAAAGCAAAAACAATATTGAAAAGAGTGGCATTGTTTGACATTTTTCAGATCTCTTTACTATCTGGCTTAGGTCTATGGCCATACCACCCTGAAGAGGTCTGATCTCCTCTGACCTGGAAAGCTAAGTGGGGTCAAGCCTGGTTAATACTTGGATGGAAGACTGCCTGGGAATACTGGGCACTGTAAGCTGTAGAGAAAAAAAAAAAAATCTGTCTAAAAAGAAGATAGATGTATTAATCTATCTGCTTCTTCATTCAATCTATTATATGTAGTTTTTATTGAGTACATGAAGAAAAATGACCTTATGATATAGATGAGGTTAAAAAGGGACAAATGTGGGGCGCCTGGGTGGCACAGCGGTTAAGCGTCTGCCTTCGGCTCAGGGCGTGATCCTGGCATTATGGGATCGGGCCCCACATCAGGCTCCTCCGCTATGAGCCTGCTTCTTCCTCTCCCACTCCCCCTGCTTGTGTTCCCTCTCTCACTGGCTGTCTCTATCTCTGTCGAATAAATAAATAAAATCTTTAAAAAAAAAAGGGACAAATGTATTATTAGCCTTTCTAGATAGTCTTTTTTATTCTTCTTTGATACTATGGTAGAACTCAGCAAATGCTAGTTTCTTAAATGCTGGTTGGTTGCAATGTAGAAGATAAAGAGTATCAATGATATTTCTATATTCCATTATTTTAAAATCCATATTTTTATTGTAATTTCAATAAATCTTATACTCATATCTGGTATTATATCATATACTTTGGTC
Organism: Ursus arctos; assembly: GCF_023065955.2. Classification (NCBI taxonomy): domain Eukaryota; kingdom Metazoa; phylum Chordata; class Mammalia; order Carnivora; family Ursidae; genus Ursus; species Ursus arctos. The sequence continues at coordinate 27,664,373 of NW_026623111.1, read as the reverse complement.
CTTTGAAAAATATTGAATCACTAAATTATATAGATCTTCCAATACTCAGCTTCTTTTATTATAGTGTGTGTGTGTGTTTTAATAGACCACTTTTGATAATATCACCACCAATCTCATCAGTAAATCTTCAAGTGTTGGGAAGCTGTCAAGTGCATATTGGCAGATAAAAATTTTCCAAAATTATAATTTTTATGAGAAAGTTCAAATTTTACCATTGACAGCAACTAGTTTCCTCTTGTTTTACGTGAAGATACAATGCTACTTCATTCATTTTCAAGAATCTCAGGATCTGTTTACTCAGTAGCTCAGTGTGAGTATTCATAGATTATCTGTTTTGTCATTCTTCAAGTAAAAATGGTTTTCTTTGAAAAAAGTTATTCAACTCACAAATCAAAATATTACATAAGTGGTTTTCCTTGAACATTTATCTTATGTTGGTGTATATAAGAAATTTCTTAATGTATACTTCCCATTTTGTCACACAGAATATTAAAAAGACATGTGCTCAAGGATGAGAAAGTTGTCAAGGATTGAAAGATTATTAGGAGTCCCCAAGAGACTGTGGGGACTCTGTGGACCACACTTTGGGAACAGTATGTACAGATGAAGAAGAGAATCTGTTCTGGAAGTCTGGCTCCAGAGTCTGTATTCTTCACCAATATTACACTATATCTTTAATCGGTCTACCTTTAAGAATTTAATTGCAGCACCTTCAAATCTTACCATTATTATTCAGGTTAGGAGTTCAATGAATAGCTCTTCATCTTCGACCAAAATTTCAAGAAAATCTCCTTGACTTCAGAAATAACCTGGGGGCACCTGGATGGTGCAGTTGGTTAAGCGTCTGACTCTTGGTTCAGGTCAGGTCTGATCTCAGGGTCTTGAGAGCGAGCTCTGTGTGGGGCTCTGTGCTGAGCACAGAATCTGCTAGAGTTTTTCCCTCCCTCTCCCTCTTCCTTTGCCTTTCCTTTCTGTGCACACTCTCTCTGTCTCTCTCCAATAAATAAATAAATCTTTAAGAAAAATGATCTGGAAATATTTTTGTATATGTCATTAAATTTTTTGGATGCTCTACTGACAATTGCAAACTCAATAGATATAGGTCAGATTGGAAAGGGAGAGTGCCTTTTTTTTTTTTAATAATAATACATATTAACCCCTATTAAATCATCTTAATCTATATAAAATAATAAATATACACCGTAAAGGTAGTTGTATAAAAGACTGATCACCTTCCTTACTACCAAATAGGAAAAATACATAATAATTGGGAGACTAAATTCCTTAAAGGGAGAATTTTGGAATTAGAGTCATGCATTTGAAGGGATAATACAATTTCAATCAAAATTACTTTTTTGAGAGGATCTTAAGAAATTATGTTAAAGATTATATAGATCTTTAAGAAAATCAATTATCTTTAAGAAATCATTTCAAAGGAAAGGGGGAATATGGTGGACTTGCCCTGTAACATATAAAAATTAATAATGCCATGTGGTAACAGGTTAGAAATAAATAGGATTATAAGTGGAAAAGGAGATATTGTTCAGGAAGAGACCCTTATATATATAAACATTTATTAAAGCATAAAGATACCACTGGAAATAATAAAAATTAACATGGATAGTAGATTATTTTGAAAAAATAGATCCTAATTCCACATTATACAAGAAAATAAAATAAACTTTAATCTATTAAATGGATTAAATAATTAAGTGAAAATTTCAGTTAAAAATAGAAGATAACCATACTTTTATTTTCAAATTTTAGATTGGGGAATAATTTACTAGCTTAAAATGAGTAAAATTTTCTTTATCTTAGTAAGCGATACAATGAAGAGATTTGAATATGAATGTATATACTTACACTCAAACTTCACAGAAATGCAAACTAAAGAATTAAATGCAAAGAAAATATTCAATATTTTTAGGGCACAGAACATGAAAATTGTTTGTTATAATAGTTAACACTGTCATGGGAAGTGAGGCCACCGAATACATCTGTTTTGAGTGTGGGGATTAAAAAAAAGTCATATAAGCAGAGTAAGGAAGGACAAAGATGAATTGGCCAAGCAAGTAGGGTGGGAAAAGTGTTCTAGGCAGAGGGAGCAACCTCTGAAGTAAGATCCAGTGATTAGAGTAAGTTTCTTAGCAACCGCATATTTCACTACATAATTATAAATTTTAACGTGGTGGGATGAGGGCTGAAATTTAAAGTGTTATGTATATACGGTTTGATGGGGAGGAAAATGGTGCTGGTGGCAAGAGATGATACAGAGAGGTTAATGTACACCCAGAGACTTAGAAATTGGAAGATTTATAAGTTTAGGAGGCAACTAGTTTAAAATGAAAGCATTAATTTAAACTTTAAGAAGAAGTTTAAGGAGGGGACGGACATCAAATTTTGTCTGTATGAAAAGGACTCTGGCTGCTATATGAAAATTGGATTACTGGAGATTATACTAGAAAACAGAAAATCGATTAAAATCCTGTCACAATAATCTAGGCCAAGGAAGATACTGGTGGGAACTGGGATGGGGCAATGCAGGTGAAGTAAGAGTCCAAAGGTCTTATTACTGCCTTTGACTCCCCCAAAAACTTAACCACTGATAGCCTACCGTTGATGGGAAGGCTTATTGATAACATAAACAGTCGCTTAACTCACATTTTGTATATTATGCATTATATACTGTTTTGATACAGTAAAGTAAGCTAGACAAAAGAAAATGGTAAGAAAAATGTAAGAAAAAATGTGTTTGCAGTACTGTACTCTATTTATTGCAAAAAAAAAAAAACTGCATCTAAGTAGATCTGATCAGTTCAAACCTACTATTCAAGAGTCAGCTGTAGATTTGTCCCAGCTTTGCATATACTGTGAGCAGATTTAGAGCAAATAGTCAAAGATGAGACCTAGGATTATGGCACAAAAATTGAGGATGTGAAAGGAAAAATGACTTGAGGAAAGTGATGATGGATTATTATCTGTATGGTTAACTTTAACATGTCTTTGAGCCATCCAAGCTCTTAGGTCTACTAATTAGCTGAAAAAGAAAATGTGTCTGAAGCCAGGAGAGAGACCTGGCTGAAAAAATTTCAGAGGCTAAGAAGAGGTTTTCTAATAGTTGGGAAGTAGAGGGCATAGCCTGGTTACAATTGTGTAAAAGAAGAAAAGTCAGAGATAATACTAGAAGATGAGATTATTAAAAGTTATTTGAGAGATAAGAAAAAAACAAGAATTACTGGTGTGAATTATGTGTCAGGAGACTGATACCTAGAAAAACACAACCCAGCACTACTGACAGGAGATACGAAGAGCTTAAATCACAATGCGTGATGGGTGTTAAGAAGGTTACCTGTTGTGATGAGCACTGGGTATTATATGTAAGTGATGAATCACTAAATTCTAATCCCCAAAGCAATATTACACTTTCTGTTAACTAACTGTAATTTAAGTAAAAACTTGAAACAAAAAAAAGTATTATTTTTAATGCCATGTTCACTGTAACAAACAAACAAAACAAACAAAAAACCCACAAAGCCTCTTAAAGGAAAATAAGAGAAAGAAAAAAAAAAAGACAAAAAGAGGCAGAAGTTGAACAGAACATTAAAAAAAAAAATCCTGTAAAAATCTAGCTAAGAACTTCACTTCTTTCTAGAGAGTGAAATCAGATCTTCTTTATATTATATTTATAGTTTACATATGGAAATAAGCCCCTAATTGTTACACAGAATTGCATATATAGTTCTCTTTTCATAATGTGGATTGAGTGAGCAAAAATTGCATTATAATTAAACCTGTTATACAAGCACCATACATGTAAAGACTCTGGCAATTTTATTAAGATTTGGGGATTCAGATTATACAGGCCTTTTAATTCTTAAAATGCTATTCAAATGAACCTTGTTTCTGTTATGTGTGAGGTAGTTTCATTGTTTCACTTTAATTCCCCCCTCCAAAAAAAAACAAAACAAAACAAAAAAACTTTAAGAAGGTATTGTAATATAATAACAAACAACTCTGTAGTTCTACTCCATGTCTTTTTGCAGGTGATTCTGACATACATTAAAGAAAATTAGAGCATTGGTAACAAATATACTGGGGCAGGCTGAAAGACTATTTTTCTTCCATTACTCACAAATGGAGCAATTTGTCTCATCTTTCCTTATGATATGAGTTTTGGAGAAATAAAATTGTACCATGATGGAACGTTTTCTTTAAATACATTCAGAATTATTGCTAGGGGCAGTTGTCTTTATAACTTCTTGTAACCTGGTGACAAAGATATCCTTGGTGTGCTCCAGTTTTCAAAATGTTTCCTCTTATACATTATGTAGTTCTTTATTTTGTTCCATGTATTTGTATTTACATAAGGACTCACAAATGCATCATAAATATACAGAAATGGAAACATAAAATCTTGTCCCCAGATTGCAAAGGATGGACTCATGCCCTACCACATCCTCCATACTTAGAGAGAATCAGGAGACTTCTGTTATGTATGGACCTGGTTTCAGAATGCTTTTCTAAACTACATTTAGGCATCAACTATGTTTAACTGTGTTGGTATGAAAGATGAAACCTAAATCATATTCTTACTCTGTTAAGATTTTTTTCTGGAAATATAATTGACATACATTCTTTTCAGGTGTATGGCATAATGATTCAGCAATTGTATATATTTCAAAATGATCACCACCATAAGTCTGGTAAACATTGATCATCACATAGATACAAATTTCTTTTTCTTGTGGTGAGAACTTTTGAGATCCACTCTTAGCAACTTTCAAATATACAACACAGGATTATTAACTATAGTCATCATGCTGTATATCATATCCTCAATCTTTAATTATAGATATTAAGAAAAAGAAATACATGAAGTAGATGCAATGATTCTACCTTAGTTTGATAGTAGGAAAAAGAAGATTTGATTTCATGTTCGCTCATGTATTTGTCAGGATAAGAAAAGTACTATTTGGTGAAATTAAATGATTTGTATGAGGTCATTAGATACCACTGATTCAGCTAGATACCTGGTTCAGAGCTGCTCCCTCTAGAACAAAGCTTTTGTTGAAATCCTTTTAATTTTCAATTTCAGAACCTCTTCCTGGTTCTTTATTTGCTAGTATGCTACAGGTTCCTAATGATTAATGCTAAATGTAACAAACTCGTGGACTCTTCTGTCCTCAGAGCTCGTGTCTTTTATGTTGATCCTTTAGCTTGACAAATGCCACCAGCATTAGCGCTGGTGTAAGTGCCCAAATCCTGGCTGCCATCTTTGACTCTACTCGATTCCTCATGGCTCACCCCTCATGTCACTAAATTCTGAATGTTTTTTCTCCTGGTTATCTCACATATCTATTTATTAAACTAATTCTAGTGTCTTTACCCTTCATTTTTTCCCCCCAGTCTAGTATGTTAGCCTCTTAAAACTGATCTGCATTCATTTTCTCTTTCTCAACACCTCTAAGCCATTCTCTACTCTGCTCCCAGTGTAAATTAAAAGACTGTGCATGTCCCCATGCTAATTAAACTATATTATGATTTCCCATTTCTTTTAGAGTCTCAAGTACTTATTAATACTTACAGTTCCCTATAATAAAACTTGTACTCTCTTCTTTCCTTTTCTTATAATTTCTTGTCTTAGACATTTTTGTTTGTTTGTAATAAGCTGTTTTTTAGAGCTGTTTTAGATTCACAGTAAAATTGAGTGGAAGATACAGGGATTTCCCATTTATCCCTGCTCCTGCACATGCATAACCTCCTTAATTGTTAACATCCTCACCAGAGTGGGTACATTTGTTAAAAATTAATAAACCTACATTGATGCATCATTAATACCCAAGGTTTGTATCTTACTTTAGGGTTCCCTCTAGGTGTTGTACATTCTGTGGGTTTGGACAAATGTATAATGACATATATCAACCATTGTAACATCATACAGAGTAATTTCATTGCTCTAAAAATCCTTTGTGCTCTACATATGCATCTTCCCAACCCCTAACAACCAGTGAAGTTTTAACTGTCTCCATAGTTTTCCCTTTCCCAGAGTGTCTTATAGTTTGAATTATATAGTATATAACATCTGCCTGCTCTTTTACTCTAAATGTAAAAAACAAAACAAAACAAAAAAAAACAAAAAAAAAACTTACCTCTTTAGATAGGCCCAATGCTCTACTTTATTTTTCTGCATATTTTATTGTCTCAACCTGTAAACTACTTCTTTTAATCCCCTATATAATTTTATATTTCAGTTCTCAGTTGAAATGCTCCTTCCCTTGGGAAACTTCATAGAAATTTCCCAGAATGAGTTTACTTTCCTACGTACACCTCCATGGCGTGTAGTATATCCATCTTTCTAATATTTAATTTCAAAAGTAGGTGATTATTCTTAATTATATGTGTTATATCCTTTTGTACTGCATATTTTAAGCTTCATTAGGACAAGTATTATATCTATCATTTACACTGCTATATCTTCAACAACTAGTGTGGGAATTACTATAAAATGTTTACAAAATATATTGAATGACTGAATAGGGTAATGCCCATATAACATGAGGATGGGAGCAGGGTGGGCAAAATTCTGTAGTAAATGATATTAAATAAATACACAGATAATGAAAACTGCATTTGAGAGTTCATACGGAGAAACAAGTCTAATGCATACTTGATAATAATCTCCGTATTATTTATGCAGTTAGGTAATCATCGATTTAAGAAGTGATTAAGCCAGTCTAAATAACAGTTCTAGGAAATGTTAGGAAATATATATGATTCACAACAGTCCTTTAAAGTTACGTGTATATATGAAAATATATCAGTAAGTAGTTTTTCTTTTTTTGTTTTTTTTTTTTTTTTTTTGGGGGGGGGGGTTTCCCTAGAAGCCATAGAAGAATGTCTTACAAGGACAGCTATTTTTAGACATGGGTTCTTTAGTGGTTTGAAAGAGAAGTTTTTATGAAATTTTCTCTAATTGATTTATGTATTAAAAGAAAGAAATCTTTCCTCCTATCTTCCTCTTATCTTCTAATACTTTTGAATAATATTCTTACATATCCTTTTGGGGAACTCTAAATAGATTTTAAAAAAAATAGGCAAATCACAGTGGTATCTTTTCATCTTAAGCAAAATTCTCTGGCTCAAGTATGGAAGACAGGAATAGAAATGAGGTTGCTGACTATGGATTTCTGTTGAGAAAACAGTATCACTTGTTTTAAACATACCAGTGCCCAGAACTGAGCCAGACAAACAGATGGAGAATGTATAAAATAAAGCTGTGTCAGCTCCACTGAGGATGGAGGTATATATTTATACAACTTTTTATTTTCTCTTTACAGAAATCTCTTCCTAGTGAAGGTTCTTTCACAAAATTTACAGCTCAGGTGTTTTCATAAGGAGCAGGAGAGAGAATATAAGATAATATTCTAAGATTTTTTTGATGTTTTGAATGCATTTTTGCCTTTCACACAGGAAATCAATGGGCTTTCAGGCATCAACTTCGCATTGATATTAACAGAGCTCTATAAAAGTATATTTGACTGGATACTTCTTTCATTTAAATTTCACTAAATTTTAAAAGATCAATTTTCTTTCTTTTTTTAAAAGATTTTATTTATTTGGGAGAGAGACAGAGATAGCGAAAGAGATAGTAAGGGAGAGCAGAAGCAGGGAGGAAAGGGAGAATCAGGCTCCCTGCTCAGCGGGGAGCCCAGCTTGTTGCTCTATCTCAGGATACTGGGATCATGACCTGAGCCAAAGGCAGATGCTTAACCCACTGAGCCTCCCAGGTGCACCAAGATCTATTTTAATTTTATAATTTGCAGTAAACAATGGTTCTGATTATGCAGGAATTTTTTTTTTTTTTTAGTTTTTATTTCTGCTATTGTCTTTTCTCCAACTTAAACTATTTGCAATTATATTGTGAGAAGATGCCAATTATCATTTACAATATTGAAATTAACTTACCAAAAAGTTATTTCAAGTAGGTGAACAAAATCTTCAGAGATGTTTTTTGTTTTAAGCACTTTTTCATTATGTATTAGTAAAGGAGACACGTATCATGACAAAAGTGATGATTGTGCTTCAAAGATAATACACTGTTTATCAAAATTTAAATGTGAAGCATGCATGGGGTGCCTGGGTGGCTCAGTCAGTTAAGCGTCTGTCTTTGGCTCAGGTCATGATCCCAGAGTCTGGGAGTTAACCCTGCATCAGGCTCTCTGCTCAGCGGATAGCCTGCTTCTCCCTCTGCCTCTCACCCTGCTCATGCTCACTCTCTCTCTCTCTTTCTCTTTCTTTCAAATAAATAAATAAAATCTTTAAAATAAGTAAATAAACAAATAAATAAATTTGAAGCATATATTCAGTATCTTCCTATGGAGGTCTCAAGCATATCGATTAGCATTCTAATGAATGTCATGTCTTTCCCATCTAGCTTGAAGGTGTAATATAAACATTTAAACAGACAGTCTCAACGAAACTTTGAGCCTATGATCAGTAGTAACCCTGTGGAATTAGAATGTAGGCAAAAGTCATATAGAGATCTTATTAGCCCATTAATTAATTGCTTAGTTGGATCAGGAGAATAGCACATTGTCAAAGGCTAACAAAATACAATGGCCAGCATTCAGGAAATGAGCATTGTCAGAGCTCAGATAAAAGTCAATACTGTTTTTCAAATTGATTCTTGTAATCATAATATTTGATATAATTAAAAGTTGGCAATCTGGAGTCTTATATTGCAGAAATTTTGCTGGTTCATTCTTAACCATCTCTATTAATGAACACTCCATCTTTCTATTTAATCAAACCAAAAAAACTTGGTCTTCTTTTATTTTCCTAGTCTCTCCTTTCCTACTTCTAAACCATGAAAGTGTATCCACAATTCTGCCACTTTGTAACCTCTACTTCTTCCCTAATGCTACCATGCTGGCTAAGCCTTCTAAACCCCACCTGCTTCTATTCTCACCTCCTGTAATCTGTTTTCAATACAACAGCCAATGTGACCCTTTAAAGACAGATGCATCCTCTGCTCAAAATCCTCCAAAGTCTCCCCATTTCATTCAGAGAGAAAGAAGAACCAAGCCAAGACCCTCACGGTGGTGTGGAGTATTTGACTATAATAGGACCCTTAATTTCTGATTTTATCTTCTGCTAGTCCCTCTTTTAATCACCAGTTCACCTACATTATCTCCTTGAAGTGCTTCAAACATGCCTCATGTCTCAGCTGTAAAGCCCTTGCACTGAATATCCCCTCTACCTGGACAGAACTTTCCTCAGATACTCCTATAGCCACTGACTTCTCCTCTTCCAAGTCTTTGCACAAATGTCATATTCTCAAAGAGGCCCCAGTTAACCATCCTATTTGAAGTTGTGACCTTTCCCCACACCCTCACAGATTGGTGTGTATGATTCAATTTACCCTTCTCCATTTCATTCCCTTCAGTGACACTTACAACCTTCTATTTTGCTATGCAATTTATTGTTTATTATGCTGTTTATATTAGCTCTGCGGGGCAAGATTCTTTTTAATCTGTTTTGTTCAATGATGCATTTCAAGTGCCCAGAACAATGACTCTAATGTGGTAGATATCCAATAAGTATCCAAGAGAATGAATGAAGGGATGATAACCCAGCATCTGTATCTTGATTGCTTGCTGAACATGAGGTGGGTTTTTTTGTTTTGTTTTGTTTTGTTTTGTTTTGTTTTGTTTTGTTTTGTTTTGTTTTTGTGGTGACTCTTGATAGCAGAGGGCAAACCAGATGGTCAGAATGTTCACTAACTGCGATGAGGCATTTTATAGTACATCTTGTTAGAATGAGGTACAAATTGATGGTTGCACTTTGCATTTCTATGGGGATAGGCTGTATTCTGGAATCCAAATAATGTGTTAACTTATGGCAGTATATCTTTTCTTTAACATTTCTCATTAGTGATTCATAGGCTTTTATACAATAGTAAATTTAGGAACAGTGGGCAAGATATGAAAATATTTTAAATGTTTTATATGTTAATACTCATGACAAAACTAGAATTTGGATAATGATAAATTATTTGATAAAAATTAAAGCAGTAGTGTAATGGAATTAAATATAATTCCCTTTATATTATGTGATATCAAGAAACCACACACACATATGTACACCCAAATTGTAGCTGCATTTGGGAACCATAACATATCTGAAGAAATGATCTTAAAAATAAGTAAAATATCTGAATTGTATCATTTAAGTGATTTGAAGCTGTTTTACTGTAACTGTTCTTCTATTAGAATACTTGAAAATTTTCCTTTGGAAATAGAAATGAGCTTTAACACTGGATATTTTCTGATACTTCATAGTTTCAAATTACCCAATAGAATAAATAAGTTTTATATTTGAGACTTGATATATAGGAAGCAGAGAAGCACAGGGAGTTTTTAAAATCTTTAACAAAGAGGACTAATTCTATGTCTTCTCACCTTAGCTAAATTAAAAATAAAAGCCCATATGCTTTCAAGTACATTAGCAGTGGATACTTGTCCTTGATTTTGCTAATAATTATTTCTTTGCCTTTTCAAGTAGTAATGATAGTAAGAGCAACAGTAGCATCAAAAGCAGAAACAGCAATAAAATTGCAATTGGGTGTTTACTATGTGCCAGTCATTATGTTAAATGCTGTACATGTGCCAGCTTTTCCTAATGCTTGGTGATAATGCTAAGGTGACTTCTGAAATAGAAGACTTTTTTTTAATCATTGTGAAGCTTATGGAAAGAAAACATCATAAGGCAGTATTATTTGAAAATAGAAACTATGTCCTTACTATAGAGAATATTCATCAGCTTTGAAATTTATTTGTGAGAAATTATTTGCCATCTATATCTCTGTAATAGATGTATATATGTAGATACGTAATAGATACATAGATTAATCTGGCCAGTGATCAGTGTCACCCAGAAAATAAAAATATATAAGAGAAACTTGCATTTAAACTTAGTGAATACCAGTAACGATGTCTAAGGTTTTGTTACATACATTTAGCAAATGTCATTTTGAGAGACTATGACTCTAAAACAATTATGTCCATATGACAAGTATCAGGGAAGGAAGAATTCTAATGACACGATACCATGTGAACTTTGTTGTTTATGGTTTGTACTAGGACTCGATCATGCTGGATTATTAGAATTTTATTATATAGAAATGGTTTTAAAAGTACATGCTAAGGTTAACTTTATAATAAGACAAGTAAAATGCTTATCAAAGTCAAGCAAGCAAATTGATATCAAAATGTCCAGTGAAGGTACCCTTAACCATAGCATGTTTAGTTTGTACTTGAGCAAATCCACAGGACTATTTTAATACTTAGCAAGGCAGTTTGATGGTTTCTTCAAGATTGCTATTGACTCTGCATAGACTAAAGCAATCAACATGTGGATTTATTCTTTATTTCAGATTAGTTACATTGAAAGATCTCAATTTTCAAAGTCATTCTAAAAACCTAATCATTGAGGTTAGTTTCTGCAAAATAATGTAGAGGTCAGAAAGAAAGATATATTAAGGGGCGCCTGGGTGGCTCAGTCGTTAAGTGTCTGCCTTCGGCTCAGGGCGTGATCCTGGCGTTCTGGGATCGAGCTCCACATCAGACTCCTCTGCTGGAAGCCTGCTTCTTCCTCTCCCACTCCCCTGCTGTGTTCCCTCTCTCACTCACCGTCTCTCTCTCTCAAATAAATAAATAAATAAATAAAAATCTTAAAAAAAAAAGAAAGAAAGATATATTAAGATTCTTTTAGACAAAATTAATTCATATATCTATTTTTGGATTATATGAGCTAATAGTAATAAAGAATGACCTGCTTTAAATGGAAGGCAGGGGAGCTAATCTGGACATCCTACATAAGCCTATGTAGTAGTTTGTATTTATGTTCTAAGCCTCCTTATCTACTGTGGAGATCAAATTTTGCATAAAACATTTTTTTTCCTAAGAGAGATTGCTATCTAAGAAATAATCTCTTATTCATACTTTAAAAAACTGCTTGCAATCAAACTAATTATGGCTATGCTATTACGGTATCATGGGATCGTATTCAATAGTGGTTAGTGCACAGAATCAGAAACAGACAGCCTAGTTTGATATACAGTTTCCCCTAGTATTCTAGGAGATCTCGACCAATACCTATCACCCTTCTGTCCCTCAGTATTCTATGTATAAAATGTAGGAAGATGATACTAGCTCCCTACCACAAAAGATTGCTGTGAAGATAAAATTTTAAAATTGTGTTTACAACAGCACTGGCACATAGTAGGGAAATAAGATTTAGCAAAGATTTATACTAAATATCATATAGGACAAAGACCTAAAATGTCATATCATATGTAATATATACTACATGATTATATAATGTGTAACACATGATACAAAAATATGTACAACATGCATTTAACATATATATGTCACACATTTAATCTATATAAATATATATAAAAATGGGGAGAATTGAAAAATAAAAATAGAAGTACAAGACATTTTTTAGCACAACAGAGTTTAATGCTGAATTAAAACAACACAAAATACATGTTTATTTTTATATGTAATATAGCATTGAATACATTTTTTTTTGTAACTTTGATATCCTCAATTAAGTGTCTGGAAGTTTATATTCAGAAATTTGTTATGATTGTAGCTTCTACATTTTGTGGTTGCTTGTAGTTAATAACTTACACATATAATTGTTTCAATAAAATAATAAAGAACAGTTTATAAGCAGTTCCTGATATATATTTATCTTACATATAAACTGTATAGGATCACCCTAAGATCTGTTATGTCTCTGTTACTCCCCCTTTAGACCATTGCTTTGTGCTCCCTAAGGGGGAGCTTGAAAAGACTTAGAACTTCTTAGAAAATGTACACTCAGGAAGGAAGGAGCAAAATTGACCCACTTTCAAAAAAGAAATCACCTTTCGAGTAGCAGTGGCTTGATAGACTCCCAGTTATGGCTGTCTCAAAATTTGTAGCTTCCCTCCACCCTCAAAATTCACCAATACAGCATATATTGATTAACTTCATTTAACTTTGTTAAACTGTCAAATTTTTATGAATTACAGATCCATTTGGTTTTATCAAATAGTCTATTTAGAAGAAAAATAAAAATTTATGTCTCAAAGTTTTAGCCTTAACAAATATGGACTGTACTATTTATAGTATGCACTGGTTTTATAGATTTTTTTACGAAATACCTAATGAAATTTTCTGAAAGACTTAAAGTGTTGCTCAGTGAAAATGAAATTTAAGATAATTTGTGGCAGAGACTATGTCAGAAATGACTTACTCATTTCCAATGTAAACTTATTTGCAGGAGGACATAGATATCTGGGAGAAAGGATCTAAGAGTGAAAAAGGAAGAAAGAGAAAGAAAGAGAAATAATATATTGCTTAATATACTGATTTTAGTGTATTAAGCAATATATTATAAGTAGTTTGTCCAGAACCCTTTATGACGTTTACTGACATACCATTGTTTTCGTTAAGAAAATGCACTTTCAGTTTTATACAACCAGAATACAAACATAGTTATGAAAGCAATCTGTCCATAGGTTAGAGGAAACTTGTATGTAAAATTTGCAGTATTTGGTTTCCCGTGGGTGAGAGTCTAAAATTCTATAGATTATTTAAAGCTTTTCTCTCGTCTTTGCCGACAAGAAGTTTAGAATATTAATTTTCAGGGGCGCCTGGGTGGCACAGCGGTTAAGCGTCTGCCTTCGCTCAGGGCGTGATCCTGGCGTTATGGGATCGAGCCCCACATCAGGCTCCTCTGCTATGAGCCTGCTTCTTCCTCTCCCACTCCCCCTGCTTGTGTTCCCTCTCTCGCTGGCTTTCTCTATCTCTGTCGAATAAATAAATAAAATCTTAAAAAAAAAAAGAATATTAATTTTCAGCAGCAGCAGTGTTGTGTTTTTTTTTTTTCATATATTTCAATGATGTTTTGGTTTACTTCTGCTTATCTACACAGTAAACAAGAAAATAAAGCAGAAAACAAAGGAGCAGAATGAAACTTTGAGGCATTCTCATGCTGAAAATCAGCACTACGATCAAATAAGAGGGTGTTTTTAAACACTGGACTTCTCTAGCCTTATGCAGAACTAGATTCAATTAGAGTCATGAGTTCCTCAGTAAGGAATTTACCATTCGGGAAAGAGAAAAAGAATTGCCTCAAAGATAAAATCTAGACGGGTCTTGGCTTTGGGGACATCATTATCATTCAGGATGTTTATCTTCCACCAAAACACAACTCTGTAGGGAACCTTTCTGTCTACTTTTCAATAAAATATTAATTCATCTCAAAAAACCTACATGACACATGTCTAATAACCAAAAAGATGAACTCATTTACTAATTTACTCATTCATTTATTCAACCATGCAATTCATATTTATTGTATTCTCCATTGCATTATATATTAGGGATGTAAAGGAGAGAAGAGATATATTCTATGATCAAAGAGTTCACAACTGTGGGTGGAAAAAAATGAGAAGAGAAACTGAATAAAACATGGTGTAGAATATGAAATGATAACATTTGTTTAAGTTAAAGAACAGAGAATATGAATAATCCTGTTGCAGTTATCAAGGAGAGTTTTATTGAACATTGGATCATTGATGAAGTGAATATGACCCATTAGGTAATAAAATATATATCTTAGTTCTGCCCCCATTTAATCAACCTATGAAAATATGTTAAATTTTAATTTTAATGTCTTATTTTTAATATTTATATTATTAAATTAAACATATTCATTATCAAAGTTAGGAACATTTCAACATGATTTACATTCTCTGAAAAACCTAATGTTCTTAGTGGACAAGGAGATTTTGTTGAAGAATCTGGTAAAAAATACAGAGAAATGGACATTTACCTGTTGAAAAAGTAAAATTTAATTGGTTATTTTCTTAGAATCCACATGTAATCTCAAACAGCTAAATATAAGGGAAAAAATGAGGTTAAAGGAATTTTTAACAGGGGAAAAGTCACTTCTCCTTAAGGAGATTGGGAGGAAAGATAAAAGTGAATCTGAGGATAAAACTTCCATGAAAACAATCTAGTAAAAGCCGCAATTTTTTTTTTTAAGATTTTATTTATTTATTTGAGAGAGAGTGAGAGAGCACAAATGGAGGGAGGGGCAGAGGGAGAGGGAAAAGTAGTCTCCCTCCTGAGCAGGGAGCCCAGTGCAGGGCTGGATCCCCAGGCCTACAGGATCATGACCTGAGCTAAAGGCAAGTGCTTAACTAACTGAGGCACCCAGGTGCTCCAAAAACAACAAAAATTTTGTAAATGTCAGAAGAGTTCTGATTCGTAAGTTGAATAGCAAATGGAGATTCTTTAATGTGTGGCCATAGAGTTAAGCAGAGACATTTAACTATATAATCCCTTAAAATGTCCCATCTACGAAAATAAAACTGGTTTCAGTACACACATATGACTAAACATGTTGTGTGTCATACATGTTATTCTCTGTTTTACCTGTTAAAGAGATTAGCCAAGTAGTCAGAGTAATTTTTAAATTTGCTGATTGCTATCAAATTTTTGTAATTAATGTATTAAGAAATTAAATGCAGTGTTCGAAGTGCCAGACACATGGGACTTCTATTAAAATTCAGAACGTGGTAAAGTATAGAGAAAATAAAAAATTGAAAAGTGAATAGTTAAAAGTAAAGAAACTCTACTGCTAACATTTATTGGAAATAGTTTTAAATATTTGTGTTAATATATTAAAAATGTTCATTGTGAAGAATGGAGACATTTCAACATGATTTATAGTCTCTGAAAAACATAATTTACTTAGTGGATAAGGGTACAATTTTATTAAAGAATCTAGTAAAAAGGGGCGCCTGGGTGGCACAGCGGTAAAGTGTCTGCCTTCAGCTCAGGGCGTGATCCCGGCGTTCTGGGATCGAGCCCCACATCAGGCTCCTCCGCTATGAGCCTGCTTCTTCCTCTCCCACTCCCCCTGCTTGTGTTCCCTCTTTCGCTGGCTGTCTCTATCTCCGTTGAATAAATAAATAAAATCTTAAAAAAAGAAATCTAGTAAAAAAAAAGTATAAATGGATGTTTACCTGTAGAAGAAACAGGGTTTGTTATTTTCTTTCAACCCACCTACAATAATAGGTGCCTTATTATTCTGAGAACCTGAATAATCCTTAGTCTTCCATATTTCTTTGCTAATTCTCACAAAGTAATGATGATGTCAGTTATAGTACTTGGTCTGCTGTGCCAACTTGCAGGTAGAAATAAAGGCCACCAGTCACTGCAGAGTTATGCTTTATTGCACAGAAGTTTTCCCTGTTTCTTAAGTTTATTATTTACCCAGGAGTCATACCCATAATCTGTGTATTGTTGCAAAAAAGTTTTCCCTGTTTGTGAAGATTATTCTTTACCCAGGAGTCACACTCATGGAAAAAGATCAAGTACTAGCACATTCTGCCAAAAAATGATAAGAGCTAGTACACTTGCAGATACACCCCAAGCGGAATTGTGGATTGAGATCAACTATGAGCAAACAGCTATTACTATTAATCAGCCTAAAGAGTACACTCTTAGAGAGGAAGAAAATACTCTAGAGAGAGAAATAATATGGAGATAGATTGAATACTGGTGTCTTGGGCAAAAATTATTTTGATTTCTATGAGAAAATAGATTTCAGGAAACTTCTTTACATTTCTAAAAATATCCATTTATTGGTAGCTACCAGAATTGTACTATAAAAACTAGACAGTGGTTCATAGTACTACTCCCAGAATTTCAATGTTTTAAAAAAATATATAACAGATTTGGCTTATGAGTAAGCTTAGTGAGGTCAGGGGTCTGCCTTAACCCATCAACATATCTTTAGGGCTTTAAGCTATACTTGTCACAGAATGAACGAACCAAACTATCAGATAAATAGATTTAAATGTAGATTTATTTATGTGTAGATTTCAAGTGTAGATTTATTTCAAATAAACTGGGGGATTTACACTACTGCTTTTATTGTTTCTATCTGAATGCTTTTCCTTTTTTAGCCTATAGATTTTTTGTGACATAAAATTATGCAAAAAACCCCCAGGAGATATTGAATCAAGTAAAGCAAACACAAAAGCCTTAAGTGTTTTCATACTTGAAAAAATATTTTCTTCCTCTGGTTCATGAGGTTTATTTAATTATATATAATTTCCTGAAGGAATAGCAACATACACCTAATAATACTCCTAGGTAGATTTATTAGATTTTTTTATTAAATGATTATATTTCCTCTTCTGTAAATAAACATCTATGGTATTTGATTTTAAGATACCTTTCTTATTTATTTAGCTGTAGAGTAGTAGGTTAGATATTTGTCAAAGTATTTAAATTTGCCCAGGTTAAGATTCCAAATCTGTGCAATGAGGATTAAATTATTAAAACATGCCACAGCAGTTTTGTGACAATATAATAAGACATAAATGAGCATGACAAGCATATTGCTCCTTTGCTTTACTTTGTCAAGACTGTCAATCTTATGTTGTACTGTAAGCTGTCTGTGGGCAGTAATTGTGTTTTGAGTGTGATTTGATAAAGTATACTTTTGAGTATACCTTTGAGTACACCCTGAGGAAACTAAAATTGAATTAATATGAAACTGACCACTAACCATCTGGAGGAATGTTTACTGACTATACTTTGAGAAGCATTATACTTTGGAATGGAGGAGGATTTTCTTCACTAGAAAGTAAACTATTTCTGCTAAAGTCCTATAAAAATATATGCATCAATTTTCAGAATAGCCCTTTAAATAAATACTAGAAAAAATATATTTCAATTGTAGCAATACAAAAAATGTCCTAATTCTGTGAATTGTTACAAATGGTCCTCGGGGTACCAAAATTTGGTCAAGGAAATGGGATGAGAGTAGAATGTTAGTATCTTAATAGAAATGACTTTAAAGCCTTATGTCAGCATTATTCAGTTTGCTATAAATATCACAGCCAGATTGAATTATAAATAAAAGAAAAACAACATTTCTCAGACACTTAGATTTGATCTTTATATTTTCCTTATCCATTGTTCTCTCAACTTCAAATGTAGGTGCTTTTCCCTTTTGCCTAATAAAACCTTCCCATTTTTGCTACAGTGACTCTTCCAGGACTATTTACTACTGAAGACATCCTTTTATATAGGCTCATTTTATCTTCCTCATGTATTTTACTTAGCAGTTGTCACAGTTGTAAATTTCCTGTGTGAGTATGTGTGATGTGAGTATGATATGCATATATGTCTGTGTCTGAGTCTATGATGGTAATATATTTTTTGTTTTGAGTCACCATTAAAGTAGGACCTCAGTTACTTAGAATTTTATTTCATCTATATATGAAATATTACAGAAAAGTACTATCATTGCTATAAATAGTAGTCCTTTTAAATCTATCGATATTTTTTGTTTTCACACATATAAATTAATTTTAAAACCTGATTAATACTTTAATAGTCCTTTTTTTTCCCCCTCACCATTTTCTTCTTTTGGTCTGTTTCGACTGCCTTTAACTCATCACTTCTCAAGACCTGGCCCCCACTTTCCCTCACTTCCTAAGGAGCATCTGAATCCAGTCATGTTTTCAAAAGCCTTTTGCTCAGGTTTTCTCCAGATTTCCTCATCAATGATCCTTGCTTTCTCACTTTTGTGCCTCCCTAACTCAAGCAAAACCCCGTAACCAACTCCCCCCTGGGAACTGTTTTAACATGTTATCAACGGTGATCCATGTAGCCTGACATCATGTTCCTGGTGCAGGTAGGACATTTCCCCTCCCCTGAGAATTTCTGCTTTGTGGAACTCAGTAGGTTCCTCTATACGGTTACAGACTAGATTTTTCCTACCTTTTGTGGTCTTTCTCTCATCAATTCTTTGGGTCCTAATGTCTTCTTTTTATCCCTCTCTCCCTCTTTATTCACTATGTAAATGGTTACATAGCATTGATGTGTGCAGTTACCGTCATTTATTTGACTAATCTCGTATGTCAAACTTTTAGCTGATTACATAGTCTTAGCTACTTAGCTGGTTTTTAAAATGCATTTGTAATTGCTTTCTTGGATTAAATTATTAGTTTCTCCTCTAAGCCTCGGTGACTGAGCTCTAAATTCTCCACAAGGGTAAATGAATACACAATGTCAATAAATGAGGATTTATGCTTAGTTCCATGAACTATATAAGTGGATGAACCAGATGCAAAAGAAGGGATTTGGTTTAAAAAAAAAAAAAAAAAAAGGAAAAGGAAAGAAACTGCTAAAGTGAAAGGGCAGTGATTGATTTGGCCTGTCGGGACTTACAGAAATACTGATGAGGGATGTGAAGTTGGAAGGAAGGAAGAGTGGAAGAGACAAACGGGAGAGAATCTTATGAAGGTAAGAGAGAGCAAAATACAGAGGATAATGTAGCTAAATTAACTTTCTACTATAATTGTTTTAGAAGGGGAGGAAGTGCAAATGTAGGAACTGGAACTTCAAAGATTTACATTAGCAAATGATAAATGCCTAAAAGAAGTGATGCTGTCAGTATTCCTCTGGATTCTCCACTTACCCTGGCCTTCATGCCATTTTAAAATCATCTGTAAGATGATTTTGATTTTCAACTTCAAATTGACCCTTTACTCTTTCCAGCTGCAGGTGTTTTGGGGTCTCACTAATGACAAGATACATGTTTCTTGAATGCTAATACTCACCTTGAGTATGATATTCTTTGCATCTTATTTTAAAAACACATCTAGAGATGCAAAATACCTTGTTAGGGTTAAATAGTAAAGTATTATAAAGGGCTCTTCCATCAGTCTTTCAAAAACACATTCATTTATTTGGAAAAATATATACTAAAGAGCCAGTTTAAAAGCAGTTAATGCCTTTTCTAAAGCCCTAGAGATTGGAAAGCAAATGCAAGAAAATGGAAAAAAAGAATGGAAGACATCTGGAAATGTATCTTTACAACTTCAATCCTAAAATGTTCTAGGAGTTTTGAGTTCCTGCTCTCAAATTATAGAATTCCCAGAAGGTCCACAGGATCTGATGTTCACATCAGTTACTCTAATGCACAAAGTCCAAAGTTTACCATGAGCTTTATGAATGACAAGAGAATCTTGACTGTAAGTTCCATTAAGTCCCATTAAAAGATGGACGATAATTTTATGATTAAAAAAATAATCCCTGATGGGTAATACAGTGACTCTAGTTATATCAGTAAGGTTTCAAAAGGAATGATGGTGCCGAATTGGCATTTCTTTAGGTTTAAAGAACAATAACAGAATGGTGAAATCCTTGTAGTGACCTTATAATGTTATTTGTCAAAACCCAGGCTGAATTCTGCCCTATGTCTTAATGTGGTAATGTGCAAGCCATTTAGTTAGTATACTAGTCCATTTCCTAATGGCCTCCTAATGGCACCCCGCCCCTAAGCTACCTCATAAATCTTGTGATTAAGCCTCCCCCAGGAATGGCTGATGAGTCAGGCTGCATGGTGTACAGCTGGGCAAGAATGGCACATTCAGAGTTCCATTGTGTTTACTGCTGACATTTTTGTTTGCTCTTGATGTGACCTTCATTATTAGAAAATAGAATCCAGTTACCAAAGTGAAATAAGTGAAATAAGTGAAAAAATACAACAGGTCTTTTGAAAGAAATGAGGGTACTGATAAAATCAGAGATACAGTCGAGTCTTGTTATTCATGGTAGTTATGTTCTGTTAAGTTTTGTGGACACTGAATTAGAAAATGTGGAAATTCAGGGTTGGGTTTTTGCGGAGCCTCTGTTTACATTTAGTTAACTGACCCATACGTACCTTTGTTGTAGGTCTGTTTCTGTTTTTTTTTTTTTTCAATAAGTGTCTATTTAAATTTCATTTAGTCAACATGTCTATTTCTGGTTAAACGTACCTTATTTAATATCTATTGTTGTTTCATTAACATTTAAATCACAGCCTACAGCACTATAACTCATGTCTGAACTATGCTTATCTGACATATTTTCCCCCATAAAGCACCCCACAGTCTTCTCATGCTTAGGAACACTAGTAGCACTTTAGCACTGTGCTTGTGGGGCATTTTTGAAAAATAAAATCCCCCCAAAAAGCAAAAAAAAAAAAAAAAGTGAAAAATTGGTACTAAATAGATTGTAAAAAAAAAACACTCATTTATGTTATTAGAGCTGAAACAAGAAGGCAGAACATTGCTTTGTTCCACCTTGACTGGAAAGTGTACTTTGAGGGACAAATATTTTGTCACCTGACCTGCATCATGTCCAAGGTGAAAGCATTGTGAACATTGATTCTGTGGTTACAAGTAAATTATAGTGAGTAATCAAATTCTCTAAATATTAAATCTGTGAACAATAAGGATCGACTGTATATCTCCAATGAATTAGAAAAACAATTTTTTTTCACAAGTGACATAAGATGAATTGGGTACTTCAGGAAAATATTTAAGAATATAGTCGCTTCTCGGATGTGATGGATGATAGTATGTCTGAAATATTGATCTAGAATTATTTCCAAGTCCTGGAAAGATGAAAATGCCTATTTTTGCTATTACTCTTTAATATTTTACTCTTTAGCTATTTGAGATGTGTAAAATGTCATATTCATAATTACTAGGTGTTTGGGACATTTGCATTTCTTTCTTAGAGAATTATCATTTTTGTACCCAAAACTTTTGTTTTTCTCTTAATTTTTTTCCTATGATATTTAAGTACACTTTATATTTTAATGACATTAATCTTTTACCTCTTAATAATTTACCTTGTTTTCCAATTTAGTTATTTGCTGTCTAAATTGAATTTGTTTGTACATGCCAGGCCAAAACAATTGTGTGGCTTCAGCAGCCTCGGGCCAATGGAAGGAAGTAGTTTAGCATTTTGGCAAATATAGGACATCATTCTTCATCTGGCTCTGTTCTCTTTATCGTAACTTTAATTTTTGAAGAGCACTTTTTTTTTTTTTTTTTTTTGGTTAAAATCCAACTCGTATAGTCCCCTTGTTTCTCTCTACTGTTGAATTTGCAAGTCTGTAGTGTCAGTTAACCCTATTATTATGATTTCTGGATTGGCAAATGTGTACTTCTCCGGAATCTGGGTTCAGAAGCTTGTAGAAACTAGTTTAGGTCATCCTTTGCTCATACTAACTCCTTAAGCCTGTTTTCAAACTTTCATTTTTTCCCCAATAAAAATTAATTAAATTTAAATTTAATAATGTCTCTTTGTATGTAGGATTATGATTGTGTATTTTATGTTTAGTATTATGATAGGTTGTGGATCATACATTTTCATCTTTCCTCTCCTTTTTTTTTTTTTTAATATTGGCTGCTGCTTGTGGTTTCTTTATCTCTAGTAGTGGATGAGAAACAAAGATAAAGTCTGAAAAATGGTGAAAATAAATGAGGAAAAAAGGAAAATATTCCAAGATCATAAAATGTATGAAAGGAATAGAGCAGGTATCTAGAAGATAATGGTTAATCAGTGAACTTTTCACCAAAATGTAATAAGAACTTTGATAACTCATTTAAAAGTTACATGAAGCCATGTCAGACACTGATTGCTTTGTGCCTTGTTTGGATTAAGCCAAAAATAAATACAAATAGGAATACCATTGTTTGAGGAATGATCCGTGGGCCTGGTTTCAGTGACTTTTTCAGAATTTAAAGGAGGAAATTCCAGATATTGGAGTTCACAGCCATGGAAAATCAGAACTAATGAAGAAGTCATGAATGTGCTTGAGAAAGAGAAATCTTTATGAGTTTTCCACTAGAGCACTGGTCACTGTGATTTCTGGACCAGCAGCATTGCCATTATCTGGAAACCTGTTGGAAATTCAAATTGCTTGATCCACTGCATACCTACTGAAACTGGTTTTCATGGGATAAGACTGAACAGTGTGTTTTTAATAAAGTTTCCCAGATGTTTCTTATGCACTCTAAGTCTTCTGAGAACCGTTGAGTTAGAGGAAATAACAACATAAGGAAAGAATAAGGTCATTTGTATGTGTGTGTGTGTGTGTGTGTGCGCGTGTGCATACACACATGTGCACACACGCGTATGCCCTCCCCGTATATAGAAATGCCACGTAAGTAATATAGTAATTGGATCTTGTCAAATGTAATGAAATCTACATGTAACAGACAGTATGAAATCTGGAGTCTGAGAAGTTGCCAAGAATTCAGTTTTTGTTCTCACAGCCAAGATATAATAATGCTGGATACTGACTATGGCAAAGTGAAGATGGGCTTTACTATGTTTCTTCAGAGTAGGGACTACAGTATTGATTAAGCATGTGGGCAGTGAAATCATACAGCCTGGGTTGAACTCCTAACTCCCACTTACTGGCTTTATGAAATCAGACAAATTATTTAATATTGTTTTGCTTGTGTTATTGATTTATAAAATGGAAAAATCAATGATACTCTTAAGTTTAATGTGAGAATTAAACAAATGAGGGGGCGCCTGGGTAGCGCAGTCGTTAAGCGTCTGCCTTTGGCTCAGGGCGTGATCCCGGTGTTCTGGAATCGAGTCCCACATCGGGCTCCTCGGCTGGGATCCTACTTCTTCCTCTCCCTCTGCCCTGCTGTGTTCCCTCTCTTGCTGGCTGTCTCTCTGTCACATAAATAAATAAAATCTTAAAAAAAAAGAATTAAACAAATGAATACATTTAAAATACCTAAAAAGTTTATAAAAAGTACAGTTGACCTTTCAACAACACAGATTTGAGCTGCATGGATCCACTTATATGTGGATTTTTCAATAAATAGGATATTGTAAATGTATGTTCTGTTATGACTTTCTTCACATGTTTTCTCTAGCTTACTTTATTGTAAGAATTCAGTATATAATACATATGTATTATAATACATATGTATTAACTGTTTATGTTATTGGTAAGGCTTCCAGTCAACAATAGGCTATTAGTAGTTAATTTCGGGGGAGTCAAATGGTTTATGCAGATTTTCAACTGCATGGGTGATTGATGTCTCTAAACCCATTGTTGTTCAGGGTCAACTGTAGTGAAATTTTTAATGTTATGTATTATTATTATGGATTCATTACTAGAATTAATAGCGTATGTATTCCTGGATACAATTACACAGACAGAGTCCTTGTCCTACTTTTCTGTATTCCCTAAAATACTGAGGAATTCAAATTAATTTCCATAGGAACCTTTAGAGTTATACTCAATAAACCTTGGCCTTTTATTTGGGACAGGTATTTCCTATAATCGTATAATCCACTTTTTCCTTTTGTCCGAAAGGCATTTTTCCATATTCCATCTGTCATTGGCACAGTCTCCTAATTTAGAAGCACAGAACTTTATCTTACCCAGACAGATGTGCTTTGCTAGCCTTCCCTAATGTAACAATGTGCCCGACACTCCATTTTCCTGACAATTGGGTGAAATCCCTTTATGTTTTTGTCTGCAGGTTCTGTGCATCAGAGGGAGCTCTTTTACCCATTCTTTGAAGTGGGACATCCCTGTCAGTCACTGCAGCCTATTGCATTTTTCTAAGACTTGCACATTGATCCTCAATCTATGTCCTGTGAAAGGCTGCAATTTCTCACTATTTCATTTGACTTGCTAAGTTTATGGTTCCAATTAAAGGATTCTGGGTCACAGTTATAGCAGTTGCACACTGTCATCCAAAAGATCACAAGTTTCATACATCTGTCTACTCGGCCTTATCCACATCCCATCAATTATATCAGTCCTATAAGTGTCTAACAGATTTTGACATTTATGTCTTCATTGGCAATAATCTTAAGGGGCCTATCCTTATATTTGAAGCATGAAGATACTTAAAAGTTACAATCTGTGATGCTAGCTTTGGGAGACTTTGAATGCCCAAATCTCTTAGCTTCTTGAATGATCCTGTGTGCTTTATAGATGCTTTCAAGGTACCTTCAAAAAGTTGAGCTGAAATTAGGTGAATCCTATAGTTAAGCTATCCTGTGGACACCAATGGGAGAGGAAATTGAAGGTCTTTCAGATTAAAAGTTCAAATTGTGATGATTGCACCTTTTAGCCTCCAAACTGGCTTTTACCTTGATCTCCCTAAACCTGTTCAGTTCATCATATTGAAAAGATTATGACATTTTCTAAATCACCTGGGGGGGAGTATTCCATTTCAATTCAATGACGAAGTCATTCCCTGGGCTTGCAGTACTATCCTGCTGCGTTTAGTTCTTTAATGTGGAAGTAATTCTTATGTTTATAAAGTTTTGTGGCTTTTTAAATCCCACAAGGAAATCTCACACTTTAATGTGAGATAAGCTGAAAGAAATTATTCACTGTACCTCAACTGGTCTAAAAGGAAAAGCTTATCAAAGGTAGGGAAATGCTAGTCACAGCCACTTAAAACATCAGTAAGGGGACATCACTGGAAAAAAAGAAATCACAGAAAATAGCCTTTTGATGTTGGGAATTTTGAAGTAAGATGCCAAATCTGAATCTTCATTTTTTACCAATAACATTTTCATAATTTCAAAAGTAATATGTATTCCCTGGAAAATATTAAAAACAAGAGAAAGAAATTGTCTTCACTTCAATACAACCATAACTTCTATACATCTTTTTTCAGTCAGATTCTATGCATATATATATGAATATAAATAAAATCACTTCTCTGATTTTAACATTACCTTATAAATCATTTACCTTATAAATCTATACCATTATATTTTTGAAATTATTTTTAATATTTCTATGGATTAATCATATCAAATTGCCATATTTTTTGTTAACACTGTTTTTTTTTAATTATAAATTAATTATAAAGTTATGAACATCCTTGTTAGTAAATCTTGGCTTATGTCTTTGATTATTGCCTCAGGCGAAATTCCTTGCAATGAAACTGATGGTTAAGGAAATTAACATCTAAATATATTCCCTTCAGAAAGGTGGTACTGATTTTTACCTTAACTTTGGCAACAGTGTGTCTTAGGAATTAAAAAAAATAAACCTTAGCCTAAAAAAGTAAAAGTGACCTCATTCCAAATTTCATTTACTGCTTCACTGGAGAAAAATATATCCTCCCTTTTCTTTTTTTCTCTTTTTTGTTTTTGTTTTGTTTTTGAATTTTTGGGTTTGTGTGTTACTTATCTTTAACATTTCTATTTCATTCATGTGAATGCTGAAAAGTAGAATTCTTCTAATTTTAATAGCTATTGTCTTTATCCAATACATAGTTTTAAAAAGTGGAATTTTTATTTAGCTTTTATATGTATTTTAAATCTGAAATAGAACTTCTGATAAAACATGACAAGCATTCTCTACCATTTCTGTTAATCTGTCAGAAGTTTAAAAAGACTTTTAAACCCTCTCTGCTCACGTTGAAAAGTTTAAAGAGTTGTAAGGTCAACAGCAAAGAAGAAACTCACTTTACTTTGTTTGGATTAATTCTAGGTGAAGGGCAGGAGACGTTCCTGTTACTGCTTATCATGTTGTAACAGTAGTTAAGCAAAATATTATTTTGGCCTGTCCTCTCTTACAAATGCTTGTATGACATGCTGGTTAGTTTTTTGTTTTTCTCTCTTTTTTTCTTTCTTTCTTTCTTTCCCCACCCCCTATAGGAAATATCTATAAATGCTACATTTTCTGATCTTTGTTTCACCCTAGTGTACAAACCAAGACATGAATTTGTAGAAGTCAAATCTTGGAGCAGCCATCTTCAACTATTAATACTCAAAAAGATGTTGTCTAAGCTCCTCTGAAGTATTGAATCTCTATCTACAGACAGGAAACAGATATTTCTATCTACTTCTCTGTAGTTTGTAATTCTTAGTTTTCAATTAACTTCATGGAAATTTCACCATATCAATTAGTATAATTCTCTAATCAGTTCTTTTTTGTGACTGTACAATATGTAACAGTTTATATGTTCTCCTGTTTCTTTTCATGGTTTTTATTAACAATTACTCACTTGGTTGACTTTTTCTATTATAAAAAGGCTACAGTAGATACAAGTATTCTCATACATGCCAATGTAGGTACTGGTGCTTGTATCAGTATGGGATTGATTTTATGGTACAATTCTTACATTATAATAGATGTTATCAAATTGATATCCAAAAATTGTGTAATGATTCACCTTCATGACACTGTATGTAAGCACAAACATTTTATTCAGATACCTAGTAGAAATAAATGCTGTCTGTTTCATGTTTGCCAATGTGATGGATAGAAAATGATATCTCACTTTGACTTTAATTTGCATTTCTCTCATTATCACAGTTATTGGACATTTTCATTCATGGTAGTTTATTCATTTCCAATTCTATTCTGAGATCTGTGTTTTCATATATCTTTTGCCTATTTTCTATGGGATACATTTGAGTTTTTCTTTATGATTTGAAAAATGTACTTTTTAATGAATGCAAGGACTATAAAATGGCCAATTAAAATTATCATCAAATATGGCAAAGTTTTCAATAAACATAGTAGGAAACATTTAATGACATCTAGAATAAACTTCTGAAGTTTTCCATTAATTAAGGGAAAAACACAAAAGTGATTGAAATGAGAGAATAGGTTAAGATATGAATAATGACTCTTAGGAATAATAGAAGCTACATACAAGACAAATTTTTAAAAAGACAGAATTAAAAGTATTTCCTGAGTAAAAAAATACACAAAGGCAAATCAAAAAGAAATTTATTCTAAGGATAAGGAAATATGCTAAAACATTCAAGTGGAAAAATGAAATGTATAATATGGGAAAATGTTTGCAGATCTGAATAGATAAAAATTAATCATTAGAATTACCTAAGATATTTAGCTTTAAGAAGAAGTAGAGTTTTGAGACATCCATGTGATATGTGACCCAACAGAGAAGTACTTAGTAACTATAGAACATTTATGACATACAACTCAAGGAACAATGTTTAGCTCTGAAGTCATTACTATAGCCTTAAGAGAACTTAGGAATCATCGTACAGAGATATGCTCAGTATTTTGGAGGGTGTTCAGATCATACCCCTAAAATAAGAAACATGAAATTAGCTATACAAATTATGAAAGTGAGGAAAGGTAGTCTATTATGGCATAAATTTCGAAAACTTAGAGAATTGATCTGTAGTTTCTTTCCAGAAATTTGTATGAAAAATAGCACATCAAAATAAACTAAACAAATTCATAAGTTTTGTTTTGTTTTTTACCCCATTAGTAAGTTCCAATATTGAAGCAGTATACTATAGGATTAATAAAACAGTTGTCACCAACTGACCTAAGCCCATTTTTTCATGTGCAATAACAGTGTAATATTTCTAATCAATTCCTAGCTTTTGAATGCCTGAATTTTGCCAGTGAAACACATTTCTCACATCTAGTATACTAATTAAGTAGGCCACTCATTTCACCAATGATAGCTAATATCTATAACATCATTAGGCTTAGATAAGACTTCATTAAGACTGCTGATGATCCACGAAAAAGATTAGTCTGATAGTACCTCTGTCTAAATGTGAGACATTAAACCATAAAAATCCTAGAGGAGAACACAGGCAATAACCTCTTTGCCATCAGCCATAGCAACTTCTTTCTAGATATGTCTCCTGAGGAAAGGGAAACAAGAGCAAAAATAAACTATTGAGACATCATCAAGATAAAAAGCTTCTGCACAACAAAGGAAACAATCAACAAAACTAAAAAGCAACCTTTGGAATGGGAGAAGATATTTGAAATGACATATTTGATAAAGTGTTAATATCCAAAATATATAAAAAACTTACAAAATTCAACACCCCCCAAAAATAATCCAGTTAAAAATGGGCAGAACACAAGAATAGACATTTTTCCAAAGAAGACTTACAGATGGCTAACAGATGCCTGAAAAGATGCTCAACATCACTGATCATCAGGGAAATACAAATCAAAACTACAGTGAAATATCAGACCTTTCATAATGGCTAAAATCAACAACACGAGAAACAACAGGTGTTGGAAAGAATATGGAGAAAGGGGAACCTTCTTACACTACTGGTGGGAATGCAAAGTGGTGCAGCCACTCTGGAAAATAATATGGAGTTTCCTCAAAAAATTTAAAATAGCACCATCCTATGATCCAGCAATGGTACTACTGGGTATTTACTGAAAGAATATAAAAATACTAATTCAAAGGGATACATGCACCTCAATGTTTATAACAGCTTTATCTATGATAGGCAAATTATGGAAACTGCTGAAGTGTCCATCTGTTGATGAATGGATAAAGAAGTGATGTCTACATCTAATGGAATATAACTCAGCCAAAAAGAATGAAATCTTGCCATTTGCAAAGACATGGTTGGAGCCAAAGTGTATTATGCTAAGCTAAATAAGTCAGAGAAAAGACCAATACCATATGATTTCACTCATATGTGGAATTTAAGAAACAAAACAAATGAGCAAAGGGAGGGGGGAAAAGAGCCACAAACCAAGAAATGGACTCTAACTAGAGAGAACCAACTGATAGTTACAAGAGGGGAGGAGGGTGGTGGGGATGGGTTAAATAGGTGATGGGGATTAATAATTGCACTTGTGATGAGCACTGGGTATTGTACAGAAGTGTTGAATCACTATATTGTACACTTGAAACTAATATTACACTGTATTTTAACTAACAGGAATTCAAATAAAAACAATAAAATAAAAGGCAGCCTGCAGTCTTCTTCCCCAGGACAGGTATTGAGTCAGATAAAAAGAAGAAAAAAATCTGTTTTATTATTTTGCTGTGTCTAATGAGCTTGGGAATAGGCACTGGAGGAATATATGGAAAAAGCAGACATGTTTACAACATAAGAGAGAATTTGGAACTGCCCAGGTCAATCTGGAAGGGATAGAGTAAAGAGAGTAGTGGGTGGACAAAAGCGGAAATGGAACTTTGGAGATGTCAGAAGGCCAAAATGTGTTCTACCTCTCCCTTTTGTTACAATATAAATCTTCAGAAATCTTTGCTGTTTCAGATGTAGAGTTCAGTAATTCATCAGTTACATATAACACCCATTGCTCATCACACCACGTGCCCTCCTTAATGCCCATCACCCAGTTACCCCATCCCCCCCCCCCCACTTCCCCTCCAGCAACCCTCAGTTTGTTTCCTATAGTTAAGAGTCTGTCATGGTTTTTTTCCCTCTCTGATGACTTCTCATTTGGTTTTCCCTCCCTTCCCCTATGATCCACTGTACTGTTTTTTATATTCCACATAAGAGTGAAATCATATGATAATTGTCTTTCTCTGATTGACTTATTTCACTAAGCATAATACCCTCTAGTTCCATCCATGTTGATGTAAATGGTAAGTATTCATCCTTTCTGATGGCTGAATAATATTCCATTTGTGTGTGTGTGTCTTTACTTTATCGATTCATCTGTAGATGGACACCTCAACTCCTTCCACAGTTTGGCTGTGGACAGTTCTGCTATAAACGTTGGGCTGCAGGTTCACCTTTGGATCAATATATTTGTATTTAGGGGTAAATACCTAGAAAGTG
Organism: Ursus arctos; assembly: GCF_023065955.2. NCBI lineage: Eukaryota > Metazoa > Chordata > Mammalia > Carnivora > Ursidae > Ursus > Ursus arctos. The sequence continues at coordinate 27,633,894 of NW_026623111.1, read as the reverse complement.
CAATTGCTCAGTCATAGGGTAGCTCTATTTTTAACTCCTAAGGACCCTCCATACTGTTTTCCAGAGTGACTGTACCAGCTTCCATTCCCACTAACAAATGTAGGAGGGTTCCCCTTTGTCCACATTCTTGCAAACATTTGTTGTTTCCTGACTTGTTAATTTTAGCCATTCTGATTGGTGTGAGGTGGTATATCATTGTGGTTTTGATTTGTATTTCCCTGATGCCAAAGGATGTGGAGCATTTTTTTCATGTGTCTGTTGGCCATTTGTATGTCTTCTTTGGAGAAATGTCTGTTCATGTCTTTTGCCTATTTCTTGACTGGAGTATTTGTTTTTGGCTGTTGAGTTTGATAAGTTCTTTATAGATCTTGGATACTAGCCGTTTATCTGATATGTCATTTGCAAATATCTCCTCCCATTCCATAAGTTGCCTTTTAGTTTTGTTTCTTGATGATGTCCCAATAGTTCATTTTTGCTTTTGTTTCCCTTGTCTTTGGAGACATGTCTAGCAACAAGTTGCTGTAGCCAAGGTTGTAGAGGTTGCTGCCCTTGTTCTCCTCTAGGGTTTTGATAGATTTCTGTTTCACATTTAGGTCTTTTGTCAATTTTGAGTTTATCTTTGTGTATGGTGTAAGAAAATGGTCCAGTGTCATTCTTCTACATGTGGCTGTCCAGTTTTCCCAACACCATTTGTTGAAGAGATTGTCTTTTTTCCATTGGATATTCCTCTTGCTTTGTCGAAGATTAGGTCACCATATAGTTGTAGGTTCATATCTGGGTTTTCTTTTTTTTTTTTTTTTAAAGATTTTATTTTATTTATTTAACAGAGATAGAGACAGCCAGCGAGAGAGGGAACACAAGCAGGAGGAGTGCGAGAGGGAGAAGCAGGCTCATAGCAGAGGAGCCTGACGTGGGGCTCGATCCCACAACGCTGGGATCACGCCCTGAGCCGAAGGCAGGCGCTTAACCGCTGTGCCACCCAGGCGCCCCGTATATCTGGGTTTTCTATTCTGTTCTATTGATCCATGTGTCTGTTTTTGTGCCAGTACTATGCTGTCTTGATGATCACAGCTTTGTAAGATAGCTTGAAGTCTAGCATTGTGATCCACAGCTTTGGTTTCCTTTTTCAACATTCCTCTGTCTATTTGGTGTCTTTCCTGGTTCCATACAAATTTTAGAATTATTTTTTCCAGCTCTGTGAAAAATGTCAATGATAGGGGTTGCACTGAATGTGTAGATTGCTCTGGGTAGCACAGACATTTTAACAATATTTACTCTTCCAGTGTAGAATTCTACAGGTCTTGGAAAAGTAGGGAATGAAGCTTCTCCAAAGAACAAAGGGGCAGTGAATGATATCTAGATTGCAATATGAAAAATAAGACATTTTATTATTTTTTAAACAAGAGCAGCGTGTATAGTTATAATCATTAATACTATTGTGATTTGATATTTTAAAAACTATTTAAACAGGGCAATTTTTAATTGGAAATATCATCATCTGTGTCTGGTTATCTTACTGATGATTGATTTTTTTCGTTATAGGTCATATTTTTCTGCTTTAAGTGTGTGGTAATTTGGGTTGGTTTCCAAATATTGTTATTTACTTTAGTGGTTGTGAGATACTTTTGTGATACCTTAAGTGTCTCTGTGCTTTGTACTAGAATGCAATTAAATTAGTTAGGACAGTTTGATGCTTTTCAGGCTGGCTTGCTCTATCTATATCTATCTATCTATCTATCTATCTATCTATCTGTCTGTCTATCTATCTATCATCTATCTGGCAAGAACAGAGCAGTATTTAGGGATAATTTTTCATACAAAGGAGACAATACCTTTTTGAATACTCTATTCAATATTTCATATATTATGAGAGTTTTCCACAATTGCTGGTTAGAGCACACACTATTTCTAGACCTTTGTAACACCAGGGGTTCTTCTGTTTATTTTTTTCTCATGGTTCTTCCAGCACTTGTAGATTCCTCACATGTTGAGGCTGATCAGTTCTAATTGGAGACTTCAGTGGCTCCTTTTATATATACTCATAGCACTCTCTATCTGCACCTCTCCCCGTCTGTGCAGTGCTCTCCTCTCCAGTCATCTGTCCTAAAGATTCTAGCTACTTGGCCATCCTTCTTCTTCCTTTCTTCTTCCTTCTTCCATATTCTTCCTTCCTTCTTTCTTCTTCTTCCTTCTTCAATTCATGGAGACTGCCAGGATCCATTTGGGTTTGCCCTCCCTGTCCAGTCCTCCAGAAATTCTTTCCAGATAGCAAGTTGAGTTAGTTGTAAACTCAGCTTGTTTATTGTCCTTTTCTCAGGTATTACTGCCCTGTACTTTCTGTAGTTGAGTGTCCAAAAGTGTCTCTACAGCCAGTTGTCAGTATTCTACCTTGACTAGTAGCAGAAATTTCAGGAACTTTCAGTTCAATGACCCTTGAACTCTTTAGCTCCTAAAGAGTATGATATCGCATACAATAAGTAGTACAGTCAGAATTCAAACTTGCCAATAATGAAATATTTTGGGTCATGGACATAATGGCATTCATCAAATGTTAGTAATTTCCTGAGTGTCTTATAAATAATAGAATAAATATACAATTACTGAAAATTCCTTAATTAATAAATGTGAATATTTTTCAGCACATACTACTTTTTGACAGGATTTCTTTAGATACTTACAGAATTCTAGGTTATTGTATGGAATTCTAAGGATATGGATGGATTATATGCATATTAATGCTAGGCATAAAGAAAATACCAAGTTATAATGCAGACTATATAAAAGTAGACCAAACATTAGATTTGAATGAGTTGTTCCAAAACTTTATACCAGTAGAAAAAGCTTCATTAGGCTAATTGAAAATAAAGCTTCATTAGACTAATTGAAATGTCAACTGACAAGGCACTCATGTGGTAAAATTGTTCTTGTGTGTGCATGTTTTATATAAATCATTATTTGTGTAATTTGAAATGTTAGACATTTGTTTGGAATATTTTATATTTAAATCTATTAAAATATATTTATTTTAGGGTGCCTGGGTGGCTTAGTTGGTTAAGCATCTGCCTTTGGCTCAGGTCATGATCCCAGGGTCCTGGGATTGAGTCCCACATGGGTCTCCTTGCTCAATCTTCTTCTCCCTCTACCCCTCCCCACTGCTCTTGATCTCTCTGTCTCTCACATACTCTCTCTCTCAAGTAAATAAATAAATAAAATCTTTTAAAAAATAAATAAAATATATTCACTTTAAAAATTGTTTAATATTAATAATTGATAACTATTATTATGTTCTTTATTACACATAACATGTCCTTTGAAATGAACATGCTTATTCAAGAACCAGAAATTTGATGTTTGGAATAGTTGAGAGAGTTTAAAAAAATATACCCTTCAAAACAAATTATGATATGTAGACAATAAAGAAACAAAATTCAATTCAAAATTGAATTTTGACAAACAATGTTGAATTACATTAATCCAATTTTGTTAATTTTACTTTGTAACATCTAGGTTGTTAAGAAACTTATAGTTTTTTAAAAGACATTTATAAGGTATTTAAAAGGATTTATAAGGTATTAATAATGTTTAAAAATACTATTATGAGCTACTCAGAGTTCCTCTAAGATGTTACTGCCATTTATAGATTTAATAATCAGCTCATAACCATTTCCTAATTTATTTCAACTTTATTTTCTTTACTTTAAGAGTGATTGATACTCTGAGCCTAAAGTCATTGATAAAATGGGGGAACACTTCAGCATTATTTAGGTGAAACAATTGCCATAGTAAATAATGAGAATAAAAAGAAACAAGATAAAATTTTATCAGTGTATGCCTTTGGACATAGAATGAAGTCTACAATAATTTCATAACTTAAATTCTGCGTTTACAGATCATTTAGAATTTTTAGTTCTGGAAATCAAAGGTACAAAAATGAGTAGAAGTAAATTTCAAGTAATAGAAATACTAAAATTGTTTTTCTTTGTTTTGCTTTTAAATGCAAAATATATTTTTTTATTCTATTCATAATGGGATTCCATCTTGATCTGAAATATAGTTTTGAGTTTGAAGAGATGATTCTTGTCTTTATGTTTGAATGTTTCTATTATGATAGATAGTAAATATTTGAAAGTAGGTTAAATTTGAAGTGATGCACTTGTACTTAATTTTGCTCACAGTTAATTATGAAACATATTCTTATAGGTTAATAGACCAGATGATTTTATATTTACATTTTTTATAAAGAGTTGCCATGAAATAAGTATCATACTGCCATGAATTACTTACTACTAAGTATTATAAAAAGTTTTCAAATAGTCCCTGGATTTTTTTCTCAATTTCATGTCTGGCAGCATAGACCTTTTTTTTTTTTTTCTTTAGAATGTGAGGTCTAATTTCATAATGAGAAAAATATAATTTCAATCACTTATTAGGTCTCAGTAATAAATTATTAAAGCATGCTCTGATTTAGTCAAATATTAATTTTTATGTCTTCCGTTTTAGAATTTTCTAATGATTTAGGGTTCAGCTAAGATCCACTAGCCTAAAAATATAGTAAAATTTCCATTACTTATGCAAACAGGACATTTAGTAAATATTTAAATGTCTCTCTTGCCTGTAAAAAAATACTAATAAGTCTGATACTCTGTGTTGTTTAAATTTTTTCATACTATTCTGTTTATGGCTTTTTCAGTGGAGTCATCTTAGAAAATAAATGTTTTTGACCAGGTGACATTAATTTTTTATGATCTTTCATTTGCCAATGCTTTGAACTTCTCTGTATGTTTACTGATTACTTAGGGTATGCAAGAAATTTAAATCATTTTCTCTAACCACACCAGGGTAAGAAGATAACATAGGTGATAATAATACCAGTGAGAAGTCTTAAAACTCCAAGGACAGTTGAAATCTTCCTACTCTCATCCACTTTGCACACTTGCTCAAATATTGTTTTTCAAAATGGTTCTTATCTTTAAAAATCCTACCTCAGCTACTTCTTACCTATGTATATAATCCTACTTCAGCATTCCACGGTCTCTCATGCTCGACAATCCTTTATTGTCCAAACTCAATGACCTACCATACTTAGAGTTAGTCTGTTTTTCTACATTTTAATCTCAGCCTTTCTTAATGTTCTTTTCATTTTGTATAACAGGCTCCTTTCAAAATAAGCTCACATCTTAGAGAAAAACTTTCAGGCATAACTCATTTTGGCTGAGTCATTTATTTAATTAATTCAGATAGTTTCACACTCAATTTCTCTGTATTAGTGTTTTCTTCGTATTTTTCCTCCCTTCAAAGCATTTGTTACATATTTTAAAAAATCATTTTAACCTTACTCAATTTTGTTGCACAAGACAGATTTAAAAAAACCCAATCAATTGAATAAAGAAATAAGGGAAACTGAAAGGAAAGAAACAAATAATAAATATAAACATTTATATTTTTATGTATTTCACTAATTTCACTAATAGAAAAGGTGAAAATATAAAATTAGTGAAACATGCATATTTATTTTACTAATTTAAGTTTTAAGCATCCTGAAGTGCTTTCTCTCCAGAGATAGATAAAATTAACTTGAGTAAAAGGACAAAATAATTTTGCTAGTTTTTAAAGTCCTTCTGAAGTGACCTTCCAATAAGCTATTTCTTGTTTTAGAATAAATGTGAACTTCCTTATATGCTGGCAAATGATAACTGGTTATATGTGTCATAATTGTAGTGACTAACAGCAGAGGTTAATGGATTAAAAAATATATCTTGATTTCAAATACTGGTTCTGTGATCCAGGGTAAGTTATTTCTTCTACTTGTACCTCTGCTTCCTCACTTGTAAAATTGAGTATTATCTATCTCATGGTCTTAGTGTCAGAGAATTATATGTGAAAAATGCATGCGAAGTGCTTGCCTTATTTTTGATACCCAGAAGATACCCCCTACATATTAGCTAGTACTATTATTTTTCTTGGAAGGAAACCGTGTCTATTTGAAAATTTTGGAAACTTATTTCTTTATAAGGGAGGTGGATTTACTTCCTCCAGGGAAACCATAGGAAGGGATATAGTTGGAAAGTTGTTTAAACCCCTTACTCTCTTTGACTCTTTCTGTCAGGGCTGAAGAATGAGGGGAGAAATTGAGAAAGCGAGAAAGTGAGAAGTGGGTTTCTTAGTCAGGGGAGAGCCCGAGTTTACAATAATCTGAAGGTGAATATTGTGTTTGTCCCCTTTTTCTCTCTTTAACTCCCTGTGTTTCTGAATTCAGTTTGTAGACCATAATCTCTGGATTATATTTCCTTTTATGTGGAAAATGTTAGAGTAATATTTTGTGTTTAAAAATGTAATTAATTGAATTTTGTTCAATCTACCGCATGTCCAGGGGGGCATAAATAAAATATTTGTTGATTAGGGGACTAAGTGGCTGGGCCAAATAAAATAACTGAAGAGTAATGACAGAAACAGAAGATTCTTGAAATAATTTGAAGAAGTAAAGGTGGAGATAATGCTGTCTAAAGTGGATAGAAATCAGCCCAAAACTTCTTTAGTCACAAGTGAAATATCCAGGATAGGTGATTCTCAGGGAAGAGTATAGTGTAGCTTTAAATTTAAATGGCACACATATGTAAAGTGAGAAATAGAGAATCGTAGGATTAAAAACAACACATTAGAATAACCATTATTTTGAGGATAATTAAGTCAATGTTTGTTTATCTCTACACTGAAATACATAAGCCCAACTGGTATACCAACAATTACTACTTTTATTACAGCTTTAAATGAGTAAGCAGCTTGATAAAATACATAAAAGTATAAAGGTTTATAATTTTTAATTGATCACACATTTACTAAATTATGTATTCCATGAAGATGAGAATTTGTTTTTAAATTGCTATAGACTTAGCACCTAACAAAATGCTAATACATAGTTGATACTCAAATATTTGTTGAATGAATGAATGAATAAATGAGTATTTCAATAAAGGTAAAAAAAATCATTTAATAACATGTTAACTCTAAAATAGAATGACATCTAAAATTAAATTAAATTGATTGGGTACTTTCACTTACAAGACAACTGATAATATAACCATGTCTGTCATGGATACTCAATGGCATACATAATGTCATCCATCTATCTATTGAAACTCAAATTAATTTGGGATCTTCAAGAAAGGCAAATAAGCCCTTGAAATCTTCATATACCTATGGGGATGTGAGAAAAAAATATTTTTCTATATGTAAAATATAAATTAAATGCCATTTTTTCTTAGGTAAAGTATTAAAGATGTCTTAATGATATGAAAAAGCCTTTTTTTTTTTTTTTAGTCTAGGTGCTTGTTAGTTGCGAATAGAAGGAATTATGAGATTAAGTAGAGGTCTTTTTCAACATTGACATTTCAATGTGACCATTATGAGATACCAAAAGTAAAAATTATAGTCCCTTAAAAAAAAACTTGATGAGATACAATATTGAAAATAATCTATTTAAAATTACAATGCAAGGAAAGTTTTAAAAGGTCTTTAACGTTAATGAATTATTTTTCATTTACATCCTTTAAATCTAATTTTGTAAAAGCATATGCTCATCAATTACTTAAAAGCTGGATTTGGAATAAGCATTGTAAATCATTTGTATTAAAATTCTGATCTTGAACTCTATGAAGCACTTCACACAACAAAACATGGGTTAATATACTCTGAATTTTTAATTTCATTTCAGTAATACTTTTCTCACTGAGAGTTTATCACTTGTGAATTCTTTAAAGTATCATGGACATTGTTAATTTCTTGGATACCAACATTCTCACTGAGGAAGGAGAATGTGTGCCATCAGTATTGGCACTCCTTTGAGCCCAATAATTATAAGTAAAAAATTTGTTCTAAAACTATCTGTCATCATTTTCAGATTAAGCACAAACAATATGTATACTTTCACACTGTATTCACTATATTTTCTAAAGTGTCATAACAATTCATTATTTTTATTGCTATTTTAATAGTGTTTTCTCTTTTGTTTCTTAGCAGTCTGACTCTTAAAAAGTTTTGAAAAATACTCTGTTTCTGGAAAGTGCATGACATATCTGTCAATAGGAAAATGTATATGTAAGATAAAAGTAATTCTGGAGAAAAATAATAAATGTTGGCAATTTAGTGGCTGTAATTGAGCTACCCTTGTCACATTAACATACTGAATTATTGCTTTACCTTCCCCTGTTAACTTGTGGATCCTAAAGATGAAAAAGCTGGCTGATTATTTCTCACAGTGACTGAAATCAGTTTTGTTTGTTTTGTTTTGTTTTTTCCCTAATTGCCACTGGGAACTTCACTATTTTATAACTTTTAATATAAAATTCTCAAAATGACTTAAATTCTTAATTGCACTTTGCCACAACTCCTATCCTTTCAATTCAAGTTTGCCCTCAAATGTCTCTGTGTCTTTTGTGATATTTTATTTTAGTTTTGTGTAAATGCAAATGAAAGCAAGGGGGAAAAAGTGTGATTAGAACGTGTGCTGTCCATAAAATAGAGAGCTTGAGATAATTAAATAGTAATGCCCTTAAGGCCACTGCTGTGCTAATACTACCAACAAGAAGTATTGAAAGTGTTAAACATGAAGTGTCATGGAATTACTCACTATATTTTCGTCTTTTTCTCTGAGTAAAAATAACATCTTGTAGAAGCCAAAATGAAGTTTAAAATGCTTTTCCTAAGGCCGCGAAGTCTAGAGCACCATTGTCCAATAGAAATATATTGCAAGCAGGTGTTAAATTCTCTAGGAGCCACATTTAAAGAAAAAGAAGAAGAAAGGTGACATGTAAATCAATTTTAATAATAGATTTTATTTAACCTACTTCATCTAACATGATGCCATTTCAACATGTAATTAATATAACAATTATTGACCATGTATTTTACATTTTTATCCTGAGTTTTAGAAATAAAGGTGTCTTTTATACTTAGAACACATCCCAATTTGGAACAGCCACATGTCAGGTGCTCAGTAGCCATATCTGGCTAACGGCTAGCATTAAGTCAAAAATGGTGAAGGGCCTGAAATGGTACCCTACTCGCAAGCTAACGAACTAACAAGGTGTGTGTGAGTGTATTTAGTGACAAGTAAAATACCCAGAACAGCTGATCCTCAGGAAGAGTACAGTACATTTTTTTAATTCAAATGTGAGATATAGCTGTATAAGTCTCACATATATGGGGTAGGGGAAGGAGGGAGAAAGAATACTCTGGCAGGAGACATAAGCTTTACGGATCAGACTAAAACACAGTTATTACTGGGGCACTTGGGTGGCTCAGTCAGTTAAGCGCCTGACTCTTGGTTTCTGCTGAGGTCGTGATCTCAGGGTCCTTACATTGAGCCCTGTCAGGCTCGCGGCTCAGCATGGAATATGCGTGAGATTCTCTTGCTCTTCCATTCCTCCCCCACTCCTCCTCCCCCCTCTTGTGCTTGCCCTTTCTCTCTATCTCTCTAAAATAAATAAATAAATAAAATCTTTAAAAAAACTCATAGTTATTATTTATAGTTTGTGTCAGTTCCCAATTTTCCACAGGGTTATATGAATGAAGACATCACCTCCATATATAGTAAGATTGATTCCCAAGAAAGTAAGCCCAGAATTATGACAATTGAAGTTCATATAAGGTGATTATCATATTTGCAAACTGTTTCTCCTGAATGGGCTGATAGAGACAAAAAAGACAAGAGACAGAGACTTTTACTTTAGAATTAAATCCTTATCTCTCTCTCTCTCTCTCTCTCTCTCTCGCCAGGGAGTGAAAGAGAAAATCTACAGTTTTACTACTATGGAATTGCAAATAGCTGTAGGGATAGAAGTCTCTGTATATTTCTAGAGTGATGCACTATCCCTAATTTCAGTATGTAATTGCCATTCAGTAGGTTGCCAATGTCTTTTGCTCAAAAAGCCCAAACTATGAAGAAATTTTAACATATTCACGGAGAAATGTCTCTCAGTACTATTGTTTGGACAGGACATATCTAAAATGTAGTTGATAAAAATAATATTGTTATGGACTGAATGTTTAAAATTCATATGTTGAGATCCTAAACCCCTATATGATGGTATTTGGGGGGGGGGGGGCTTTGGGAGTGATTGGGACATGAGGGTGGAACCATCATGAATGGGATTAGTGACCTAAAAAGAGACTCCAGAACATTCTTTCAATCTTTCTGCTATATGAAGACATAAAGAGAAGTAGGCAGTCTGCAACCCAGGAAAGGTTCTCACCGGAACCTGATCTCAGACTCCCAGCCCCCAGATCTTTGAAAAATAAATTTCTATTGTCTATAAGCCAACCATTCTATGGTATTTTGTTACAGCAGCTAAAAAGACTAAGATGGACATAAACGGGGTACTGTATAAAGTTAGATACATATAACATATACAGACAAAGGTCATTTTCAGGCAGTAGGGGAGAATCCATAAAGAATCTTCTTAAAGTTCAATTTGGACATTTGAAGATATGAAGACCAAGAGCTATCTTCAAATAGTAGTAATAGATTTGATACAAGAATGCAATATCCTGACACCAAACTGCTGGGGACAGGAACATATTGAAGCACTGGAAGAAAAATCTTGGATATAAAGAACATGCACTAAAGAAAAAATACTATTTTGTTTTCTGCATTGCCATGGTATGAGTTATTAGTTAAGAGAAAGAAGAATTGGATATCAAAGCACCATTATATAATATAGTTGGATATGTAATCTTACTTTGTATGTAAAACATCAAATAACTTTTCCATGTTTTTCTCTCACACTTGCCTGTCTATTTTTTCCTTAAATCCAGTTCTCATTTTGGGGGTATGTGGCCATGAAAGGCAGGTTAATATATTCCTGTGCCTTCAATTAGATAGACCTTAAGTATTTGTATGTTCTTCTCTTCTCTTTTCTCCTTTCCTTTCCTTTCCTTTCCTTTCCTTTCCTTTCCTTTCCTTTCCTTTCCTTTCCTTTCCTTTCCTTCTTTTCCTTTCCTTTCCTTTCCTTTCCTTTCCTTTCCTTTCCTTTCCTTTCCTTTCCTTTCCTTTCCTCGCCTCACCTTGCCTTTTCTTTTCTTCTCTTTTCTCCTTTTCTTTCTTTCTTTCTCTTTCTTTCTTTCTTTTTTTTTTTTTTTTGAGAGGATGCTGAGTGCATGATAAAGCAAAAAACAAAGAAGAATGACTATCATTGGAAAAAATCAGCCTCTCAAATGTTGTTATGAACTCAGAAAATAAAAAATCCCATATCTGCCACCATTAAAAGTAGTTTGATATAAATTTGAAAATTTCAGTTATCTACTGCATACAACTACTGAAAATACCCCTTACAAACACACAAACATATATATGTGTATACTCTCTTAGATATGATTTCTGATAATATGCTATTCTCCATCTCATATTAATATTTAGTACTTCTGTGATATTTTAAAACAGCTTTAAATGATATCTTAATCCAGTGTTGCCTTTTAAAGTTAATATAAATATTTCCACATAAACAAATACACAGTGATGATTTTGATTAAAAGTGCTTCTAGGATTTTAGGGGATAAGGACATTATAAAAAATTAAAAATTAATCATTACAATTTGGAGATCAAGAAGCCTGTATAGCTTAGACTATTGTCAGCAATTTTGTCTAAATAAAAAGTTTCAGTGTTTGTTTATAGCAGATGAGAAGGAGGTGAACAAATCTTACATAATAGGTGTGATCACTGGGATAGCCAAGGAGTTGATGATCACTGAAATAATAAAGTTTTACTCCAGGAGAACATGATAAAGGTGATAGCAGAAACTGTTGAAAAAGAAAAGAGTCAGAAATGGCAACACCACAGAAATTATGCATGCAAAATTCATATGGGAAAATTATAGCCTGGAGATGTATACTGGAGGATATCTGTCCTTAGAAATGGAGATATTTTTAGGAGAGTTCATGTTGATGAAGGATAGTTGGAAGAAACTATCTTGGAAGACAGGGCACCCCACCCTAAGAGGAAACCACACTTAAAAGGATTTTACACCACCCTGGAAGGAGCCCTCCACTTTTTCCCATGTGATAGATAGATGACACAAACCTGGATGAGTGACAGGAGCATGGAAGGTTAATAAGATTAAAACAACCCAACAATAAGCCCATAAAAAACCCTAGACTTAGAAACTCCAGTGGCAACCATCTCGGGTCCCCTCCCTCTTTGGGAGCTTTGTACTTTATTGACATTCAATAAACTTTACTATCACTCAATAAACCTTGCTTTATTGCGTATCACTCTGGTCGAACTCTTCATTCTTCGAAGTGGCGTGACCAAAAACCCCAAGCATCGAAGGAAAAGAAATCCTGAAACAATGTGAATATACAGAGAGACATATTTGCATGTAGTTCTGATATTTCAGTTGAATCTTTTGTTGGATATAAAAATGGGTACTAACCATCAGAGAAGGAAAAATAACAGAAAGGTAAAAATGAAGCAAAATTCTAAAAATTTGTACAAGATGAAGTGAAGCATGGGAAGATGTGTATGATTTCAACAGAGGAAACTACAAAGCATTGCTGATGGAAAGATAGGAGGACATGAGCAAGAATCAGAAGAATCAATCAACATGATGTCTATTCTCCCCTAAATTTAGCTATAGACTTACTGTAATTTTAGTTAAAATGTCACTAAGTATTTTTCTTTCTTGTAAACATTTGTATGATCCTTCTAAAACATATATAAAATCACAAAACACCTTAAAGAGCATGTTTTCTGTTTTTGTAAAAGAACAAAACTGACAAACTCACTCTACCTGATTTCAAGTTTTACAAAAAGCTATAATAAATAAGACACTGTGGTACTGACATAAGTATAAAACAATAAATCTATAGAAGAGAATGGAGAGTCCAGAAAGGGCCATAAAACAAGTGGCATATAGATATAGATGTAGGTATATAGTCTTTTTTTTTAACCAACACACCAGAACATATAATGAGAAAAGGAAAGTCTTTTCCACAAATTATACTAGATAGATTTACGTAAAAAATATTGGCTCCTGCCTCACACTAAATTAATTGCCATCATGACCATAAAGAAAAATGTAAATCCAAATTTTGTACAAGAAATAAAGGAGATTATTTTTGTTACCATGATAAGACGAAGACCTCTTAGGACGCAAAATGCACTAGTAATGCAAAATTATGGATTAGATTAATCAAAATAAAGGATATCCATTTTACAAAAGGACCCCAGTATAAAAAGGAGACATCATGAATAAAAAAAAAATCACAAAATACATGTTTGACAGAAGACATATGTAAAATGTATAAAGAATTCATAGAAATCAACAAAAAGTATCAACTATTCACTGTGTTCTCACTGCATGTGACCAGATGCAAAGGAAATATTCTGCTCTCTGTAATTTCTTCAGGTGAAGAAATTCAGTTGATAATTTGCCAAATAGGTGTCGGACATCCAGAGAACTGTAATCATAGTTATAACAATAAGCAAACATATATTTAGGACATATATTTGATATGCAAAATTGCAAGCATCTTATTTATATTATTTCACTTAATCTGTAAAATAACCACGAGGTCAGTTATAATATTCTACTCATTTACAGATGATGAAACTGAGACATAGTACCTTTTTTCATATCAGATCTATTTTGTATGACACAGTTTTCAAGAGTAGTAAGTTATCCTGTTCTTTCTAATTATTTAGAGATTTTTAAATAAAGAACAATTTAGTTTTGTTTATTCAAAAAATTATCTGAGCATCTACTCTTTTTCAGACACTAGGATAGTGAATTTAGCAGTGGCAAATTAGGAATGGGAGATGAATGATAAATAATATGAGATTTCTACTTTTAGATTTGTTTGTTTTTTAAGATCATTTATTTGAGAGAGAGAGAGAGAGAGAAAGCGCACGAGAGAGCCTGAGTAGGGGGAGGTGCAGAGGGAGAGGGAGAAGCAGACTCCTGCTGAGCTTGGAGCAGGGCCCTGGGACCCTGGGATCATGACCTGAGCTGAAGGCAGATGCTTAATAGACTGAGCCACTCAGGCGCCCCTCTACTTTAAGTTTTTATTCAGTATTGTTTTTAAACAATTATAGTCTATCCTTAGAACTCCTTCACAGTACATTACCGTAAAGTTTCCTTATTAATGATAAAGATATTATAACTTATAAATGATAACACCCTAAGTTCACAAAGCGCTGAGTTTTTTTATAAGTAACTGCTTTAAGTGGCAGCTGCTGAGCAGGAATTTACTTCTACTGAGCTTCGTTGTGTTTAATTAGGAAAGACTATGGAGGATGTTTTATATTCCTCTTTGGCCTTCGGGTGTGATGAGCATTAGCTGACATGACAGATATGCAAAGGATTTTCACATTGTGAGACATTTTTCAGAGCTTTGCATGAAGAATCATATTAATAAAAATAAAAGCTATTGAGCATATAATTCCCTGTGTACCACTTCAAAAATTAACACCAATGGATTCATTTTTGATTTGGCAGACTACTGGGTTGATCATAGATTTAGTTTTTAGCAGACATGTTTTGGAAATAAATAATAAGCTTTCCCAGAATAGAATAGCAACAGGGGGAACAGGGGGAATTTAAATTTTTCTTTTGAACTTAGAAGTGAAAATCATGGTTGCAGCCACATGTTATCAAACCTTTGGACACACACAAAAGATGAATATTTTTAAAAATTATAATGAATTTTAACAAATTATATTATTATTCAGATTTATATCTAAACATACCAACTACCCTCTCATAGTTCTATAAAGATGCCTGAATAGACATATTGAATTTTAAAATAATCCCTTAAATTAGAAATAATTAAATGGTAATGAAAATATTGCAGAGATGCTAATAAAAAACATTAAATTCTTGTTAAAGCAAAAAAAAAAAGAAAGAAAAAAAAGAAAGGAAGAAAGAAAAGAAAGGATGAAAGAAAGAAAGAAAGAAAAAGGAAAGTTTGTTTCCAAAAGGAAACATAGTAAAGGAAAAAGGATTTTTTTTCAGTAGATTCCCAATGAGAACCATGACAAAACCATACATATGCTATATTCAAAGGGGCATAGTGTTCAATACATGATTGGTAATACTTTGGAAATTTATGATACCAATAAACAACACTAGACATGCTAATAAAATAAAATGTCATTCAGATATGTTATTGCTATTTTTATGATATATTTTTTAAAGCAATACTAATAATAACGCTAATTTCAGAAAATGTTTTTCCAGATGTCAAAATTCTGTCAAATTCACCCAATTAGGAATCATCTAAGTAAATGAACATAAATGAAGTAGTATTTGACTGATAAATAGATATCACAATGGTGAAACTTTTCATATTTTATGTATGTGAGGCTCAGCATAGGCTCTCACCTGTCTGTATATATAGAATGAAAAGCACATGAAAAACACATTAAGAATAGACAATATAAATATCAACAAGTGGCAAACTATCATCTGAAAAAAAGAAAGTTAAAAATAAAGAAAAATAGATAAACTTGAAGTAGGGTTAAGGAAATTCTAAGTAGAAAGAAGTCATGTTTAACTTGGAAGTCCTCAATTCTACTCTTTACTATTGTATACATACATGTTAAAGAAAGCTAGTGAAAATGTGATTATGAGATGTGTTGAAGGAAGAATGAATGATTCTTTAACTGCTAATATGAGATGGAATGAAATATATGTATTTCCTACATAATTCTAAGTGTATGCATGTGTAAGACAGAATTGCATGAGACAGAAATCTCTGGTCAGGATTTATATTTAGATATGGAAAAGTTTGAGTCCACAACAAATAGATGGCAACTCTCATTTAATATGTATAATATCCATTCAATAATCACTCATTTTAAGGATATTGTTTAATGAATTTGGTAAGTTTATCTAGTCATGTAACCCGCACTATCCAATACAGGAGAGCTGCATCACTGTGAAACATTCCCTCATGCCCTTTTGCAGTCACCTCTGTAGGCCCTGCCCCAAAACAACTGATCTGTGTTCTACCACTATACTCTTGCCTTTTCTAAAATTTCCTCTAAATGCAATCATACAGTATATAAGTCTTCTGTGTTCAACTTCATTCATTCATTCTTCAGTGTTGTTTTATGTGTTAATGTTCCTCTTTTTTTTTTTTCCAAATCACTTAGTAGTACTCTATAGTAGTGATAGCCCACAATTTAGTTACCAACTGATGGATACCTGGGTTGTTTCTAGTTTTTGGCTAATATTACTACTAAGAATATTTGTGTATAAGGCTTTGTGACATATATTGTTTTTATTTCTCTTCGGTAATTCAAAGAAATGGAAGGTAGATAACTTACAGTAGGTAAACACTTAACTTTATAAATTACTGTGGTAACTGTATTCCAAAAGTTGCTAAACATGATTCCTACCAGAAAAATAAGACAGCTCCACATCTTGTTCATACTTGTGTTTGTCAATTTTTTAAAAAAATTTAGCTATTCAGTGAGTATGGAAGAATACTTTATTATGTTTTTAATTTACATTTCCTTGGTGACTGGCGACATTTACCATCTTTTCATGTGGTTATTGGTCATTTGTATATCTGCTTTTGTAAACTTACTATGCAAGTTATTTTATCAGTTTTTTTTTTAATATGAGGTTTGTTTTCTAAATGTGTATAAATGTTTATAATATATTCTGGACACAATTATCTTGCAAATTTAACTTGTAAATATGTATTCTCTGTGACTTGCATAGTCTCTGTTTTTTGGATTTGAGTAGAAAATTTTTAATGTTGATTACATTAATTTCATCTTTTTAAAATCTTGGTGTCTATAACTGATAAATCTTTTCCAGATCCAATTGCACAAAGATTTCTATTTTCCTTTTAGAAGCATAATAAGTTCAGGTATATGATATTTTCTGTGATTTTTCTGTGGAAGATTCATTGGCCTTATAAATGTAGGTTTAGTCCTAAACTAGATAATCTGTTCCATTTATGTCTGTTTACCTTTGAACCAGATTAACCATGCTGTCTTTATTAGTGTAGCTTATAGTAAGTCTTGAAGTTAGGTAGTGTAAGTCAATCTTGTTCATTTTCGAAGCTGTTTTGACTATTGTAGATCCTCTACATTTCATATATATTTAAAGAGAAGCTTGCTGACTTTTCCAGAAACACTGGCTAGGATTTGATTTATATTTAGTTGAATCTATATGCTATTTTGTGGAGAACTGCCCTCTTCATAATATTGAGTCTTCCAATCCATTAAATCTGCTAATATGCTGTGGCTCTTTAGATCTTGGGTTTCCCGTAGAAATGCTTTATAGTTTTCAGTCATGTTTTGAACTAAAAAAACAAAACAAAACAAAACAAAACTAAACTAAACTAAATATATTGATTTTGATTCTACTGTATATTTTATTCCAGTATCTAATTGCTTACTAATAGTATTCAGAAATAGAATTCAGTTTTATGTACTAAATACTTTATATACGTTAATCTTTTGACCTTGTTAAGTTTACTTATTTGTTCTGGTAGCTTTTTTGTGTATTATTTAGAGTTTTCTGCATATATGATCATATCACCAACAAATAAAGAGTTATTTTATATTTGAGAGAGAGAGAAAGAGAAAGACAGCGTGTGTGTGGTGGGAAGGGGCAAGGAAGAGGAAGAGAGAGAATCCCACCCAGACTCTCCTCTGAATGTGGAGCCTATCACAGGGCTCTATTGCACAACCTCAAGATCATGATCTGAGCCAAAATTAAGAGTTGGATGCTTAACCAACTGAGCCATGCAGGCGCCCCAATAAAGAGTTTTAAATCATCCTTTTCATTTGTGTGTCTTTTATTTATTTATTTATTGAATGCTTTATTGAACTAGTACCTAAAGTGCAATTGTAGTTATGGTAAAAACAGATATCTTGGATCTTCTTTATCTTAAGGAAATAATAATATTTCACTGAAATATTATATTATATATAGCTTTTCCATAGTTTTTTACTAATTATTCCATAAATAATTATGTTTGTATTTATGTATTTATAAAATTTATGTATTTTTATAAAATAATGTAAATTTACACTTATAACAGTTATATAAAATATATTTTATAGTTATATAACATAAATATATATGTTAATATATATAATATATAATATATAATAATGTAATTATAATTATATATAATTATATATTATAATTATGATTATATAATATATATAATAATGTAATTTATTATTATAATGTAAATATATATGATAATAGTTTAGAAATATATTAAACATAACCATTTTACTTACATATAATTATTATAATTTGAAGTTCTGCTATTAACTATCAATATTAGTTTATGAACATACACATTTATAATCATTATGTCTTTCTGATGACCTTTGTATTAAAATTGCTTCTCTTTAAGTTAGGAAACACTTATTTTTTAAAGATTTTATGTATTTGAGAGAGAGAACAAGAGAGAGAGAACAAATATGGGGAAGGGCAGAGGGAGAGGGAAAAGCAGACCCCCCACTGAACAGGGAGCCCTATGTGGGGCTTGATCCGAGGACCCTGGGATCATGACCTGAGCTTAAGGCAGACACTTAACTGACTGAGCCACCCAGACATCCCTGGGAAACTTTTTTCTTTAGACATATTTTCATGGTATTAGTAAAGTTACTCCAGCATTCTTACATTTAAAACTTAAATGATACATTTTTCCATCAATTTTTTCCTGACTCTCTATGACTTATATTTGAAATAAGTATTATAGACAACAAAGAGTTAGAGCTTATTATTTTTATTGATTTATTGATTTTTATTGATTCTGACAATCTCTGTGTTTCAATCAGATTGCTTAATCCAATAATGTTTCGTGCAATTATGGCCATGCTTGAGTTTGAATCTAATTTTTTGTTGTTTGTTTTCTCCTTGTCTTATTTTTTTTATTGTTTGTTGTTGTTGCTTGTTATGTTTCTTCCTCAATCCTTTCATATTAATTATTGGGATATTTTTAGAATTCTATTTTAATTCTTCCTATTGTGTTTTTGCTGTACCTCTTTGAAATAATAGTGAATGCTCTAGTGATTACAATATAGTTCCTTAACTTCACAGTATACAAATTTATCATTAATATTGTACTACTTTATGTAAAATAATTTGCAGACTAATAATTTACCTCCCACCAAACTTTATAATTGTTATACAGATTCCATCTATACATGTGAATACCATCAGATAATATTTTAAAGATTATTTGGTTTTTAAAGAATTTAAGAAGATAAAAGCAGAGACAAAAAAGTAAAGTGGTCTTTTGCCTTTATCTTGATATTTATTATTTCTGATGCACTTTATTGTTTTCTGAGGGTCAGCATTTCCACCTAGTATGATTTCTCTCCAGCCTGAAGAATTTCATTTAGTGCTATCTATAGAGTAGACCTACTGGTGACAAATTCATTCGATAAGAAAAGAACATTAATTAAAATACACACACACGACATAAGTGACATACCCACGTGTGTGTATGTCATTTACGTCATTTTTCTATAGCTGTTTTCATGACTTGCTCTTTAGCTTACACCAGCTTTGCCATGATACCCCTTTGTGTGGGCTTCTTTCTATTCTTATTTTTTTGTTGAGCATCTTGTATCTAAATTTCTGCTTTCATCACATTTGGGAAACATTCAACCATTATTTGTATTCTTTCTAAATTCTCCTGAGATTCTCATCACATATATATTTGACTATTTGATATCATTTACCATGTACCTTGAGGCTTTGTTTATTTTTTCATTGTTTTTTCTATGTATTCTTCACATTGGATAATTTTTTTGTTCTATCTTCATTTATTCATTTTTCTGAAATCTTTATTCAGATATTAAGTCCATTTAGTGAGTTTTTAAATTTCAGATGATGTATTTTCTTGTTCTAGAATTTCCATTGAATTACTTTTTTCTGTC
This sequence comes from Ursus arctos, assembly GCF_023065955.2. Lineage (NCBI taxonomy): Eukaryota > Metazoa > Chordata > Mammalia > Carnivora > Ursidae > Ursus > Ursus arctos. The sequence goes on along the minus strand of NW_026623111.1, from coordinate 27,613,978 downwards.
ATTTCTAATTCATTGGTTTTCTTTATAGTTATTTTGTTTGAAGTCCCATAGACTTTCTTGAATTAATTGAGGGATATTATTTATTTATTTACTTACTTACTTATTTATTTTACTTTGCTTCATTGCTGATGATTTTTATAACAACCACTTTAAGAACTTGTCTCTTAGTTCTTATATGTATCAGGTATTTTGAAATGTATTCTAAACTTTATGGTGTAACTTGTAGATATTGTGGCTCTGTTAGTATTCTCTGATAAGTGCTGCTGCTTTTGTTCAGTTGAACAATAATCTTTCTTGGACTTGACGTGCAAATTCTTGTTATTTGGCTCCTGTCTCAATTCGTAATTTTGTCTTTACAAGAGAATCTCTAGTTCTATTTCACACACGTTCTTGTTAAAAGGTCATTATTTAGGTAGTCATGTTTAGCTCTTTTCATTCCGGGATTTCCGTCGGCCACAGATTTATTCATATTTTTGGTTTCCATGGTAAGGAGACTGAAGGTTTCTTGTTCTTTTGTTTTGCTGGTATCCTTGTGCCTCTGCTGCAAGTGTCATGTTCCTGCATTCAACTCTAGGCTAAAAGCTGCATAGTGCAGGAAGTTATTCTGTGTATTTCTTCCTCAGCTCCTCCAGATACACACTTCCCATTAGAGCCATTTTTTGTTAGTTATCTAATGTATTTGGATAGAGAGTTGTTTCTTGTGGGAAAGTCCTTTGATAGGTTCTTTATTATTATTAGAAAAGGAAAGGAAATTCCATTAAAAAGTAGAACTTCTAATAAACAAAAGTAAATATTAAATTGAAAAAAATAGAAAAAATAATCAGTTCTTTATTTTTTTAAAGAGCCCAGTTTTTGGTAATAAATTTTCCTTTCCATATAGTTTCTTGTACTGAATGACTGTAGTTATTTTCATGCCCCTCTTTGTCTTCAATTATCAGATCACCTTTGGTCTGTTTCTATTGGCTTTTGGTTATTTGTCCTTTCTCTCATATTCATGGTGATTGGTTATTGAATGTCAAGCAATGTGCCAAAAATTACCAGGTAATTTGAATGCTATCTTTCTTCATAAACATCAGAATTTCCTTCCGTCAAGAATTTAGTATGAAATTTGGTCCAGTCAAGGGAAATAGATAGTACTGATAAGTACCATAAAAGTAAACTGTTTTTTACTTATTATAGAGTTTATATCTTTAAGAATTTCAACTAGAAATACGGGAAATATATTTCTTTTTGTAGTGGTCTTTACAATATTAATCTCCCTATCACTTGAAACCACTGAAATATATATTTAATGGGTGTTGTATATGTGCCTGTTTGAATTGATAAATGCCTCAAGGGGAATGACAGACAGAATGGTAGATTGATTTGTTTTTTGAAATTCCATAGTTTCTGGGTTCACAGTCCCTCAATTCAAGTAATTTTAGTAGTCTTTATCTCAAATATTTGTTTCCCTAGTTGCAGGTGGAGCTGCTGTAAGCTGTAAGTTTCTGTTTACTGTTATGCCTCCAGCATTATAAATTAACAAATGGCCTGAGGGGAAAAGTACCAATGAATGTAGGGTTCATCTCAATATAACCCCTTTTTCCAGAGTCCTAGCCATTCAGTTATTCCATTCAGTTATTGGGTTTTCTCCAGTGCCTTTAAATACCTGTATTGCTTTGTTTTGTTTATTGTTCCAGCTTCTAAGATTATAATTAAGGGGAGACTTAGTCTAAACAAATTCCTCTGCCATACCTTGCAATAAAAATCTTTGAAGTATTTTATTATACTTTATTCTCTGAAATCAAGAAGCAGTATCTACTTAAGCCCTTCAAGTCTCAGCATTTGCTTTATCTGAATTCCCTTTCCTCTTTGCTTGCAAACTGCTGATTCTCATCTTCTTGTCAGAACACCATCTTAAAAGGGTCCAGTAGCAGCCAATAGTCATATCAATGCTCTGATTCTTTCTAACCATATCGCATTGAGTTAGCTGCTCTAGAAACCAGTGTTCTAGGTCTTAAAAATTACTGGTGGGGCTTCACTGTTTTGCCACTGCATAATCTGGATATCTAGCTTTTGAACCTAATATGTTGTTTTCCTTACCTCCCCTACTTCTAATTCAACTGCTAAGCCTGTGCCACTCATTTATATTTAGTCACTATTATACCTCATTTAAAAAACAAATGTCTTATATTTGTAAATTAATACTTGTTGCAATAATAAACAGCCTCATAATCTCAGTGGCTTAATATACAACCAAGGTCTGTTTCTTGCTAATGTCACATTCTGATATGGATAGGGTAGCTCTCATGGAGAGTTCTCCTTTAAGTGAGTAATAGCTAAGGGATTTACGTTTTTAACATGTTGTGATGCGCCATCCGCTAAAGCTATGTTGTCTACCACAGTAGCTTCTAGCCTCATGCAGCTGTTAATTAAAATTTTTAAAAATTCAAAATTAGTTTTCTGTCCCTAGTGTCCCTACCTGCATTTCAAGTGCTCAGTAACCATGTATGGCTGGTGGTGAGTGTATTGAACAGTACAGATAGAGAATTTTTCTTTCACTACAATAAATTCTCTGATTAGGAGCTTCTTTAGAATCTCTTAAAATTCTCCACTGGATTCTTTCCCTCTGGGCAGCGAAGAAATAAAGAGGGTCATTAATATCTAATTGGATTTTATATGGCCAGATCTAGAAGTGAGGTTCATTGTTTTATTTCACATTCCATTGAGTAGATATCAGTCCAATAGACCTTCCCATCTGTACAGGAATCTGAGAAATCTAGTTTTCCTACTTAGTTAGAGAAAGCAAAACTGGTGAACAGCTAGTCTTTTCCACATACTTACACATTCTCTGTTTTTTTTTGTAAAGATAGAAAAATAAAAATTAGAACATTTAGGAAGTTATGTATATCATAGTCCAGGAAAGGGAAGGAAAGGGAGAGGAAAGTTTTAGGTTTCTGGTTTGCACAGATGGTTATATAAAGGTGAAATTTACTAAGATGAAGAACACAGTTTTATGAGCGCATGTACAGATCCAAAGTATTGTTTGGGCATACCTTGGATACATATGGATGGTGATGTTTAAGAAGCAACTTAATATGTAGATATAAAGCTCAGAGGATAAATATAACTTGAAGACACATATTTGAGAGTTATTAAAACTTAGTAGGTATGAATTCATCTGGAATTTATGGGACTACTAAGAACTAAATTGTAGACAGGGTAAGATAGTATGCTCAGAATAGAACCTTAAACAGCAACAGTAGTTAGGGTTTGGGTATATGATGAAGAAAAGTACAAGGCAGATTGAGGTTTCTGAGAGCAAAGAAGAAAACCAAAAGTGTTTAGTACCCTAGAAGAAAAAACAAGGCTGTTTTGAGAAGGCTGTTTGAGAAGGCTATTTCGTCTGAGAGCTCTAAACAGCAATGATTTAAAGGTATCTACTATTTCTGAAAAAAATGTTTAAAATGATATGAACGTAATATCAAAATAAAAATTGTCAGAGTGCCAATAGATACCTTTATTTTCTTCTATCAATAACTATACATCAATTGCTCTAATACTACAGTTTTTCCTTTTAAGCTTGGATAGATTTTACTAGTGAATGTCTTTTGGCTTACTTTTGGGCATTTCATATCTCATAACCCAATTTTAGTTGTAGGAAAAGTCTGATATATATATAATTTCTAGAATCATCGCTCATTTATGGTTTTTCGAAAAAAAAATTCTCCTGTTCAGAGAACTTGCCATGATGTGAAATGAATAAGGTATCAAGAATAATACAGGTTCTTGTCCTTTTTTAAACATAATATGAAGTGATAAATTAGTATCAAGGATCATTATAATAAAACTCACTTACAGAGTAGGTAGGAGGAAAAATCAAATCAGTTATTACAAAGCAGAAAACATTTCCCAGTGGCAGTTTATTCTGCAGAATGTGAAAGGATAAAGTTTATTTGAGGCCATATGCTCTCCTTATTCTCAGTGCTTCATAAACTGAAAAAATTAAAAGCACTCAGTTTAGAACTATGCAGTACAAAACACTGTTTTGAAGGGTCTACAGATGAATGCCAAGAGGTTATCCCACAGTGAAAATAATTGGATGCCCCAGAGGTTAGCATTTTTTCTATTTTTGAGCTTCTGTTTACTTATCTCATTTCTAGCTTTTCTATCTTCTAAAATCCTCTTAAAAAGTAAAAGTATCAGCATGGTGACTTTAAGAAAAAAATAAGGTTGAGAAAGAAAGCTGTGCAAACTGAATAGAAAAACTCATTGTGATTAAAATGTGTTGTGTTTTTTTCTTTTAGTCTTCATTTGAACTGAATTATTGGAGGAATAGTAAATATTTTTTTAAAAAAGGAAAATACACTACTAGGGATATATAATAATACTACATATTATAGAACACTTATAACAACTTGCATTGCATTCTAACTTATTAAAATATGATATATTCTCATGTGATTCCAGACAATTAAAACATTAGGCCATTAAAATATACATAGCGTCAAGAATCAAGTAATATTTACTATTATAATCTTATTGGTAGGATATATTTTAGTTTCCAATATGAGTTTACATGATTCCTCTATTACAGAACAAGAAATAGAGCTATTCAACTTCCATTATCATACCAGAATTTGACAGCATATGGTTATTGTTTTTTTTTCTGCAAGTGTTTCAGACTCTTTTTTAAAATACTTGTGATGATTAAAGGCTTTCACTAGGGGCTTTATTACGTGTGTGTGTGTGTGTGTGTGTGTAACAAATTCCTACAATATAGAAAACAATCAAGATAGAGACTGTACAGGGTCCTTTTTTCTTGATGTTATCTTTAAAATATCATTTTCATTTCTTTTATTCTTACAATGTGACTTGAAAATTTTATAGGGTAAGAACATTTTATAGAGTGATATAAACTGGTTCCATGCTATACGGGGAAACGTTTAAAGAAGGTGAAAACATTTTTCTCTGTATTGCTTGGACATTGCAAAGTTCCTTGTTAATGTGAAGCACATAATTACCATTTGTTAAATGAAAGGATAAATATATAATGTTTATACTGGTTTATTCATAGCATAATAGCCCTAAAATCCAGCTACTTGAAGAAGAATTCTTGGCTCTATCGCTTGTTATATAACCATTAGCAAGTTATTTTACCTGTGACTCAATATTTTCGTTAGTGAAGTGGAGAAAAATTATGATTATACCTGCCTCAAGTTTAGATGTTAGACTATGAGTAAAGTACTTTGAACAGTGTATTTTGTATAGTCAGCCCACTAGTACATGTTAACATTTTCTCCCTTTAATTTTGAATTACACAATTCGGAAACTATCAAAATATTTCAGAAAGAATTGAAAAAACACATTTACTGTATAAATAATTACTGTAGAAATTTGAAAAGAAAAGAAATCAAATTGTCAAAAAACAAATGCTCTGAATAAAATCTAACAACACATTTTCCAAGTTTAGAATGCTTTTTAGATATACAGAATTTTTTCTTATAAAGCTTTCTTTAAAAAGTAACTTGAACAATCAGTCACTTCATTCATATAGTAAAATACAAATTACAGTAATTCTCATTAACATCAGAATTTAATTAAGGTTGGCTGGTATCATCTTAAATTGTTGCAGAATACCTGTCTAGTAAAATTCAATATGACAGAATAATAGACTAAAATTTCAAAATCAGCTAGAAATTTATTGATTGCAGGTGATATAAATTTAAAATAAAAATCTTACAGATACAATTGCTGATATATTCACTCTGATTAGAAAGTAGGGAAGATATTGAATTCAAATATTTAAAATAAAATGTTCTATTTTTTAAAAAGATCAGGAAATATAAAAGATTTAATAAATAAACTAGTTAAGCAAAATAATTAGAATGAAACTGATGAGAAATATTTGGAAATCTTTAGACAAAATCTTACAAACGTTACTAAGGGACCCTTGGTGATTTGCATATATGGATAGTCTGTGTAACTAAATGGAAAGAATTAGCATGAGAATAATTTTTAATAATGGTAGCAGGTAGTACTTATCGGTTTTGGTCTGTGGTAGAAATTAAACTCTTTGACTTATAGCAATTAATACATGTATTACTCTCAGCAGTCCTAAAAGGCAGATGTTAATGTGATCCTTAATTTAAATAAGGAAATGGAGATACATAATAAGTTGAACTAACTTACTTCTTTCCTACATCTGGAAAGGGATGAAGGAGATTCAAGCATAGCCAGATGTGTATAGCCATTGCACTCTGTCACATCAATTTAGCTAAAATATCATATAATTTTAATCAAATTTACAATAGGAAGCTTTGTAAAACTGAGCTAGCCAATTTGAAGTTCATCTAGAATAATTGACCTACCATGTGTAACTTAGAATTCCTAAAAAAGATATGCAGTTGTTTCCATTCTTGGCATATTAGCATGAAAAGTAAAGAAACTGTACTTTAGAAAGTAGAAATCATGTTCTAAGAATGAAGCAAAGTTCAAATGAGAGATCAGGATATATATGTCAATAACTATTTAGAAAAAAAATCCTTATCTGACATCTTGGACTAATGATAAATATAAAGTAGTAAAAATGTAAATTATAAAATACATTAAAAATAAAGAAATTGCATGCAATTTTTAATGTATTGGGATGGGGAAAGTGGTCCTAAGTATAACAAGAAATGTAGGAACCATAAAGAAAATAAAAAACCTACATCATTAATCAATTTTAAAAGAAAAATAAGTAAAGAAATAAATATAAAACCCAAAGCATCCATATCTGTAATGCACATAATAATCTCTTAAAATTTAATATAAGAAATATTAAAATATTGGATCTTTTAAAAGTAAAAATACATTGAAAATACATTTTAAATATAGATATTTTCCATTAAAGTAAAATATTCAAATCTTTAAAATCTCATAAATAATAAAAATATCAAATTTAAAAATAAGACCTTTTTTGCCAATTATTATAAAAGATAAAAGGAATGTTACCCTTTTGGTGAAAGGAAAGTAAAATATCTAGTTGGTGAAATATTTAAATAACTATAACATTATACATGACCCTGGCATCAGGAATCAGTAATCTAGTACTTTTTCTGAAGGATACATTAATGCATGATTTTTGAAAATTATTTAGATTTGTAGTCTCTATTACCAAAATATCAAAAAATAAATTACTGGCTCTTAAAATCTAGGCAGAGCTTTGTTTGTTGCTTATGGAAGTCAGAAGAAGGGGAGTGGGAACTGCCATAATTCAAGTTCAGTATAGAGCCCAGACTCTTATATGGATAATTTTTTTATAAAATTATAGCTTTCAATATTTAACAGATATTTCACCAAAATGGACTTCTCAAACTTGTAAAAAAATGTGTTTACAGGAACTTACTAAAGCTAGGCAAAAACAAAATTCTTTACAACATGATCTTTAAGAAAATGTTTTTTTAACTAGAAAAATGATATGAGTTGAAAATATTTGCAGAATTCCAGTATGTTATGATATGAATGTTATGATGAAATTTAAAGTCTACTGCTCCCTAAAATTAAAATCGTATTTTGAATCTTGCTTCAGAATCTTCATATTTGCAATTATGTAGTCTATAGCACTATAGAGTAAGTAATTGGTTACATACAAATTTTCAGATTGGACTGGTAATTTTTCATTTTTCAAAACAAGTAGACAGATGTAAAAAAATAACTTCAATGTCATTTACAAAAAATGGAAAAAAAAAAGTTAAAATCCCTTGAAAAAAGAACTTTTGACATGATTTTGAATAAACACAATAGATGTGTGTCTAAAATGCAGAAATGGACATACAAAATAGTACATATCCAGTACATTTCTCAGAGATTCTATTCTGGTTGCATGTGTTAGAGTGATCAAACAGACATATCTGTCTCCTTTCATCCTGGAGCTACCAACTCAGTGAGGTAGCAAGCCATTAGAACAATATTTTAACAAATCATTCAAATTTAAATTTTGATAAATACTGCAAGAGAAAAATATTTCAGAAAAGTATATTTATGATTACTCAGTTAAGTGTTCTCAACCAGTGGTGAATTTGACCCCTAAAAGACATTTGGCAATACTTGGAGACATGATTGTTTGCTATTACTGGAAAATGGAGTTCTGCTGGCCTCTAGTGCGTAGAAGCCAAGAATAATATTAAATATTTGAGAATGCAACAATAGTTCTCCACAAGGAATTATCTGGTTCAAAATAAAAATATTGAGAAGCGCTTCCAGAATGGAGTAATAACCTCTTAAAAGTTGCTTATTTATAAAAGCGACTGAAGCACTGACAAACATTGTCAAAATAAAATACTTTCATATGTAGAAATTAATCAAGTAACTCTACAGTTTAAAAATATAATAAATTTAAAAAAATCACTACAGGTGTTCAATAGCATATTGGAAGTGATAGGAAAAACAATCAACGAAGTGTAAAATAGATAAATTGATAGTATTCAGTCTGAGAAACAGAAATAAATGATGAAAATGAATAGAGCCTCAGAGACTTATGAGACACCATCAAGCATAAAAATACACATATATGAGTCCACAGAGAAGAGAAGAAAGAAAAAGGGACAGAAAGAATAGTTGAAAAGAAGAATGGCTGAAAACTTTCCAGTTGATGAAAAACATATTCTGCACTTTCAAGAAGCTTAATGAATTCAAAGTAGGATAAATTTAAAGAAATTGACAACTAAATACATCATAGTCATTCAGTAGAAAGAAGAAAAAAAAAAAAAGAATCTTGAAAGCAGTAAGAGGAAAGCAAAACATAATGTAGAACGGGTCCTCAATAAGATTAACAGCTGACTTCTCATCTGAAACCATGGAGAACAAAAAGTGAGATGACATATGTATTCATAGTGTAGAAAGAAAATAACTGTCAACCAATAATATCAGTAAATATTTAGTAAACTAACCTTCAAAAGCAAAAGAGAAAGTAAGACATTCCAAGATTTAAAAAAAGTGGAAGAACTCATTACTAGCAGACTTGTCTTAAAAGAGATACTTAAAGGAAATCTTCAGGATGAAATAAGTCTCTAGACAGTAAGTGAAACATGAAAAAATAGAACACTAGTAAAAATAACTATGTAGATAAATATAATGGTCACATAAATACATTTAGTTTTTAAATAATTTCTTCTCGTTTGAAAGGAAACTGAAAAATAAAAGCAATCATTATAAAACTGTGTTAATGAGTTTATAACATATAAATATGTAACATGGAAATATATAAGCATGACTAAAGGGGTGATAATAGAGCCATATTGGAGTGAAGTGTTTAAATATTATTAGAAATTATGTTGGTATTAATCTGAAATAAGTTTTTAAAAAAGATTTATTTATTTGAGAGAGAGCAGAGCTTGTGCGTGCACACATGAAGAGGGGGAGGGGCAGAGAGAGAGGGAAAGAGAACCTCAAGCAGACTCCCCACTGAGCATGGAGCCCGATGTAGGGCTCAATCCCACAACCCTGAAATCATGACATGAGCTGAAATTAAGAGTCAGACGCTTAGCCTTCAGGTGCCTCCTGAAGTAAGTTGTTTTAAGTTAAGATCCAACATAGAGCCATATGAATTATGAACATGTACCTTATATCAGATCCCTAGATTATATGAAAAACAAATTTGGAGATGGAATGTTAAATAGTTGGTTTGAAAATAATAGTTGGAGATTTCAATACTCCGCTTTTCAGTAATAGGTGGAACAAATAGGCAGAAGATAATCAAGGAAATAGAATACCTGAATAATACTATAATCCACTTGGATTTAAAAGATATCTATATAACACTCTACTCAAAAGCAGCAGAATTCATTTTTCTGAAGTGTACATGGAACATTGCCCAATATATACCAAATATAAGGCCATAAACAAGCCTGGATAAATTCGTTAAATGTATTGTAATTATACAAAATATTCCCTCCAACAGTGAAAGAATGAGATTAGAAATCAATAACAAAAAAAAATGGGAAATTCAGAAATATGTGGAAATTGAACAACACATTCCTGAGTTATCAATGGGTCAAATAAGACATCACAAGGAAAATTAGAACATAATGTGAGACAAAAGAAAGCAAAAGTGCAACCTATTAAAACTAGTACAATGCAGATAAAGCAGTGCTCACAGAGAAAGTTAAGCTGTAAATGCTCATGTTAAACAAAAAAAGGAAGAAGGAATATCTCAAATCAATAACATAAACTACAACCATAAGCAAGTAGAAAAAGAAGAGGAACCAAACTCAAAGCTAGTGGAAGGAAGGAAATAATAAATACAGGCATACCTCAGAGATATTGTGGGTTTAGTTCCAGACCACCACGATGAAGTAAATATTGCAATAAAGTGAGTCAAATGATTTTTTTGGTTGCCCAGTATATATAAAAGTTATGTTTATGCTATACCATAGTTTATTAATTATACAATAGAATTATGCCTAAAGATGTACATTAATACCTTAATTAAAAATACTTTATTGCTAAAAAAAACCGTGCTAACCATCATCTGAGCTTTCAGTGTATTATAACTTTTGGACTGGTGGTAAGTCTTGCCTTGATGTTGATGGCTGCTGACTGATCAAGATGGTGGTTGCTGAAAGTTGGAGTGGCTGTGGAAATTTCTTAAAATAAGACAATAAAATTTGCCACATGAGTTGGCTCTTACTTTCATGGAAAATGTCTCTATAGCATGCTATTTGATAGCATTTTATCCACAGTAGAACTTCTTTCAAATTTGGAGTCCGTCCTCTCAAACTCTGCTTTATCAACTAAGTTTATGTACTATTCCAAATCCTTTGTTGTCATTTTAACAGTCTTCCCAGCATCTTCACCAGGAGTAGAAACCCTCTTTAAAAAACACTTATTTTGTTCATCTATAAGAAGCAACTCCTCATCCATTGAAGTTTTATAGCAATATTGCAGCAATTAAGTCATATCTTTAAGCTCCACTTTTAATTCTAGTTCTGCTGCCATTTCCACTACATCCGCAGTGAATTCCTCCACTAAAGTCTTGAATTTCAGTTTGTGGAAAATAATATAATGAAGCACAATAAAACAAAATGCAATAAAGTGAAGAATGCCTGCATTAAAATAAATAAAATAAAGAGCAGAAAAGAAGTAGAGAAAAATCAACCAAACTGAAGTTTGTTCTTTGATGTGACTAAAAAATTGAGAACTTCAATTAGACTCACCATGAAAAAGAGAAACAAGACTCAAATTACTTAAATTTGGATTGAAAGGGTGGTATCACTACTTATTTTATGTGAATTAAAAAACAAAAAAGATTAAGATAATAAGATGAACAGTGGTATCCCTCAAAAGTAAATAACGTAGATGAGATTAACACATTCTTAAAAGATGCAAACCCACCAAAACTGACCCAAGAAGAAATATGAAGTTTGAGGAGACTTATAACAAGCAAGGAGATTGGATTGTAGTGAAAAACTTTCCACAAAGAAAAGCTCTGTCCCTGATGACTTTATTTGTAAATTCTACCAAACATAGAATCAACAGCTACTTCATGTGGTACTTCAAAAACACAGAAGGAAACACTTCCTAACTCGTTCTATGAGGCCAATATTACTAAGAAAAGTTAGCAAAGACATTGTAAGAAAAGGCAATTTCAGATAAATAGCCCTATGAGCATAGATTCAAAAACTTTCAACAAAATATTAGCAAACCAGCAACATAAAAAGGATGATGTATCATGACCAATAGGATTTTTGCCAGCAATGCAAAAATAGATAATAGATAATAGTTTAATGTCAAAATCAATTTGTGGAATACACCATAGTAATAGAATAAATGATAACACATGAATATCTTTCTAATAAAAGCACCAAATTAGAATTAAAGCAAACGTTGTCAATAAGATGGAGGTCATCTATGAAAAGCCCTTAGCTAACATACCTAATGGTGAAAGATTGAGAGTTTTCCCTCTAATACCAGGAATAAGACAACATCTGCTGTCACAACTTCTATTCAAGGTTGTACTGGAAGTTCTAGTCTGGAAAATAAAGCAAAGCAAATGAAAGAAGATATCCAGATTCCAAAGGATGAAATAAAACTCTACTTTCAGATAACATGACTTCATATATAGAAAACCCTAAATAATCTATAAAAGACTATGAGAGTTAGTAAAGTTCAGTATGACTGTAGGATAAAATACCAATATACAAAAATCACTTGTACTTTTTTACACTAGGAATGAACAATCAAAATTGGAGTGAATTCAAGAATTCCATTTATAATAGCATCAAAGAATAAGGTATTTGGAATAAATGTAACAAAAGAAATGCAAGACATTTATGCTGAAAACTGTAACATGCTGAAAGAAATTAAAGACCTATATAAATGGAAAAAAGTCCCATGTTCATGGACTTGAAGACTTAATAGAGTGAGGAAGGCAATAATCCCTATGCTGAGCTACAAATACAGTGGAATATTACTAAGCTGTCAAAAAGAATGAAATCTTTCCATTTGCAATGATGTGGATGGAACTAGAGGGTATTATGCTAAGTGAAATAAGTCGGTCAAAGACAAATACTATATGATTTCACTCATACATGAAATTTAAGAAACAGATGAACATGGGGAAGGGAAGGAAAAATAAAATAATACAAAAGCAGAGAAGGAGGCAAACCACAGGAGACTCTTAACTATAGGGAACATACTGAGGGTTGCTAGAAGGGAGGTGGGTGGGGGAATGGTGTAACTGGGTGATGACATTAAGGAGGGCACTTGAGGTAGTGAACACTGGGTATTGTATGCAACTGATGAATCACTGAATTCTACCACTGAAACTAATAATACAGTATATATTAATTAAATTGAACTTAAATAAAAAATTTAAAAAATAGGGTGCCTGTGAAGATAACAGATTTTACCTGGATAAAACTTTTGAGAAGATAGTATGGGACAATCAAATGGAGATGATCCATAGGGAACTAGCTATAGGGTCACTTGAATAAAGGAAAGGGAGAAGAGCACATGGCTAATAACTTGTGGATTCTTGAATCATCATTTCTGACTGTATCCAGTCTCCACCACATACTAATTTAATCAGGTTGGGCCTTTATTTCTCTTCTCCGTAATATACATAATAATAATACCTAACTTAAAAGGTTGAGTATTATATGTAAATAGTTAAAAAGACTGGGATAAGAAAGTAGGACCAATAGCTAGCTCTTATTTGTGGACCTAGAACTTAAAAGAGGGATATGAGAAGGGGAAATATATTTTGTTGTCACTATTACTCAATTAATTGAGATTTTGGAAGTAAATAGAATTACACAAGAAGAAAATGTATAAGGAGAACCAAACTGAAACCTGGGGAAATTTATTATAGTTTTAATTTGTTTTCAGTTAAATGTGGTTTTAATCTGATTTAAGTTATAAATTGGGGTTTCCTTTAGACTTCAGAAGTACCAGATTAAAATTATATTTGCTTTATTATTTGGCCAAATAAAAGAAGATCTAATTTGACAGTAAAAGCAATTTTATAGTTGTTATTCTAGAAGAGTGGTTATGAAATGGGAAAGGGTTCTGATTTTAATATCCAAAAGTAGGTACTAAATTTGAAAAAATGCTTTGGAAGAAGATTTTTGATAGATAGGATATGGCTGACTAAGGAAAAGATGAAATCAAAGATGACTATCTATTTAATAGCCTGGAGTGCCAGGAGTATAATGATGATATCGACAGTGATAGGAACACTGAGAAGACAGAGAAAATAATGAGCTTGGCTATAGATATGTAAAGTTTTAAGTGTCAGCAGGATATTCAAGTAGAGATATCTTGCAGACAGCCAAAAAATGAGGGCTTGGAGAGTATATAGAGATTAACTTTCTTTTTGCAGCTTTGTGTGTGTTACTTTCATCTTTTAAATTTTATTTCCCTCGGAGATTTGGCCATGTGAATTTCTTTCCTATTACTTTTTATTACTTCATATCATACATATCTAGATATATTTTAAGTTTCCTTATTTTTAATAAAATACCATTATTTTCTCATATGTCTTTCAAAACACTAAGAGGCTTTTTCATTCATTTTCTTCTGTTTATTTTGAAACACTTATGATATTGGTAATAGTTAGCAAAATGTATTAGGTCTACAAACATGCACACACACACACACACACACACACACACACACAAATCTAGTTCAGCAGAGTTTCCATGTTTTCAGTTATTTGTCAAAAACTTTCCCATATGTTCTCTTATATTTTTCACATTGTTTCTTTGGCTATATTGATTTGTGTAAATGTTTGAATTTATGGTATTATTTCAAAAGTTCTAGAGGCTTAGGGAGGCCACTGTCAAGCACAGCACGATGACTAACATCCTTCTAGAACTTCATCAGTTTAAATTAAGTTCATAATTTTCTACAGTTCCAAAACCTCTATAGTTCACAGTAGTTTAAGTTGACCTCTACACAAAAGTGTGAATAAAGAATCAAAAAATATGTTTTATAAGAATGGAATAGAAACTTGTGGACACTGAACATGTGAGTAGAGAATATATAAAAATAGAAATGAATATTGGGGAAATTGGCTGCATTAAAAGTAAATTTCAATAATTCTTTAGTGTGTCATTATTTATAAACCTTAGCAGGTTTTCAGGGCAGAGAAAATCAGCCTTTCTGTTCATCCATTCGCATGAAGTAGAGGAGAATTAATCTGATGTATCATTTTGCAGGGCTTTGGACCACATTTATTAGCTGGCCTTTTTCCTTCCTTTAAGTTATCCAAATGGATATATAAATCTTTTCATTCTAAGAAACCTACTATGTCCAAGTTAAATCATATATTCTATTCAGAAATAAAATCTTTTGTTCATCAGAACTCTAGTTCTCTAATATTATATATCATTGAGACATATAATATTTTTATTAGGAGCTATTTTTTTTAATCTGCAGCTTTCTACAGGAGCAGCCACGAGATGTTAAACAACGTATGCAAGAACCTACCACAAACCAAGAAAAATTAAAAGCTGAAACATTTTGCTAAGGCTTTCTTACTTTGGTATAAAATCCAGCTAATGATTTTCATCTTGAAGGGTGTTTGCCTATTTCTGTTGTGGGGGGGGAGGGGGAGGCTGCATTTAATACCAGCTAAAACTCATTGTGATTCCAGGTTTTCAAATTGGAGGACCTGGTTTCAAAGAATGATGCAAGAAAGTTTTTCATGTAGATTCCACATATACTTCTATTCGTTCTTTACTGCAGTAATAATACTCTTACTCAGCAATGTTTTGATGGTTTTATTTTCTGATCGTATACCTTTCTCCCTTGCAAAGACAATTACTGTTCCCAACATTGTATTTTCTTTGTCACTGGTTGATGTACTTCTATCAAGCAAAGCAGACATCACCTTTCATACAAGATAAATTTTTTAGGTGGAGAATTGCCCAGGATCCTTCTGAGGTTTTAACAATGGATGAACCATCAGTCTCCACCTGACCGTAATATCTTAAACCTGGATATTGTTGGGACTTCAGACATTTTAAAAACTCATGAACATTATAAATAGAAATATACTCTGACCTCAAAAAAAAGAAGTTTAAAAATATTTCAGGTAATGACATTCAACAATATAGTGATAGGATAGTGGTGTGGGTTGCACAGGTGTTTCCATTCACTAAAACTAATAAAACTATGCCTGTCAGGTCTGTACATTTCATGCTATGTAAACTATACTTCAATAAAAATATTTTAAAATTTCTGTATGACTTATATGCCCTATCAATGGAATTTTCAGCATGATATTTTGTTTTTAGATTGATTTTTCTCTCAGCTCTTTTAAAATAAACTTTGCAGTAGATATTTGTCATTGAAAAGGTTGACCTGATAAATGCTATTTCTTATATGATATGAAAATGATTATACCAAGAAATACTGTGTAAGATATTTAAAAAGCCCAACAATAAGCCTTGCCAAAACATAATGTTTACAGAATAAAAAAAATACTACTAACATCTCATGATTATTTATTAACTCTACTCTGTAAGGAAGATATTCAGATGATGTTTTTTCTACTTGAATTATTTGCCTAGCTGTTGTAGAGTGCCTTTGAAAATGGTTGCAAATCAGAACTCAGACAACATTCAAAAAGTGCAAATATAGCAGTTTACTAATTTGATAATTTTGTTATAGTACCAGTTATAAACAAAATCTAGTTTCTTTGTAATAATATAAAGATCTAATAATAGGATAAAAGACTAGGAAAAAATAGTTTGGTTTAGAAACTTAGAAATATATTTGTTTAACATATTTATTAAAATTTACTATATGATAGGCACTATTTAAAACATTGGGGACATGATAATTTAAAAAAATTTAAAAATCATCATCATGAAATAAAAATATGTAATAATGTAGATTATGAAGGAAAAAAAGATAGTGGATTAAGGGAGGATAAGGGAGTGATGGAAAGTGATGCTCTAAAGAGAATGCTTAGGAAAGCCATCTCTGAGGAGGTAATATTGGAACAGAGTTCTGAATAAGGAGAGAAAAATACAGTAAAGGTTTGGCAACGATTGTTTCCACCAGAGGGAATGTGAGACAGTAGAGTAATACTATCTTCTCTGAATAGTTTAAATTCCAAATTCTTTCAAAGTATTACATGACCAAAACAAAAAACAAACAAAAAAACAAACAAACAAAAAAAACCCTTTGGTATCAATATATTTCTTGATATTTTACATTTTAAAATATAATCCATGTAGCAAATTGCCTGTAACTGGTAATATATCTAGAGTCTTATTATTTTTTCTACATTAGTGCAATAGCCAACCGACTGGTATCTCTTTGTCCCTTTTTCAACACAGATCTGTGGTATTAATTCAGAAATGAGGTCAAACCATATAATTCCTGTGTTCAAAACCATGTAATTTCTCCCCATCACTCAGAGTAAAAGGCAAAGTTCTGGCAATGGTCTTCAATGATCCATGTGGTCTGGCCCACGACTCTTCCCTCTAATCCAACAGTAGTGCCTTTCCTACTCTTTCAGGAAAACACCAGGCTTGTTCCTAATTTAGAGACTTTGCACTGGCTTTTTGCTGTGCTTGGAATATTTCCTTCTGAGGTGACTATTGGTTATTGATTTATTTCTTTATAGTCTTGACCAAATTTACCTTTCTCTATACTCCACCAAACATTCTCATCCTTCCTACTTAGCTCCATTTTATCCCCAATTATCATTGTCTAACTACTATGCAATTTATGTGTTTTGGTTTTTTTTTATGTGTCTTCCCATTTAGAATTTAATATTCATAACTTCTCGGTTTAACTAAGGTGTTCCAAGTGTCTAGAACAGTGACTAGCATAGAACTGGTCCTTAATACATATATTTTGATTGCATAAAATAGCAGAGTAAAGGAAATTTAATGTTTTATCCATAATGAAAAGCAGAGATTATTTACAGTGAGTTCTTCATTATTTATATCCACGTAATATCAGCAATATCCTTATTTATGTTGATTTAATACTGTGCATTGTTTTTTCTGACTTAGAATCTGTTAGGACAAAAATTGAGGGTAGTTGAAAATTAATCAGCATAGGAAATAATAATTCCTTATATATCTTTCAAAATTGAAAGTAACTATATTCTATAGCAGCTATGTCTTTTAGTTCTGATTCAGTTGACTTGGATGGTATTACATCATATGTAGCTGTGTTTCCCAACACTGAAACTGATGCCGCTGATGCTGAGGTACAAGGGAGTATGACTGGCAACTGTGCTTTAGGGTGGGCTCCACACATACATGAGAAATGCTACATGTGAAGGATATCTTCAGGTATGATGAACCATCTGGGGACCCCTGTAGCAAACAATGTTGCAAATGACTAACTGTTATAAGATGTAATGGAATTGCTCTGAGAAATGGTAACAGTATACATGACAGAAACAGAGTTTGGGTAAAACAGATAAATAACTTCATAGCCTTTCAGCATCCAGCTAATGGACACCAGTAGGAACTCCAAGCAGACACTGTGTCTCTTTACTAATAGGTCCCTCTGTGACCATACAGGGCACGTATACTGGGGAGTGAAGAATAGGGAAGTCACTTAGTTCCTCTGTCCACATACCCTGCAGAGCTTTCTGTCCACAATTTTCAAAACTCTCTTATACTTCTGGATATTGCTTTCCCTCAGGGAGAAAAGTATATCAAAACATAAAAAGTTACTCTAGTTGTTTGAAATAACTTTTTTTAGGGAAGAGTAAGCCAACAATTTAATAGAAGAGGGCACATGATCACAACACTTGTGGAAAAAGTATTTTCCATCTGGTATCTATAATGCTATACAAGAAGATTTTAAAAATGTATGGTGTTCTTTGGGTTACAGGTAAAAAAGCAAATAACAAAGCATAAATAATAAAATGGATCCAAGAGAGTTCATGTAAATATTTGTCTAACATTGTACAATCATTGCCCAGACCCAAAGTGATATTCACAGGTCCAGAAGGCAACTGACTGTCAAACTTAAATATTTCCTATTTGAATACCTTCTGTGGCTTTCAAGGTGGATGCATTGATGTATCTTGAACCTGAAATGTCAATACCTACACATATAAGATATCAGGATCTCTAAAAAATAGTTTTAATTCAGTTGAAAAATCAAAAAGCAGATGACACCTGAAGAAAGGGCATTTTGAAGATACACTGAACATACAAACTCTCTGTTATAGTACTACTTGTCTTTTTAGAGCTACCCAGAATTACACTCTGGAGGCAGAACAGAGATTTTTTTTTTTTTTTCACTTTCTGTGGCGAAACCAGTGGTTGTATATTGAATATCTTTGACTATATTCTTACACAGAACAAAGCTACTTTTGTTTATTACTTCCCAACTAGTTTAAAAAATGTGTACATTGACATCTAAAAATTGAGATTCAATATGAAATGGTCACAGGAGAAAATACATTGTCTAATATTAGTTGGATAAAAGTAGTTGTCTTAAAAATATAGTTTCACCAACTATTCTATAAATTCTTCTCCCATTATTGTTTTTTTCCTTCAATCTGAGTTAATGTATTTAGAGTTTTTTCTGTAATGTATGTTTCATAGTCGTTATAATAACAATTTTTCCTGATTTTTCGTGCTTATTTAGGTCATTAACAATTCAGAGGTGGACCTGTGATCTTTCCTCTTAGCTATCTTCAGCACCTTGCATTCTATTAGGGCACACATTTTACACTTTACAAGGTATCTATAACAATGTAAGCAACAAATACATGGGTAGATGCTTCAGAATAAATTAGCATACCCAACTGCTTTCTAATTTAATTGTTTCATTTATCCACAAACATAAATATTTACTGTGTACCTATTAATGCCAGGTGCTAAGAAGGCAGCTATTTACTCACTATCCTCTAAGTCTCTATAATCTGGAACAGGGAGATAAGTTAATAAAACATATTATAATGGCATGAAAATGTGTACCACTATATAAGGTGCAACTTAAGGAATATGAAGTCATTTATATTTGTCTGTGAAGACTAGGAAAGACTTTACAGCTGAGTCTTGAAAGTGTGAAAGTATGAGATATTGGAACACATGACAGGCAGATGGAGAAACGTGAGCAAAGGAAATGGAAATGTATAATGTATGTTTTGGGGAAATCTGACTTTCAAGAGTTCTATTTCAGCATCACAGGGCATGGGAAGGATGAAAATAAAGCCACATGCAGAGGAAAGTTCAAGTCTGATATGCTAATCTTTAAGATAGAAGCCATATGATTAATAATTCAGTTAATCATAGGGAATTGAAAGTAAAATAATGTGATATTAATGGGAAACCTATGGCAAAAAATAAGTCCAGAATATGGAATACTCACCAGCAGTATTGGTCAAACAAGAGGTAAGTTCATCTAACAGGACAGAAAAAAAAAATGGAAAAAGAATGAAAAATCGTCTTTCACTTATTTATATAGGTGGGGCTGGAATTCCAGGACTTTAATTAAAGAATGACTTTTGGATATGAGGGCAGTCTGTGACATCTGTCACTCCATTGATCTCAAGGATTGATTCAGTTGATCTGGCTGGCTAAGCTGGTATTGCCTTTCCCTCACTGCTCCATGTGTGTTCCTCATGAAGTTGTATGCTGGGCTAAAGAGGAGAATTAATCTTTGGTCAAGGGTATTTGAGTAGCTGCATCCCCTGTTAGAACCTCCATACGAGCTTTTACAATCCACTTGTAGGAAAATGTAGTCAAGCTTACAAACAAACAAACAAAAAAGCCAAAACCCCAAAACACACACACACACACACACACACACACACACACACACACGAAATTACTCTAAGAAAGGCCATAGAACAAAGATATTATTTGGTCTGGAGATAATTTTTAGACATTTGAATTCACTTTTTCTTTTCTGTGAAAATGATGAATCCCAAGGAGATTTCTAGAATTTTGCAAGGTCTCACAGGTAATTAATGAGAGAAAAAAATCCAAGCTTTCTAAAATTGTGCATGGTTGCATTCCTTAGAAACAAACAAACAAAAGTTGCATCGTATGTTATTTGTAATCTCATTTTAAGATATTTTAGAGAAATTTTAGGTTTGCAACAAAAAATGAAAGGGAGATACAGAGATTTCCTGTATATCTCCTGCATAGCCTCCTCTATTTTCAACATCATTCACCTGGATGGTGATTTTTTTTTTTTACATTTTTTTACATTAACACATCATAATAACCCAAAGTCCATAGTTGACCTTAGAATTCACTTTTGCTGTCCATTCTCTGGGTTTGGACAAATGAATAATGGCATATGTCTATTATTATAATATTATACAGAGTAATTACACTGCCCTAAAAATTCTCTGTACTCTGCCTATTTATCTTCCTCCCAACCCCAATTCTCTACTGATCTATAGTCTCCATAGTTTTGTCTGTTCTAGAAGGTCATAGCTGGAATCATCTCTTATGTAACCTTTTCAGATTGGCTTATTTCACTTAGTAATTTGCATTTACGATTTCTCATATTTTTCCATACTTGATAGCTCATTTTAAAAACATCCACGTGCAGGTTTCTATGTGGACATAAGTTTTCAGCTCCTTTGGGTAAATACCGAGGAGGTTGACTATTGGATTGTATGCTAAGAAGATACTTAGCTTTGGAAGAAATTGCTAAACTCTTTTCCAAAGTGGCTATCTCACTTTGTATTTTCATTAGCAATGAATGAGAGTTCTAGTTTTCCAGATCCTTACCAGGATTTGGTCTTGTCACTGTTCTGGATATTGTCCATTCTGATGAGTCTATGTTGGTATCTCATTGTGCATTAATTTGCATTTCTCTGATGATATATGATGTGGAACATCTTTTCATATGCTTATTTTTCATCTGTACATCTTCTTTGTTAAGGGTCAAGCAGGTCTTTGGCCCATTTCTTAATCAGGTGTTTTTGTTTTCTTATTGATGTATTTTAAGAGTTCTTTGTACATTGTGTACAGGCCTTTATCAAATGGATTTTTTTTCCAATTTTTTTCCTCCTAGACTGTGGTTTGTCTTCTAATTATCTTTATATTATCTTTTGCATAGCAGAAGTTTTTAATTTGAAGGAAGTCTGGCTTATCAGTTATTTGTTAAATGGATTGTGTATTTGGTATTTTATCTTTTTTAAAAGACATTACCATACTCAAGGTTTTCCAGGGTTCCTCCTGTGTTATCTTCTAAGAGTTGATAGTTTTGCATTTTATGCTTAGGTCTCTGATATATTTTGAATTAATCTTTGTGAAGGATGTAAGGTGTTCATCTAGATTTACTTTTTTGCATGTGGATTTGTAGTTGTTCAGCACCATTTGTTGAAGAGATCATCTTTATTCCCTTGTATTGCCTTTATTCCTTTACCAAAGATCAGTTGCCTATATTTATGGAGTTCTCTGATTTGTTCCATTGATCTATTCATCTGTTCTTTTATCAAAACCACACTGTCTTGATTACTGTAGCTTTATGGGAAGTCTTGACATCACATCGCATAGCATCAATCCTCCAACTTTGTTTTTCTCTTTCAATATTGTGTTGACTATTGTGATTCTTTTGCCTCTTCAAATGAACTTTAGAACCAGTAAACATCCATAGAATAACTTGCTAGGGTTTTGGTTGGGATTACATTTAATCTACAGATCAAGTTGGGAAGAATTGATATCTTGACTGTACTCTTATTTTGATTATATGTGGGTTATTACGATCCCCAAATTATCCCGACTGTGATGAGACCTCTTGTTCCAGTTCATATGTTTGGCTAACAAATTTTGAACATGTATTATACTGTGCAATCAGTGATGGACCCAGGGAGTACAATATAAACAGAGAGATATGATTCCTGTTATTCTGGAGTTTTATTTATTGGAGGAAAGATAGCTGTTGAACAAGCGGTTAAAAGATTGTTAATTCTAGGAAAGAAAGAAAAATGATAAGGTGACATTGCATATAGTCAAACTCCCTTATCCTCAGATTTGCTTCTGAATCCTTCAGTGCAGTTTGATCATTGTTCTTTGTTACGTGCTAAGGGGACACTTGGGTTTTTTTGTGGTTTTTTTTGTTGTTGTTGTTTTGTTTGTTTGTTTTGGAGAATTGCCTATTCAAACCTTTTGTTCATTTTTAATTGAGTTATTTGTCTTTCTATTGTTAACTTGTAAATGTTCTTCATATAACCTGGATACTAGACCCCTTTTGGATATATGATCTGTAAAAACTTTTCCCAATTTATGATTTATCTTTTTCCTTTCTTGATAATGCTCTTTGAAGCACAGAAGTTTTCAATTTTAATGAATTTCAATTTATCTATTTTTCTTGGGTTTCTTGTGCTTTAGATATCATATCAAAGAAATAATTGCATAACCATGTTTACAAACTCAAATGCCTGTATTTTCTTCTAAGTATTTTTTTATTTTAGCTCTTACATGTAGGAATATAATTCATTTTTAGTCAATTTTTTATATGATGTGATATAAGGATCAAATTCATTCTTTTGCGTGTGGATATCTGGTTGTCTTAGCACCATTCATTGAAAAGATAACCCTTTTCCCCATTGAATTATCTTGGCACCTTTGTTGAAAATCCATTACCAATAAATGTAGGGGTTTATTTCTGGATTTCAGGTTTTTTTTCAGTGATCTACATGTTTATACTTGATTCAATATCACATTGCATTAAATCTGTAGAGGAGTTTGGGTATTATCTTGCCATTAAGCAATATGAATTTGCTAATCATGAATGTGGTATGTCTTTCTGTTTTTTTAGGTGTTCTTCAATTTATTTCAATGATGTTTTGTAGTTTTAAGCTTACAAATAAATGCATAATTTGATTCAGTTATTCCTGAGTATTTTATTATTTTTGATGGTATAGTAAAAAGAATTATTAATTTCAATTTTAATTGTTTATCATAGTGTAGAAATTAAACTAGTTTTAGTATGCTGATGTTATATTCTGGAAAATTACTGAATTAATTTATTAGCTCTGTTTTTTACGGATTGTTTAGTATTTTCTATTTTTCAGAATGGGTCATTTCAATTGAGCTATCTTCAAGTTCACTGATTTTTTTTTCTTCCTGCTCAAATTTATAGTTGACCTCCTCTAGTGAATTTTTCTTTGTAGTTATTGGAATTTTCAACTTTAGAATTTCTATCTGCTTCTTTCTTTTTTCCTCTTTTCCTTGATATTTGTTTGTTGAAACACTATCCCCATACTTTCTATTAGTTCAGTAAACTTTTAATTTTTTTAAGTAGAATTAACATGTAGGGTTATATTAGTTCCAAGTGTACAATATAAAATTCAACAATCCTATATATTACTGAGTGCTTACCAAGATAAGTGTACTCTTATTCTCCTTTACCTATTTCACCCACCCCCCCTACTCACCTTCCCTCGGGGAACTACCACTTTGTCCCTTATATTTAAGAGTCTTTTTGTTTGTCTCTTTTTTTGATTTGTTCAGTAGACATTGCTTTTGTTAGTTCTTTAGAAATATTTAAAATAATTGATTTAAAGTCTTTTTTTTTATTATTAAGTTCAACAACTGCATCTGCTCAGGGACAGTTTCTATGGAATAATTTTACTGTGTATGGGCCATGTTCTTTTGTTGTTTTTACACATCTCATAATTTTTGGTTGAAAAATAACATTTTAAATAATGAAGATAGTTACTTTTAACATCATCTCCTCAAGTTTTTTTGTTATTTTCTTTATTGTAGGTTTGTTTTTTGTTTCTTTGTTTGTTAGGTCTAGGGACTTTTCTGTAATGATTCTGTCAAATCTGTATTCTTTGTCATGTGTGTTTACTGAAGTCTCTGTTTAATTAATTTAGTGATTGGCTAATGATTGAACAAAAAGTTTCTTAACTTCCTGGAACCACTAATTTCCCCAAACTTTGTGGACAATTTTTTTATGAATGTAGGTTGATGTGATGTAGGCCAAGAGTGAACTGATCAAGAAAGAATTCTTGAGATGTTTTTGGTGCAAAAAGGTGTTTTTACTAAAGCAAGGGGACAGTGCCCTTGGGCAGAGGAGCTGCCTTCTGATTGTGAGGAGTGACGGATTATATACTTTTAAATTGTGGGGATAGAGATACAGGAAATCTGTAAAGAGATTTTCATATGTTAAAGAAAATTGATACAATCCTGGAGGTCTGGCTATTGTCAAGCTAAGGTTGTTTTTTGCCTCTCGCAAAGCAGCAGTTATGAATTCCTTGAGGAATGTACTAGTATGCCAGTCTCACGTATTTATTAATGGGCTGAAAGGTGTAATGAAATTTAACTTCACTTCTTTTGCCATTGTTCTTCTCATAACAGGTTATCTCTTCAATATTCAGCCTGACTTTGACAACCCTGCCTTAGATTTGCCTTCTTACTCAGGTGTCTTCTAAATGTTAGCTAAAGAGTAGAGATTAGGACCTTCTCAGATTTTCCTAAATTCATGTACAGTCCTTGGTAGGCTAAAAGCTTTCTGTGTGCATGTGTCCTTCTAGATTCTGAGGAATATATGGAATTTTATGAGGCCATCGTGAACACTTCATTACCCTGATTTTCCATTAATGTTTTTTGGTCAGTTGTTTGTTCCAACTCTTATTCACAGTGTTAAGCTGTGAAGTTTAACAATTGACTGTAATTGTTTTCAAAAAATGACCCTGGGGAAAAAGCTTTTCACACAGAGTGAGCTCTAAGTCATGTTCAATACAAAGAGCCTTGCAAGTGGGGTCTTCCAGGATACCAACAGATCTGTAAAACAATGACAGTTCTCCGAGTGCCTGGGTGGCTCAGTAGGTTAAGCATCTGCCTTCGGTTCAGGTCATGATCCCAGGGTCCTGGGATAGAGCCCACATCAGGCTCCTTGCTCAGTGGGGAGCCTGCTTCTCTCTCTCCCTCTGCCTGCAGCTCTGCCTTCTGTGCTCTCTCTCTCTTTCTCTCTGTCAAATAAATAAATAAAATCTTTAAAAAAAAAAAAAGAACGACAGTTCTCTTGGAATGAACTTTGAATGAGCTACAGCCCTATACTTCTCCCTCCAATGTCCTTAATGTTCTGGTTTTCACCGTAAATATGAGTTGATATTTTTCAGCTCACTTGCAGCTGTAGAATGGGGAATGGGGCTAGGACAAGTTACAATACAGTAAAGCTCACAGTTCCTACCAAGATTCGGTCCTTTTTCTTGCATAAACACTCCTGGATTGTTGCAAGCCTTTGGTTAATTTCCAGAGTTTGAAGAAGTTGATTATGATAATCCCTACTAGTTTTCTTATTGCTTTTATGGAGGAGAGAATTTGGGGTGATCCTTACTTCACCATTTTTGCTGGCATCTATAAAATGAATATACAGTATATTAAATATAGTTGTGACAATTTCCATTTTTTCATTTAGTGCACAATTTTGAAAAATAATATATATTTTCCTAATTAGTACAGTTATAAATACTACAATATCCTATGATACTAACTTCTACAAAATGTAGTGCTATTCGGTAAATTATTATATAATTATTCTGGACATTCAATCATGGTTAAACTTTCCAGAATATACACAATCTATACATATATAGTTTTTGTTTCTGGGGCAGTTTTCATGCCAGTTCAAATCATCAGTTAATCTGTTCCTTCATTCATGCATGCATATATTCATCTATCCATTTATATATGTTTATTTGACAAATATTTATTCAATATCTGCTTTGTGTTAGGTTTACCAGAAGCTGAAAATGAAATGAGAAGCTTAGAATAGAATGATGAAATATGTTTTATATATAAATATATATATAACTCAAATATATACATAATTCATATATATTCAAATATATATTACTCAAATGTGTATATATTATATATGTATATATGAGTAAAATTACAAGGATCCAGAAAAGTAGTCATACAATTGAACACCTGTGTGTTACATGCAATTACTGAAAAAGTATAGGATACATGTGAACTGCATGGTACATGAAACATTATCTTGAATAATCTTGAATAATAACTGTAATTTGTACAGTGATTTTATAAAAGGTCAAATTAATATATTTGCATATGACGCATTATGTTACAACCTATTAATTTAGCAATAGGTTTTTTTCTAGTTTTTTTTTCTTTACATTGAGTTATAATTGACATATATAACTTAGTTCAGGTGTAAAACATAATGATTCAAGATATGTATATACTGCGAAATAATCTTAGATGCTGCTAAATAATATTGCCAAAATCCCAGGTAATGTGGCTTATTTTAAAGAATGCCTCATACTAAGATGTATACATATTAATCATTTCTTTAAGATTTATTTATTTATTTTAGAGAGTGAGTGTGAAAGTGAGGGAAGGGACACAGAGAGGGAGAGAGAGAGAGAATCTCCAGCAGATTCCCTGCTGAGCATGGAGCTCCATGCAGGGCTCCAAGGCCTGATGTCACAACCCTGAGATCATGACCTGAACCAAAATCAGGAGTTGCTTAACCCACTGAACCACCCAGGTGCCCATATATTAATCATTTCTTAAATAAGATGTATATTTGTACAAATATAATTATACATAATCAGGTGGCAATCCCCAAATGAAAAGCACAAGAACCTTTGCAGTTCCTTTCCCCAAGAATACTTTTCCTAGGTATCAGCATGGTTCAGCTTATCTCCTTCGTATTGCTCCACTTCCTTTTCTAAGACAGATTTCCTCATCAGCCAATGGGAAGTAGTACATCTCTTACCACTTTATTTTTCTTCATAATGTTTCTCTTTTCCTAAAATATCTCATATTTTTCCTATCTCATTGTCAGTTTTGTTTGCTGCTGCATTCTTCTCATCTAGAATAGCTGTAGTATATACTCAGCAAATCTTCGTTGAATTTTATGTTTCTGTGCAGACTAAGCCTCATTTTCTTTCTTATTTACCTGTGCTACACCTATTACAGTGCTCTGTAGAGCACATCTTGTTTCTCCTTTTTTGGTGAATATTGCCATCTTTTCCCTTGGTTTGATGAGTAGAAAAGTAAAGTACTTTTTCCCAAGCACTGTGTTATCAAAATTTTTAAACTGCAAGTAATATCTTCTTTCTTAAATTATAAACTATTCTTAGCCTTTCTATTGAGTCCTAGAATATAAATTATAGCAGAGATGCCTTCAGTCTTCTTTAAAAGCTTATTTCAAAATTCTTGGATACTAACATTGTTTTTGGATGGCTGTGTTTGTTATTTGATCAGCTAGCTAATATAATACATAACTATAATATAGAACTACTTCTCAGATTGTAATGTGGTTGGACTAATGTTCAATGGTATATGGATCCATGGTAATACCAAATGGAAGCTCCTTGTTATAAAATCCTGAGGGCACAGCTGATCCAATAACAAAGTTTTGACACTCTAGGTTCCTGTATTATCTTTTCTACTACTATCATATTTTAAAGAATTATTTCTATAGCTTTTTTTTGTGGTGACAATTTAATGAGTGCCAGCTTTTGTTTCAAACTGTGGAACTAGACACATGGCCTTAGGCAACATTTTAATGATTTCAGATTTAAAATGAAGTTTCTGCTCATGATGTTCATTATACCTTTTAAAAGTAACTAACACTTTCCTAATGCCATTATTTAGTCACCTACCTCATATACTTCTGCTTATTTCTAATTACTTCAAAGATTGACTGAGATTGAGGTCTACATTTTAATACATGGGCTAGCAAATTGATAAAAGATCTGGAATGATATTTACCCCAACTAGAAAACACTATTAAGGATATAAAAAGGAACCGTTTGGCCAGAATGTCTTTCATTGTGTCTGGTGTCTTGTTGGTATAAAGCAAGACTTACTGGAGTCAGATACCCACTGGCAAATCTTCCTATCACTGTTGCACTGAAAAACAACCTCCAGCCTTTTAGAAAATTAGATTTGTCAACTTTATTGAGTTGTGTGGCGAATACACAGTAGATGAGGATGGAAGATTATAACTTAAGCCCTTAAAGTCCTTTCAGTTATTGAAGACTATGATGTGTTTGTCTTCTGAGAATGTGCACTGAGTTTCATAAATGGCTAATGAGATATTATATTAATATTTTGACTTTTCTTGTGAACATGCCTAAGAATATTTTATTATTTCTTTGTGTAGAATTTTGGGAGCATTATTACTACAAAAGAGAACTCGAATTCATATTTTTTAAAAAATTAAGTTGAAAATAGAAAACATACCACATGACACAAGATGTGTGATTCACTGTATGAACAGAGGAAAACTTTGAGGCATTTATTTTGAAGCTGTCTTCAACTCCATGGTAAGAATGTATAACTTTAAAGAAGGAAATGATGCTGAAGACCATATAGTTTATTTTATGTAATTTTATATAAATAAAAATATATGTAAATATTTATATGTGGATAATATATCATAAGTCTGTTAAATGATTTCATATAAGTCAGTTAGTTGAGATATCTACTAAAATAAGCTGGGCATGACTCCTATTTCTGTGAACTTCTATAAGCATGTTAACTTTTGTATAGGCATGACTATTGTACTGTCTTACTTAATATTTTGGGATTTTTATATGCAATTAAAAAGTGTTATAAGCATATGCATGCATATATAGATGGATATATAGTTACCATTGGTAAATATATGCATATGTTTATGAACACACATGACACCATGGAGAGAACTCTCATGAAATAGAATGTCCTATTAAATCTAAATTATTATCAAATATAGCTTAGCCAGTACCTTTGGAAAATTTCCTTTTATGCACTTTGACCTCAGGATTTATTGAATAATGTATTTTTACACTTATTTTAAAGGCTAATTTTAAAGACTTTTTTTGTTACTCAAGTCTCTCTTTTTTTATTTTTAAAGATTTTATTTATTTATTCAACAGAGAGAGAGCCAGCCAGTGAGAGAGGGAACACAAGCAGGGGGAGTGGGAGAGGAAGAAGCAGGCTCATAGCAGAGGAGCCTGATGTGGGGCTCGATCCCAGAACACCAGGATCACGCCCTGAGCCGAAGGCAGACGCTTAACCGCTGTGCCACCCAGGCGTCCCTCAAGTCTCTCTTTTAAACTAGTTTTAAATAATCTAAATTTATTGGTTCAAGCCACTAATAATACAAATTTATTGGTTCAAGCCACTATAATACAAATATTACCCTGGAACACTAAGTATATGCGTGAATATAAAAGGTTAGTTGCTTAGTCATTTTACTGTTTTTATTTTTATTTTTGTTCTGGTATAATCAACATACAGTGTTATATTAGTTCCAGGTGTACAAATAGTGATTCAACCATTCTACACATTACTCAGTCCTCATCAAGATAAATGTACTTTTAATCCCCTTCACCTCACTCATCCCCTCATCCACCTCCCCTCTGGTAATTATCAGTTCTCTATATTTAAAAGTCTACTTTTTTATTATTGTTTTTATAATGTCTTATTTAATATTATCCACAGAATGCCTGCATATCTATCTATCATTTCTCAATTACCATATTCAGTGGGCTTATAAAAAGATCAGCCCAATGAATAGAATTTCTTTAATAAAAACATTTTAATGTATCTAATATATGAATTATATGAATCTATGAATGATATGAATCTCAGTTCATAAATTTAAGAGTACCAGAAAAGTCTAATTTCTTTAGTTTGACATACATACATAGTTTGTATGTCAAAGTATGCTCCTAAACTTACACTCTGAGGGAAGAGTTAGAAACTAAGTAACAGGCATTATCTAGGCTAGGATCAACACCTCAGATATGCATTGCAGGAGAGTGGTGGCACCAGGCACTAGATTTTTGTCCATGTCAGTTATTATTGAGATGCTCATGGCTTACTTAGCAAGATGTCTTCTGATCTAGTCACTCTGTTGCTTTCATGCAATAACTGAGAATAAGTACCTCTGATAATTGGAGTTTTGGGGTCTTGAGTCTAGCCTTTACTGATGCATCACAGGCAACTTTTATGAGATTTTACCACACTTCAACCTGGATTCTCCCAAGGAACAATAAGGAAGAATGTTCAGTGTCTTAACCTGGCTGTCATGGCAAAATTCCATAAACTGTGTAGCTTGAACAACAGAAATTTATTTTCTCACAGTTTTGGAGGCTGGAAGTCCAAATACAAGGTGTTAGCATGGTCCAGTTTGGTGAAAGTTCTCTTTGTTCTTTACAGATGGTTGCCTTCTTAGTGTGTCTTTGCATGGCAAAGAGAGAAATAGTAAGCTCTTGGGTGTTTCTTCTTAGAAGGGCATTAATCCCATCCTAAGGGTCCCACCATCATGACCTAATCTAAATGTAATTATCTCCCAATACCCCATTTCCACATACCATCACACTGGGGGATAGGGCTTCAACATATGAATTTTGAGGGAAGAAATTCAGTCCACAGCACTCAGCTCCAAGTTATTTACATATTTCCCTACACAGGACCTCCAGCCTCTTCCAAAATATATATATAATTTCATATATATATATTTTTTCTTATTATTCTCAAAAACACCTGACAGAAATCTGTTTTCTTCAGATAGCTTTTAAAATACACTCTTATGAAAAAATAATAAAATAGTAAAATAAAAGTCAAAATATTCAAATTCCCTAGTATCAGCCTGAAAAAAAAAAAATGAAAGTAGGGCAGTGTGGAATATCTTGCCACAAAATGTCAAAAGGACTCTTATTTTCATTTTGAATTGTATTGAACAATGAGTAACATAGGCTTAGGAAAAATAGATAATATATCATTAAATGCCTTATTTCCACCATCAGAATTGGTTTTTTTTTACGTCTTATAAGAGCATTCCAGTTTTCAAATATTTAATTGTTTTGCTCTATGTCACTTTCTTTTGAAATCAGAACTTGTTTCCACTTTTGTAATTGTTCCCAGTGCCATAATTTTTAGTCAGTCAGTTAATTAAAATGAATCAAGACACTTCAAGAAAATTAACCCACTTTCACTTCCAACCAAGCTTCTTATTTGTTGAAAAGAGAACAAACTTACAACAAGAAACCACTTTTAATTAAATGGATCTGAATAATTGCAACAATTTTGGATTACTCCCATTTTTTACTTGTCTTAATTTTTAAATGGAAATACTTGAAAAAAAAGGAAGAACTTCAAACACCTTTTAATTTTTTTTTAATTAAACCTAAAATGGAGGAATTGTTCTAAATATTAAAGATTCTTTGCATGTAAAAAATAATTTAAAAAATGGGCTCCCATGGTTTACATGAATCTGAAGTTAGAGTCAAGAAGACAGATTCTAAAACCATGGACACAATTATCTTTTGTTGTGAAGAAAATAAATTCCTTTTGAAAAAAAGAATTTAGTTCATTGATTTCTAATTTGTCTGCCACCGCTTGAATTTCAAGGATAGCTATGAGAATAATGAGAACAGTAAGGTATGACCTTGCAATTGATGAATCAGTTGACACATGACTGGAACTATGCACCTGGTGATAACAAGATGTTTTAATGTTTGCTACAGAGAAACAGAAGTTCAAAATTAAAAGTTTAATTTACATTCATGCTCCCAGTATTCTTAGAAAGGTAAAATAGTATGATGTACTCTAATAAAATAACTGTGTTAATTAGTCTTATTTAGCATTTTCTAGTACAAGTTCAAAAGACTATAGTTTAAGATGTGTAGTATGTAGAAGTACTGACAAAAGGTATAAATGTTATTAATTCCCAAGCAATACTGAGCCCAAATCTTCAGTGCTAGCTAATATCATAGAAAACTGGATTTTCCATCATTATCACACTAGCATCATAAATCACGGATTCACAACTAGTGACTTACACTACTTAATTGCCTCTAACTATTATCTTCCTGATTTAGACTTCAAAAAATAGGAAGTAGTTGTTTTGCTATTTCCCCTTCTTACAGGTAATTTTACAATTCCAAGAAGAACCCACCAAGACATTTCTGCTTGTATACAGTACTTCCTTCTCCAAGTCACTAGCACAATATTCTTACTCATTTTGATGATCTCAACTGCTTGTGAAAATAATATGTATTTATACTAACTTATGCTCACTTAGAAGTCTAGGATAATTGAATGTCATTTTAGTATAAAGTTTCCAAGATAGTTGCCATTTGGAAGAGAATATTTTGAACACTATAGAACACGTTTCTAAAAGTGGCATGTCCAGCAGCTTGACTCTGCGGTAGCAATAGTTTCAGGAAGGAAGGAAGTTCTGTGAACTCCCTCACACCAGTTTGACAGCCATCTTTTCTCATGGCTTTGTCCCAGTGGATAACCCCCTAAGTTCGGTTCTTTGGGCCCATACTAAACTGATTTTCACATTTCTACAGCAATCTGTTCACCTCTCAAATTTTCTCCTGCTTTCCAATCTTTTTGGGAATTGACTAAGAAATCCTTCATTTTCCTATCAATAAATTTACTCTTCCTGCATCTGTTATTGATTCCTTCTTCTCAATTGCTTAAAGGAAGGAAAGTTTCTTCTCCTGTCAATTCCCAACTTGTCCACAAATGCTTCTCCCACTTTACATACTCAAGGGTTTTTCTTTTTTAGCTATTTTTTTCACTTTTACTATAAGCTTTTCATTTCTGCAGTGTTTTTTTTATCAGTGACCTAGAACTGTTAACTTCTATATTTTTAAAAGGAAACAAAATAAAATGAAAACTCTTTTGATCCCACATTCTTTGATGACAACTGTCCCATTTCATTCATTCCTTTTATTTTATTCCCTTAAACTTCTCTTATACATGCTGTTTCCAATTCCCATATCACCCTTGTATATTGTAGGTGTCACAAACTTGGTGATGCTTCCACCACTTCATAAAGACTGTCTTTCCATGGAATCCAGGCACCACCATTTGGCTGTATGTATTGACTTAAATTTGCATATCTCAGCAGCCCTTAACTGAATTAATCACTTCCTCAAGAAATTACTCTTCTCTTGCATGGCTTGCTCCCACTTTTTAGAGGTTTTTTAGCCACATTCCAAACTTCTGTAGACTTCCACTCGTCTGTGCTCCAAAAAGTGGTGTTATTCATGCCTCTATCCCACCCTTCCTCTCTCCTCTCCTCTCTTTAGGGGATTTAGGGACTAATTCTCAAATAGTGACCTTTATTTAAGATGACTATATCTATCCTGAATATATACAGATATTCAGCTACCTACTCCACTTTTTACTTATGTAGATCATAGGTATCTCAAGTTTAATGCTACAAACTTTTTGATGTCTCCACTATTGGTTCCGGTTTTTCACCTTTAGTGTCATTAGCATCCAACCATTGCAAGCGTTTGCCAATCATCCAATCCAGAAAAAGATAACTTCCTTAGCTAATACCTACCATCTCACATTTAAAAACCAATTTTTAAAAACCCCCAATTAGTCAATTTAAATGCATGTGCCAGTTTAATTCTGCATTGCTCCTTTCCTTTGCTAGAGATCCTACTCTAATAGGAAAATACAGTGTCCATATCTGGACTACATTTCTCTTCCCAGCCAAATAGAGTAGTTGGGGTATCTTTGAGCCAGGCCTTAATCTAATTTGATTGCATTAAAGAGAAAATTTTAAGTCACCAGGAAATTGAATTTTTCAAAGAATTTCACAAGTTTTGCATGGAATCCCATTTTACCTTTTGACTGCCAAAATTTTACTTTTAAGACATACTTCTATCACACAGTTTGGTGCCTCATTTTGAATTCCAATTTTACTCTCTGGATAGGTGATCTTTAACAAGTTACATGTCATCTTTGTGACTCAGAGAGACAATATCTCATAAGAAAATTACCTCCAAATATTGCTATTAGGATTACTTATAGAAACACTCAGAAAAATCCCTGGTGAATAATAATTACTTAGTAAATGCTATATTCATTATCTTTTTCATCCTTCTTCTCCTCATCATTTTCATTTTTGATACTAGCATAATACACTTTACTATTAAACTACTTAACATACTTACAAAGAGTGGACATATCTTATTTTCGTATTATGATGTATTGGTTATCTATTGCTGCTGTAACAATTTACCACATAATTTATTATAACTTAACATAAATTTCATATTTCAAATTTCTTCTCAAATTTCTGTATGTCACAAGTCCAACACAAGACTCACTGAGCTAAAACCAAGGTGTTAGTAGGGCTACATTCCTTACTGGGGGCTCCATGGAGAATATGTTTCCTTCCCTTTTCCAGCTTATGGAGGTACTCACATTCACTGGCCTATGGCTCCCTTTTCCTTCTTCAAAACCAGAACTGCTGCATCTTTCTTTCCCTTCTTCTGTAGTCATTTTTCCCTTGTGGATAATCCAAGATAATCTTTCCATTTCAAGTTCTTTAACATTTATTACATTTGTGAAGTCCCTTTGGTTCTGGGAATGGAGACATTGATATCTTTGGGAAGCCATTATAGTGACGACAATATCTATTTTCTAACATACTGCCATATTGCGTCTTAAATGTCATACAGAGTCATATGATGGGTGAAGAAAATTGCTAATAGAGTTTCCTTATAATTTTGCCACAATCTTTTAATTCTTAGAATATTATAATTAAAAATGTTCTTGAAATTTATTTGTACTAGGGTGGCTGGCTGGCTCAGTCAGTTGAGTGATGGCCTTCAGCTCAGGTCATGATCTTGGAGTCCCGGGATTGGGATCCAGTCCCACATCCGGCTCCCTGCGCAGTGGGGAGTCTGCTTCTCCCTCTGACCCTATTCCCTCTCATGCCGTCTCTCTCTCTCACTCAAATAAATAAATAAACGCTTTAAAAAATTTTATTTGTACTCTTTGTAGTAGATTAATATTTTAAATATAATGCAATTTTGAATGTCATGTATTTTTTTCAATGTATATAGTCTATTGAGGGGAGACCATGAATTATCAAGAATAGGTAAAAATAATTACCTTTAAATATTGAATTGTCAATAATATACATAATTAAAGACGTTTACAAACTCTGAATGGAACTTCAAATTTAACCTCCATAACAAGTGTTTTCCAGTAGGAAGCCACCTGGAAGCCATTATATTAAAAACTAGGAAAGTCATGGCAGTTCAAAGTGTTCTCACTATGTGGGATACCTTTTCTTCAGGGACATTAGATTTGCAAAGTCATATAGGTGTTATTTTGAGTTCAATAACACCACTTCCTTGTTTGCTGTTAGGGTTACTTACTTGTGATTGCTATTGAAAAAGTGATTGATTTTAAAGGAAGAGTGTACCTATATAAATGAAGACAAGAAAAAGGATGGGAAGAGATTAATAAACTAGAATAGAAAAGCTATGTATACATAGTAGGGAATTGTGAAAAGATAATAAAATTTGGTGGATTTTATAGCTAAGAGCAAAAGTGGTAATGATAGCTTTTTGCATGTTTTCCTGTAGTCCTCTTAAACTTTTTTAAGTATTCACAAGAAAAATAAGTAGTATCTAGAGACTGAAAGAGATTTTTCTTTTCAAGTATTAGAAATGTATTGCTTTTTGTGGATGCATTTATTATTCTTTAATTTTATTAAAATTTAAATGTTTCTGACATGTTGAACCTAGGTTGACATTTTCTGCTCTTTTTAAAGAGAAATGTAAAATTAATACATGAATGAAATTTCACTGTAAAAGATTCATTCAATACATAATTGTATAGAATAAAAATATAAAGCTTTTTATGACCCAGGACTGTCACATCTCTAACTTCCCTCAGAAATAGATGTGGCTAACATTTTTATAGGTTATGTACACACACACACACACACACACACACACAAACACATATTACACAGATATTTCATTTTAATGGAGATTGAATCATTCTATATTTTTATATTTATTTTAGCTTTTCTTCTCTGTGTAGCTACTTTATGGATTTTTCCTGTCAGCCCATGTGGGTATTATTCTTTCTTTTAATGACTGGCATGGTATTCATAGTATATATAAAACACGAGTTATTTTCTCACTCCTCTTTTGAGGAATGTTTAAGTTGTTTCCAATTGATTGCTACTTCACTTTATGTTTTAATAATCACATTTACATATGTATGTTAATGAATAGATGTGGTTATTCTTTGAGGATAGATTTCTAGGAGAGGGTTTCTGTCAAACGTGATTTTTTTTAGTGCTACAGTGATATTCAGTTTCCATACTGAATAACATTCTACCATGGTTCTTCAATAGCTACTATTCCTTTTTAGTATTGCATATAACTTTAATACTAATTTTCCCTCTATTTAAAAATTACTAAATCTTTGTATTACAAGAAATGAATATATCCTACAGATCAATATTATGATGGCATACTTTCACTTAAACTTGAAGCACTCACCCATTATCTTTCCTTACTGCCTTCATTTATTTATTTAACAATTATTTATTGAATGTCTCCTATGTGCCAGTCTGGGGATAAAGATGTGAACAAAACAGGTAAAAAGTCCTGTTCTCATAGAGGTTACATTCTAGATGGAAAGAGAGAATAAATTTTAAGAAAAGGAAGAAGTAAAATAACCTGTAGTATGTCATATGGTGATAAGAACTACAAAGGAAAATAAAACAGAAAAGGAATATATGGAGTCTGGGTGTGTGAGAGGAGGATATGTTGCAATTTTAAATTTAGAAGTAAGGAAAGCTCTAATTTAGTTGGTGACATTTAAGCAAAAAACTGAAGAAGTCAGGCACATTAGTGCAAAAAAGCTTTGCAGGCTAAGGACCTGAGGCCTGAGGGTGCCTGATATGTTTAAAGATCATCAGGATTGCTAGTGTGACAGGAAAGTATGTCCAAATTTGTTGATTCATTAAAGGAAACCAAGAGGGAAAATCTGGAGGGATTTAAAGCTGACCTGCAGGTGTTTTAGACTGACAATCAAAAAAGTGAAAGAGGAAAGTAGGAATTGGTGATCACTATGTATTTTTTTAAACCTTATTTCTGAGGTGTCTGTTAGAAGTGAAAATGTTAAGGATGCTATAGGATATTTAAGTTATGAGTTCAGAGAAGTGTTGCCAGGAGATATACATTTGTGAAATAGATGATGTTTAAATCAGTGGAACTGGATGAGTAAGTGCTGATAAAGAAGAGTGTTAAGGATTGGACTCTGGAACTTTCCAGCATTTACTATTTGGGGAGCTGAACACGAATAAGCAGGGGTATCTGAGGAGGAGCAATGAAGTAGAAAGAAAAATCAGGAGAGTGCTTGAAGCCAAGTAACGAAAGCATTTGTAAGAGAAATAGTGTCCAATATGAGATCAAATAGGATGAAAGAGAATTGAAGACTGTATTGAAGACATGCACATCACTGCTGATTTTGAGAAGTACAGTTTAGATTGAGTTGGGCTGTGAAATTCTGATTAAGACAAGAGAAATAACTGCATGCTTCTGTGCTGATTGGAATCATCCAC
The DNA here is from genome assembly GCF_023065955.2 of Ursus arctos. Taxonomy (NCBI): domain Eukaryota; kingdom Metazoa; phylum Chordata; class Mammalia; order Carnivora; family Ursidae; genus Ursus; species Ursus arctos. The sequence continues at coordinate 27,576,181 of NW_026623111.1, read as the reverse complement.
TGGAGAGGAAAAATATAATAATCCTAGAGAGAGAGACAGGAGAGAATTATGAAAAGATGACTTTGAGTAGGGATCTAGTACTTTGTTACTCAAAGCATGGTCCATGAACTAGCAGCTTTGGCACCACCTAAGAAGTGGGTAGAAATGTAGACTCTCTGGCCCTACTCAGGCATGCTGAATCATAATCTTCATTCTAAAACCCCAGATGGTTCATAGGCATTGTAAGGGCTGTTAAAGTTAGTTTTCTGATTAAGGGTGTGGCGGGGGGGTCTCTGATATATCACATGCTGCTAAATCAGATTGGTGAATTATTTGATAGTATTTAAATCATGGTACTTAAATTATTCTAACATTGATCTAAAATTTATATTGTTCAGATAACTTAAAAAGAGGAAAGGGAAAAAAGGTGAACTATTATGAAGTTTTTGGTAGTATTTGTCTTATAGAAATAACACACCTTGTTCTGTTCTGGGAGCATTCTTTTGTTCCATTGCATTTACTCAGAGATGACTCCCAGACCCTCCTACATCCTCTGGAGGAGACTTCAGTAACCGTAAGATTCATTGGCATATAGCATTTTGCCTTAGTGTCACTAATCAATTTAGTATGGCAAGGGCTGGGCACTGAAGGATTATGGGATACCCTGGTATCCCATTGTATGAGAAGTTTGACATTCCTTCAGACTGGTTGTAATCATATAATTTTATTTAGTATATTAGGGAGGAAAAATTTATTTGCTAAAAAATTATAGTGACATGAATTTACTTACTAAAGCACTTCTATATGATGAAACAAAGTTAAGAGTATGTAAAAGTGGCAAAAGATTTGTCCCTTTTTTTATACCTTTTGTACTTTTTTCAGTAATTTTTCTTTCACCTGTCATTTTTTCAAAAAAAGTTTCTACAGGGCACATAAGGAGTATAAATTGAAATGGTTAAATTAATAACCTTTCCAAGTAGCAAGCAATAAATAATTTTTTCCATTACGTACATTTGTTCCATTGTTTCTCAAATTTAAAATAATATTCAATTTATGTTAAGGGAAACATTCAAAAAACATTGAAAGTTCCTCTTTGAAGTTTAATTACATATAGTCACAATTATAGAGAAAGTTGGCCAGTGCAACTTGGTAGATGGAATATGATAATTTTTAAAAACCATCATTATCAATGGGGCACCTGTGTGGCTCAGCCGTTAAGCGTCTGCCTTTGGCTCAGATCATGATCCCAGGGTCCTGGGATTGAGCCCTGCATCAGGCTCCCTGCTCGGCGGGAAGCCTGCTTCTCCCTCTCCCACTCCTCTTGCTTGCATTCCCGCTCTCGCTCGTTATTCATCAAAATGAATAACACATGCCTGTTAGAATAGTTGAAGAAAAAATTGCACTATCATTGATGAGAAAAATATTTTTGAAGATTTTATTTATTTATTTATTTATTTATTTATTTATTTATTTGAGAGAGAGAGAGAATGAGAAAGAGAGCACGAGAAGGGGGAGGGTCAGAGGGAGAAGCAGACTCCCTGCTCAGCAGTCCCTACAGACTCAATCCTGGTCCTCAGTGGGACTCGATTCTGGAACTTCAGGATCATTACTTGAGCCAAAGGCAGTCGCTTAACCAACTGAGCCACCCAGGCACCCCACTGATGATGAAAATTTAAAGCAACTGTAACTTTCATATATTGCTAATAGGAATGCAAAATGATGTAGCCAATTGTAAAATTAAATATTCACTTAGCACTCAACAATCCTAATCCATGATACATATCCAAGAGAAACAATGACATATATTCTCACCAAGACCTTTATGTGAATATTTATAACAGCTATATTTTATAATCATCAAAAATATAATCACCAATATCTATCAATGGTGAATGTATAAAGAAATTATGATACATTTATACAATAGAATAAGAAATGGGGTAATATGGAGGTATCTCAAAAGCTATGTGAGTCATACCAAAAGATCTATAACCATAATATATATATATGACTTTTTTATATATATATATATGACATATATATGTGTTTTATATATATTATTTATATATATGTCATATATATTTTTATATATATTTTATATATGACATATATATGTATATAACATATACATATGTTATATATAACATATATATATGACTCTTTATTTTTAAGTAATCTTTACACCCATTGTGGGGATCATTACAACCCCAAGATCAAGAGTCATATGCTCTACCAACTGAGCCAGCCAGGCACCCCTGAATGATTTTATTTATATATTCTGAATGATCCCATGTATAAAGGGAAAACTGAAAGCACAGGAATCACAGGGTGATTGAGAGGGGTGCCAGAGGGGCAGTTGTGAAGGAATAGGTGGGAAGGAAGAAGCAGCAGTTGTGTTCCCAGGCAAATACATTGTAGGAAGGGGTGCAAATGTATTGCCTTCAAACTATCCAAGCCTGCACACTCTTGGAAAGTCTTTGTGGACTAGGGTGCGTGTCACACACTTGGAGACTGCTTAACCTTAAGACAACAAAAAGCTCTTTAAATGTCTAGAATGACTCTGGAGAGTGTTACTATTCCCCTGGAAAATCAACACTTGAACTGATGTGCTGCTGTTCTCACTCCCCATGTCATCTGTCCCCTTTTCATTGTCAGTCACATCAGATCCTTGTTGTTTTCCCAAGACCTAAGTCTGCTCCTCCCTGTGCCTTGAGATGCTTCTCCCAGATATGGACAAGACCCTCACTTATTTCAGTCCCTGCTCAAATATCCTCATACCTGCCCTTTTGTTCTACCTTGTATAAAACAGCATAACATCATACCAAACCCACATTCATTTATTTGTTCATTCACTCAACAAACTTATTTGTGGCAGGCACTGTTCTAGGCACTGGAAATATATCAGTGAACGAACAGACAAATATTTCTGTTCTTATATTGCTTAAAGTCTAGTGTGATGGAAGTAAAAACGTGAAATACAAAACATAAAAACATAAAGCATAGGAATCACATCAGCAGTTCTAGGGATGAGGGATGGAGATGATGGAATTGACAACAAAATTGAGCAAGATAATTTTTGGAGGTGATAAAACACTATATACTAATTGTGATACATATGTATATGCATTTGTGTGTATGTGTATACATATTAAATATGCATAAGTGTGCATATATTATATATGTTTAAGCTGAAAATAACTGTACATTTAAATGATATATATTTTACACAGATTATTCCACACTGTCTGACTTTTTAGAAGGAAAAATTCAATTATAAATTCTTACAGAGTACTTACTGCACTCTTTCATTTTGAAAATTCTGATGACTTTAGGCTTTAAGCTAATTTGTCTATATATGCTTGCTGCAAGATCTTCAAAAGAGATGTTTGGCTAGAAAGTTTTTGCTATTTTCCTGTACAAACTCCTCACTCCAAAATCTGATTCTCATAATATTCCTGGAATTTGGCTATGTCAGTGGAAACAGACAAATTATATTTTATCATTTTAGTCCAATGATGTTTTATGGAATCTTGTATTTCTTCATGTAACTTCCTGCAGGGTTTGCTTGACTTCTTCATCAGTTTTAATAATAATTTAAAATTGTAATATATATATGTTATAAATGCTTAGCTAAGTGCATAGGAAGTCTTTTCAGCATTTAATAAATGTTAACAATTGTTCTTATTCCTGTTGTATTTTAATAATTAATTGTTCAATCAATCATTTGCACAATCTAACATGTATAAAGAATATATGATTAATAAAATAATATAAGCTTTGTGAGAGGAAGCACCATGGTTTATTCATGACAGTTGTGTATTCAGAGACTAGCATGGTACTATGCAGAAAGATATTAATAAATATTTCTTTTTTTTTAAAGATTTTATTTATTTATTTGACAGAGAGACAGCCAGAGAGAGAGGGAACACAAGCAGGGGGAGTGGGAGAGGAAGAAGCAGGCTCCCAGTGGAAGAGCCTGATGTGGGGCTCGATCCCATAACGCCAGGATCACGCCCTGAGCCGAAGGCAGACGCTTAACGACTGAGGCACCCAGGCGCCCCAATAAATATTTCTTAAATAAATAACTGCAAAAAATAAGGTCATAAACAAAGAAGAATAAAATGATAATCATGTTAAAAGAAATTAAAATGGGATAATAGAAAAGAGATCAAGCCTTGAATTTATTTTATATTTACGTCTCATTAAAAGATAAGAAACTAAAAGAAATGTAGACTAAAACTGCTAAATTTAAGTACATATCATAAAAGACATTTTAAAAATTATTATCTGGTAACCCACATTATTATCAACCATACAACATTTACACTTTTCCTGAATGAAAATGGTGTGTTCATTTTAAGGATTGAAACAATCCTTGCACCAATACATTCAAGTTGTCATTTTATTAGCACTGTTTCCAGCACAAGAGGGTTCATTTCTTCAAATGGGCTTTGCTTCCATTAGCTCCTTTCTTTGAGATGGTGTCCCTGTATGATGTGGAGGGAAAGCTGCTCATCACATAAACCTGCAGAAGATGGTGAGAGGAACTTCATTGGCTTGGTTTTCTTATATTTCCCTATGACCTTTGTCCATCTGGTCACTGCTTGCTTGATTGACATCTGAAGTTGAAGTCTGCAGCTGTCCCTCAACTTGCTCAGCCCATTAATCTTGCCCACTGCCTCAGCCACACTGTGTCTCCTGTGGCTGATAAGTCCCTGTCTTTTCCATATCCTGCCTCCTGCAGTGGTCTGCCTACCTTACGCTGCTGCAGAGACCCCCATGCCATGCTCATTAACTCTCAGCTCCCTGTCCACCTCCTCAGGAATGGGACAAACCTTAAGGTCGACTGTATCTGACTCCAGTATAGTTATAGATTGATTTATATTGATACTATGGACAGGTGCTGTGGAAGCCAGAGAGCAGCTGTCTTTCCAGAATTCTAAATGGTGGTGAGCATACAAGGGGCTTCCTTTACCTTAAATTTTACTCCTCACTTATCTAAGGCCACTGCATTGCTTTGAACTGAAGCCCAAAGAGGAGAAAAGTGAGCCAAGTGGCCCAATTTACAATTCTCCCTCCCTCTCTCTTTCTCTCATTTCCACAACTCCCAGGCTTTATATTTTCTTTTGTTGTTGATCTTATTGTTGTGTTTATCTTATTATTATTGCTTAATTTGATATGCATTTGATAATTATTCTGCTCATGAAAGGCAAGAATTGTGGTTCCATTATCAGAGGGAGAAGGTTATTTTCTCTAGACAGTAGGAGGATTCTAGGAGATGGTTTTCAGACCTCAGCTCCTGGTACTTTAATAGAAGTTTGTGGGTGAAGAAAGAAGATCATAAAGCAATTTCAAATATCTTTCTTCAATGCAACAATCTGGGTGAATGAGGTTATGGGTTCCTTGAAAAATTCTATTTAGTGTGTTGGAAATGGAATATTGTCTCTATTTTCCTTTGTAATCCTTCTATAGTGACCATATTTTTAACTCCAAGCAGAGACACTTCTTACAATGACTAGGATAAAGGTCATAAATTATGAAAGAGATGAGGAGCAACATTTTTTTTAAGTTCACAAGTTTGCCCAAGTGTATCTATCTTATTTTCTTCATAACATTTATCATATACTATGTTATATTTACTTATACAGTCACTTCATCGTTTTCTCCCCCCCCCCCCCCCCGGAATGCAAGTTCAATGAAATAAGTATTTATTTAACTCTATTCATCATTCCATCCCTAATGCTCACAACTGTGCCTAGCAAAGCACAGGTCACTCAGTTAAATGTTTAGAATCAATAAATGAATATAGAATAGTAACTAGTCTTAGCAGCTTTAAAACTAATGATAAAAATTGGAATGTGTTTCATAATATAAGGGAAGGTCTAAGAGACTAACAGCAGTTCTGGCATCTCAAGATTAATTCTGTTTTCTTAGTCCAGTGACTATCAAATCCATAGCTTAATTTACCTCATTTATTCTTTCTATTTTTGCTATCCTTACTGCTGAAATCTCCCCTGCCATATGCCTTACAAACACTCCTATTTTCAACAGGGACATGGCTGCCGTATATCACAGTCTTTGTGCCTTTTGTCTTCTCATGAAATTGTTCCCTATTTCAAATTATATTTATCATTGTAATGTTAAAAAAAGAGAGTTTGATTTGATTTATTCATTACCATCCAGAATAGATACCTGGTCTAGGCTTGAATCCCATACTAGGGCACATCATATATCATTGGTGATCTACTGATGGCTGTATTTTGGTCAGGTATCAAACTACTGTCTGATTAGCCGTGATCAGAATAGCAAGGTTGTGAAATACAAAGCATGGTGATGTGTACAAAAAAAGAACTTCCTGTAGTGCTAATCAGGAGAACTTTCAAAAGGTATTATCATAAAAATTGTTAACTTTTATTTAATGTATTATAAGAATTGTATTTTGACACAGCTCTGACATTTTATGAAGATTTCAATGCTTCAGAAATAGTATTGCAGTACTTGGAGGAGGACAAAAAAATCTTGTATTTGAGAACACTGTATGTGCACTAAATAGGACCCCATATTTACTTACTTGTTGGCAATAATGTACAGGGATATTGCACATTTAACTAGAGATAAGCTGAAGTACTGTTATGAGAAGTATCTTTGAAGCTTGGGTAACACAGATGTAGAAGGAAGACTATATTCCTTTTTTCATGTATATAATTATTAACTTATATAGTCAACTTGTTAATGTTAACTTAATAATCAACTCGACAAAGTTTTTCATATTTATAACCAGAATTCACTAGAATATAATATTTTGTCCTGTGCAGATAAGACATTTTGAACTCTAAAACTTCAGAATAGTATTTTTCTTTTCAAATTTGTGGAAGTAAAAGCCCTGAAGCACACTCTAATTTATTCACTTGAAGAGAATGATATTTATGAAAGGTTATATACACGATATTAGAAACAGTATCGAATGGAGTACTAAATAAAGTATACCTTTTTAACTCATTTGCATTTAAAAATCTCATGAGATTTTATGCATAGACAAAAAATGTGTAGAAACTAAAAATAAGCCTAAACACAATATAATACACTTATAAATTAAATCACTACTTTGCAGAAGGTAAAAGTATATTTTTCAAGTTGTATTAATAAAATTAAAACATACACAAATATCTGAAACAGGCCATGTATGCATGTAAATTTATGATAAAGCTTTATAAACTTGAATTCTTCATTTTTGGAGACTTGTACTAGTTTCCCAATGCAAATTACATATATATATATGTATAGATATACTATATATATATATATATATATATATATACACTCTTAAATGTGCTTTGGTGTTTTCTAAATAGTATTCTGGCATAAGTACTAAATAATTAGCTCTTTTAGGAATCAGATACTTAATTTTTTTAATTGACTTTATTTTTTAGAGAAGTTTTAAGCTCACAGCAAAATTGAGTAGAGGTACAGAGATTTTCCATCTCATCCCAAACACTGTAAGAATGAATTCTGTAGATATTCTCATTTTTAAAAATTTTTAAACTTTTGTACTATTTATGAAAATGGATGAATACAAACCAGTGTATTTTTTATTAAACTGTAGAAAATGTACACTTAAGTGAGCTGGGTTTGGCTAAGCACCTTCTAATCTTTGGAAAACAGTTGTTCCGGTGAAAGGATGCTATGTTAAGAATAAGGACAATAGTACCCAGGTTCTATGTATTTTGCAGATGAAATTCAAAAATCAGAAGTAACATCGTGATTTTTCCTTTTTAAGAAATTATTTTAATTCAGTTCTTGATTATTTCTGCTGTAATATAGGCACTTGACATATGGTCATTTTAAATGCAAATATTCTGTATCTGAGAAAGAATAGTCACATGTCTGTTTTGAGTATTACATAAAAGATAAAGTGGCTTGACAATGGATAAAATTACTTTGAGCATAAATTTCCTTGTCCATCCATGTATCGGTAAGCTTTGGCAAAATACATTCCCTTAGAGGAGAGGGTAAAGGAAAAAAAATGGATCTGGCCATATATGAATAATGAACAAAACTTCTAATGACACACATTGATTTTTTAAGTTAGAGTCATTAATCAGGAAATTATTCAGAGAGTTCCTCAAATTGAAAGTGTAAAGAAAATGAGTATATAAATTAGTTCCAATTATAATTTTGCTAGATATGCTCATAATACAGCCATCAGACAGCAAACAAAGAGAAAAAAAGGTTTTCCAGTTAATTTGTTTCTACAATCTGGTTTTTGGATTTACTTTCAATAAACTTATGATGAGGCAAGTTAAGCCACTGATTTTCATTCATCCTGCCCCTATTTATTATGTAAGTAAGGTGAAAACATTATGTCAGTGCTATGCAGTCAAACATCATTAAAACTATTTCTAAAAATCTCTTTCAATCATTTAATTAATTTGATTAAAATAAAGCATAATGGATACCTATACACTAAGATGAGGTTTTCAAACAAAATATATTTCCCCTTTTGTTCTTACTAAAGTACTTAATTGAATTTTTTGGTGAAGAGAGGGTTAAATAATTTCTATTTGGTTTCATCATAAAACAGTAGTGCTTAATGTACTGAACAGAACTTTTAAAAATACTATCACTATCTTACTGGTGAGGCTTAATCTTAAGATTAGATCTAAAGAATTAATTTCTTTTGTTATAAAAGAAAAAACAAAATCATTAAGGATCTAGACATGAGCTTACTGTAAATTTACTACAAGATTAAGTGAATAGTACGGACTTCCAGTTTCCTCTCTAACATATAACATATTTCCTCTCTAACATACAAGATCCTGTAAATAGGTGAATAAATAATTGACCTAACAACAGCTGAGAATTTTCTAAAATAAATGGCATATAAAACTACAGACCTAGGAAGCTGAGAGAAGTCTAAGGAAGATAAATACCAAAACATTTATACTTAAATGTATATTCATGTTGTAGAAAACCAGAAGCAGAGAAAATTTTGAAAGAAATCAGAGGGGGAAACCACATATAGAAGAACAAAGAATAAGAATTATAGTGGACTTCTTGGGGTGCTGGGTGGCTCAGTTGGTTAATCATCTAACTCTTGATTTTAGCTCAGGTCATGAACTCAGGGTCATGGGATTGAGCCCCATGTTGGGCTCTGTGCTTAGCACAGAGTCTGCTTGTCCCTCTCTCTCTACTCCTATCCCCACTCACTCCCTCTCTCTCTCTAAAATAAATTAAAAAAATATTTTTAAAAAATTGCACTATAATGGACTTACTTGACACAATGCAAACAATCAGAGTGGAGTGAAGTATTTAAGATGTTGAGCAATAAAACCAACTTGAAATTTTCTATCCAGTGGAATCTCCTAAAGTTTAAGATAAATATTTCTCACACAAATAAAATGTAAATAAGTGAAATGAATGAAAGCAACGACATATGGGATCAGAGGGAATAATTGAAAACACTCTGTTATAAGGTAACTGAAATACCCATCAAGCACTATAAAGTGAAACAAAAGTTGCTAAATATATATTACAAACCCTAAGAAGACAATGAAATTTTTTTTAAAAAGTAAAACTTATGGGCTAATGGAGGAAATAAAATCGAATCATATAAAATGTTTAGGTAAAACCACAAAAAGAAAAAAAAAAGTGGGGAAGATAAAAAATTTTAAAAATGACATGCAATTAATGGAAAACAATTATAAAAATGGCATATGTTAATTCAACTATTTCCATAATCATATAAATGTAAATATTCTATGCTTGCCAATTAAAACACAGAGATTATCTGACTCCTATTGTCTCTAAAAGTTGTCTTATTATCTATATATTTTCTATAAGAAAACCGCATAATACATAACAGGTTAAGAGTGAAGGGATGAAAAAAAATTTGCCATGTCAACATCAATCAAAGGAAAGCTGGAGTAGAGTAACTATATCAATTTTAGGCAAGGCAGACTTCAGAATAAAGGAAGTCATTAAGGATAAAGAGGGTCTTTATATAGTGATCCAGAGGTCAATTTTCCAGGAAGACATATCAACATTTAATATTTATGCATTTAACAACAGGGCATCAAGATACATGAAATAAAAACTAATAGAATTGTAGGGTGTCTGGATGGCACAGTTCGTTAAGCATCTGACTCTTGGTTTTGGCTCAGGTCATGATCTCAGGTCGTGAGATCAAGTCCCCCATTGGGCTCTGCACTCAGTGAGGAGTCTGCTTGAGATTCTCTCTCCCTCTCCCTCTGTTTCTCCCCCTTGTGCTCTTTCTTTCTCAAAAATAAATAAATGAATAAATCTTTAATAAAAATTAATGGAATTGTGATGAGAAAGAGACAAGCCAATATTACAGTTAGAGACTACAATGCTTCTGTTTCATTAGTTGATAAATAAAACAAGCAGAAAGGGCATAGTTGATCTGAGCAGCACTAATAACTTGATCTAATTCAGATTTTGAATATTTCATTAACAACAATAGAATAGGGACACCTGGATGGCTCAGTCAGTTTAAGCATCTGCCTTCAACTCAGGTCATGATCCCAGGGTCCTGGGATCGAGTCCTGTGTCAGGCTCCTTGCTCAGCAGGGAGCCTGCTTCTGCCTCTGCCTGACACTCCCACTGCTTGTGCTCTCTTTCTCTGACAAATCAATAAATAAAATCTTTTAAAAAAAAGTAGATTATATTTTCTTTTTAAACTTGCAGGAAATATTAACAAGTATAGACCTCACTGTGGGTGATAAAACACATGTTAAAAATTTTTAAAAATTGAAATATTACAAAGTATGTTTTCAAACTACAGTGGAATTTAAGAGAAATTAATAACAGAAAGATAGCTGGAAAATCCCCAAATTTGAGGGTACTAAATAATATACCTCAAATTAGCAAAAGGAAAAAAGAAGAAGCCTCAAGAGAAATTGTGACTTATTTGAACTAAATAAAAATTGTACATCTTATCAAGCTTTGTGGGGTTCAGCAAGAACAGTGCTTAGAGGCAAACTACATGTGTATATTAAAAAATAAGTTCTAAAATCATTAATCTGAGCTACCAGCTTAGCAAACTAGAGAGAAAAGAAGGACGTACAGGCCTCCAGTTACGGAATGAGTAAGTCACGGAAATAGAAAGTAGAGCATAAGGAATATAGTCAATGGTATTATAATAACAGTGTAATGGGACAGGTTGTAGCTATACTTGTGGTGAACATAGCATAATGTATAAACTTAACAAATCGCTAAGCTATACACTAAAACTAATGTAACATTGCGTGTCACCTATCCTCAACTAAAAAAATTAAAATTAAAAAAAAAGAGGAAAAGAAATAATAAAAATCAGAGCAAAAATCAATGTAATTGAGAAAGTCAATCAACAGAGAAAATATTGATATTTTGAAAAGATACACAAACTGAATAAAATTGATAACCTCAAGCCAGGCTAACCAAGAGAAAAAGAGAATACACAACTTCAGATATGAAAGAGAGGTCATCACTAATGATATCACTGACATCATAGAATAATAAAAGAGAACTATTAACAACTCTGTACCCACGATTTCTATAATTTAGATGAAATGGACTAGTCTCTTGACAGCCACAGAATTCCAAAACACTCACAAGGAAAAATAAACCAAAGCAAAGTACTAGTTTCAGATGATTTCACTGGTGAATTTTACCAAACATTTAAGTAAGAAATGACACTAAGGTATGGCCACCAAAATTTGTGAATGTGATGTTTTTTTTTTTTTTAAAAAAAAAAAAAGGTCTTTGAAGATGTAATTATTTTAAGGATCCAGAAATGAGATCATCCTGGGTTAGGGTGGATCCTAAGTGAAATGACAAGTGTTCTCAGAAGAGAAAAGAAGGAAAAGACAGAAACAAAGCATGTAAAGATGGGTGCAGAGATTGGTGTTATGTAGTCCCAAACCAAAAATGTCAACAACAGATTCTAAACTTTATAGCAGAAGCACAAGTCCTTCAATAGGTAATCCAATATAGTAAATAAAGAACAAAGATGTAAGGCTATCTGATTTCAAAATTGAAAATAAAGCTACAGTAATCCAGAGTAGTATTGTCCAAAGTATAGATACTTGGATCAAAGTATAGAAACATAGATCAAGAAGTTATTCTGAAAGCCAGAAATAGACCCACACAGATATAGTTAACTGATTTCTTACAAAGAAGCAAAGGCAATTAACTAGGGGAATAATATTTTTTTCAATAAATGATGCTGGACCAATTAGACATCCATTTAAAAAACAAAACCAACAACTGAACCTAGACAAATACCTTGTAACTTTCATAAGAATTAGCTCACAATGGATTATAGATCTAAATAAAAAACAAAAAGCTATAAACTTCTAGAAGAAAATCTAAGTAATGTTGGGTTTGGTGATGGATTTTTAAATCCAACACTAAAAATACAATCCAAAAAAGAAAAAAAAAAACAAATGGATAAGTTGGACTCTAGTAAAATTAAAAACTTCTACTCTGCAAAGGACAAGCCAGTGACTGGAAGAACATATTTGCTAAACACATATAGGACTTGTGTCCAAAATACATGAAGAATTCTTAAAACTCAAATACAAGAAATGACCCAATTAAAAACTATACAAAAGATCTCAGCAGACTCCTTATCAAAGAAGATACACAGGTAGCATTAAGCACATGGAAGGATGCTCCACATCCTTTGTCATTAGGGAATCTCAAATTAAAACTGCCGTGAGGTGCTACTCACGACTATTAGAATGGTTAAAATCCCCAAACTGGACAATACTAAATGCAAGACAAGTTCTTGTTTGTTGCTAATGCAAATGCAAAATGGTACAATTACTTTGGAAGAGTTTGTCAGTTTTATATAAAGCTAAGCATTGTATTATGCACTCCTAAGAATCCTGCTCCTAGGAATTTACCCAATGGATTTGAAAACATGCCCACACAAAAGCCTGTACTCACATGTTCATAGAAGTTTTATTCATAATTGCTAACCAGTGAGAGCAACCAAGATGTCCTTGAAGAGATCAATGGATAAACAACTGCACTACTCTATACGGTAGAATAGTATTCAGTGATAACAAGAAATAAGGCATCAAATCACAAAAATGGATGAATTTTAAACGATTATTACTAAGTGAAAGAAGTCACTTTGAAAATGCTACATACTGTATAATTCCAATTATATGATATCTTAGAAAAGACAAAATTATAATGACAGTAAAAAGATCAGTGGTTGGTTGAGATTTGGTGGAAGGGGAAAATGATTGAATAGGTAAAACATGGAAAGTTTAGAACAGTGAAACAATTGTCTGTGACACTGTAATTGTAAACATATGACAGTATGCATTTGCCAAAACCTATAGACATTTACAGCGCTAAGGGTGAACCTACATGTATTCAAATTAAAAAGAAAACATTTAGGAGCTCAGAGGACCCCAGAGAGAAATGCTGAAGATGAAAGAACTGTCTTTTGCAAACTTTTTGTAAATTCAAAACTCCATGAAAAAATAACGTTTTAAATGTCTAATATGTCTGTCCAGACAACTGTATTATATCATCAGTTAGCAAAGCTTTTCATTTCCTTGCATAAAATTAAATGCCACATTTCAGAAACTACTAGAATTTTGGTGAGGTTTTTTTTTTTTTTTTTTGGTTTAATATAATTTGAAATGATAGGGTTGTTTTTTTTACATATTTTATTTTTTTTAAGTAATCTTTACCCCGATTATGGGGCTTGAACTCATAACCCTAGGACGAAGAGTTACATGCTCTACCAACTGAGCCAGCCAAGTTCCCCTTAAATAATAGTTTAAATATGTTCTAATAGAAGTCTTTGCTATCACATTTCATCAAACATTGAAATGTAAGCAAAAATACTGATGAAGTATTCAAAAATAAGAATTTATTGTTTCACTATGTACCAGTGCTGGACTCTGATATAGAAACAATTGATGGCTGCCCCTGTTTAGGGTCCTTCTCTGCTAATGTATTTAAAGTAAAATAAATTTGTGAATAGCGTGTGGACAGAAGTAAAAGATACAGCCTTTGCTTAGTTCTTTGTCATTTAAAGAAGGCAATAGATTCTTTCCTATGTTCCAAACCTACCTTCCTTTTTCTTTCTTCTTCAGATAAGTTACATGTTTGAAATAGGGTTATTTTCTCAGTACTCTACAAGGCTAGATGGTCTCTCACCCAGGTTTTCTTTAAAGCAATCTAGTATTTTGTCCCTAGTCTAACTCTTCAACTCATAAGTTAATTAGAAACCATTTAATCAGTGATAAAAAGTATGAGAAAATAGTTTAATCTCCCTGTCCCTCTATCTCTGACTGAACTTAAGAAATATTAGACTCCAGGGCACCTGGGTAGCTTAGTCAGTTAAGCGTCTGCTTTGGCTCAGATCATGATCCCAGGGTCCTGGCATTGAGCCCTGCATCAAGCTCTCTGCTCAGCAGGGAGTCCGCTCATCCCTCTCCCTTTGGCTTCTCCTGCTTGTGCTCTCTTGCTTGTGCTCTCTCCTCTCACTCACTCTCTCTGTCAAATAAATAAATAATTCTTAAAAAAAAAAAAAAACATTAGACTCTAAACACTGGGCATCTATGGAACTACAAGATGGTATGGAAGCTTCTTAAAAATTTCAAATAAGATGCAGATTAACTTCCTCTTTGCTGCTGTCCTATATCATCTTTAACACTTCCAATTAGGAAAAGTCATAAGGTCAAAATAAATAAAATAAAACAAAATAAAACAGTAGGAAAAACTATGTCTCTTCTTATATCTGTTAATTGTAGGTGCTAATAAAAAAGTGATGGAACCATCATAACTCTTTTTTATTTTCTAACATCATGGTGAATAAATAACTTCAGTATCTTTAAAAAATAATGGAAACATGTATTTCCCCCCTAAAAATTACCTTTAAGAAAAGAAAATTGTGTCTTGTTTATTATTACAAGAGATTTCATATTACCAAGAATTTACATTAGGCTAAAGTATTTTAGATTTAGGAGATATTTACCCTAAAATAAGCTCAAGCAAACCTAGTGCCATTTATAGAGGCGATAGAGTTGTGTAGACGTTAATCAGTGGAGTAGATAAAATAGAAGGCAAAGGAATTAATAGAGACATAGCGATTACTTGGGTCTGTGACTTGACACATCTAGTGCAATATTATACTGTAAACAAGTCTTTCGTTGTTACTTTAAAAAAATCAGTAAATGTTGACATTTTTGAGATCACAAATAAACATATATGGGAGGAATGAAAAAATATAACCCTACTCCTAATGAATATTTATGGATTTGGAACATCTTTTCAGTGAGAGTATAGTATATGATTTCCACAAGTGCTGTATCTCAGATTGTTTAGACATGTAAGGATGGTGCACTCTAAAACCTATTAGATGACTCCAAAAAAAGTCTGAGTGATACTGATGACATCATGTGCATAAATAATTTGAATAAACTTATTTTATGGAAAGTACAAAAGGTATTATTTCCAAGTTTACCCTTATGCTAATTAAAATATGTTCCTAAATTAGTAACTTACATTGTTTTTCATAAGCAATTATACTATTTTCTTGCACCGTTCAATGTTACATATTAACGTTTGATCAAATATTTTGAGACTTACATGATAGGAAAAAAGGGCATAACTTTTTATAGAGAGCTGTCTTAAATTATGGAATAGAATGCATATATGTATTGTGTTAGTCTGTACATGAGTGTAATAATGAATGTAATAGGGAATGTTTTAATAAAGCACAGACTGGGGAGTGATGCAGGCTGAATTTTGATTCTAAAGTTTAGAACTCTGCACTCTGATTTGACCGTATGTCTTCCAAAAGAAACCATCAAAGGACTGCCCTTGCCTGTAGGACAGACCCAGTATTTGACTGAAGAACATGAACTATCATTATTACTAGGTCAAGTATTGTAACTGCCTTTAAGATTTAAGGATTTGGGAACAAAGAAGAGAGCTCAAATGTGAACAAAGAATAAGGGAATTCACAAGAGAGATTTAACATACTATTTTATAATATGAGGCACTATAATTGTCATTCGTCAGTTAACACAACATTATTTCAACTTTGAAAATTAAATTGGAAATGTTACTTACATTTGGCTTTGATCTAAGCAAAGAAACAGAGAGGGGAAATGGTCCATTGTTCATTACTCAGAAACCGTGAGCAAAAATATTATAGGACACATCTACCATTTTGATGCTCATTGCAGTGGCAAGATCTATAATCAGAATTGCCGTAAAGCCATGACACAATTCACTGTGGGCTAAGAAATTGGTTTCATGGACCTCATAAAAGTCATTAAACCATATAGGGACATCTGTGAAAAGATTCTGGGTTGTATAAGCCCTTTTTTTGTGTGTGAGAGTACTTGTTTATCTACTAAACACAGTATTTAGATCACAAAATTGTAATTATAAAAAATAAACATAACCAAGTGTTAAAAAAGCAGTTTCAAAGGGTATATAATATGAAAACTGGTGCAGTCACTGTGGAAAACAGTATGGAGTTTCCACAAAAAGTTAAAAATAGAACTAGCCTAAGATCCAGCAATCACACCATTGGGTATTTACCCAAAGAATACAAAAACACTAATTCAAAAAAATACATGTACCCCTATGTATAGCAGCATTATGTACAATAGCCAAATTATGGAAGCAGCCCAAGTGTCTGTGGATTGAAGAATGGATAAAGAAGATGTGGTATATATACACAATGGAATATTACTAAGCCATAAAAAAGAATGAAATCTTACATTTGCAACAACATGGATGGAGCCAGAGAGTACTATGCTAAGTGAAATAAAACAGTCAGAGAAAGACAAATGCCATATGACCTCATTCATATGTGGAATTTCAGAAACAAAACAAAAGAGCAAAGGGGAAAAAAGAGAGAGAGAAAGAGAAATAAAGGATGAACTCTTAATTATAGAGAACAAACTGATGGTTACCAGAGGGGGATACAGGGGAGGTGTGTTAATTAGGTAATGGGGATTAAGGAGTGCACGCGTCATAATGAGCACCAGATGTTATATGGAATTGTCGAATTACTATATTGTACATCTGAAACTAATAAAACACTATATGTTAAAAAAACAAATCAAATTATCTGCCATCAAAAAGGATATATAACGTAAATATCTCCCTCATACTTTCTAGTCTTTCTAAATTAGATTTCTTCACCCGAACCATAGAGCTCAGAATGCAATTTGAGTAATTATTTTCCCATTTCTTTCTAGAATAGTATGTAACTGATATCACTATAGACGAAAAAGTGAGAGATTAATTCATTGTACACATGGATATGTTAGGACACTAGTGATGAATTCTTTTACAGAGAACTCCACTTAAAAAATATTGTTGCTTATATATTCCTCCAGCTCCTTTCTTGAATAGACTATTTTCATAATGTATATACAAGCATGCAAGTGTGTGAGAATGTATATACAAGCATATAAGTGTGTGAGAATATGCATATATATGAGTACATACGTGTATGTATATGTATGCATATGTGGCTGTACATCTTTTTAAAAATACAGGTATACACTATATACACTTCACTACTCTAAATCTCCAACATTCAAAATCTGTATATCGGGTACTATTTCTTGTCAGATGACTTAAACAGTGATGAAATGCTATCATTTCATTGCAAAAATGTACCGTTAGTTATTTGAATGTCTCCTGACATAAGCATTTGTTTTCAATCTTTTACTATTATACATAGCACTGCAATGAATATCCATATCACACTTTTTTGCACACATATTTATCTGTAGGATAAATTACTGTAAGCAGAAATTTTGATAAAAAAATGCATACTGTGGCATTATTCCCTTTTGATCCAAATTATACTCTGGACATCAATGTTTCTGAATGTTTATTTTGCCTTGAGTTTATTGTATGCCTTTGTTTATTTCATATGACATTATTCTTAGATACTTTATACTTTTATTGCAGTAGTAAACAGGATTTTTTCCCTTAGACTTTGCAACT
Organism: Ursus arctos; assembly: GCF_023065955.2. NCBI lineage: Eukaryota > Metazoa > Chordata > Mammalia > Carnivora > Ursidae > Ursus > Ursus arctos. The sequence continues at coordinate 27,558,199 of NW_026623111.1, read as the reverse complement.
GGCAGCTCTTTAGAAAGGGTAAACTATAAGAAAGCTCTTGCTTTGATAGATTTACCTACTTCTCATATTGTTTAGGCTTTTTAGTATATTATCTTGGGTTAGTATTTTAATATTTTTTCTTGTATCTTTCAGGTAAGTTATAGTATCTAGAAATGATTAAATGATTAAATTTCTTCTTCCTTTTAATTGTTATGGTTCACAACTTTTTCTTGTCTAATTTTACTAGCTAGCCAGAAAGCATTTTAAATAATATTAGTGTTATTATATGTATTATAATTTTAATCCTGACTTTAATGTTTATGCTAGGCATTTTGCTTATAACATATTGTGATTAGGTTTCTAGTTATTTCCTAATTATCTCAAATGCTGAATAACTTTCTTTTCTCATAATTTCTGTTTTGGGCATAAGGAGATAATAAAGATGCCTTTATTCTTCTATCTTTTTTTTTTTTTAATCTCGTATTCAAAGTCCATGCCCTGCATATGTTTTAGAACTGAAAAGAGGTGTTGGAGATTCAGGGTAGCTAGTTATACACATTTCCTTCCATACAGTTTCTATTAATTGTTAAAAAAGAACAAAGAATGAACTTTCAATTAATGGTATAAAGATGGTTACTTCACATTATAGTGGGAGTGGGGGAATGCATCTCAAGGCCATCTCGCATTGTTTCTGGCACCCACTAATCACATGGGCTAATAAAACTGGTCATTCTCTAATCTAACCAATCCTTCCCTGGGGGATATTGAGGAATGATAGGGTAAGGGATGAAGGGAAGTAAGTCACCAAGAGATCAATTTCCTGTCTTTTCTAGATACCTAAAGCTAGGCAGAAGGGATGGAATAAACCTTGCCATTTACTTTTTTCAGATGAATATATCATTATATATATGCCCACTGAGAGAGGGTGTCATAAATATAGGATACACATCATGAACCAGAGAAAGATTAAAAGACTTGAAGACCTGTTGTGCCTCAACTCTAAGATATGGAATTAGATAGAAAAGAACTATAGCTAGCAGTAATGTAGTTAGCATCACATTAAATCATGCCACAAGGCAATCACAGGTGGCTCAGTATGAGGTTATTGAATAGATGTATAAGGAAGTGTTATCATTGAATAGCCATCTTTGAACAGTGAAAATATTTTGAATTAAAAATAGAACATCAACCTAAGGAAGTGACATCTTTAGTCAAAGACCCAGAGTCAAGATAGCCGTAGTTGAACTCACAAGAGACTAAGGAGGGAAGGAAATTACAGGTAGTCCAATAGCCCTCGACTCATAACAACTTTGGACTGTGGGGAGAAAAAAAAAAAGTGTCCATTAAAGGGTATTGGCCATAGTTGAGATATGAATATGTTTTGATTGGGGGGCTACCGCATTGGTTTTATTGAAAATAATAAAGTCCCTTCTTTTCCCTACAGAGGTTTAAAAAAAAAAAAGAAAACATACACTTAAAAACAGATGATATCTATATAAAATTTTAGGATCTTAATTTTAGAAAAGTCTTAATAATTAATTTAATTCATCTTTCTAACCCATCTCTAAATTCTACGCAATGTCAATGTATGCAAAATACTGTTGGTCAAAAGACACCAATGATCTCTTCTAACCAATTTTCTTTAGTCAATCATGGTGCCTTACATTCCCAGGATTAATATCATGAAGCCCTCCTTCAAGCTTTCAATTTTTTTCTTGGGTGAGGTATTATAAAACCTAGGAAGACTAAAACATTAATGAATTAGGAGTAATTAGTTAAACTAATAATTTGTCTATACTACCATACCTTTTTTGAGGTAAATACATATTTTTAATATAATGTCTTAAAGACTTTGCACACTGAAATAAAATCTCTAAATTGTAACTGTATTTCATTACAGAAAGGTCATTGTTAGAAACATACTATTTTGTATTTTCCAACATGCATTTTATGTATCTGATAGATGTTGTTTTAATCCAGTGTCAAGAAACGTTGACAATATTGCTTTCAAAACACTTTTCATAAAATACCTGGAAATCAGAGTGAATCTAATAAACAAGATTAACTAAAACACGATTATATTTGATAGGTAGTCACATTTTCAATCTTTAAAGTATTCATTCTGTATCTTTATTTCTGCAACATAATTGGTAGTGAGGTTGTTCTAACATATAGTATAAACATTCTGTTCTATGTCTATATAATGTCACATAACTAGTTGGAAATATTCTTCTCTGCACCTGAATTTGAATAAATCACCTTCTTCATGGGTGTTAATTTAAATTGGTACAAACCATTGCTAATTGATCAAATTAAATTTTTCACACTACTTTTTAAAAATAGTGTTAGTGACTAGTTGACTAGTTTCAGTCTCTCCTTTAGGTTTGTCTTGCTCTACACAAAGACTTAATTCATTTATGGACAGAAAATAGCAAATCTAGTATCAGACTCAACAGACTCTGATGGAAATACATGGGATGTCTATTTCCCATTTGTATTTCACCAAGTACCCAGACCACATGCCCACTACTTAAAGGAATAGAGATCTAAAACTGAGATTATGGATTACACATATCTCATTCTCATAGTACAATTTTATTTTTAATATATTCTAATGACTATCATTCTCAGAAAAATGTTTGTCTCTTATTTAAATCTCATGAAGCCATCTTGCCACTTGAACCATTTACTCTTTTGTCAATATTTTTTTTTGTGAATCTAATTCATTCATACAATAATAAACAGTTGAAATTAGCCGTTGCCTTTTTCAACTTAAAATTTAAAATTTTTTGTGAATCTAATTTTTTACTTATTGGCATACTTAGAAATATCATTTCATTAACTGAAAATGTTACATGAAATAAAATAATTGAGTCTAAATTTTTCATAAATATAGTTAACATTTATAGTTTAGAAAATGTTTTATCTTTTTTGTTTATAGTCGCACAGGATTTAAGACCCAAGAGGGACCTTAGAAATTTTTACAGATGAGCCTGCTAATTCACAGATGAGGAAACCACATCTGCTTAATGACAATCTATCCAACTCTTGGTTCAGTGCTGTTCCTATCATAGTGTGTTTGCCCACATTTTAAAATTTGTATCTGACCTCAAAGAAAAAAAAAAAATCATTCCTGACATTAGTGCTTCTCAAATCCCAGAGCACAAAGGACTAAATTTTTTTGAGTTCTTTGTGACATTGGAATGTTAAGAATTCTTGGCTTTAAAATTATTTCAAGATAATCTTTTAAAAATCCTATAAGCATATTGTATATCACTTGGTTACTTATAGTCAAATATAGGCAAGTAATTTCAGTGCTTCCATTTGCAGTGTGTTTAGTATCATGCAGGTGCCAATTATGACTAATTTAATGCCTTTCATTGCATGAAATAATTTTAAAAATCAGAAATTTCTGATTCTGTAACTCACTGCAATTGAATGTTGATTTTATGTAATGTTTTCCTAAGTTACTAGAACTGATAAAAGTTGTCTGAAAATTGTGTTATTACATTATAAATCATGATGCAGTCGTGCTAAATTTAGGAAAATATTCTTGACAATAATATCATATGCATTTTTACTCATCACTGTAATTCTGAAATGGGTCACAACAACTGAATCAATATGTACATTCCATAATCCATTGTTGGTATTTAATTAATATGAACAGCTCTTTAAATTTATAAACAGTATTATTTTGAAAAAGTGTTCTTCATCATGGCATCAGGGAAATGCAAATTAAAGCAACAATAGGCTATCACGATACACTTATTAAAATGAACAATATCTGAAACATTAACAACATCAAATGCTGGAGATGATGTGGAGCAACAGAAGCTCTCTTATATTGCCCATAGGACTGCAAAATGGTATAGTCACTTTGGAAGACAGGTAGATTCTGACAAGACTAAATATACTTTCAACATGTAATCTAGATGTCATGCTCCTTGGTATTTACCCAGTGGAACTGAAAATTTACACCCATACAAAAAACTGCACATGGATATTTATAGTATTTTGGTAACTTCCAGACAGTCATTAATATTTTGCCCTAAGTAATTTTTTCAATATTGTATGGCTGTGGATTTGCAAAATAAACATAAGAAATCTTACATGAGGAACTAATACTCTTGCCAAAATTAAATAAATAATCAGCCTTATTTTGACTATCCAGAGAAATTATGAAAGACGTTAAAATGAGAAAGAATACTGAGCATTCTGTCTGTTAGTCAGGTTATCTTGGTCTTTCATTGTCTTTGAGCTTTTTACACCTTTATAAATAACATATAACTACTAGCAGTGCAAATGACCCTCTTCCACAAATATGCAAATAAGTTATGTCTTGTAAAAGAACAACGGATTCCCTCCACTACCAAAACTTCCTTTTTCTCCCCAAAAGGGAGTTTTGCATCAGTTTCCAAATTTATTTAAGTATTTCTGAATAATTAGTACTCTGGATCCACCTGTGGACAACCCACTGCCTCTCTTATTATTTGATGATTTAAGTAAATCTTTGACATATGTTTCATTTTATATTTATAAGAGTCATGACTTTATCTCTTAAAAAAGATTGACCTTTAACAGCTTTTTGGCCAGATTTATGTTCATGAGATATTATTAATATAGATGTAGATTGAGTTAGAACTACTGCATTGTCAATAATTCAATATCTTTTTCTATTTTAATGAGAGGTAACACAATTTATTTGGTATGTATTCAGCCGATAACTTTTATCATTTCCTAATTTGCAAAATTTTGTCTGGTATATGCAGGTAAATTATTATAATCTGACACACCTGTCTATATAAAAGTGTCAAAATAATCAGTTGGTATCACAAATAATTTGAGAAATATTTGAATATGTTGATGTATGTAGAAAGAGAATTAAAATCAATGTAAATGTATTTAATTCACAATTTTCATATACTGTTTTCAATTTCATACAAATTTAATTTTCTTTTCCTATCGTGACCTCCATTAATTCATTTCTCTCCTTACCTACATTTACTTTTCCATGAGATTCTTCTGAAGGGAAAAATAGCAAAGAAAATAAAATTAAGGAGCACCTGGGTGGCTCTTTCAGGTTAAACATCTGCCTTCAGCTCAGGTCATGATCTCAGCGTTCTGGGATGGAGCTCCACATCAGGCTCTCTGCTCAGCGGCAAGTCTGCTTCTCCCTTTTCCTCTTCCTCTGCAATTTCTCTCACCCTTGCTCCCTATCAAATAAATAAATAAATCTTTTAAAAATAAATAAATAAAATAAAATTTTTAAAAAAGAAAATAAAATTAAGCTTTCAATTCAAATTACTCTGGCTCTAAACACGGGCCTTCCAAGTAAAGAACAACTTTTTTCAATGTATTTCATATTTTGCCTGCTGGTCCACTGATAAAATTCCCCTCTTGAGCGCTTTTGATTAAGGAACATGAGTTTCTTGTTTCCTTTCTTTTTCATTCATGATTTTGTTGTTTCAGTCATTACGTAGCTGCTATGTTTCACTGGACTGACTTTCAAAATAATTTGGAAATCTCTGCTGGCTTTCTGTCTCCTGGAAATATTCTCTCAATTGGTTGTCTTCCCTAAGACAAGTTTTGTTTCTTTAACTTTCATTTCTGTTGTGAAATCTTCACCAAGGCATACGTTCTATGGCCAAAATTCCTGACATGAAGAGGAAAAGGGAAACAAATAAAAGCCTTATTTTTGCCCAGGAAAACATTTTATTCTGGATCACAATCAGCCTTTAAATCAAAGCCTGAAAAAGTCAGTAATTTCCTTGATCAACTAATTTGTATGTACTTGAAGAAAATGTCGCTGCTATAAAACCATCAATGAAAATGGGATACATTAAAAGGCAAAACTATGGAAACTGTAAAAGATCATTGGTTGCCAGGGTTCAGGTAGAAGGGGAAAGGAGAAATAGATAGAATCCAAGGTGTCTTTAGGGGAATGAAATTATTCTGTGTGATACCATATTGGTGGATAAATGGCATTATATATTTTTCAAAGCCTACATGGTATGTAAACTAAGGAATTCAGTTAATAATAATGTATCAATATTGGTTGGTCAATTCCACACTAATGCAAGATGTTAATAGTTGGGGAAATTGGGTGGGGGAGGGAGTTTATGGAAACTCTGTACTTTCTATACACCTAAAACTGCTTTAAAAAGTCTATTTTATGTGATGCAATGTTAAAATTATCCAAAAAATGGACAGTTTGCCCGACACTGGAGTTAAGTAAACTTTATTGAAATTAAGGAATTGTTTGAAAATCTAGACTTGGTTTCACTCAGTAGCTAGTAAAATAGTAGATTTCTATTTGTTCTACCTATTTATGTATATTCTATAATTATGTCTTTGATATTTAAGTTGATACCTGCTACTTTAGTTATTATTGATTACATCATGATATACAAACTGACGTATGTGGAAAGATATTAGACATTAAAGTATACCATCAAAGTTTTATTTTTAGGATTCCTTTGTAATAGAAGCATAAAAAAACACCCCTATTGTGCAAGTTTTACTGGAGTGTAGGAGCCTAATGCCCCTGTGTATCTTGCTTCAAGTTGCAAATTACCTTTTGTCATAAAAGAGATGCAAAGTTTATTTTTCCTTTGGGTAAAGCAAATTGGCAAACAGAATGTCCTGCCATCCTCTAGTAATTATCCACTAGCTCACCAGAGCACTTAAAATCCTCTTGCCCTTTATTTCAGTAAAGTTCAAACTGAAATAATGGTCTCTCTCCTTTATTGTAATAGTCTTGCATAAAATCTTCCTTGATTGTTTAGTGCAAATTATACTTTAATAATGATAAGAACTTTGTTTTTTATTAAGTGGGATAAGAAGACATTTAAGAATTTTGAGCATGGGCACCTGGGTGGCTCAGTCAGTTAAATGGCTGCCTTCAGCTCAGATCATGATCCCAAGGTCCTGGGATTGAGCCCCACATCGGGCTCCTTCCTAAGCAGGGAGTCTGCTTCTTTCCTGCCTGCCATTCCCCCTGCTTGTGCTCTCTCTCTCTCTCTCTGTAAATAAATAAATAAATAAAATCTTTTTTAAAAAATTAAAAGAAAAAGAATTTTTAGCAGATGAGTAACATAATATGCTTTGTGTTTGACAGAATTAGACTCTGGTCCCTCTGAAGAAGATATATGGAAGGAAGGCAAAGGCATGTATAGTTAGAGGAGTTGGTAAGTTATCCAATAATGAAATTCTAGTGATGGCAGTAATCCGGTCGAGGAAGGTAACAAAGAAAGTGAATGATTAGATATGGATATATTATGAAATTATAGCAAAAACTATTAGTGGGTTATGGCAGAAAAAGGGAGAGAGGAGAGAGCAAGAAAACAGAGAGAGAGAGAGACCAGTCAAGGGTCACTCCAATGTTTTCATTCTGAGTTTCATTTACTAAAATGGGAAGATTATAGGAGGAGCACATTTGATACACAGAGGAGTCTATTTTATCACATAGTGAATTTAGGTGCTTCTTAGATAATGAATAGCCATTTGAACATTATGAATTTGAGTTCAATAAAGAGGTCAGGATTGGAAATATAAATATAGCAGGTATCAGCATATGGAAGTAATTTTTAAAAGGAGATTCAGCGAAATCACCACAGAATAAGTATAGGTATAAAAAAAATTTAAAGATGTTCAAGGATTAACCATGGGAGCATTTCAGCAGAGAATTAAAGAAGAGCCAACAAAGGATTCTGAGTGCTCAAAGATGTAGGGGGGAAAATGGAAAATGTATGTTCTGGAAAACAAAGTGTTTCAAGTATGAGAATGTAATCAACTTAACCAAAGACTTATTTAAATGAAAATAGGACTGAAAAATTGGTCTTTCAATATAGCAATTTGGAGGTCACTGGTGTCCTTGATATGAGCAGTTATAATGAAATTCTGGTGACAAAAGAGTGAAAGGAGTGGGTTGAAGAAAAAATATAGGGAGATGAATTATAGCGAACAATTATAGAAAACTCCTATAGTGAGGTTTGCAGTAAATAGAAGAAAAGAAATGGTTTAAAAACTGACATGAAAATTAGGTTAAAAACATTCTTATTTATGTTGGGAGAATAACATCTGGTCTTTATGCTGCTAGGAATGGTCCTGTAGAGAGGAGATTAATATTGCAAGAACTAGAAAATGGAATTTTTGAAGATGTTCCTATGATCTCACACAGTTGAGAAAGGATGAGGTATGGCATGAAAGAGAAGGGCTTCCCTTTGTTAGAAGGACAAACCATTCATTTTGACATATAAAGCACAAAGGATATGAACACTAGCACAGGTAAATGGGTAGTATAGAAAAGTAATAGGAGCTTTGGGATTTTTTCTTGTGATTTTTTTTTTAAATATTGGTGCAGTTGATATATAATGTTAGATTAGTTTCATGTGTACGACATAGTGGTTTGACGATTCTATACATCACTTAGTGCTCACCGTGATAAGTGTAGTTACCATCTTTCACAATACAATGTTATTACATTATTACTGACTATATTTCCTGTGCTGTACTTTGCATCTCCATGAATTATTTATTTTATAACTGGAAGTTTGTACAAAATAGGTGAAGGGGATTAAGGGGCACACACTTCCAGTGATTGCTTTTCTTCTTCTAGCATCATATTTTGAGAGAGAAGATAAGGACAGATGTGTAGGTTATAGAATGGGAGAGGCAATGAATGGGTAACTTAAAGAAGAAGAGAAAGTACTAGGGAAATATTGAACTGCCTATCTCAAAGTAGGAGGAAGTGTTAGCATGTGAGGTAAGTGATTGTAATTTTAACTTGGGAACAGTTAGTGTAGTTATATATTTTTTCCTAACCATATTCCTCTGTGTGGATGCAGATGTCATGTGGGTACAGATTTGATTTATCCAGGGTTGTGATTTAGCCAAATTAGTAGAATGAAGCAAAAAGTGGGGAAAGAATTAGATGACATATAATGACTGAATGTGGAATTAAAGGTGTAAACAAAGAAAGGAGCCTGCAAACAAGAAAATGGATATTAGTGGGATCAATCCTTTGCAGCTCTCAGTAAAATTGAAAGTATGTTTAATGAAGAAAATGGAAAGGAGAGGTGGTAGCTAGAGAGTGAGGTGTGTGAAATTGACTTAATATAGTAGTTGGAGCTATTGATAGTGCTAAAACTTGGCATGTGACTTTGGGTGTGAGTGTCTAAGGTGGGGGCCGGAGCCCTGACAGTTGGAAGAGATGACATCAAGGAAATGAGAAACCACTGAAATGAGAGGTTAATTTGGGTAGACACTGAAGTTACGAAGATTTGTTAACAGTAGTTGTGTTAGAGAGTGGCAGTATGGCAGGAGCTAAAGTCTCCAAATCATGAGGGAGAATGACTGAAGTGTCAGCAGATGATTAGAACATGGTAGTAGAGTCTGATTTCACAGCTGAATGACTTTTTATGGTGACATAAGAAAGGGCAATAGAACAATTGAAACACTCTGAAGTACAAGGAAGAAACAACCCACCTCAAGTATCAGTAAGTCAAGAAGTATAGAGAAAACAAATTTTTTCATCAAAATAGCTCAAAGCAGAACCAAGTGTCAGCACAAACAGTGAAAAGATTGTTCAAGGAAGTGGTACAGAACATCACGAACTTTGCTGATGACTGACTATGACTTACAGATGGTTTAGTGCAAGCATTTTGGTAGTTGATGAAGGATGGGGGATGGAAACAAGAGACTTGATGTGCAGAGTCCTGCAGGGATTGGAATCCCAGTGGACTGACCTGGCAGAACTGGGGCTCTTATGGTGACTGACAGAGAGAGGTTTAAAAGTTAAAATAAGATTATACCTCATGTTCCCAAGACAGAGAATGGGGGATAAAGAATATTGGAGGGGAGAGAGAAGTAGGTGGTCAGGCCAGATGCACTCAGTCCTCCTTGACTTTTGCTGATAAGTACTAAGACCGGCAAAATGAAGATCTTATTCCAATAGTATTGGCTCCCTTTTGGTGATAGGACCTTGAAATGTGTTGTGTCTGAGAATGGGGACATCTCATTTGCTGTCAATTGAGGCCTATAACCAGCTTATTTAACTTTGAATTGAGGGACATTCTCTTGACTCCTGCCAGTATATATATTATTCATTTGAGCTCTTTTCTGAGATCCCAAGTGGTATTTTCCACTAAATGCAATTGAACAAAAATATATATGTGGTAAGATCTAGGTAAGATATTATATTACAGCAAATAAAATGTAAATATTCTTTTTTGGTTTTATTGATCTATTGAATTCTTTAAAATATTACTTTTGAGTTATTATAACAATATGCTTCAATAATAAATAAATATTCTTAATATATTTATTTAATCTAAATATTTATTGAGCACCCATGCAATATGCACTGGCTGGGGGACTATGACAAACAAGATCGTTAGCATACCTTCCCCCAAGAAAAACTTGAAAATGATAGAATATATTAGAGACCCCTAACCTATTTTAGAAGCTTAGGAAAGCTCCATATTCTATATTTTATTTAATAATCCTAACATGTTTGTGTGGACTATAAGAAACAGAATATTTTAAAATAGCCAAAGGTTCTTACTAAGTTACTCAAAAGAAGTGGAAATGCCTTCATCATTTCATTCAATAGATAGTGTCTAAATATATTGGATAGAGTAAAATGAAAACAAGCTTGTTTCTGGGGGCGCCTGGGTGGCACAGTCAGTTAAGCATCCAACTCGGTTTCTGCTCAGATCATGATCTCAGAGTCTTGAGATGGGGCCACTGAAGTTAGGTTCTCCTCTCAGCATGGAGTCTGCCAAAGACTCTCTCCGTCTCCCTCTGCCCCTCCCCACCGTGTGCTCTCGATCTCTCAAATAAATAAATAAATCTTAAAAAAAACAAAAACAAAAACAAAAGATAAAAATGAAGTGTTTCTGCCCTTGCAGTACTCACAGTTTATTGGAAGAGCCAACTGTAGTAACAAATAAACCTAATGCTGAATGATAGGTATAAACATTGATTAGAGCCCCAGAATTACTTACTTACTCTGGCATGAGGATGAGGGTAACTAGAGAGGATTGGCTCAAGAAGATAATGTCTGATTTATGTTTAACATGATGCTTAGTATGAGCAAATCCTCCCTAACAAAAACGTAGATGAAATAAATAGCATCAAGCCTTCTTTCTTTCTGTTTAGTAAGATGCCACTTTTACTCATATGCCATATCTCCTAAATATAGTCATAACCCATAGTTTCTACTGCCTACCTCAGACCTTTAGCAGTGGCCCTGACTATTCTGCAGGTAATCCCCATTCCTCTTGTGCTTGATTAATTCGGAAATGATATTACCTGATTCTACCATACCTAGTTTTATATATACAGGTGGTTATCTGGAGTCAACTTTCTGGATCCTAAAGGAAGATCACAGAAAATTATGGTAACTTCTATTTTTAGAAATATTGCTGTGTGGGAATATGAACCTTGAATGGCTATTAAGCCATCTAAGTGAAACCATAGGACAATTGTCCTTAATTTAATTACTCCTTGATCCATGGGCTGAAGAATGGATTTTGTGTTAGCAGGCATGAAAACAACATTAATTTTATCGTACACCTCTATCAGAGCTCTGGGGTGACCAGGTGCATTGTCTATGAACAATAATATTTTTAAAGGAATCTTTTTTTTCCTGAGGACGGTATCTCAATAGTGAGCCTAAAATATTCAATAAACCATGCTGTAACTATGTGCTATCATCCAGGCTTTGTTTTACTTATATAGCACAAAAAGAGTAGATTTAGCATAATTCTTAAGGGCTTCAGGATTTTCAGAATAGTAACTGTGCATTGGATTTAACTTAGAGTCACCAGTTGCATTAGCTCCTAACAAGAAAGTCGGCCTGTCCTTTGTCGAAGTCAGCATTGACTTTTCTTCTCAAGCTGTGAAAGTCCTAGATGGCAACGTCTTCCCTTACAAGGCTATTTAATCACATTGAAAATTTGTTGTTTACGGTAGCTACCTTCATATGTTATCCTAGCTAGATCTGGATAACTTGCTGAAGCTTTTACATTAGCACTTGCTGCTTCACCGTGCCCTCTTATGTTTTGGGGATGGCTTCTTTCCTTAAATTTCATGAGGCACCTCTGCTAGCTTCAAACTGTCCTTCGACTTCCTCACTTCTCTCAGCCTTCACAGAATTGAGTTGAGGCCTTGCTCTGGATTAGGTTTTGATTTCAGAAAATGTCGTGGCTCATTTGATCTTCTGTCCAGACCACTGAAACTTTCTCTGTATAAAAAGCAAGTCTTTTTCTGTTTATTATTATTTGTGTGTTCACTGGAATAGCACTTTTAATTTCCTTCGAGAATTTTTCTTTTGCATCCACAATGAGATTGTTTGGCACAAAAGGGCTAGTAGCTTTCAGCCAATCTCAGCTTTTGACATGACTTCCTCACTAAGCTTAATTTTTTTTCTAGCTTTTGATTAAAGTGAGACACTTGTGACTCTTTTTTTCACTTGACCCCTTATAGTCCATTGTAGGGTTATTAATTGCTTTAATGTCAATATTGTTGTATCTCAGGGGATAAGGATGCCTGAGAAGAGGGAGAGAGATGGGAATGGTCCATCAGAAGAGCAGTAAGAGCACACACATTTGTCAATTAAGTTTGTCATTTTATATGGGTGTGGCTCATGGCACCCCAAAACAATTAAACTAGTAACAACAAAAATCACTGATCTAAGATCACCATAACAAACATAATAATAATAAAAAGTACTGTGAGAATTATCAAAATATGACACAAAACACAAAGTGAAAAAATGCTATTGGTAAAAGTGGTGCTGATAGACTTCCCTGATGCAAGGTCGCCACAAAGTTTCAGTTTGTAAAAATCAGAGTATCTATGAAGCTTAGTAAAGCAAAGTTCAATAAAATAAAGTATGCCTGTATTTTTTTAAATTTTTATTTGACTATAGTTGACACATAAAGTACATTAATTTCAGGTGTACAATATAGTGATTCAACAAGTGTGTACATTAGGCTGTGCTCATCACAAGTGTAGCTACCATCTGTTCCCAAACAACACTATTGTAATATCATTGGCTATATTCTTTTTTTTTTTAAAGATTTTATTTATTTATTTAACACAGACAGAGACAGCCAGCGAGAGAGGGAACACAAGCAGGGCGAGTAGGAGAGGAAGAAGCAGGCTCATAACGGAGGAGTCTGATGCGGGGCTCGATCCCGTAACACTGGGATCACGCCCTGAGCCGAAGGCAGACGCTTAACCGCTGTGCCACCCAGGCGCCCCCCCATTGGCTGTATTCTTTATGCTGTGTCTTTTATTCCCAGGAAGATTCATTCTATAACTGGAAGCGTGTACCTCCCACACCTTTTCACCCATTTTGCCCATCCTCCTACCCTCCTCTGCTCTGGCATCCTTCAGTTTGTTCCATGCGTTTGTAGGTCTGATTCTGCTTTTTGTTTGTTTGTTCATTTGTTTTTCTTAGATGCCACATGAGTGGAATCATATCATATGCACACAAACACACATATTCTTTATCCATTCATCTATCTGTGGACACTTAGATTACTTCCATATCTTGGCTATTGTAAATAATTCTGCAATAGACATAAGAGTGCATATATATATCTATATATAGATATATATAGATATATATATTGAGTTTGTGTTTTCATTATCTTTGGGTAAATATCCAGAAGTGGAATTATTGGATCATATGGTATTCCTATTTTTCATTTTATAAGGATCCTCCATATTGTTTTCCACAGTGGCTATATCAATTTACATTCTTACCAACAGTGTATGGGAGTTCTTTTTTTTTTTTTTTTTTAATCAATTTTCTCATAAGCTTAGGGGCTTTCTGTACTCAAGATTTCTGAGACACAGTGAGTACTCATCTGCCTGGCCATACCTTTATGATTTCTCTTCCCTCTATAGGAGTTGAGAGAAGGGGAACAAAAAGAAAGATGAAACTCTTGCTACTTGGTGACATGAGGAATAGAATGCTTATTTTCTCAGAAAAGAATCTTGTTCATTCAAGTTGAGGCAAAACCATCCTCCCATTATGAATTCTACTAATACATGCTTGAAGTTAATCACTTAATTTTGGTGTTTTGAGCACATTTGTAGAATATTCTCTCAAGCCATGAAGCTTCCAGCTGATTAAGATTGTTTATTACTTTAAGTAAATTTTCTGTTGCTACAAATCCCAAGAATAGATGTCAGGTTTGTGACAGTTTATTTCTGTGAATCTCTGGGTGTAGTTTCCCTAATAATTCTCTTTTTGATTTTACTTATTTATTTTTTAATAATTTTCTTTTTAAATATTGGGCTTGGTCATATGCTGTTTTGACTTCATGGTGGGAATAGACATTCCACTCCTTGATTTTGGACTTGGCTGTATAACTTGGTTTGAATAGTGGGACATTAATTGTCATATGCTTACTTACTGGGGTTTGGCTTCTTATAAATCTGTCATCACATAAAAACGACATTACTGGGTTGGCATCTGCACTTCAGACTGGGACATAGAATGAGCACATTTGATACAGACCAAAGCCCAACCAAGGAAGGAGCTGATCCCAGATGGAGCCCCACCTTGAGCAAAACAGCTTAGCCAAACCCAGCATAAATTAGCCAAACCCCTAGCCAACCTACATATTGCCTAATAATAATAAATAAGCACTGATGTGTTTATTATTCAGAAATAGTTGGCTGATAAGAATATATGCAGAAAGAGTAAAGAAGAATGATTTGAAATTTTAGTAAAAGCTTTTGGTTGCCTACCCAAATTATTTTAGGTATTACCCCTAAATGGTTTATGAATTTCTAAGACAGTTCAGTGTAGTTGTTCATAATTACTAGAATTTTTTCACTTTATATATTCATTTTGCTTTGCTTTGCTTTCACACAAAGACAAGCAATTAATACTTACAAGATGTTAAGGACTATATTTCTCTTTTTGCAACCTTGAAGATATGAAAGTCAGTCTCAGACCAAATTCTTTCACTACTCATAGAAGATATATTAATAATCAGTCATGTCAGTACACTGATCATTTAATCTGTTGTGTAACTTCATTCAATCCTGCCTCCTGAAATTAGTTGCTTTAAACCAGTGGTGTACTGATAAGCCAGACAAATAAATAAATATTTATTAAAAGCAAAAATTGTTATCTAGCATTTGCTGATTCCTGTGATGCAAATATTCTTATCCTGGCCAACTTTAATCAATCAATATCATGTGTTTGCGGCACTGGGAAGAGTGGGTACACACTAGCCAAAGCACATCACTCTTTAAACTCCTCTTTCACAAAGATTTTCTCAAGGCGATGTGACAATACTCTAGAGGTTGAGTTCAGTTAATTTTATAAAAGGCACTAGATATCCACTGTCATCTATATCGTGTGTCTGAACACAGGAGTATTCCCACAGAAACCGTGGATACCATTCTGAATGGTTAAAAGTGAAGGGCTTACTAAAAATTCTTATACCCTATCCATGCAAATGCAGCAAGTGTTTCTACAAAATTTTAGCTGATCCACGCACTTCCAATAATTCACTAATTTAACCAATTAAATTCCATTCATAATACTGTTTTTGCTAATTAACAAGCTATCAATTTATTGCATAGAAAATTATTTTTGGACTTTTATTTCATTAATTAGCAGCATCTCTGGGACTGCTCAGTGACAAATATAGCTGAATTAGGGAATATTAACTTCAGATTGAATAATTATTTCAGATTACAGTATCTGACAAAGCCCTGTATGTAAATAGAAAAAAAACCTACACATTAACATACACACAAATATAATTTGCATACTATATAACAGTGACTGCCTGTGGGTGTGGAATAAATTATAACAGTCTAAGTTAAAGGCAACCATTTCTGTTAATAGCGTTTATTCTTGGAATCATAATTTGACCCAGTTTGGCTCAATGAGGAAAAGTCTTCTATAAGATAACTGAAAAGAATGTCCTTGTTCTTGAAAAGAATCATTTGGAAGATAGATATCCCTTTTTTTTTTTTTTTCAGTTTTATGTTATACATCGAGATGGAATGCTAGGAGTTATAAAAACTAGTATTGTGTGTATGATGGGAGCAAAACTATGGGGCAAAACCAAACATGCTGTGGACCAAACAATGGAAACATGGAAGGAAACTGTGTACTTAAGATGCCATTGGCACAGAATTAAAAGCTCTACTAGCTTCCCTAATTCATACTTTCATTTATGGGAGATAATACATTGGTACAATTTGAAGGCTACATTTAGTTTACTTTTTGGTAACCTGGCTAGAAGACATTCTACCTGATATCAAGTTGCATCTGTATCTACAAGGCCTGATTTGCATATTTCCTAGGAGTTCAACATAAAAACCATCAATTTAGAGACGCAAACTTCTAAATAATTCTTATTACAGAATGGTTAGATATAAGAAATATAATGATCTCTGTTATCTCAATAAAAGTTTATTTTGATGATACGATTATATTCCAAAGTCTAAGATGGCATGTATCTGTAATCACATATATATATATATATATGAGACAGATATTGAGAAATTAAATAACAACAACAACTAGGTAAAGGTATGTGAAAGCATATCTTTTGGTATTATCCTTGACAATATGAGTGAAATAATTGATTTTCCCCACTATATTTAAATATTATTCTATGCCTAAGACTAATATTGTTAGATGTCTGTATTTTAGTTATGAAAAGTAATTTGTTTCATACTATATTATCATATTTTTCCTAATTAGTAGAGTGAAATATGTTTATAATTATTTAATATTTCCAATTGTATTGATTTTGTTTTTAGAAACAAAACACAAATACTTTTCTATTATAGTTCACTCCTAGATATGTTAGGAAAGATTAAATAACAAATTTAAAAAATAACATTTTTAGTTTTGCAACAATATGTCAAATATACTTTTGAAACTGTTTATTTTAACATTAGTTCATTATGATATCTTTTGGTAAAGTTCTTCCTTGTGATAAAGAATGGAAAATAACATTCTTAAAAACTAAGTTTTGAGCTAGGGATGGTTAACAGGAATGAATGGGAGGAAAAAATCAATTCACAGATAGAGATCTGCAATAACATCTGAGAATATAAAGCTTAACCAGATTTTGTTCCCAGAAAAGAGATATAAATGTTTCAAATAGATAAGATGAGATAATGTGGCTTCCACTTCACAACTGGAATAAAGATTGATACACACTATCAACATTCCTAGTCCTAGGTCTTCCTGCATTCCAAGCCCATTGCCAAAAAAAGAAAATTACACTGAAAGAGAAATATAAGGAGACCTCAAGAATACAGTTTCTTCTTGCCTGGGGAAGCTGGTCTCAAGCAGTGTCCCCCAACAATTCCTTCTTTCTATATGCATACGTACCATTTCTCATATCAAAAGGTAGAGGTTATTTCCTCTGCCCTGAAGCTGGGCAGGGCTTGTGACTGGCCTTGACAATGGAATACGTCACAAGTAACATTAAGGGACTCTCATACCAGACTTAAAAGTACTGCCAGTTTTCACCTTATGCCTTTTAGAATTGAGCCAGCACTCTGTGAGAAGCCCTAGCCACATATGAAGACCAAGTGGTTAAGAACAGAGGTATTTCATTTGACAGTCCCAGCTGATTGCACCAGCTACCATTCACGTGAATGAGCCATTTTGTGTGTTCCAGACAAGTCAGCCCCTTAGTTGACTACAACCCATGGAATCATGAGAAATTATAAAATTATTCCTGTTTAATCCACCAACTTATGCAGTCATTTTTTTTGCAATAGATACTTCAAAATCCTATAAGGATTAATCAATTTTAACTCTGAAAATTGTCAGTTTTTAAAATGTGAATCGACCTCTCTTTTACATTTCTACTCTTTGACTGAAAACATTTGTAAAGTTAAATGGAAGGAATAAGATGGTTATTTACAAGATACCGTGTAAGGAACTTGGCAAGAGAGAGAGATAAATGGCAAAGATATTTCTCTCACTGTATTGCATGGTTAAGGAAAGTCCAATATTGTGAACACTGACTACTTGATGTATATATTAAATTTGTACCTTGTAGAGAATTGTAGTTGTTAAGAAAGGGAAATCTGAAAGAATTTTTGAGAAAATGATGAATGATACAAAATAAATGGAGTTAAAATTGGGAGAAAATCCCAAAATGTGTGAGAAATAATGTGAGAAACCCCACATTATTCCATTTACGGCAATATTTTCAATTAAGATATAGTATATATCTTATATCTTATATAGTATGTATCTTATATCTTATATAGTATATATAAGATATAAGATACATATCTTATATATACTATATATAAGATACTATACTATACTATATATAAGATACATATATAAGATACTATATCTTATATAGTATATATCTTATATTTAATCATATATAGTATATATATATGTGTATATATATATATATATATATATTTCAATTAAGATATAGTAAGCTGAGTTACCTTACAGAGGTAAACATGGATCAGATCTTGAATGAAATTTTAAACTCAACTAATTTTGAGTCTTTGTACAGGTATTGCATAGTCAATTAGGTATTTCAGTTAGAGAGTTGTCATATTTGAGTCTTATAAAAAATTGTGTAAACGTAAAAACTATTTTAAAATGAGGTACAACACTTCCTCTTGTGTTCCTGAGAGAATAACAGAGTCTGGAATTAACTTTTCTGACATAAACACTTAAAATAATGAGCAATATATGAAAAAACAACATGCAGATATCAGGCAATGGCCAGTAGAGAACAATAATCTTTAAAATAAGGAAGCAAATTCTACTGTTGCCCAGACTTTCTGTGTGGAGGCAGTTTTCATCATGTGATGCAGGGAAGAATATGATATGCTCCCTGACTTGAGGAGACAGAGACTTGAGTTCAAGGAACCTGAAGGTACAATTCCAGAAAGGAAGGAGCTATATGGAGAAAAAGTTCCAGAAATTTTAGTACTTGTAAGCTACAGAAAAAAAAAAATTATTTTAACAGTCTTTGAAAAAACAAAAAAATTTATCACATAACAGAGTTGTATCAAAAAACAACAACAAATGAAGAAGCAGCACAATATGACCCATAATCAGTTTAAACAACAACAACAACAACAAAACCTCTGGATAGAATCAAACCCGGAAATGACAGATAATGGAATAGGCGGATAAAACTATGCTTGTAAATATAATTTCTATTATGTAAAGAAATCTTTAAAAGATAATGTTTTGATTCAAGAAAAATATTTTCAGGGGCGCCTGGGTGGCGCAGTCGTTAAGCATCTGCCTTGGCTCAGGGCTTGATCCCGGCATTCCGGGATCGAGCCCCACATCAGGCTCCTCCGCTGGAAGCCTGCTTCTTCCTCTCCCACTCCCCCTGCTTGTGTTCTCTCTCGCTGGCTGTCTGTCTCTGTCAAATAAATAAATAAAAATCTTAAAAAAAAAAAAAACTTAAAAAAATATTTTCAAGGCTTGGTGAATTTCAAATATATGTATTAGGAAAATAGATCAATACACCTCAAAAGATGATGAGAGAAATGGAAGGATACTGATGTAAAGCTTCAATATACAAGAAAAAAATAAACTGAAATGAAAAATAAACAAACCTGCAAGCAGTTGGAAATTTCAGTATCTTTCTCTTAGTAATTGGTGTGAGAAGTGAAAAACAGCGAAACTGTAGATCATTTGAATACTATCAAACAATGGAACCAAGTTTACATTTGTAAAACCCTGTACCCAACAACAGAAGAATATATATTCTATTCAAGTTCATAGGGACATTGGTTATGATTATTACATCCTGAGTCATGAAGTAAATTTTATTGAGTTATGCAGATTGAATCTGTACAAAATATACTATCTGATCATAGCTATATTTAATTAGACATCAATAACAGAAGGGTACTATAAAAACTTCAGATATTTGAAATCTGATAATATAATTAAACTCATCCATAAGAAAAAAAAAACACAAGGTGAATTTTAAAATATTCTGTACCAAATGAAAATGAAACATAACATGTCAAAATTTGTGGGAGGAAAATAATTCTATACTTAGAAATTTATGGGTTAAATGCTTATATAAAAATTAGAAATTTTTAATGTTATTGAAAAACACAAAAAGCTAAATATAAATTGAGTGGAAAAAAAGAAACAACAAAGGGACCAAAAACATGTTTTAAAAATGCATATATACGTATACAACCATATCCATCCATCCTCTTGGCTTTTTCATAAACTATCGTGGACCTCCTCCCCTCACCCATTATCTGTTTATCAATGTACACAAATTCCTCTGAGCAGAGACCTAATAGCTAAATAGATACATTCAGGCTTTGAGTCTAAATACATTTAGACTCGTATTGTCTGTTGCCTTTAACTGGTTTAAATTCATGAGAGGACATTTACCTGCAGGTAGTATTAGTATTATTAGTAGTAATAAAAAAAATTGAAATGATTCGAAAAAAGAGTAAACTTTTCAAGAGACCTCTATGCTAATAAATTATGATTAGCAGATAGCTCTTGAATTCACACCTACTATGTCTTTCATTTTGGTGATAAATTTGTCAGGTTAAAATGATAAACTATTATAGAAGTGTGAAAACACTTTCTATAGACACTTTTGATAAGTGTTTGAAAAGTAATGACTGGCTTGACATCAATATATCCTTTTCATTTCTGCTTCTTGCTATACTAAATCCCCACCTGAACTCAGAAATATGAAACCAATTCAAGACTAAACGTACAAACAACTTGCCTATAAATTTAATGAAGTGTGTTTCTAAAGGAAGGAGACTCATTTTTGTTAATGAAAATTGTTTCCTTGGCAGAAATATAATTATACATATGGATTTTAAAAGGCAACAATATTTTGTTCTATTTATGCTGAGTAACCAAATAATGATAATAAATATAGAAACAATTTCATTCTTTGCAAATTTTTAATTTTCTTGGATTAATATGGATGATTGATCTCATGATTTTGTTGTTGGAGGACTAAATGTTTATTTTTAGTTGAAGCATGTTTATACATATGTCTTTGTATTAGTATCTTTCAAAAGACGTACATAAAATTAACCACTGAACTCCCATTCTGCTATCTAAAGACTTCTATGGCATTTTTCAGTATCTATAACCATGGTTATTAATGTATAAAACTAAATGTGGCACTGTAAAAGCCATATTCAGTTTATCTAGTTACCCCAGAATATTTAAAACATGCAAATAAAAATAATCAGTTATTTTTAATGTATTACACACTGAGATAAAAACAAAGGTGACCAAGTCTAAAAGTAGTAATTGTTTTTTCATAAATAAGTCCATCATGCCAGACCAAATGAGTTGTATCAGGTCCCATTTTCAAGAGAAGGGAGTATATCTATGTTCTTTTCATGAAGAATTTGTCATTTATAATTGGATTAAAATGGTTACTGATGAGACAAGAGAGGTGCCATGGAAATTCAAAATGTGAATTTATTTATTCATTTTTTTTAAGATTTATTTATTAGAGAGAGAGAGAGAGAGAGAGAACTGTGTGCCCCTACGCAAGGTTGAGGAGGGTCAGAGGGAGAGGGAAAGAAGCAAGCTCCCTGCTGATCAGGGAGCCCCATGCAGGGTCTGTCCCAGGACCTGAGATCATGACCTGAGCTGAAATCAAGAATCAAATGCTGAACCAACTGAGCCACCCAGACTGCCCCCAAAGTGTGAATTTAAAGGTAGCAAAGAGAATTTGTTTTTGTGAAGGAATGAAAGAAACTTAAGGGAAAGTTGCCTGATACTTGGTGAGATACCCCAGGTAGCAGAGTAAACCTTGTAAGTCACTGGGGAATGTAACCAACTATTTTGTTCTCGACATATGTATTCAAAATGGAAATGGCAACATTCTATGTATTTAAAATGTAAATGGCAACAATCATACCTAAACCAGATTTTTACACAAGGAATCACATTCAAAGGAATGTTCTGGCTCTAAATGGATTTAGTCAATTTTCTAAACCCATCTATACCAGATTCAAGTAATTTATATAATTATCCACAATGTAGGAGAATGGACACCTCACATCTCATATTCACCATTGTTTCCTGAATAACACCTTATACATGGTAGGTACTAGGTATTTGTTAAATGAATAAATTCTCCTAAAACAACAATAAAAAATTGAAATCTTGTTACCATAATGCAAGAAGCTTACAAAATATTATTTTAAGTGATTTTTGAAAAAGTAATGACATTAAAAAATCAAACCAAACAAAATATTTGTTTTTAATAGTTAACACTCAGTTACACAAATCACTTTACACTAAAAGAAAATCATTCGCAGTCGTTAAGCATCTACCTTGGGCTCAGGGCGTGATCCCAGCGTTCCAGGATCGAGTCCCACATCAGGCTCCTCTGCTGGAAGACTGCTTCTTCCTCTGCCACTCCCCTGCTGTGTTCCCTCTCTCGCCCACTAAAAATAGAAAGAAAAAAAAAAAAAAAACCTAGGGAAAATGTCAACAAAACTAGTAAAACATATCGCTATGAATTATAAAACAAAAATAGAATGGGTCAAATGATCATAAGCATGAGGATTTGATGCATAAAAGCAAATATGCCAAAGAAAAAGATAAGGCAAGGAACTTCTCGTTTCCTTGAGAACTGGAGAATCCAGAAAAAGAGCCAATAGATACTACCTTCAAATGAAGGGGTCTTCAATAGAAAGTTTAATGACCTGGTTAGAAAAAAATGGTCAAAAGTATGTATAGGCTTTACAATCTCTAATTTACTGCTGAGTGCAAGATCACTGGAAATTCAGTCAGTTTGGAGATGGTTTTGACCCTATAAACTGGAAATTTACCACCTGAAATTTTCTTCCATGATAAGTCCCTTCAACAGTATGAAACCTGTAATCTAATTGAATAGGAAATCTAGGGACAAAACAATAGAAAGAAAGAAAGAAAGAAAGAAAGAAAGAAAGAAAGAAAGAAAGAAAGAAAGAAAGAAAGGGAGAGAAAGAAAGAAAAAGAAAAAGAAAGAAAGAAAGAAGGAAAGAAAGGAAAGAAAGAAAAAGAAAGAAAGAAAGAAAGAAAGAAAGAAAGAAAGAAAGAAAGAAAGAAAGAAAGAAAGAAAGAAAAAGAAAGAAAGAAAAAGAGAAAGGAAAAAAGAAAGAAAGTTCTGGATGAAAGTTGAGAGAGGAAAAATAAGAGGCATACTTTGTTAAGAATTAAGTCCAAATGTTTTAACACTTGTAATAAGAACAGAAGAGGGAACCCTAGAACTGTGTAGCTTGAAAAACATCCTGGCTCAAAATTCCTACCCCTATAATACAAGAAACACCTCCTAAGAATGTAGGAAAATGTACCTCACCTAAATATAAGATAGATAGAGAAAAGGATTGAAGTCAAATCTCACAGATCTATAAAAAGAAAAAAGGACCATAAGCAGAACTGTTTTACATACAACAAAAGTACAAGATATGTACCCCAAATAGGTAAGAACTGTAAACTAGTATTTTAAAGTGATTTTAGAGAATTTTAAAAACTAAAATACTCACTTGCATTGAAATTATTAAAAGCAAACCTGAGATTATTGGACCAAAGGAACATATGAAAAGGGAGCAGAGGTCAAAACACCGAGGTGAGGGAGAAAAATTATTTCAAAAACGTAGATTAAGTTGCGAGGAATACAGATCAAGAACTAGAGAGAATGTCCTATCAAAGATGGAATATTAAAAGGTGGAGAAATCGTACATTTTTTTTCAAATCAAAATGATTTTAGAGAAATTAGTAAGTATAAAAAATAAGCAGAGAGGCCAATATGTACATGACAAATAAAGAAGATGAAGCCAGAGAACAAAGGGGCAATGACATCCTCCTGTCTTTTTAAGAGAATTTGGCCTTTTAGAATAACAAGCTTGTTACTCAGATTTAATAAATGTGAGTAATTGACTTAACATGATATTGTATCCGAAAATCTTATTAAACATGTACATGGCACTATAGCATCAAAGAGACGTTTAGGTTCACTGTATTTGTAAATGTCATTTATTTATATTCGTAAGAGTCATTTAAATGCTCAGAAGATTAAATCTGAATATTGAATTCTAAAGAATAAACCAAATATGTTAAATATGTAAGTTTTGCTTAAAAGTTTCTGACTTTGTACAGGAGAACAAAGTTACTCGAAGTTAGTTAAAATTTGCCAGGTTCATGCATAGTCTACTAAGATTTGAAAGCTGAATTTAAAAGCGTAAGGTGGAGGTCAAGTTTTGAGACTGAAGCTTTCATGAATTGAGTGCTAATTGCTTAAATTTCTGAATAGACTTTTCTACATTCAAAAACGACCCTTGAGAACAACAAAAAGCTTGCATCAATATGGAGTTTTAATTCTTGGGACATAATTACACCCAAGAAATTATAGTTGTGGCTTGACTGGGAGGCTTTCCTGGAAGATGGTCACTTATTTTTGTCATTAAAATAAGTAAAAGAGCACTGTGCATTGTAGAAAGTTTTTTTCCCCTTTTGTTATAATGTCCTGTAGTCAGTTGTGTTGTGAAAAATGACCACTGTTTAGCAGAATGTCCACAGCCATAACTTTCATTTTGCACTGTAGAGATGGTAAGAGATAGTACAGCAGTCAGAGAGGAAGCAAAGTTCAGAACACTGAGGCCAGAGGCAGTGAGCCTGCGTCATTAGCACTTAAGGGATCATTCTAAAGGCATTAGCATCAATTTGAATGATGTCTGCAGTGCCCTCTGCTCTGGGAGCTACTGCTCCACTTTCATTTTTTTTTTTTTTTTTTAACTACTTACATGAAAGACACAACTCTTTCTTCAAGACCTGTCCTGATTGGAGGAGCCAGTAAAGAATTTCACAGCACCGTACCTGTGTGGAAAGAGTGATAACTTACTTTTCAAAGAGTGTGTTTTATTCTTTTTTTTTTTACACACCTAATAGACATTAGTATTTCAATATGCAAATATGCATGTTTTCCTAATCCAGGGAGTACAGTGTTGATTAGAAAAAATGATTTCAAATTTAAAGATCAATGAGGAACAATTCAGATGTTAGATCTCGAAAAAATTCAAAGATTATTGAAGCTCACTCTCTCATTTTAGTGTCTCATTTAGCATTAGAATAGGTTAGATAAATTTTCCAATTTTATACCTAATACCCTGTTAGTCCAGAGAAGACATGCTTAGCTTCCAGTCCAATGTTTATTTTTATTTAACAGCTATAGAGCCAAGATAAAGCCATTTCCCTAAATACACCCAAATTAGATGACAAATATTACATACAGTATCCTATTGGCTTTACTCTCAGGAACCCTACTTGGAGTACGTCTGCAGAAACTATGCACTGTAACTACGTCCATTTCTTCCTCTTATTTAACTAGACATGTGTTTCCACTAAATTTACAAGTAATCTGTGGGACTTTCTGGCCTACTTTCCTGTTTCACACAGCATTGTCCTCATTTTTTCTGATATATAGGACTTAAAATTGGACTTGGCCAGTAAGTGTATATGGGCGTTGGGAATATTAAGCATAGCACAGAGCACACTGGGCATACCCAGTGTAAGACAATGTGATCTTTGTGCTGTCTTCTTTACCTCCAGGGGAAAATCCTCTCTTTTCCCACATCTCTTCTTCCTGACAGAGAAAACCAATTAGGCAACCTGACCTAGGGCCACCTTCCTTCAATTGATGTCCCCTTCTAACGGTTTCTACATTTGGCTCATAAGATTTTGATTCACTGAAATTAAAGCACAATGATAAATCAAACCAAATTGACTCTAGGGTTTTCAAAATAGTAGACAAGGGCGGGGAGCTTTGTCCTTTGCATAAAAGGACCACTGTGTCCACTCTCCATCCTATAAAGCAATTCCTACAGGACCTCATTCCAAGTAATTTTCCTTGAATTGTGGCCTCAAATAGATATGTGGACGTCCACCAAGAAAAGCTATTCTTCTAAAATGTCGTGGGTGAAAGGTCACAGGATCTTGGTTGGATAAGACTACATATGTAAGGTCATTGGTTGTTTCTTGTAGTCAATGCTGTATCGTTAAAGTGTGCTGCTTTACTCAGTTTGTAAGCAAGTCTCATGGAGTGGATAATAATTTTCAGTTTAGATAGGTCAGTAATTCGGAGGATTTAAGGTCGAGGAATTCCTTGGAAGGACTCTAGAGTCTTTTCCATTAGCCAGAAGCTGTTAAGGGAATCCCACTGAGCTTTCTCGATTTATCAGTTCTATATTTTGCAATGTGGAATACAGGTAGAAAAATAAAATAAGGCAAAGGCAAAGAGGCAGACCAGAAGAGTAGGGAGGTTTTTTTGTTTTGTTTTGTTTTGTTTTTAGGAAGTCTTCATTTTCTGAGAGCAAACTTAGACTTCTTGCATTTAATAAATTGGCCTTTTAGTGTTTGGGCTTTATCTCACTTTAACTGCTCCTTGGGAACCATTTTGTTTTTGAAGATCTCTAATTAGTAGACCCTTCTAATTTCTCATCTTCCATCCATTCGCCCTCTCTTTATTCCGCAAAGAAATGAAAGATTTAGAAGCCTAATTTTACAAGGACTGCTACGATACTGAAATAAATCAAAGATAATCATTTCATCCAGTGAGTTCATAGTTAGAGATAGGATCAATATATCAATCATCACTTGTTCCTTTAGTTCTCAAGTGTATAACTACATAGATATGTTCTTTAACCTCATGTTTACAATATTGTTAACTTTTAGTCTTTCTTTATAGATAATGTTAAAAAATAGATTCTTAGTGTAAAAACACTTTGGCTTATTTTTTTTTCCAATTCATGTTACATTGTATTCTACATTTTATTCTCTATAAATTGAATGTTTAATGGAAAAATTCTTTAAATGGCCCGTACAATGGCTATATTATATTCCATTATATACATTTAATATTAACATTATTTTAAATTTGAGAGTTTCATTGTTTCCAACATTTTATTAATGCAAATAATGATGATGTGCACATATATTGAAAGTATTTTACATTTTTAATGACTTTCTTATGATTGGTTCCTAGAAATGAAATGACTCTGTCAAGGGCCTTTTTTGACTGGTTTTAAGAGAAGTTTTGAAATTTACCCCCATCAATTTCCAACATATGGGAATTCCTGTCACCCCTCTATTAGCAGAGTTCGTAATTTTATTATAATCTGATTTATCAATATTTCCTGTATTTTGCTTTACTCTCCCTTGTTTAAGAAATTATTACCTACTTCAAATTCAAGAAGATATTCTATTTTTTCTAGTAGCGTTGCACATTTATGACTGTAGTCCCCCTGGAACACAATTTTTTTGTGTGTGGCATAAAGGAGTGATTAAGTCTCACATTTTCCATATGGATAGCCAATTGATCCAGCACCATTTATTGAAAGCATCATATCACTCCAAAGTACACTCTGTTATAAATCAACTGACCATAATTATGTGTCTTTTCCTCCATTTTGTATTTACCTATTTGTTTCACTTTGTACCCAAATTCTACTTTCTTAATCACCGTACCTTTAAAATAAACCTGCAATAGAATCGGTTTTCTTTGTTCTTTTAAAAAATGTTCTATGCTATCTTGACCCTTTGTATTTTCATATAACTTTTAGAACAGCTTGTCTAATTTCTGTTAAATAAACAATACATTTGTACACTGATCAGAACAGATTCAAAACTCCAAGTTAATTTAGGAAGAATTGGTATTTGTTTGGAGGAACTAACCATATCGATCAATCAATTGATAATCATATACTGAAAGACAAAACATCAAAGTGCAGGTCCTTTGGTTCAAACGGTGCTGGAAGTGGGTTAAGACTCCACAGAGTGTCTTTAATCCCTAATCCCCAAACAACTCCTTTGAACAACTAGGGATAGATACACAAAGCTAGTAATTCTTAAAATTCTGATGAGCTCGTCTTGATAAAACAATTGCTTTATTTTAAAATAATCAACAAAAAAATTCAACTTTTTATTAATTTGTTTTTATGATTTCTTCTTGGAATAATATCCCTTATGAGAAAAAAATTACATTTCAAATACATTTTTTAGGTAAAAACCAAGATCTTTGAATTAGTCAAGGAATACATGTATCACTGTGGATTCACACAAACTTGTTTATGCTGACACTTTTTTGAACAACTGTTTGTTGAACCTACGGTAGTGACTGTACACAGGACACTATAATGAAAGAGATACTTTGTGTGACTGAAGAAAGGAAAACATACCTCTAACTGTGACAACATTCCTAATTAGGTGTTGAAAAGTTGTAATTGCCTGTCAAGAGTTACTCATTTTTTAAAATAGTTTCTTCAAAATCCGCCATTTTTTTAGCTATCTAGAAAATAGCCAATATCACTATCATTTCCTCAGGGACTTTTCTAAGACTAAAAATTACAATCGAAGATAGCTTTTAAACATATTTCCAACAACAAAGTAACACAGAAATATTTTCGACACAGTATTTCAGTTGAGAGATGGATGATGGGTAGATAAATATCTGAACATTTTTTTTTAATATCATGAAATTACAAAATAAATATACTCTTTAGGTAATGGATAAGATGGAAGGCAAAGAAAATCAGTATCAGTGTAACAGGTTATGGAAGTTACAATCATGTTCTTGAAGCACTGCCTAGTATTCCCTGATAGCACCATGGACTTTTATATGAAAATATGGATGCAAAGTGAGAAGTCCATAGTTTTAATAGATTTCAAATAAAATTGATTGCATTAAAATAGCTTGCCTTCAGGTTTTGATGTGTATAGAAAAAAATCATATAAAATGAATAAAGAGTGTAGATGAAACAAAAATATGGATGTCATTGAGCAGTACTAATACTGTTCATATTGAGTTTTGTTTCAGACTATAAAATATGACATTAGTCATTGTGGAGACATTAGTCATTGTAGGTTAATCTCCAATTATTTTCACTTACTGGTTTTTATGCTGTTCTGTATTTCCTTCCCATTGAGTGCAAATAGGGCCTGCATCTTGCTTCTAACTAACAGAATATGGCAAAGGCAGAGCTATACTGCTATCATGATTAAGTTACATTATATGGCCAAGAGCTAGAGATTCACCTTGCAGGCTTAATGAAGTAAGTAAGTGTCTATTTTAGAGACAGCCATGTGTCAACAAACTGTAGGCAGCCTTTAAGAATTTTTGGTGGGTTCTTTGATCTGATTATAGCCTCCACCTAGAGCCAGAAAAAATGCTGAGTCCACAGCCATAGAGAAATCAATTTTGCCAACAATTTGAATGAACTTAGAAGCAGATTATTCCCTAATTACCCAGTCATGCCTTCAAATGAGATCACATCCTGACCAATACTTTGAGTGTAGACTTGTGAGATTGAGCAGATGACTCAGTTGACCCATACCCAGACTTCTCATCCCTCAGAAAATTAGTGGGAAAATAATCTTTAAAGAAAATAAAAATCATGGCTTAAAATTACTGAAATTTATATAGTAATATGCTATGATATGAATGTTTATGCCCTCCCTTCCCCTTGGAATTCATATGCTACAATCCTAACCCCTGAGGTGGTAGTATTAGGAGTTGGGACCTTTGGGAGGTGAATAGGTAATGAGGTTGGAACCCTAGAAAGCAATTTTGCCCCTTCTGTTCCTTCTAAGGTAGAAAAACAGCTGTCTAGGCAGTGTGCTCTCACCAGACACCAAATCTGTTAGCACCTTAATCTTGGACTTCTCAGTCTGCAGAACTGTGAAAAATAAATTTCTGTTCTTCATAAGCCACTCAGTTTATAGTACTTTTATTATAGCAGCCTGAACAGACTACGGGTATCACTCAATTATGGTGATAAAATAATATAAAACTTTAAGTACAAAAAAAAAAAAAGAGAAAAAGAAAGAAAGAAAGAAAGAAAGAAAGAAAGAAAGAAAGAAAGAAAGAAACTAAGAAAGAAAGAAAGAAAGAAAGAAAGAAAGAAAGAAAGAAAGAAAGAAAGAAAGAAAATCAGCTTGGAGTGATGAAGAAAGAGAGTAGCCCTACCTTTAAAATCAGTCTGGGAGGGTAGAAAAAGATAAAGGCAGAAGCAAAGTTATAAAGAAACCTTGTTTCTTCCCAGGTCATATAGTCGTTGTGACATCCCATATGAACCACCTTTTTAAGTGGTAGTTTCTTTCTTACCATTGATGCCCCAGAACCACTCTGCTTCTTTTATTCATGACTATAGCTGCCCATTTGCTATGCTGCCCACACCTCATGACATCACCTTGTCTTTGGTGATTACCCTCCCTGCTCCCACCTTAGAAACAGAATTCAGTCTGTTTCCCTCGGACCCTCCCTGTTATCCATCAGCACAAACCCAGACCTTACAAAAGACACTTCTTACAACTTGTGTGAGGCAGCATTCCTCAGTGTCTGCGAAGCACCTTTCTTCATTGCATCATATCAAAAAGTCTGATGCTGTCACACTAGAGCCTTATGCCTGGTGTTCTTGGCTGTTTAGACTTTAATAATACAAATGTGACATCTCCTAAGAGCTAAGAAACTTTTGTTGATGTTATAAGACTAAAGAGCTAAACAGAGCAAGTTTGAAATGAAAATACATTTCTAGAAAATTAGATGAGACAGCATATAAGATAGCATAACACTTTAAAACATAATGGTAACTAATAATCATAGAACATAGTAATAAATTTATATTTATATTTTAAATATAGTCTTGGTTATTACAATTACTTTATTTTGGTTAGGATTGGATGGCTGTCAAAGTGTCTTTTAATTTTAAATAAATTGTTTTTGTATGTTATGACTAGTTACAACATGCTAAAATTTATCTCCTTTTGTATTTTCTGAAGAAATATTCATTCAATGAAAACTAACTTATTTTCAGACTGTATACTCATATTGGTTAAAATAATAATAATTCTATAGTGTAGACTAAAATAATAGGACAGTATAATCATAAATCTCTAATTTCCTTGCCTTTTTTTTTTCTCTTTAACAATAGCACCTACAGTAACCAATAATAGAGTGGAATTTAAATGTTCTATTTATCCTACATTGTTTTAACAATGTGACTCATTTAAAAATGTGACTCAGGATAGCAATGCACTGTAATGCTATTTTCTATAAAATTTTTAAAGTAAATAAAGATTGTTTATGAAATTCACATTGAAAAATGATATCTGATCTTTGAAAGTAGAAATGGTACAAATTTAAGCACTCATTATTAGCATCTTAACTCTTGCTCTTCTTCCTTGCTTTCTATGCCCCAAATACCAAGCACTTAGTTGGTAATTAGTATGTTTACAAGAAAATTGCTTCTTTGCTTCAGGTCAGTGATCAGCAATAATTAAAGTAGCTAAAACGCTATAAAAAAAAACACACACACACACACAAAAAAAAAACACACACACACACAAAAAAAAAACAAACCAAAAAAACCCCCTGGAAAATAGGACATTGTAACTCAATCCACTTTTTAGGTTTTTAATTATAATAGGCAAAGACACATGCAAAAGGTAATATACCCTCCAATCAATATACATGATTCCATTTTTGTGTTATTGAATACCTTTAGCTTAATTTAACCTTATTTATTATTCTTAATGTTTTGCAACAAGATCTATTTAAACAAATGATAGAGGAATGAGTTTTAGTTTGGCCCACTTTAACAAGGAAAGTATCAAAGAACTAATCATTAAAAATGCATGGCATTCACCAAGTAATCTAGACAGAGGGTTAGCACTCCAAGTAGAGACAAGAAGAAGATTAAAGGTATATAGATTATAAAGCAGAGGTACCTTGGGGATCATCAAATTGCTCTATTTAGAGAAAATTATTCTGGAGAAAGATTAGAAAGAGTACTTATATTATAGATATTTTGTTTATTTTTCTGTCCATTTATTTGTTCTTTCAAGAAGTATTTACTGTTTGTCAGAAAAGTGTCACTCCTTGAGATATAATAGTAAGAAAAACAGAATTAGCCCCTACCCTGTGAGGAAAAATATACTGATTAAGAATTACACAAGTATGTAGCTATAAACCTGTAAATGTGCCATAGAGGAAGGAACATGGAGCCATATTTTTTACATGAATTTTATAACATGGACTAAATAAACCATTTGTTTTTATAGTTATGGATTACAACTTTGAGATATAGAATGCTAACCAAAATTATATGGTGTTTTAATAAGTTTTGATTAAATAATTTTTACACACCTGACAATCTATCTTTGAAAATACACACTATATTCTAAAGATTGAAAAATACTGTAAAGATGGCAAAACCATCTTTAAAAACAAATCAAAATATTTTTAAAGAATAAAAATGAGAAAAGTTAATATTAGAATAGTTCTTTGAGTCTCTTGTTTTTGTTAGATTTCTATTATTTCTATTATAAGTAAAGAATAGAGCCTCTGCATACCCATATAGTCAACTCTAATACTTCTTTTACTACTTTTTTTTTTACTTAGTAATGATCTTAGGAATTGCTAGAATAAGTAATATTAAGCCCTAACTGATATCTGCATTGAACTCATAATCTGATACCTCTGTGTAGACTTCCTTAAGCTTATGTAAGAGGTGAGCATTTTGAACAGAAGATCTAACATCTGAGGTTTAATAATAACCTATGATTTTATGTTTCTATCTTTGGTTGTAAATAGCTGTGTTGCAGAAACCAGCTCTTCAGAAAAAAATAATTTATAAAGCCCTAATATAGCTTTTGTCAATATCTGTGTTAGCAATACTCCCATAATGGCCAATTTTAATCCACCATGTATTGTCATGAATCTTGAAGTTGGGAAAGATGTGGAGAGCTGTCACTTGCAAACCAGTTTAACCTAGGTCCCAGCACAACACTGATTTCACCTTTTATGATACATCTTAACCTAGTAAATCTATTTATGTGCCCAATTTATTGCTAAACCTGTTGCAAAGGGTAAAGTATTTGGAAAACTTTTAAAAGAATGTGGAAAGGTAATATTCAGTATAAGACTACAATATAGCTCTTTTTTCTTTTAATTCCTCATCTCACAGTAGACAATTTTTATAAAAAGTGAGTTTGTGATTATTTTTCCCTGCAAAATCAACAACACTGAAAGGCAGTGCTCACATTAAAAAGTTACAGAATTTTGGCAAGCCACGTCAGTCTCTTGGCTTTCTTCCCGTGGAGGATAATATTGAGCTACATGTTAATTCTTCTTGGCATCAATTCTGTTGATTTTAGCTTTGAAAATACTGTCTGGTGGTGTAAAGTTGAAATGTCACTACTCCATGTATCTCTTTCCTACTTGCATGGAAATTGATTCTAGTGATAATGGCAAAAATAATCAAGAGAACCAAAATGAATAAAAAGAAATATGACCAATACCATAACATATTTTTTTACATGGCACCATAATTCAGAGATTAAGAATATCAGAGGCCAGGCAGCAGGGAAATAGTCTCCCGAAGGCAGCAAGGTATCATCGGCATTTAACAGGGTACACTGGGAGAGGGTTCAAAAGAATTAGGAATCATTGTCAATACCCCCCCGAGGCCAGTAACAAATCAGAGAGAAAGGAAAATTGAGCATTCCTTTTTACAAACCCAAGGGAATGACATATTAAGTAGAATCTACATGCAAAAGAAAATAAGAAAACATCAATGGGAAGTGAAAATCCTACTCTGAGAGATGGAAAAGATGATTTATGGATGATTCTTATTGAGTGATGCTATATTTAAGCAAGGTAAAAAAAATCATAGTTCATAGGATGATTGCTTTGTTCTGAGTTTAAGAAGGGCAGTGCATCCGCAGGTAGGGGGGTGTTTTCTCAAACAGAAATAAAGCACAGTTCATATTTTAAAAATATATACACGTAAGGAGTTTTGGAGGTTGTTGAAGAATAAATAAATAAATAAAATGAAGGGAAGACAGTCCCTGTAATTCTCTGGCGTGTTTCTCTCATCTCCCTAATCTCTCTTCTTTCTCAAACTTATTCTTATCTTTGAGCCATAAACACTGTGCTTATGCTTTTTGTCCTGAATCTGATCAGCTCTCCAACTAGCTTGGAAAAAAATCTTAATCTTCTCTATCTCTTTTTCTCCCCTACTCCGTAAACTAAGAATCTCTGTTCCTGGAACTTTTTATAACCTTAATTCCTAACCACTCATCAGTTTGGCTGTTTGATGTGTGACTTAGAATTGCTACTTCTGGGGCACCCGGGTGGCTCAGTTGTTAAGCGTCTGCCTGTGGCTCAGGGCGTGATCCTGGCATTCTGGGATCGAGCCCCACATCGGGCTCCTCCACTGGGAGCCTGTTTCTTCTCCTCCCACTCCCCCTGATTGTGCTCCCTCTCTCACTGGCTATCTCTCTCTCTCTGTCAAATAAATAAATAAAAATCTTAAAAAAAAAAAAAAAAAAAAAGAATTGCTACTTCTGTAGAGTTCACTCAGAGGGGGAAAAAAAGACTCAGTAGAAAGACAACAGAGCTTTTCCCCTAAGAGCAATCATATCTAATTAGAATGCAAAGGAAATACAGGTGGATTTGAAGGAGACCAGAGCCAAACAGATGAAAATTCATTTGTAGGACTATCCTTATATTATCAGAGATCTAGTTGGCGTGTTAAGCATACTTTTCTATACTTTAAAATCTTTGATTTTGGGAACCAAAATACATATTTTACAACAACATAACTGAATCATTTTTAATTCTCCTTTCCTTTCATAACACCATTAATATCAGGATCCCCATTAATAGATCATCAGGGCATATTGCAGAGCATATAGTCAGGATAACTAAAAGGCTGCTTATACAAAAGAAATTATCTACATCTGTCAAAGATTGAGAAGTGTTTTAGATTTTACCTTATTTGCAAACCAAGAAGTTGGTTTCCAGATTTTCATAGAAGCTGGTAGAAGACATGAGTCTCCTAGGTCAGAGAAGAAGACAATTTTTTAATCACATCGTAACATCATTGTATCTTCTTTTCTCATTGGTGTTCTGACCACTGATTTCTATAGGACCATGCAAAAAGGGCCAGAGGATACTTGTACACATCATGAGTTTCATTATAGGAGAAAGACCCTGAGATTAGGGAACCCAGATCTTTCATAAAATGGTAGTAAGCATGCCTGCCTTTTCCTCTGGAGGGATATATTATCTTGGCACTAAGTGTGTTCACTATACAACCCTCCTTGAAAAAATAGTCTGGAGCAAATTTAAATCAGTGCTTCAGCTCCAAGACGTGCAGAAGCACGAAAAGCCCATGGAGAGTTGTCTTCCTTCACAAAGGTTAGGAAATACATAGAAGGAAAGAAATAATATTTCAAGTCTATTTAGGTGATATAAAAGGAAAGTTTCTTTGTTGTTAAATTTGCCTTTGTGGGGTGCCTGGGTGGTTAAGTGTCTGCCTTCTGCTCAGGTCATGATCTCAGGGTACTGGGATCAAGCCCCACATCCCCACATCAGGCTCCCTGCTCAGCAGGGAGTCTGCTTCTTCCTTTCACTCTGCCTCTCCTCCCCACTCATTCTCTCTCTCTCTCTGTCTCAAATAAATAAAATCTTTAAAAAGAATTTGCCTTCGTTCTCAGTTTACTTAATGACCTTCAACAAATTACTCATTTTTAAAATGACAATGCCAGAAAATTTGTAGTAAAATGGCTCTTTCTTTAAGGCCTCCACAATTTATTGATGCAATTTACCACACACATGCACACACACACGCAGAGTGAAAAATAGGGAATGAGAAAGTAGCACTGTGGTAAGAATTATAATGTCATTTAAAAATGATAGTTGACGGGTAATTTCTCATATAAATTTCCTATCAAAGAGTTTGTATGCAGACTGGAAGCTGGAAGGAAGATAGTAAGTAGAGTAAGGCCTTACTGGAGAGAGGGTTCATTATTATAGATTTTGTGTTTGAAGATATCTGAATTTCAGTGATCACCTCTCAGGGGAGAATGGTAGTTTATTACTGCTTTGGAACAATAGGCCCACAAAGGAAGGGAAAGTCTCTTTCAAGATAATGGTGTAGAGTCTGGAGAGAGTAAGAAAAATAGGGAAACCCCAGAAAGCAATTTGTTTATGGTGTATTGAGAACTTTATATTTATAAGCCCAAATTTTTTATTCACTTGGAATGTCAAAAATCTTTCTGAACTATTTCATTGTATTTTATTTACTTGAAGAAGAGTGAAGAGAAGGCATTTTGGCTCTGTGAGGCCAGATCGACAAAAGTTGAGCATGTCAATATGGTGTTGGTGCTGATTAGAATAAAACTGAGTGAGGAGAAGTGAATATCAAAGGACTGTGAAATTTTACTAAATACAAGGAGTTTCACCTCCTAATTTCAAACTCAGACATTCAGGGTGTTTTTGTTTTTAAATAAAGACTGTGTTTTCTCCGAAGAAGTGAACAGCAACAGTGTATAAATAACAATAAAACAAAATTATCTAAGGCATTCTGTTTATAATGTCTAAATAACTTGGTAGACATTTCTCTAAATTT
Organism: Ursus arctos; assembly: GCF_023065955.2. NCBI lineage: Eukaryota > Metazoa > Chordata > Mammalia > Carnivora > Ursidae > Ursus > Ursus arctos. Next base: position 27,521,755 of record NW_026623111.1, on the reverse strand, counting down.
ACCGAAGTGTCAAGCTAGAGTCCATGACATTAACTTGATTTTCCAGGCTGTTCAGACCATTATGAAGTAATACAATAAGGCCTAGCATAAGGTTATTTTTGTCATTGTTGATTAATGCAACTGAGTACACTCAACTTACACTGGGAACATTTCAGCTTTTTGTTTCTCCTTCAAAGAACTAAAGGATTGCTTAGTCTCAGCTACGAAAAGCAAGTATTTAGTATTTACTTAAATCTTTAAGAAAGATGAAGAAAAAAAATGACCTTATATATCATTTCTAGGTTATTACCTGTTTTGTTATAAGGCACTAAGAAATATTTACTTGGATTGTGTTTAACTACTAGCCACATGGCTTGTGTTTCCAAAACTTGGTGGATTTCCATGTCCTTCCCTGTTTCTACTAAACTGAAATCTCCCAGGGAAGACCGCGAGAACCTGGATTTTTAACAAGTACCCTGGCTGATTTTGATAATTTTAAAGCAAATTAGGAAATTCTGACTCAAAGCAAGTAAGTTTGTGACTCCGTTGACATAAATGAAATACAAAGAAGCATTGGGCCTCAAATCCAAATAATTTAAGCACTAAAATCATGTGTTCTTAATCATAACATCTTGTATCTAGTTAGTTTTGCCTCTATGGTAGGTGTGTTACTTAATATTTTAGATGCATTATCATGGTTACCATTCACACCCACCCTCTGAGGCAGAGTAATGTTAACACATCCATCTTATTGATTGTGAAATGAGCTAAGTGAAGGTAAGTCATTTGTCTAAGGTGAAGTGGAGTAATGGATATGTGAAGCCAGTTCTTCTAATTCTGAAGCCTGGGCCTTTAACTTCCTGTCCTAATTACTTATTCGCACCTCTACCTTTTGAACAAGAATATCACCCACCTTTGCTTCTTTGTCCAAATTTATACAGATATTAAATTGTAAGGACCTGATCTTTAATCAACCTCCTATCCCTGCCTCACTCAAAATCCTAAATGTTAGGTACACAAAGAAACATAAAACAACAGACTATCCCAAAGAATTATGCTCTCATCCTAATGTGCATCTGTACTGAAAGAGGTTCACATGTTAATATCATTTTCACTTTTGTTTTATTTTTTTGCGGAGAAGAAAAAGAACCTGGTCTGTCAGTGTTAAGTTCCTTACTGGAGAATTCCAAATTTATTTTCCCTGTTTTACCTGTAACTTACATACTTACAACATACAAAAGTATGCTTTCTTTGCATACAGCTCTGCTAATATTTTCTTGTGTTTTAGTGGTGCTTCAACTTCTAACTACTGGCAGACTCTACAAAGGTGGCATTAAATGAACCATTCTTATCAACGGGAGTTTTGAATGTGGCTCGAGGGCTGTTGGTACACAGCAGAGAGTGACTAAATATGGTAAAAATCAGCAAATGTTGCACAGATGCTCATAGCTGACTTCTTGGTTTCCGACTTATTAAATGGTCTTTTTGCAAACCTATAGATCGTTACTCATGCAGATTCTCTTTCGAGGGTGCTTCAATGGAGGCTGCCTATTCTGAGTTAATGAGAAAAGTCCTAATTAAGCTAGCCATATGTTCAATTGCATTTATAAATGGAAAAATAGCCCTTTTTTTGCTGCTGATACTACCATTGTTGTCATCTCCTGCTGCTATGGGTGTCACTGAAGCACTTACTGTTTCAACAGTCCCCTCTCTACACCAGCATGTGCATTCCAGGCCTGCACTCTGTTTCCTGAGATATTCTTGGCACGCACAGCCGAATGCCTGCAATGCTTGCTTATGAAAATATCTTTCTGGAGATCTATGTCTGTATTGAATGCAACTATGTCTTCAATTTTGCCCTGGGGATATAGATCTAGCAATGCTGCCAAAACATATTCTTCCTTTTCAAGCATTTAATCTATTCTGGAGCACACGGAGAGCCCAGGAGTCAGGATTGCCCTACATAGCCCTTGTCCCTTTTGCCGTGATATTTAGACTTCATTTTGGGCCTTTTCTTCTCTGCAGGTGTAAAATATTTGTTTGAACCTATGTCTTCACTGGAAGTCAGGTAAACATTCTAGTGTAAAAGCTGCACTATCTTGAGCCTAAAACTGCTTAGAGGGACATATTTTCCTTTTTCAACTACCCATGCCTAAACATTTGAAACCTAAAATAAAGACTTCTGATTTTTGATGGTATCAGACCAATATTTAATAATATTATATTATTCATTTATTTATTCTATATCATTTATTCATGTGATAAGCATGTATGGTGCATCTATTATAACCTCTATATTTTCTGAGGAATAAAAGGAATAATTAGCATCTATTTGTATGGATCTTCTAGCCATAGTCATCTGTGGGTTTTGGGCATGTATGTAGGTTTTGTGACACTAAATATATACAAATATATATATTTGTATATATTTATATATATATACTATATATATATATATGGTATATATATATATATAGTATATAGTATATATATAGTATATATATATGTGTAACAGACTTGGATAACTCTGATGCTTTGTCTAGACAAAGAAGAGGAGAAACGCTTATATAAATATAACAATAGGTAAGAAGTCTAATCACAAGGAGATGTTTTTATTTTAAATTTTTTTGTATCTTTATCAAACTAAACTTTCTCAGATTTATTTTGTTCTATGTGTTGACCTTAAAAATAGAACAGCTAGTTATTTTACCAGCAAAATGGGTTTACTGGAGAATAACAGAAGTGTTGAAATTTGGAACATGCAAGCTACGTCAAACCATAAGCAAGTCCAGAGATAAAAGGAGAGGAACTTTATAGAGAGAAGAAGGAAGTTGGGAGGGGTTGCTTTGAGCAAAAGTACATTGGAGGGAAGTGAAAGTTCAGGGTGGTACCCATTTCTCACTGGCTGAGTTCTATTAGTATTGGTTGAGCTTGTTGCTGGGCAAGGAGAAACTCTCCTGCTAGAGTTGGGAATGCAATTGATGGCATTCATCAGTGCATGATGTGGGTGTGAGAATGCCCCCTCTGACCTCCCAAATCCATTTTATTTTATTTTATTTTATTTTATTTTATTTTATTTTATTATTTATTTATTTATTTACTTTTAAAGATTTTCTTTATTTATTTGACAGAGAGAGAGCACAAGCAGGGGGAGGAGCAGGCAGAAGGAGATGGAAAAGCAGGCTTCTGGCTGAGTAAGGAGCCCCAATGCAAAGGCTTGATCCCAGGACCCTGGGATCAAGATCTGAGTAGAAGGAAGATGCTTAACCCACTGAGCCACCTAAGTGCCTCCCCCAATCCATTTTAAATGAACTTTCTTTTTGGTTTCACATTATGTTATGGCATAGGGAAATTTTTGTGTTTACTTTCTGGTACTGTTTTCCAACTGAGTGACAACCACTAAAAAATATCCTTTTTCAGTCACTGTACCAAAGTCAATTAATTGGTCTAGATTTTACTTGATAGTCTTGGGTATTTCAATTGAATTATTTTATCAAGTGCAAATGATGATGATTTTGTCTTCTTTCAAAATTTATGCCCCATTAAAAAAATAACAGAGTATTTGAGCTAATTTCCGGAATAATGTGTAGCGTAAGCACTTGACAATTAGTTTTTGTGTTTTTTTTTTTATTGTGATGTAAGTGTTTGACATTAAACTTTTGATTGCCAAGGCCTCCACTTGAAAAACAATCATCTTGAATAAACACATTGCCAGATACACAACGTGATAAAAGAGCCAGGCTGACCCACTCACGAAGTTCCCCTTTTCAGAGAGCTCTGTTTGACCGTTCGCTCAGTTTTCCCTTCCTGCACTCGAGCCCTGCTCTTCTGTTTTCAATTCATCAATGAAAAACGAACCTGCAAATCCAAGGCACCACACCCTTGTCCCCGGTAAATACAGAGCCCTAGTTCCACATTCTCGCTGTGTGACCTCACCGAGTGGCCTGAGCACGCTGTGTACCCTCGGGACTTGTAAGTAGTAAACCTTGTCTTGCAAAGTGCCCGCATGGTTGTTCCTGCGGCGAATCTTACAATCATAATAAAGGGCTGGTCCAGCCACAACATTGGGTCTGGGCGCAGAAAGGCTGTGGAGACTCAATCCCAGGGCCCCAAGATTATGACCTGAGGTGAAGGCAGCCGCTTAACTGACTGAGTCACCAGGCTCCCATGCTTTTAAAAAGTAAATTCCCATACGCAGTGTAATTAATGTGTTTTTTTTTTCAATCTGTAATAGACGTTGAGATTTAACAAGGGCCTATCACACTGATCATGTAGTTCCTTTGACTCGTTGATATGATAAAATCATGTAGTCAGACTTCCCAAGTTATATGAACTTGTTATTCATTCAGTAAGTCATATTCAATTTAGTATTTACTTTTTTACTATATTGCTAGATTTGAATTTAGATAAATGATGCTTCAAATGGATTCCTTGGAATGTGGAGGAAAGAAGACATGCTAATCTTGCCTATCTTTGCCTATTTCATTTTGACTGCTTATTAGTGTACATGTATAATAGAAAATAATTTCAAGCCTTCTGCCTTAGTCTTTTTCTCTTCTGTCATTTTTTCTAATAGTTTAGCCATAGTATTAATATTTGTTTAGATATATCTTCATCTTAGAAGAGCTGAAGGTTTTATGTGAGGGTAGTCTTTGAAAAATTTGTTTTCCATCGGTTACCCAGGAAAGAGATTCTAAATGAAGAGTGGGGTATAGGAAGATTATTGAGGAGTGCTTTAGAGATAATACCAGTTGGAGGGTGTGGGCGAAATAAGATTGGTCAGAGTGCGAAGTTGAAGCACATTACAGTCCCTACAAAGTTGTTACTGATCTTGATTCCACAGGGAGTTCAGGGCCCGTGGCCCTTCGTCACTGTTGCTCTCTGGTGCAAGGGGAGCAAGGCTTATATGCCTTGGCACTGATCAGCCGATGTGGGATGCTCTACGCAGGGCCCATGAGGAAGTAACTTTTTTCTTGAGTCAATTCCTAAAAGCCTTTAACCACCCACACTCCAGCAGCTGGGACAGTGAGTTCTACAGCAGCTGAAGGAAGAATTCAAGAAGCATACCACAGCTTCCACTGCAACGTCTCACATTTTTCAGTTGTTCTTTTAACAGATATTTACTGATCAAACGCTATTTACCATGTACCCTGTGTAGATGTAGCCATGGACAAAGCAGACAAAAATCCCTGTATTTTAGGAGTTTATAGTCTATTTTTTTTTAAAGATTTTATTTATTTATTCAACAGAGAGAGACACAGCCAGCGAGAGAGGGAACACAAGCAGGGGGAGTGGGAGAGGAAGAAGCAGGCTCATAGCAGAGGAGCCTGATGTGGGGCTCGATCCCACAAAGCCAGGATCACTCCCTGAGCTGAAGGCAGACACTTAACCGCTGTGCCACCCAGGCGCCCCAGGAGTTTATAGTCTATTGAATGAGAGAAAACACATATACAGAATTTACTATAGCCAGGCATAACTGTATTTAACATATATTCACACATTTAAATTTTAAAAAACGGAGTTAAAACTGGTATAATTATTATTAATATTAGAGATGAATTAACTAAGTTCTAAATAAGATAACTAACTTGTTTAATAACCTATCCAATGATATTCATTAAGATGTGGACCAAGGAGTTCTGGCTCTAGAAACCATGGCCATAGTCTCCAGAATTCTTTATTGCTGAGGTTCTATGTATTTTCTGATTTTTTTTCCATTTTTTTCCTTGACTTCATTGCTTAGAAATTTTAGTGTTTTATTGAACTTTTTAAACATGTGCTCCTAGAGGTTAACAAACTACTAACTATTTTGCTTTGCCATTATTCTTACTAAGCTGATATATATATAAGGCAAGGAAAGCATGCTTCTCAGACATTCTACTGCAGTGAGCATAATTGACTGACAGCAGTGTTTAAACCTAAGTCACACTTCCAGTAGGTTGCCCCAGCCAACTACTGAGCACAGTGTGGGTATTAGTGCTGGCCTATTACTGTAAGGTCGGGGACTCCCAAACTTGATAAATCTCTATTGTCAGACAAGTGAAAAAGATGGGAAATATAGTCCAGGCACTATGTATAGTGAAGCAAAGAAGCTATTATTGCTCCTGTGAGTCTATAAACATTCAGTACGTATTTGCTTAATGTTTCATGGATCTTATTTTCTACATTTTTTGAGAAATTACCTAATTCATTAAATTATAGTGATTTGGTTTTTGTATTTGCAAAAATATATACTGGTCATGGGTGACACTGCAGCCTAAAATTGGCATGGAATTTTATCTGTGGTCTAAAGGTATGTTACCCGGTTGATATTCCTGGTAACATTACCTTGTGTAATCACAATTAGATAACTCTTGTCAAAAAAATGGAGATGAAAACTTTATATTTGAACTAAAGTAATTATACTATTCTATTAAGTCTATTGATTCTCTTTTTCTGTGACTAACGTTCACCACTTTAGCAATATTTTAGCATCCTATTGTGTATAAATGCAGAATATCTAAAAGAAAATAATAGGAAACCCGTTTCAGTGAAAATTGCAGTGACCTTTTTAAGACGATTTATCATGTGAGTTAGGAGAATATTGTACACTGGGTCTGGAAAGCACTCCTTTTTATCCCATAGACTCAGCCATAAAAAAATTATTGAATAACAATAACTGTACAAGGTTTCGACAATTTGAGAAACACCCTAGATCCATTTTTCATTTCCAGAAGGAATTGATATTTGAGCATGATAAAGAAGGATCAGTGAGTGATGTAAACTGTATCTTCCTTGCTATACATACCTGAGCATGTTCTGAAAAGGATGATCTACTGATCTTTCTGAATATGATACAGTTGATTGTTTTATTATGGACATCTATATCCTAGGATTATATTAATCCCATTTTTTTTTCACAGACAGGTATTAGAGAGGATCTAAGACATGTAAAACTGAATTTAACCAGTTTATTCCATGTATTCTAGGTTTCTTTCTCTCTCAAAATAGTTTGAATTTTAGAAAATATTGAAATTATTTCTCAATTTATACTTTTGCCACATCTTATGAAAATGCTGTGTATAGATTGAGAAGTAATTAAAAGGACACTAAATGTCACAAATTTCAATTAGTGTTAATGTATATAAAACAGTTTAGTAAAAATAATTATATAGTATTATAAAGAATACTGATTCAATGATTAATATCAAGGCAAATTTTTTTTTTAAGATTTTATTTATTTATTTGACAGAGATAGAGACAGCCAGTGAGAGAGGGAACACAAGCAGAGGGAGTGGGAGAGGAAGAAGCAGGCTCATAGCGGAGAAGCCTGATGTGGGGCTCGATCCCGGAACGCCAGGATCACGCCCTGAGCCGAAGGCAGGCGCCCAACCGCTGTGCCACCCAGGCGCCCCCAAAATTTTTTAAAATAAATATTTGTAACTCACTATTGGAGCCTTAATAACCAGGTAATAAACTTAAAATATGGAAATAGTTAATTATTTAATTTTTCAGTATTATCAGAGATTGACAGAATGCTCAGGACAATGTATCAGTAAAGTAAATGCATGATTAAGTTTTTTGAATCAGCATTCAAGTTATATACAATTGCTTATAGAGTCATTAAATATAATCATGACAATCTGTAAGATGTTTATTCTATTCAATTCTATATTATGTACTAAAAATGTTTTAAAATACATTATTAAAATATAGTGTCATAAATACCATCACCATTTATAAATTCAAGTTGTCTACATACAAGATGAAATCTAACCAAATATATTATTTTGGAAGACATTACTTCAAGAATTCATATTTTAAAAATGACTAAAGCCCAAGTAACCAGCACTAAGCCAACTTTAGGAAAATAATTTCAATAGTTTTAAAAAACCAAGAAATTTCAAGAGTAATATAATTGAGAACCTGTTCTTGTTTTGGAAAATAGAGGTGATAAAGTGAACATATGTGAAGTTGTGTGCAAGAAACAAAAATCTAATCAATTTTGAAGACTTTAAAAATGTAATATCTGAATGTTTTGATAATTAATGTTAATACATATAGGATATATATCTTAAATAGATAATATAAATATATATAATATATACAGCTTTCCTACTAAAGGAAATACAATATGTAAAATTACCTAATTAATTTAAAACTACTATAAACCTAAATTTTTGTTTTCTTTGAAATCATGAGAACCTTTAAATGTCATAAGCTTATAAATGCTTTATTTGACCTAATAATGTCACAGTTTGCAACATAGCCATAATTTTTTCTGCCAATATATTGTTTAAATATAATTACTTTGAAATTCAAAGGTGTGCAAAAACTTTAACAAGCATAATCTTATCAGGTTCTAAAATGCTTTGCTTCAGCTGACCTTTAAACATGTATTCTAATCAATAATGAAATTTTATTTTGCACCCTGTAATAGTACTCTGAATGGCATTATAGAGTAATAATAGAAAGTGCACTTGAACAAATAAGCTTTGAAACATTGTAATACATTTTAGATTATATTGTTAATGCAGAGAAGAATATGAAATCTATATGTAAATTACATTTATGATAAAGTAGTAGATTCAAGTTGTTCCTCAGAATTGTGCTTCAATTTAAATAAATATTTTAAACATCCAGTTCTTTCTAAGTAAATAGTGATTTTGAAGTTTGCTAGTAGGAAAATCCAATTCAAAATGATCACTTTCAAAATGCTAATTCTACTTATGACCTTTAATAACTGTAAGAAGCATGAATGAGTTGATGGGACAAAATGGAAAGAAAACTATTTTTTAAAAAATTTGTTAGCTTCAATAATGTCAGTGTTTCATATGTAGATTTTTAAAAAATATAGCAATAAAATACGATCAATTATAATTTCATCCCTTTGAGATATCACCTTTAATATGGTGGTATATGTATTTGCAGTATATTTTGTTTATTTTGGGCCATTTGTTAAGCTAGAGATGGAATTATTTCCTGGAAAATGCTGTTTTATTCTAATTCCCATGGAGGTAGTTCTCCATAAGTCATAACATAATTCCCAAACAATTTCAGTCAGCATCCTACAATTGGAATTCAGTTACTCAGTTTTTTTCCAGGCAGCACTAGTGCTTATAAATACTTTTCAAAATTGCATAGGAATTCCACAATTCAAATTTTTTTCTGAAGTTTTAACTGTCTGGGCTAGACAGTTCTCTCAAGTCTTTCATATGATTGCAGTTGAGTTGTCACTAGGGACTTAATCCTGTTTATTAGGGCAGGACTTTCTTTTTCTACTTTATAGAAATATCATCATGAGAAGCCAATTATGAGAATGTTTCTGTTTTCTTTCTTTAAACATCGGTGTTGTGTTGTTCAGAAGAAAATTGATGAACAGATCACCCACTCCTTCAACACTCCATCACCTCATTTATTTTGTATTGTACAAGCATAATCAAGGATACCTCACCCTCACTTTACTTTTCCAGTGTTACCATTCTTTCTGGTCCTTGGGGTTCTGGGCTTAAGAGAAATAATTAGGTTTTACTGAGTACATATTTCTCTTCTTTCACAGATTGTTTTTACTTCTTAACCAGCAAATTATAGTCATCTTTTCCTTTAGCCTGTTTTAACACATCACCTTGTAGAAATGCCTTGAGAGGGGTGCTTGGGTGGCTCAGTGGATTAAGTGTCTGCCTTCAGGTCAGGTCATGATCTCAGGCGCCTGGGATTGAGCCCCCCTACTGGGTGGGCTCCCTGCACAGCAGGGGGTCTTCTTCTCCATCTCCCTCTGCCCTTCCCCCTGCTTGTGTTCTCTCTATCAAGTAAATAAATAAATTTTTTTAAAAAATGCCTTGAGATTTCTCATGTGCAAATGTTTTCATTTATAAGTTTATAGGGAAAATGCAGATTTTTCTCTATAATATTTATTTGATCATCTCATTGTTAATTTCTATATGTAGGTTGAATTCGTTACTACTAAAAAGTTAAATTATTTATAAAAATACATTCCTTCACACTTACCTATTCATAAATCCATCCATTCACTACCCTTCAGTAGATTGAAATGTATCTAGACCAGATGAGCACGTAAAAGGGTAGTGAAGTTTACCAATGTCTTCCTTAGATGATTTTTTTGAATACTTTCTATCAAAACTCTTCTGTTGCAGGCCTAAGGTGCGTTCATTACTAATTTAAAAATTAAATGTGCATGCACACCCACACAAATACACACAGAGTAAGCAATAGCTTTGGAAGTCATTCTTTAAACTAATTCTGAAATATTTTGCTTGTTTTCAATGTTATAAGAGTAGGTAAACCAGTGCTTGCAAATGTGTGAAGCACTTATAGTTCTTAGTTTATTTCTGTTTCTTCCTCAGTATAAGAATACTATATGAAAATCCTCTCCTCAAAAAAGAATGATGAGAACCAGATTAAATGTAGGAATATGTAAAGTTATTATATTAAAAATCATACCACAGGATAACTGTTCAGATTTTAAAGAAATTTAAGGTTATATTGTGCTCTGTTATAAATCTAAGAGAAAAAATGATAATCTAAATTTGCATTATGAAATCCTTCAGATTAAATTGTGAGTTCCGCATATTCTTAGAACAGTCTTTTAAAATATTCTCTCAAATGTGTAAATCTTTAAAGAATTTTAATTTTGAGCAGAATATGAAACTTTTTTTTAGTTCTTCTAAGAAAGCTCTAGATCATCTTCATAATCTAAAATGACATTCTACTTGTTTATATATAATTCTAATATTATACACATTGCCATTTCCATAATTGTTTTTTTAGGATATTTGCCTTTTTTTTTTTTTCTGATAGAAATCAATGCATCCTAAACAAAATACCTCTGAAATATTTTTTATCTGAGTGATACTTACTTAAAAATATTACAATATACTTTCTAAAATAAAATGAACCCATAATATGAGTAAGGTATTTAATTGTATTTGTTGCAAGAATTGCAAAGTCTGAACAATAAATATATAATTCTGGTCTTTTGGTTTTTGCTTTTTAAGTATGGCAGGTTTTTTTTCTTCTGTTTTGTTTTAAGTTTATTTATATATTTAAGTAATCGCTACACCCAATATGGGGCTCAGACTCACGTCCCTGACATCAAGAGTCGCACGCTTTTCTGACTGAGCCAGCCAGGAGTCCCTATGTACTTCTGTTTTAAACAATTATTATTTTATTTTGTTCAAACTTTCTAAACTGCTTTAGAGACTGGGATCTTTTGAGACTTTAAGTTCCTTTTGATAATCTTTGAGATTAAAAGGAGAACATGGTGATGGGAATTTTTAAAGGCCACAATAAGTATATATTGAGCCCACAAATGTATTATAGTGCTATGTCCATAGGGAATATCAAGATAATTGAAAATTTTAATTAGGAATATATGATCTACTGAAGGAAAAATATACAAATAAATAATGTATAAGATTGATTTAAATTTCGCCCAGACATAAGGAAATATAGATTTTTCATAAAAAGTCTGGGCAGTGGGGTCAGGGTAGGATTGATTTTCACTGGTGATAGCAATTGAGGGAGGAGCTTAAGAAAGGTTTTAGGTAGAAGTTCAAGCAGTGCTACCGAGATGTGAATATGCATACAACAGATGTTAGATAATGGCTAACATAAATGGCATTCAAGAGCAAAAAGCACTAGCTGAAACAAAAGTAGACATATCAGAAAAAGGCAAGCTTGAAAGATGTGTGAGGGAATTGATATTGCATGGAGGAAAGGAGAATTGGAGGATTTTGATCAGGGGAGAGTGAGTTTTCTGTTTTTATTATTTTAAAAAATAACTGACTATAGTGTTGAAAGAAGAAATTTGTATAATTTTTAACTAATTTCTATTTTTGATTCAAATAGATGATTTGAAGACCTAGGACTCTTTCATTATCCTATACTCAGCACCTAGCAAGAGGGCTTTTATGTTCTAAGCACTCTTACTTTATGTATTGAGTGAAATAATAAATAAAAGAATAGATTTCATGAGGACAGTTAAGAGGCAGGACAATTAGAAGAATTAGATTTCAGATTTCTGTTAGTAAATTTTAGGTCTCTAATCCTTGGGGAATGAATGCATTTAGTGGCATTGAGAATGGAGACAAGTCCAATCCAACAAGAATTTCAGAGATAAAATTAGCAAAAATAGGTGGCTAATTGGTAACTTCTTATCCGTTACCTCATATGCTCAGGGTTGACATTCAGTTTTCTAGTTTGGATAAAATGAAGATAGTTACATGTCCTTTCTCTTTGTCTCTCCTGCTAATATTATTTATTTATTTATTTATTTATTTATTTATTTATTTATTTAAGAGAGACAGAATGAGAGAGACAGAGAGAGAGAAGGGGGAGGGGCAGAGGGTGAGGGAAGGAATCTCAAGCAGACTCCCTGCTCAGCACAGAGCTGGAATACTGGGCTCAATCTTACCACCCTGAGATCAGGATGTGAGCCAAAAGCAAGAGTCAGTCACTCAACTGACTGAGCCAGGCGTCCCTCTCCTGCTAATACTCTTAAGCATTATGAAATACTACCTGGAACAATGGTGAGGCTATTGATTTGAAAGATGATTACAAAACCAAGTATACTTCTAATGGAAGAAAATAATTCTCGATAAGAATTTTTGAATTTGAATCACCTGCAACATATCTTCTTGGAGACTCCCTCTCAGTTGTTGAAAAGGCGTAAAGAACATTTTAGAATTGAGGATTAATCTTCATAAAGGTGTTATCTTAAGTTGCAGGAATAGAAGAGATCACCCAGAAAGAAAAAGAGTAACGAGGCAAGACTGGACACTGAGTTCAATCATTTATTTATGCAGCTGTAAACTTTTTGATACAGTAACTGTAATGTATCTTACACTAGATTAGTAGCTGGTTTTCAGAGATGATTACATCACAGTTCTTACCCTCAAAAACGTACGCGTGATAAAGGAAACATAAAGTTAGTGTAATATAAAAGTATCTATTAAAGTCAGAATCCAAGTGCGTTGTTTATGTAACAAAAGAATTTGTTTGGCAAATCCAAGAAATCTTAATATAGAAAGAGGCTGGCAAATTTGTTCTTTAAATAACTGGTTAGTAAATATTTTCAGGTTGCAGACCATATGGTCTCTGTCTCAACTATTTAAATTTACTAATGCAGCATCAAAGCAGCCAGAAACATAAGTAAAAGAATGGATATTGTTATGGTTAGGTAAAACTTTATTTACACAGAAGATGAGATGGACATAGCCTGCAGACCATAGTTATGCCAACCCCTAATGAAGGAGTTAATTAGCAGGTTGCATCTTAAAGAATGCATAGAAATTTCTCAAACATATAAAGGTAAGATCAGGTAGAGTATTCCTTCTTTTTTTCTTTCCTGTTCTAGTGAATTCCATGTAAGTATAGACATTGTTTATTCATTGCTCTAACTTTAATGAAAAGAAAAGTGCTTTATGTAGAATAGATGCTCAGTAAATATTTGTTAAAGAAAAATGCATTTATTGTAATAGATGCTCAGTAAATATTTGTTAAATGAATAAATACTGTTCATTTAATGGTGGAGTTTTCCCCTGTCAGTCAATAGTATTTGCAGAAGATTCCTGCCAGCTTAGTCTTCAAATTTTTAATCAAGAAGAGTGTTGAATTTTATTGAATATCTCTTCTACATCTATTGAAAAGATCATTTTCTTTGTCTTTTAAAGTTCTAAGATACCCATTCTTGCATTTCTCAAAATAATTTCTCCTAAGCATGCATGGTAGTTACAAAAAAAAAAAAAAAAAAAAAAAAGTCTACAAACACTTTGGCTCTACTTCCATCCAAAAGTGGGAATCTATGCCTTACCTTTGAATATGGTAGGCTTATAACTGCTTTGTCCAATAGGGTACAGCAGAAATGCCACTGTGAGATTTCTAAGACAAGTCATAAAGCACCACCTTGGCTGCAGGGACACTAATTTTTAGACTCTTGAGTTACAATGTAAAAAGTTCAACCATATTGAGGTAGCTTTATGTGACTATGTGGAGGTGCTTTAGTGGATAGTATCAACAATGCTGCATCTGGCAGCATCAAGGCTAGCCAGATGAGTATGTCATCTTGCATGGCCAACCTCACTGGTACTTCAGATGACAGCAGCTCCAGGTGACATTCAAATGCAACCATACAAAAACTTGATTTCTCTTTGAAGAAAGCTCATTTAAAGAAATGTTCCCTAATTTTACTTTGCTGAGCTTGATAGATATTTGCATCTTCAATCATTGTCTTTAAAAGTGAGCCCCCATATTATCATAATATATATAATTTGCATTCCTACTTCTACACTTTCTATCCTCTTTCTATGGTTGGGCAACACATGTTCCTAAGAAAACCTTTCTGTTCATAAACTAAAAGTCACCTACTCTCACCAGCTATTTCCCCATGTCTTTTCTGTTATATATGTATTTTTTAAAAAGAAAGAAAGAATGAGAGAATAAAAGAAAGAAACCCTCTTCTTTATTCCTGGATTCTTCATTTTAGCATTCGGCCATGATGCTGTTTCATGCAGATTAAAAAACAAAGCAACAACAACAAAAAATTCCTTTTGATTCCACTTCCCTTTTTCCTATCCCCTATTTTTCTTCTCCACTAATAGCAAAGCTGCTCCAAAGAGCTGATTTTATTGCTATCTCAAGTTTCTCTCCTTTCATTAAAAAAAAAAAGCTATTTCAATCAAACTTTAACCCGACCTGCCCTAGAAAAAGTCAAAAATCACCTCTACAGTGTTAAATGCAAAAGTCAATTCTCAGTCCTCATCTTCATTAATCTGTTGGTAGATATACCAAAAAACAAAACAAAAACAAAAACAAAACAAAACAAACCACTCTCCCTTTGCTGAAACAGTTTCTTTACTGGCTCCAGGACACCATTTACTGCTTGTTTTCTTTTTCATCTTCAGGTCTTTATTAGTATCCTTTGTTGGATTGTTTTCATCTTTACAACCTCAAAACTTGAGAATGGTGCAGGGATGATTTACTTTATATTTTATAGCTACACTTATTTCCTTGTATATTTAATTTAGTCTCAGTGTTTTAAATATCATTTATATTCTGATGACTCTAAAATTTGTGTATTTTTGCAAATGTATATACAAAATGTATATATATACACACATTATATAGATATGATTTATATATATATCGCATCTTCTTTATCCATTTATCCATTAGTGAACACCTACGTAATTTTCCTTATCTTGGCTATTGTACGTAACGCTGCAATGAACATAGGAGGGCTTTTTTTTTTTTTTTTGAATTAGTCTTTTTGTTTTCTTCAGATAGATACCTATTAGTGGAACTGCTGAATCATATGGTAGCTTTACTTAATGGGAGAAGATATTTGAAAATTACATATCCAATAAGGGGTTAATACCCCAAATATATAAAGAACTCATACAACTCAAAAATAACAACAACAACAACAAAATGATTACAAAATGGCCTGAGAATTGAATAGACATTTTTCCAAAGAAGATATACAGATTGCCAACAGCCACATTAGAAAATGTTCAGCGTCACTAATCATCAGGAAAATAAAAATCAAAACCACAATGAGATATCACCTCACCCTGTTAGAATGGCTGTTTTCAAAAAGATAAGAAAAAACAAGCGTAGGTGAGGATGTGGAGAAAAGGAACCCTTGTGCACTGTTGGGGCAAATTTGTAAATTGGTGCAGCCACTGTGGAAAACAATATGGAGATTCTTCAAAAAACTAAAAATAGAGCTACTCATTGCCTTTTATTTATTTATTTTTAAATAATTAGCGAACCCTACCTACAAGGCATTGAGATTTATTTAATGAGCCACCCAGGTGCCCCAGAACATCTTTATATACATTTTTTTATTACAAATTATAAATATACAAATTCTGTCAAAGTCGGCATCTTGCATATTAGAAACAACTATAGAAAACCTATGCTCTAATTCCAGCAATTAAATTGGTATTCCCCATCCGCCAGAAAAAAAAAAAAAAAAACTGCACATAAGTCCAGCTCCTGACAGTGAAACCACAGTATTCACATGGACCATTTTTCCAAAGAAGCAATGATGCTCAATTCTGAGTAAAAGAAAAATCTGTCTAAAACTCAAGAGAGCCTCATGGTAGTTCAGGGAAAACTGGAAGTGGAAGCAATTCTCTTCAACCACATTTTAATTATAAACTCCATAGTGGTCTTCTCTCAAAATAAATAATGAAGTATTAAATTGTCCTCTGACTGGTCAGAGCAATGTGTTTAACCCAGTTGAATGCAATAAATAATGATCATATGTTTTTTCTTGTCAGGATGAGAAGGGTAGTCCTTGAGCAACATTGTTTCAAAATGAGAATTTCATCCCAGGGAGAGCTGTCTGCCCGATAGGGTTATTGAATATGCACAGACACTGGGTGTAACCCCCACCGCCTTTTAATTTAGCTGTTTGAGTTATTTGTACAATGTATCAGTAAAGGCCACAAAGGAGAAAGAGCAAACATCTAGGGTGAACCAATGTTAAGAGGTACCTAGGCGAAGAGAAGACTGTGAGAAATGAGTGTAATGAGAACCAAGATAGAAATGTTTTTAAAAACAGCATTCCAGGAGCTCAAAACTTAGGAGATATTTAACATTATGTAATAGAGCTCAGACAGAACCAAGAAGAGCTTATCAAAATCGGCTTAACACAGCATTAGTGACTATAAAGCTATCTTGCTTGTAATATATGATACTTTTTTAATGTTAGTAATAAAGAGACTAAAATACTGTTTTGAGTTGGTAGCATAAGTACATGATAAGATTTAGGCAAATTTGTGTTGTGGTTGTTACCCTTTTTAAAGCTAGAAAGGGCTCTATGTACTTGATTGTATATAAAGATAGAGTGGAGGGAAAGAAATGTAAGAAAGAAGAAAGAAGACTGATAATTGAAAATGTTTACAAATCTATAATTAAAACAATCCATTTGGTAAAGTCTGGAGCATTTCTTCTTCAGAAGTATCATTTAAAAGGATGGTTTGTGATGGTGTCCACAGATCTATGATCTTGAATTTAGGAGCAATGATCATTGGCTAAGAGTAAAAAGTGAGGGTTGAAGTAAGGGATATATATGATTCATTAAAACTTTAGGACTCTAGGAGTAAGGAAATGTTGGTATTAGAGTTGCTTGTTAGAAAACGTACCTTGTGAGCTATGAAGAGTTTGGATTGTAAGGGTCCAGGCTAGAAGAAGGAAGACTGAAAAAAGGAAGTTATTAGAGTTGTCCTGGCAAAAGTTAAAGAGGAACTTAGCTAGGGCAGTGGCAAGAACATGAAAGTTTATAATCTGTCTGGGGAGCTTCCTTTTATTTTCAATTTCTCTTTTTTTTTTCATTTTTAAAAATTTATATTCAATTAATTAACATATAATGTATTATTTGTTTCAGGGGTACAGGTCTGTGATTCATCAGTCTTATAGAATACCCAGTGCTCATTACAACACATACCCTCCCCAATATCCACCACCCAGTTACCCAAATTTCTCATCCCTTACCGTATTATTCTGCTCAGACTACCATGACAAAATACCACAGACTGTATGGCTTAAAAAACAGAAATTTGTATCTCAGAGTTCTGGACGCTGGGGAGTTCAAGGTCAATGTGCTGGGAATGTGTTTCATTCCAAGGCTTCTCTTGGCTTGTAGCAGCCACAATCTTGCTATAATCACATGACTTTTTCTTTATCAGCACAAGGAAAAAGAGATCTCTCTCTCTGTTTTCTTCTTCTAATAGTCACCAGTCCTACTGGATTAGGACCATACCCTTAAGACCTCATTTAACTTTAATTAAAACTTGTAGGGACCCTATCTCCAAATACAGCCACCCTTGGGTTATGGCTTCAACATACGAATTTTGGGGATGACAGTTCAGTCCAAGGCACCTACCTTGTTTCTGTTTTGTCCTATTTGAATTTGACTCAAATGTATTATCTACCACTTTCCCCACCAATAATACCTCGCTCATTGCCTATTGTCCATTCCAATCTCCTGTCAAATTTTCACACCAGATTTTGGCCCATTTTTCCAAGTCTCTGCTATTCTGGGCATATACCATATTACAAAATACAGCTAGGAAAATATTACACAGATAAAGATGCCCTTAAATTTCAAGGATTCCAATTATATTGTTTATACAATTCTAGGTATTTTGAAATATGTTTCTTTCATAATTTTTTTTTCAAATATCCCCACATCAGAAATTCTTTTCATGAGAAAAGAAGGATAACTGAGAGTAGAGCCTCAAAGCCAGATAGTGGAGTCATGGATGGAGTTATACACAGACTTTGAAATCTAGTGTTATTAACATGCTGGGCTTTGGATCTGACCCTTATATCCCCTCCCACTGTCTCATTTTTAAATAAGAATATATGTAACTAAGATCCTATACTTGTCCTAACATTGTATTTTGGGAGTAGATAACATTTTCTTGTTTCACAGGTTTACACATAGGGATAATACATTTGCCTCAGGAGCAATCATACGGAGTGTCACCCATACATTATTTAGATGGTATAGACAATGAGATTTGAGTATTTTGAACTGATGTTGTAATGGGTTGAGACACTGGGCATGCTGATTGGGTAAATGCATTTTGTATATGGGATGCCCGTGAATCTTTGGAGACCAGAAGATGTAATGTAATAGGCAGAATAATTAAATCCCCATGTCTCCAAACATATCCATTCCCTAATCCCCAGAACCTGTGAACACATTAACTTACATGACTAAAGGGATTTTGCAGATCTTTACTTAAAGATCTTGAGATGGAGAAATTATCTTGGATTATCTGGTAGGCCCGATATAGGGTTCTAATAAAGGAAAGAGTAGGGCAGGACAGTCATCCTGTCAAAAGGTGATGTGATTAACAGAAGTACCCATTAGAGTGATGGAACTGTAGGAAGGAGACGGCCAGTCAAGAAGAGAGGCTAGTCTCTAGATACTGGCAAAAACAAAATCTTCTTCTTCCTCCAGAAGGAATGCAGCTCTGTCAGCACCTTGACTGTAGTCCGGAAATGCATTTTGGACTTTTGACTCTCAGGACTGTATAGTAATAAATTTCTTTTGAGCCATTAGGTTGGTGGTAATTTAATACAGCATCGGTAAGAAACTAATGCAATACACAAACCTCTCATCCTTTCATCTAAAGAGCTCTCAACCACCTTCCTTTTCTTCCAGCTTCTCACCTTGTCATCTCCTTTTTTACCCTCAGCATAAACCTTGACATCCTACTTTATAGCAAGATGATTAACCAGAAAATCCTTCAACATGCCGCAAGTAACCTGTTTCATATACAGTCTTCATATGCAAGTCATATACGAGTTTAATATATATTTTATTGATGAGAATGAAGGAAAGTGCCCTCATTAAAGAACTATTATAGATAATAGAATACACACAAGTCAATGGAAATATAAGAGACTGCCTGTCTTGAGCCAACATGAATTGAAGGATGTTAATGGTACTAACACACATAAACACACACACACACACACACACACACACACACACACACACACACAAGTGATGTGGTAGGAAAGTAGGTTCTAGGGTTAAGATGATAACTACTCCTGAGCACACTGCATAACAGTTATCTCTGAGTATCATAGTTACAATAATCAAAAGTGGGAGGGAGAAAGGTCAGAGTTAAGAGTAATGTATTCCAACATTTTTTAATGTAGGAACATGATCTATGAAAATTAAAACACTTGATCCAGATCAATGTACATATAAGTGGTAATTCTAGGACAAAATTTTAAGTCATCTGACAATAACTCATTTTGCTTAGGTTCTAGTGCCTTTCTTATGTTTCTCTATTTGGAATACTTTTCTTTTTCTTGAACTATATCTAAAAATTCCCTCACAGTGTATTAACTTCATTAACTATTTCTATTCAGAAATGATATTTTGCACTTTGTTCTGTAT
The DNA here is from genome assembly GCF_023065955.2 of Ursus arctos. Lineage (NCBI taxonomy): Eukaryota > Metazoa > Chordata > Mammalia > Carnivora > Ursidae > Ursus > Ursus arctos. Next base: position 27,501,849 of record NW_026623111.1, on the reverse strand, counting down.
TATCAGAGCCTGTCATTCAAAAAATTATGAATTCAGTTCATTGGGAAATTGTATACTATTTACTCTTCATATAAAATATTTTTGTCACTGCAATTTTAAAAATCAGATAACCTATCATTACTCACTACACCCTGCCAACAATGATGGTCATAGCCTTTGCTCCTTTTCAACAACTATAATTTTGTGACATGATGTTATACACTCTCTATTGTTTAATTTGAAGATTTCAATATCAATAGCCAAATCAGTACACATTTCAGACTAGATAGCAATTCATGCAGTCTTTGCAATCTTTAGACTATAAGCTTATACAATCTTTATGTGTGGTCTCAAATGCCAATAATGCATAAGCATTCATAACTATCTCTATATTTATGTTATAAAGTTTGTAGTTATACTTAAAAAGCAGAAGCCAAGCTGATTCCAAGAGACAGCTACATTATGGCTAAAAACTACGTAATTAATTTTGTTCTATCTCCTCAAAATATATACATACACATGATTTTGAAAAAAAGATATTTCCATTCAATCAGTATAAAAATACTTGTGAAATAAACCAAAATTAGATGAAATATATAATGCACCCAATTATTTTCCCTGAATGGTTCTAATTTCATATACACTGTTCTTTATCTTCATAATTCATTAAAATTTCACAACATTCTCATAGCATCCCAGGTACATGTACTATAGTTGGGTCCTTTGATATCAAAGATACTTTTATATATTAAAGAAAAACTTTTATTAGCATTTATTCAGTGCCCCAGAACTATGTCAAATTAAACTCTTGGCAACTATTTTGCTCAAACCTTTAGTTATTGATTATATATTGATTAATAAAATCAATGTACTTGAATAATAGAAAAGGCAATCTAAATGGAATTTTCAGACACCAGAAGACATACATTATTTGTGAACATAATAAAGTGTTATTAATGTTATTGGATTAAAATTATCTGCACAAATGTTTATAAAATGTTCACCGTTTTTCTTATAACTGCCTTACTGTAGTTGCAACTTTTATAATCTCTAATGTGCCTGGGTGGCACAGTCAGTTAAGCATCCACCTCTTAATTTCACCTCAGGTCATGCTCTTAGGGCTGTGAAATTTAGCCTTGTGTGGAGCCCAGCATCCAGCCTGGTGTCAAGCCCCACGTGGCTATGTGCTTTGGAGCTTGCTTGGGATTCTTTCTTTCCCCATCTCTCCACCCCTCCCCCCCTTAAAACAAAACAAAACAAAACAAAACAACAAAACAAAACAAAACCTCTAGTGTTTAGATAAATTTCCTAAGTATCATTTTTGTTTTTTCTTTCTCTCCTTTGAAACCTGGAACTTGTGGCATGGTCCAAATTGACTCAAATTGTACTAGGTGGGTACTCTTTAGACAAAAATCTTTACTTGTTAATATAATAGAAACTCTAGATAATTGTCTTGTAAATAGATTTTCAACTAAGAAAAAAAGTTGACTTTCCCATAACACAAGTGTTTTTAACTTTTCCAGAGCCAGCAATACCTGGCCTATAGTCTTGTCATGATTATATAGAGAGCTGATTTATTAGCGTTGTTAAAAATGTACATTTTTCTCATTTGTATTTCATAATAATTAGTAAGGGCTATTATAATCAGAAGAGGTTTAATTTCCTATGAGATGAGAAATCGTGCCTGCATATTAACTCTCATCTGTTAGGATGTTTGTCCAATTTATCACTTAAATATATTTTTATACCCTCTTTCTAATTAGTTTCTGTGTAACATTCACCAACATAATCCAGTAAATTTTGAAATGGGAAAGTGGATTCTTTCATCTTTGTTATTTTTCAAGATCATTTTGCCTGTTTTCTGCCTCTTAAATTTCCATATGAATTTTACAATAGTTTTTTAAATTCTGCAAAATATGTAGCTAGGTTTGTGTTGATCCTAATTCTCCTGTAGTTGTTGATTTCATCTACATGTAGGCTTTTCTACTACAGAGATAGATATCAGGCTGCCTCTAGTCCATTAAGGTATCATCGCTACTATTTGATTATTCTCTTTGATCTATAACAAAGCTAGCAATATTTTATAATCTGTGCAAATTACATTTTCTGATGGTAAATATGTAGATAGAGATTAATGTGTTGATTGAAAGACTTTTTCAATACATTTATTTTCACTGATCTGAAAAATATACTCATTGACTTAAAAAAAACACATAAATGATAAACTCTGGAGTAGAGACAAATATAAATTCAGTGAATTTTAAATAGTATTTAGGATCTTCATATCTAATGTAGAGGAGCAAAAGATAAAAGAACAGTTAAGAGAAAAATTTCAAATTTTAACATTTTACTAATAGAAGTTATACAAAAAGAAAATGAAAAACAACAAAGATAACATTGAAAGATAACATTGGTGATGTTTTCCTAGATTTAAAAAAGGCATCTTCAATACAAAAGTGCATTCTGAATCTAGGGCGAATTTCTAAATTAAGTTGAATCTTGACATGCCTGCAGTATATCAAAAGGAATATCCCTGGGCTAAAGAAGGAATTATAAATATATGGATTTACTTTCAGTCAGCCCCAACATTTTATTAAAACTATTGTATGGAGATATATATATATATATATATATATATATATATATATATATATATATATATATTTAATGTAGACCCATGAATTGAGTAAAGCAGAGAGGAGAAATAGCAAGAAAATTTGGTAGTTGGAAAATAGAGAAATAAATGACACCTGATTTAGCAGATTCAAGAAATGTGAATCCCAGGACAGTGCTGGGAAAGTAAACCAGTCTTTTTAAAATGCAGAATTCTTAAAAGTCTAAGGAATTTGTGGTACCCTGTACCTCATTTATAGTCTCTAACTTCAGAGCAGTGGTAACTTAAATAATGTAACCCCGTAGCATAATTTATTTCTTACTTGGTAAGTCATATTAAAATATAGCACTTAATGGAATACGAAAGCATACTAAAATGGAACAAATGGAAGATCATGAAAGGACAATACCAAAAGAAGTGACAACTATATAGAAAATGTCATTAAAAATTAAATAAATGGTGCAAAAAAAAACCCCAAACCTACAATATTTAGACAAGAAAATCTGGGTTAAAGTTACTTATTAAGTAGACAATTCACCGAAGTTGCTACTTCTAAAATTGATGGTAATAATAAAGTAGTTTTGAGGCTCAAATTAGTTATATATGTAGATATGGTTTATGTTATTACAGTTAACATTTAACAAAGGTCCTGCTATTTAAAAAATGGAAAAAAAGAAAACAGCTGCTACTTGATAACAGGTCTAAAACTTACACTTCTTAAAAAGTTACCTTACTATAGATAGAATGCTTACACTCTGAATAATGGAAATAGGTTCCATCGGTTCATGTCATAACTGGGCATGTAGCAGCACTGAAAACAATGAATAAAATAGTTATGGATATTTTATATATTCGACTTCTATAGGAATCATGTATCTATTTTAGCATTTACCAACAATTTTGGAGAATATGCAGGGCGCCTCAGTTGGTTAAGCAGTCGACTCTTGATTGCGGCTCAGGTGATGATCTCAGGGTCACAGGATCAAGCCTGGTGACAGGCTCTGCATTCAGCCCTGAGTGTGCTTGACAGTCTCCCTCTCCCTGTGCCCCTCCTCACACTCATGCTCTCTCTCTCTCTCCTTTTCTAAAATAAATAAGTAAAATCTTCAAAAGTTTTTTTCGAAGAATATGTTTTGTTATCTGTATGTCACAACTTCTGAAAATATCTTAGTAATATTTTAAATATACTATATCAGAAGGGGGAATGAAACATGAGAGACTATGGACTATGAGAAACAAACTGAGGGCCTCAGAGGGGAGGGGGGTGGGGGAATGGGATAGACCCGTGATGGGTAGTAAGGAGGGCACGTATTGCATGGTGCACTGGGTGTTATATGCAACTAATGAATCATCGAGCCTTACATCGGAAACAAGGGATGTACTGTATGGTGACTAACATAATATAATAAAAAATCATTAAAAAAATAATAAATAAATAAATATACTATAAACATAATTTGTTTATCATAATAATGTGTAACATAATGTGTAACATCATAATCTTGAATATTTTTGTTACTATAAGAGCATCTAATTCTCTTTAATGAATATTTGGGGCAAACTGCCGAGTTATATTAATAAATGATTATAACTATAGCCAAGGAATATGAATAATATTGACATATTCTATTTTTTCATTTTTTTCCTACAGAATTTCTTTCTTTTTCAGTTTGCTTACCATACTGTTAAAATAGTTCTTTATTTTATGTATTGTAGAAATGTTCTGTACTATTATGTATTTGTTTCCCCTGTAGTTGGATATAAGTAATTATTTGAGATGATTTAAAATCTGTAATTTTTTCTGTCTTTTTTAGACAAAGTTATTAGCACATCATGTTTTGAAAATGTCAAATAAATATTTGGTTATCATAGTTGAACAGAAAAAAATTATCTTTAAAATTTGAATTTTAGAGTATATAGAACTATTCAATTTTATTAAAAAATGTTTTTAACTGTTTTAATTGATATATTATCACCAACTCATAACTATACATTATGTTTAAGTGAGTATGAAGCATGCCTCATTTTCCAAGCAAAGTAGATTAGTAGACCATAGTTGTGGATTTAACTCTGATTTGTCAAAGGGACAAACCACTTGTTCTAATAATAATAAAATCAATTTTGAGTGCATGCCTTAACATTCATATTTCATATCATGTTTTGTCAAATGATATGATTTTAATAATATGATTCTGGAATCTACCATTATCAAGGACCGATCATTTGAGAATTTTTGTCACCTGGATAATATCATTTTATTTCTAGGTGACAGCACCAGAAGTCTATTTTTAGAGAGGTGACCTATTCCTCAATAGTGGACATCTATAGTAGGAATGAAGAATGGCTGATATCACCCATAAAACAGCCTCATGTTGTTTATGAGGCAGTGAGTTAAGATGGTAGTGTAAACCTTGAGGGCAATGTTGTAGACATCAATCTTAAAGTATGTTCTGCTAGTAATAAATATTGACTGCACCATGGATTGGTCTTCCCACTCATAATTTTTGGAACTCTAGTCCCTTTAGTATTTATACCATTTTTTTGATTTAAGAAAGGTATTCATGGAGGAACATTAATTCTTTTCAAATCACTACCATGTCTACCCTTCCTACAAAACTGCAAAGTAGTATAGCCAATGACCATAGCATCATCTAGCCTAATCTCTTATCTCATGCTTCTGTCTCACCTACACTCATCCCAATGGGCACTTCAGTTACCATTAGAAAATATTACAATGATAAGAAATACCCTTTTCCTTCAGTGAGTGTGGAAAATAGAGGTAAGGAATGATAAATGGATTTACAAGCCATCTCATTTCAAGAATACCATGTCATGTTGATTAATAACTATAGCTCTGTTTATAAGGTGAGAGTGCCAAAATTATACTGTATACTAGTGACTGAAATTAATTATTGTGTTTACTGAAGGGTGGGAATTTAGAAGAGTTAAAAAAAAGAAGAGATGGAAATAATAAGTAAAGACTGAGTCAAGGTGAGATAACCTATCCCTAATTAAAATCAAATAAGTATGATTATAAGGAAATGCCCTAAGTTAATAAATATTGATAATAGCTTAATCCATAGACTATAATGAAAATCAGAAACATAGTACTATCCAGAATGAATGTATTATACTATAACTACATATCAAGTAGATGTCTGTCTTAGTCCATTCGGGCTGCTATAACAAAATACCGTAAACTGGGTGGCTTATAAACAACAGAAATTTATTTCTTACAGTTTTAGAGGTTGAGAATTCCAAGATCCTCACATGATGGAAGGGACAAGGGAGCTCTCTGAGGCCTCTTTAATTATAAGGGCACTAATAAATCTTGAAACAGGCCCTCAGGTCCTGCTTATCCCCCAAATGTTCCTCCTCTAAATTCCATCAATGAGGGATTAGGTTTCAACATATGAATTTTGTATGGAAACAACCAGTCTATAGCTAGAGCGCTTTGACAGGAGCTTGCGATGTGCCTTCACTAAGTAACTCATAGCAGGCCTTAGCGACGTGTGACAGTTCTAGCAATCTGGATTCATGTCTATGCATTCCTAACTTGTCACACATGTCATAATCTACACTGGGATGTCTGATTTTTGCTCCAGGGTTCTTAGTAATTTAATTTTCAACTTTCATCTTCCTTTAAATATATCAAATTGCCATGACATTTAGCTTTGGTTAGAGTTGTGTAACAATTTTATTTTTAAATTCAATATTTATAATACATCAAAAATTATATATGCAACTACTTACATTTCCAACAAAAATTTTGGATGTCAACCTAAACATATGTGAGGGGATATGTATATACAAACATTAAAAAATATAGATTCAAATATAGATGATAGATGGATAGATAGATAGAGATAGAGATAGAGATATGTCTGTGCATGTCTGTGTGTCTGTGTGTGTGTATGTGTGTATACACATGTGTATTCTTAAGGGAATATTAAGGCATAAGAACTCTAAAAGCAACGGTTTAAAGGTTATCAAGCACTTTTATATTTCTTAAAGAATCTTAAATGGATGTGGGAGTGTGGTCTATGTACCTTAAGAATTTAAATGCAAACTTTATGATTAGGTGGGTTTTTCAAATTAGCTTCTTATTAATAAGAACCATGAGGTTCTCAGATCAGTGAACCAAAGTAGTATAAAATCATATTCTTATGTATCTGTAAAGTGCTGAGATAGACCAAATTTCTCTGTCTTCACAAAGCAATGATATAATAAAAACTAAAATTTACACTCTCAATTTATTGGGATTTTATTTGTCTTTATGAAAAGTATAGAATGAGCACATGAGAAATGTCTTTGCTTTAAAAACATTCTTTGAAAAACAATCACCTTCCTTTTCTGTTGTAGTCTCATTAAAATTTAATTTATAAATCATACTTGGAAACTATTTCCAAAGACAGAAAGTTATTTCTCCTCAACAATCTGGCTAGGTTTTTAAAAATTATCATTTTATTTTACTTTGGCAAGAACACTTAACACCAGATATATCATTTTAAAACTTTAAGTGTTTAATATATTATTGTTGACTATTGGTACATTGCTGTCCAGCAGATTTCTAGGGTTTATTCATCTTGCTTAACTGAATCTTTATGGCCCTTGATTCGTAGCTCCACATTTCCCCCTTACCCTACCCCTGGCAACTGCTATTCTGTTATTTGATTTTGAATTTCGCTATTGTAGTTACCTCTTATAAGTGGAATCATGCAGTCTTTGTTTCTCTATACCTATTTCACTTAGCATGGTGTTGTCGGGGTTCATCCACATTGTCACATATTGCAGAATTTCCTCCTTGTTTTTAAAGCTGAATAGTATTCCATTGTATGTGTATACCACATTTTCTTTATCTGTTAATAGATACTTAGGCTGTTCCTTATCTTGGCTATTGTGAATAGTGCTACAATGAACACTGAAGTGCTAATTGATATCTCTTAAAGATCCTGATTACATTATTTTGTATAAATACCAAGAAGTAAGATTGCTGGATCATAATGTAGTTCTATTAATAATTTCTTGACAAACTATTGTCTCTATCAACTGTACCATTTACATTCTCACCACCATTTTTGCAAGTGTTCCAATTTCTCTATATTCTCCCCAGCACTTGTCTTTTGTTTCTTTAATAATAGCCATCATAACAGGTGTGAGGTGATATCTCACTATTTTGTTTTGATTTACATCTCCATGATGATTAATAATGCTGAGCTTTTAAAATATATCTCTTGGACATTGTATGTCTTCTTTGGAAAAGTGTTTATTTAAGTTAATAGCTCATTTTTCAATCAGGTTACTAGATTTTTTTGTTTTGTTTTAACCATTGAGTTGTAGGAGTTCTTTATATATTTTGGAATTGAATCCCTTATTAGATATGTGGTTTGCAAATATTTTCTCCCAATCCATGTGTTGCCTTTCACTCAACTGAGTGTTTCTTTTCCTGTGCAGAGCTTTTTGTTTGATGTAGTCCTACTTGTTTATTTTTGTTTTTGTTGCCTATGCTTTGATATCATGTCCATGAAAACGTTGCCACAACAAATGTCATGAAGTATTTGCCTTATGTTAACTTCTAGGATTTTTACAGTTTCAGGTCTTTAGGCCTTTAACTAATTTTGAGTTGATTTTTTTATATGGTTAAATAAGGGTTCAATTTCATTCTTCTGCATCCTGGATATCCATTTTTCCCAACACCATATGTTGAAGCAACTGTCTTTTCCCCATTGTGTATTCTTCGTACACTTGCTGAAGATCAGCTGACTGTGGACTGTATAGGTTTATTTCTGGGTTCTCTATTCTGTTTTATTGGTCTGTGTGTCTGCTTTTGTGCCAATACCATATTATTTTGATTACTGTGCCTTTGTAATAAAATTCGAAACTGGGAAGTGTGATGCCTCTGGCTTTGTTCTTCCTTTTCAAGATTGATTTTGCTTTTTTTGGTCTTTTGAGGTTCCACATGAATTTTAGAATTGGTTTTTCTATCTGTAAAAAATGTCAGTGAGATTTTGAAAAGGATTACCTTCAGTTTGTATATCACATATTCCAAACTATGAACATGTGATTTCTTTTCATTTATTTGTATCTTAATTTCTTTCATCATAGTTCGTTGTTAGTATGTGGAAATGCATCTAATATTTGTAGGTTCAACTCATATCCTACAACTTTATTGAATTTATTAGTTCTAAAAGGGTTTTTTTAATGGAATCTTTTGTGTTTTCAAGATAGATCATGTTATCTGTAAACATGGACAGTTTTATTTCTTTCTTTCTGATTTGAATGCCTTTTATTTCTTTTTCTTGCCTAGTTGCTACGACTGGACTTCCAGTACTATGTTTAATAGAAGGGGTGAGAATGGGCATCCTTTTGTTGTTCCTGATTTTAGAGGGAAAGTTTTCAGATTTTTATCATTGAGTATGATGTCAGCTATGGACTTTTCATATATGATCTTTATTATGTTGATGTAATTCCCTCTATTCCTAGTTTGTGGAGAGTTTTTGTTATATAGGAAGTTGAATGTCAAAGTCTTTTCACCATCTGTTGGGAGAATCATGTGATTTTTTACCCCTTATTTATAAATGTAGTATACACATTAATTGATTTTTGTATGTTGAACCATTTTTGCATTCCAGGGATAAATCCCACTTAGACCTGGTAAACAATCCCTTTAATGTGTCATTGCATTTGAGAATTTGTCTATTCATCAGTTATGTTGGCCTGTAATTTTCTTTGTCTGGCTCTGGTATCAGGATAATGTTGACTTCATAAAATGGGTTTGGATGCATTTTTTTCCTCCTCAACTTTTTGGAGAAACTTGAGAAGGATTGGTAGTAAGTCTTTTTTAGGCTTGGTAGCACTCACCAATTAAGTCACTTAACCTTTGGCTTTTCTTTGTTGGAGATTTTTGTTTGCTGATCCAATCTTCATGCTAGTTACTGATCTGTTCATACTTCCTATTTCTTCATGATTTCATCTTTGTAGGTTGTATATTTCTAGGAATGTGTCCGTTTCTTCTAGATATCCCACCTTCTTGGCATGTAATCATTCATAATAGTCTTTTATGATCCTCTTAATTTCTGTGGCATCAGTTTTAATATCTCCTTTTTTATTTCTGATTTTATTTGAGACTTATCTCTTCAAACTTTTAGTCTAGCTAAAGCTTTGTTATTTTATTTATCTTTTCAGAAAACACAGTTTTATTGATTTTTTCTATTTTTCTATTTTGTTTGTTTCTGAACTAATCTTCGTTATTTCCTAGGTTCTGTTAACTTATGCTTAGTTTGTTCTTATTTTCCTACATCCTTCAAGTGTGAAAGTTAGATGGCTTATTTGAATTTTTTTTTAATTTAAGTGTTTACGCTTATGAACTTCCTCTTCCTCCTCCTCTTCCTCCTCCTCCTCCTCTTCCTCCTCCTCCTCCTCCTCCTCCTCCTCCTCCTCCTCCTCCTCCTCCTCCTCCTTCTTCTTCTTCTTCTTCACAGTATAATATTAATTTATTAGTTTCAGGTATAGAATTTAGTGATTTGTCAATTACATACAGTACCCAGTGCTCATCACAAGTGATCCCCTTAATAACCTGAACTTTCTTAGTATTGCTTTTGCTGGATCTCATAAATTTTGGTACATGTGCTTTAATTTTTGTTTGTCTTGAGGTGTTTTCTAATTTCTTTTTAGATTTCTCCTTTGGACCAGTGGTTGTTCAAAATTGTGTTTTTAATGTCCACATATTTTTGTATTTGCCAGTTTTTATTCTGCAGTTGATTTCTAGTTTTATTTCATCATAGCCAGAAAAAGATACTTCATATGATTTCAGTCTTAATAAATTTACTAAGAACTGTTTTTGTGACCTAACATGTGATCTATTGTGCATAAGACCTTTCAGAAGAATATATATTTTGCTATCGTTGAGTATATTATCTTATGTTTATTAGATCCATTTGATATAGTGTAATTCGAGTCTTCTTTATCTTTATTGATCTTCAGTCATTTATATACAAAATATAACGTACTCTTGTCTCTAATTTTTTTCTCCAGCAAACACAATATGGAAGACCATTGAATAGTGAAAAATGTTCCTAGTTTTCTTACAGGATGGTCCACATTGGTTTGTAGTTTATCTCCCCTGTCTTCCTTAAGTCATCATATGACTTCTCTAAGCATGTGTAATGAGTTAGCAAAGTCATTTTTGGAGATTCAAATGTGTACATAAAAGCGCCAGTAACAGAAGACAAAAATTAATGATCAGTAAAACACTACCATAAATATGGACTTTATTCATTATAAAAATACTCATTGATCAAATTTTCTTGATGAAAAACAACTAGATTAGGGGCACAAGGTCATAGTTAGAGCCATCTTAGAACTTATAGTCTCATGAGTCTTTAATCAAATAAACAAATTGATATATGATGTTTGGTGTGATAAAGGGTGTGAAGAAAATCAACAAACTACTGTATAGAATGAGTTCAGTTCAGTTGAGATGGAAGTTGGAGAGAGTACAGAGTAACAGCATATACAGACACTCTGGGATAAGAGGTAGCATGCAGTGTCTGAGGGACTAGAAATATTTCAGTGTGTCTGGAAGTTGTAGGAACAATTATGCAAACATGAATATATAGAGTTAGGCAGTGGATATGTCCTCTAGGGCTATATAGAACTTTGGACTCTTTTTTCAGAACCATGGAAAGATACAGGAATTAAAAACATTATGGGGTAGAGGATAACATGATCAGATTTGCATTTTGCAGGTACTGGCTTAGAGGTGAATGAGGGACATTATTAGTCCATAGACATTATTAGCTGTCTAGGTGAGAGATGACACTAGTTTGGTATATGTTAGTGGGTGAAAAAAAAAAAAAAGGTAAGCAGTGGATAGGATAGAATAAACTTACAATACTTTTTCATGAGTTAAATATGAATCATTGGGAAATAAGAGCAATCAAAAAGGATTTCTTGATTTCTACTATAAGTAGCTGAATGAGTTATGAAGAGAAGTACTTTCTCCCTGATTCCTTCAAAATATAAACTACATCCTAAAAATTATATTTTTCTAATTACAGGGAGAAATATTAGCCACAATGATTTGTTAAGTAACAGCAACCTCCCCAGCATGTTTTTTTTATTTATTTTGAAGCATATTACATGATTGTGACATTTATCCTGGGTTTTTATAATTCATGTTGAGCTTATGAGTAGTAAGGAATCTGGCCCATGGTTAAATCCTACATGGAATTTTTTAAGTCATGCTACATAATTACAAAGGCTTTATCTGGCAGCCTTCAGTGAGGAAAGCTGCCTTCCCACCAGACTGGTGCAGAGCCAATGCACTGCAATCTCTGAAAAAAGCTTCAGTCAAGGACCCAGGGCCTTCAGGCAAGTCATGCTCTCGCACATTTTTACATTCCCAGTTTAAACATCTGCATTCTCAGGTCTCTTTCTCTGACGTCTTTGGCAGACATCCCCCTCAGGTACCCCTGCCAAGGTCTCTTTATGATTAGAGGAGGGGAAACCTTGAAAACACTTTTTTTCCACTCCTAACCTTTCTCCCTTACCCCCAACCTCCATCCAGGGTTCAGAAAACTACCAGAAATTTTTGTTGGGGGGAATTCCTCAACAAAGTAGGACACAGATCTATTGACCCCACATCTGTGTTGATCCATCAGACCCTTAACTGTTGTGCCATTCCATGGGAGAAATGAAACAGGGGGAGTTGGAGCTTTTTCGGGTTTGGGTCTCTTGCTTTCCTTTTGCTGTGATTACAGGTTTCAATGTTACTTTCATTTTGGCCCATTATTACTTTAATTGGCTGCTCTGGTGGCTCAGCTCTCTTTCTAGCTCAGCTGAGCTCCTGAAAAATAGCTTGTGTACCCTTTCCTGTGATAGTTTAAATATAATAATCTGATTAAGTTAAATATGAACCTTTACTTAATAATAATATCTGTACTTTCACTGTATATGGAATCATGAAAGGGGGAAAAAAACCACTCCAATATACAACCTACACTGAATTTTCAAGACAATTGCTTTTTGGAAGATAGCTGCATGTTGGGACAAAACATGTCATTCTATGTGAGAAATGTGTTTCATATATATACATTAAAATGAAACTTCAAAAAAAATGTTTATGAATCATTTTTTAAAGATATATTTATTTAAGAGAGAGAGAGATTGAGTACACACGCAGGGAGAGCAGCAGGCAGAGAGAGAAGCAGACTCCCTGCTGAGCAGGGAGCCCTATGTGGGGCTCGAACCCAAGACCCCGGGATCATAACCTGAGCTGAAGGCAGACGCTTAACCGACTGAGCCACCCAGGCACCCCCTTATGAATCACTTTTTATAAAATTCCTTGAAACACTGTTAGCCATGCTGTTAAAGGGCCATATTTTCTAGTGGCTGCTATATAGTGCATATATATGGGTTAGCGTGTGTGTGTGTGTGTGTGTGTGTGTGCATACATAGGTGTGTATGTATATATGTGTGTGTATATGCATATATATTTATATATACATATATATTATTGATTCTAATAAATAACCAGAAAGAGATCTGCTGCTCAAAATGGATAATTGATCCTGACCCCTCATTTTATTTGTCTATATTTGGCTTTTCCGACCTGGCTTCTTGGGAAATTTAATTTGTGTGCTGCATGGGGTTGATTCTGTTACAACATTTTTACTGAGTTTCTCTTTTTCAGTGCCATTTTTCTCTTAGTTGTTATGATCGCAGTTTTTGGTGAATTTTCCCTCTTTGTGTTCTATTTTGTATTTCCCCAAGGCCGTGAGTCATCCTGGAAGTGTTTTGTAATTTGTTTCATTTACCAGATTTCTTCCCATGCATGTACTGTGTATTTAGCTTCTTTCAACTCTCCTTCCAAATGTTGCTTTCTTCTGGTAATCACTTCCACCTCCTTCATTCAGTTCACTGTTTGATGGCTCAGGCTAGGATCTCTTTCTGTTTTATTCATTGTTATGTTCCAAATACATAGAAGAGTACCTGACGCATACTATATGTTTAGTAAATACATGTTGAAACCATGAATTAAAGTGAACCTCTCCTTCCTACTTTAATTTCCCCCCTTTGTCTTGTTTCTGATAGCTTACCAAAAGACTTACTATCACTTGGTCAAAACTCTTGAATTTCTCTATTTGTGCTACTCCCCTTTGTAGTTCTCTAAATGCACTACAGTTTTCTGTGCTTTGTTATTAAACCAATAAAGGCGACTTTAATTATATCTCAATAAAAAAATTAAATAATGGCAACTTCAATTATGATTTTAATTTTGAATTAAAGAGTTGAAATTAAAAAGTTAGTGAGGTAAAAATAGTTTTTATTATTTAGCATATGAAATATACTTTATAATTTCTAACATCATGCGTTGTTCTATAACTTTGTTCCTTATCACTCTCTTGACACCATTATAATTCAATAATGTTTGGTTTTTATCCATTCTCTCCTCTCTAAATACCTGATTATCCCAGCAGAATTATAAATCCCAGGGAAAAAAGTTGAATAGAAAAACACACATTCATTTAAAATTTATCAACCAAAATATTTTGTCCTCTATAGCTTAAGTTAAACATATATACATATGAACACTATATACATCTTAAATATATTCTGTAGTTCAGATAATTAGGATGTATTTATATCTTCTTAATAAAGAATTACCTATTCTCTTAATATTTGTTGCTATATACCAAGAGAGATACAGTTGGAGTTTTTTTGTTTGTTTGTTTTTGTTTGTTTATTTGTTTTAGTTTTTGTTTAACATGAGACAGAGGAGTCAGGTATATTCTCCATGTGAATTGCTGTATGTCAGCCTGGCCTAGGCTTATTTCTCTGTACTGTATAGTTGGACCCAGTGACTAGACAGACAAAGTTGTTCCTTGGGTATACTGCCCTTCGCAATTGATACTGGTTTCCCAAGTTAAACACAAAGAGACTTTAAGTACAAAGCTGCCCTGTAAGAACAGGATAGTCAAATTTCATGAACATGATTATTTTCAAATTAATAGGACTGGCTAAACCCTTAAATCATAGGGTTTATTTTGTGGTGAAGGGAAACAGATGAACAAAAATAAATAGATAAATTGTGTGATGTACCAGATAAGAACAAATGCTATGGAGAAAAATTAAAGGGATAGTTTGAGTTTCTGGAACTGAAGGTGTGTGTTTGGAAGGGAATTTGATTCTCAGAAGAGTGGTCATTCAAAACCTTAGTGTAAAGGTCTTCTTTGAGCAAAGAATTAAAGAAGATCAGCAAGTTATCTATGTGGATTTCTTGGGGTACAGTGTCAAAAGCAGGGCAGGCTACATAATTTTGGGGGAGCAGTGTAAAATGAAAATGAGGACGTCTATTCAGTAAGCATCAAAGAAGCTTTTCCTGTTCTCGCATGATCTGTCTCAACTTCCCACAGAGTTTTAATTTTCTATTTAATGTCACACTCCGTTGAACATGGGATACCTGATGTGCAAGTACAGACCCTCACAAGCCCAATCTCATGACTTCTGTGTACTGACTCTCATCATTTCTGCATCTAAGTCCCCATCAGCCATAGAAGGTGGCAGTGCTTTCTGGGTAGAAACAGAGAAGTGGGTGCTTGAGAATCCATTTGCATACAGAGAGGAGGCAGAAGGATGGACCTCACATGAGCCAAGACTCCAAGTCTATAACATATACACTACGTTCCCATTGCACTTTATTTATAAAACATACATTCAAAGATAAAATTATTACTCATTTCAAAGGGAGACTATAAAGCGCTAAACCCCAAGCCAGGGCTCACTTCTTAGTGTAAGGTCTGTGGGACTGCACTGATGCACACCCGTGAAGCCATCCCTGGTTACAGGCAGAGGAAACATCAAGTATAAAAGCCTGTGGTTGTTGTTAATACATGGAACTTTATTCTCAGTGAAACAGATTTTGAGAAGTGGTGACATTATGGACCAGGATTGTAGTGGTGAGAAGTGATTTGTTTCCTGATGTTTTCAAAGTAGAGACTGTTGGTTTTGCTGACTATTTGCATGTGGAGTATAAAAGAAAGAGGGAATCCAAGGATAATTTCAAGATTTTGTTTCAAGGAATATTGGGATTGCCATTCACTGAGTTTAAGCAGACCATAGGAGAGGCTTGTTTGGGATGGGACGTGGATGGAATAAAATATTTGGTTTTAGACATGTTGAACTTAGTTATTCAAGTAAAGAAATATATTTGTTGAGTATACCAACCATTAATCAACCATTGGAAATTTGAATCTAGAGATGAAGGGAGAAGTCAATGTAAGAGACATAAATTTGGGAACCATCAACATTAATGTATAGATAGTATTGAAAGCTATGCAATTGAATCATTTTAGAAAGAAAGTAAATGAAGTTACAGAAGAGATACTAGAACTGAGCCCTGGGAAACTCTAATAATAAACAATCAGGAAGATAAGAAAGGACAATTGGGAAGGGCCAATGAGGAAGGTGGAAACAAGGAGAATATAATTTCCCAGAAGCCAGTTGAAGAAAGTGTTTGCCCGGTAAAGGAGCAATCAATTGACTCAAATACTACTAATAAAGACTTAAAGGGCTTTGACTTGACCGTTGGTCTAAGCAACACGGGTGATACTAACATTCAGTAAGAACATTGTCTATGGAATGGTTGAAAGAAGTACCAATAAGAGTCTCAGGAAAGAATAAGAGAATAAAAAATCAGAGACAGGTGAGTTTAGACTACTTTACAGAGGTTTTTTGTCTTGTTTTGTTTTGTTTTTTGGGTTTTGTTTTTGTTTTTGTTTTTTGAATGGAAATGGAGAGTTGGATAGTAGCTGGCATAGAATTTTAGTGAGATTATGTGTTCTCATTTAGAAAGTATTTATTTTGATGCCTGATAGAACTATAAACACCTTGTGGGCCAAGGCCATGCCTTACAGTTGTTTTTCTTTCTCCTGGAAGTAATTCCAAATAGCAATTTAAGCAAGGTGTAGAGTATTGTACCTATAGAAATGAAGATAGGAAAGTGTGCTGGGACAGGAAGTGCTAGATAGTAACTATTTGAATATTGTGTAATGGTTCTAATCTTATCTTTATACACTTACAAAAGCTGTTTTCCAAATGAAATTCTATTTAGGAATAGAATTCCATGTGTTTCTATAAGCCGTATTTGTGTATAACAATGTGTGAACACCAGCGATATTGGCTGTTCTGTTTATAATGTGGAATATTATAGACATGATGTATAAAGCCATGTACGTGACCCAATTCAGGTGAGTAAATTAACCAGTGGTTAGTGGTGCTTTTAGAAAGCACCTACCCCCCTTCTCAGGGAAAGCAACAGCAGTGGAAAAAAATAGCCAGAGCTTTGTAAGGGTTAAGTGTTCCCAGAAAGTGAAGCTGTAGTTCAATACAAGGCTCTAGTTGTAGGGAATACAACACTACAATGGAAATTCCATGGAGAAGCTCAGTTAATCTGTATCCAAAGGACAGGGGATCTGACATGTTGAGGATAAAAGACATGGGATTTAGAGCAACACAAGTGGGTCATAACAGCTGATAGAACCAAAAATCTCCATGTTGTTCCAGTGTGGTTTGGGGGACTGTCTAAAGAAGAATTATAAGGATGCAAATATCAAAAACTGTATTTCAGCAGACCTGGAAAAGGTCTGGGTTGATATTTAAGCAGTGGGAAAATTCAGAGTTCTTTTTAGTCAGTTTGTGAAGAGTTTCTTATAGGAAGTAGCATTTAAGATGATATGGGAAAAGTCATATTTTAGTAATGTTGAGTGTTTAGAATATGTTTAGAAATCCAAAAAAAGAAAAAGGCGTACTAGCATATTCTAGTTAGTTGCATATCTTAACAAAACCTAGCTAAATAGCCAAGTTGCTTTGAGCAAGCTGGTTCATCTCTCTGTGCCTCAATTTCCTTACTTATAAAAAGATAAATAAGACTAGAAAAATCTCTGAAGTATATTTTATCTCTCAGTTTTATAATTTATAGTTATTTTGAAATCATTAATTGGAAATAATTGAAATAATATTTCAATTGAAATAAATAATTTGAAATAATAGTCCACAAATGATCCTAATAGTGAGGAAAAAAATAAGGATTTCAAATGGAGATGAGCAGTTCTAACTCAGTATGTTCCATTCTAAATACTAATATAAATGTGTTCAAGTCAATTTACAGAAGATTCTTTGAATCCTACCCAATAAACCGTTAACATAGAACATAAAAAGAAATTAAGATGAGACAAAGGATGTGGTTTAACATGTGTTCTGCTTTTTGAGCTACTTGGTAAAGATATTTCTACTGTGATTTGCAACTCATTTCCTTCATATTTCCATGAAAAAGTGATCCCACACATACTCAACCCTGGACTCCGTCATCTTTTAATCTGAAGCTGTTTGTTCCATGCTAAACCTCTTTCTGCTTCAGCTCACCAGCATGAAACAAAACCAGGAAGAGTAGAGAAAGGACTTCTGAACAAGATAGCATTGTTACTTTTGGGGAGGTTTGTGATAGCTCTGTTATCTATGAAATCTTTCTACCTCTGGTACTAATAGAACTTAATTTCTGCTTTAGTCAAAGTGACCTAGTGGCCTATCAGGGATCCAGACTGAGTATACGTGTTTTCAAAGCAGCAGTTTTGAGTAACAGTACATTTCAGAAGGGTATCTAACCTAGTTTGGGGAGGGTCAAAGGAAGAACCTTAAGGATAATGATATTTAAATCAAAACCTAATTTATAAAACAGAATGTGGGATTTGGCTTTCCAGGAAGAGAAGAGGGTACAGAGGCAAAGCATGGCATGATGAGAGAAGTTTACAATGGCTAGAATTGAGGGAAATGCAGGAAAGAAAGCAGGGGACAAGGTGAGGCTTGAGCTATGATGAAGCAAGGGCTGGTTGACCATGTTGAGGATGACAGGTGTAATTGATGGTGAAAGCTGCAAATGTTTTGAAATCACTCATTATTTGGGGGGGTTAATAGATGAACTGTTTTAAAGGCATTTTGAAGGACAGATATAATTTCTAAAAGCACCAATACTCCTTTCTTCTTGGTTTGCAATGTTCTATAATTTTAAATAAGTTTCTTTGTCTAGATTGATCACATACCCTCATTTATAAAAATGCTGATCTATGACAGAGACTTCTAATCTTTAAATAATGAATTTTAGTGACCCGTGAATCTAATTTGAAAGGTACTATAACATTGCAACACAGTACAGTATTATGATCTAGTTTAAAATATTCAGTATCATCATGCCTTTAAAATGTTCTCAGGAATTAAGTTGATTATACACGAGCATTTGCTGAGTGAGTCCAAGAATGTAAATGATAGCTTGGATGGCTAACTCCAGCTTGAATTATTTCAGTAAAGATAGACCAGGGGAGAATGATGAAAAGTTTAAGATTTTCCAACCTCTATAGGCAGCTGTCATTTCAGTTTATAATCTTCGTATAATGGGCCTTTGAAGTGAATTCTGCTGCTTTAACATTCCCAGCTGATATGGAATATTTCTGGAGCCTCGCCATCATTCTAAACATACAGTACAACCCTTTCTAGGATTCAAGACTTGCCACTTGTCACCTTTATATCCCCAATCAGAAAAGAACTGTAGTAAAGCATAGTACTTCATCATGAAAATATTTGAATTGCATTTCCCTTAAGGACAAATATTTTATCAATCGAATAAGATAAAGAACCAAATTTTGCTTTTTAATATACATATGAATGTAATCTGTACTGCATCACGAGTATCTTTCATATCAGCTCAGATCCTTATTGCCAACTAAGTCGCACACTTTCATTTCATGAATGCAATGATAAATATACAACCCACCTCATCACCAGTGTTGTTTCCTCATTATTCAGTACTTTCTGTGTATGGAGGCAAGTTTTACAGTATGCTCTGCATTAAAGTGAATTATGGTACAACCTTCTATATTAGCATATAGTCTTAATTTTAGGTGTTAGTATAAAAACATAAATGCCTCAGAGCCTTTTCTTGAACCAGTAACTTTTATCTGCCATTGTTCCCTTGTACACATAAAAAAAAAAAAATTCTTGTGCTAAAATATCATTGACGCAGACTAAGAAATAATTATTTTATACCTAACTTCAGCAGAAAAATACCAATGCCAATTCCTCTTGTACTTGAATACATTTTATTATTTTCCAAAGTAGCATTGTTGGCAGGTCTTAAATCCTAATGGTCTTAAATGAGTATTAATATGAATATTAATTAACTATTCAAATAACATCTTCAAATAACTGTTCCATGGCTTCGTTTTCTAAGACTGGCTCTGACTTGACTGTTATACAATAAGATCTCTATGACTCTGCTTGTTAACAGCATCAGTCATTTCTAAAATGTGAGTTATTGTAACATGTATGGCCACGATTGGTCCATTAGCCCCTGCATCTTACTTTCAGAAAACAATAAATATAGCTCTAGCTACAAGAGTCAACCTTCAACTTCTTTCTAACACACAGTGTTAGCACTGTGACCAGTGCTCTCTCAAATTTTTCTCCTGATGCTTCTCAGTGCAATGTGTATTTGGCTCTACAGCACAAACATACAGAAATACTTTGGAGAAAGAATGCTTTCAACCAGGGTTGTCATCTTACTGAAAATACACAAAAGAAAAGATCTTTTAAATATGGAGAATGGGTCACTCCATACCACTTCACTGGTCTAATGAGAAATGTCACATGAACGTATTTATTGTTCTGCTGAAATTAACTTTGTACTAGAATTAGGCAGTTCTCAGATTTCTTGAACATCCTATATGTACCCCCACCTACAGGACTCAGGTTTAATTGTGCCTCTTCCTTAACAAGTTTGAATGACTTCTTTGTAACGTCTCCCGCTTCAACTCTTATTCAAGATATAATTTAGAAATCAGCATTTTAGGGAAGTTTTCCTTAACTTCTCTAATTCACATGTTTGGTTTTACTAACATTTACAAGTCCTTTGAGTATGTATCACAAGTAATTATATGTTGTTCATTCTGGGCTATTTATCACTTATTTGGAGTTTGCTAATTGGTTTTCATAATTAGTCCATGGGTTTTTAAGAAAGAAAACAAACCAAGTTTATGCCTTTTATGTATCCCCTTATCTCAATCATTATTCATTTATTTAGGCACTCAGTATTTGATCTAGTATCCTTACAATACTGAGAGAGTAACCACATGGCTTATGAGAGCTAATGTTTTGAGAAGCATTCAATTACACTTTCAGCCTCAGATAGAATTCACCTAAGCAATGTCAAAATAGGCCATTGTGGTTTCTGTCTACATAGAGAGCAAGATGTAAATGGTGATTAATGCTAACTCTGAGTGTTCGGTCCATTTTGAAGATTTTAGGATATACTAAGCTTTTAAAACGTGATCTTCTTCCCCTTGTTGACTTGTTTGAAAATTGTTTTTCTTAGAGATGCATCATCACATATACACGCACACACATACACACACAAGCATGTACTATAGATAATGATTATGTCACAGTTTCTCCAACAGTAATTGAAATTCAGATAGGTTCCACACAAAAATATTTAGTGGTACGACACTTGGAGGAAAATGGTGTTTTGTTGTTAAGTGTTTTAAAATATGAAAAACTATGATTTTGTCAGTTTCTGCCCTAAAGAATTTTAGGGAACTCTCTTTTTAGTGTCATATATCAAAATAAAGTCAGAAATTAGGACTCTACTCTCAAAAAGAGCCTCTTGAGTTTGCCTAGGCTATAATTTGGGAATTAGTGTATGCAATATAAGAGAGGGACAGATGATATGAAAGAGAGAGTGTTGGCCTTCAAATGACTGAGGAGGCAATAGAAAACATGAAAAATAAGGACAAATAGTCTTGTATACACACAATGTAAAATGAGTAAAAGTTGAGAAACTAAAGAAAACTTTAGCATAGTACGAAGTGGTTTAGGGAAGAAAAAGTATACCAGGTTTTTAATGGAAGTCTTAGACATAAATAATTATAAATTGGATATATATATATATATATATAACAAAATAAAAATGAACAGGAGGTATATGATGGAAAATCACAATATCCTTAACTCCATAACATTTCATGAAAGTCTGCATCTGACTTTTGCAATTCAAATAAATATTCACAATGTCAAACTTGACAGAAAAATTCTAGGACCACTATTATTTTCTTTTTGCAAAGTAGTATAGTAGTAATGACAATTTAAATGAAAGTGTGAAGAAGGTTTAATAATATGCCAAATAAGAAACTTGATAAAGAGTTTTGGTTTTTTTAATAAAAATACAAATAGTTTTTAAAAAGGCATAAACAAACTAATACATATGTACATCCTAATAATTACAATTTAATTTCCTTGGAGAAAGATAATAAGGTAAAATTGAACAAAACATATATGTTCTAATAAGATTGGTTAAGTGTTTTTTGTGTTTTAATAATTTTTGTAGCAGTCTGAGTTTGTTGCTTAGAGGAATATTCTAGTAGACCCTACTTGAAGGAGCTGTTCCCTTAATCCACACCAGATGGCACTATGGAACTTTTCCATTTCCTTGAGAGGCGAAGCAGAAATAAAAACGATGAAGTACAGTGAAACACTATCTTTGAGTAAATTTGTCTATCACTTCTGTTTCCTGAGGTCAGCGGGCATTATTGTTTAATATATAACACAGGAATATGACAATCTAATGTGCTTCCCCCTTTACAACTATAAAGTACAGATAAATATATAGATAGGAATCAGATTTCCTAAGAATTCCAGAAAGCCTTGGGTTTTTTATCTATGCATTTAATACCCACTTTATGGACCTTGTAGAAATTCCTCAGTGATGTATAAGCACTAAATATCTCAGGGTTCACATTCCTAGTATAATGCTTGCATAGCTCAATTGGCCCTAATTGGACTACTTTACTAATTTTCAAATTTCATCAATATATTTCACTTAGTCTTTCCTCCCCACCTACAGAGGGTATGTAGACAAATTGAGATTTATAGGACTATAATTCTATTCTATTCTATTCTATTCTATTCTATTTATTCTATTCTATTTCTAATTCATCATCTTATATATTTTCTATTCATTCTATTTCTTCATCTTATATATTTTCATAATTTTCATATTTTTTGTTTTTTTGTTTTCTCTACACTGAAGTTGCATTGGAGAAATCACTGTAAGTTACGGTATTTTACAAATGATGAAACAAGATTCATGTAAAAAGGACATTTTCTTCTGTTCTAATTCCCTTTTTTTTATCTTTCACTGCTTATCTTTAATTTTTTTTTTCCCAAAAAGAAACTACTCTGGGCATAATGGAATAAAAAATCCATTTAGATTGCTGTGCCATGCATTTAAATATTAATATTTAATTAGAAACAATCCCTTCCGTGCAAAAGAACGACTAATACACAACATTTCCACTTTTCTGTAATCCAGTTGTGTCCTTTTATTTATGCAAAAGTCTATCAACTTCAGGTTTTCCAGAAGCTACCAAAATTATTTCACCTTAAAGAAATGTCTTAGCAAACTTTAAGGCTCAAATGTCATTTTTAAAAAGATTTTATGTATTTATTTGACAGAGAGAGACAGAGCATAAGTAGGCAGAGCGGCAGGCAGAGGGAGAGGGAAAAGCAGTCTCCCCCACTGAGCAGGGAGCCCATTACGGGGCTCTATCCCAGGACCCCGAGATCATGACCTGAACCTAAGGCAGATGCTTAACTGACTGAGCCACTCAGGGGCCCCTCAAACATCATTTTAACATAAATCATTTTCCTATACTTCGTATAGAAATAATATTACATGTTGCTTCAGACAATACAATGAATTACACGAAAATATTCTAAGCCACTATTTAAAGTAGATCTATTAAAACAATATTGCCATTATTGAATCTGTAATTATAAATTAAGTAATAAAAGGTGTAAAATATGTATCCATTCACATCTAATAGAAATCCAAGCAACACAAAAATCTTTGACTTTTACTTTTGTGCCCTAAAAAATAAGAGCTGTAAACATCTGTAAACCATAAAGAGACATGATAGAATGATTTTCCTTTCATTTGACATTCTATATATAGGGCTCTATAATGAGAGCTTTTTAACATAAAGGAAAAGGCATGTGCTTATATGGATGTTTTGGTAGAATTGACTAAAGGTTACATGAGAAATAAGTTAATGGACTGAAGTTTATAGCTGTGTGTATAACTGTCAAATCTTTCTGTAAATTACCTTTCTCTTCTGCTGGCTGGAATGCAAAAATCCAATAAACTGTTAAAAATGGAAAGGTCATATGTAAATATCAAAGATCTTGAAAATGAACCAGAAAAGATGATAGTTTGCAGAAAAATATCATTTTATATTCTGTTTCACTGTATTCTAAATGTGATTGGGTTGCAAAGTGTGTTTTCAGGGAAAAAAAAATGAGTAGGAAAAGTTTCTATTAAAAAGAGATTAGTTTTTCATCTGAAAAGAGGAGTTTGAGTACTAATTGGCTGTTGGTTTCTGCAACTTCAGAAGAATTGCAAACAATTAAACGCTTTGATATTTTCTCTGATTAAGCAAACTCTTAATAGGACCTCATGGAATTATTCTAGAAACACTGAGAGAGCACAATCTGAGTAGGGTGTGTGTTTGTGATAGAAGGTTCATTGCTTGGGGCCTAGGAGGCTCATCTTCTGTTTGTAGCCAGACACCTCGCAATTTAGCAGTCGCTGGCCTAGTCTTGAGCTTGCAAAGAATTAGGGCCTCAAAGAACTGGAGCACCAGAAACTACTCTTCTCTGCCCTACTCCATTTGTTCAAAGACAGAATAGCCCTTTTCAAGCCAATTTGAAAGTTGTAGCCTCATAAAGGGAATGCATTTAGGCCTAGGGAGAAGCTGAGTTTGAACACATGCTGCTTTTGATGAAGCCATGCATGGTGCCTCTTGATCTTCTGTGTCTGTATTTTAAGGGCTGTTCTGGTACCTGAAAAGAATGGCTGACAGAAGGGCAAAGTATGGGGTTTGGTATTCTGAATAGATCCTTGAAAGAACAATTTTATTTTCCTTTTCTTTCTCTTTTTTATTTTAGCAGTGTCTAAACTCTAAAATTATTATACTGGATCAACATAAGAATCAAGTTTCACCAAGAGTATGAAGTAATAAGTAGCATTGATTGTTTGTGATGTCTTTTAGCTGAAGGGACTATTAATCCTATATGATTTAGGTGAATACTCAGTTTCCTTTCAATGTTATCAATTATTCACCAAAAGCAATGAGTGAATGGACGGATTTACTCAGGCCAGTGCTTCATGTTTTCCTTAAATGATCTAAATTGCTATCAAAAGCAGTGAATGAATAGATGAATCTACTTCACTGGAAACATGTAATGATTAAGATAAGATTTCCAAATAAATTTATAATGTTCACATTTGGTATAAATAAGTTTGCTCCTTTCATTAACTAAAAGCTGGAAAATATGCTTGAATAACAGTGAAAGAGACTCGGAAAGGAGCCAAATATATTACCTAAGTGGGATTTTGAATTTCTAGAAAAGTTCCTTTCTGAATACATTATTTGCGATATTTAAATAACATTGGCTTAAGGTCAGATTTAAACTAAAAACCCTTTCAATTTAAACCTTTCTGATTCCTTGTGATCACTTTTCAATTAGACAATGAAAAACAATTTAGTGGATACTTAGCTTAATTGCTTTGCTTCTACTTTTTGACCTCCAGAGCTCCACTTATGTATTCTATGCAATATGCTTGTACAATTATCTGCCTCTTTAGAATGCACATTTCCCATGATTTTGTACAAACTATCTGATTCAATCACTGTTAAGTACTCTTTACTCCTTTTTTTCCTTTTAGGAGAGTCGGGTTCAAGGCATTTGCTTCTAAATTCTGGCATTAAAAGTAAACTGTAACTTCCTATTAGGAGGAAAGAACAAGTTTGCATCAGTAAATGATGCTGTAGTTTACCCACATCATTATGGTACGGAATGTTAAATAGAATGTCATTAAAATATTAAACAAAATGATAGAACAAGATGTTGCTAAATAATTAGTTAATTAAATGCACTAATAACAGATCCAAACTTGAAGTAAATATTTTGTAGTGTTGGAGTGTATTTCTGTTTATGTCTGTGTTTGTGTCTGAGTGTGTGTATCTTTCTACAGGCCGGGGTGTTCTGTCATTTTTTCTAATAAACCTCAATAAATTTTTAATTTGATAGGGTACCAATTTTTGCACCTACTTATATGCAACTAGGTATATGAAAAAAATCTCAAATATGTTAAAGGTTTAAAAGCAAAATCAGTTTTATATGAATTCTGGTCCTTTTTTTTTTTTTTAAGATTTTGTTTATTTATTTGAGAGAGAGAGCACAAGCCGCGGAAGCTGCAGAGGGAGAGGGAGAAGCAGGCTTCCAGCCCAAGGAGCAGGGAGCCAATGAGGGGCTAGATCCCAGGACCCTGGGATCATGACCGGAGCCAAAGGCAGATGCTTAACCAACTGAGCCACGCAGGCACCCTGAATTCTGGTCTTTAGTGTCTAAAGGTTTTTGTAAGAAAATAGATTTGGTATTACTTAAAGTTTTTTAAGTATTAAATTTTCTTACTATAGTAAGGTGTACGATGATAAATGGCATCTCATCATGTTGAAAAATGTAATTTTCAAAAATGTAGTATTTATTAAGGCCTTACTATTTAAAGTCATTTTACCTTGTTTACATCAACCTCATTCTTCCATTCAGACTTTCAAGTACTAAATGGGAAAGAAGAGACAGTCTCTCTCTCCTGAAGGAATATTCTGTGCTGTAAAAGAGATAACAAGTTCTCCCTATAGAAGAAAGAGTAATTGTACCGTGTGACAATTATACCCTACAAGATTCACAAGGTGTTTTTAAAAAAGTGTTAAGGCTTAGCATGAAAGCTAGACAAGTTTATCACTTTCTCCCCATTTTATAGACTTGTACACTGAGCCCAGTAGTTCTGTACATTATTAGTGAGGATTTCAGGAAATAGAGACGTCATTAACTTTCATGGACCTCAGTTTTTCCATATGTAGAAGGAAGCGCTTGGGTTACATTCTAAACCTTCTTTAGATGTACCCCTTTGTCATTTTATGACTTGTGCAGAAGCATATAGCTGGCGAACCTTAGAAATTAGGACTTCTGCATTTTAGGATACTCATCATGTGCTCATCATTACCCTTTATTTCTCTTCCCAAATGCATTCAACCACTTCCTAAGGCTTAACTTTGTTCCTTCAATTAGACTCATTGAGCCACTCATTCTTTGTATCTCATCAGCTCAGGTTAATTTCTCCCACCTTTATGATCATTTGTCATATGTATATATATATAAAATATTTCAAGTCTGTAGCAATTTATTTGTGTATCAATTTTAATATCTATATAATGGCTTTACATTTCAATAGTTCTTTATTGTTACATCAATATACCTGCATGATACATTTATGATTTCTTTACTTGTGTACATTTTTTGTTTATTCATGAAGCTATTTAAGATCAGACTGTATTACAATTGAAATTCTCCTCGTTCTAAGAAGCAAACTAACCTGGGTTTAAATCTCAATGTGGTCCTTTACAAATAGTAGTTGCTTAACTTTTGTACTCTTATTTACTGAAGCTATTATAGTATATGCCTCAAAGAGTATTACAAGAATTAAATATTAGTAATTATTACTATTATTCCACTAAAATTAAAATGTTGCTCTTTATTGATAGTATAAATTAGCTACCAAGTAGGAAACGAGCTAAAGAGATTTATCTGCAAACCCCATTTTTAAAAAAAGGGAGGGAGGCTAGGTGACTCAGTCTGTTCAGCATATGACTGTTGACTTCACCTCAGATCATGATCTCAGGCTTGTGGGATCCAGCCTGGTGTTTGGCTCCACACTCAGTGGGGAGTCTGCTTGAGTTTCTCTCCCTGTGCCCTTCCCCATGCTCACATGCTCTCTCTCAAATAAATACATCTTTTTAAAAAAAGCATCTCATGTAAAATCAGAACTATAGAAATGAATGAACATTCTAACATAGTCACATCAAATAAAAAGAGCTAAACTTTTTGATTGAGTGCTGTAATTATGTTTTTTTCTATGGTGCGGTAGCTGTGTTTTTGACCTCTTGGAGTTTATGTTTCTAGCACCAAAGTTCCACATTGATTTTTTTTTCTCTAGCTCTTTTTCTAATTGCATATCCTCAATGTTTCTTCCTATAAAAAATGTATAAAGTTTGAGCTACATGAAATACCTTTAGTCTAATATTTTTTTTGGGGGGGGGGAATGGTACCATTTGGTACTCTGCAAATAGTATCAGTATCTCTAGGATATTTTTAGCTTTAGCTCAGACCCCTTTCTCTTATTTCCTGAGCTAACTAGCACTTCTAGTCTTCAGCTGCTTTGATACTGGGAGAATTACTAGCAATTTGGAAAAACATGCTTTAATTGTAGCTAAGAAATAGACTAAATGCAAGGCCCATGAGTTTTTGTTCTACCCTCTTCTTAAATGTCTTTGGAACCCAGGTCAAAACACTTACCTGTACATACTTAGTGAGTTTATCTATATAAAGAAGCTGGTGAAATCATTCTTATGAAAGCACTTAAATTAGATGATAGTAGATAATTGATACCAGTATTTCTGGAGGTTTGGTTTAGGATAATGTGCCTGGATAATTTAAAATTAACTGCTGACAATACAAAAGAAAGTAGAGGAGGAGTGCCTGGGTGGCTCAGTGAGTTAAGCAACTGCCTTAGCCCCACATCCTGGCTCCCTGCTCCGCGGGGAGCCTGCTTCTCTCTCTCCCTCTGTCTGCTGCTCCCCCTGCTTGTGCTCTCTCTCTCTGTCATATAAATAAATAAAAATAAAATCTTAAGAAAAATTAAAAAGAAAAAAGAGGAGGGAGATGGGACTTTAAACTTTGTTTTTGTTATTGTCTTATTGTAACACAGTAGTGTACGAGCTTTTTTTGTGTTGTTGAAGAAAACTAGAATCATAACACTAATAGCAGAAATGTACTCTTCATCTTAAATTTAGATCACTGGAATTACATGCTTTGAAAACTAAGGTGAGACAAAAACAAACCTGTTGATCTTCTTTTCCTTTTAACAGAGAATCTTGCAACAATAAGAAGAAAAGATAAAATTTCAGTGATGTGCCAAAGTCGAACTCCATCTTACATACTTATGGCTATGCCATATCTGAACTATATTTAGCAGCATTTCTGAGGCAGAACAATTGTTATGGCAAGACAAAGAGATGGGTGGGGAAAATGTGATGTCTTTGTATTTTCCCCTAGATATTAGAGGAATCATGTGCATTTATAGAAATCATCTTTGACACTCTAGAAGCAGAATCTCTTAACCCCAGAAATTACCTTAGATCTTGTTTTATAGATGAGCTCCATGTTCTGTGTAGCTAGTCATGATGATGAGAATGATATCAGTGTTTTCACTATTGTCTATTCTTATACCAACTACTAAGAGCTCGATGACTATCGATTTAACTATTGTTCTTTTGGCTTAGCTGCAGGCTGGGATTTCTAGCCTTTGAGCCTATAAATGAGGATACATAAAGAAATCCTCTCTCATTCTCATGGCAACAAGTTGTTGGAAGATGGACCCATTCCTTTTATTATGACTTACATGGACAAAGGCTTTGGAATGGCAAAGGAAAGTAGATACTCTCACTAGCTAACAAAAAATAAAGTAACTACTGTATCTGTGTTTCAGTGGATTCATGGAATGAGTAAAAACATTTGTCTATTTTATTCAGGGTTACTGAGAACTTAACCATGCATTTATATTGAACTGGACAAATGGGAAGTTGCAAAGTAAAACTTTAGTTGCACATGCTTACATACTTCAATATACAAAATTAAGAGATGAGCACAGGGGGTTAAAGAAGGTTGACATGAAGTAGCTCTTAGAGTTGACAGAGCAAAACAATGACTGTTACATTGTAGCATGCAGCTTTTGGCAGCTTCAATTCGTTCAGAATTCTAGAAGCATGCAAAGACTGCCTTAAGAACTTCCTTGGAGTAGTCCAAATGAAGAACAATGAGATTCTAATAAGAATTACTATGGAATTGATCTTTACTTATGGCTTTCATAAGAATTATATCCACATGGATGAAGTTTTCTTCCAGAAATAATTTTTGAAGCACTCTATTAAACATATTTTAAGACTTAATCAGTTTTCTATACAATATAGTTAAACTTTTTCACTTTGCCATTTTCTTTTAATTTTCAGAGTCTTTCAAAGTCTTCAATTACATGTTCAAATAAAAAACCTATTTAGTAGTATTATTGTCTATTTAATTATTTACCAGTTTATACTCCTTGGCCATTCTTAGGTTTCCTTTTGGGTTATAAGTATGTGCCATTTTTCCCAGTCCGAATTTGTCAAATATATTTTATTATTTTTCAATGGTATCAATTGTTATTATTGACAAAAATCAGTGCTCACTGACATTTTTAAATAAGGTCTATTTTATTTGGGATTAGATAAAATTATCCATTAGGGTAAATAAAAGTTATTTTTCTGGGACTTCTTTTTTTTTTAAATGTCTTACTAGTGTGGTATCATTTTTGCCTAATATTCCTCACCTATTTTTCAGAGCATGGTACCCCTATACATCCAGTCACACAAACAAGAAAAGTAGTCACCCTTTTACTTTCTTGTAATTCAAACTCTTATATCTAATTCATCACCAAATCTCTTTTAATTTACCTCTGAAATATATTGTAAATGATCCCACACTTTAGAACACTACCTTTGCCACATAAGCACTAAATTATTGTAATATTCCACATTCTAGTCTTCTCTTATCCATTCCAGTCACTGGCCACTGAACCCAAAGTCTCTTCACCCCCCCCAAATTCCTAAACCTTAAAACATTTCAAAGATTCTGAGATGTCAGTTGTTATCAGTCGTGCCTGAACTGCCACACATTGTGGAATATGAAGAGAAAAGCCTAAATAAGAGGCATTATCGAGTTTCACACAAGAATACCATTAAAGAATATTTATCACTATTTTTTGTAAGTTGGGATAATTTTGTTTCCAGCTTCAATATCAATACTAGTTGTGCATATATGTATATGTATTGGTCTTCCTAACTAAACTTGAGTTCAGGAATGCCAATTATCATTGTTAACATTAGGATGAAACAAAAATGCCCCTTAATGTATATCTGCTGTCAGCCATTTCTTCTCTCTGCTACATTAACTTCAAAAATAATAATAATAGGGGCGCCTGGGTGGCACAGCGGTTAAGCGCCTGCCTTTGGCTCAGGGCGTGATCCAGGCATGATGGGATCGAGCCCCACATCAGGCTCTTCCGCTATGAGCCTGCTTCTTCCTCTCCCGCTCCCCCTGCTTGTGTTCCCTCTCTCGCTGGCTGTTTCTATCTCTGTCAAATAAATAATAAATAAAATCTTAAAAAAAAAAAACAAAAATAATAATAATAATTCAAAAGAATTCTTCCTGACTACTGACATCTTCTCTCCGTATCTACTATGATTGCTTTAATCTTCCCTTAGTATTTTTTTTAATATTCTCAGAAACTGTAGTTACATCACTTCTCTTTCTTTATATTGGTAATTGGTATCTTTTTTTTCATGATCAGTTTGGCTACTGGCTTATCAGATTTCTAGATCTCCATAAAGAACCAGTTTTTAGTTTTACTATTTTTTTCTATTTTTTTTTGTTTTCTACATCACTGATGTTTAATTGAAATTTGTATTGATTTAATTGTAGATCCACATGCTATTACAACAAAATGGAGACCCCGTGTGTAGTTCGTTCATTGCCGCATAACCCTAGTGATAAGAGTTGTTTGTTGTAGTTGAATCCTCCCTACCTGTGGAAGATCAGGAATGTTGCTGCCTTTGGTACTTGAGGTAGACTCACCCACTACGGGTATTCCCAAGCAACACTCTAGTCTGGCAGTAGGAAGGGTTTATCAGACATTTGTAGACAAAGAAGCTTCTAAGACCAGGCTGTTTGTTGCAGGATTCTCCACTGTCCAATCTGCTCAAATGATTTTTATCAGTGTGTTTTCCTTGATGACTCTATTTAAATAGTAATGTCTTAACCTGGTAATACTTATCTGTTTCATTTTCTTATTTTTCCTCCAGAGATCTTAATCAAAATTAAAAAATATATATTGTCTATGTTACTTGTTTGTTTGATGACTTTGTTTCTCTATAACAGAATTTAAGCTCATTTAAGGCAGGATTTTTTTTTTCTCTCTTTGAATCACTGTTCTCTCTTCCATACCAGGAAAAGAGATACATATACAATTTTTTATTTCACAAAAAGAAAGAAGAAATGTGAGCAGGAAAGAATAAATTAAGTAAGGGGAAAAAGATAAGGAGGGAAGGAAAAAAGGATGGAATGAAAATAGAAAGAAGGAATAAAGGATTGAAGGAAGTAAGAAATAAAGGACAGACGTTGGGATCACA
The DNA here is from genome assembly GCF_023065955.2 of Ursus arctos. Classification (NCBI taxonomy): domain Eukaryota; kingdom Metazoa; phylum Chordata; class Mammalia; order Carnivora; family Ursidae; genus Ursus; species Ursus arctos. Next base: position 27,469,809 of record NW_026623111.1, on the reverse strand, counting down.
AATATGAGGATAGAGAAATATATACTTTAAGATCTGAAGCTTATTATCATTGGGCCTAAATTTTTCAACATGTTGACATGCTGTTTTTAGTATACTTAAAATTTTCACAGGCTTCTATTCCATCCTTTCAACTAGAAGAGAACATGGGGTCAAGTGAGGACTATTGTTGATGCTGCATCTATTTGGGTTTTCTGGAAACAGATTCTGAAGACTTTTACATAATAGTTTGCTGAAGAGGGACACAGGAGATACACCTGTAAAACACTCAGAAAGAAAACAATGGGCAGAAGCTATCAATCAATGCAGTTGAGACTGAGACCTCAGCCAATCTCAACAGAAAGTTCAGAGCTGTCATATTTCCTCAAAGTTTATGAGGTTGATTCTATTCATTCCCCTTCTAGATATAGACCACATGTTGGCTCTGGGAGGGGAAACAACTGTGGGTTAGGCAACTTCATCAAGATAAGAGCCATTTTGAATGAATAAGTAATAATCTATCAGTAGCTAATATTCCCTTTGGCTAAGCGATAGATGTATCCACCCTAACGAGGATATCTGAAACCCAGGTGAGGATATTTGGACAATATTTATTTATTGTGTGGGATTTTTTCCAGTTTTATCAAGATATAATTGACATTGTAACATTGTATTGCCATATATGACATAGTAAATTGCATAAATTTAAGATTTACGGTGTGATGATTTCATACAGGCATATATTATGAAGTGATTACCACAATAACATATCTTTCAACTCGTGTGATTACAGTTTTATTGTTATTGTTATGGTAAGAACATTTAAGATTTACTCTTCTAGCAACTTCCAAGTATACAATATGGTATTGTTGTAGTCACTATACTATACATTAGATCCCCAGAATTTACTGATCTTAGAGCAGGAAGTTTGTAACCTTTGACACAACTGATTTCTTTATGTTGATTTCTGTATCCTGTAACTTTACTGAATTTGTTGATTAGTTCTAACAGTTTTGGGAGGTACTGTTAGGTGTTCTATATATAATATCATATCATCTGCAGAGACCATTTTACTTCTTTCTCTTTCAATTTGAATGTCTTTTATTTTCTTGCCTGATTATTCTGGTTAGAATTTTGAGTACTACGTTGAATAGGAGTGGAAAAAGTTGGCACCTCTGTCTTGTATCTGATCTTAGAGGAAAAGCTTTCAACCTCTTAGTGTTAAATAGGATGTTAGTTTTGGGTTTGTCATATATGTTTTTATTATGCTGAGGTATGTACTTTCTATACCACATATATTAAGAGCTTTTATCATGAATAATGTCAAATTTTGTCAAAACCTTTTTGCATCTACTGGGAGAATTATATATTTTTTTTTATTTTTCGTTCTATTTATGTGGTATATCACATTAATTGATTGGCATACATTGAACCATCCCGGCATTTCAAGGATAAAACCCACTTGGTCATGGTGTATGGTCCTTTTAATGTGCCGTTGAATTCAGTTTATTAGTATTTTGTTGACATTTTTGTGTCTGTATTCATCAGTTTGGTCTGTTGCATTCTCACTGGCTTTGGTATCAGGGTTATGTTGCCCTAGGAAACAAGTTTGATAGTGTTCTCACCTCTTCAGTTTTTTGAAGAGTTTAAGAAAAACTGGCTATCATTCTCTAATTGTTTGCTAAAATTCACCATTAAAGCTATGTAGTCCTGAGCTTTTTTTACTGGGAGCTTTAATTACTGATTCAGTCTCTTTAGTCATTGTTCTATTCACATTTTCTGTTCTTAATGAATCAGCCTTGGTATTTTGTTTTTAGGAATTTACATATTTCTTCCAGGTTATCCAACTTTGACTTTTATTGTCCATAGTAGTCTCTTGTGATCTATTGTTCTTAGTTGGTTCAGCTAAAATTTGTCAGTTTTGTTTATTTTTTTTAAAAAAACGACTTTTCTATTTTTTTTTCTGGTCTATATATCTGTTCTGATCTTTGTCATTTTCTCCCTTCTGCTAACATTGGGCTTAGTTTATTCTTATTTTCTAGTTTCTGGAGGTATAAAATTTGTTTGTTCATTTGAGATCTCTCTTTTTTTCTTTTTTGTATGTGTTTATTGCTATAAGCTTTCCTCTTATAACTGTTTTTGCTGCAGCCCATTAAGTTTTGGTTGTTATACTTTTCGTTTGTTTCAAAATATTTTTTATTTGCTTTCTGATTTGTTCTTGACCCATTGTTTGTTTGGGAGTGTATTGTTTAATTTCTACACATTAGTGAATTTACTAGTTTTCTTCTTGTTAAGGATTCTAGTTCCTTATCGATGTGATCAAAAGACACTGGGTATGATTTTGATCTTCTTAATTTTTTAAGATTTCTTTTGTGAACTAACATGTGATCTACTTTGGAAAATAAGAATCTGTACTCTGCAGCTGTTGGATGGTGTTCTGTATATCTCTGTTAGGTCCGTTTGATCTACAGTATAGCTCAAGACCAGTGTTTCCATTTGATTTTCTGTCTGGATGATTTATCCACTGCTGAAAGTGGAATATTGATGTCCCCAATATTATCGTATTGTTGTCTATTTCTCTCTTCAGATTTCTCCCTAGGACTCCCTGCCCCCTGGTTACATAGCACACCTCAGTAATTCTGGATGAGACAAGATAGAAGCATCTTTTTAGCAGTGTCCATCAAAGCTGGGCAGGCCTGATGCTCACTCACATAGCCTTATTTTTCCTTGTGGGAGAAATCATAGGTCAAGATGGTTTCTCATGAGTGGATCATGCAAAATTTGATATAGTTGGTCTACAGGCCACTTCAGGGTCTACAGTTAAGATGGGGGGGGGGGTCTGTATGCCTATAGTCCAACTTATAAGTAGGTGTGACTATTTTCAGGTCCCCTGGTGTATGTTGCTGGTGACAAAACCAAAGCCAAACAGAAATGAAGCTAGGTCCCCAGAAATACAGAGGTGTGTCTAGGCATAAGTCAACTGCGTGAGTATCAGGCTTCTTTATCAAAAGGGCTTTTCTCTGTCAGACTACAGTGGGCTTCACGATCTCCACCTGGATCCCAAAGCTCCCACAAAGGCTTTTCTGTCCATGGATGGATGCCATATTATTATTGTTGAGGGGGAGAGACATGTGAAGGATGTCTGACTCAGCCATACTGCTAATATCACTTCTGACTTATTTTATTCGTTTTACTTCTCTGGGGTGCATGTTCTGGAATAATGATTGTTCTCAAATATCTGAATCATCTGGGATGCTTACTAAAAATACATATTTTAGTGGAGCACCTGGGTGGCTCAGTTAGTTAAGTGTTTGCCTTCAGCTTAGGTCATGACCCTGGGGTCCTGGGATCAAGCCCCACGTCAGGCATCCTGCTCAGTAGGGAGTTTGCTTCTCTTGCTCCCGCACCCCTTCCCCCACTTGTGTTCTCTCCTTCTCAAATAAATAAATAAATAAAATAAAAAAAACATATTTCAGGGAAAAATACATATTTTAGGGACTCACTGAAGATTTACTAAATCAGAAATTCATAGAATCAAGATAAAGAACCACATTTTTAATATGCATCAAATAATATTGACATAAGTGACTAATGGTTTCCATGGTCAGAAAGACTGATTTCCACTGTGAACTCAATGAAGGCAATTGAATCTTATAAATCTTGTTTCTCCATTTCCAGATACATAACTTATTAATAAACACTTATTTTTATTGAATAGTTGTTTATCAATGTTAATACATCAATCAATGTTAATTATCAAAAATATTTTGTTATTGATGCAGACATCATTTTACTGTGAAACTCATTTCATTCAGAAATGGAATTACAATCTATTTCATTTTTATAAATGTAATACATTACTGTGAGATTACTAGCAATGTCTTTGTGCTGATGCAGGTGGAAAAACATCATCCTTTTACTCACGATTGCCAAAACCTGGAAACAACCAAAATGTCCTTTAGTAGGTGAATGGACAAATAAATTGTAGTGCATATAGACAATGGAATATCATTCAGTGCTAAAAAGAAATGAGCTATTAAGCCATGAAAAGAGATGGAGGAAACTTAATCACACATTTCTAAGTAAAAGAAGCCAATCTGAAAAAGCCACATACTGTATGATTCTAACTATATGACATTTGGGAAAAGGCAAAACTATGAAGACAGAAAATAGATCAGTGGTTGTCAAGGATGGAGGGTAGAGGGACAAATAGTTGGAGTACAGAGGATTTTAGGGCAGTGAAAATACTTTGTATGATACTATAATGATGGATATATCATTATACATTCATCCAAATCCATAGACTATAACACCAAGAGTGAATTGTGATGTGAACTATGGGATCTGGGAGATTATGATATGTCAATTAGTTTCACCAATTCCAACAACTGTGCCCCTATGGGGGGGGGTATTGATAATGGGGAAGACTATGTGTGTGGGGGGTCATGTGGTATACGGAAAATGTCTGTACTTTCCTCTCAGTTTATTGTGAGCTTGAAACTGTTCTGAAAATGAAGTCTCAAAAAGAAAAGAAGAAGAAGAAGAAGAAGAAGAAGAAGAAGAAGAAGAAGAAGAAGAAGAAGAAGAAGAAAGGAAGAATCGATAGTAATGGGGAAGAGAAGTTAGAAAGCTTAAGCTTCCTTTCACACACAGACCTGAGCTGAGGAGAGGAGAAATGTTTTGTTATATTTAGTTATGGTTTCTTTTATACAGTCTTGGACTGGAAACTTATTAACTAAATCATGATTATATTAGTTTTTAGAATGACTGCAAGAATGGATACTATGTAAGAATAAGCTGAAAAGACATAGGACCTGCCAGGTTTTCATGGAGAGGCAGGGGAAGATAACCCTCACTGAATAAATTTTATAGAGAGATTCTGAGACTAAAATAAAGTTACATTTTTTAATTTAAAACACAACCCTGACCCAAATTTTCCCCACCCCCAGGCCTTTGGCAAAAACCATACATCTCATTGGTTATTAGATGCAATCCCTATTTTTTGCAGGAAGTCTTATGAATGTCATTTCCTCTAACTGCTTGCTCAATACCTTACTGGCAAATGTTTATGACATGTAGATAGCTAACATAAAATACATACTTTTGAAAAATGACATTATTTCTTATGGTATATAAGTGTGTTTGTCCTTGCTGAAGCAATTCACACTTACAGCCAGTAGCATTAGAGACGAGTAAGTCCTAGGCCTGGAAAGGCTTTAGAGCATATTTCTATTCTGTTTCCAGATCCAAAAAACAGACTAATAGACTTCAGGAGATAGATTCAAAAGTTGCACTCCCAACCTGAGCTGAAAACAGGGCATATTTATGTTTTGTCTTGGAAAACATATTAGAATGCCTGAAATCTAAGACTTAATTTAAAGGTTCACTGACACCATTCACTTTGTTGTATCTTCCATCTTATTCTTGTTTTCTGCATCTTGCCTTGAGAATTATAGTAAGCATCATTTTTTTTTTTAAAAAGAGAGGGAGAGAATGCATGTGTGGATAGTGTGGGGAGAGGAAGAGGGGGGAGGGGGAGATAGAATCTTTTTTTAAAGATTTTATTTATTTATTAAGAGAGAGAGACAGCAAGAGAGAGTGAGAGAGAAAGAGAGAGCATGAGCAAGAGGACAAGAGGAGATGCAGAAGGAGAGGGAGAAGCAGACCCGCTGTTCGGCAGGGAACCCAACACAGGGCTCGATCCCAAAAGCCTGGGATCATGACCTGGGCCAAAGGCAGACGGTTAACCAACTGAGCCACCCAGGTACCCTGGCAGAGAGAATCTTAAACAGGCTCTATATCCAGCATGGAGCCTGACATGGGGCTTGAACTCAAGACCCTGAGATCATGACCTGAGTCAAAATCAAGAGTCAGACACATAATCAACTGAGTTACCTAAGCATCCCAGCAAGCATCATCTTTTTAATTTATGAGACTGTTTGATATTAATTGGACAGTACTAAGAACATCAAAAAGTCTTGGATTTTCTTCCTATTCAGAGTAATTATTAGCTTTTAATTATTGATTGAACAGGACAAAAGCCTTACAATGTAAGAAAATAAAAATATCAATGGCAATAAAATAGTCTGCGACTTTTTATAACCAAAACCAAAGCCACCATATCATTAACTCTTCAAACTCAGGGTCCTATTTTTGAAACACTGCAAAATATTTTACTACCTTTCCCTCTTCTTTTAAAGTATATTGTCTTGGCAACATCATATATCTATTACAATAACATCAACTTTCATCTGTAGCTTCAATTTATATTTCTAGGCCCAAACTTTATTTCAGTTATGCATTAAGTTTTTTCATTTACTCAATAGACATTTATTCAGCACCAAATATACCTGCATATAGGATAGAAATGTTGTTTGCTACCATGTAACTTACACTGTAAAGGGAAAGATAAAAAAAAATAAATAATATATATGTATATCTAGTCATTTAATATTTATATAATGTAATAATACATTGTATAGACCAAATTTTTGTGTCCCCTTCAAAAATGCACATGGTGAAGCCCTAATTCACCATGTGATGATTTGGGGAGATGAAGTCCTTGGGAGGTAACTAGGGTTAGAGTCAATCCTGAAGGTTGGACCCTTTGATGGGATTAGTTCTGTTACAAGAAGAGACAACAGAGAGCTTTCTCTCTGAAACTTTCTCTGTCTCTGTCTCTGTCTTTGTGCTACATGCCCACACAAAGAAGAGGACATAAAGCACACAATGAAAAGGAAGCAGTCTACAAATCAGGAAGAGAGCCTTCACTGGGAACCAAATTGGCCACACCTTGATATGAGGTTTCCCAACCGTTAGAATTGTGAAAAGTTTCTGTAAGGCTTGTCTATGATATTTTTTTACAGCAGCCTGAGCTAAGACATATGTGTTCATAATGGTAATTGTGATGAGTTATGATGAAAATGCAGAATGCTGAGACATTTACCAATAAGATAAAACATTGTTTATGGGGTTTAGGAGGGCTTTCTTAGGATTCTGTGAAGAATTAATGTCTATTCCTGGACTACGATATGAGGAAAAGTAATCCAGATAAAAACATTGTAGCTAAGTGAAGTCATTGTGTGTGTGTGTCAGTCAATTAGTAAGTATCATGATCATAATTGTTTTAAAAGGCCATTCTTTTTCTCTCTATTCTTTCTCTTTCTCTCTACTTCCTCTTCCCATTCTTTTTTGAAGAATGAGTTTTAGAGGATCAAAACTAGAAGCATGAAGCATATAGGTTAGGTGAGAAATGAGAGATAATTATGGCTTTCTTGATAGTGGTAGTTGAAGTAGTAGATTTTATTAGATGAATTCCAGATATGTTTGAAGTTAGAGATAAAATAAACTGATAATGGCTTTGATGTGGTTTTGGAATATAGGTGAAGTTTGGTGGGGTCGGGTCTGGAGCCAGCAGCCAAGAAACAATTCTTGAGACGTCTTTGGTGCAAAAAGGTAGTTTTATTAAAGCACAGGGACAGAACCCATGGCCAGAAAGAGCTGCTGCACCAAGGTTGTGAGGGGTGGTTACTTATATACTTGGGAGTTGGGGAAGATAAGGAAAAGGGAGGTTTCAAAAGGATTTTCATACGTTGAAGACTCACAGATACCAGAGGCCTTACCATAGTCGAGTTAAGGTTGTTTTTCCTTCTAGCAAGGCATTAACATTAAGATGGTGGGAAGTTTCCTGGGGGGATGTCACGCATATCCCACCCAGGAGTGCAGGGAGAGGGGTTTCAGGGTGTCAGCTTGTGCTTTGTCCTTAGCTAACCTTCTGCTCCCTCATCAGATTGATATAAGAATAAAAGAATTATCTAAAAACTAAACATACATGTATGGCTTGAGAAATTCTGTGGCTCATTTTGGAGTTTTCTAAAGAGATTCTCAGACTAGGAGGGTATAGATTTTGGAAAGTAATCAGTAAGCCTTTTGGGCCGTCTTAAGTTTGAGATGGCCACTAAACATCTAAGATAAGACATCAAGTGGGCATTTGAATATGTATATGTGGAATTTTGTAGAAAAGTCAGTGTAGAAGATTCAGAATTGAATTATAGATTATACTTATTTTAAGATCCAGGAAACTGAATGCGTGCTCATTGGTTTGCATATAGATAAAATAATGAGAGAAAACCCAAGATGCATCCTACATTATAGGTTGAGAGAGGGAGGAACTAACAAAAGAGAAATATCAGGAGCTGTCAATGAGATAGGAGAAACCCATGAAATGTAGAGTAAAAGAAGACACCACCCTCCAAAAAAGGGAGAGAATGTTATCAATTTTCCTAAATATATCTGAGTTTAAAAACTAAAAAACAAAAACAAACAATGAAAAGTTACTTGATCATTGAGTTTAGAAATAAGGGACAACATTGAAGAGAAGAACTTCAATGGAATTATGGAAGTATATAGAAGGCACTAGACATAGATTAGCTGACAGTATTAATTGACTTTAAACACTTAGAAAAAAAAATACTCCTGTGTTGTCCGGAGGCATAATAATGAGATTTTCTTTGTAGATTTCTTAATATGTAATATGAAGCATAAACATTTTAATTTCCTAAGGACATGGGACTTTTCTTCTTCGAGGGTTGTGCTGGAAGTACTGTTTTATCAAAGAGATTCACTCTCATGAGAAGAATCACCTTAGAGTTCCTCTAGTCTTTATCTCTTTATGCTTGAAAAAGAAACAACAATCTGTTTGTTTGCAGGGAAAATTAAAACCATCTAAGTGTTTCAATCAGAGAAAATTTAACACAAGGAATTGGTTACATGGGTGATTGGATACCAAAAGAAGACAATTTATGAGAAAGTAAGCCGAGATTAGAAACAGCAGGAAATACTACCATTCCTAAGACTGGAGGGACACATGAAAGAAATGATGTTATGAGAGCTCTGAAGCTGGTGCTCTATAGCAAGGGCTAAAATTTGCAGGAGCCGACACAGAGGGAAGGTGTATTTTGTAGGAAACAGAATAATGAAGAGAAGTAGCTAATGTCAATGAAGCCACTGGAAATAGAGTATAAAAAAAATCTTACTTCCTTAATACACTTGAACTATATTCTGCTTCTGATTCCTATCTTTGGCCAGAGGCAAAGGTATTTGGACAATGTTGTTCCTAAAATACTAAGCAAATCAAGAAGGAGAAGTACCAGGAATGTATTTTAAAAATAGGCATATTACTGGCATGTATTTTAAAAATAGGCATATTACTGGCATGCATTCTTAGATAGTGGGTATTCAAAGGTAAATCTTTCAAATATGTCTTACTAAATAATATAAGATGGTAACAAAACATTAACATTGTATTATTGCTATGGAACAATGGGTGGAACTGCTGTAGGCAATGAACTTATTTAGAAGTGTTGTCCATTAATTCATAAATTTTTATCAGTACAGAAAAATCTATGACTAAGTCTTTATTCCCTCATTTGGTTCACACATTAGAAGAAAAAATCCATTCTTCTTATCTGATTTAGAAAGAATAGTATTAAGATGGTAGAGCTCACTGACTTTTGAAAGCATAGGAAGAAATTGAACAATATTTCTAACCTCAGATTACTGTTGCATGCCATTTTAGTTTGAAATTACCCACTTGATTCTGCTACAGGAAAATGATGTTAGACAATTTAAGTAATAGCAATCAAAATTAATGAATATGTTTTCATTAAATTCAAATGCACTGAAAGTATTGTCATTGAAATCACGTTTCCCTTATGCAGAAGGAAGACTTTTTTTTCAAAAATTTTCCCAATAATTTTCACATATAATGAGATGGAACAAGTCAAAATAAATCTAATGTATTTGACCAACAATTTGCTAATTGGGGATTGAGGTCCAGTTCATTTTTCTTCTATAAGAGGATACATCTGTTTAAAAACAGAAGGGGAAGAAGTTGATTAACCATGGTTGCTGCAGTGACTGGAAGACTTCTGGGAAAGGTGGTGGAGTAGGAGAACCTTAGGTTCCTCATCCCACAGATAGAACTAGATAACATTCACATCAGTGTAAACAACCCAGAAAATGACCCGAAGACTGGCAGAATGAATCCCACAGCTAAATGTAGAAAAGAAGCTATACTGAAGAGGGTGGGAAGGGCAGAAATGTGGTCAGGAACTAAACAGAGTTGCAAGACTGTGGGAGAGAGGGATGCTGTAAATGTGGAGGGTGGAGGGAAAGAGATCCCCACACCAGGGAGCCTGAATGGGAAAGATGAATCCCCATGACATTTGGCTTTGAAGCCCAAAAGAGCTGAATTTCGTGAGTTCTTACAAATAGCAAAACTTAAAACCTGGAATTTTAAAACGTCAGTTGGCTCAGCTCTGGGAAAGTTGGTGGAAAAGAGAAAACTGAGTCCCTGAACTTAAAGAGACAGAATAACAAACAGCCTGTGGAGATACAGTATAGAAATAGGAGTCTGAAAGGTGCTTGAGGCATATGGGAGGGAGAATTATTTGGGAAAAAGTCACTGGGAAACTCTTTCAGGAACAAAGGAATGGGCAGATGTCATTTCTCTCCCCTGTCCCCCAGTAGAAACACACAGCCACCTGTGAGACTTGCTACCTAACTTGCTAACACTGCTTCCCCACTCCTCCATATTGTGCTTCTGCAAATCCACCCCTCTGGACAACTTGTCTCAGTCCAGTGCTGTAGGGCCCCTCCCATAGAGGACCTTAGCATTCAAAGCTTGCTGGCAACACACACTGTGCTTCTGTGCTGTGTTTCACCACATCTGCCCTCTCCAATATGCTTTTGGCCAGAGCCCATACAAGATGGTGTGTAAGCCTGTAGGGCACAAGCAACTCCTACAGTGGCCAGCACCACTCCGAAGTGACTCCTGTCCCAGAAAGAGGGAAAGATAAACACACACACACCAGTCAAAGGCCCCACCCAGCATTGGGCTGGAGGCAGACGGTGATCTGACTACAAGTCCCACACACCAACAAAAGCTTCTCAGAGCACAGCACTGCAGGGAAAGCACCCTGCAGTTTTGTGCTACTGCATCTCTGGCAAATACCTGGTCTGACTCAACTCAAGCCCAAGGTGTCCCAAGACTGGCCCACTAACATCACAGGGAACAAACACTGCCCACAGCAGGTAGAGAGAGCTATTGTAGATGATTGGACTGAGGGAAAAGACGGTTTAGTCACAACACCAAGGTACATGCATCACACATAAGAAACACCCCTGAAGTTCCAGATCCTGGTGAACAGGGGACACTACATGGCAGTGCACTACAGGACCTCTTCTTCATAAGGCCCCTACTTTCAAGTGCAATATACATAGCTGTCTCTCTTAACACATAAAACAGACACAGGGGGTTAGAGAAAATGAAGAGATAGAGGAATATGTCTCCAATTAAAGAATAAGACCAAAGTCACAGCAAGAGACCTAAGTGAAAGATAAGTAATATGCCTTGATAGGAAATTTAAAGTAATGATCATAAAGATAATCATTGGATGTGAGAAAAAAGTGGAGGACATCAGAAGACTCTTAACAGTGAAATAAAAAAGAACCAATCAGAGATGAACACAATAAATGAAAAGAAAAATACACTAGATCAGATAGTAGACTAGATGAAACAAAAGAACAAACCAGTGCCCTGGAGGATAGAGCAATAGAAAGTAACCAAACTGATCAAGTGAGAGAAAAAAAGAACACAAAATGAGAATAGACTTAGGGAAATCAGTGGCACCATCAAGCATAATTTCATTGGTATTATAGGGATCCCAGAAGGAGCAGAGAAAGAAAAGGGGCAGAAAATTTATTTGAAGGAATAATAGCTGAAAACTTCCTGAATCTGGGGAAGGAAACAGAAATCCAGATGCAGGAGGCACAGGATCCCCCAACAAAATCAACCCAAGGAGGTCCACACCAAGACACAGTAATTAAGATGACAAAACATAGTGGTAAAGAGAGAATTTTAAAAGCACAAGAAAAAAAAAAAAACACAGCTATATACAAGGAAAATCCCATAAAGCTGTTAGCAAACTTTTCAGCAGAAACTTTGCAGGCCAGAGGGTAGAGTTATGATGCATCCAAAGTGCTGAAAAGAAAAACTCTGCAGCCAAGAATACTCTATCCAGTAAGGCTGTCATTCAGAAGTGAAGGAGAGATAAACAGTTTAGCAGAGAAAAATAAAAGTTAAAGGAATTCATAACCATTAAACTAACCCTACAAGAAATGTTAAAAGGGACTCTTTGAGTGGTAAGGAAAGAATGTAAGCAAGAGTAAGGAAAGTAGGAAGCACAAAAGCAGTAACAATAAGTATATCTGTAAAAATCAGTTAAGGGACTCAAAAAATAAAAGGATATAAGGTATGACACTATATACCTAAAACATGGGGAGGAGAGGAGTAAAGAATAGGTTTAAACTTAAGCGATCATCAACCTAATATAGATGATTAAATACAAAAGATGTTATGTATAAACCTAATGGTAACAAACCAAAACCAGTAATAGATATGCAAAAAATAAAGAGAAAAGGTTCCAAGTATCACTAAAGGAAACCAATTAATCATGAGAGATGATAGCAAGAGAAGAAAGGAATGAAGAAAAACCACAAAAATAACCATAAAACGAGGAACAAAATGGCAAACTTACCTATCGATAATTACCTGGAATGTAAATGGACTAAACATTCCACTTCAAACACACAGAGTGACAGAATGGATAAAAAACAAGACCCATCTATATGCTGCCTACAAAAGACTCATTTCAGACCTAAAGACACATGCAGATTGATGACTGAGTACTATTCCATTATATATATATATATATATATATATATATATATATATATATATATATCACCATTCCATTATACACACACACACACACACACACACAGCACCTCTTCTTTATCCATTCATCAGTTGATGGACATTTGGGCTCTCTCCATAATTTGGCTGTTGTTGATAATGCTGCTATAAACATCAGGGTTCATGTACCCCTTCAAATCTGTATTTTTGTATCCTTTGGGTAAATACCGAGTAGTGTAATTCCTGGAGTATAGGGTAGTTCTATTTTTATTTTTTTGAGGAACCTCCAGAGTGGATGCACCCGTTTGCATTTCCACCAACAGTGCAAGAAAGGTTCCCCTTTCTAAAAAAAAAAAAGGAAAAAAAAGAAAGGAAAAGAAAAGAAAAGAAATCTTTGCAATGATGTGGATGAAGCTAGAGTATATTATGTTAAGTGAAATAAATCAGTCAGGGAAAGACCATTTGATCTCAGTCCTATGAAGAATTTAAGAAAGAAAACAAATGACCATATGGGAAGAAGGGGAAGAGAGAGGGAAACAAACTGTAGAGACTCTTAACAATAGTGAACAAACTGAAGGTTGATGGAGGGATGTGGATGGGCAATGGGCTAGATAGGTGATGGATATTAAAGAGGGCAATTGTTATGAAGAGCACTGAGTGTTGTATGTAAGTAATGAATCACTGAATCCAGAAATGAGTATTTCACTGTTATGTTCACTAACTAAAATTAGAACAAACAAACAAAAAAACAGAAAAGACACATGGAGATTGAAAGTGAAGGGATGGAGAAGCATTTAAGATGCAAATGAATGTGAAATGAAAGCCAGGTAACAATATTTATAATAAACAAAATAGACTTTAAAACAAAGACTGTAACAAAAAACAAAGAAACACATTGTATAATCACTAAAAAGACAATTCAACAAGAAGATATATCAATTGTAAATATTTTTGCACCCAACATGGGAGCACCCAAATACTTAGAGCAGTTAATAACAAATATATAGAAAATAATCAATAGTAATATAGTAATAGTAGGGGATGACTTTAACACCCCACTTATAATCAATGGACACATCAAACAGAAAATCGATAAGGAAACATGGGCTTTGAATGACACATTAGACTGATGGATTTTACAGGTATATTCAGAACATTCCATCCTAAAACAGCAGAATACATTCTTTTCAAGTGCATATGGAACATCCCCAGAATAGGTCACATATTAGGCCACAAAACAAGTTTCAACAAATTCAGAAAGATCAGTCATTCCATGCATCTTTTCTGACCACAACGCTATGAAACTAGAAATCAACAGCAAGAAAAGACCTGAAACGACGACAAATTCATGGAGATTAAATCACACACTATTAAACAGTGGCCACAAATACATGGAGATTAAATCACACGCTATTAAACAATGAATGGGTCAAAAAGAAATTATAGAAGAAATAAAACAATACATGGAGACAAATGAAAATGAAAGCACAATGGTCCAAAGCATCTGGGATACAGCAAAAACTATTCTATGAGGCAAGTTTATAGAAATACAGTCCTACCTCAAGAAGCAGGGAAAATCTTAAGTAAACAACTTAACCTGCACCTAAAGGAGTAAAAAAAAAGAACAAACAAAACCCAAAACCAGTAGAAGGAAGATTAGAGTAGAAATAAATGATATAGAAACTGAAAAACAAAAGCAAAACAAAACAAACAAGAAAACGAATTAATGAACCAGGACGGTAGCTGGTTTTTTGAAAAGATCAACAAAACTGATAAGCCTCTAGCCAGACTCGTTAAAAAAAGAGAGAGAAAGAGAGAGAGAGAGAGACAGAGAGATGGAGAGAGAGGACTCAAAATCAGAAATGAAAAAGGAGAAATAACAACTGATACCACAGAAATACAAAAGATTTTAAGAGATTATGAAAAATTTTATGCCAACAAATTGGACAGCTAGAAAAAATACACCCTGTATTTATTGCAGCGTTATTTCTTTTTTTTAATTTTTTAAAAATTTTTTTGTTTATTTGTTTAATAATAATATTTTTTGTTATATTATGTTAGTCACCATATAGTACATCCCTAGTTTTTGAAGTGAAGTTCCATGATTCATTACTTCTGTATAACACCCAAGGCACCATGCAATACGTGCCCTCCCTCCTTAATACCCATCACCAGCCTATATCATCCCCCCCCCCCCCGGCAAGCTCTCAGTTTGTTTCCCAGAGTCCATAGTCTCTCATGGTTCATTCCCCCTTCTGTTTAACCCCCCTTTCTTCTTCCCTTTCTTTTCCTACTGATCTTCCTACTTCTTATGTTCCATAAATGAATGAAACCATGTGATAATTGTCTTTCTCTGCTTGACTTATTTCACTTAGCATAATCTCCTCCAGTCCTATCCATGTTGCTGCAAATGTTGTGTAATCGTTCTTTTTGATGGCTGAGTAATATTCCATTGTATATATGGACCACTTCTTCTTAATCCATCATCTGTTGAAGGGCATCTTGGCTCCTTCCACGATTTAGCTATTGTGGACAATGCTGCTATGAACATTGGGGTGCATATGGCCCTTCTCTTCACTACGTCTGTATCTTTGGGGTAAATACCCAGTAGTGCAATGGCTGGGTCATAGGGTAGCTCAATTTTTAACTTTTTAAGGGACCTTCACACTGTTTTCCAGAGTGGCTGTACCAACTTTCATTCCCACCAACAATGTAGGAGGGATCCCCTTTCTCCACATCCTCTCCAACAATTGTTGTTTCCTGCCTTGTCAATTTTTGCCATTATAACTGGTGTAAGGTGGTATCTCAGTGTGGTTTTGATTTGAATTTCCCTGATGGCTAATGATTTTGAACACTTTTTCACGTGTCCGTTAACCATTTCTATGTCTTCATTAGAAAAGTGTCTGTTCATATCTTCTGCCCATTTTATGATTTGTTTACTTGTTTCTTGTGTATTGAGTTTGAGAAGTTCTTTGTAGATCTTGGATACCAGTCTTTTATCTGTAGAGTCATTTGCAAATATCTTCTCCCATTCTGTGGGCTGCCTCTTAGTTTTTTTTGACTGTTTCCTTGGCTGCGCAGAAGCTTTTTATCTTAGTGAAGTCCCACAAGTTCATTTTTTTTCTTTGTTTCTCTTGCCTTTGGAGATGTGCCATGAAAAAAGTTGCTGTGGCCGATGTCGTAGAGTTTGCTGGCTATGTTCTCCTCTGGGATTTTGATGGATTCCTGTCTCACATAGAGGTCTTTCATCCATTTGGAGTTTATCTTTGTGTATGGTGTGAGAGAGTGGTCAAGTTTCATTGTTTTGCATGTAGCTGTCCAATTTTCCCAGCACCATTTATTGAAGAGACTGTTTTTTCTCCACTGGATGTTTTTTCCTGCTTTGTCAAAAATTAGTTGCCCAAAGAGCCGAGGATCCATTTCTGGGTTCTCTATTTTGTTCCATTGGTCTATATGTCTGTTTTTGTGCCAGTATCATGCTGTCTTTGTGATCAAAGCTTTGTAGTACAGCTTGAAATCCGGCATTGGGATGCCCCCAGCTTTGTTTTTCCTTTTCAACATTTCCTTGGCGATTTGGGGCCTTTTCTGGTTCCACACAAATTTAAGGGCTGTTTGTTCCAGTTCTTTGAAAATGTCATTAGTATTTTGATTGGGATGGCATTGAAATTATAGATTGCTCTGGGTAGCATAGACATTTTAACTATATTAATTCCTCTGATCCATGAGCATGGAATATTTTTCCATCTTTTTGTGTTTTCTTCAATGTCTTTCAAGAGTGATTTGTAGTTTCTAGAATATAGATCCTTTACGTCTCTGGTTACGTTAATTCTGCAGCATTATTTTTAATAGCCAAATTATAGAGGCAGCTCAAGTATCCATTGAGAGATGAATGAATAAAGAAGGTGTGATATATATACACACAATGGAATATTTTTCAGCCTAAAAAAGAATGAAATCTTGTCATTTGCAACAATATGGATGGAGCTAGAGAGTATAATGTTAAGTGAAATGTCAGTTGGAGAAAGACAAATACCGTATAATTTCACTCATATGTGGAATCTAAGAAACAAAACTAACGAACAAAATGAGGAGTGGGGAGAAGGAAAGAGAGACAAACCAAGAAACTGACTCTTAACTATAAACAACAATGTGATGGTTACCAGAGGGGAGGTAGGTGGGGGAATGTGTGCAATAGGTGATGGGGTTTAAAGAGTATATTTATCATGATGAGCACGGGGTAATATATAGAATTATTGGATCACTATACTGTATCTGAAACTAATATAACACTGTATGTTAATTACATTGGAATTAAAATTTAAAAAAATAAACTTTAAACACAAAAACATAATAAATAAAACCAGAAAGGGAAATTGTTTTCAACTGAACCCTATCACAGATACTTGTGATTAATATCGTTGGTATTAGTGGATATTTTTTCCCTAAACCCACTGAGTTTTTTGGCAAATTAAATGTTATTTTTCTGTTACTGAACAAATAGTAGATCACACTGGTAGAAGATAGTAGAAGAAATCATATCAACTACTAAATTAAGATGCACTTTAACCTTTAGCACTTTTTGGGCTTACCTAATCAGAGTTTTTCAGGCAAAGACCAAGTGGGCCTTGGAGGAGCAATAGATGGTTGTCTAAACAGAAGATATACTGTGTGCAAGAGCCTAGAGGTAAGTCGTATCAGGAACCAGCAAATAATTCTACATAGGTAAAATGTTGAAAACTAATGTAAATGTAACAAAATACGCAACGTTTGTAAGGAGGAGCCATGTCCTGAAAGCACTGGAATTTGGCACATTATTCTATGAGTGATGGGATTTCATTGACTTTTTGAAAGGGAGGGACATGTTCAATTTTTCATTTTATAGTATTCTTGCCTTAGTGTTGAATAAATATTGATAGCAATATTGTGTTGCTTTGAAGGGAGAGAAAGCAATTCAAATACTGTAGTGATTATCCTTGAAAATGATGCTAGTTCGGAGCCACTTAGATGTCAGAGGAACTAGAACTGGGATGATTTAAAAGCCATAAAGAAGAAAGCAATGAAAAGTCACTGATTAGATAGATGAGACCGTTGAATTAGAAGAAAGAGTTAAGTATGACTTATTGAATTTTGACTTCCTGACTTCTGATTCTAAGTGAATTTTGGATCAGTACATTCAATAAAGGTGATTGTATTTTGTAAACCTACAGTTTTTGGAGGAGGAGCTATAAATGGGTCTTTATAAGCACAATCCCTATGTCCTATTTTCTATAATAAATAAGATGTAGAATAATAAAACCAGAAGTGGTTTTTCTCATGACATTGCTTGGTGCTTTACCTTATTAGTGATGGATATGAATTTTAGTCTACAAATTAAGGTATGGATGAATTTTTATTTTCTTTTTCTGTGAGTAAACACAAATTATATACCAAGTGCCAATGTTTTTAATTGACAGAAATTTAATCTTCCCTTGCGCTACAGCTTAGTTCCTGAAGACTTATGTCATATCACAGAAATAGAAAGTTAGAGTTATGGGTATTGAAACGTGGAAGAGCTTTGTCCATACAGAGATGTCTGTCCTAGCTTAGCTATTCCTTCAATAGACCCTGCTGTTCTGTGTCAATTCCAAATTCTTTTCCTTAAGTCTCCTTTAATTCTAGTGCTTTTCATGGCAATTATAAAGCTTCTCTCAGGTGCCCTGCAATTCATTTTGCTTCTCTTCTGCCACCATTCATAAGAGAAAACCTGGTGAGGTTTCTAAGACTTGTCAACCTAGATGATTAAGAGAGTTTTTCACTCTAATTTTCCAAGGATCTCTAGGAGAGGGAACATCTGCTCTGTTTTATTTTGTTTTTCTTTTGGATGTCTCAAATCTATAAGGGAATATATTCATTTCCTGACCCTGCTCTGCCTTGCCTCTCACCACTAATTGGCTCAACCATTGTGGAAAATGCAGGGTGTCTGAGTGACCCGTTATGGGGTCCCTTACCTTCTTCCCTTCTCTTCACGTCGTCCACTCCTATGGGGTATACATAGATGATTTAGATATAGAAATAAAAATGGAGATAGAAAAAAAGAAAAAGAGAGAGAGATGTATTTGATCAATGGGTGAACTATCTTTCAAACCACTGTCTCTTGCCCTTTGATGTATCCCTCTGCTCTTTATCCAGTGTAACTCCACAGTCAATTCTTACAGTCTGTCTTTTCTTTAATCCTTAACCAAGACTGTCTTGCTTCATTTGTTTTACACACTTGGCTAAACCAAAACCACAATGAAATCCTAAACTCTGTCTAGTTTGTGTTCGCTCACGTGTAGCTTCACATGGCTGGAGGGAAAACATGCAACCACATGGACTGAATCTTGGTTAATATGTGTATGGCTTCTTAATGCTTCCTGGCTCTCAAGCTATGCTTTGCTAATTTACTTGCTGTCCCACTATCGAGCATCACTATATCACACCTTTTTCATTCTAACCAGTCACTTAGTGTTTCCTTTCACACTCACCTTCAGCTGATGCCTTTACTTGTACTTCACTGGGATAATTGGAAACAATTCCATAGACTTCTTTCATAGTGTCTACACACCTACCTGCACAAGTATCTACAAACACTTCTTTTTTCCTAGTTATCTATAATTCTCCCTCAAACCCATCCCTTTAGTTGAACATTAGATCCCATACCTTAGAACCATAATATTATCTTTTCTCTCCAAAACTTAATATCAGAACAGTAATTCTTTGGTGATGTACCCAAACTTTGTGGCTTTAAACACCATCTACATGTTGATAAATTTGATTTTTTTTTTCCTCCAGTACAGTTCCATATCCTGATATCCATCCCTCTTGACGTTTCCACTTAGATATCTAATATGCATCTCAAACTTAACATGGCCAAGACAAAATTGTTGCTCTTCCCCTTAGAACAAGTTCCATCAATAACCTTTCTTCAGTTGCTTAACAACTTTATCTTTCTGCTTGTTTGGCTATATCTATATTTTTTTTCGGGGGGGGGGAATATTTTGAAGTCATTCTTGACATTTCTTTCTCTTATATCCTATGTTGAATATATCACAAGTCTTATTTGCTCAATGTTCAAATTACATCCAAAGTACTGTCACTTCTCATCACTATATTACTACCACTCTGGCCCAAACCACCATCATTTCTCTCTTGGATTAGTGCAGATAGACCTCTAACAGGTTATCCTGCTTCCATGCCTGGCCTTCTACAGTTTGTTCTTTAGCCAGATAAGTGGATTGTGTTACTCTTCTGTCAAATGTCTCACAATGGTTCCTCATTCCACAAATGCAGCACAAAAGTCATTGAAATAGTCTATGAGGTTCTACAATCCCCATTATCCTTGGTGGGTGGTGACTTCCCATTACATCTGACTTTGTCACTCAAGTCTCACTCTTTGCTTATTCATTTCCAACCATACCACCTTCTTCTCTGCAGCTAAAATATACTGGGAATATTCCCATCTTAATATAGTTTCTCTAAATATTTCCTTTGACTGAATCTCTCAATCCCCAGATAGTCACCTGGCTAATTCCATCACTTCTTCAAATCTTGGCCCAAATCTTACCTTTCCTATGAGGTTTACTCCTTCCTATTTTATTTAGTACTACAGATTTCCCTCCTACCTGGACCACTTTAAATCCCCTTTAGCCTGCTCATTTCCTCATTTTTTAAATATACTTATTTACTATATTTAATGGTAATTTTTGTCTCATCTCTGTAATAAAAGGGCAGATATTTCTGCTACTTTTTCATTGATATATATCCTAAATGATGAAAACCAAATCTGAAGCATAGTAAGTTATAAATAAATATTTACTAAGTTAAAGAATGCATGGGTGAAATCAATTACTTTTGTCCTAATTTTCTTAAGGGCATGTCTATTTGTAGTATAAACATCTTCTTCTTTTCCTCTTTCCTGTAGCATCTCAACCTGAGATCATGGAGATCATTAGGCCTAACTGATTAAATGAGATAGAGGCCAGGGATATAAAGAAAAATACCTTAAAAATTATCTATTAATACATCAGACATTATCTAGAGGTCGTTTGTTAATTTAGTCCTTAGAACCATCTGAAGGTTGAATTAATACTCACATTTTCTATAGAAGGAATGAGATTTTCAGAAAAATAGAGTAACATAACCAAGGTCATACACCCAAAAAGTGGCACAACTACTTCAGAAGTATTTTCAACTTTATTCCCTCCATTTCACATGGAGAACCATGAGGATCTTCTACTTCTTATGTCTTAACTCTTTTCTAAAGGCCCTATTTCTTTATATGTTTTCTACTTTCTCATCACTCTAATCACATTCTTCAGGCTATGAATTCAGTCAACGTTTACAGCCTGTTCCCCCAAATCAAAGTGCATTTGCGTATCAAGTCTCGGTTTCAATTTGGGTGTATAAATATGGTAATATGTGTCACAGGATTATTTCTTTTGAAGCAACACTTGTTCATTCCAGTAACATAATAACAGTGATATTGGTGTTTGCCATGACATGACTAGCATACTTAACTCTCTCTTGATGTCCAGGAGGAAATATGTATTTGTTCCCAGATTGCTTGCTTGTATTCCTCCTTTGTGCTTCTGTTCTGTTCTTAATGTCTCTCTTTCTTTTACATTTATAAAAACCCTACTAAGTATGACATATTAGGCACTAGGAAACACAAACATAAAGGCAGGCATAGTGAAGACATTCAGAGTACAAATTGAAGAGATACCTGCGTGCATCAGACTGTGATACATTTTTATCCAAATGCTTTGATGTAGATATATACAAACAGGAGAGAATTAGGTTTTATTAGCATCTCATTATTTTTCTAAATGTATTTTGCATCTGTTTCTGCACATACTTATGTAAACAAATGATTTTAAACTGAATCTTTGTCATTTAAAAAATCCTATTTCTGTTTTTAAGTGTGATTATGTAACAAAGAGAGGAATTATCACATAGTCTCTGAAGTTTTAAAATTTTTATTTAAATAGTATTAAAGATATTGTAGTAGTAATTTTGTTTCAACCTTTGAGAAAAATGTTCTACAGAGACTGAGCACATTGTAAAGCTTTTTGCAGGCTTAAACCAGAACTATTTTAAGGACAATTTAACATTAAGCTAGAAGATGCTTTAAATAGTAGTAGCATGCCTTTTGAATTTAATGGCTGCACAACTTCAATCACCAATACTTTCTCAAATTCTTTTTCAAACTGAAAACTAAAAAAGGGCATTAAATACTCCCCCAGATAAAACCTAGATGAAACTTTTGTTCCAGATATTGTTATTCTTGTTCGATTGAGTCAAGTTCAATATTATTGTGAATGTCAGGAGGAATTTGGCATCAATGCTGCACATATTTTGTTTGAAAATGTGTATTTAAACATCTGAGTCAACATAGAGGCATCTGTGCATCTTTCTACTAACAAGGGGTCCAAAGTATGTCTTCTAGACATCAGTGGTACCAAGGACCAGTGTGGGAAAGCCTGGGAGAAGTGAAAAGAATAAATTCATCACTCAGGAGGCAAAGTTTCCAGTTGATTTGAGGGAAGAAATAAGAGCAAATTCAGAGAATTACATAGGAACGGAAATATAGAAATTTTTCATGTGGTGATCATCAAGCATTTTTGAACTCCTACCTTTGGCTTGGGAAATTTCTCATGTTACAAAGCCAAAACGTGCCTGTCTAGCCATAAGACCAGAGATACATAGGTCAGTGATTGAAAAGTGAGAAAGCAGAAGTGCAGAGAATTCATCTTTTCTTGAGGAGACACTGGAGAAACCCAGCTTTGGGAGGACAGGAGGATCAGGAGTTTTGCTATCCAATCTCTTTATTTACTGATGAAAGCACGAATGGATATGAGCTACCCAACCCAGAATGGTAGCAGCAGTAATTTCTTCCCTAAAATAATGCCCATATTCTATGTGCTTTTTCTGGTTGAGTAACTTCCCATGCCAAACTCTGGCACTCTTGGAAAGTACATAAGGTATAAAATATCATTTAATGCATTCACTGTCTGATTCTATTCTGATGTTTGTAACCAAGAGCTCTGTCTGATGCAAATGTCTTCATATCATCGCTCAACTTTTCCATGACTCTTTTACAATTTTTTCCATTTCCTTGTTTTTCTGTTTCTGTCACAACCTTCTAGGAAAACACACACACTCAAAACTTTCATTCAGGTTTTGGTTTCTTCTTTGCCTTTGGGCAGACTTCTGAGAGCTCCTGGAAAAAAATCACATAGCCAGGCTTGCTGATATCATGACAAATTCATATTAATCAACCTCAATCAGGCCCTTCTTACCAACATTTAAACATTCTCAAAGTTCTAGAATACTTAAAATTATATATTTCTGCTGTATTTTATCTACATTAACTACATATGTATCTTTTCTTTTTATATGGTCTTGATAGGTGCTTTTAACGACTTTGAGGCCTTTGTTTTGAAGTGGCTCCATCCTATAGTGAGGGTTCCTGGTGGGACCAGTTCAAGAAGCAATGTTTATCTTGCCGAAAATGGGCTGGATGAGCCTGTGTTTACTGACTGTCACATTAAGAAAATTATTCCTTGACTTCCCTGATACATAACCTCTGACTTTTCCCGTATCTTTGTCTTTTTCTTCTCAATCTGAGCTCTGATTCCCAATACTCAAGTATCAAATGATTGCTCAGCAGTTTCAGTGTATTTTAAACTTTGTGCACCCACACCTGAATTCTCTATCACTTTAAAACCCTTTACTTTCTACCTTTCCCCCGCCCATCCATTTTTGCCACATCTTCCTCTATATTAGGGAATACCAGAAAGAGTTGGTGACATTTCACCCTCACTTCCTGTATTTTTTCAGTCACCAGTCTTGCAAACCTTACCACCACTTACTTACATGTGTCTATAATTCATCCATTTTTTTCTCTCTTTCTATATACACTATGCTAATTAATTCAAAACACCATCACTTGTCACCTATATTACTGCGAAAGATCTGCCCACTGGAAATCATGTCTATTATCTTCTCCCTGTCCAATCTATTCTCCACAGCGCCTCCATAAAAATAATTTTATAACATTGATGAGTAAACATCTTGCCCTATATGAATCCTTTCTAAAGCTAACTTTGAAACTTAAGGATATTTCTAATTACTACTCATTTTCCAGGTCATGACTTGAATATACTTTTTTTGAGAACTGACTTATAACCCGCTACAAGTAGTAGTTGTCTTTTTAAGGCCTTCCCATAGCAACTGGCACACATTCATAATAACTTTTATTATAATTAATCCAATTATTATTGAATGATATATAGTTTCCTCAGTATATTGAAAGCCCTATGAAGATATCCCCTTTAAATTTCTCATGATCTATTCCTCATAGCCTGGCAGCATAAAGCTAAACTAATAATAAATACTAGATACATGTTTCCAGTATAATTGTGTTCATTTTGCACTTGAGGCTTATTGAAGGTTTATTCTGCATTTTGTATAATTTTTACAAATTTTCGAAATATATTTAAATTTCAATAAATTAGACAAATTATTTGAATAACTTAATATACATGTAGTTTTCTAAGAAAGCATTGCCATAGCAAGGTAGCAGATATTTTCATCATTCTCAGAAATTTCCTTCCTTGCCCCCCTGAAATCCAACCCTTCCTTGATCCCTATCCCCAAACAACCACTATTTGCATTCTGAAACAATATTTTAATTTGCATTTTTAGAATCACATGTAAACAGAATCACACAGTGTATATTGTTCCTTGTCTGGCTTAAGCTTCACATAATAACTTTGAGAGTCACACATGTTGTATGTGTTAAAACTTTATTTGCTTTTTTGTTGAGTAGCATCCCATTGTATAGATATACCACAATTTATTTACTTACCTGCTGATGAGCACTGGGTTTTCCCTTCTCTGAATAAAAGCATTCATCTACAAGTCTTTGTATTTCTCTCAGGTACATACTTAAATGTGCCATTATAATTAAAAATAACTGTACAGGCTGGGGCGCCTGGGTAGCTCAGTCATTAAAGCGTCTGCCTTCGGCTCAGGGCGTGATCCCGGCGTTCTGGGATCGAGCCCCACGTCGGTCTCCTACGCTGGGAGCCTGCTTCTTCCTCTCCCACTCCCCCTGCTTGTGTTCCCTCTCTCGCTGGCTGTCTCTATCTCTGTCGAATAAATAAATAAAATCTTTAAAAAAAAAAAAAATAACTGTACAGGGGCAGGCTGGGCGTCTGCCTTCGGCTCAGGGCGTGATCCCGGCGTTGTGGGATCGAGCCCCACATCAGGCTCCTCCGCTATGAGCCTGCTTCTTCCTCTCTCACTCCCCCTGCTTGTGTTCCCTCTCTCGCTGGCTGTCTCTATCTCTGTCGAGTAAATAAATAAAAAATGTTTTTAAAAAAAATGTACAATTTCACAGTCTCATGTTTAATTTTTCTCAGCAATGTTTTGAAAGACTCATTGTGGAGCTCTTCAGCATCTTTGGTTAAATTTATTTCTAAGTATTTTATTTTATTGCCTTTTATGTTATTTAACATTATTATAAATGGAATTAAAAAATAATTTCATGGAATCAGTAACTAGAAATTAATAGTCATATTGAAGTGGAAGACATAGGTTGAGAATACAGAATGATTATATATAAAGGGCTTGGGTCACAGAGTTTAAAAAACAGTCTTAAGAGCCCAGGACCACCGATTCATTTTTTTATGATCAGGAAATAACATTTTATTCACTGTTTAACAAATGGAAAATAGTCCTTCATTGGAGTGGGATTTTGAATATCCCTACTCCCTATTAGATTTGAATACTTACCATCGGATTTACCCTAAGTCTGTTCATAATTTACTGAATTATTGATTTAAATTTTTGTGTTTTCCATATGAATTTAAATTATTTAATAATATATTTGTCTTCTCTTCTAATATTTGCTGCGTTTTTCCAGTTTTATATTTGCTTTTATTGTGTGTGTATGTTTTACTTTTTTTTTCATTTTTTTCACCATAAACATTTTGGCTATTATTTGGTCAAAGCTGTGCTTTTCCCTTTGAGATCATTTTGATTTTAGAAAGTCATTTTCTTTCTAGACAAGAGGGTTAGTATTGAATTTTACTTATAATTTGTAAAATTATTTGCTTGTTCCTTATTTGTATAGTTAGATGATAAGAATGAGGACAAAAGTGATTTAATAACTTCCAGTATCTTATTAGTTATTAGTTGCAAACTAAAGAAAAAGAAATGGTCCTTTTTTCTCCCAGTTTAATCTTTCACATTTTTCATTAACAGATTGAAATGTATATGTTTAAAAGGAAAATTATATTTTCCTTTTGAAGTGTAAGATTTCTAGTCTTTAGTCAACCACAAATCCTGTTCATTACTTGTCAAACTGCCTATGCTTATTTTTTTTCAAGTGGATCCAAATTAAATGTATTTGAGATAACATTTTCTAAAAATATAAATAGAAAATGTCAAACATACATTTTGTATAGTATAAATATATAAATTCACCCATATTATGTAAACTTAGCATACCAGCTCATGTAGAATATTTACTGGATCATTAAATGGTAGAATAAAAGCAAACATTGTGAAAATTTGTTTTTGTTTTAAATTAAAAATTCTAATTATTGCAGATATCTCTCTTTATGTGGTTACCCAATCTATAATCAGTTTAATGATGAACAAGCATGATTCATGGCATATAATAATAAACTTCCTTTTCCTTTCCCTATTTTTTTCTTTCTTCTCTCTCTCTCTTTCTATCAATCTTCCTTAATGTTAATATTTAGAATTTGTTGTACCCACGTTAAGATGAAATCATTCTTACATAATTAAAAATGTTTTTCTATTACTTCAAATCCCAAAACCCAATCTCAGTTTAGTAATAAAAATCCACAAGTACTTTAAATCATCCAAAACTTCAGTCTTTAATTAAAGTTAAGATTTCTGCACATCTCGTTGCTTTGGCCTATTACTGATTGGCAATGGTTTCAACACTATTCTCCACGGGCTAGTCATGTTTCTGTATATCTTGAGAGTAGAGACACTGTCTGCCTTTATTCTTGAATATCTTTTCAAAGATATTTGCATAGTGAACAATCCTGGAAGAGAGAGATTAAGTCTCCCTCAGAGAAGAGGATAGGGTTTTATTGTTTTGTTTTGTTTTATGTCCATTTAAAAATTATCTTTATCATTGCAAATAATGTTCCATCTGAGACAGAGGAGATGTTTGTTTTCTGAGGTTTATTTGGAGATGTTTGTTTGCAGCCTATTATAAAAGTGAGCTTTCCTATGTCAGGGTTCCTCACCACATATGATGCAAACCCACTACAGTCTCAGTATCTATTCAGGCCCATGACCTACAGAGAACTGGTGCAAACATAAGTTCATGTTGCCACCTGTGCCATGAATAATAAAGTTTCCTGTCTGCAACTGAGGATTCTTGTCTTTTAACAACATCCCTGAACCTCCGGTCCTTCACAGTTCATTAGCTACCTGTGGGTAACAATAAATTTGGCTCACTTTCTCTGTCTCTTGCTTTACCTATTTCCCTCTATCTTGGAAATCCTGGTTTCTGACCATTTGGGGACCAGAGATATAGAGATAAAGGGGTAAAAGAGAAAGATGTAATAAATTTTGAAGTTATTGCAATTGACATTATAATATCTAGAGGTGTCAGGAGTTCAAAATTATTTCTTTCACTTATGTTACGCATTTATGGGGCCTTAAGAGATAGTCATCTCCCAAACTGGAATTTCCCATTTGCAATGTTCTTGGTATGAAAGAATATATGCCTAGTTAATCCTTAACTGTTACTTTTACAGCCTTAGGAATTTGGCTTTAGCTTGCCCAAACAAATGGTCCTCTTGAATGACACATCGATCCATCCCGTACTGACTCAATTTCATTCCTGGACATCATTTTTTACACGTGGAATTTACCCCAACAAGAGGGTTGTTAACACATAAAGCCATAGATGCAGCAAAATGCCTTACTTCCATTTCAGAAAAACTATGTAGCCAGGCTTGTACTCTCTTGGTTCCTCAAGAGTAAGGCAAAACCCAGAATACTCTGTCCCTAAAAATTCATAGTATACATAAAATCTTCAAGTTTCCTTTGAAAAACTTTTATCTCTTGACTGGAAATCAAAAGGATCTTAACATAACTTCTCCCACATTGGGAGGAAGTAATGAAAAGTACACAAACCTCAATTTATTATTATTATTTTTATTTATTTATTTTTTAACCAAGAAGCACTTTTCTCGAATTCCAGCCCCTGAAATTTATATTCTAAAATATGGGTGAGGGGATTAATGTAAAGTGAGGAGGCTTGACCCACGTTTGCTGTCTTCTTTTGCAAGTCATATATGATAGACTTTAGAATGTGACTTCTATTTCTTGGGGACTCAGTTGAAACTGTGTTCAAAATAGTTCTAATTATGAATTTGATTCATTTATTTAGGCTAATAATATAGTAGGACAATGCACTGTACTATAACCACAAGGGCTATTATTTTTAAAAATCAATTTGTTTTCTTTACCTACTTTGCTCCTTGTCTTTTTAAAGTAAAAGTACAAGTGAGATAAAAGGTCTTAGAGAGGGAAGTAAACGAAAAACAGAAAAAATGTAACCAATTTGAATATTTGATAATATTCTGATAATATCACTGCTTCTGGGTGCAAAGTGAATATATTTTCTTTCACTTATTCTGTCGTATTTGTGGGGATTTTAGCATTAGCCACAGGGACTAGTCCAGAAATAGCCTAGATGAAGCTTTAACCAAATTTGAAAGCTATTGTTTCAATAGTTAACAGAGCAATATGAAATATACGGAACTTCATTAGCCCTTGTTAAGATTATAGTTATGTTTCTTCCAGGCCTCAGAGTACATGCTTAGTTTGATTTTAAATTAATTTCTTTTTAAGCATTGAACAAGTATCTAGTGGGAGCTTCACTATGACAATTAGTAAGACAATCCATTATGTGGAGTTTTCTAGGGAGCTGACACAATATTGAAGAGATTTCTATGCCAAATTGAATGTTGAGGAGCTAAAGCTTGCTGAGTTTGTCTCTGTCTGACAACAATGAAGCATAGCAAAGCATAATGCTGGATAGGCCATAGCTGGTGACAGGTGACTGAATGCAAATATCACTGGTATATATGGCACATGCTTGCTTGCCTTTTTCTTTTCTGTTCCCCCAATCTCCAAGTACTGGCAAGAAAGCTTGCCAAGAAGAAGAGTGACCACATTAGGGACCTGGGACTTTGTCCTAAGAAGCTGTTATCCCCAAACATTTTTGACCATGTGATCAAAGGCTATCTTCTCAAAATCTCTCATAAATGCTGTATTACTAGGCTCAGTCAGGAAAACAGAATAAAGGATATTAACACAAGAATTAGGATTTGCATGAGAGAAATGAAAAAGGTGGAAAACAAATATCAGTATAGTCCCCAACAAAGACCGACATAACTGTGGCTGGAAGGTCAAACAAGCAGAGACTGAGGCCCTTAACTGGAGCTGCTAGAGCAGGTGATTCTCAAAAGAACCTGCTGGGGTCCTCAGGACCATCCCTTCTCTCTGTCAACAGCATCCTGGCAGATTGTGGATAAGCAACCCAGAACTCTGTGAATCTCCTGTTTGTTCACACATATGACCACCTCTCGGGAATCACACAATTTATTCCCATTCCCCTTGCCCAATTTTAACAGGAGTTTGTGTTATTGTCATCCTAACTAGGTATCACAGAGGGAAGGAAGGGGATGCTGACAAGCATGGTTCCAGATTTCTTCTCTCTACATTATGACAGCATGGGGAGTAATGCCAATTTAACAAAATTTCAAAGCAGTGTATGGGGTAGAAATTGCCATCAGCTGTTTAATAAAGGAAGATTCTAAAGTTTATAAAGTTACAGTAGCTTGCCTAAAAATGGTCAAATATGAAAGGAAATAATCAAACGCAGTATAGTGTAACCGCAAAGAAAGCATTATTTTGTTGATTATGCTGATTGTTTTGTTGCCTTCCTAACATCAGTGATTTTGTTGAGTACCAGCTTCACATTAGTTTACACAGGGCTTCTAAAAATTGCAAGTGGCTATGTGCAGCCCCAGAGATCGTAATTTTACTGCCCT
The DNA here is from genome assembly GCF_023065955.2 of Ursus arctos. NCBI lineage: Eukaryota > Metazoa > Chordata > Mammalia > Carnivora > Ursidae > Ursus > Ursus arctos. The sequence goes on along the minus strand of NW_026623111.1, from coordinate 27,439,944 downwards.
GTGTTGGAATTAATGTAATTTGGTTTCTATGAAAACATGCTAGGGGACTTTGAAGCACAAGCAGGCATAAGAAAAACTGAAGTAAATCAGACTTATGTTCACCCAGTATCTTCAAATTGTGGATCATGGCACACTGGTGGGAATAAGTTTTCCCTTCATGAGCCTTTAACATTTAAAAAATTCTTATCAGATAAGATTAAAAATACCCTGAACTCCTGCTTTGTACAGAGTAATTTTTAAGAATATTTATGATAGACAAAGAAACACTCTATGTAATAACCTATAAGCTATGTGGAGACTGTTTCCCCAGTACAATGTGGCCAATCCTGACTGAGAGAATTAAAGGATTTCTAAAATTTCTTTACATTAAGGCTGTGATTCTTCTGGATTACTTTTGGCTCAGAATAATCAGAACGTTAATGTCTTTGGTTTCCTACACAACACTTCTCTGTGACATCAAGATAATGGCAATGCCGCAAAGCCACTATCACTTATTAGATAATTTTTTAAAGTAATCTCTGTGCTCAGCATGGGGCTTGACCTCATGACCCCAAGATCAAGAGTTGCATGCTCTGCTGACTGAGCCAGCCAGGCTCCTCTCATTAGATAAATTTTGATCCTGGTACCTTGTTATCTTACAAGAAAATATCAGCAGATGGCTTTTGGAGTAAGTACTAATTAATGTATGTACTAACAATCACTTCTATATTAATACTGCTGCCTGGCTGAGAATAGTTAGTCGTAAGGCACCACCAATTCTAAATATGCATCTTAATTCCAGATATGTTAAAATTTAAATTGATGAAATAAAGCATATCTCTCAAAATTTGTTTGTAGCCTGATGCTTTCTTAGGAAGTTGTTTTTACTATTCCCTAATAAACAAGGAAGTTAAAACAAGAAAGAAAATTAAATGGAACTTGGCAAACGGAGTCATCAAGAGAATTTAAGGTACGATCCAGACAATGATGTAGAGTAGGTCTAAAGAAGAAATAGTCCAAATTGGGGAATGAAGCTTTTGGCAGATATAGACGAGAAATAAATAAAAATAAATAAAAATAAAGTTCACACACATACTGTAAACTATGAATTCAGCAAAGTATCTGATGTTATACATCTTATGAATAAAATGTAAAAATCCTAATAAAGTTCTGCAAGAGGAAAAGAGAGACAAGAATAACTCTAATGATACTAACAAAAAGCTGTATATGAATGAAAATATAACTGGAGTATATACTTTGGTGCTAATTATCAATATTTGCTTAATTACAAAAAATTATGACTCTATTGACTGAAAATAAAAATGGAAGTATATTGTCTGGGAAAAATCAAAATGGACAGATGACATTTGTGAAGGAGGGCCCATATCTCAGCTATAAGAGGAAAATATAAATAGACAATGACTAAATTTGATAATCCAAGGAATAGTATATAGACAAACAATGCAGATACATGAAAGTAACTATCACCAAAAAACACCAGAAGAGCTAAAATGCTTATTTCTGGAAACAGTTGCCAGATAGGACATGTTGGTTAAGAAACACAAATTTGTTGGGGGCGCCTGGGTGGCACAGCGGTTAAAGCGTCTGCCTTTGGCTCAGGGCGTGATCCCGGTGTTCTGGGATCGAGCCCCACGTCAGGCTCCTCCACTATGAGCCTGCTTCTTCCTCTCCCACTCCCCCTGCTTGTGTTCCCTCTCTCGCTGGCTGTCTCTATCTCTGTCAAATAAATAAATAAACTCTTTAAAAAAAAAAAAAGAAAGAAACACAAATTTGTTTTAAATATATCGTTGACAGTTGATATTTCAATAGTAAAATGTGTCTTCTTGTTATTATTAAAATATTTTACAAAAATAATTTATATTATGTAAAGATATTCATTAACATTCAACTAATGACATCCAAATATCTGGTACTCCATTATAGTTAGAGGTTAGGGATACTTCCTAACTGACTTCTGCCACTTGGCCCACAACGAAGATTAAAAGTGAGAATCCTTGTGCTAAACAACAATATTTATTTATGTTGAATATCATGGATTGGATTTAGGGTGTCTAGTTTATATTGTCTTCCTTTAAGGCAGAGATCAGCAAATTACGATCATGAATCAAATCTACTTTACACATATTTTTGTAAATAATGTTTTGTTGGAGCACAGCCACTCTCATTCGTTTACGTAATGTCTATGGCTATTTTCTTTGTGCAAAGGCAGGGTTGACTAATTGTGATATAACCTATGGTTCTGAAATCTAAGATTCTTTTTTATAATTTTTTAAATAATATTTATTTTGTTATATTAGTCACCATACAGTACATGCCCAGTTCTCGATGCAATGTTCCATGATTCATAACTTGCATATAACACCCAGTGCACCATGGTTCATTCTCCTTTCTGTTTACCCCTCCTTCATTCTTCCCTTCCTTCTCCTACTGATCTTCCTATTTCTTATGTTCCATAAATGAGTGAAGCCATATGATAATTGTCTTTCTCTGCTTGACTTATTTCACTTAGCATAATCTCCTCCAGTCCAATCCATTACAAAAAAGTTTGTCAATCTCTGCTTTAAAGAATGTTGAGATTCGTTCTGGCAGGCAGTTAAGGTACCAACCAGTCAAGATTGGTTTAATTCTTTATTCTACTTCAATTTTATCCTTAACCTTTGGGACACAGTCCTTAACTCCTAAGAAGTGGCTTCTATGAGAGTCTTAACTGAATACTGGAAATGCACAGTGAGGTTTCTATACTCTGATTACGCTGGTCCAACATCTTCCTGACAGGCATGTCTCACTGACTCTTGCCCTGCCTGTACGTAACTTCATCTTCTGCCAAACCCTTGCAGGAAACCCCCGTGTAGACTGTTGGGGTTGCCTTCTGTGTAGCTCCCTTTTTCTGATAATCTGCCCTATAAATTCTAGCCGTGTTAGGAGGCTTGAAATATGATATCTGTTTGCTGGGCAGACCTTTGTGCCCTGCCTACTCTCCACCTCCCTTTACAGTGGCCAAAAAGTGACCTCAGACAAAAACTAGTGTGAAAGTGGGAATGTGTGCTTCCTTTCTCTGAGGGATCATAGCCCTGAATGGTCTATTGTCTAATGCCTGAAAACAGGTGTCTCATATACCGTCCTCAGTTTTACAGCTATTCAGACAGGACCATCCATTCCAGTACCAATTACTCTGTCACAGCTGGAATGGAAGATTCTAAACAGCAAAAATTTGAATTGTAGTGACTGGAAATGGTACAAAATCAAGCTTTGGTATAAATTAAAAATAGCTTAGGAAACTATTAGCAATCATTAACTCGAGTACTCTTCCAACTCTGCAGGATCCAGGGTGACCCCAGCTTCCAGGCCACATGCTGTTCCTTAGACCTATAGGAATGGGCTCTCTGAAACCCAGACAAGGCTCAACTCCAGCCCTAAGACACAGCTTCAAAAGGAAGAAAGCCTTTGATATTTCCTTGATGTTTCTTGCCCCATAATGTGTAGGCTAGCCAGCTCCTATTCCTATTCTCTGACTTCTGGCTATGCAGATTCATTACTGACCAGTTTCTCTCTCTGATGTTTTTTGCATTTGATTAAAGCCTTTTTCTATCTCTTTCTCTGACTTTCCTTCACTTTGACCTCACCCAAAGTACTTCATTATCATGACTGATTCCAAATATGTATCAGTATTAATTACATTAATATTAATTCAATAATAATAAGATAAAAATAACACAGGTAGACAATTACTATCTGACTGTGGGAAGCATATCCATGTTGCGATGAGATAATGCCTGTGTTTGCTAACACTTTTACTATTATAGCTAGCTAAACCTTATATGTGTAAGGAAAGTAGAAAATTTCCTACTAGAGTATAGCCCTCAATAAGGGTGGTATATTTTAGAAACCCTCTGTTTTAATTTTTAAAAAATGGTAAATGTTTCTTTCTACTCTATAACATTAACATTTTATATAATATAAAATGGTTCAAATTCAAAGTTAAATCAATTAACTTCTAAGCGTACTACTCAGGAGGATTTCAGCTACAAGAAAAGAATACTGATAGTGAATCAACTGAATAAAATTTACTAAACAAGTGTTTTCTTCTTTTTTAAAAACAAATCTCTCACAACATGAAATTGAGAGAAAGGGAATTTAGGAATAGTGTAGAAAAGGGAATTTCACTTCATAAAAGGAAAAACTCCATTTCTGCTTTATCACTCTAATCGTGTAAACTTCTTAAATCATGGTTGCAGATGGCTTATTAAACTCCAGTGTACATTGTTGCCCAAGGCAAGGAAAAGGGTAAGGTATTAACACCAGCCACATTCTTTTCCCCTAGAAATCCTTCAAGATTTATCATCTCACATTTTCTTGGGTAGAGATATTTCACATGGGTACCCCTCAAACATTCCTAATGTAAACCAACAAATGGAACAAGAATCAGAATTGAGTTTTTGCTCATCAGTCACCACCAATGCTTCCAGAAAAATATATATTCCCAAGAGATGTGTCATGTTTCTCTGTCACTCACTGAACCTGCTGGCATGTCCTGCGGTCATACACCACTATGGAAATAAGGAAATCACATATAAAATATGTTTCTGTATCTTCTAGCACATATTTAATGTATACTACATAGTGCTGACATATTTTCTTGGTGCCAGTGCTAGTATGTTTGGCATCCTTTCCTCCATCAGCAATTCTTCAACCTCTACACAAACACACACACACACACACACACACACCACACCACACCACACCACACACCACTTGAATACTGTACTAGCTCTCTACAAAGAAAAGGTCAGGTAACTAGAGGCGATGTCCAATCTTCCAACTAGCATTACAAGCTAATTGTTGGCATTATTATAATAATTATAAAAAACTATTATAAATAGTTTTTCTTTGTTTCTGTAGAAGTTCACATGACTGGTAACCTCAGTTTATGTATTTACAATGCTGAAAAAGTGTATTGATATTGAAGCGAGACAAACTGTTTCTTTGTATTTCATTATGTATCTGTGTATATTTTAATGTAAAATATTTTACTTTAAAAACTAATTCAATTAATTTCCATGATTTAGAATTTTTAAAAAAATAAGTCAAACTTTGCAGACAGTTAGTAGTAAACATTTATTTGTAATCTGTCTCACAAGTATTATAACAAAATCATGAGAACTTCTGTTCTTTATTATAGGCAGATTTCATGAAAAACTTTTCTTTTGGACACTTGATTATAAAATATAAACTATATTTTCACTTTTTGTGGCTTTTTTGTTGTTTATTTGTTTGTTAGTTTATAATGCAAGAAAAACATTATAGGAGTAAATAAAGGTGTGGAACAATCCATATATGTCTCTATTAGCTAGGGTGAGCAGTAAAGTCTTAAAAAAATGCCTTTGATATTGTTAATTTGATGTTGATATTCATAGGGTTGTTACTTTCTCTAGCAACAATGATTTGAAGGCTGGACTTGGTGTATTAATATTATAAATGGAAATCTATTATAAAGGGATAGTGAAAAACATGCGCCATACCCAAAGACTATTTTTTTAAATTAAGTTAAAATTAAATTTCTGTCTATGCTCTTCTCAAACTTGTTATTATATTGCTTAAGGGAGGCTGTTGGTGACAATGACCACTATGTTGCAGATATTCCTTGATGTTGGATATAAAAATCCCTATAGGGAAGCTACACCTTTGCCTAGTGCCAACACATTCTTGGCAGCTAGAGGTTTTGCATGATAAATGTTGCAATTAAATCTATTGAGTTGTGCATAAAATAACCTTCTTCAATCTTACTTCAAATTTATCTGAAAGCTATTAAAAGAGCATAAAAATGTGAAGTAGAATTTTCAAATAAGGAAAGTGTATATATTTTACATAACTCATAACTTAATATTATTAATAATAGCAATAGTATTTTAAAGTAGAAACAAAAGGAAGTTTTCTTTTACCAACAGGAGAATGTTATTCCAACAGTAGAGGGCATAAAAAATTCACTCAAATAATTTCACTTGATTATTGTTAAGAATATCTTGTTTTAAAATATGTGTTTTATGGAAGAGCATTTTTCTTTATTTTATATCGGTGGTTAACTCTGGGTTTCAAAGCAGAAAAATTAACACAGAGATGTGTTTATTTTTTAATTTGTTTGATTTTTAATTCCGATGTGTGGGCATATTTTAATTTTATGCATATGTATACTGTGATTATATACATTCTTGTAATTCTTGTCCAGTTTTTAAAAATTGGTTCTATTCTTTCTGTTTTCTCCCTTATGAACCTTCATCAGTTCCACCTTCCCCAATATTATCCACGTATCACCTTAGGATAAAAACTTTCATTTTTACTGGTATTCCTTCATAATACTTTATAAATATGTATATGAGTGCACAGGTGTACATAAATTCCATGTTCATCTACATATGCAATGAGGAGTTTTATTTATTAGTGCTTCTTCTATGGAAATTCAAACTCTGTTATACTTACTTTTCTGCAACTCACTCAGTAATGTTTTTTGGAAATGTGTCCAAATCAGTGTCTCTTTTCCATTATTCTAACAGATGTGATTGATATTTCATGTTCATAGTCACTGTAATATATGGCTTGAGTCCATTCTTTTAAAAGGATGCATATTCCACAGGTGCCTGTGTGGGTCAGTTGGTTAAGTGTCTGCCTTCTGCTCAGGTCATGATCATGGGGTCCTGAGGATCAATCCCTGCATCAGGCTCCCTGCTCAGTGGAGAGACTGCTTCTCCCTCTGCCCCTCACCCAGCTCATGCTCTATTTCTCTCTTGCACTCTCTCTGTCTCTCAAATAAACAAAAATCTTTAAAAAAATAAAAGGATGCATATTCCATATGTGGATATATCATAAAATATCCTTTCTAATGTTGATGTGGTTTCTCTGTTTGTCTTTTTTTAACCACTATAGATATTACTGTAATCAACATCCTTGTGCATTCTGTGGGAACTTCAAATCTTACATGTTGATATTTGGCTTCTACAGAATAAATTCTTAGGAGTAGCACTGCTGGATGTGTGTGTGTGTGTGTGTGTGTGTGTGTGTGTGTGTGTTAATTTAATAGACATTATTATGTTTCCAAAAGTGCTACAAAACTTCATATTTTCAACATGCAACAACTTTTTTTTTCAGGATTCTATTTATTTATTTGACAGAGAGAGAGAAAGAGAGAGAGAGCACAAGCAGGGGGAGTGGCAGGCAGAGGGAGAAGGACCCTGGGATCGTGACCTGAGCCAAAGGCAGATGTGTAACCGACTGAGCCACCCAGGTGCCTCAACATTTTTGTTTCTATCAGTGGTACATAAGAACATTTTTTAACCAATTTATCTTTTTAAAACTTTGTCTAGTTGATTGGTGTGAAGTGGCATCATCCTAATTTTTAGTTGCTGATGGAATGGTAAATTTGGTTACACATTTGTTTGGCCATCTTGACTTGTTGGTGATATGTTCTTGATCAAATCCTTAGACTAAGATTTTTTTTTTAGTCTGTTTTCTAATTTGAAAGCTTTTGTGTAGAAATGAGGATATTTCTTTCCTGTAGCTGTTTTGGGGAATCAAGCAGGCTCCCAGCAGAGGAGCCTGATATGCGGCTCGATCCCAGGACTCTGGGACCATGCCCTGAGCCGAAGGCAGACGCTTAATGACTGAGCTACCCAGGCGCCCCTCAAGTTGGCTCTTCTTTTGATGTGACTCTAGAAGTCTTTTGTTGGTGCCATTGATGCTTGAGAATCTTTTTATACATTTTCTCTCCCCAACATGTAGCAAGCTTTGCTCTATGAAACACCGTTCCTTACAATGGCCTTGTTTTTTAGAGACCAAAAGCTGTGTAAGTGGAACACTTATGGATGTGGTAATTTTTTCTCAGTGCTTTTAGTTAACAGATCGAGAAAATATGTACTTTAAAAAATGAAATAGAAGTTCAGTTGACATTCAGAATTATATGATCCTTAGTTCATCTCAATATTCCTACATTTCATTCTCTTCTCTCACTAAAAATTTTAATTTTTATTACATGAACTGAGTTACTTGTTTTATTTCACACTATGTGAAATGTGTCTCAAAATTGACAACACCATAAACAATATAATTAGTGAAGAAATAACAATTACATTATTGTAAACATTTTTTGAATGTTTTTTATTCTTAGGGCATATCTCATCAGTATGCATAATTAAATTATTGTGTTGAATGTTCCTTGGAATAGTTACATTATCTGTGGTTAAGTCATAAGTTTATAACTGTACACAGTTTCATTTGTTACAAGTTCAATTTTTAGGAATTGTTTTTCTGGTATTTAATTTTATTTACTAATTATACAAAAAGTTTATGTATCCAAAGTCATATTTACAATATAATGTACATCCATGGAAGACTAGTTTCTAATCTTATCCTCTCTAATCTTTTCCTTTCCTTGTCTATCAGTAAATATATCTAAAATGTTATGGTTATCCCTCCATGATTTCTGAAGATTTAAACACAAGTATTTGTGTACATGGGAGCTTCTTTACCCAGCACTTTTTAATTGTTCTGAGCCTCAAAAAAGGCTATGTATATATATGTATTTCACTTTCTCTACCTTTTTTAACTTAAAATAAACCCTGGTGTCCCTTCTTACAGAATATAGACAAATTTCAAACTCCTTTTTTGCAGGTACATAGTACTCTAGTGTATGGATTTTCTTAGTCCATTAAATCAGTTGCCTATTTACGAATATTTGAGTTTTTTTCCTGCCTTCTGTTATTACAAATAGTGCCTCAACAAAGAGCCTTGTATTTACATTTTTCATGTTTTTGCCAGTATGTATTTGGCATAGATCCTATAAATAGAATTATAGTATAGAGTGATAAATATGTGTATTTGGATATTTGAAAGAGCTTATTTATTTCAGATATTTATTTTAAGTATACAATCTGAATATTTATACCAACATTACTAACTCTGTGAAAACACAACTGAAGTAAGTGTTAAAGTTTACCCATGGGGTGCATGGGTGGCTCAGTCATTAAGTGTCCGCCTTCGGCTCAGGGTATGATCCCGGTGTTCTGGGATCGAGCCCCACATTGGGCTCCTCTGCTGGGAGCCTGCTTCTTCCTCTCCCACTCCCCCCGCTTGTGTTCCCTCTCTTGCTGGTTGTCTTTCTGTCAAATAAATAAATAAATAAAATCTTAAAAAAAAAAAAAAAAGAAATGTTGATACAGAACACCTATTGATTAACTTTATTTCCCAAGCTCTAATTCAGGGGGTGAAAACAGATATCACCACTTGATGGGAAGAGAGTCAACATTAATTACTTAGAGAGGCATGAACATTGGTAAGGGAGACTTTATTGTGGCCATATTTGCAAAAAATCTACTTAGCCTTCTACAGCCTTACAAACTGTCACATTAAAAGCAACTGAAAGAAAATATGCAGTTAAAAAGGGAACATATGAAAATAAACTTTTAACAATTCCTTGAACATTTAACTTTAAATTGTCATAGTTATAATTACTGCATGTAAAACCATGTTCCTGTGTAATATATGGAAAGCCAAAGTGAAGAAGACACCCTCTTCTTGTGTTTTTGGCAGTGTTGCTACTGGCAACGAGACCATGGGAAGAGTATGACAGCAGTAGAATTCTACTGTCTATTCGATTTAGCTTTACTCCACTCAGACAGAGTAGTAATTCTTATTAATCCATTGTCAATTTTATGGGTATACAATAATGAGGTTCAGCCAAAAACCTGCTCATACTTTCCTTGAAATAATTACATAAGTACCTGACTTCATGCATTACACATTTCCTATTTAAAATAGCAAGACCGTACTTTTTTGTTTGTTGGTTTATACCCTGCACTGAATATTAGTGACACAGGGTTCATTTTTGTCACAGCTCATAATTTTACAGTGCCTATAAAATAAACTTATATTTGATGAACACTCACTCCACAATTTATTCATAAATTACCCCAATTTGCTCATAATTTTTCTCATTTCAATACACAATGAATGAGGAAAAGGCTTTTATGGATCCACTTGATAAATGAAACCAAAACTTTTACTTTGGAGGAAAGAGCATACAAATAAGAAATGGTGGGAAGTAAGAAAGAAAGTGTGAATGTAAATTAGAGGTAATAATATATACAGTAGGCAAAATAATGGTTCCCTAAATATTCCCATGTTCTGATCTGTGGAATTGAAATGTGTTATCTTACATAGCAATGGGACTCTGTAGATGTGATTAAGTTAAGGAACTTGAGATGGGAAGATTATCCTGTATGATCTGGGTGGACCCAACCAGATAATCACAAGGTAAGAGACTCACAGTCAGAGAGTGATTTGAAGATGTCATGCTGCTGTCTTTGAAGACAGAGGAAGAGGCTATGAACCAAGGACTATAGGTAGCCTCTAGAAACTGAATAAGGCAAAGACATAGATCTTTCCCGAAAGCCTCCAGAAGGAATGTAACTCTGCCAGCATTTTGATTTTAGCCTAGGAAGACTTGTTCCATACTTCTGACCTCCAGAACTCTAAGATAATAATTCAGTCACTTTAATTTTTGGTAATTTGCTATAATAGGAAACTGATAAAGTGTGAGATCATATTTTTTTCATTCTTTTTTGTTAACTTATTTTAGTAGAATATATATATATATATATATATATATATATATATATATATAATATCAACATCTGACTTAATAGATTCAGTTTGCCTCGTTATTTTTTCTTTGCATAAATGGAATGATACAATAAGTATATTTTTATTTTGATCTTTTACTCAACATTATGTTTGTAATTGTTATCCATATTTATTTGTGTAGTTGTAGATTGTGTTCAATTCCATATATTCTATCTTTGTAAATATACCAAAATTTCTTATCAGTTGTACATTAATGGGCATTTGAATACTTTTGATTTTTTTTCAATTACAAATAATGGCATTATGAACCTTCCAGAACATGTATTTTGGAAACATATGCACATGTGTTGAGTATATACTGATTGGGATATACCGGACATAAAACCTTGTTGAGTTGTAAAATGTATATGTGTTCAGCTTCAGTATACCTGACCAGTTACAGAGTAAAGATGGAAGATGGCCCCAAATTCTTTGACATGCCTCCCATTTAGAGGTGAGGTCCACTATGTTCCATTATGTTGAATCTGGGCAGGCTGTGTGTCTTCCTTGAATAAGTGAATATGGAGGAATGGTGTTGTACCTGTTTCTGGGTTAAGGCCATGAGACTGGCTGCCTTTGCATCTACTTTAGAAATGTTTCATTTCACTCCCTTTGGGAACCAGCCACAAATGCTTTGAGAAACTCAGGACATATGGAGAAGGCACATGTAGGCACATTTTCAATCGCCCAAGCTAAGCTCCCAGCATCAACTACTAGCAGCGCAACCCAAGTGCCAGACATGTACGAAAAAAACCTGGAAAGTGGATTCTCCAGCTCTAGACACCCCATTTAACACCAAGTGGTTTAGACAAAAAAAAAAAAAAAAAAAAAAAAAAAAATCCAGTCAAACCCTTTTCAGATTCCTGGCTCACAAAATAAAATGGTGTTTTAAACCACTAAGTTACAAAGTAGTGTATTACATACTGATATAAAACTTGAAGGGAATTGGGTATCTGGAAGTCGAATACACGGTAACAAAGGCCTAAGACACATGACGTTGTCTCTCAGACTGGGCAGTAGGCAGAGGCTAGGAGGGCTTGAGAAAACTAAGTGAAAGGTGGGGTTTCATGACTTGCAGTCTGGAAGGATAGTGAGAAAATGTTGAAAACCAGAGGAAAGGACTAATTGTTATGTAATGGTGGCAAACTTGGCAACAATCTGCAGGAATGTGGAAAATATAAAGAGTATCTAATTTAGTATCCAAATTTGCTGGAAAGATTTTGCAGAGCAACATAGGCAGTGACATCTGGATTCTACTAGCTGCCTATTATAAAATGCAGGGAGAGAGAGGTGAATTTAAAAAGGAACTATGATTTTGAGTAGCATTTCCAGGAAATATCAAGGAGTGAGTAATTCTGGATTTGCAGATGAAATTATTTCTTTCATTTATAGGCTCTTCCAGAAAATGATTCTTAAAATAAGAAATAACTTCCAGGTAAAATTAAATTCATTATGAGAGGATGATATCTTATGTTAGGACCTCAGAAACAGGCTGATAACCTGTCTTTTTAGTTCACAAGTCTTTAGCTTTAAAATAACTGCACCTGAAAAACCTCTTTTACCCCTATATCTGTTTTAAATGATAAGATCTTGGACTTTAAGCCTGATCTTGTTCCTATAATGAGTTAGACCTTTTAAAGTCTTGGGAGTTGGGTATTTTGTGTACGTCAGGAATGTAATTTGTGGCTGGAAGGCAGATTTTAGTGGCCTGGAAAACGCTACAAATTCTTTGATTTTTTTTTTTTTTCCCATTTAGAGGTGGCTTTTATGACATGAGAAACCTATGTGTAAATGCTCCTGTAATAGCCGTTGGCAGAACGGTTCTTAGCTTTCTATAATTTTAGTTAATCTGATTCTTTAAGATTCTACCAGTTTTCAATGCCTTTAAAATGTGATTATGGAACTAGAAAATATCATTCTACATCAATTTAGTTATAATGCGGTATAGAAACACTGCTACTTGTCCTTCCCCCAATATCCATTTCACATTCTTTCTTTATAAATTAACCCCAATATTTTCAGCAAAAGGCAGCAAAAGGCTGAACTTAATCTTTAAGGTTTTCTTTAGTTGCAGGGATATGACAAGGTTGTGGCCTATGATATGTAGACATGAATGGCTGGGAGGGTTTAAGTGTCTCTTGAGAAGATATCCTGTGTTCATGGATTGGAAGACTTAATATTGTTATGATGGCAAACCTACACAAAGTGATCTAAAAAGTCAATGTAATCCCTACAAAAATCCCCGAGTTCTTTGTTTTACTTTGCTTTCTGTAGAAACAAAAAGTGATACTAAAATTCGTATGGAATCACAAGAGACCCAAAATACACAAAGCAATCTTTAAAAGAAAAACAAAACTGGAGGATTAATTTCAAAGCTTACTACACAGCTACAGTAATCTAAAGTATAGGCTTATGTATAGGCATAAAGATCAAGGAATAGAATTGAGAGTTTGTGAATAAACCCATATATTTATGGTCAATTGATTTTCAATATGGATGCCAAGATCATTCAGTTTAATGAGGAAAAAATAATCATTTCCACAAATGGTATTTGAACACCTAGATGTCCACATGCAAAAGAAGGAAATTGGACTTTTATTTTACAACATACACAGAAATCAACTCAAAATGGATCAATGACCTAAATGTAAGAGCTACACCGATGCAACTCTTAGAAGAAAATATGGGGGTAAATCCTAGTGACCTTGGATTTGGCAATGGATTTTTAGATATGGCATCAAAAGTACAAACAATAAAAGAAAAAAATAGTAAATTGGACTTAATAAAAATTAAAAACTTTTGTGCATTGAAGGATGGTATAAGGAGGTGAAAATACAATCTACAGAATGGGAAAGAAAACATTTGCAAAACATATTCCTAATGAGTGCCTAATATCCAGAATATATTAAAAAAAAAGAAGAAAAAAGCCTAGAACTCAACAATAAAAACACAAAGAACCCAGTTAAAAAGTAAGCAAAAGACTTGACTTAATATTTCTCCAAGGAAAATATGCAAATGACAAACAATGAAGAGATGGTCAACATCATTAGTCGGTAGGGCAATGGAAATCAAAACCAGGATGAGCTACCACTTCATACCCACTCAGCTGGCTATAAAAAAGAAAAAGAAAGTAACAGGTATTGGCAAGGATATGGAGAGACTGAAAATCATTCATCAGTGGTGGGTATGTAAACAACAGTCTCTTTGCAAAAGTTTGGCAGGTCCTCAAAAAATTAAACATAGAATTCTCATGTAAGCCAGAAATTCTACTCCTAACTATGTGTCCCCCAAATCGAAAACAGTTATCCAAACAAATACTTATACAAGAATATTCATAACAACACTAGTATCAACAGCTAAAAGTGTAAATAACCCAAATTTACATCAATTGATGAATGCAAAAACAAAAGGCAGTCTATCTGTGCAATTGAATTTTAGCCATAAAAGTTTATGAAGTACTCATACGTGCTGCAGTGCGTATCAATCTCAAAAACATTATGCTAAAGAACCCAGTTACAAGAGGTCACAAAATGTATAGCTCCATATGTATGAAATATATAGAATTAGGTAAATCCATAGAGACAGAAGATGGCTAGTATTTACTAAGGGCTAGAACGTGATTGCTTAATGAGTATGGGGTTTCCTTTCATGGCGATGAAAATATTAGCCAACTAGAGATGATGGCTGCACACGATCGTGAATGTACTAAATCCCACTGACCTATAGACACTTTAAAGTGATTAATTTTATTTCTGTGAATTCTACCTCGACTTAAAAAATAATAAACTACACACACACACAAAATATTACTGTCTTAAGATATGTGCTTTGAGTTCCTTCCTTATTCCCTTCACAAATGAAAGCGTGATGCCTAGAGTCGCAGCAGTCATTCTGAGACCTTGAAAATAAAAGGCAAATATTGCAGAAAGTAGAGCAGAAAGAGAATGTCTGTCTCAGTTGAGCTTACATGGGAAGGAGAGAAAATAAAACATACTGTTTAACGTCACGAAAGAGGTATTCTGTTACTTACAACGAAATTCAATCTTAACCAATAATTTATCAATAAAGGCCTCATAAATTTATGTATAAAAAAATCAAGAAAACATTTTTAAACTATTGGGGAAATAACTTTCTAACCAAATTTTAGCTCATTCTTCATGTTAAAGTGAGCAAAAACACTCAGAATTTGAATGTGGATTTCAAGGAAGCCTGAACAAATATACATTGGTAATATGTTTCTCATTTTAAGTAAACAAGATATTCATTAAAGAGCTATATTTTGGGGTGCCTGGGTGGCTCAGTTGGTTAAGTGTCTGCCTTTGGCTCAGATCATGATCTCAGGGGCTCAGTTCATGATCTCAGGGTCCTGGGATTGAGCCTCACCCCCTTGCCCCACTGGGGCTCAGCAGGGAATCTGCTTCTCCCTCTCCCACTGCCTCTCCCCAACCCCCGCTCATAGGCACACGATCTTTTTCAAATCAATCAATCAATCAATCAATCTTTAACAAAAGAGCTATTTTTGTAGATTTGCTGCATGGATTATATTTAAGACAGTCTTTTCAAGTGATGAAAGCAGTCTGGAATTGCAGAGATGGCCAGAAGTAGATTTGTTTTGAAAGGTTAAATAAAATTTGAAGTAAGGACTGAATCCACTTAATTCTCTAAGAATTTCTCCCTCCATTCCACTAATATTTTAGGTATATAAATTTCGGTTATTTTAAAAATTTGTTAAATAAGTTTTACCTAAATGTTATAATTTGTTGTGGCTTATTATCTTAGATAGTATATTCTATTTTAATACCTAATGATAATATTTCTCAATTTTCCTGTATTTTAGAAACATATACTTCAATGTTATAATCCTATAAGAAATACTGACTTTTTAATGGACTAGATAAAAATGGGAGGGGTGTGTATATTAGATTGCCTTGGAATGTTTTAATACTTAGCCTCGTTTCAGCTCATATAATATGAGGAGAACTAGGTTGAATTCCAGTACCTTTTATGATTATCTCTACAAGCCCACAAAATGCAAAACCCCTGGTGCTACACAATCCAATTGATTTACAGCCAAATTAGAACAAAGGACTGAAAGAATTCAGCCAACCACCAAACCATGTCAGAAAAAGATAAGCACTTTCAAGTTGATTATATGCTTGTCATGTCAATTAACCCAGTATCCCATTAATAAGCTACTCATGTGGAATCAGTAGCATCATGAGTAACACAACCACCATTTTTCCTGCCAAAAATATCCTTATAAGAGATTGTTTGAACTAAAATTCTCATTTTCCTGGGGGAAGTTTCCTTTTGAAACTTTCCTCTGAAAAAATGCTCAACATGATGTAGGTTATTTGTATAAAGTCTCAAAGCCAGGTTTTGTTTTGTTTTTGTTTTTGTCTTTTCCATGTTTTAGAATAAGTATCTGACAAATTATTATTTGTGGGATACTTTCAATATAAAGGTTTAGGGAAGTTCGTGCTGGAAGTGGGGTATTTGTGTTACTTTTGGTCAAAAGTAAACTCTAAGAGGAAACTTTGCCTTATTTAGGACCTTAACTTTTAACAACTTTGGCTAAATATACACAAAGTCAACTACAGAAGCCTGAATTTATATTTTATCTTGACATATGCAGGTTCAGATTGTTTTACAGAATTCTGTCAACACTAAAAGTCGCCAGGGCCTCAAACTTAAACCTCCTGAAAATCTTACAGTTGATCCAAAAGCTGTAATAGTTTTATCTCAGTCACAGGACTCAACTGTCAAGTCTTCAACCTTTACAAACTCTGGCTCTTCAGCCAGTGTGTCTTCATAGGTTTGGCCCTTAGAATGCCTCTTTAAAAACAACCATCTTTTCTCCTCTGGCAAAAGAAGAAAAAAGAAAAAGAAAAAAGAAAATGTACCGGAACATGATAGGTTCCACACTATTCAGTGTTCACAGTAGTTTTTCTTTTACTTTTTAAAATTTCACATGATTGTAGGGTCCCAAGATCATCAAGTGTCACATGTATCCCCATCCCAAAGGTTTGGTATAGTTGATCAAAATATTATCGATGTACAGAGGGACTCTCTGATACTATGCGCTCTTGATACAACTCATGGAAAATTAGGAACAGGCAAAATTACTTGTATACCCTCTGTTACCTAGTAAAACTAGAATTTATAAGATCAAAATAGATAATAGAGTTCAGAAGTTAGTAGCAGTGAATTATCAGAAACTTTCTCTTATCGTGTGGCATGCATAAAACATCAGGACAATAATAGTCCCAGATGATTTTGCTCATGAATCTCCCTCCTTGCCCCCCTCCCTTTTCAAGTGAAAACACTCTCAGGCTAACTGACAGGCAGATCACATCAGCAATGTATTTTGGATCTGACTGACTGACAAAAGGATGAGTCAACTTGAAAATAGAGTTTTATTGTAGATGCCAATCTTATGCCATTGCAGTTCTATTCTGTAGATTTCATTTTAATTCTCAGTGCATTTACCCCATACTTCACTTCAATTATTTGTGAGGTTCTGTTGTCCTCTGACAATTGCCCAGACAACTACAGTATGCAAAATGTGTCGTAAAGGACAAACCGAATGTCTTCACTTGTGGTGCAACCATGTGGATGTGTTACTCTAAGTCTAGGTCTCCCTTGTTTCTTCCTTCTAAACATAAATACACGACATATTTCTGTATTGCTGTTTCCTTGGGGTGTCAGTGCCCACTTACAATATGATTACAGTGGGTTTGCAAATTAGGCTGTAAGAGAGCAAACATTCAATCTAAAAATTATACTGAAATTAACTCTTGAGCGATGAGTCTGAATCTGTGACAATATGATGTCAGTGAACTGATCTAGAGGAAAATGCCAACCCAATTGAGAATTCATATTGGCTAGATCCTAGGGAACAATACAATAAAGTTTCTCTCTTTTTTCAAATTCCTGTGTAATGCATAGGCCCCTGATGCCTTGTAAAATACAAAGGTGCATATGCCAGAAAAAACTAACTCTGAAATACTTAGTTTTCCATATGGCAAAGCCAAGTATAACTGATCACCATTTGTAACTCCCTACCCACTATTATTATATAAGAAATTGAGAATGCCCTTCTCACTACAACAAGAGCAAGGACATTTTAATTAAAAATTTAAAAATACCTACAACTTTAATATGTTCTTTGTTGGCATTTTGGTTTTATAATGGGACTTCCCTATTATTTACATAATTGCAGAGGGAGAAGGGAGTACACAGAAGGAACATGAAGACTTTCATCTTTTCCCTCTTCATGTGTTTTTTTGTTTGTTTGTGTTTCTGGTTTGTTTTTTTGTTTTTTTTTAGATTTTTAGCTTCCGTGGATTTGAACTCCTAATTGTTAAGCATTGAGCTATAGATTTCTCCCTCTAGCTTTTCTCTTCCATGAATACTCAAATAATTTTATCCCCTACTCAATATTCAAAGAAACCCAAAACAGAACACCCTCTGCTTTAGTGCCTTAGTATGTAATCATCGAGAAAATGTGGTTAAAATGTTTTTAATCAGCTGTTAATTGGCTGAACTAAATTTTGCCAGTACTAAATCTAAATCTTAATCTTAACATAGGTATGTATGTAAGTCAGGAAGCTTTCAGTTGCAAGTGACATTAACCCATCTCAAATTAGCTTCAGCATAAATGGGGATTAATGGACTTGCATAATTACGAGGACCAGGAGTACACACTGGAAATACTTAAACTAAGGGACTTGATGTCTCTAGCAGTTTTTTTATTCTCCTCGCATTAGTTTTTCTGTGCATGCAAATTCATTTCTCTTCCATTTCTGACTAGAGTTTTCTGCTTGTTGGCATGTAGAAGCAAGGAAAGGGTGAGAGCTCTAGGTAACACAAGAGGAAATGGGTTATCTTCTTCCAACCAAAATTAAACAGAGAGAGGGGAGCTGGGAGGGGGGCAATTCAATCATGGTAGTCACTGGAATAAAGTGCTATCCTCAGGCCAGCCTCCGTCACAGGCAGGCCCCCAAACAATTACTATATAATAAGTAGTATAATAAAGTGAGTGATATAGAAAAAACAAAAAATCTGAGTACCATGTAGTAATCACGAGAAAATTAGCACAGAAAGGAAATTAACTTGTTTATTCTCTGAATTAGGGGAAAACTCTCTGTAGGAAGCTTCTGACTTGGTCTAAAACATAGAACAATTTTTATTAAGTAAACAGAGAAGGGAGAGCATTCCAATGGATAGATGTTCTGAAAAAGGCCCGGAGGTGAGAAATCATGGTGTGCGTATATTTTAAGTATTTCTCATTATGCAAGGCACTTTTAGGTCTTTTTGAGGGTTGATTTTTAAATATTTTTTGATGTGGCAATTTGTGTAGAAATCAAAATGGTTTACTGAACGCAGTGGACATTGGTGGGGCATTACATGTGATAATGTTATTTCATTTAGTATTTCAAAGTACCTCACAAGATAAAGTCATCCAAGCTTTAGCATGTCTTTACTTGACCCAATTTTAGCACTATCGCATGTAAATGTACATATATTATTTTGTATGGCACATGGTCTTTTCATTACATAGACTACATGGAGAATTATACTTAAATATATTGTTTGGACTTTTCTCACAAAGCAAACTAATCAGGCTTAAAATGTTTTTAAGTATTATGATAGGTATGATATTTTAAGGAAAATGGGAGAGGTATGTAAGATATGAAAGATGAAATCTGTCTTCACAGAGGAAAACACACTAGAAATACAGTTATTTATAAAGATATTCTGAAAGAAATTAGAAAGGAAACCCAAAAAGCTTAGAGATGGTTTGCCTGTAAGCATGATGTGAAATGAAATTTACAGTAATAAATATCATGAATAAGCCTGGCAAAGGAGGTGAGGAAACTTTCCCCATCAGAAGCAGATCAAGTAATATCCCCAGAGGAAGTTTCTACTAAATCTTTAAACATTCAGAAATACAAAATACTTTCAGTTCTAATATCCAGTACAAAACTGATAATTCTGTCTGATTGTCGTATTTCTCTTCAAAAATCCTGAGATATTTTTATCAAACCTTACATAAACCTTTAAGATAAACTACCAGTAGAGTAAGAGAAGAGTTAGTAAATACATATTCTGGGTTCTTTACCTGAGTAGTATGTAACATATTGCCACCAGCATTCCAAAAGAGGCAGCTACTTATAAGAATAAAATTCCTCCTACATATTTCATGCACTGATACTTTTGTTGTTGTTGTTATTTTCCAAGTATGTTTATTCCTTAAAATAGATTCCCATGAGTGACATGACTGAATCAATATTGCTTTCCAAGAGAGTTGTAAAGGATTCGATTTGCAGGAGTTCCCATTTCACCCATCTTGACATCTTTGGATGTTAGTGCCAGAAAGCTAAGAGTTGGTTTGCTCTTTTGTTTATTTTTAAGAAAGGCAATGGTTTATTTTGTAGGTAGATTGCTCACAGCATTGGAGAACAAGGAGAAAGATCAGTTATGGGACAAGTGAAAGAGCCATAGGAGGAAGGCCACACAGAGCTCTCTTTTTGGTGGGTGTCCACAAGAATTGGGGGACTGCTGTAGGTGCAGTTATAGATAATCAGATCTTTAGAGCTTTTCACCCCATCCACCATTCCAGATATTGAAACCCCAAATAATTCTTAAATATTGCAGTTAAGGGGGCTAACTCCATAAAATGATTGGTGTCAAAAAAAGTGATTCTGTGTGCCTAAATTTCATCTTTCTTTAAAGATCCATGAATAATAAAAACAATGATGTACCTATAAGATAGAAATGAGGAACTTCTAAAAGATTAGACTCAGCACATACATTTTTCAAAAAAGAGTTTCACACCCAAAAAAACAAGATCTCTGGCTACATGGCCTAACTTTTCTCCAGGAAAGTATTTAACTAATATAATATAATATAATATAATATAATATAATATAATATAATATAATATATAATATAATGTAATACAACATAATATATATTATGTCATATATCATATATGTCTCATATATGATAAATGCAAAAAAGTATAATAAATGTAATTACTATAATACAATTAATATAAATATTATATTTGTTGGGAAAAGCAGCCATACTCATCTTCTCTCTCACAATTCTGCACTTGTTCTGCTTAGGTGCATGCCTCAATGACCCTCAGACATGTCACCAGCTTTCTGTATGTCAAACCCCATTGTAAAGGGGTGGAGGTCCTTCTACCACAGCATGAAGTGGGTTGTTTGTAACCACCTCAGCTGCCTCTGTTGTGGAATGGATACACTAAACTTGGGGAATGTCAAAATGCAAGGGGCTGGATCTTGGGCACCATCTGCCCCCCCTTACTATAGACAAACACTGTACCACTTATGACCAGTGTGTGGGATTTCTCTCCTTGGCCATCTCGAATAATGCACTGCTTTGTTCCCTAGGTGATACTTCTCTGCCTTTTAACCTTGGTCACATAGCTCATATGTATTGGACCCAATGTAGAGTTTTAGTATAGAGTTAGCTTAGAGTTCTTAGCAGGTGTCCCAATGCATATTAAAAAATGAATAGAGTTATATTTATTTTTTCATCCTTTTATTTATTTTTTTTAAAGATTTTTTATTTATTTATTCGACAGAGATAGAGACAGCCAGTGAGAGAGGGAACACAAGCAGGGGGAGTGGGAGAGGAAGAAGCAGGCTCATAGCGGAGGAGCCTGATGTGGGGCTTGATCCCATAACGCCGGGATCACGCCCTGAGCCGAAGGCAGATGCTTAACCGCTGTGCCACCGAGGCGCTCCTATTTTTTTCATCCTTTTAGACAGAAACATACCTAAACAGATGCTGAAAAATGTTTAAAAGTATATACGATATATTAGGGTTTTAGTGTGGGCTTTTGAAGCATTACTAAATTAAAATCCCATCTTTAGCTGTGTGATCTTTAAAGTTGTTTATCTTTAGTTTTTTATGTGTAAATGGGGTATTATTGGTGGTGATGTCATTAGTTTGGTGTGAATATAAGTGTAGTAATATCAATGAAGTGCCTTATTCTTTACCTAGCACATAATAATCACTAAATTAGTATCAGTTCTTATTAGTATCTCCTCCTTGCTGTAACTTCTTGAAACTTCTGTGTTTTCCAGTGTTTTCTACTCCTGCTATGGATTCTTTTGCTCTGCTAAGAGATCAGTCTGTGTCCTATAGAATGTGAGAGCTATTTGGTTATTTTAAAATTTTTTTGAAAAGAGGATTCATATCCAAATTGTAATTAGGGAGCTGAAGTAGCCTGTAAGTATTTCTTTTAACAAGTGAAGCAAGCATACGTGATATTCCTGAGTGTGCACAAAGTAGAAAAACCTTAAATGATACCCTTTTCTATGGTGGAATATATTAAATTTGGTGTAATATAGTGTGAAGATCATCTTGAAAGAATAATAAAAGTACTGAAATGAGAAGGCAAAGTCCCAGGGCAGAATGCATGAGACAAGATGAAGTAAGACAAAGAGAAAAGAATTAACCAAATTGGGAAAACACAACCAGAAAAGTCCCAAGATGGGACTTTGGTGAGACCCATGCCCATTTTAATAATGTGTAATGTTGTCTAAGTTCCACAACAGGTGGAGGAGCTACAAAGGCCAAGGAGTTAAGACTCAAATACAGTGTGTTGCTTATAGAGGGATATATATTGATTGATTATTGTGACTCAGGCAATGTGAAGAATGTTCAGAAGGCATATGGCCCTATTCACAAATGTCAGGCTTACTGAGACTTACATAAATAATACAATGTGCATTCATTTCAGGTTAAAGGATATTTTAAGCCAAAATAGAGAAAATAATTATTCTTTCTAACTACAAAAGATAATACCTTGCTTTAAGAATCATACAACTCTATTTTGCATGGGCAAAATCATGTCTTTCAACCCTCAAAAGTCCTGATTTAATTTATTCACTCGGGCTAGGCCTAGCAACCCAAAGAGATTCAAAATAAGGATGCATCATTCACTCTCATTTTTCCTGTTTGTGGTCATAAGTTCATAATTATATCTAATTTAATTTAACCTTTCTAACAGCTACAGTTAAATATTAAGTACTAATCAGAGGTGAATAACATCAACTTTTAAACCTTAAAATAATGCCTCATATACTAAGGACCTTTCAGTTTTCCATTAAGCCATTTTTGCTTTAAAGTGAAATTGTTTAACTCATTTTAACATTTTGTACTTGATCCATTTTCTAGCTATTTAATCAGTTGTGTGTCTATCTTTTGATTCATGAAATACAGTTATGGAAAAAAATAAATAACTTGTGTTACAGCAGCTCTTTCTAATTCTGACAACTGATGATCAAATAGACTGAAGAAGATACATCTTATAACAAATGATGTGAAGTCATGTCAAATGTGGCGCAATTAGTCTCTTTTCTTATGAACTTCTTATAAAGTCTAGTGAGGCTATTAGATTATGTTCTCATAAAATCAGGCAGTGTCAGTAAACTAGTTTCTCTAGTTGTAGATGGGGGTGAATTTTCATTTTGAGGAAAGCAGAACACTTTGTGAGAATTAATATATTGACAGCGGGAGACTCTT
Source organism: Ursus arctos (assembly GCF_023065955.2). Lineage (NCBI taxonomy): Eukaryota > Metazoa > Chordata > Mammalia > Carnivora > Ursidae > Ursus > Ursus arctos. Next base: position 27,416,709 of record NW_026623111.1, on the reverse strand, counting down.
CTAAGAAGTCTCTAAATAAGAGAAGAAATTCAAAACATACTCATCGGTAAGTTTAATGTAGAGTGTAATAAATCTCAAAGATCTACAGACATAAATATTAAAGACCAAATCAATAGAAAAAACAATTGATAATCTGTAGCATTAGCGGCACCTGCGTTCTTTCCGTCAGAGAAAGGGAGAAATGATTTTTTTAACGCCCAGTGATACATAAAGCATCTTCTTATAAAATTAGTACTGCCACTGCTAGTATTCGAGGTGTTGAGTTAGGAGAGAAGAACTCCATTAAAATAATTTTCAGGTTAAAAGAGTTTTATCCACTTGGATTTTGGCTTAGTATTATAAGATAATTTAATATCCATATCTAGATATTTTTCTTCTCTTTCAGTCTCTCTCTGTATGTTGAATTTATATATTCATAAATACATATATAATATATATAAAATTCAGATTGAGATTGCATTTTTTAATACAATCAGAATTCAATCTTAATGTTCTTGTATTTTTTTTCTAAGAGGTATGAAACAAATCTTTATCTCAGCATTATTATTCTTTCTTATGTTATAGAAGTAGTTGATTCTCCAGTCCTTCCCATAAATCTTAATATATCTGTTTGTCGATATACCTGTATCATCACACAGTCAAGCCTAAGCATCAAGGCCCACGTGTGTTTTTGCATAAGGGCAAGGCCTCCTCTTTTCTTCATTCTATACAGTAAAGATATTGCATTAAATAAGTCACTGGGCAAGGGATGATTGTAATGTAAAATAATTCATCAGTATATCAATACTAATATATATTAATTCAATTCAGCAAGTCCTAATAACTCTGAGCATTCATTATATTTATGCTTTAAAAAATGGAATTGAAGTGGAAGGAATCTTGTTCACAGAAGTGAACAGCTGCGTAGGCTTAGAAACAGATTGCTGCTCATTTTCTACAAGTTAAGAAGCGCCCAGACATACAAGCTAAATAGTTATTATATTAGCTCTTGACTCTAACTTCACAAAATGGAGACGTTGCATTTGGTTATCTTGCTGGTCTGCTTCATCAATTCTCACTGTAATAAACCTTGGATCTTTTAGAGTAGATGCAAAACTTTTATTTAACAAATTTTAGTTATTTAATTTATTAAAATATTTAAAGTGTGTTTGCTAAGAAATTTGGTTTCAAATCTTGGCTGCATTAGTTTACCTTTATTCTTTTCAGTAAATTATCTTCACATCATGTTATCTTTTTATTCTATTTCCTACAATTTCTTCTTATATTTGTTAAAATACTAAAGAAACATCAGGGCATGTATTAGTCTGTTAGCACTGCCAGAGCAAAAGAATATAGTGGTTTAAACAACATAAATTAATTTTCTTGAAGTTCTGGAGACTAGAGAGGCAAGACCAAGGTGTTGACCGGTTTGCTTTCTTTTGAGGCTTCTTTTACCTTGGCTTGTAGATGGTTGCCTTCTGACTTCAGACTGTGTCTTCTCCTGGCCTTTCTGCCTTGGATCCCAGGGAGGGGAGGAAGACCTGCTCTGAATGAGGAGGGCACATCTAAGCTTCATCTAAGCTTTTAAATCAACTTTCTGAGAGACACCTCACCCTCCACCCCCACTGGCCTGGGAGGTCTTCAGAACTTGCCTGTACTTTCCTGAGTTGGGCAATCTCAGTCCAGGGCAAACCCCTAAGGAACCTAGAGAAAGAAAATGCCCCCCCCCCCTTGCTGAGGATCCTTGTATCCTTGTCTAAAGGGTCAGAGGGAAAACAAGAATTCTGAGCTTTTAAGAGAAAGTCGCTTAACAATGACTTCCTGGTGCTCACCTGACACCAAAACCCACTAAAGTCATAAACCTTTCCTTTGGAACACTTCTCAAAAATGTATTTACCAAAATGTCATTTGTGTTTGGTCTTAAACTCAAAAAATAAAAATTAATGACATTAAAATATTACTCCAAGTTACAGAAGAGATACTATTATTTATATTAAACAAGCACCTTAAAACAAAGCAAAACAAAAAGCCTGCCTGCCCCTTCTGTGATGTACCCCTGGCCAGAGGGACACGGTACCCCCTTCCAAATGACCAAGATCCTTCGCAGGGACTGCATCCTATAAAAACATCCTCAGATTAGAAATATCAGCTCTGGCTTAAATAATGTGGGCAGGTGGGGGATGGGATGGGGGGAGAAGGGGGTGGTCCAGACTTGGGCAGGGAATTCTGGCTTCGTCTGGCAGGCTGCTCTCGGACCTTTGCTGCATTTCACCATTTTTGGGTGGTTGGGTTGAAGGTGTTGGCTTCCAGTCTCATCCTCTTCCTTGAGAACACCATCCCTATTGGATTAGGGACACACCCTGGTTACCTCATTTAACTTTAATTACTTCTTTTTCTTTTTAAAGATTTTATTTATTTTTTGAGGGAGACAGAGAGAGAGGGTGCACGAGTGGGCAGAGGGTCAGACAGAGAGGGAGAGAGAATCTCAAACAGACTCTCCACTGAACAGGGAGCCCAACAAGGGACTTGATCCCTGATCTCAGGACCTTGAGGTCATGACCTGAGCAGAAGTCAAGACGCTTAACCAACTGAACCACCCAGACACCCCAACTTTAATTACCTTTTGAAGGACCTGTTTCTAAGTACACTTAACCGGGGGTTTGGGCTTCAACACATGGATTGGAGGGGCACACAATTCGTTCCATACATAATAAGTATTAGTTATAGCTTTGCCCATGCCTAAAAAAAGAATGCCTCTATTAGTTACTTCAGCATAGACTCATGCTTACTTTCTACACAAGTCTTCCAATCTGTCCTTACAATTACATTCTTAAATTGTAAATCCTATTCTCAGTCCTTGCATGCAGATATGTTACTTGAATTCTGTTGATAACTGACTTTCATGGAAACATGTTATACTCTTTCTAAACTTTCAAAGTACGTTTTAATAAATGTATTATTTGATTTATCCATTTTAACTTTGCAATATAGTTGGTTCTATTGCTGGGTAATCTTGTCCTGAGTGTAGGCTTTATGCAGGAAAATCTGATTTATATTTGACACCTATTTTGATCAGACACAATTTCAGCATTCAATGAATAAATTATTGATCAGTTTAGTGATCGGATTTGAAATTTGATAGATTTATTAGATCACTAAGTATAAATATGGAGCTTCTGAAGAATTACATTAATGTGTTGATTCTGCTAATTTATTTCCCTTATATTAGAATCATTAACAACTTAACTGAGTGATAATTGATTTCAAATAAAGACCTCTGTTCTCTAGTTTGATAATTTTGCTTTTCAGCCTTTCAAATATGACAGACCCCCCTGTTTTATTGCAATTTATATGTATATACAATTGGAGGAATTTAAGTAGTCAGCACATTCATGAACTCCTAATGAGTCTCCTCTCTCAGATAATTTTCTAGCAAAATCTACTTCTTGAATCACAGATTCTTGTTTTGCCCAACTCTCACAGTTAGTCTCTCCAGCTGGCTTTCTCATTAATTACATGTTCTCCATAAATATGATACTGGAGCAATAGAAAGGAACCTGATCCTGGAGATATGTTATTCTCCTCATTTTCTGTGACTATGCATGTACAACGCTGGTAGATAAATGAACAGCTATATTAACTGAATAATAATTTTAAAGTAAAATTATTAAAATTTAATATATAAGTTAGAGAAAGACAAATACCATGATTTCACTCATATGTGGAGTTTAACAAACGAAAGAGATAAATATAGAGAAAAAAAAAAGAGAGAAAGAGAGAGGCAAGCCATAAAACAGACTCTTTACTCTAGAGAACAAACTGAGGGTTGCTACAGGTGGGGGGAGAAGATGGGGGAAAAGGGTCAAGTGGGTGATGGGTATTAAGAAGGGCATTTGTTGTGATGAGCACTGGGTGTTGTATGTAAATGATGAATCACTAAATTCTACACCTGAAACTAATATTACACTGTACGTTAATTAACTGGAATTTAAAGAAAAACTTGAAATAAAAACTAAACAACATAAAATAAAAATAAATAAATAAATAAAATGAAATCTAAATTCCAAAACACAAAAATTTACACTCCTCCTTAGAACATTCCAAAACATGATAAATAGTTAAGTACCTTTTCTTCATTGTGACATAATGGACAACAACTGCAAAAGTCCTAGAAATACTGGCATTTCTTAAGGATGACACCTTGACTTATTTTCTGAGAGTCCTAGAAAGATCGTTATGTCCTTTTCAAAAACTATGATAATTTACTTATCTAGTTATTTGACAACAAAATCTTGAGAGAGGTAAGGATGTGTTGGGAACACTCATCATGGTTAATGTCCGAAAAATGGTGTTCTATAGCCTCTGGCAGATGACTCAAAATTGAAATTTTGCAACTCTTGATCTGAAATATAATTTGTATCAATGAAATACCTATGAGGGTTCATCTTGTTGATTAAGAACTAAACTATTTCCAAACGAGAGCATTTAAAATATTCTGTATACTTAGTATCAATTTATGTAACCAATGATTACAAAGATTGTGAGCTTTTGAGTTAGCAATCATTTCTGCGAAAACTTATAGAAAGTGCAGGTTTGGGAAAGGACTTTCTTACATGAAAAAAAGTATTCTTGTTTTTATTGCTTAATCTCAAGCTTGTCATCTGCATGTGTGTTGTTTAAGCATAAGGACACTCTTTAATCAAAAATGTTAAAACTTTATCTGTACTCTAGAGTGCTAAAAGACACATTGGAAAAATTCATAAAAAGGAAAGTGTAGCTATATACTTGAGAAGATTTTTAAAAATATATAATATATAACATACATATTATATATAAATTATATATATATATATATTTATAAGTCATAAAATTTTATAGCTAAATCATATTCACTTAACTCTTAGCAAAAGGACCAAAGGATTCCAATTAAGCTCATTTCTTATGTGATGTGGGGGTGTACTTGGCCTGAAGGAAATTAAAATGAATAAAGCATAAAATCTCTTCTCTAGGAATTTATAAACAGTAGGAATGAGAAGTATTTTAAATCTTTATATCATGTTTTTGGCTTTTATTAAGGACTTAGGTAAGAAATGAACAAATAAGAGCTGTTTACAATTTTCTGAAAGTCTGTGTTGAGAATTGTATCAAATTTTTACTTCTGCTTTATGTATATAAGGACATATAGTATGAAAATTTGTTAGAACTTAACAAAAATTGTTCTTTTCCTAATTATATTACTTTTTCTCTTTTATTTTATAATTAGACACATATCTTGTTTCCATTTGTTCTGTGACTTTAGGGGACTTAAAAAGTAATTATAATATTCAAGCTGTAAATGAATCAGCCTATTTCTCCGTATGAATATATCATTGTATTTTTTAAATTCCCCTACCTCAGTATGTTAGTTTGTTTGAGGTTTGTTTCTAACCTGAAATAATTTTTTGGAACTAAATAAAAAATATGATACATAAGATAGTTCAGTCAAACACATAAGCAACTCTTTCACTTCAATATCATACAAAGGAGAATCTAGCTAGAATCAAACAAAACAAAAATTACAAATAATCAGAGAACAGACAAATAACAGGCATATATCCATGTTTATTAAGCACTTACAATGTGTTATGTACACAGTGAAGTATGGCATAATTCTTCATCTCTAGGAGCTATTGGCCAAAAGAAGGGTAAGGAAAAATGATTTTAAAATGAATTGGCACAGGTTATCTACTTAAGAAGAGACCACAGAAAACCTCCCCCAGGAGTCACTATTTTAGCTGTATTGTGAATGTCAGTAACAGGTGGCTTAATGAGGATGATAGTAAGGAGGGCACGTATTGCATGGTGCACTGGGTGTTATACGCAACTAATGAATCATCGAACTTCACATCAAATAAATAAATAAATAAAAATTTAAAATTTAAAAAAATGAGGATGATAGGAAGCAATATTTCAGGAATTAAGATTGGGATTTCCAAAGTAAAAAATCATGGGAAAGAAATGGCAAGCTAGAAGTATTTCAGAATGTTTGTACCATAAGTAATTTGAAGGAAGGGCAATACGTGAAGAGAGAGAAGTATTAAGATAATGAATTATCTGTCCATATAGACAGCAAAGCTTAATACTACCTTGGAAGAAAGTACAGATGACATTTAGGAATGGAAAGCCAAATCCCCATACGATACACTTGATCATCTTCTATCACACACTCACTGACATGAATTGCTCTAGTATTTTCAGGAATTCATCTGATGTTCACACAGAAATAAGAGTTGCTAAGAATCAAACCCAGGGTACCTGAATCTCTTAGACTCTATGATACGCTGCTTATATTTTGTTATAGTAGTGCTATCTTAAAAACAACTTCAAAATCTCAGTAATTTTCAACAGCAACTATTTATTACCTGCTTATGGATCTGTAGGTCAGCTGTAGTGTTTGCAGCAGCTCATCCTAGCACACATGATGTTCTCCTGGCTCGTGGCAGAACTACAGGGCTCAGGGCAACTCCTCAAGCACATATAAATTCTCTGCTGGGACATGACATTTATCGCATTCCTTGGACCAAAGCAAGCAATATATATTCATTATTAACAGGGAGGAAAACTATACTTACTCCACAGAGCAAGACCATAACAGTGTAAATATTTGCTGAAATGAGTAGAATGTATCACACTGACTTTTAATTTTAAAAATTACCAATTTTTGGAAAGTTATATAATGCAGCAAGAAGATAAGATATTGCATATAGGATGTTCACATACAATATTAAGGTAAAAAGATAGTTTAATGGTGTGTTGCAAAATGACAGATTGACCAAAATTCCTAGAAACTGAAATGAATACTAGATTCTAATTCCTATCTCCTGGAAGAAGTTCATAGATGAAACATAAAGAGAAGTATTATTAAACCGTTGCTGGCATGTCCAGAAACCAGTGCAAGGTAATTAATTACAGGGTAATGGAGCACCAAGAGGGGATGGAAATGAACATGCACAGAGAAAAGGAAGCCAGTGTGTGGATAAGCCAAAAAGACACCTCTCTGAAATAAGGGCATCTTCGTCTGCCTTAACACTGGTAATGAACTTCATTTGGAGCCAAGCCGTCTCTAGTAAGTAAAGATAACCACAGATCCTGCTCAAAGATTCCCTTGAATCTTTAGAGGAAACTGCTGGCTGATTGTGGATTCACAGGAGAATATATGTTGATCAGTTTTACTTTGATATTGGCAAATCTGTCCCTTGTTTTGGTTGACTGCCCATCTCCAGTTTACTAGTTTGAGTAGTAAACTCTCATCCTGCTGGAGGTTTAAGTCTTAAAGTCTTCTATATAACCATTTTCATTTTCTAGACTCATTTTTAAAATGGATAATATTCATAGCCAAATAAATCCATAGTTTTTGGAAGTAGTAACATTTATGAATAATTGGTATTATTTTCTACATTGTTCCCTAAAAAATACAAAAGAATATTTGTTACTAGTTTAAATTAGCAATTCTAAATAAAGTGTTACAACACACCAGTGCATATTGATTGGAACAGGGCAGAACTATAGCCATTTTGCTAACAATTGCATAGGTGAGATTATTTTACCTATTCTGAAGTTTGTTAACTCGTTGGCACTACCCTTGGGAGTGTATCTTCTGAATTTGCTAGTTTAGAGACAATATAAAGAGTTTTTAATTAGAACCCTGCTCTACTATTTACTAGGTGTGTGCCTTTCAGTAAGAAATTTTAAGTACTGTAAGTCAGGGTTCTCCAGAGGAACAGAAGATCAGGATGTGATTTATGAAAGAAAGAGAGAGAGAGGATTTAAGGAATTGGCTCACAGAAGTATGGAAGAGTAGTAAATCCAAAATCTGCAGGGTAATCTGGTAAACCAGATATCCAGAGAGAGTTGCGGTTCAAATCCAAAGGGAGTCTGCAGGCCCTCAACTGATTGGATGAGGCCCACTCACGTTATGGAGGGTAATTTGCTTTATTTAAAGTCCAATGCTTTAAATGTTAATCTCATCCAAAACAAAAACAACAGCAGAAAACCCTTTCACAGAAACAGACCAAATATGTAGGCACAGTGTCCCGGCTGAGTTGATATATAAAGTTAAACATAGACGTTTCTCTGGCTATGCGATTACCAAAATGTTAGTATTTGCTCCATAAGATTCTTTGGAAAGTTAATCGTGATAATCTATGGTAAGTGCTTAGCAAAATGCTTAGCAGATAGTAAGTACTTGACAATAGTATTGATGATGAAGATAAATATCAGTTCTCCCAGAACAGCTTCTCTTGAAAACATTTGATCTACAAAGGTAACAAAAGTGTTTTTAAAGGTGCATTTCTGGGGCGCCTGGGTAGCGCAGTCGTTAAGTGTCTGCCTTTGGCTCAGGGCGTGATCCCGGCGTTCTGGGATCGAGCCCCACATCGGGCTCCTCCACTGGGAGCCTGCTTCTTCCTCTCCCACTCCCCCTGCTTGTGTTCCCTCTCTCGCTGGCTGTCTCTGTCTAATAAAGAAATAAACAAATCTTTAAAAAAAATAAAATAAAAATAAAGGTGCATTTCCTCTACATGTCCCACTGTAAGACTTTATGCCAATGCTTACCTCAACCAATTACAAAATACAGCTATAGTTTTCCCAGGGTTTTCTCTAGTAACTTTCCTTAGTGGTGTACTGTTTTACCAGTTTTTGTAACTTCAGCTGTATTTGTAATATATTATTTCTTAAACAAGGGTACTTTTCCATAAGTGTTCTTTATGTATTTTATATCACCTTATATATCCAGTGTATCTCATAATAATAGTACCAATTAGTTTAATAATAACATAAAAGACAGGGCTACAATTCAACACTAAATTGAATGTCCGACATCATATACTATAAAAAGAAAAATAATAAACTAAATATATCACACAGAAGGTAAAAAAACTGTCATCATTTTATTATTCAGTAGAGTCAAATCAATCCCTAACTAATAATAAGAGAGAAAGAATTCAACAGGGTGTTGGTACATTAGACAATTTTTGGGTTCTAACCTTTGTTGAAAGGAACCAATATTATAGTCAGAGAGATGATATAAATGATTGAATCCTGAAAATTCACAAATGTAAGAGAAAGAAAGCTTATTTTGAAGTTTGGAAAATTGATTGCAGAAAAAGATGAGCATAGAGGGATAAAGTGAAATCAGTATTGAAGACTGAGACCTTGAAGAGAAAGTCCATGCAGAGCCTTTTTTAAACATAGTGATTGTAAAATGTGCAGAATTTATTGCCTTGTACAAATTTTACTTCTCCGGTAATGCCTGCAAGTATTCTGTACCAACATTCCAAATTCAGTTAAGTAGAACACAGGTTTACCACATATACTCTCAGAACTATTTAATGAGCAAAAATATGTTTGAGAATCCTAACAGTATAGTCTATTTCATGAAAGTCCAAAATTACATTAGCATAATAATAATTTTGAGAAATGTGGCTTAGAGAAAATTAACTTTGATTAAGCATTACTTACCAAAATTTCACTGCTGAACTGCCTCCAACAAGTAACATCCATAAGAATTCCTAAAAATTAGACCATTTTGAAAAACTTTGGGAGGAATAGTACATGCAGTAGATAAGAACATATATTTCAGAGTCAGATAAACAAGATTCAACTCACGACTGTGTCCATTCTTAATGACTTTGAATAAATCACTTAATATTTTTAATTATATATATATACGAGAATTTTCTCATCTATCAAATAAGCATGATGATAAATTCTTTATTGAGTTTATAAATGATTAAATAAGATGCCATTCAGTAACTCTCTAAGAAACATCACACTTTGTAAATATTGATGATGACGACTCATGTCAGTGTTCTTAACATTGCTAAAAATAATGATTTTATCATTAAAAAAGAAAGGAGAGGGAAAATATTGGCAATGGCTAGCAGTGTTGGTCAAAGTCACCCATAGGCTTATTCATTAATTTCTTTACTTGCTGTGTTCTAGCTACTTAAGTTATTAATCTTTAATCTATTAAATGTGTGTTTTTCTTAAGATGTGTTGTATCTTCTTCTAATTATTAATATTGGCTTTAAAAAATCTTTCTTTTTAAAAGTTTTAAAACAAATCATTAAGGACAATGCAGTACTCTAGCATAGACCTAGTTTTTAAATTTATGCTATTTTTGTTTTATTGCTATGATTAATAATTAAATCCTTTAGATCGTCTCATAAATCCATATTTACTTAGGACAACGGGCTACTTCTAGTAACTAACTAATAACCAGCATATTGGTATTTTTTGGATTCTATTAAGTACTAGAAGGAAACTAGAACTAGAAGGAAACTAGAACTAACGTAGGGAAATCAAGCAAAAGTATCCTTCACCCAACTGCATAAGATAATATGTACTCTCTATCTAAAGATATATATGTAGGTCATGTTTGCATTTACATATATATTTTTTCTTTAGTTGTAAACAACAATGAAATGACCATGTATTAAATGGTCCTACTATTATATTCTTTGTTCTACTACAGTGCAGCACAAATGTGTGAGAGAAAAAATGGATAATAATAGCTGCCAACCGTATGTCTCACAAGTATTCAGTGAGAATTAAAATGGCTAAATCAGCAAACCTTTCTCAGACAACATTCACACATTTTAAAGTTGGATCCTTAACCATTTTTTTAAAAATCCTTGATGCAACCAAAAAAAAATCTTTCCTTTGCAAATCTCATCAAGTTAAAGTTTAACATTTATTTTAAGTCATCTAGAAATATATTTATTTTTATTTTTAAAGGAAAAAATGTACCAATTAATCATTTAAATTCAATGTATCTCCTCCTAAGTCAAAATGAAAGTATTAGTAAACTATATTTTGTCTAAATAAATTATTTAGGTTACAATCAATAGAATTATTTTTGTGAGTTCAAAAATATGATTAGACCTATATAAGAAGAATGTGAGAAAATATAGAAAATTTTTATCTTTTCTTGTGAGACAACTCAAGTTGTATAAGTAAAGAACAGATGGAATGATAAAAAGCTTGAGTAAGGAAACATTAGTAATATATTTGTAATTTATTATATACAAATTATATATAAAAATTCAATGTGTATACATAAAAATGACACTTCCACAGGCAGAATATCAGAAATATTTTATGAGAAACATTTATGGTGTGCTCATTTGAAGTTATTCAGCGTAATGATGCTTAGAAAGGAAGAGCAGCAGGCCCATGGAAATTTGAATCTAGGGCATATAAGAACATCTTGGGAAGTAGTCATTACGATGGTGTAGGAAGATCCTGGACTCAACTCTCCTCCAATGGATGCACTGGATCTACAGCTACATATTGAATAATTCCTGTTGAAAAAGAACTTAGAAATAGCTGAAGAGCTCCCTCCGCAATAAGGGATAAAAGAGCATAGTAGAGGCAGAGATATGGTCTCCCTGAAAATCCCACACCCAGCATGGCAACCTGTAACAGAGAAGGATCTCATGGATCTGGAGCTTCTTGCTGGGAGGTGAGGGGTTTGTGCCCCACATCAGCCACCCCAACCTTTGGGACGTGCATCAGAGAGATGAGCTCCAAAAACTCCTGCTTTGGAAATCCATGGTCCTTATGTCCAGGTGACTCAAGGGGCTTTGGAGAATGTGAGATACTACCTTCGAGGGACTCTCCCGTACACTCACTAGCCCTGGATCCATCACAAGGCAGCAGTTTGAAAGGTGACTGGATTATATGAGAAACAGATCTGTTTGCTAATCTTAAAGCATCTGCTGGAGAGGTAGGGATCATTTGGGATTTCTTTGCTGGCAAGTGCTGTTTTTGCATTTTCCTTCTGCCTTGCTAGGGCAGTTAGGCACTCCCAGACGTAGACCGGCTAAAGTCCCACAGTACACCACTCCCAGTAATTTTCTTGACTCAACAAAGAATTTATGGGGTGTGTGTGTGTGTGTGTGTGTGTGTGTGTATGTGTGTATTTTATGCACGCACACGCAGTGGAATACTATTCAGCCATAGAAAGAAGGAAATCTTGCCATTAGCAACAATATGCATGGACCTTGAGGTGTTACGCTAAGTGAAATAAGTGAGATAGGGAAGGACAAATACCATATGATATCACTTATATGTGGAATCTAAAAACAAAACAACATAAATGAACAAACAGAACAAAACAAATCCGAACTCACAGATACAGAAAGTAGATCGGTGGTTATCAGAAGGGAAAAGGGCCAGAGGAGGGAGATAGGCAAAATGGGTGAAGGGGGTCAATTGTATGGTCATGGATGCTAACTAGACTTACTACACTTTGTAGTGTATACAAATAACAATTTACTATGTTGTACACTTGAAACTAACATATGCCAATTTTACCCCAATAATCGATGATAAAAAGGAACATTTAGAATAACTAATTGTTGGCTTTATTGGTATCTTTTTTTAAAAATTTTTTTGAGAGACGGAGAGGGAGGGGCTGCGGGAGAGAGAGAAGAATCTCAAGCAGCCTCCATGCTCAGCACAGAGCCTGACACAGGGCTCCATCCCAGGACCCTGAGATCATGACCTGAGCCGAAACCAAGTCAGATTCTTAACCAACTGAGCCACCCAGGCGCCCCGATGTTATTGGTACCTTTTGCTTCACTCTGAATTCTTTATTAACTTTATGTATAGCCATCTATATGGATGGCTTTGTTATAGCTGGTGTTTTGTTTTTTTTTTTTTTTTTTTTTGGTATATTGCAGATTTCAAGTGACAATCATTTTTAAAAGGCAATTTTATGTGTTGCAAGTGAGTGCTGAAACATAAAAAGGAGTTTTGCATTGCCCCAAAGGAAGCTTATCTCTTAAAAAAATCATGTTTAATTAACTTTCCTTCGAGAATTGTGAAGTATGAAATAAAATAATAGATAAAAGTAAAACTCCTGAAAATTGGACTCCATAAACCAGTTACTTATAAAACTGTGAAACTGAATCATCTTGCTCATATGCGTAAATGATGCAATCCTCCCCCCTGTGCACCATTGTTAATTGATATGGATCCGTGATAGTGTCCCTGGATAGACAATGGAACAAGGAATTTTCAAAAATAGAAATTGTTGTTGGATCAGTTTGGTGTTAATGAGTTTATAATTAGCCTGCTTTACCTTTATTTCTTTTCTGTATGGTTGCTCCTAACCATTATATTAGTAATATCTAATTTATAATTTAGATTGCCATGCCTCTCCATTTGCTATAAATTTATTAATTGGAAAATAAGTTTGTAAAGAAGAAAGGTGAAAGTTGGAAATGCTAAAATTATGCAAAATCTTATAATAGTTTATGAACCAAAGCATACGTGGTGGTAGAACTTGTGGGCTTAGCATGTGTTAAAAAATAACTCTTCTTGATTCTTTTATCTTCAATTAAATGATTAAATGATAAGTAGTATATATTCCATTTAGTCTGATCCTGAAATTATATTAATGAGAAGTTTTCTATGGAAACAGTTGAAGCAGTATATTTTATCATTTTCTGTATGGTGGCTTTATATTGAAATGAATATAAATTAATCAAATTGGTCATTTACTGTAGAGACCGCTTTTAGGCAAACAGGCTTGAGCGACTGAATGTAGAAAGGGGCCACGGCGACCTCCTGGCAGGATACAGACCAACCCATCAGGTGGCCTAACTAACCAATGGGCTATTTACAACTATGCACAGTCACCAAAAAAAGGGAAGATTCCCTACCTTGCCATAGCTCCTCATCTTTCCCTTTTAAAAACAGACCCCACCCGCTGCCTTCTTGAAGATGGCTGCTCCTCTGCTGTCCTGCCCACTGCTCCCTTGTCATGTATTCAGTAAACTTCTATCTCCTTTGCTCTGCCCCCGGTGAATTCTTTCACCTCCATGCCATCGGCTTCCACCACATTGTCACCCTACATTTGGGAGCCCCTCTCCAATCAAGAGACACCCCATTTAGACACCATATTTACATTGCAAAAAATTAGAATATTTTCATTAATTTTCAGCTATACTTTGCACAGATAGATACATATGCATAAATATTTTTCAAATTCAGGAAATTATGAAATAACAGATCAAATATATGTCAAACATTCCACTAAAATATACAAGTGAGTTTTCTGAGTCTGTGATAAAGGATAAATAGGCTTAATAACGAAGAGTCGGGAGCATTTACTGACATTTTCACAAATCAAAGAAACCCAGAAAGCCTTTTAATACTGTGAAAAGTTACTACTAATGTAACAAATTCACATTTCCAGATTGAAAAACAGCTTGATTGTTTCAACTGAAATGAGTTACTTATTCATCTCATGTAAATGTTTGTTACAAATTGTGCTCAAAGCTGTATTGTTAAAAGTTGAAAGTGTTAAATATTTATATTTCTTATTAAAACATCATTTATATTCCTTTAAACTCATGCTTGAAATAAAGGAAATTTGCAATCATAAATAAGAGAAAAAGACATGAAATAGTTTTCACACAATAAATTGAATTAAGAAAGAAAAGCTCAGAAAATATTTTATTCATTTGAGTTGATAAAGAAAAAATATAAAACAATCAAAACTTTTTAAAAAATAATCAACTGTGCAGTTAAAAATAATTGAGAATTTTAGTTTATAAAATAATATTTATATAGCCATAACAGTATAATCTAGTTTTATAGCACTGCATGTTACATAATGTAACATGTCAGCTGAAATTAAGAAATATTTTTTAGAAGTTATAAATCAAGTGTATTGCAAATGCCTAAAATTAAGTGCCTAAAATTAAGCTTTCCTGGGATTGAGCCCCATATCAGGCTCTCTGTTCAGTGGGGGGTCTGCTTGAGAGTCTTTCCCTCTTCCTCTGCCCCACCACACCCCCCACACATGCTCTCTCTCTCTCTCTCAAATAAATCAGTCTTTAAAAAAAGTGAATGTCAATAAAACTAAATCCAAATATGTTATTCTAAGATTATTTTTTCTTAGTTTGTTATAGGTCTATTGAATAGTGTATTTAAAATCACAATATTTAATGCCTAGAAGAATTTTTCATGTTAGTAATGTTAATTCAACAGAAATGGAGAGAAAATATTTAATTGTTAAGAACATCATATTATAAGTAAAGTTTCTACCGATTATGTTTGGAAGTCATATAATGACCATTTATTCAATAGGGAAGTTATTGAAAGAATTTATTCTGTTGCTGTTAAATCATGACATCTGAAGCAGGAGAATAGTTTGGCTCTAGAGATTGAGAGGAAAACAAACAAACAAAAAAAACACACAAAGAAGCAAATAAAAGGAGGATAATTTCAACATTTCTAACAATTATAAAAAAATTTAAACTATTCAAATAGTTCAGTTTACTTGACAATTTGTCCTGCCATTTATACCATTTGTTGTATATTTTAACATGTACAGTTCTACCTACTTAGAAAGTGAAAGGGAATTTTAAAAACTTATTTATAAATTACTATGCATTTTAAAAGTTGAATCTGATAACCTCTTTTAACCAGTATTTAGACCACTTAAAGTGATTATTGATGTTATTTGATTAAAATTTACTCCATATATTCTAATGGCTATGGTTTCTCGGGCAACTGTGAAATGAGAATGTGGGCACTTAAAGGAGGAAACATAACATGGCATTTCACACTTTTATGGTTCCACACTATCAAAGCAAGAGTAGAGCCTACAGGCCTCAGAAAACCCTCTAACGATAGTAGGAAAGTATGGTCCTAAGGATGTTTGTTGAACGAACACAAAATACCTTTATTACTACTAGACCTTTGGCTGTTCCTATGATCCAAGTACCTGTGACCGTGGCCTTGCTTCCTCATCAACCAGTTAGATATAATAAGAGAACCTGGACCATGATCATATTCCCTAAGACAAATCTCACCCTAACCTACTGGAGTCAAGGGAAAAATAAAAAGCATATAAAGATGGCATGGGTAAAACTAGAACAGATAATGAATGTGACCCTAGAAGGAAGAAGATATTATTTGAGGTCAAGAGATGATAAAAGAACTATTAAAGTAACCAAGGAAATATTTTATATCAAATAACCTAAGATTAATCTAATAAATTTAAATCATACATTAGAAAACTTAAGGAACCTTTGGAAGATGAGACTAGTAAAGTCAAAATAACCTTGCAGATGTGGAAGAGACATAAAACATGCATCCCCTAAACTAAAGACAGCCTTGAATTCTGATGTTATGGCAAACAAACATACCTGACAGTGCTATGCAAGTTTGTACCCCTGGAGCTTTATGAAAGTGGTCTTTCCTTGGAAATGTAATTGTCAAGGAAGTTAAATTGAATGGTTTAAGAAGCTTGACTTTTGGTCATTTGGTGATTGGATACGGTACCATGCTAAAGAGTTCTCTATTATGCCTGTAATGGTAACACTAAGAGTCTGGTTGCTTAAACTTGTCATTAAACTATGGTGTAAAAGAATGGGTGTCAAAAGAAGCACACTTGCAATATATGAATGTTTGCGGTTGAGATGCACGTGATGCAGAATCACATGGCACATTGTTGTGTATTGATTTGATATAATTTCTTTTTTTTTAAGATTTTATTTATTTATTTGACAGAGAGAGAGCGCCAGTGAGAGACGGAACACAAGCAGGGGGAGTGGGAGAGCAGGGAGCTCTGCATCCAGCTCCATTCTCGGTGGGGAGTCTGCTTGGTTATCTTGCTCTCCCTCTCCTTCTGCCCATCCCCTCACTTAAGCTCTCTCTCAATCGCTCCCTCTCAAATAAATAAATCTTAAAAAAAAAAAGTAGAGTTGTTTTGATATAAAAATGAAGTAAGTTATGTCAGAATGTCATCATCTTCTGTATCTTCATTCATATTTGAGTTTGGTCATTTGTTCCTCAGCTATATCTTGTCTACTGATGAGCTCATTGAAGGCATTCTTCATTTCCCTTATTCTGTTTTTGATTTCTGGTATTTTGTTTTTTGTTTGTTTGGTTTTATTTTGTTGTTATTCCTGTGGGTTTTGTTTCATTTTGTTTTTTAGAGAAATAGAACATGGGACAGGGGTGCAAAGGGAGATGTAGAGAGAATCTTAAGCAGACTCCACACACAGTGCAGAACCCTATGCAAGGCTCAATCTCACCACCCTGAGATCATGACCTGAGCCAAAAGAGTCAGATGCTTAACCCACTAAGCCAACCAGGTGCCCCTCTGGTATTCTTTTTTTAAAGATTTTATTTATTTATTTATTTATTTATTTATTTATTTATTTGAGAAAGAGAGCACACAAGAATGGGGGGAGGGGGAAAGGGAGAGAGAGAAGCAGACTTGCTGTTGATCAGGGAGCCCAATGTGGGGCTAGATCCCAGGATTCTGAAATCATGACCTGAGCTGAAGGCAGGTGCTTAACTGACTGAGCCACCCAGCCTCCCCCCCCCCCCCCCCCGGTATTTTTTTGGTGTCTTAGTTTTCATCTCTTTCTGTTTCTATTACCCACAAGGTCTTGCATGCTGTTTACCCTGTCCCTTAGAGCCTTTAAAATATTAATCATAGTCATTTTAATTTCCTCTGTGCCAGTTCTAACATTTTTGTCGTGCAAGTGTAGATTTGATGTCTGTGTTGTCTCTTCAGACTGTTTTTTCTAGTCTTCTGGCATGACTTATAATTTATTATTGAAAGCATGTTATATTAGGTAATAAGAACTGAAGTAAATATAACTTTAGTGTGAGAATTTATGTTAATCTGGAAAGGGTTAGGATGTTTAGTGTTTGATATGGTTGCATTTGTCAGATAAATTTTAGATTCGTCAAAAAAACGCTTGTTTTTGACTCTTTTCTTTCATTTGGCTTCTCTGTATACTGCTCCCCAGGGGGGATCTGTCTGTAGCTCTTTCAGTTATAACCCAATATAATTATCACTGGAGGTTTGTTAGTTTGGCAGCAGAGTGTGGAGGAAGGGGATGTTCTCTAATATTCTAATTAATTCTCAGTGTTTTATTGGGACTGTATCTCAAGGGTGTGCCTTGTCCAGGAGAACATTCTCTCATTTTCCCCTGTCCTCTAACCCCTTACTTGCTACAGTCTATTTCCTTGAAGCTCTCTCTTCTGTTGATAATATTTTTTTATTCATTTATTTTTCAGTAAGTGAAACAGGAGATCTGGATTGGAATATAGTTCCCTTCCCCCATCTCAGATAATTGCCTAGCTGGTGATGTTCTTCCTACTTAGAAATGAGGCTTTTGATAAGAAGAGTCTGAGTATGTTTCATGATAGCTACATTTTCCATCCCTTTATCAGGGTCATGTGTTGAGCTTCCTAGGAGTTCTAGAATTCCCTCTGTCATAACCTGGTGGACTTCCTACAAGAAAGATCTGAAGCAGTGTGTCCTGCCACCAACATTGCCCCAGGACCTTCTCACTCTTACTTTTGACCTACTCATCCTCCAGCAATTGATCAAAATCACCATTTATGTGTTTCTACCTGCTTATGGTGTCTACCAGCTTCTGTTCCAAGTAATCAAATCTTGAGTATCTCTCTAAATATGCCTGACTCAGTATTTTGTGGTGGTACTTTTGCCTGTGACTTCAATTCTCTGACAAAGTTTTCCATTTTGCCAGTTGTTAAATATTTGGAATGTCATTCCATGGCTGTGTAACTCAAGCCCTTTAAATAAGCAGTGCTTATAATTTTTTAATTGAGTAATCTATTGGAGAAATATAAAACCTGCATACCCACACTTGTAGGCTTATTTTTACTATTTGAATTTGTTTCCAATTTTCACTGAATGGCATACCACTCTGTGTGTGTTTTTATTTTAGTCTCTGTTATACTTGTCTGAGTCCCTATTCTTTAATTTTAACTTAAAATATTTCCTTAAATAAATCAAATAGTCTCCATGGTACTCATGGGAAGAATCTTCATAGAAGAGGGCTCACATGCTATGGATCATCTGGCTTATAGATTGGCCAAACTTGAGTCTAATGCTTACTTGCAACTTCATCACTCATGGCTAAGATGGTGCATTCCTATGCTACCCATATGCAAATTGTGTTCAAGGAATTCCTTATGAGGATGCAGTAGATGAGGAAAGATATTCTAATGTCTTGCTCAAAAAATAAAATATTGGGGGGCGCCTGGGTGGCACAACGGTTGGGCAGCTGCCTTCAGCTCAGGGCATGATCCCGGCGTTCTGGGATCGAGCCCCACATCAGGCTCCTCTGCTATGAGCCTGTTTCTTCCTCTCCCACTCCCCCTGCCTGTGTTCCCTCTCTCGCTGGCTGTCTCTATCTCTATCAAATAAATAAATAAAATCTTTAAAAATAAATAAATAAAAAATAAAATAAAATATTGAATTCAGATCTCTCTAGGAATGTCTGGAAGATTGTTGAAGAGGATCTAATATTGATCATTTTCCTTGATCAGAGACTGACTCGTATTAAAAGTTTGAAATTATTGTATGGGAAAAGAGAATTGAATTTGACTTCAAGACAATGAAATAGGCCAGAGATAGGTGATTTAGTTGGAACTTTGGTCAAGTTACCTAAGTACTAGAATCTTCTTTTTCCACCTTTTAAATAGGAGTAGTGGTAGTATGTATTTTATAAGGTTGTTATGAAAATTAAAATAATTCATATAAATACTTGGCTTATAGTAAATGTTATAATGTTGTTTTTTATTGCCTAATAAAGAGGTTTTTTTTTAATAATAGGTCTCCATTTCCTGCTTGTTGATAGTTAATTAGCTAATGCCATAGATTAAAATTTAATAATCAAAATGATAAAAGAGACAGACTACAGATGAAAATGTGCAAGAGAATACTTGAGAGTAATAAAATAATAATTTTTGGTTTAGATTTGTGAAAAAAATGTTTTACTTGGTTGCAGAAAATCAAGAATATATTAAGGATATTTACATGGTTAATGAACCTTGAAATCTCTTCAAATAGTATCAACTCTGGGCATTAAAATAATATTATATATAACTCTATGTATACTTGTAGTATACACAATGGAGTATAGTCGGCCTGGGTATTATAATATGTTTTAAAGCAGTATGTGAACTAGAATATCTAAGAAGAAGGTGACCAGAATTATCAGGAAACCATGTCAACTACTCATCATCTGAAAGACTTGAGAGTGTTTAGACTCCTGCAAGTTGATATAAATTTTTTTTTACATAAATGGCTTATATTCTAGAACCAATATGTAGAAATTACAGTGACTTGGTCTCACAGCAAAGAAAAACTTCCTCATAATGTAAGTTACCAGTGATGACTGCTGCTGTGCAGTGAATCTCTAGTCACCCAGCTTTCAATCAACACATAGAGAACATTATTGGAGTCTATGTTTATGAAAGAATTTGATAATAATAAAGTTAAACTTCTTCTTCAAATAGGGAAAATATTTCCTTGCAGCTCTTCTATTAAAAGGAACAGGCAGTTAGTAGGCAAATGAGTACCTCACTTACTGAACTTTCTGCCCTCAGTCTTAGAATTAGAATTCACATTAGTACTCTCATGCATATGGATTCCTCCTGTCCAGCTTTAATAGACAGAGTGGAATACTTTTGCAAATTTTAGTACTTTTCCGAGGTCATTCCCGAAAGACTTGCTTATTCTGAATGTAAAAGCTGGCATTCTAATCAACGAAAAGTACATTTCACTCTATTCATTGATATGGCAAATGCATCTGCCTATAACTCTTATCCACTGAAATAGCCATTGAAAGTGAGAAATAAATATATTAATTAAATGGCTTTATGCCTCAGTAGACAGACTCACAAGCTGATGAGAGAGAACAAGATTAGATAATAGCCTGTTTTGTTTTTGCATTACCCACAATTCTTAGGCAATAGGTAGGAAACTATTATACAATTAATTAAATAAATGGTAGAAATTTTAAAGTTCAAAGTTTGGGAAAACTTGATGGACAACCACAGACTTCGATCTGTTTGATAAAAGTCAGTACTTAAAGGAAAACAATGGAACGTGATGAAATGCCTGAAGCAAATAGTGGTCAATAGGGCAATCAACATAGCTAATGAGATTGTGTCCTGGATGGGGAGAGTCAAATGATTTGGGTAAATTATGATATTTCAGTGCCTATGCTGAAGGTTTAAAATCAAATAAGTAATTGAAACAATTGGAGGTGGTGGTACAGAGGTAAGAAATCTTACTCAGAATCTGACCCTCTCACTTATCTATATGTTTGCTTTGGGAACTGTTAGTTAAGACTACTAGTAGTAATTTTCTTATCTATGAAACATGTGGAATTACATTTGTTTTACATTTCTCTCAGTTTTTGGTGATAATCAAAGAGAATTAAACATTTTAATAATAGGTAAAAGAAATTGATAATTAGTGTGTGAGCATATATGTGCATGTGAAATCCATGGGAAATTTCAGTTGAGCCATGAATAATTTTTCCCAGAGAATATAAGAGGTCCATGTACATACGATTTTACATACAACACTAGAAAAAATTGGATTATCTGAAACCCATTTTGAAAACTCTATGTGCCTCTGAACCCTACACTGAGAAATCCCACAAAATAATCAGGAAATTTTCTTTTATCACCTTTTTGAAACATTATGCTATTCTGGGTGGAGTACAGTACCTTGAGCAAATAGGTAATTAGAACTTTACATTTTTATCAGATATTTGAAATCAAAATTTCTTTGGCTATATATTCAATACTGAATAGAGATTTACAATGAATTCCTAGGAAACAATAATAGCAATTTAAAATAGTTTCAAGATAAATCTTTGACAAACATTGACATTCCCTACCTCTCCATTTAGTGATGCTATCGGAATTCAGAACTGCTCTAACAGACCCGGGATCGTGACACAGAGAAAAAAAAAATGTTGTTCCCTGATGTTAGTGAACAAATAATACAATATGATAGCCAATTAATACATTTGAAAACTTTTTTTGCCAACTAATTTAAGTTTTAAAAAAGGCATGTAGCTTTTGGCATTACAATATTTTACATTTTTTTTATTCTATTAAGAAAACAGCCCTTTAAATCTATGACCAAAACAAAATACTAACTGAAGGCCAGTCTTGGAAACACACTTAGGCATTTCAGAGAATTTCCTTTAACTTCTGTTATGTTGAAAACTTTCAGAAACTATTTTTGGAGATCAAATGGGGACCACTTTGAAAAGCTCAGCTTGATTAAGAACAGACAACACACATTTAGGGAATAAAAGGAATCACTCACTACTTTTGTAAAATTCTTCAGGGATTTCACTCCAGGTAGACAAATGTGGGAAGGGAGTTAAAGAGGATTTTAAACTTAGATGTTTGGAAAGCCTTTGACAAAATTCTTTACGGTCATGTAAGATCAGTGGAAAGGATCGATGAAACTAATAGTAAATTGGCTCACTGTTGTGAACAATGATTTATGAAAACGAAACAAAGGTACTAGAAATAGGGTTTTTGGTCCAAGCCACAATATGCTGCTTCTTCATAGGACAGAAACAAATCTCCAACTTACTAAAAAAAACTTCAAATAGACTTTTGTTTAAGATATAGTAAGCACTTACTTTGCAGTAAGTCAAGTAAAATTGAAGTTTATATAATACTTGTTCATGACAAATAGGATGTGACAAATAAATATGTGTGTTCATATTTGGGGTTCTTTGTTTCTTAACTGGTAGTGTATTTTTGGAAACTATCTTAATATAGTCAAACATACATAAAAAATATGAAACAAGTTCTGAGAAATGATTACTTGAGCCATCATACTTAGTATTATCAAAAGAACCAAGTAACTGGAATTCTATGTAGTTTAATAGTTTTATTCCAATGAATATAATAATACACGGCATAGTAAGTTTTCAATAAATCTTTGTGAATGAATGAAGAGACAACCAAAGGAATGGGATAGAGTGGTTCAATAATTGGAAGGGATCATTGAAATATCACCCCTTTGTGCTAGATTTTCTCCAAGAATATTGGCTTTACCATTTAGCTTCTCCTTATTTCAGAATACATGATTGTTTATAAAAAGAAGATTTAGTTATAGAAGATAAAGGAGCACAAATTCAGAATTTACAAAGAAAAGACTTAGTTTTTACTTTTAAGCACTGTTTTACAGGAAAGGAGCTACCATCCCATCCCAGTTCTTTAACACACCAAAATAACAGGCTTTTTTTTTTTTTTTAATACTTAAGTAAACCCAAAATCCCTTCCAAGATGTATTTTTTTGATCAGCAGTGGTGGCAGCACCTCAGGATTCTCAGATAGGGAAGATGAGACATGGTGTCACTCAGCAGGGCATAGGAAAGTAAACCTTTATATCATAAATAAGAAAACATAAAATGGCTATTTGAAGGGATACTGATAACATATGTTTGAGAGAGGTCACAGCCATGTGTCTGGTCTATCACTGAGAATCTATAAAAAGATTACAGTTTTGTCCAGGACAGTACAAATTGAGCTCTATAAAGGAGTTTTAGTATTTGAATGGTAAGTAAAACATTAAATATTTTTTAATGATTTTTTAGAACATTCTATATTTAGTAATGAGAATATTATCATTATGATATAACAATGACAGTTCATATTCAATATATCTGGATCTTAAAATATACCAGGCATTGTACATAGAACTTCATAAACCTTACCTCATTACTCCCTAAACAATTCTATGCAGTGGGATATTTTATTGTACACATTCAACAGATGAGGAAACTGAGATAGTAAGGCTTTGAAATAGGATTTATTTTCAACTATTGTCTAATTATGAGCCCATATTTTAACATTCTATGCTGTAGTGCCTTGACATTTCTTCTAAGAAGTAAGGAACAAATAGTTGCGAATGACATACCAGCTACATGTGTACTGGTATAAACTACACATTTTGATTAACTCTAGAAGGAGCTTAATAAAAGATATTATTGTCTCCAAATAGTTATAACTTCTAAATGGCTTCAAGCTACCAGGGAATCACAAAGGGTTTCAGCTGAATCAGGAACTCAAGATGAACTTTGCCACATTGCTGCAAACATAAAATCACCAGAGCAGTAGGGCATGGTGAGGACACTGCATGCGCCCTGGGGATCTTTAGGGAAATGAACCTCATCACCTAATGTTATGTTTATTTTGGACTGAGAGTGTACATTGCTGTTTTCCCTCTTGTTTCTATTTTTTGTTCATTATTCTTTTTTGATATTTGACTTTGTATGTTACATAGATCTTTTTTTCCCATAAAGTTTAATACAAATAGTCACATTAATTTAGATAAACTCTATTCGCTTTAAGATTACTTTCATTATTGTCCAGGATAATAATAGAAATGTAGTATCTTCACAGAGACAGGTCTTATTTACCCTAAACTTAAAGATAACTACTAGGGAGGAAGACAGAATTTATTGTAATTAAATTCAGAAAAAGCTATAATTGAAAAATTTGTCTGCTAAGATTTTTATTTATTTCAAAGTTTCTCTACCCTGACATTCTTTCTACTCCAAATAAAATGAGGTGGACACCTAGAAGATTTGTTTACTTATTCATCAAATTATTTCATTCATTCTTTTTTTAAATCAAATTGTATTTATTAAGAGGTTACTTATGTTCTGCACTATACTATTGCTGGATATAAAATGATAAATGAAGTGATAAATAAAAGATTTTCATTTCAGGCTCTTTTAGTATTTCTGAATGCCTTCAGATACTAGCCGTACTCTGGCAGGATAGTTGATCTGATATTTACTGATGATCATAGTAACATCTCTCAAAAGACCATCGTGCATAATTAAAAGAACATAGTAAGTGACTACGCAAAGATTTGGTTTTGTCTTGTGTTTATGCCATTGCTAACCATATGGCCTAGAGAGAAATGTCTGGCCACTCCAGGCTTTAATAGTAGACATAATAGTTATACTATTGAGATGTTGTGAGAAGTCAAAAAATAATGCATATAAAAAGTTTTATACTCATGTTACACAGAACACAATAAATGCATTTATTCACTTCTTCCCTATTTAACAAATCTCCATTAAACAAAAATATACTTAAGTGCAAGCTACTGTGCTGGCCCTGGAGATAAAAACGTTGAATATGGAGTGGTCTCTGCCCTCCTGGACTCACATCTTATTAAAGAGTCTGAGACTTTGGGGTGCATGGCTGGCTTCATTGGTAGAGCATGTGACTCTTGATCTCAGGGTTGTGACGTCAAGTCCCATATTAGGCATAGAGAGTTCTTAAAGATTTTTTTTTAATTAAAAAAAGCACAAAACCATAAAATATGAAAATCAGAATATATTGAAAAAGGAGGCAGAGATTTAATATATAATTACATGATAAATCATTTAATGTAGATTGTGATTAATGCTAGTTAGCTACAGTGTCAGACAACTTAGACCAGGAGTTGGGAGGCTACAGGATAAAGATTTGGATCAGAGAAAATTTTGTTCAGAAGATGATAGTTAATCAGCAGTTGGAAGGATATGAAATATGGAGAACAAAAGACACAAAATGGGGAGGACATGATGGAGGATCAATTTGGTTCTGAGGTAGTGTATTAGTTTTCAATTGCTGCTGACAAATTATCACCAACTTAGTGGTTAAAGCTATATAAATTTATTATCTTTTGGATCTGTAGATAGAAGTCAGACATAGGTCTCACTGGACTAAAAATCAAGGTGTCATCAGGGCTGCATTCCTCTCTGGAGGCTCTAGAATATAGTCCATTTCTTTGTCTTTTCCGGTTTCTAGAGGCTGGGTACTTTCCATGGCTTGCATTCCCTTTTCTCCACCTTCCAGATAGCAACATCAGGCCTATTCTTTCTCATGTTGTCTTCTCTCTGATTCTCCCTTCTGATTATTCTTTCCACCTTTTAGGACCCTTGTGATTATAAGGGGTTTACCCGTATAATCCAGAATAATCTCCCTGTTTTAAACCCAAATGATTAACAGCCTTAATTCCATTGGCCATCTTAATTCCCCTTTGCAATGAAAGGTAATATACACAGGTTCCAGAGATTTGCATGTGGGCATTCTTGAGGTGGTATTATTCTTATACTTTAAAAAAGTAATCTCTCTGACTATAGTCTGAATGCCTGAAGGGGAGTGAGCATAGACATGTATAAATTATGAGGTTTCCACATTGTTACACAAAGGATGACTGTAGTTTGGTCTAGAAACTGCAGCTGAAGTGAAGAAAAATGATTAGGTCTAAGATGTGTTTAAGAAAAAGGATCAGTTGGAGCACCTGGGTTGCTCAGTTGGTTAAGTGTCTGCCTTTGGCTTGTGTCACAATCCCAGGGTTCTGGGAGGCTTGGGTCATGATCCTGGGGTCCTGGGATCAAGCCCCAAGTCAGGATCCCTGCTCAGCAGGGGAGTCTGCTTCTCCCTCTCCTTCTGACCCTGTTCGTGTGCTCTCTCTCTCTTGCTCACTCTCTCTCTCAAATAAATAAATAAAATCTTTTTTTAAGAAAGGGGTGTAGAATATGAATTCTAGGTTCTGGCTTTAGTAGCTAGATGCAGAAACTTTTATCCCTGGAATATCGACCACTGGTAATGAGAATATAATAAGTTCAAACATGCATATATTGAATTTGACATGTCAGTTAGACCAAATGAAAGTGTTATTTGACAATGGGATATGCAGGTCTGGAACCAAGGGTGTTAGCATGGAATTTGTCAACATAGTGATACCAAAGTAATGCATAGAACTAAATATGGTCACCTACAAAGAAGGGAATGAATTGAGAGTAGAGAAAGCATAGATACTCTAAGTAACTATCAAGCACTTAAAGCATGAGTAGAGTAATTTGAGGTGTGAAAATTTTTAATAATTTGCAGAATTAAAGGATAATTTGTAGAATTATAGGAAATGGAGGGGTTTTGTTAGTTTTTGTTTGTTTGTTTGCTTTTAGAGAGAAAGCAATCAAGAGTCTGAAATGTTTTAAAGTTCAAGGAAGGTAACACCTGAAAAAAAATTCCCTAGAAAGGATCTTCCTTTAGGCAAATTCTATTTAACACTTCTCATGAGCCAAATGCTGTGCCGCATACTAGTTATAAAAAGATGCAAAAAGCATTAAAGCCTTATTTAATTAACTCACCGATTAGTGAGAGGAGTTTCACTGAAATTTGGTTAATTGCAACATACAGTGACAACTGAGGTGGAATTGTGTACTTAGGGTGCCATGTGACTAGAGAATAGGAGCCATATTGCCCCAACCAAAGAGGAAGCCCAAACTGATCTTTGAAATTCAATAAAATGAATTCAGATTAAGAAGAAAATCGTTTCTAGACAAAAAAAAATCAGCATCGGTAAATATATAAAGGAAATATAACTGATTAAGAATGCCAGAAGTGAGATTTCCTGATAGACCTAGAGAATGAATTTGCATACTTAGGTCACAATATGTAGGACTTGATTCTCAAAGCTAAGCTAAGAAGCTAACTTCAAAGCTAAAAAGCTTAAAGTTCATCCTACAAGATGGAAAACAATTGACAGATTTGAACAGTTGATGTGAAACGGATTGGCCTAGCTGCAGTGTACAGATGGCTTTCAGAGGCCCTGTCATAGCAAGACAGAATACAGAGGAGAATCTTGGCATAATCCTGGTACAATAATATGAGAACCTCCAAGAAAAATAGGCAAAATGTAGAAACTTTTGGAGCGCCTGGGTGGCACAGTGGTTAAGCGCCTGCCTTCGGCTCAGGGCATGATCCCGGCGTTACGGGATTGAGCCCCACATCAGGCTCCTCCGCTATGAGCCTGCTTCTTCCTCTCCCGCTCCCCCTGCTTGCGTTTCCTCTCTCGCTGGCTGTCTCTATCTCTGTCAAATAAATAAATAAAATCTTAAAAAAAAAAAATGTAGAAACTTTTACAAGATAAGATCAGTAGGATGTGATTAATTGCATTTGGAAAGCGGGAAAGAGAGGTTTAATGTGACTCAATTTTCTGAACTGAGAAACAAGGTAGAAGATAATAACATTAAATGAAGAGGGAATGAAAGAACAGGTTATCGTAGAATAAAAAATGAGCCCAATTACAGAAATGCTGAATTTAACATTCTTATGGAAAGATAAGTTAGTAAAATCTATCAGACATGTGGACAACAGAACCTCAAGGAAGAGTACAGGGTTTGCGACAAGAATAAATGAGATCACCCAGTGAAAATATGTATTGTAGAAGAATGGGTTGAGTATGGAAACCTTGATGAACGCCAGTGTTCAAATAAGTGTTGGAGATAGAAACCAACAAGGAAGAAAAGGAGAAAATGGTCAGAGAAATGAGAGGAAACTCAGTAAAGAATGGTGTGGAAAAGACCTATGTAATAGAGAGTTTCAGAGAGAGTGGTCAGCAGTCCTCACAGTGATCTGAGGGGAAGACAGGCAAAAGGAATGCGAAATTCTGAAGCATACAATTTTGGTCATCCCTCTGAGAACCTAAATAGAAAAAATGATGTGTTAAATTGCCTGTATTTAAAAAAAAGAAAAAATCTCCTGGAAACTGATATAACTAGTAAGAGTTTCAATTACAATAAACAAGCATGCAAGTTTTCAAGAGAGGAGCATTAAGTGTGTGTTTTGCGAGCATTGTATGAGGTAGAAGGATAGGGCCAAGAGATCTGATCAAGTGTTTGCAGTGAGTAGTGAAGTAAATGAGGCAAAAGGAGTAGGAGACTTTTACCTAGATCTCAGCAAAATGTTTGATAAATTGTTATATAAGATGCAACTAAGGAAAAACAAGGATTTTGTTGTTTTTCTTAAAGACTTCATTTATTTCATTTTAGAGAGAGAGAGTTGGGGGAGGAGCAGACAGGGAGAGAAAGGGAGGGGGAAAGAATCCCAAGCCAACTCTGTGCTGAGCACAGAGCCTGAAATGGGGCTCGATCTTAACACCTCAAGATCATGACATGAGTCAAAACCAAGAGTCAGTTGCTTAACTGACTGAGCCACCCAAGTGCCCTGAAAAACAAAGATTTTGATTCAATGTGGTAACAAACTAGAAGAGGAATGGATGCTGAGATTTACAGTAAGCAGTGGTAAATCCAGTTGAAGGAAGAAAGCAGCAGGAGTCCTATGAGCTCAATGTTATTGTGCATTCCATTTAATGTCCATAAAACAATTGTCGGAAAAGAACCATAATATTCACATTAATTTGAGTCCATGTTGGCAGCATCAACACTTGTGATTGATTGTCTAAATTAATTCCAATTAGATTGTGTTTCTGTGTACCAGTTCATCTTAAGTGATAATATTATGCTTTTTATTTAAATACAACTATGGATCCATAAAGTTATTTAACCAATAGCTGTTCTCATTTAATAATGAATAAGAGAAGAGTGGTGTGTTTACAAAGACTATAATGGAAGCATTTTATGGGGATGGGTGCCATGTCCTGAGAGTTTGCTTCTGGAGAAAGCAAAGGCTTTCAACTTGAAAAACTATTTCTCAGAAAGGGAATATGATGAAGACTGGGGGAATGATGTAAATAATAATCATCTGTTAAGTCTAAGCTGGAAAGGACAATGTGAGTAAAAGTCTAATGAATGGAAACCAAGAAAATCAGAGAAGACAGCTTAGAGAATTTCCATGAGTATCAGCAAAATTCTAAACTCAGAAATTGTAAGATCGGTGTCCTTTCCAATACTTTCCATTTGTTTCCCGAATTTACATCTTCAAGCATTTTTTTTATTACTATATTTTCACATTAAAAAATACACTTTTTTGACATGGTGTGAGTCAATGTGTAAGTTTTCTCTCAAACCTGTTCCTGCCATCATCTTCCATAAATCTATAAATGGCATTACATACACCCAGCTGATTAATAAGTCTTAGCTATGCCCTCATTTTATCTTTTCTATAACCTACAACTTTACTACTTTGAAAAGTAAATGATGACCCTGATGACAAATAAGATTTAATATCTCTTTGGAGATCTCTCTCTTTGGGGTTGTTGTTCAATCATCTTTTAATCCAAATATCAGTGCTCTTTGCTCAGAAAGCCCTGGCCATGCAGAAATGTGAAAATATTTATGGAGCTTTGTTTCTTACCTACATCTTTGACTGCCTCCCTTATATTTCCCCATCCTTCACTATGTTCCGGCCACAACTGCTATACAGTACCTCCTATCTGAGGGCCTTTGCTGTTGCTGCCCCAGTGCTGAAATGCTCTTTCCCCTGACCTGATTTCATTTAGATCACAGCACACAGTCAGCCCTTTGGAGAAGTCATAGCTGTGTGTCGTATTTAATAAAGCTCTCTCAAAGACTACCTTCCAATTTTGCTATATTTTATTACTACCTGAAATTGTATTGCTCATTTTTATTATTTTCCCCAACTCAGACCATGTAAGTTATACTGTAAAAGGATTTTACAGTCATAGTCATATTTATATTCCCATCATGAAGAAATATTACCTGTTACAATGATCACCTTCAATGTGTGAGTCCCCATCTTATTTCGGACAATATATGAGTCTGTATATCTGATTTTTTTAAACAAATTGTCACTACAACCCTATCAGTATATTGGTGATGACACAACTCTGAAAAATCAAGAAAATTAATGGTTGAATAAGTCTTCCAAGCAAGTTGGCCAGAATGTGAAAAGTACGATATTAACTTAGCTATTCTGTTAAGCAGTGCTGCCCTCTATTAACATTTGATTATACCTCTAAAAACATACTGAGGTATATATCTATATATTTATCTATATCTATATTATAATCTCTAATATGTCTACATCTATGTCTCCCTATAGAGAGATAGATAACAATATTATACATATGATATTATCCTATAGATACGTCTTAAAACACCTTGAAGCATCCTTTATTTTTATGTAATTGTGAGCATTTCCCAAATCATTATTATGAAATATGTGAAATAAAATAACTAGCGTATTTGACCATCTTGGTGAAACTTATTTAACAGGTACTTTTTATTTGATATTTGAGTTATTTGTTTTGCACAGATATTCATCCATGCTTTTGTTTTGTCCAGTGGCATAAAGACCTGAAATAAACTTGGCTATGAATTTATGCTCCCAAACAACTTTTGAAGTTTGTTTTTTTTCATCAATCAACAAACATGAACATGCCAATCTGATGGCTGTACATCTTTTCCATTATTATTTTATTATTATAATTTTATATAACCTTGAGTATATTATTTGCATATCTGCCTACCTTGAGTCAGGATAGAAGAAAATAATGTTTACTGTGATAGAGAACACAGCACATTGGGTAAAAGAAGATACATTTGACAGAGGCCAAAATGGCATTATACTATTATACTAATTTTGAGATGCCTTAAGGTAGTAAGTGAAAGCACAACCAATGCAGTTTTACATACATATATTATGTATATAATTCCGGAGTTTGGGAGAAAATTTGGACTAAACTTTACATTTATTAAGTATGTAAATATTCATTAAAGACATGAGAAACAATAAATAAGTGACAAAATATTTCCTATAATCACAATATACACAGAATAAAAAGACAAGTTCTCTTACGGAATATTGACAACACTAACATTTGTGGTGTGAACAGAGACATAGATCATCTCAGAAGAGAATAAGAGCAGCAGCCTGAAAAAGAGGGAGGAGGCTTCCCAAAACAAGGGTATGGACTATTTCAGTATCAGCGCAGTGTTCAATAGTGGAAACTATAAAGAGTCAAATTAGATAAGGATTTAAAAGTGTCTAATGATCTCAGTTGCAGTGATATTTTTATGGACCTTGATCTCAACCATTTCAGTATTTGAATGAGACAGATGCCAGACCACAATGAGTTAAGATGAAAAAATAAAGTAATTGAAGGCTTTTTTTTTTTTTTTCAAAAAAGTTGTCTGTGAAGAGAGAGACTAATAAATAGAGGAAGGACTTGGGAGTGTCAGAAAATATGGGCTCCAAAGTAGGGTTGATGAAATAGCTTTAAATTGAAAAGAGGAAACTCCTAACTGGAAGGAAGGAAGGAAGAACCAATGAATGAGTTACTGAGAATTAAAGATGATGGTCTGAGAAGTGGTGGAGTATATATCTGTGGGCTGTATTCCATTACTCTATAAACTCAGCATATGATCATATAATTTTTTTTGGAGCCTCAGTCAAATAAAAGTCCAGGACATTTATGCATGAATAGCTGATTAAACAAAAACAAAACAAAAACAAACAAACAAACAAAAAACAAAAAACAAAACCCTCTACCATTCTATCCTTGTGTAGTTGATTTTCTGAACTCCTGTGTTGTGTAATATAAGGAACACAATAAACTAGAGTCAATCAAAATTGGGATTCCTTTCTGACTCCAAGGTTTATAGTGCATGTCTTCCATCCTGATATTAAGCTTCATTGAAAATAAGAATCATATTAACTACATTAGCGGCTGCCAGATTTTCTTTTCTTTTTCCTTTTCTTTCTTTCTTTTTTTTTTCCTTTTTTTTTTTTTGGAAAGGGCCAGATAATAAATATTTCAGGCTTAGCTAATCATTGATCAGTTGTAACTACTCAACTCTACCATCACAGCATGAAAGTAGTTACAGACAATACAAATTAATGTACAAAGTGGAAATTCAATAAAATTCTATTTACAAAAACAGGTGGCAGACTGGATTGGCCCCCAGGCAGGATTTTGTTAACCCCTGACCTACATCATTATAATTAAAATGAGAACAAATATACAGACTTTACAGAATGGTGTTTTCATGTAATAGAACCTCAGGAAATACTAGGTATTTTAAATACGTTTTACTCTAGTTGGGGTTGTCAATTCATTGTGAAAGGGAAACAAGGGAAGGAAATTGATATTTTAAAACCATTTATTTTCAACAGCACATTTATCCTTCTTTTGCAAATGTGTTTCAGATATGCTGCAAAATACTGCAGTGCATTCATTGTTTTCTCATTAAAATAATTAAATGTTATTTTTAACAGCTAATATTTATCTACAGTACTTGGAATTATATGTGAGAGTGAACTTTCTGAATTTATTCTTATTTTTGTGCTTTAGTATTTATTCATTGTACCAACACCAGAAAAGCCTCTGTAGTGACTATACAAGGCAGCAAGAACTTTCTTTTCGTGTTGAATCATCTCATTTAGTTGGATCACTTCTTCGATAGTAAGCTGTTTCCGTAAGTGAATTTTTTTCTTTTGTCCATATATGTAAAATAGATTTTTATGTTCACTTAATTAACTTTCATTTTTGCATAACGTATATGTGATACATATATAATGGAAATATACATGGAATGTATGCTTATTTCCTTAATTTACTTTGTTAGTATAATTTTTAACTGGTATTATGTGGTATAAAACATAAATTTAATATTTCCTTAATTACATTATTGGCAGTTTTTACATAAATGAATGATTATTGTCTTTTGATTGTAGAAAAGTGTGATTCTCTATGAAATTTCATAGTGACAATGATTTAATTTTATAAATTAAAACAGCAATTTCTAAAAGGAAATAATAATGGAATATAATTTATTAAGTTGAAGATTACAGAGATTTTAGTCATTTATAGGTTTGAATAAGAATATAACAAATATTTTAACCATATGTGAATATGAAGTGAAGTTGAGTTTCTGGAGATAAATTTTGCAATATTGTGGGAATCCCCTATTACTGGGTCCCCCTGCAGATTGTAACTCTCAGCGTTGTCCACGGCAGAGCCTCCAGCAATTAATCTACTACAGTTGGGTTTCCTTCCTTGGCCCTGGTTCCCTAGGCTGTTTCTGTTCTTGAGTCTCTGTTCAGGGGAGTCTTTCTGTGTTCACTTGTTGATCTCTCCAAACTTGAAGCTAGCAGTTACAACTACCCTCTCTCAAAAATCCTTTTTGAGGAAAGGATAACAAATGAACATAAGATAACAATAGGAATGTGTGTGTGTGTGTGTGTATGATCTTTAAATGAAAGAATGCATATTCATGCAGTCTGTTATGCCATACCTGCCTAAACAGCTCATATCTCTATGTATACAATGTAGTTCTTCGCTTTGGCACATCATGTTTTCAGTCAGATAGCTCACCTTGAACCAGTGCAACCCTCTTAGTTCTTCACGTCCCAGGTTGTAAACTATCCTCCTCCATGACATTGACCTCCAGGCAGGGCTAGTTACTCACTCCAGCATGTGCACCAGTGTTCTCACAATTATGTGATTAAACATCCAAATTAGTGAAATATTGATGTTTCAGCCCAAGTGTATATTTATTTATGTAAAAATTATGTTTTTATTTTATGTATTAACTATAATATAAAACATCCATAGAACTTTGAGTTGAAATACCGATTCAAAATAATAATTTAAAGGACTCATAATGAAATTAGTGAATTTTTCAGAATAATATACTTTGAAAAAGTTACAGTTTTTATCATATTACTAGAAAATCTGTATTTCTAAGAGACTTGTTAGTATTTTGAAAATTTTAGCCCATTTCTTATTGGCTCTGATTTGATTGTGGTTTGCCTTGTGTTCAGTAGATGGTGGGCTTATTATCAGATGTATAAAAAGCATCAAATCTGCTTTTCCTATATTTTTTACTTATGTGTCTATAACTAGAATTATGTTTGAACCCAGATTTCTTTGGAATGATTTTTTTTCGTATCTCTTGTCCATGGTGGTTTTTTGTTGTTGCTGGTGGTGGCATTTTTTTAGTTTGAATTAGAAAGATCCACAAATCTCAATGTACTAAAAGGAAAAGGAAAAGTGAGAACATCCTACTCACTCTTTTCCCTTAGGTTAACTCACATGTACTAGCTATCATGTTATTGGCAAAATTCAGAGTATTATTAAAGTCTGTTTTTTGTTTTTGCTTTTTTTTTTTTTTTTTTTTTTTTTTGGTCACATACACATTTGCAACACTTTCTCCATCATGATGCACTGTTTTTTGTACCCCCTGGAATCTGTGGACCATTCTTTTCATCCTACTCTTTATTACTTTTTATTAGTATACATATCTCTTTAATTTTTTAAAGAAGATTTTATTTATTTATTTATTTGAGATCAAGAGAGCACACAAGCAGGGGGGTGGGGCAGAGGGAGAGGGAGAAGCAGACTCCCTACTTGAGTAGGGAGCCCTATGCAGGGTTGGATCCCAGGACCCTGGGATCATGACTGAACCCGCAGGTAGATGCTTAACTGACTGAGGCCACCCAGGCGCCCGTCTCTTTAATTTTTTTAGTTAGTTTTTATATGTGCTTAAGGATCTGAAGAGTGAAGATTTCTTTGCATGATCATTTTTAGAGTTCTTAGGTGTGTGGAAGTATCATAGATCAAATGTATATGTGTCGTATATTATAACAATATATACTATTTTTAGTTTAATTATTTAGTATACATTATTTCATTTTTTCTCTGGGCTTAAGTAATATCACTATGTTTTCTGGCATAGAATAACAGAGACTAGATGTCCATTTAGAAACCCTATGGTTTCTAACCCCTTAATCCCTGCCCTTTGCCAAGGGAGCTGCTGAAACTAAAGTATATGCTGTTTCCCCCCCATAAATCTGTTTTAAGTAACAAAAGAAATATCTCTTTTGACCTTCATTTTGTATTTATCATGAGTATATTTTTAGATAGTGTTCATCACACTAAATAGTTGATCTAAAGCATGTGTGTCCCGGGGGAATGCTTGTTTCCTTAAAGCCTTGGCAGTAGAGTAGTCAAAACTTCTCTTAGGCCGCAGCCCAACTTGGTTGTGTTGCTGTTGTTTTAATTTTATAGCCATTTTATAGCATGTAATTGATTCCATTTCCTTCTTTTTGTGATCTTTGCTGGAAATGTCAGTGTGAATTTTCATCTCATACCAAGAAAAGACAGGAACTAAAGGCATACATTTTATTGTTCAAACCTTCCTCTTGAGTTGAACTTTTTCTCGAACTTTTTCTTTTGTTCTATTTGTTATCTCAAAATATGTTTCATCGTAAATTAAATATATTTTCTACGATAGCATTATAACATTGTTTGAAATAACACATGATATGCATAGATATTTCTGTCAGGATATTAGATAAAATCCCATTTTATAGTTGCCTCTGACATATGATTATCATATTTTCACTATATCCCCATGAACACTGTAATTCAGAATATAGGATATTGTAACATATATTTAAATTTTAGTAAATTGCAATAGGCAATGAATTATGTTATTTAAATTTCCCAAATAAATTTAAGCTGTTCTAATTTCTGTATTTTTCTATACTACACTTCCCCAACAAATAACAGTTAACCTTTATTACCTTTTTTTCGTGTTCTAAAATTAGTGGGCCTTCTTTCAACAAAATTCAGTAAATGGAAGTACAAATAACAATGTGCCAATAATTATTATATATTTAATTTACGTACTGGCATACCTCAGAGATATTGCCAGTTCAGTTCCAGATCACTTCAGTAAAGAAAATTATCACAATAAAATGAGTCAAACAAATATTTTGGTTTCCTAGTGCATCTAGAAGTTATGTTTGTACTCTGCTGTAGTCTATTAAGTGTGCAATAGCATTTGTCCAAACAGACAATGTATATGACTGCATTAAAAATACTTTATGTGCTAAACAATGCTAACCATCTGAACTTTCAGCAAGTTCTAATCACAGATTACAGGTCACCTTAACAAATGTAATAATAATAAAAGTTTGAAATATTGCAAGAATTACCAAAATGTGAAACAGAGACATAAATTGAGAAAATGCTGTTGGAAAAATAGCACTGGTAGACTTGCTTGATGCAGGGTTGCTACAAACCCGCAATTTGTGAAAAACACAGTATTTGCAAGCAGTGAAGCAAAGCACAATAAACCGAGGTGAGCCTGTATATCTAACTCACTCATCCAGTGATTTTTGTGTGTGCATGAGTGCATATAAATATGTACATGTATATACGAATACACACATGTTTTATATCTGCGCTGGTCTAATTAGACTAATCTCTATAGTTTATAGTACTGATCACCGTAGGAATCATCAATTAACCCTGATACTGTGAAGAGACACCAATCTTTTTTTTATGAATAATGGCATATCTTCCCATCACACTTCTACTTTGGTCAAGCCTGGCACACCTACTCAGGAAAGAGGAAGGAAAGGTGAGGGAGGAGGTTATGCATTTTTCACAAGGGATCTGCTATGTAATTTTCTCTGACAAATACAACACTGTGTCTTCTGGAATTTTGCAAGAAAGCCATTTAGCCCTGTCAGCACTGCTGTAAATTTCTAAACATCAGCTAGACAGAATTGAATTCAATCTTTTATGTGCCTTGGGACACATCCAACACATTTCTGATTTTCCTCAGAAATCCTGCTGACTTGGAGCAGGTGTGTCTTAAAATAACAAGAACTCATCAAGGCACGATTGTTATCATTCTGACGGCTTCATCTTAACTCCTTCCTGTTGTGCACACCTGGTCTCATAAGCACCTTGCATTCTTTGGAACGTGCAACAGGCAACCCTGGGGAAAGGTATTTTGTTGCTGTTGTTGTTGGCAATGAGAAGGGTTGTTGTATTAACAACTAATGATGGACATTGACAGTAGCACTGAGCTAAAAGGAGAAGTTTTCAGACGCAGGAGCTCACCTGTGCTTAGTTTGCTCTACCCTCCTCAGCTAAGTTCCTTTTTAATAACCAGTATAGATTTGCTCAATAGAGAGAGAGCTTATAAGCCCTGTTTTCATGAGTAATTATGTAATTCCTTTCTTTTACATTGAAACACACAGAGATCCACTCAGTATCAATACACCAAAGATGTTATTGGCAACTGTTTATTTTGTTATTCTGATTTTAAATTATGTAAGCAGTTTTCTGTAATTCTCTGTGACATGAATTAAGTACTATAATTGATTCAGTCAGTTGTATTTCCTATACGTGATTAAATACTACAACAACTTTTGTAAAACAGTATTTTCTTATGGTGAGATATAATTTGTACCTTGAATTTTTTTTCTCTCTTTATAAAGGAAATATATATAAAATATGTCTAAAAGATAATCCAACCGAAGTGTTTCACAATTTTACTACATAAAAGAGCTTACATAGTGTATACACAAGATATCCATCATTAAAAATGGATTAATTGAGTAGCGTATTAATCTGCTGGATTTATAGATAATATCAGGGAACAGGGAATAAATTCAAGAAATTTTATCTTTCTATATTGTCTAGTGTTAGACCCTAACTTTTTTCCTATTTTCACTAGTTTTTAATTCTCTGTCCAATCTAAATTAATTTGAAACTTCTGTTTTTCAAAACAATGAACAAAATTTATATAAATACTTTTTAGATTGAATACACTCTATATTTAGTTACTTAATCTCAAATAATACTCAGCTATATGTATGTGTGTGTTTTGACAATAAACATATAGCCAACAAATATGGGCCACCTGGGTGGCTCAGTCGTTAAGCGTCTGCCTTTGGCTCAGGGAGTGATCCTGGGGTTCTGGGATGGAGCCCCATATCAGGATCCTCTGCTGGCAGTCTGCTTCTTCCTCTTCCACTCCCCCTGCCTGTGTTCCCTCTCTCGCTGGCTGTCTCTCTCTCTGTCAAATAAATACATAAAATCTTTTAAAAAAATAAAAACATATAGCCAACAAATAATTTCCAACCCAATCTAACCACTTTGGGCATTAGATTAACTAAGCTAACTAAATTATAATATCAAAGTGAAATATCATTTTGATTTATATAATAAATACTAAAATGGAGATGTGCTGGTACCAAAATAGTAAAAGAGGATTTCCTAGAAATATTGGAATATGTGTACTGCAGTATAGGAACATATGATGGCAACAAGGTGGGAAATAACTCATAAGTGGAGTTCTGCATTTAACTCTATGACAGGATAGTAAGAATAGCTCTATCATATGATAGGATGGCCACTATACTCCCTGATGCTCAGAATCTAAATTATATTCTCAAAGCTACCAAAAATTGGGCGAAGTATAGTAAGAACAAATGTGTTAACTTGATTAGCTGCTTATAGCTGATGAACCAAATGGCTAGTTTAATAAAGGTAGGAATTGATGTTGTGTTTCTTGTTGACTGGATCAACACTTTGGCAGTGGAAATAAACTCCCTTGAATACATTTATAGAGTTGTATATCTACTTTGGGATCTATCAAATCAATATTGATTAAAATTTTAAGTAATTCTGTAGTTACATTAAAATTAAATGGAACATTGGCTGTTGGTCAATTCAAATGATATTTTGTCTCACTAAAGCATGAAGGATGATAAATAAAATCTTGGAGACCTGATATCCCATGTTATGTCTTGTATTTCTTTTTTTTTATATATAAAAGATTTTATTTATTTATTTGACAGAGATAGAGACAGCCAGCGAGAGAGGGAACACAAGCAGGCGGAGTGGTAGAGGAAGAAGCAGGCTCATGGCGGAGGAGCCTGATGTGGGGCTCATCCCATAATGCCGGGATCACGCCCTGAGCTGAAGGCAGACGCTTAACTGCTGTGCCACGCAGGTGCCCCTATGTCTTGTATTTCTTACATTATTTGCATGTGTCTGGGGCAGGTGCTCTTTTTTTCTGATTTCTTTCAATTCACTTTATACTTATTTTGATAGTTATAGATATTGCTGCGTATACCAGTAGTCTGTTCTTTTTTATTGTTGAGCAGTATTCCATATGTGTATCCACACAAATGTGTATATATCACAATACATTTATGCATTTACCTGTTGATGGACTTTTGAGTTATTTTCAATTTGAGAATACTATAGTACTGCTATTATGAACATTGATGCATAAATTTGTATATGGACATATGCTTTCATTTCTTTTGATAAAATACCTAGGATTGCAGTAGCTAGGTCATATGTTACATGCAGATTTAACTTTATTTTAAACTGCAAAACTCTTTTCCGAAGCTGATGTTTCATTATATATTCTCACCAATAATGATCAGAATTCCATTTCTTCACAAATTGCTGACGCTTGTTACTATCAGTCTTTTTAGTTTTAGCTATTCTATTGCGGAATTAGTAATATCTATGGTTTTAATGAGGTTGAATAATGATGACTGGTGATGTTGAGCATCCTTTCTTATTAGCTGTTGAGACTGTTTTATAATCTAGCATATGGTCTTTGTTTCTCAGAGTTACGTGGCTATTTTCTTTAAAAAATATTCGTTATGTTATTGTTGAGTGGAGAGTTATATAAATGTCAATTAAGTCCAGCTGATGGTACTGTGTTTTGTCTATTGTCCTTCCTTTCTGTCAGCTTCTATCAGTTAAAGAGAGAAAATTATAAAATCTAACATTAAAGAGCGTATATGAATGATGGGAATTTAATGGAGGTGCATAGTTGTTTCTTAGATGACCAATTTTGCTCTAATTTATCTCACTTGTTTAATAAAACTTAGTGTACCCAGAAATCTGAATTTGCGATTCCTGTGAGAGTCTATTGATGTTTTCTACACCTGGGACAGATATAGAAATGTGACAAATCAGCCATTTTACTCGCTACATGTCTTGTGGTTGTCCCACAAAGGATGGAATCAAAGCCTACCCAAAATTTGATTTAGATATTAAGAGTGATGATGCCACACATGCACTAAGAATTACATTAAATTTGTATTGCTCATATCAAGAGGTTTTCTGTAAAGAGCAGGGAAGACAACCAAACTGGCCTGAAATTGCTTGACAGAGCAAGGTTTGTCAAATGGTTAGGGAATGTGTCTGTGGGGAGAGTTCCTGCTCCAGTCCAGGAATTGTATGGTTTGACTTCCCTCCAGAACCAAGAGAGAACACTCAGTCTATCTTTTCACTTTCTCAGAAGTGGGCCAAAATAAGCAGAGAGTGAAGTGAGGTTTAAAAGCTGTCAGTAGTTGAACATACAAATGAAGACATATTCTTCATCATGCTACATTATAATCTCTATTACAAATAGGGCAGTTCCACTCAACAGAAATAATGCTAATCTATCCACAGATAGTATACTGTACTTCTCGTTTTATTATAATACATAATTTCTTGTTTCATTCCATGTGGGCCTAACTTTAGAACCCAGATTTTAGGGTTTTATAACACGGGGTAGCAGAGTGAAAACTTTAAGAAGGAAAAACTGAGCTGATTACTACTTTTACTAAAATGTGGCTTTTATAATTTAGAGGAGATAAGTAGAGCTATTAAATATTTTAAGTCTGTATTTTGTTGGGCAGCTGAAAACGAAGCAAATTATCATGGTAAATAACTGGGTATTTGTGTTGTTGTTTGAAATTTAATACAAATAAGCTATGTGACCTTGATCAAGATTAGTTTATGTGTAATATTGTGTTCTTTAAGTGAGAGTGTATAATTTGAGGGACAACTATACAAAGTTAGCAAAAGTTTATATTTATTAAAATTTAATGACAGTATGTTCAATTCATAGATCTAAGGCTTTGAAAAAATGAGAAGGAAATTAATACATTTTCTTTGGTTATTTTTAGAAATACTCGAGTGAATAATTTCCAGCAAACATAACATGATTATTCAGAAAGTGGGACATATAATACAGTGAGTAATTATAGGCAGGTTAAACTTTCATTAGCTGTGGGGAAAAACAGTAAGAATTACTTTTTAAGCTTTTTTGAAGAAATATCTGAAAAAGATGATCTAATTAGAAGTAATCAAAACTGATTCATCAGAGGAGAAAGATTGTGTTTTAAATTTTGCTGTAGTTATGTATATTGAAAAATATAGAATGATGGCTATTTCCATAGTATTTAAAAATATTTGAAAAAAACTAGGGTAAAAATCTACTCAACTACAGCTGAAACAATTGGTCAAGAATAACAGAATAAGACTGAGTTTTTTGCTTTCTTTATTGCCACAG
The DNA here is from genome assembly GCF_023065955.2 of Ursus arctos. Taxonomy (NCBI): domain Eukaryota; kingdom Metazoa; phylum Chordata; class Mammalia; order Carnivora; family Ursidae; genus Ursus; species Ursus arctos. Next base: position 27,374,980 of record NW_026623111.1, on the reverse strand, counting down.
AACATATGAATGTTTTGATTAATACACAATATGTAGAAATATTAGAATTCTACCAAAATTATTAGAATCAATTGGCATCTAACTGTGGAAAACAGTATGGAATGTCATCAAAAAGTTCAAAATAGAACTACCCTACGATCCAGTAATTGCACTACTGGGTATTTACCAAAAAATTACAAAAACACTAATTCAATGGGATACTTGCACCCCTATGTTCATTGCAGAATTTTTTACAATAGCCAAATTATGGAAACAGCCCAAGTGTCAAGTGTGTACACACACACACACACACACACCTACATATACAATGGAATTTTACTCAGCCATAAAAATAATGAAATCTTGCCATTTGCAACAACATAGACAGATCTAGAGAGTACATATTAAGCAAAATAGTCAGAGAAAGATAAATACCATATGATTTTATTCATATGTGGAATTGAAGAAACAAATGAACAAAGGAAAAAAGAAAGAGACCAAAAAACGGACTCTTAACTATGGAGAACTGATGGTTAGCAGAGGTAGATGGGTGGGGGGAATGGATGAAATAGGTAATGGGGATTAAGAGAACACTTATCATGATGAGCACTGAGTAATGTATAGAATTGTTGAATCACTATATTGTACACCTGAAGTCAATATAACACTGTATGTTAACTATATTGAAATTAACATTTAAAATATAATAAAAAAAGAATTAATGACATCTAACTTAGGGACCTTAATTTCTTTAGCTGATTTTCCTAGGACATAGATTTTGATGTAATAAGAAAAATATAGAGTGATAAACTTAGAGCAACATAGAAAATAGAAACTGTGTGCTAACCAATAATGGAAATACATGCAATTATTATTAATTTCCTTGCCCCCTCTAACCACCTCAACACCTCACTCACTATCTAAAGCATTACAGCTATTAAGATCTCTTCTTTACAAAGAGCATAGTAAGGAAATTATTATATTCCAGGACAATAATATGGCCATTCCTCCCTAAATATATATTTTTCATATGTGCATTCTTCTAGCACAAAAATATAAATAAAATCACTGAGACAAGATAACATGTAACTTGTTTTATGTATTTATACTTCATCAATAAAAAATATTAGGATTAAAAGTGAGCTACCATTTTGAGTTATTCTATCAGTTATCCATAGGCAACTGGATTGAAGAAAAAAATGGTTGATAAAAACAGGACTTACAGTGAGTTTATAATGGAAAATGTGATGCTGGTACCTCCAAAAAAATTATAAGAGTAATAAAGATAGCATTCCAGAGAGAATAGAAAGACTTTATCAAGAACAATATAGATTCTAGCTATGGTTATTACAATGGTTACAGGGTCCTGTTTAATGTCAACGTTTCATTTATAATGAAGTCAATGATGAGCTAATTGCCCCAGTGAGTAAAATTGCTGTTTAATTCTCCCACAAGAGGGAGGAAAGCAGTGGATATAAATAAAATGGGAAAACCGTCACAGATGTGAAATGTGAAATAAATGTCTCCTCCAGAGGCCTCTCCTTCTTACCTGAGAACCTAAGGTGACTGGTCCCAGTTCACCATAGGAGCACTTCTTATAAAGCATAATGAATACTTACTAATAGGTCTATGGGGATGCTCACCAGCTTAGGATTTAAGAAAACACAATGGTGGTAATCATTAAGAATTCAGAAGAGGTGTGTTTTCCAATCCATTATCTGTGATTTCTTTCATAATAAACAAAATTATCTCTGCAATGTAGGTCAGCTAAGTGGATTTCTGATGACCAGAAAAAGCATTAGAAAATTGAATGTAGAGGCCTTGAAAATTCAAAAGGAAATTTGATTTTCTTCTTTTTTGTCATCTTTAACTGGATATTCTTTTCATAAGAAGAAAACATGCATTTGAGTTTATTTCACTACCTTAAAATCAATGTAATTTAAAAAGCCATACTCTAAGGATACTTACTATTCTTAATAATGATAATAGCTTGAATTTATTGATTGATTACTTGCCACATATCTACAGTCCTCTAAGGCTTTTAAGCCTCACGACAATGACAAGGTGTGGGTTTTGTGTTTATCCTCATTATAGAGCTAGGTAAATTAGGATCCCCACGGCCAAATAGTTTGTAAGTGATGAAGCCTGGATTCAAACCCTAGCAAATTTATGACCAAGCCACGGTCTTTAACCACTTGACTTCTCTGGTTACATTTATTCCTAGGTATCTTATGGTTTTGGTGCAATTATAAATGGGATTGAGTCCTTAATTTCTCTTTCTTCAGTCACATTTTAATTGTATAGAAATACAACAGATTGTGCATTGATTTTGTATCTTGTCCCATTGCTGAATTGTGTGAGTTCTAGCAATTTTGGGATGGAGTCTTTTGGGTTTTCCACACAGAGTATCATGTCATCTGTGAAGAGTGAGAGTTTGACTTCTTCTTTGACAATTTGGATGACTTTTGCTTGTTTGTTTGTTTGATTGCTGAGGCTAAGACTTCTAGTACTATGTTGAACAGTAGTGGTGAGAGTGGGCATCCTTGTCATGTTCTTGACCTTAAGGGAAAAGCTCTCAGTTTTTCCCTATTCAGAATGATATTCGTTGGGGGTTTTTTGTAGATAGCTTTTATGATATTAAGATATGTTCCCTCTACCCTATACATTGAAGAGTTTTAATCATGAAAGAATGCTGTATTTTGTCAAATGCTTTTTTTGCATCAAATGAGAGGATCATATGGTTCTTGTCTTTTGTTTCATTAATGTGATCTATCACACTGATTGATTTGTGAATGTTGAACCACCCATGCATCCCAGGAAGGAATCCCACTTGGTCGTAGTGAATAATCCTTTTAATATACTGTTGGATTCTATTGGCTAGGATCTTGGTACATATTTTAGCATCCATGTTTATCAGGGATATTGGTCTGTAATTCTTCTTTTAGATGGAGTTTTGATTTTGGGATCAAGGTAATGCTGACCTCATGGAGTGAGTTTGGAAATTTTCCTTCCATTTCTATTTTTTGAAACAGGTTCAGTAGAATAGGTATTATTTTGTCTTTAAATGTTTGGTAGAATTCCCCTGGTAAGCCATCTGGCCCTGGACTCTTGTTTTTTGGGAGGTTTTTGATCACTGTTTCAACTTCCTTTCTGGTTATTGGTCTGTCCAGATTTTCTATTTCTTCTTGTTTCAGTTTTGGTAGTTTATAAATTTCCAGGAATGCATCCATTTCTTCCAGAAGGCATGTGATGTGATGAGCACTGGGTGTGATACGCAAATGATGAATCATTCAACACTACATCAGAAGTTAATGATGTACTACATGTTAGCTAATTGAATTTAAATAGAAAAAAAAAAAGACTACTCTGCTAATGCTTCAGTTTATTTTATTAAATAATATGTGTCAGAAATATTTGAGGTTAAGTTAGTTTGAAAAATTGTTTACTTTTTGGGGTGCCTGGGTGGCTCAGTTGTTAAGCATCTGCCTTCAACTCAGGTCATGATCCCAGGGTCCTGGGGTCGGGCCCCACTCAGTGAGCCTACTTCTTCCTCTCCCTCTGCCTGCTGCTCCTCCTGCTGTGCTCTTTCCCTCCCTGTCAAATAAATAAATAAATAAATAAATAAATAAATATTTTTTAAAAAATGAAAAATCATTTAGTTTTCAATTAGATAAGAATAATCTATATTTAGTTAAAATATAAGTAAGTCAACTGGCGAACCTTGGCAATCAGCAGTGCCAGTCCTTATTTATATAAAAACATGTGGTATGCTTTCTCAAGAAATCCTTATATTTTAGTTACTAAATTAATACGACATTAGGAATGGCTTGAGTTTCAAGGTATCTCCAATTAAAACTACCTAGAGAACCAAAAATCCCATAGAAATTCTACAATCGTTAAATCTGTTTTTCCTTCAATTTCTCATTCACAGACTATGTGCCAAGCATTTTGAGTCAATTAATTTTTGAAAGTGATGATGAAATAAAATTGAGTTACCTCTGGTGGTGGTTTTAAAGCATGTTCAAAAACTCTTTGGCACATCTCTGTTGAAATTGTAGACGCTTGTTCCCCTCAGCTTGAATGTGGACATGTCTAAGCGTCTCTAAGCAAATAGAATATGGCAGAAATGATAGCGTGTGGCTTTTGAGCCAGGATATAAAAGGCTTTGCTGCTTCTCCTTGTTCTCATTCCTGGTTGCTCACTCTGGGGGCCCACCCTCTGTGGTGAGGACACTCAAACAGTCTGGAGGAGACCCATATGGAACAAAACTGAGGATCTCATAAAACAACCAGCACCAACTTGCCAGCCATGTCAGTGAGCCATCTTGGAAGCACATTCTCTAGCCTCCATTATGTTTCCTGTCCTCCTGTCTGACAATTTAACAGCAACTTTATGAGAGACACTGAGACAGAATTTCCCAGCTAAGGTGCTCCTGATATCCTGTGCCTAGGAATTGTGAGATACTATGTGCTTATTATAGTTTAAGCCTCTAAGTCCTGGGGTAAGTTTTGTTTTGTTTTGGTTTGGTTTTTTGTTTGTTTGTTTTGTTTTTTTAATGCAGCTATTGATAATTAAAACTCTTCTGCCCCAACTGTGTAGCATTTTTTAAGAATTTTATCAGCAGGTATTTTAACAACTATTATTTAAGTAAATTATCTATTGACAACTGTTTTTAAGTATCAATCTACTGACCATATAATTCTGCATCGTGCAACACTTAGAAAACAAGTTTTAATAATTCCCATCTTCTCAATATGTTTGGTTTAACTTTGATACCTACTATGTTATTTATGTTTCACTTGAATGCATTCTTCGCCATAAAGTATATGAGCTTAATAAACAGAGGTAAATCAATATTGCTTAAGAAAAAAACATGTATAAAACATGCCTAAATAATCACCCTGGCTTATATTTCCATTGTTTACACAATGCTATGGATTTTAACAGATTTGTCTCTAGAAAACTGAAAGACTTAGACTCCATGCAAATTGATTTGGTTCATATACTCAAATTAGGCTTCTAAATATTCAGAATTACCAGAAGAAACATTTAATAATGTTTTTAGAAATGTGATAAAATGTATAAAACTAATAAAGCTTAAGAAATATTCTATGAAATATCAAAACACTCTAAGAAGTGCAGTGTACTATTTATGATGATGATGATTAAGTTTTATTTTAGATATTATTTCACAAATGACCCATTTCTGCTAACTACAATTACCATTACCATCCCCAAAATTAATGGCTTAAATAATAATTTATTATTATTTCTCATGGTTCTGTGTATTAACTAGCATATCCTGATTGGTTCTTATTTGGGATCTCCCAGACATTTGCTGTTACAGAGCAACTGGGGTAGAGTCATTCAAAGGATTACATCCAAGGTAGCTTCTTCATTAACATGTGTGGTACCTCAGGACCTCTCTACATGGATTCTCTCTCTACTAGAAGAGCCTAGACTTTGTACAAGGTAGCTCTAGTCACCAAGAAGTTAGAACAGAAGTTCCAAGGCTACTGAAGTGCTATACCTAGCACCAGCCCAGATTAATTCCATAATGGAATTAATTCCATTTAATTCCATTGTATTCGATTGGTCAAGGGTCAGTAGGCATTCCTAGAATTCAAGGGGAAATAGACTCTATCTTTTGTAGGGTGAGTGGCAAGATCACAATGCAAAAGAGCTTTTGAGATGGGAAATATAAATATTTAGTAAAACAATTTGCCAAGTTATATTCATGAAATCTTTGAAATATATAAGAATCATAATTTGTGAAGTTAGAAAGATAGTAGATGCCAGTACAATAATATATATTTTAGAGTAAAAAAGAATTTTCTTTCATACAAATTTCCCCACAATTTTGTCTAAAATTTTTAAGTTGTTAGATGAGCCTTTAAACTTAAAATGGTTCATTTGCATATTTTTATTATGTAAGTAATTTAATATGAATGATATCAAATAAAATAATACTGAATGATATTAGTATTCAATGTTAAATGATATTAAATATTGAATTGAGAAATTTGAAATGACTAATTAATATGAGTAATTTGGTATTTTTCATAGAATTGACTGAGGATAGCCAAGATTCTAATACTATAAATTATTTTTATGTAAAACCAAGTCTTGCTTACACTATATATAAAATGTAAGTAAAATATTAATTTAAAACTAGAGATCAGTAATAACAGGCAAACCCTCTCAGAACTTATTAAAATACATAACAGTTGGTGACTACCCCAAATCCAAAAATGTGTATAAGCAATGTGTATAGATCAATGGAACAAAATAGAAAGCCCAGAAATGAACCAACAACTATTTGGTCAATCTTCAACAAAGCAGGAAAGAATATACAATGGAAAAAAAAGTCTCTTCCACAAATAGTGGTGGGAAAACTGGAAAGCAGCATGCAAAAGAATGAAACTGGAATACTATCTTACACCATACACAAAAATAAATTCAAAATGGATGAAAGACTTAAATGTGAGACAGGAAACCATCAAAATCCTAGAGGAGCACATAGGCAGCAACCTCTTGTACCTCGGCTGTAGTAACTTCTTACCAGACAGATCTCCAGAGGCAAGGGAAACAAAAACAAAAATAAGCTATTGGGACTTCATCAAGATAAAAAGCTTTTGCACAGCAAAGGAAACAATCAACAAAACTAAAAAGCAACCTCCAAAATGGGAGAAGATATTTGCAAATGACATATCTGCCAAAGGGATAGTATCCAAAATCTATAAAGAACTTATCAAACTCAACACTCAAAAAACAAACAATCCAGTTAAGAAATGGGCAGAAAACATGAATAGACATTTTTCCAAAGAAGACATCCAGATGGCTAACAGACATATGAAAAGATGCTCAACATCACTGATCATCAGGGAAATAACAAATCAAAACTGCAATGAGATATCACCTCACACCTATTAGAATGGCTAAAATTAAAAACACAGCAAACAACATGTGTTGGCAAGGATGTAGAGAAAGGGGGACCATATTACACTGTTGGTGGGAATGCAAACTGGTGCAGCCACTCTGGAAAACAGTATGAAGGTTCTGGACATCTGGGTGACTCAGTGGGTTAAGCATCTGCCTAAGGCTCAGGTCATGATCCCAGGGTCCTGGGATTGAGTCCTGCATTGGGCTCCTTGCTCAGTGGGGAGCCTGCTACTTCCTCTGCCTACCTCTCCCCCAGCTTGTGCTCTCTCTCTCTCTGATAAATAAATAAATAAATAAATAAATAAATAAATAAATAAATAAAATCTTAAAAAAAAAAAAAAAAACAGGAGTTTCCTCAAAAAGTTAAAAATAAAACTACCCTATGACCCAGGACCTGCACTACTAAGTATTAACTCCAAAGATACAGAAATACTGATTCGAGGGGACACATGCACCCCAAGATTTATAGCAGCATTATCAACAATAACCAAATTATAGAAATAGCCCAAATGTCCATCAACTGATGAATGGATAAAGAAGTGGTATAGATAGATAGATGATAGATAGATATAGGTAGGTAGGTAGGTAGGTAGGTAGGTAGGTAGGTAGGTAGATAGAAAGATATAACTATACTATATAGATATAGATATATATAGAGAGAGAGATAGGATGAAATATTACTCAGCCATAAAAAGGAATGAAATCTTGTCATTTGCAAAGATATGGATGGAACTAGAGTGTATTTATGCTAAGTGAAGTAAGTCAATCAGAGAGACACAAATACCATATGATTTCACTCATATCTCAAGTGTAAGAAATGAAACAGATGCATATGGGGGGAAAAAGAGAGGCAAACCACAAAAGAGACCCTTAACTATAGAGAACAAACTGAGGGTTGCTGAGGGGAGGTGCTGGGGGGATGGGTTAAATGGGTGATACATATTTAGGAGGGCAGTTGTGATAGCACTGGGTGCTATTTGTCAGTGATGAATCACTAAATTCTACTCCTGAAACTAATGCTACACTATATGTTAACCCACTGGAATTTAAGCAAAAACTTGAAACTTCAAAACAATGTATGTAATAAAATTATAAAAAATATTTCAATAGATAATTTCTCTAGATTAGCACTAGTTTAATATTCTAAAAGGCTTGATTTCTGTATTCCAGTTCCACTTCCAACTAATTAATTAACCTCTTAAATAGTTTAAGACTACATCCATCATATTTTAAATGGTAATAATTCTTAGCAAGGAAGTATGAAGTTCTAAACAGGTCCACATATCTTCACAGATAATTATGTAATACAGATATAATCATAGAAGTCTCTCTTTTAAAGAATTTGTAATGAGTATTATTTTCCTAAATCTGCACTGTTTTTTCCTGACACTGCAGCATAAAACTTTTCTACAGGTATCTACTCTAACCGCTTAAAATCTATGTCTTTTGTATTAGATTGCGTACTAAGAAATGTTTGCTAACTTTGAGTGATTTTTGTTTTTAGTATCTTAGTAAAGCATGTGTGTGTGTGTGTGTGTCTGTGTGTCTGTGTGTCTGTCTGTGTCTGTGTGTCTGTGTCTGTGTTAATTCCCTACTCCCCATTCAGCTCCATTCAGCTTAATAAACTTATCGTCAGGTATCCAATTATCAGATTTCTTTGGAAAGGGATGTTCAGGAGTCAAGATTGGCCTTGACCTGGATTAGCTTTGATTGTCATTAACACCTGTGGCTACAAATTGTGGCTAACATTATCTGCGGCTACTTTAACAAACAAAAGCATGATTAGCAGTTGGCATTGTTCATTTCTAGTTGCCAGAGTGATATTATCAAGTACTTAGTAACTTAGCATTTCAGGATAAGAAAATATCAAAAAGAAAAAAAAGCTCACGTATGGTTAAAATGGGATCCAATTCTTTATAAAAGCATGAAACTGGGAAGTGAAATAATTGAAAAAAAAAAAAAAAAGCCTAAGAGCTAACTAAAAGCTCTTGGGATTAATTCTTTGAGAAATGTTTGCAAATACCATAGGGTAGAAAAATACTAAGTGTTTATCAAAACATTTATGAAAATATTCTAAAGACACAAACATTCTTTACTGGAAGGTTTCTAAATTGTAAATAACTAAGTTGCATTATTATCACAATTGAAATTTGGAACAAAGATTGATTAAATCTTTCCAAGGGTCTCCGTCCTCCACAGTGCTTTTGGAAGTCAATCTAACACTTAAAGTATTTCTCTTCACCATTTCTTCTTTTTCATGTAAATTTTTACATTTGCACATGTCACATCACTTTAATTTGGTCCCTTACTTTTAACCTTTGATTTCAAGTGCTCTTCACTTTGAGTCACAGCAGCATCAAACAACAGTGAAGAGGTTTTGCCCAGGCAGCAGTGAAGAGCATCATGGTAATGAAAGGGATAATTGTGACTCCCTGCCTTTGCTATAATTGAAAATTGAGTATAGAGCCTTTTCCATTTAACTTTATTGCCTAAGTTCAAACCACTGTATAGGAAGGAAAGCAACACTAGAGTAATTTCTCTAATGTTGCTTTCCTGTCCATACAACAGTTTGAAACCTAGCATTAAAGTTAAGCAGAAGAGGCAATTAGATTTATTCAATTACAGCTGTGTGAAAGAAGTATAATTATCAGTTTCATTATTGGAAATGCACTGCTTGCCAAATATTTGCTTGCTAGCCTGACTACTAGATTTTCTCTATCAGACAGAAAAAACTGGTAAGTATTTGATAGAATGGTCCAGTTATTTAATTTATAGGGACTTTCAGAGAAGCTCCTGTTACACCATGGTGATTGTAATAGCTGGATTAATGATTTTTGATTGCTGAGTGAGCATTGTGCCTACTATAAATACTAGGCAAATTTCATCAGATGGCATCTTTATGTTAAAACATCATTAAAAACACTGGTAAAGTTATTTCAGAGTGTGTACATGATGTAATATAGAGGAAAGAATGCTGTGGTATTTCTCAGTGATCCTGATTTTAATAAAATCTCTGAAATTTAATGCAGTGTCTTTGAAAACAAAACATTAAGAATTTGGATGTGAGTCAGATACCATGGGTTTGTTTATTTATTTATTTACTTAAAAATTGTATTGATTTATTTGAGAAAGAGAGAGCATGAGTGGAGGGAGGGGCAGAGGGAGAAGGAGCAGACTCCACGTTGAGTAGGAAGCCCAACGAGCAGGGGCTCGGTCCCAGAACCCTGGGATCGTGACCTGAGCAGAAGGCAGACGCTTAACCGACTGGGCCACCCAGGCACCCCAATACCCTGGGTTTAAACACCTCATAACCTCTTTCTAGTGCAATAATAACTTGGACAAGCCATTCAACCTATTGGTAACTCATCATGAAAATATGTACAAATTGTATGCAAAAATATATGTTAAATTGTAGAGAATTTTACTTCTGATCAAAATGGGATAGTAGAGACTGGGTTTACCCTCCCACCTCTAACAACTAAAAAACACACAAAATACATTAAATCTACTTTTTTCAATATGCTGGAAATCAGGCAATGAAAGACAGTTGTCTCTGAGAGATGGGGATAAAATTGAGGTGAGCACTCTGATTCTTAAAGCTTACTGACTAGAGAGGGTTTCCAGTTTATGGATAAACTCCTTGAGTTGAGGATGTAAATCTCAACATTTAGGAATTTGTCTGTTAGGATTTACAGTGTAGAGCACTAGAGAAAAGAGAGCTCCACAGAGAGAAAATTCTGGAAATCTGCACAGGGTCTTGTTTCAGTTTTCAGGAGGATACTGATTAGCAGGGTGTTTTTGTTTTCATTTTTTTCCCCCTTGTATTATAAAGGGCCTGGATTAATTCCTGTTACACCAGCCATCGTGAAAATCCTCAAAAGTCATGGGGCATCTGCTAGACTATTCAGAATTGTTTTGTTCAATAGTTGAGTAAAATTGTCCTACTCTAAACACTATTTTTGTCCCACCTAACAAAGTGGCAAAACAAGAAGTGACAGAATCAAATGTTCCAAGAAACTGCTGCATCCCAGAGCAAAAATTTGAGTATATTTATAAGAATACAAAAATGTTCTATATCCAACAAAGTAAAATATAATGTCTGGCATTGAATAACAAAATTTCAAAGAAATGGAAATTATAACCTTTAATGAGAAGAAAAACAACCAATCCAAACTAGCCCAGAAATGAAACAGATGATTAGATTAGTTAATAAGGACATTAAAATAGTTATATAACTGTATTGTATATGTTCTAGAAACTAGAGAGAAAAAATGATCACATGAAGTAGACAATAAACATAATAAAGTACTGAAATGAACTTTCAAGAGTGAAAACTATAATGTCTGAGATGAAAAATACACAGTATGGGATTAACAGCAGATTAGATAAGGAGTACTGCTTAAGTAAGGAGTAGTGTACTTGAATAAATAGCAATAGAAACTATCCAAAATAGAATACAGAGAGAAAACAATGTTAAAGAAAATAACTGAGATCAGTTATTTGTGGGACAACTCCAAGAAGCCTAATATATATAACTGGAGTCCTTCAAGGATGCAGAACAGAAAAGATATATTTCATAAATATGGCTGAAAATAATAAATTTGTTGACACTCTAAACTCATATATCAAAAAGTTAAATAACCACAAGCCCAAGAAACAAAGATTTAAAAAATACATAGTACATATTATTTACAACCAACAAAGCAAAGAAAATCTAAAAAGCAACCAAAGGAAAAAGTCATAAGATGTACAGATGATAAAAGATAAGAATGACCAGAAATTTGGTAAGAGTGACCAGAAATTTTCATTGGGAACAGGGCAAACTAGAAGACAGCTGTAAAGTTTGGAAACACTCTACAAGACTCTCATTTCTGACACCCATTGTAATGTGGGGGTCCTCAAGATGAACCTCAGTTTCAATAACTATTTAGAAGGATTCACAAAATTCCGTGAAAGCTGTTATAGTTACTATTTATTACAGCAAAATGATGCCGGTTAAAATCAGCCAAGGAAGAGATGTGTAGGGCAAAGTCCTAGAAAATTTTAAACTTGGAAATTCCAGTTGTCTTCTAGTGGATTTGCAGACAGTGTTCTTTTCTGACAATAATATGTGACCCAATGCAGAGCATTGCCCACCAGGAAAGCATCCACTAACTGTTGATGCCCAGAGATTTTATTGGGATTGGGTCATGTGGACATGGTTAACTGCCCATGTGGCTTACTTCAGTTCCCAGCCCCTCCAAAGGTCAAAATTGATACTATGTGACCCAAAGCCTCCCATATAAATCACACTGTTAGACTATTGGGCATAGCCCCAAACCTTCAAGTAAAAAAAGACACCCTCCCAGGCAGGATATTCCAAGGGTTTAGCAATTACCTCCTAGAAGCTGAGGGCAAAGGCCAGAGCTGTCTTTGAACAAGGTTAAATTCTTTAGTGCAGTGGATCGAGATTTTAAAAGTATGCCACTCCAGAATAATTCTGTACCAATAAAACTGTCTTTCAAAAAATGAGGCAGAGACATTTTCAGGCATACAAAACTGAAAGAAATTGATAAATTCTTTCCACACTACTAGAAATTTTCAATGTAGTCCTGTAGGCAGAATGAAAATGATGCAAGATGGAAGTCTGAATCTGCAAAAGGCAATAAAGGGCACCAGAAATTAGTGACTACATCAGTGAATGTCATCCTTTTCTTACTATTTAAATTCCTTTGAAAGATCATTGATTTTTTTTTAACATATAAATAATGTAACATGGGATTTATATCATATGTATGAATAAAATGTATAACAACAATAGCACACAGACCAGGCAAAAGGAAGTGGGAATTCACTGTTGCTCACCTAACAAAGCTTAGTAACAAGTGAAAGTATCAGACTTTAGGTGAAGTAAGGTTCTCATACTTTATATGAAATGCTGTAAAATGATTTGTGGGAGTCTATGATAAGTTAGAGGTGAATGGCATAAATTGTAATGCAACCACTAAAATAGCACAATGAAATGTTGCAGATAATCAGCCAATGAAGAATATGCAATCCTAAAAAATATTCATTCCAGAATAAGGCAAAATTCTGCATAAAAACAACTTTTCCCAATGTTTTTTTAGAATTAAATGAGATTGTGTCTTCAGAGTACTTGGCAGGGTGCCTTCTTATTACATTGTAAATTTTTCAATACATTATTGTTATTTGTTTTAAGTAAAACTCATCACTTCTAAACTTCATCTTTCTCCTATGAAGCAAAACAACATACCAGTGTATGATCTCTTAAGTCAATTTCAGTTTAAGTGTTTTACTATTCTTGGTTTTTCACTTTTGTCAGTGCCTTTTACCAAGATGATAATTCATTTCTGCCTTGTATGTGTATATATAAACCAAGTGTTTTTTTTAGATTTTATTTTTTTATTTGAGAGAGAGTGAGAGATAGAGAAAGAGAGTATGAGTGGGGAGGGGCAGAGGGAGAGGGAGAAGCAGGCTCCCTGCTGAGTGAAAAGCCGGAAACCAGGATTGATCCTGGGACTCCGGGGTCATGACTTGAGCCCAAGGCAGATGCTTAACTGACTGAGCCACCCAGGCACCCCATATTAACCAACAATTTTGTGGCAGACCTCAGAATTTGACTTTAGCTAATTTAAGCATATAAGTGACTGATTGGAAACTATTCGGTAGGTATGAGAATAAATGAGGATATAAAATATATGGTCAAAAAATTGCTCTAAGTATAGAGATTCTAGGTCATAAAAGCACAAGGTCACATAAAGAACCACCCTTGTGGAAAACTTTGCCTCTGCTTATGACATGTATATGACCACTGATTTCTATTTCTGGCCACTGTTTATACTGTTATTGTGCTTCCACCAGACAGAACTATTTCCAGAACCTGCTTCTTTAAATTATCCATCCAGTTAAAAATCCTGAGTAAAATCATAAGATTGAGCTGGTTCTTTGCTTGTAGCTCTCTTGACTCTGTTTTGGTGTATTTATGTGGAGGTGTGGTTAAGAGACCTTTTGTTTTGGACTTCATGCTATTGTAGTAGACAATACCTTCTCTTCAACAAGTACTCATTCTATGGAAAATTGCTGAAAAGTACAGTGTGTATAAAACTTTAAGCCCATAGCAAAATCTATAGCAACAGGTCCATTTCATTTCATTCCATTTCCACCTTCAAATCTTTAATACATACTTCTTCCTGTAATGACACTTTCAAAATAAAAATAAAATTTATTGTCCATAATGTCCTGCTATACCCAATCCAACATGCATTTACACACCACATCCTTCTCTCAGGGAGAACACCTAAAATTTCAGCAAACAATGTGCCCAATTCCATGTCCTGGATTTTTTTTTAATTTATGTGTTTGCCTGGTTAAAGGAAGAAGAAAAGAAGTTGCCTCAAAGACATAGATAGATACATGAAACCGAATGGAAAGTGATTGCTGGCTGAATGTGGGAAAGTCCTCATTTCTACTTTTGATCATCACTACCCTGCAAGAAAAGTACTGTTAAAAACTCATAAAGCGGAAATGCAATGACTTGCAAAACGTTATTTATTTGGGAAATGGTTGGACGTGTCATTTGTGTTAAAATCACTCCAGCATTCTCACTTCCCATACTTCAGATTCTTTTCCTTACCAATATCCATGTATGTTTGGCATCTCAACTTAATTTACTTGGGGCCATAGGTGAATCTAGGTTTCAGTCAACCAACCAAGCAAACAATTAAAACTAGTCCCAGCTGTTCCAATTTGCTCATTAAGGAAAAAACAAAAGCACAAAAAACACTCTCTGAGTCAGTGAATCTCAACCTTGGCTGCACATTATAATTATCTGGGGAGCTTATAAAAATTATTAATGGCAAGGCCACACCCCAAACCAGTTAAACCAAAGTTCCTTGGGTAGATACTTAAACATAGATTTTAAAGCATTTTCTAGAAAGACAGATATAGCCTAATCAAGTAGGTAATAAATAATTACTTCTAAGGGATGAGAGGATGAGTTGGAGTGTGGGGCTACACCAAGGCTTCTGAATCTCTCAAATATATCGTTCTCATTTTAAGAACCTTTTCCACTCTTTGAAAGTCTATCTATCCTGTTACATTAAACATCCGGTAAGACTGGGATTTCAACTGATTTTATTCACCCATTAGTAGGAATAAATTATGCATTTGGATTTTGGTTAATCACCCTATAACTGTAAGATATAGAAGATTATGTTAGCACAGATATAATATCTCAAGCTTCAGTCCACAGCATTTTTGAAACTCTGTTTATCTTTTAGAAATGGCCACTCTGACCCTTAGTCCTTTAATTCCTGTACCCTTTATTCCCTATGGCAATAGTACTTGTTCCCCAGACTTGGCCATTAACTGACACTTCATTGTAGGTGTCCATTAGCAATAATTTATTTTGCTATTTCATGACTGCTTGCCAAGAATAGCAGTACCTTTTAATACTCATTGGATTCCTGTTCCTTTCAACAAAAAGTAAGCCAGATTATCAAGCCCAGGTCAGTTTCTCCCATTTTCCTGAGGTTCTATTGTCTGCAAGCCCTCTATATGCAAAAATTAGACAGAGCTTTTCCTTAACTTTAGCAGATTGCTTCTCAAATATTATCTCTTCCTACAGGTTTTCCTTGATCAACTTTTCTAATAAAACTTCTCTATTTTATCTTCCATAATTTGACCCCCTTTGTATTTATTGGTTTCCTTTTTCCTCCTAATTATAAATGGTTTCTTTCACTAGATTATTAGCTCAGGAGGATAAGATAGATGCCTAATTTGATCATATCTACATCTCAGATACCATACCTGGTGTATGATTATGTTCAATCATATTATAACTTATCATATAAAACATACATATATATATTTACATATGACTTACAATTTATATAAAATAATATATAATATAACATTTAAATTACGACTAGGTAATATAATAGATATAACTTATATGTTTAACTTATAACTTATATTACCTAAAACTTATATAACTTATATGATATAAAACTTGCAGTATATTATATATAACTTAAATATATATATATATATACACACACATATAACACATATGTATATGCATAATTTATTAGATGTGATAGAAGAAAGTCTCCAAAGATGGTCAGCAATTTCTCCTCTCCCTATATCTACATGCCGCTCTTCCCATCAAGAAATAGAGTCTATTTTTCTTCTCCTTCAATCTAGACTGGCCTTATGACTTGCTTTGACCAAAAAATTACAAAGAAAGTGAAGCTGTGCAAATTCCATTCCTAGACATTAAGAGTTATGATACCTCTGCTTCTGTTCTTATGGAACCCAGCTATCATCCTATAAGGAAGTCCAGGATATTAGAGAGAGATGCCACATGAAGGTAAGATAGTGTATATGTAGTAAGACTAAATACTTTAAGGTATTTGTAGGAAAAAGGTAGGAAGGTAGGAAAAAAAAGAAGGCAAATGTCTGATACAGGTGCCTGTTGAAATATAAATACATTTTATTTTCTCCTTCATATGTTATTTATTATTGAAAATGAAGTTCATAAAACAAATGGAAAGCATTTGTAAAGAAGTTACTAAATTCATTTTCACATTTTCTGCAGCTGTATTCTATAACAAATTATTTCAGATAGTACAAAAGATAACCTAAATAATTGTTACTTGTCAGACTCCACTAATTATATTTTATTGTTGTTTTATGGCTGATTAATTACATAAAAGTGAATTTGAAACACTCTCACCTTCATATAAGCAGTAATTGAGCCATGGACTTGGGGTAAACAGCAAGCAGACATGGTCTCCACCCTGAAGTTGCTGACATTCTAATGTGGATGTAATTCCAAGTACTCAGTCTTGGTAGCATGACATAAATATATTGATCAGGAAACACAGGCACTATGGGACTTCTAGTAAGGGCACCTTAGTAGGGTTTGGGAATTCAGAGGTCACTAAAAGAGAGCTCTCAGTGATTAACAAGGTAAAGTGGTACGGGGGACAAAGGTGAGGGGATGAGGCAAATAAGGACATACGTGTGTTCCAAGGCCCATAATGGTTGAATCATAAGGAACAAAGTGTTGAGTAATGTAAGAGGGTGAAACTATAAAGAACTTCCTAAAATCAGTTGTCAGGAGTTTAGTCATTTGTTCTGATTGTGATGGCAAATTATTTGAATATAACCTCTCTTCAGGGTAGAATATGAACTGGTGAGAGGTAAGACTATAAGAAGCTACTGTGTCAATCCAGGCAAGAGAGAATGATTGCCTAAAATAAAGTGGTAGCAGTAAAGACAGACATTGACATGAACGATTGTCCTATATTAAGGAGGTAGAAATCTATTATTCTTGGTTATTAGACGTAGGAAGTAAAGAAGGTGAAGGGCAAAGATGATACCCAGATTTCTGGCTTGAGTAACTGGCTGTGTGAATTTGAATTCAATGATGCCAGAAAAGTAATGTGAGAATAGTCTCTTTATAAAGTTTTCTATCTTTATGGGATTTAAATATCTCATTAAACATATTCATTCAACCTTATTGCCTAATGCCTGCATAGATGAGTGACCATCTTCCACACGAGTAGATCTTTGTATTATGTAGCTTAATGTTCTCATAGAGTAACTCTGCCTTTTTAAATTTTTTTTTAATAATTGAGGGAGATATTTGTTTTTCTGATTCCTTCTAAATTCTTGGATTGATTGTCTAAAAGTGTTTCATAGATTAGATTGAAATCCAACCAGCCAGCAAATAGGGCAAATCCACTTTTGTCATCTACTTAGGACTACATGTAGGACTACTTAGTTCTCCACGAATTAAATAAATTCACCTTGTAATGTTTTCTGCACTAACCTCATTATGGTATTATACATCTTTTCTATGATTTGAAAATTTTAAGCTACATAATTTCTTCTAACTTTTAAAATATTGTAGTGTAACTTCTAATGATTATATTGAATATTATATGAAAATATAAAAGCTTAATAAAGAATAGATAAAATTTTATTATTCAAGAGAAAAATTATATATAAATAAGCATAATTTAAGTTTGAAACAAAAGGGAAAAAATTCATAATTGCACTCTAAAGTCTCAAGAAAATGGATGTAGTTTATATATTTTAACCTAAAACAAAGAAACTATATGGAATAAGCCCAGTACTCCATGACACTAACCTGTTATTATCCGTAACGAACAATTATTGAAAATCATTTTCTGTTCCTTTGAAATATCAGTAAAATACAAAGTCTGCTTTCAGAATTCGTGTAGTAATATTGAAGGAATTATTAAGTTGCTTTCACTACTCAAGATACAACTTCACTAATGCTGATGACTTCCAGATTTGTATCTCTAGCCAAGATCCCCGCTGAATACTGGATCCATACATCCATTTGCATGTACAAATGTTTATTCCAGAAGATTTCCAACTTTCATAGCATTTCTAAATTTGAACCCAAGGTTGACAATGTCCTAATCCTTTCTCTGATAGAAAGCATCCATCCTACCCACAATTACTTTTAGATGGTAGAGACATACTCCTTTTCCTTTAGGAATGCGTGCCTGCAAACGCATTATCCTACATGTCTCTCTGTTTCCCCACTCTCTATTAAAAAAATCTAATTTTCTTAGGATCCTGTATTGTAATAACTTTCCTATCTTTCATCTTTTTTTCCCTTCCAATTGCTACTAAGAATTTATTATTTATCACTTCATCTAGTCAAAATCACATCCTTCTTAGTAAATTGGAGATCACTTTTCCTCTTTCCGATTTACTCTTTATAATGCCTCCACAATTATCACTCTTCACAGGGAAAGCTAATCATGATAAAACTATCTCTGTTAATATTCTTCATTGCTTTACAATTAGTTAACAAGTAAAGCCTCAATTCACTCACAAAATTAAAATAGCCCTTTGTTTTCTAGCCCTTGCTATATTGGCCACACTTTATTACACATTCATGTTGAACTTCACTTCATGCCAATACATCTGCTGTTTCCTCTGTCCGAAGTTCTCACCCTCACTGGGCTGCTTGAGTTTGTGGGTGGGGTACCTATTCATTATTTAAGTTTCACCTTGATACCTTCCTGATTCTCCTTTCTGAAGACCTTTCTGGCCCACTCAAGGACTCCTTCCCCAAATTTCCCATTGCACAATTATAAATTTTCATTTGAAAGTTTTAATATGGTTTAATTGTTAGAACTTGTTTATGTGTGCTTGTATATACATGCATATTACATATACGCACATATATAGACATAGTTTACTGTATTACATATATGTATATATCTATATACACATTTAATATAATTATATATAATAAGATTATTGAGGTTAGAGCCTAATTTTGGAGAGAGAAGGCTGTTTGTTTTTTCTTATTGTTTGAACTCGTAAAGCCTAGGACAATTACTACTATATAATATACACAAAATAAACGTTAAGTGAATGAGCAAATCAATGGGTAATTTCATGATAATATTAATAAATATTTACTAAGCATTCAATAAACTTCTCTCCTTGCTTTATGGAATGATATGAGCTTCAACTATATAACTTCTTTTTAGGTGTCATTTATGTCCCATTAATTTTTGATTGTATTATCTGGGAGAAAAAAAAGAAATTTAATGACCAACCCATACTTGTTGAATGTGGGCACTCTACAAATGGTCCTCATAATTTTATGGTGAAACTGGGTCACCTCTAGGGATAGGTGTTAACCCACCCATTGGGTTCTGTAAGTATATGATCACTCTATCTGGGATTTTATATGTGTTTCTAAAATATGAGCACAGTTACAGATACCCTTTCCTGATATGATGTTACATAATGCATCTTTCTCAGAAAGGAGTGGGGGAGAAATGGGAGTTAGAGAAAAATACTTATGAGTTTGTAAATTACGGCTTAATTTTAAACTGTGGAAGACCAATATTGGTAAACTCTGGTTCATATGTAACTTTGTTTCCTCAAGGTAAAAGAACATGGGGATGTTTTGCAATTGTTGCAGAGTTTATTCAAAGCTAGGTCGGCTGAGAATAAATAAAGATCAGGGACTCAATGAAGTAAATTGGAAAGTTCAATGGTTCATGTGAAAAAGGGAAATAAAATAGACTTTTTACAGAATCAGTGAATGCTGATAGACTATGTAGAATAACATGGTGAAACCCCCAACTAATGATTTATATAGTGTGTTTATGAGACAGGGCTCATAAGGAATTAAGAGTTACTAAGAGCATAAAAATCATAACCTAGGCAAATGGCTGCCAGATGAAGCACTTAGGACTCTCTGTTCTGAGCCTGGAGAGAGTTGTGGAGCAATTCAGAGTGTTTCTGAACTTTCTTGAACTTCCATATCTCTGATCTACCTGTTCATACATAGATAATATCTCTGAATATCAGTAACAGCCACCAGCTTTTCTTTCTTTCCCTTCTCTTTCTTTTCCTTTCCTTTCCTATATATCTCTGTATATGCATTCATTCTTTCTAAATTTGCTCCAAGGATTCATTTTTTTTTTTTCCTCATGGGGTGATTAAAGGATAGACCTAACTAACCTTAAATAGTGGCTATTTCTTAAAGAATCCAGAACTGTCCTCAGGGTCTTTAGAGGACTAGATATTTCCAGGAATGACATTTTTGGAGTAAAAAAAAAAAAAAGAATCATTAAATAATTGGTGCATAGTCACTTAGGAAGGTACATTTCAGTATATAAAATAAACTGACTTTAATGCAATATTGGAACTGATACATGTCTTTGATTAGTAACCTATCTTCATCTGTCTTTTCAGTTTATAAACTAGAAGTACATATTACTATAAGAACACTGGAAGGCATGATGGAAGGTTATCTTTACTGCAATTTTACAGATAAATATATCCAGGGTCAAGGAAATAGAAAATTGTACCCACCTCAGGCAATTAAGAAGTGGCCAGGGAAGCATTTCATAAGACGTCTTCTGAATCCAAAATCAGGCTCTGCGTATATTATAATCAACATATCTGTGGGCGGTTGGCCATTTGTTCAGGTGTTTTTGAGAAAATGGTATGCAGTTTGAAAAGAATTTGTTTTTACTTATTTTAATTTCTAATCTATTGGCTATAATATTTCTGTTTATAGGAAAGAAGAGAATAGCTACTAAAAAATATTCGTAGAATTCTGCCTATTGTGTTTTCTATGGAAGGAAGTGTGGAAAGAGGACTACTTTTTTTTTTTCAGTAGAAACCAGCAGGAAAATATAAAAATGGGTATATATTTAATATACAAAGCAGTAAGGTATTAATACTTTCCAGTATTGGAAAATTTTTTTAAAAGAACCAAAACCTTTACATAATAAAACAAACTTAATAAAGAGGGAAGAAAAAATATAGAATTCCTTTGTGTTACTTTCGTCTAGCCCTCCCCTATTTAGTATATATTATCTATATCATTCTGTTTTATTTTTTTTTTACATTTATTATTTCTTCTATGTTTTTGGTTTTAGCCATTTTTTAATTTTTTATTTTAGGCAGGGATGAGGTTTAATACGGTATTTGATCATCTTTGCTTTGCCTGTCTCTAGAAGAATCTCAGTTTGATTCATTGTTGTAATGTGTCAGAGCCAATTTTTTGCCTAGAAAACTTTTTCAGGACAATTATGCATGATAACATTTTGTGCTTTTATAAACAAATGAAACATCATTAGAAAACATCTATACTCGAAGTTCTTTCTTTCAATGATTTATAGATATTAACTTACCATCTTTTATCTAGGGATGTTGTTTAGAAGTTTAAGGTAAATCTAATTTTGTTCCTTTAAGAATAATTTTCTATTTTTTCTTTACATTACACATTTTATTATGTTTTGGACTTTATGAATCATTTTAGTTTGAACATTTTTATTTTCTTTCATTCTTGAAAGTTTGTGTTCATTAATATTTAAATATTTTTTCATTTTTTAAAAACGACTTTCTCTTGTTGGAGCATCTGGATAGAAGTACGTCTTAATCTCTATGTATCTGTCACGTTATCTTTTTCTGCTATCGTTCTTGAAAAGTTCCACAGTCTAATCTTGAAACTCACTCATTTATTTTCCAGTTTTACATACCCTACCATTTTTCGTACATCTCTATCTTTACCTATCTTTCTATCTATCATCTACCTATTTATTATTTGTCCTGTGTATAGCAGTTTATGATAAACTGTGAGGCTGGCTTGTATAGCGTATTAGTGATGTTGGATTTCAGATCAAAGACTGTCTTATGTTGTCTTTCGTTAAGGTGGGTTTATTAAGATGTCCATTGAAACCAGTACAAATTTCAAATCCTGAGCAATTTAAACAGAACCTTTCTACTTTGTTCTCTTTTATATTTCCCATTCTTATTTTATTTTGCTAGGATCATTTTTTTTTGTTGTTTAAATGCATTGATTTTATTTATTTTATTACTATTTTTTAAGATTTTATTTATTTATTTGACAGAGAGAGAGCTACAGTGAGAGAGGGAACACAAGCAGGGGGAGTGGCCATTTGGCCCTGCTGAGCAGGGAGCCCAATGTGGGGCTCAATCCCAGTACCCTGAGATCATGACCTGAACCGAAGGCAGACACTTAACAACTGACCCACGCAGGTGCCCCAAGATTTTATTTATTTTAAATTCTGATCTATTGGTTTCAATATTTCTGCTGCAGATGGATCAGAGGATTTTTTTCCTTGTGTCTAGTTATTTTGATGTGAGTTCACATTGCCCTTGGAGAAATCAGCTATTCCACACATGGGACTTATTTTGAAGCCCAGGCTCCAATTTGTGTCTGTTTTGGTGCTTTTAAAGACATGGAAAACAAGAGGCATAGACATCACACACATAAGACAGAACGTTTGTAGCCACTCTGCCAAGTAACTCGTCAGGTGAGGTTTTTATCTTTTAAGCCTTAGAAGTAACAGTTTCATTTATAATCTAAAACTCCTTAGAGACTAGAGTGAGATCAGTACAGATGAAAATTCAGAAGGCAGCTAGGCAGTCACATATATTTCTTGTTTTCATTCATTCTTCCCCCAAATAGGGCTGCCTGGTATTATATGTAGTTAGCTCACGATTTGGGCTATTGCTATTGATTTCAGCAGTGAAGGTGCATGGAGTGATCTGCAGGTCGTGTAAGACAATATAAAAACTCAAAAAACCTCATTTCAACATAGCCAGCATATCCGATCATATCAATTCCTATCCTTACCCACTGGTTGCCTCTGCCTTACATGATCCGTATGAGTACATAATACATGCAGGTACCTAATACGTACAGCTATAAAGACATACAGAATACATAAGACAGGTGCACTAAATATAGATGCATATTACAGCCAGGTATAGACATCCTTAACTGTCTTATGGAGATCTGGGTCATTTTTTCTCAATTGGTTTCTAGAATCCTTGTTGTTACTCTTTTAGTTTCCTTTTGAAAAGTGATTATGCAGCCAGTAGTAACTCACTATCCTGGCAGGAGTCAGAAATGTCCAAGATTTAGGGTGAGGGAATTTACAACTACTTAATTTACCATTTCCGATAGTATGACTTGGTTTAAAAAAATAACCCAATGGAAAATGAAGTGAAATGTCAGGAGGAAATATGAGATAGCAGACATGGAACATCTCTTTTAAACTATTAAAAAAAAATGCATGACATGCCTACGGAAGCTAAAATGCCTTATAATAAACTATTCCTTAGATTTTAGTAATTTCAAAAATATCTTCCCTATCATGTTCTACCTTTTAGACAAACTACAACACTAGCCCTTTCTTGCTCAAACTGGACTTTCTCTTGTACTTCGTGCTTATGTCGGTGTTGTTCCTTCTAAAATATATCCTCAGCCTGTCTAATAAACAGTTTACCAGGTGAAATATCACCCTGGGGAAGACTTCACTAATTATATGAGGTGATTTTATTTACTACCTCCCTATTTTTTGTAAAACACTATGTAACTCTTCTTTAGCACTGCTCAAACTCAATTGAAGTTATCTGTGCTCCTGTCTCTAACGGATTATAAACTCCCTGAGAGCTGGGGTCACACCTTATTCACATTTGTGTGATGCTTTTAAGTGGGGCAACATATACTTAGAGGTTTAAATGAAATTATTCTAGCACCTATTATATGAAATACGAGGTGCTGAGTGTTGTATGGCTTTTAGGGGAAAATGAGACCTACATTTTATAGAGTTACTTCCGCATCTGAACTCTAGCTTGCAAAAAGTTAGCTAAGAGATGGACTGTCTTGACAGATGTACTATTTGGTGCTATGACTCCATTATCCAAAAAGAAATGAACCTTATTTTCCTTGTCTTTCTCTTAACATTCACATATAGCATCTCTACATGAATGGATTTACTGGTTATTGCATTCCCTCCTACCCCATATATTAACTTCCCTCCTAGAACCTGCTCTCACTTTATGATTCAAACAGTATAGCTCAGTGGCACATGTAGGCATCCTTGCTTAACTTTGCATAGCCTATGTTTGTGATGCTCTCTACCAAACAGTGTACCATCAACCTTGGGTTTTTCAGCACAAAACCAGTAGAGACTTTGAAATCCACATCTTTCAATTCTCTTCCCATTGGCATGCGATATGCTTTCCTTCTTAGAAGGGAGAAAATGATACAACCAGCAGGCTCACCCCTAAATTTGCAGAGTAAATGACAAGAGTAAATATGAAGGTCCACCGAAGATACATCTAAAGATTTAGTATTTATAAATAAAACTAACAACTGTTAAATGAAATTTATTCTGTCCTCTTTTCTTTCTTTCTTTTTTTTTTTTTTTTTTTTTTTGGTCCTCTTTTCTTGAAAGTTACAGTTTTATAAATCTAGGTGGAAAGCTATTTTTATATGATTTAAAGTTGCAAAATATCAAAGAGGTTTGAATTTAATATTTCTTCTGCACGTGTTTGTACTTGGCTGATTGGCTAGTGATGTTTGAATGGGCAATAAGGATATAAATAATTCATAAAATATTATGATCTTATTCTGTGAATATTATTTTTGCCTTTGTTTTAACAATGTCAGATTATTTTGTTACAGCAAAGATTCTCATATAAGTTATGTTCAATTGATAGTGATGATATAAAAATTTAAAAAATTAAATGTAATTCTATTCCAAGTATACAAATATTTAATTTTTTTAACACGAAAGGCCAATTAAAGTCAATGTTAAACTCAAAAATATTAAAAATGTTTTCATGTTTAAATATTTTTTCCATTTTTTAAAATTTTGTTAAAATTAAAAGTCAAAATTATAATCAAGTATGTCCACCTTTGAGGTAAATTACTTAAACTGGTTTTACTAATTTTTGAATATTTAATTAAACCCTATTGAATATTCATAAAATAAAATTATGAGTAACGTTCAATATCTCTTTAGTTGACAATGTAGAGTCAGCATAATATTTTACACCTGTTTTGTCTAGAAAAATATAAATACATATTTTTAAAATTGTGATATACTTGATGTTATAAATATTCCTCAGTGTTCTGTGAAATAGTTGCAAATGTGGAGTTAACTTGTTGTTTCCCCCTGGAACAATGAATTAAGATGCAAAGAGAAGGAGGAAGAGGGGGAGGAGAGGAAAAAAGAAGAGGAAAAGGAAAAAAAAATTCTTTCATGACCGGAAGGTGATTTATTTTGCTATGTAAAAATAAATGCATTAATTAATTTTTCTCTTTTTCTGATATAAGAAATTCTTCCCTTCAATCCTCTCTACACTCTGAAACAGTTTGCATCTTCCAAATTAACACAATATAATACAAACCATTTTCTAGATTTTCGAACAGTTGCCCTCTATTGGAGGATACAGGGTACAGCTATGGGGCGTCGTTTTACTAAGGCCTAATAAGGGTTAATGAGGAGACTGGCTCTGCAAGGTTATAGGTGTTCTCTGTACCACAACTGAGCCCCAGATTCCAAGTAAAAAAGTCAACCTTTTGTTCTTTAGTGCATTTATTTATATTTGTGTTTGTGATATGTGAGGATTCCAAGAGGCTTATCCTCTTGGGTGAGTCTGAAGGCAATACTGAAGGCAATTTTTTTTCAAACATCAGTTTCAACCTGAAGAATTTGTAGGAATGCTCAGCACATGGTAATTAACCAATATATATTTTGGAATGAATGTTATCAATATCATAATGTGATTTTAGATATAATGCCTAATTAATAGGTTATGTTATTTCTAATATAGATTTTAAGTTTGCATTATTAGTATTCATACAATTTTATGTTGAGAGATAATTCTCCATGGATTTCTCACAGGTTTGCATCTGTTACAAACAAAAGCACTGGCTGCCTTTTGTTCTGTCTTTTCAGAGATATTTGTTTAACAAATGGCTTTGGAAAATAGTATCTCTCTGGGCCAAAGGAAGTTTTACTTACTTTCTGGTGTTAATAGACAGTGTCTCTCTCTAATGCAAGAACAGACATGTCAACTTCCATAATATAAGATTCAAGTTCTCTAATATTTAGACTTCTTCTCCTGAAATGCAACTCACCGTGTGTATGGATGTCACCTAGCCCTCTTAATGTGTCCCTTTGGGTAACAGTACATAGGGAACTGACAAGGATTTTCTCTTTGACCAAAATCTAGTTAGACTGTTCTGAAATCTCTTCTCAACTAGGCTCTGATTTTTGGGCTTCTGTGTTCATCTCTGCATTGTCCAATTTTTAGCAAGAATCCTGTTAGATCATTTTAGCCATAATTCTTTCCTTCCCCTGGTGTTTCCTGTTAGTGATTTTTCCATCCACTGCCCCCTCCTATCCCTTAGCTATAAATTTCCACTTTCCTTGGTTGCATTTGGAGGGTGAGACCAAGCTCTCTCCTCTCCAAAATCCTATTGCAATCGTCTCTACACATACTGCAATGGTCTGGAATAAAGTCTGCTTTACTGTTCTTCAACAAATGTCATTGAAAATATATATTTTTTTCTTAAACAGAACCTGCACAACAGAAATCTGATACCCTGATTACTACTATTGTGAGTAATAAAGTCCTTTGACCTAGAAGATTTGTCTATTGCTAGTATTCATTAAACCATATCGGAGTAACTGGGTAGCTGACAAGTGGGGTAAGATCTCAGACCATTCACAATTTTGACAGTTTTGGTGATGAGGATGGGATACTGACAGAGGTATGACTTTTTGAAAGAGGAAAATTAAGGGCCTCATATGCTGGTTAATGGGATTTGAGGGAATCTTATGGGAATCATTACAGAAAAATGTGACTAAATTTTATGCTCAACTGGGCATGAATGGCCCTCCACTTGATTGCATGTTAAGGAGGAAAAATTGAGGGGGTAGTTTTAGGCTGAGTAACAGAGTAGGTAAAAACAGCATACCAAATGTTGCCTTGGATGTTACCAATTCTTATTCAGGTAGGAGGAATACAATGTCAATATTTTGATAAGTTGAGATTCTAGGATATCCGATATGGGAAGAAAAAGTGTTAAAGGTGTGGAAATAAAAGAAGTAGAACTAAAACTATCTTTATTTGAAAAGTATATCCTCTTACATATACAATGTCTATAGCAAATGCTAAAGAATTTTTTTTTTAAGTTTGTAGATTTAATAAGTAACTCGAGTAAGTTTAAATTAGGATTTACAATATGCATCAGTCATGGTTCTACCAAAGAAACAGAAGCAGGAGAGAGAGAGAAAGAAAAAGAGAGAAGGGAGAGAGAGAGAATGAGAATTAGTTTATATGATTATGGAACTGGCTAGGCAAGTCCAAAATTCACAGGACTTCCTGTCAGGAAGGGCAGGAGGTTATGCTGTAGCCCCTAAGGAAACTACTCATTTTCAAGTCTTTTCAATTGATTGGATCAGGATAGTTTCCTTTTTAAGATTATCCCGGATAATTTCCTTTATAAACTCAACTGGTTGTAGATGTTAATCACATCTCCGAAATACCTTCACTTCAACACCTATATTAGCATTTGACTGAATAACTGGTGCTATAGATTCCTCATGTTCACAAAACTACCATCACATAAAAATATCCAAAACTAAGAATATGTTTAATGAAATATGTGCGAGACCTCTATGTTAAAAATTACAAAACGTTGTTGAGAGACATTAAATAAGACAAATAAAGACATATACTATTGTTAGAATGTTGAGGAGGAACAGCGAAGTATATTCAGACTGAGAAAGCACTTTGAGACTGAAAAACAAGGCAAGCCACTTCATATTGTTTACACAGTTTTATTAAGGGTAGCTTACTGACAGGAGGTATTGTGCGGGTGACGATCCAGGCACTACACAGCTATTCTCTGTGAAGTCCTCACCTTAATCCACACCTTTTATAGATCTAGGGACATTGTGTTGAAGTCAAAGGATAGTTGTCTAAAACGGGGCCATCTGTGCACCAGAGGGAAGCTACTGGTTATCTAAAGTGTGCCATCTACGTGCCACTTTAGGAAAGCTCAAAGCAAACCCTGCATTCTGGTCAGGGTGAAATTAACCTCTAAGGAGCCTGGGACATGAGGGAGGTCATTGTGGGGACATGAGCGAGATGGAGGGACACAGATGGAGTCAGTGCTGTCAGCACTACCACAAACATGTACATGTTTGAAAGACTTACTATTAAGTCATCCAAAACTGATCTATCACATCAATGTAATTCCAATCAAAATTTAAGCTTATTGATTGAAGTTGGTAAGATGATTACAAAATGTATATGAAAATTAAACATAACTAGTTTACGCAAAAGTTTTGAAAAAGAAGAAAATTGGAAAACTCACTTGACTCATGCTATTTGATTTGAAGAATTATTATTTGCTATATTAATCAAGACAGCATGGTGTTGATGTAATATCAAACATATGAAACAGAGTAGAGGCTACAGAAATAGATTCACACATATCTGGTCCATTGATTACCAATAAAATTGCAAAGGTGCTGGAATGACTGTATATCCATATGGAAAAACAAAAACGACCCTCTATCCTTACCTGATGTGCACCATACACAGATATTAAATTCAAATGGATCTTAGACCTAAATATTTGTGCTAAAACTCTGAAGCATTTTTAAAAATATGTGACTTTGGGATAGAAAAATATTTTCTAAGTAGGCAACAAACCTCTATCTAGACACACTTAAGATACAATCCACCAATTCTATTCTTAGTTATTTACCAAAGAAAACACAAATTATGTCCACACAAAGACTTGTACAAAAATGCTCTAGATAGATGGATATGTAGATAGAAAAATCTGTTTATCAATTAGAAAAATATATACATATTATATATATATATATATTTGGTTTACATATATATTTATGTATGTGTGTATATATATATGAAATATACATGTGCATCTTACAATTCAATAATCAAAGGACAACCAATTTGATTAAAATAAGAAAAGTAGTTGAAGAGATACTTCACAAAGTAAAATATACTAATGGCCCCAAAGTAACTGAGAAAATATTCAAAAGAACACTAGAAATTAATAAAATACAAATTAATACCACAATGAGATATTACTATGTGCCTGCTAGAATGTTCAAAATTAAACAGTGAAAATACCTAGTGTTGGCATTTTTATTAGTTATTGGTGTGAACATAGAGTATGGTCACTTTTGAAAATAGTCTGGCCATTCCTTATACACGTAACATATAATTCACTGATTTCATTCTTATTTACCCAAGAAAACACAAAAATATGTCCTTACAAAGACTTCTACAAAAATGTTTATGACAATTTGTTTAAAATGGAAATTGGAAACATCCCAAATGTACATTGATGGGTAAAAGAATAAACAGATTGTATTGTATCCAAACTTGGTTGATCGCCCAAAGATAATTAGGAATGAACTACTTATTCACGTAAGAACATGACTGAATCTCAGAAGTATGCTGAACAAAAAATGCCAATCACAAGTAAGTCCTTATTGGATGATTTCATTTTTATGCAGTTCTAGCAAAAGCAAAACTAATCTACCATGACAGAAAAACAGATCAGTGGTTACCTGGGGTTGGTGGTGTGAGGACTGACTACAAAAGGACATAAGAGAACATTTTGGGCCCATGCAAATGTTCTGTATCTTGATCGTGGTGGTGGTGGTGTATGTTTGGCAATGCTCACTGAACTTTTACACTTAAAACAGATTATTTACATGTAGGTTATTTATCAGATTTTTATATTTATTTATTTATTTATTTATTTATTAAATTTTATTTATTTATCAGAGAGAGAGAGCACAAGTAGGGGGAGCGTCAGGCAGAACACGTAGAGGAAGAAGCAGGCTCCCCGCCGAATGGGAAGCCTGAAGCAGGACTTGATCCCAGGACACTGGGATCATGACCCGAGCCAAAGGCAGCAACTTAACCAACTGAGCCACCCAGATGTCCTCAGAAGTTTTATTTTTGAATAAAAAATAAATTGAATGAGTTTATGTCACTGAAATGCAAGATCTGGGAAAAAATATAGGGCTTCTTTACAATAATTTGTTGGTGTTAAATACAACAAAAGTATATGCCGTGTGTTTTATTTTAAACTATTAATCAAAACACAATTTAGAAATATAAGGCTATGATAACTTAACCAAACCTTGTGTTAGAGAGGGCATCCTTTAAAAAATATACAGCACAGAGTAGGAATGTCGAAATAAATAATAAAAATACCAAGACATATTTTTTCATATTTGTCTTTATTTAATATCTGTCTCCTGGGAGACTACAACTCTCTGAGGTCAGAGAATTTTGTCTTGCATTTGTCCCCAGTGCTTGGCACACTGCTTGACACGTAGTAGGAAGTCAATAGTATTTGTCACCTGGATGAGTATGTCAGTCTCTAATTTTACTTCTTCTAGAGCAAATGCTATTAATGTTACAAGCAGAGTTTCTTTCTAGACCTGCTTTAAGAAATGGTGTCAGTTAAATTGTCCAAATTTACCTTCATTATGTGCAAGCATCCAAGCAGCTGCTAAGGTCGCTTTTGGGTCACCCCAGAGGTCCACAGGCTCTAGAACCTGTCACAGAGCTATGACTCCTTATCTTTGACCACCAGCCCGATGGAGTTTGAAATCAGTGGACAACATCTACAATAACTGAGTCTCAGACGAGGTTTGCGCTAGAGATAATAAGAAGATGATACAAATAATGAATCATGGAACATTACATCAGAAACTAAGGATATACTGTATGGTGACTAACCTAACAAAATAAAAATTATTATAAAAAAAGAAAAAAGAAGAAAATGATACGAAGATCAACAATTTATAGTGAATGTAATTACATGGGGCATAACCAGAGTGGATGCCATTATGGCAGGAATGACACAATAGGGAGGTCTTCCTGTGATTTTTCATCTTGCCACCATCACGTCAGTGCTCATTTCACTTTTCACGAGTTATAAAATTGACAGAGCATTTGCTACCAATTGTATAGCTTTTCAGGAGAGGCAATTTTGAGATAGTTTTCCTGAGCGCCTGGTCAAGTTAATATAGAAGAAGCCTAGGATAAGAAATATGTCCAGATTTGGCAAATTATCAAAATTACCAAATAGACTTGCACTGTGACCAGAAAATACCCTCAAAGTATGGGCTAAAATATGAAATGTAGATGATATGGAAAGAATAGTTTTTTTCGGGCAGCCCAAGAAAATAGAACACAATTCACTAATATAGTGACATATACATAAGGAGCTACCAAAGCTCCCAGAGCAGCGATTAATGCAATGGAAGCATTCATCTGGAAACTTAACTGGGGCAGATTTGCATCATATTATCTCACATTTTGAACTGAACTGGTAAACCAGGATTCAACAATCCCAGCTGAAGGACTCAAATTTGAGAATGTAGCTTCCTGAGATAAAAGCAATCTCTTTCAAATAGCTCTTATAGGGGAATGATACCGCTTTTAAGAGTCAGGTTTTCATCCATTGTCACATCTTACTACTTGGATCCTCTAAACAAGTATTTGAGGTTTATTTTAGAATTTTTCTAAAACACTTCAATTTCCATTGAACTTGTCATCTCCCGGTGGGGATAAGAAAGCAGAGAGGGCAGGGCGGGCCACCAGCAAAACGGGATGTATGGAATGTGTATTGTTGCTGTCGCCAGTCTCTACTCTCACTGACTTTATCACATGAATGAAAAGTGTTCACCAGTCTCCCTCGGTTGCCTTATCACCCAAAGATTCCTCTGGTTATCCCACCTTTAAAACCACCATCGGCAGAGGATCTGAAGAAAGTCGTTCATTTGTATCATACATGACTTCTTTGTTTCTATAGGCTCTCCTCCTCAGAATTTAATTTGCTGATCAGGAATGTAGATTTCAGGGGCAGGAATAACAATATTAGCGAATTTACAAGTTTCTGGCACAGTCATGTGTGGCTGTCTAAATTGCTTCATTACTAAAAGAGTGTCTTCTCATGGAGATGTGGCTACCAAGAAAAGACTCAAACTGGATAATTGTCATACCATGTATCTATTCTGGGACAGATGACCTAGCGAGTCCCTGCATTCTCCCTAGCTCCATTTCATTTGCCTAAGTCAGTTGAGATCCCAAACTGACTTTAACCGTAAAAGGGCAGAGTTTCACAGATTAAGAAATTTAGGTTCATGGGAGCTAAATGACTGGGGGGGGGGGTGCTGTGTGTCTTCAGTTCCACATATTCGTGTATTCCTCAGTTGTCCTTCTGTAAGTTAATAGTTTCACTCCATTATGAGTAGAAAAAATATTTGGTATGATTCCAGGCTTTTTAAATTTGTTAAGACTTGTTCCGTGACCTAACGCATGGTCTGTCCTGGAGAACTTTGAGGATGTTATGCTGAGTGAAATAAGTCAGTCAAATAAGATGAATAAACTCTAGAGAGCCGCTATGTATCATTGTATCTCTAGTCAGCAATAACTTATTGTACACTTAAAAAATTGTTAAAGAGGGTAGAATTCATGTTGGGTTCTTGCGACAGTAAAATAAAATATTTAAAAATTTGCATGGCTAGTAAGCAGCTGAGGCATGACTTGCATTTGAAATGTCTAGGCCAGCGTGCTTTCTTAGAAATCACAGTTGCTACCTCCAAAATATCCAGTCCAGCGAGCTGTGAATGAAGCGGGAGGTATTACAAATGAGAGGCTTCCTCATAGCATATCAAGAATTGCAATGTACCAGACATACTAGACTTTTATTTAGGTGTGTGCTTATCTTCCAAATCTGAGGAGATTGCTGTGGTGATGGCTGGCAGAATGTGACTGTCAACCTTCAAAAATATCTCTGAGCCAGTTACCCATCTTCTTGTGCTCGGCACTCAGAAAAATCACATTAAGATTCTAGCTGCAGTCAGAGAAAACTAAGTTAATAAGACATTACTAACCTCAAAATGTATCCAGGAAATTGAGTTAAACTTTGATGTGAAGGTTAAATTGACCTTTAACAGCACTGTTCTCTAATATTTCTTCTTTCTCTTTTTGCTTTGGCCTCATCTCAAACTACCCTTCCATTTCTCATTGTCTAAGGACATTATTTTCATCTTTTTTCTCAAGCCTTTCTCTCTTTCATCCTCTTTCTTTCAATGAAGACTTCACATATCTTATTTTCTTTAGAAACTGTATTCTGTGAACTATCTTCCCATATTATCTTACACTTTGAGTCATATTTCTATTATATTTCACAACTTTTGGAACTTAGTAGATCTTAAGGAACACCTGTGTAAGATTTTATAATTTTAGGGCATGGAGATCGCTTGATTATTTAGTTCATCCCTTTATTCCTGTATTAGGCTACAAAGGTTGAGTAATATTTTTAAGAAAAACAGCTTGTTGGGAGATTAACACCCTGATTCACTTGTATTTCTATAATTCCCTTGACGTATCTTATGTCATCAGTTTCTTCATCATGTTTTCACCAACTTGAGCTGCCTTGTTTTCAGTATCTGCTTCAGTAACTGAGTTTAGGTACTGCTGTCTACCTTCATTTTTTGTATGTATTTTGTAAACTAGGGAGTATCTTGCTGACATACTCCCAAGCTCTTATTTTATTTTATTTTACTTTATTTTATTTTATTTTATTTATTTATCTTATTCTGTTTGTAAGTAGGCTTCACACCTAGTGTGGAGCTCAGCACAGCACTCAAACTCACAATGCTGAGATCAAGAGTCTGATGCTTAACTAGCGGAGCCACCCAGGTGCCCTCCCATGCTACTCTTTTTAAATAAAATATTTTTGTTGTTTCTCTTAAAAAGACATTGTGGTCTTTTTTTCAATTAATAAACTTTAATTTTATATTTAACTTTTTATGTAATAATTTTAGTTAATAAATTTAATTTTTTGGAGAAGTTTTAGGTTCTCAACAAAACCGAATGGAAAGTACTGAAAGTTCACATATACCCCTTACACCAGTACATGCACAACCTCCCTTACTGTTGATACCTGACATTCCACACAGGGTGGTACGTTTATTGTAATTGATGAGATTCTATTGACACATCATGATCATCCAAAGTCCACGGCTTCCATTGTGGTTCACTCTTGGTGTTGTGTGTTGTATGGGTTTGGACAAATGTCGGGTGACATGTCTCCACCTTTAGAGTGTTATACTGAGTAGTTTAACTGCTCTAAAATTCCTCTGTGCTCCTCCTATTTATTTGTCCCTTCTCATTAATCCCTGAAAACCACTGACCTTTTTACTATAACCGTAGTTTTATCTTTTCAAAATGTCATATAATTGGACTCATACAGTATGTAGCCTTTTCAGATTTATTTCTTCCTAGTAATATGCATTTAAGTTTCCTCCTTGTCTTTTCAAAGTTTGATAGCTCTTTTCTCTTTAGTGCTGAATAACATTATATTATACAGATGTACCGCAGGTTTTTTGCCATTCATTTAATAATGAACATGCCAGTTGCTTCCAAGTTTGGGTAATTAAGAATAAAGCTTAGTGGGAATCTTCAAGTTTCTCACTATTAAGTATGACGCTAGCTGTGGGTTTTTTTTTTTAAAATAGATATTCTCTATTAGGTTGAAGGAGTTTCCTTTTATTCCTAGTTTACTAAGAGTTTTTATCATTAATGAGTGCTGGATTTTGTCAAATATTTTTTCTGCCTTTACTGATACAATCGCATGGTTTTTCTTTTTTAGCCAGTTGATGTGATGGATTATATTAATTGATTTTCAAATGTTGGACCCACTTGTATACCCAGGGTAAATCTGACTTAGTCATCATGTCTAATTCCCTTCATAAAATGTTGGACTTGATTTGTTAACATTCTGTGAAGGGTTTTTTGCACCTATGCTTATGAGAGAGTTTGGTTTGCAATTTTCTTTTCTTGTAATGTCTTTGAGTTTGGTATTTGGATAATGTTGGCCTCATAGAATGAGTTTGATAGCATTCCATCTGCTTTTATCATCTGAAAGAGATTGTAGGGAATTAGGTAATTCCTCTCTTAAATGTTTGGTAGAACTCACAAGTGAACCCATCCATGCCAGGTGTTTTCTGTTTGGGAAGGTTATTAATGATTGATTTAGTTTCTTTAATAGATATAAGGGCTATTCAGATTATCTATTTTGTCTTGTGTGAGTGATCCTCAAGTTTTTATGCATGCTATTTTTCTTTCCTATTTCTCTTCTCTATTCTCCTTATATTTATTTGGTGATGAGTCTATAAAAATGATACATATAACAGAGACCTAAACAAATATATATGTTGCATGCATTTGTATGTTTGATAAAGGAAGACTACATCATTCATTTTTCTGTTTTACATCAAGACACAGTTTTATGAGAACAAAGCAGGATTTTAGTGGTGATCCTGATGGTGGTTGTTGTGGGGGCATGTGGGTGGGGATATTAAAAAATTAAAGGGGACCTGTGGATAAAAGTATTAATTATACAGGTCATGTGTGGAGGAATATTGGAAGAGAATTTAACAGTTCAAGTGCTGGACATAGATGGTGCATCTAAATATTTTATAAGGCCCGACATTATATAAACATTAAAGACCAGCATGGCTTTTATTCGATTAGTTAGGGGAAATAGTGCTAAAAATAATGTCAAAGACAGAGACATGACAAAGATCATCCAGGCCACCAGATCTATGTTAAGGATTTTGTAGAACATTATAAACTGAATCAGAGGCTATTTTGAAAAGTTTTGATTGGTGGAGTGAACTAATCTGATTTATTCATTAATTGCTCTAGGTGCTTTGTGAAAAATTGATGGAGACAGGGGAGGAGGAAAACCACTGGAGTGATGGAATCTATTTCCATCAATAGGAGCTAAATAATTTCCTGAAGAAAAACCTTCCTGCAAAATTTTTCATTGTTCTTCAGAGAGATCTCGAAAAGCAGCATTTTGTAACTAGCAGAACTCTTTATTACAGGAAACAGTAAACAACTGCAAATCTATAGAAATAAAATGCTTATTAATAGAATGCATTAGGAATTGGAGAACAAAATTCAATTAGCTCAGAATCACGGAAGATTTCGTATTTATCTGATAATATAAGTAAATAAAGGCTCAATTGTCAGAATGTAAAACCTGGGGCGCCTGGGTGGCACAGCGGTTAAGCGTCTGCCTTCGGCTCAGGGCGTGATCCCGGCGTTATGGGATCGAGCCCCACATCAGGCTCCTCTGCTGTGAGCCTGCTTCTTCCTCTCCCACTCCCCCTGCTTGTGTTCCCTCTCTCGCTGGCTATCTCTGTCTTTGTCAAATAAATAAATAAATAAAATCTTTAAAAAAAAAAAAAAAAGAATGTAAAACCTATTTGAATTTCAAGAGTCATCTTTAGAAAATTAATCATCCATACTACTAGATATTATCCTAGGAATGTGGATATGTTAACCTGACGAGTATATTATGATCTTCTCACTGGAAGGACTGAGTTCTCCTTGAATGCAAAAAATAAATTAATTAATTAATTAAAAGAAGACTAAAATAATTTTAAATGCTTGGGGGTATGAGGATCAAATTAAAGTTTTCAAAATGGAATGGAAGCCGTACTTGACAATGATATAAACTGCCCTGACCAACCATCTTTGAGATACTGTAAGACATAGGCCAAATTAACACTTGTTATATGTAGATATTCATTAACAGAATTGTTCACTTATCTGTTTATTCTGTTAGCAGAATAAAGAATATTTATTTATTTTCAGATCATACAGATTGTGTCTTACGCTAAGTGAAGTGATGAAGCATGTACCTAAATTATTGCAGGGTACGTTTCAGTAAGAAATCTGGTTCCAGTGACTGGTAATTCTGGCAGGTGTTCTCTCAGGTAATTAATCATCATCCCTTATTTTTAGTAGTGACTAATTTACATTGTCAGAGATAGACTGTGGTTTGGCATGTGATAAAGTGATTTGAAACTATTCTTCCTGATACTCCAGACAATTTGAAGTAATTATGACATGTTTGTGAGTCTAATTTTTAGAGAAGATGAAAGGAATGGCCTGTACAAGCATGAGGGACTGCCTTATTTTCTTGTCATTTGGATATTATATTGTTTTTATTAATGCTACTTCTGAAATTGCTAAATTAAATCATATTCTAAAGGCTATAGCAGTGGCTGTTTTCCTGCATGGTATATTTTAAATTTTTAATGTAGCATGGCTAATTTAAGTTTATTGTAGAATGAAAAAAAAAGTTCAAAAGTAACCCAACAATAAAATACTAAGTGAGAGCTAGTGTTTATAATAAAACTTCCTACTGATTTTTTGTTTTAATCCAAACGTCCTCAATTCCACTTTGCATTACATAACCTTCTAATTTAGTAACAGGAGCCTCAGAAATGACTGTTTACATTACAAAAAAAAAAAAAGAAAGGAAGGAAGAAAGGAAGAAGAAAGAAGGAAAGAAAGAAAGAAAGAAAGAAAGAAAGAAAGAAAGAACGAAAGAAAGAAAGAAGGGAAGGAAGGAAGGAAGGAAGGAAGGAAGGAAGGAAGGAAGGAAGGAAGGAAGGAAGGAAGAAAGAAAGAAGAAAGAAAGAAAGAAAGAAAGAAAGAAAGAAAGAAAGAAAGAAAGAAAGAAAGAAAGAAAACAAACGGCA
Source organism: Ursus arctos (assembly GCF_023065955.2). Lineage (NCBI taxonomy): Eukaryota > Metazoa > Chordata > Mammalia > Carnivora > Ursidae > Ursus > Ursus arctos. The sequence goes on along the minus strand of NW_026623111.1, from coordinate 27,337,079 downwards.
TAATGGCACTGTTTTACAGTTGAATGCAAATCCATTTCCAAGTACATTAATCTTTCGGTTTTAATTCAGTAGGATTTTTCCTCTGAGGCATTTGCAGTTTGTCAGTTCTTCACTAAAGCAGATATATGTTGTGTAATATAATATGATTTCCTGACTGGATTTCAAATTAACCTTTTTCTATCAAGGCTAAAATGCAATACTTGACCACTAAAGGTACTGTTAACACCTCACAAGTTCGGTGTGTTATTAAACTTAAGTAAATCAACGAAGTTCATATTAAGATCAGATTAAAGATTTACACTCGGTAAAAGGTTAAGCAAATCTCCATGCTTTTGGATATTTTTAATTTGCATCTTTAATAAGCTGTAGCATCAACAGAGCTGCTGGTTTCATTTCTACGTATTTCAAAACGGGAAAATTTGTTCTTTTCCCCCCAGTGTCAAATTATTCTAGGTTCGAAGTTAAAAGTCTTCAGCTTACCAACATGTTTAAGCCACCAAATCATAATACTTTCACAACTTCAGCCTTGAAGATGGTGCTGGAAGTAACACCATCACTTCTGTGGGCAACTCTCCTTATCATCTGATGCTTCCTCCCCCGCCATTACGGAGTGCCCTTGTGCATTCTGACCTGGAAGCAAAGACCCTGTTATGTTCCTGACCCTAAAGAAAGTGGCTCGACTTTAGCAGAAACTTGGGCATTAACTCCTTCGGGCCACTAGGGATTGCTTTATAAGTTTTTCTACTGAGTTAATGCAGCTTTTAAAATTGTTGTTTGCCCCTTGAGGATGATTTAGACAACAGAAGCGTCTGTGATTTAAATTTTCTTCTGTGGCTAAATAATGCTTCCCACACTAGGTGTTAAAAGATGCACTTGAACATGGACTGTTCTGGGTCACTAGGGCATCCTAGAGCCAGTTTGCAGCAGGAGGGAGTTAGAGCGCACTAACTCCTCAGACCATTAGGGGGGCTTTTCATCTGCACAAGTCAATGTACTCTCCAAACTACCTAATTTTCCACCAGGGAATTTTGCAGTCTAGCTGGGATGAAGAGTTAAGTGAGTGTTTCACTTTTTAAAGACTCTGCCCCAAGTGACAAAGACATGATTTCAAATGGAAGGTCTTAATAAGAAAGGTTTTGGTGGTGGTGGTGGTGGTGGTGGTTTTTTTTTGTTTTGTTTTTTGTTTTTGTTTTTGTTTTTGTTTTTGTTTTGGTGGGCTGAGGGATGCATTAGGGGGCTTCATTCTTATGCACGATTGCTTCTGTTTGTGTCAGTCATCTTTTCTGCCAATTCAGTATCAGGCTTCTAGCTTCTAGGGCTGTTGTAATGTACATTGGGAAACACGTTCCTTTTAAATGGAATTTGTAATTACAAATTCAAGGCAAAGAAAGAAATAATAATTCAAACGGTTTCTCAGAAGCACTATGTTAATGGATTTGCAGGGAAAAACTAACCTTAGAACTTGAAGGCAAAATCAGATAACCATGTTGAGATATGCGGTCAAAGGAGTTAGTATTGAGGCCAAATATAAAGTGTGCCGGTAGCAAGGAGCAAAAGAACGCTGTCTCCCTCTGAGCGCCCATTTACAGCCCTAGGTACATACAATGTCAGCTCTGGCACGTTTTTTTTTTTTTTTTTTTTTTTTTTTAGCACCAGATAGTAACTGGACACTAAGAAGTTAAATATTTGAGATTGAATAACAGATTGAAAGATAAATGACCATGGAAGCTCTAAATCCGTATTTCAAAGATAGATGAAACAAAGAAAAGTAAACTGCTGAAAATAACTATATCTATATAGAAAGAGCCAGAATAATACATGTATGCATTGGAGGGGAGAAAGCGGTAATGGAGGAGAAAATGCACATGTCAATTTTTCATTGTTTTCAAAATCTTACTGCTTTAGCTGTAAGAATAATAATTTTAATTCAGCTTCAGTTGCTTCCTTAATCTCTGAAGACCTTTACAACAGAGATTCTTAAAAAAAAAATAAAAAACAAACAAAGAAAGAAAAAGAAAAAAAGAAAAAACAAAAAAACAGAAAACCTCTGTGTACCTTTCAGTATTCAAAGCAATCACATCTTCTGATAACAAAGGTGTTCTTAAACTGGAAATCAGCCTGGAGAAAATTCTAAATTCTGGAAGTCTGGGTTTCTGATTTGGTATGTGGACATGGGTATGTGTGCTTTTGGGAAAGAGAACACATTGTATCAATGGTTATGGCTTTGGCCTTTGAAACCAAGCTAGCAGGGAAGAAAGCCCATTTCAGCAACTAAGTAGCCAAATGACAATCACCAGACTATCTCCTCTGTGCTTAAAATTTCTCATTTGCAAAGTGATGTTAATAGTAGGGCCTTACTAATTTCATAGCACTGTTGTGAGAATTAAATCATTCAATACAGATAAAGCATTTAGAACAGTGCCTGGCACATAAAAATTGCTCAAGAGTTATTAAAATGTGAAAAATAAATAAGCGTCAGTACAAATTCTAAATATTTTCCTGTCTTGTTTATTCCCTGATGATTTGGATTTCAGTGACATTCTCAGATCCCCTTTTATTACACAATTCAGGTCACATTTTATGGCCCATAAAAAGTCTTCTTTGCTTGTTTCAATCCGAAGTAATTTTTCTTTCAGGAAACTTCTTTACCACATGTAGTCTGTGCCATACTTAGTTATACAATGTCCCTCGCAACATATATCAAGTTTAATACCTGCTATCAATTCATTCTGTCTTAGATGAAAACTTAGTCCCTCTTGGCTCCAATGAAAGTCCATTTCTTCTTATACTGAATCTTGTGAAAATGATGAACAGCAGGACACAAGCACCCATATAATCATATACTTGAAACCTGAAGTCTGATACCTTGTGGTTTCCTTTTCTGTAACAGAACCACACCACCATAAAACGTGTATAGGCAGCTTTTCCTCTTCAAATCTTTTTACTATATTCTTCAAATAACCATTCACCTCACTCCGCCTTTGAAATGCCCTAGCTCCTGTCTTCTGGTTCTTAGATACAACTTTGTCCCCTCCTTTTCCCGGGCTAGAGTAAGCCACCACGGACTGATACGCTCCGTGCGCACCTACCCCTGCTTTACGGCCCTGTCCAGAAGTCGTACCGTATCTGAATTGCCTGTGCACGATGTGTCCCTACAGGGGAGTAATACCACATCTTCCATTAATTACTGGTTCTTATAATAATCCATGACTTTTTTTTTTTCCCAAGGAAAGCTATTTAATATTTTTATCCTGGTAAGGGTCATTCAATATTTTTATCCTGTTCTGTTAGCCAGAAAAAATATTCTGAAATACGTATTCAATACTTTCCTTTATGAGTATTCTGTGGTTGGCTGCCTAGGTGTCTCAGTCAGATGAGGGGCTGGGATGAGCCCTGCATCAGGCTCCCTGCTCAGTGGGGAGTCGGCTTCTCCCTCTCCCTCTGCGGCCCCCAACAACTACTCCCCCACTTGTGTGCTCTCGCTCTCTCAAATAAATAAAAAAAAATTTTTTTTTAAAGAGTATTCTGTGGTCATTACCAAAGACAATTTAACATTTTAGCAATTGATGGTCCCAAATATTAGTACTTTTCATCTCTTTATATGTCTGACATCCATAGACAGACATATTCCTCTATAACCAGGCAGAAGACAATGTGAACCCATTTTTTTTTTTTTTTTTTTTTTTTTTTTTTTTTTTACTTAAGTAAACGCTTTTACTAGTATGGGGGAAAAGCAAGCAAACAAACAAACAAACAAAAACTTCCTTTACCCTTCTACATTCTCCAGCTGGGGCCCTGGCAATTAAACTGACAAAAAACAAGTTAGTAAGAAAAAAAAACAGTTTAACACCTTCAGCATGAATATATGTGGAAGAAACTCAATGAGCATGTCAAAGGGGTGGTTAGAACTTGGGGCTTATATAGCATCTTTAGAAACATGGAGTTTGTAGAAAAGTAACAAGACAAAGAAAAAGGAGTTTAGGCTTTTAGTGGGGAGGTAAACATAGGAGAAGAAATTAGTGGAAGAAAGTAAGATGTGTTATATAGATCCTTCTCAGTGCTGTATCTTGACCGATGAGAGTATAGAGCTGTTCCAAGTCTCCTTTTCAGGCAAATAAGAGGGGAGGGCAGAGAGCTTTTTCAATATCTGCCATTTCCCAATTATCTTCAGCTCAAAATAATCCTTATACCAAAATGGCATTTTTGGGGAGACATATTCTGATCCCTTACAATACTCTCTACCTACAGGTATTTAACTGATGCTAATTGATATAATATGTTTAATTGATACACAAACAAACCTATGCTAAGCAAAATTATAAAACCTATCTTTCGCACCCTCAATTTCATTGATGTTTACACCATTAATCATCTAAAGAATTATCCAAGCACTAAACCTCACATTTCTCACATCGGGCAGGAGTGGTAATAAGATTTAGTTTTAGTGGATGGACTACTAGGACCCTCGGACCCAAAATATGAATGGACATCCCCAGTTCCGTTTTTATGGTGAGATCGCACAACAGACTGTGGATACTCTGGACAGCTGCTAACTCCTCTGAACGTACGGGCATAATTAAATGCAGGGTTCTTCAGAATAGTTGCATGAATATCAGCTTTAGAAAATGAGGAGTGGGCTTTGAGTTCAGGAGAAAGAGAAACAGTAAAGCAGGTCAAAATTAAGAGCAACAGGACTAATACTGGACCATTCTGCCAGAGACACTGGACGAATTACTGAAATGAGTGCAGCTAGTGACAACAGATTACACAGGAAGCCCAAGAGGTTTTTAAAAGCTAAGTAAAAATCCATTTCTCCTTAGCCATATAATTTGAAAGTAAATTGAAGTATGATTTTCGAAACCACAGACTTTGCAGTTAAAAAAAAAAAAAACCAACGGAAAACGAAACCTGGATTCTTATACTGTCTCAGTCAATTAGTGTATAATCTTCAGTAAATTATTTGATATATCTACATGACCTTTGAAAATGGTGATAACAATAAGTTCATTATTGTCTTAAGTGTTTTTTGAAGATTAAATGAAATAAGGGATGGAAAGCACTTAATAGAATGCTTACAAAGAAATAAATATTCAATACATGGTAGCTAGGAATATTTTTGCAATTATTGCTAGTATTATTGAATTTCTACTTGTGTCAAAGGTTAAGCACATATTTTTATCTAAATTATGAATTTCTGTGATTAGAAAGAATTCAAAGTTTTAAAATAATCTTTTTTGTTATTTATTTATTTATTTGACAGAGAGAGAAAGAGCACGACGAGCTCATGGAGCAGCAGAGGCAGAGGGAGAAGGGGAAGGAGGCTCCCTGCTGAGCAAAGAGCCTGATGCAGGACTCGATCCCCCGACCCTGGGATCCTGACCTGAGCCAAAGGCAGATGCTTAACCGACTGAGTCACCCAGGCATCCCCAAAGTTTTAAAGTAATCTTATCTCTAATCTGTGGGTAATCTTTTTTTCCATTGAGTTTGATAATATATATGAATGAAAGAAATATCTAGAACATAGAGCCTAGAGTACAGGAACAGTTCATTATATTTTAATTTCTGTTCTTTCATTTATTTTGAGGTGGTCCTCCCTCAATACTCACAATATAAGTATGTTTGTGATAATGCTTTAGAAACCGGGATAAACGTATCTCTTAAGATTAAGGTCTTAATTTTAAAATTAAGGTTGAAAAACAGATTAGTGCTTCTTGTTTCTGCACCTTTCAACAAGTTCAGAAGACAGAACCCACCCCAGTTATACAAACTGAAAATTTAAACTAAAGAATCATTAACTAGGTATCAGCTGAAAAGGCAAAAGGGGTTCGCTATGGTATTACAGGGGTAGTGATTGCAGGAAACTGGACTGAGGGAAAGAAAGGGGAGAGGTTTGGATTATTAAAGCTTGGAAGAGGAACCCTGCAAAACGGAGATTCAGACCTTTCCAAAGAGAAGGGGTCTTGCTCAGCTGGTGTTCAGCCGGCAGTGTTCAATGAGGAGCCTATGGAGCTCCTAATACAGCCAGACCTCTGAGGAAGAGGAGCGGGCTGGCTGGTCGCTTCACGAAGGACTGTGATAGGGCGGGTTCTACAAGTATGGGAGAACCCACAAACTGCAATTAACTGCTATTATTGTAGCAAATACCCTGCTGAGTTGAGAAAGCACGGCTGGAAGGATGCTATGGGAAAATGAAGTGGACAGAAAGAATCAAGTCCCTTCTGGGCTTCTCGTTCTCACCTCTGCCCCTGCTGCGGGGAACCTAAGGGCTGGCAAAGAAAACATGTGGTTTGCAGAGCCCCTGTTGTGCATGATAAAATAGAACATAGAGAGGTGAGTGTGCAAATAAGAGGCAATAGAACAAACGGTTTTGAAGTATTTAGTGGCAGGTGAGGATGTCGTCATTTCTTTTTTAAGTCCACAATATAGATGTTTTCCCATAACAGCATTTCTGAATTTTCTTACCTTCTAGACAAAAACAACAATAGAATGGAAAATACTTTGATCTGATGATTTCAGTGTTCTTAGTAAATGAAGCAGGATTATTCCAAAGGCTGATTGCAAATTGGTTCAGAAGCTTGTTCAAGAAGGATGAAAATAAATATTCAACCAGCATAAGACCAATTCCAGTTAAAAAAAATACAGGGGTGTCTGGGGGGCTCAGTCATTAACCATCTGCCTTCAGCTCAGGGCGTGATCCCAGAGCGCTGGGATCCAGCCTGCATCAGACTCCTCCCTACTTAGCCTGCCTCTCCCTCTGCCTCTCCCCCCACCCTCCCTCATGCTCTCTCTGTCTCTCTCTTTCTCTCTCTCTCTCAAATAAATAAAATAAAATCTTAAAAAATACACATAGACATAGAAGTAAAATTACCTGTTAACTCTTTGGCAAATACATTTTACTTTTAAAAAGAGAAATAACATACACCAATGTTTTCAAGAACTCGTGTGTTTCTATAGATTTTATTTTTTATAAATGCTACTGCTTTTAGGTACCAAAAAATTGGAATATTTAAATTAAAAAATTTATGAGGACACAGCATTTTAGGAAGATATCTTTATGTCACATTTTAAAAAATCTATTAAAGAATATATCATATTTTCAAAATATGCAAGAAATTTACATATAATTCTATATTTATCTTATAGTATTATAATGGTATATTTATCTTTGCATACTGAAAAGTTCTTGGAGTGGAGAAATTCATATATACAGCTCATAACTGACAATAACCAAAAATGAATTGAGAATTTGAGACTATTTTTACAATAGTACCAGAATCTAAACCGCATTGATTCTAGCATATTTATAAAGAAATATTATTAAAATTTAATCTCACTTGAAAACTATGAGTATGTTATGTTTTAGGCTCTGCACCTAAAATAATTTAGAATTTATAGCTCCCCATCTGCTGTATAGTAAAATTAACTTAATATGTACTACTCTACTTTGTTACATTTGATCCTAATCCTTGTCCCCATCTCAGATGAACGCTAGTTCCTAAACATTTTAAATAGAAAGGCTTTTTTTTCCCCAAGAGTGAACATTTCTCATTACCCATTGCAATGTTTCAGATCACTGAGAAAAGGAATCGACTTACTAAAATTCCAGAGCAGATCTTCAAAGCTTATTTTAAAAAGTTGCGAGAAAGGGTTTTAAGTAGAGGCAAGACAGAATGAATATGCTATCATCTAAATTCAGCTAGACCCCACACAAGTGCCAGAAGAGCACGAGATTAATAACTTGTACACCAGTATATTTTATTCATGGTTATAGTCACGACACTTCCAAATTCTGAAATTCAGAGAACTATAAATCTCTAAAGAAAATGATAAATGCAAAAGGTGGAGAAAATAGGCCAGAATTCTAGAGTGATGTCTTGACATTTGCATGTGCTGCTAGGACACCCATTAGCCATATGTCATCTTCCTTTTAGAGAGTGAAGACTTCTTTTCACCTTATAATTATTTATATACATTAGATAGATGCCCTTTTCTGCTTTTCAGGCTGGGGTTCTTCTTCTTTGAAGTGGGGAGTTCAGGAATGGTGTACTAGGATTCGCACACAGCTTATTATGAACAAAGGAGAATTAGTCCCTCATCCACGAAAAGCTCATGGCCAGCTTTAAATCTGCAGCTCTTACGCACCATGTCGGCCTGATGTGACATATCTGGGTAGAGCTATGAAACAGACTCAATGGCAGGTGTCCCAAACAAGTATCTTACACCAATAATAACAAGGATCTGGAAACAGAAAGCCGAGTAAGAGTAGAATTGCACTATTCTCTCTTTGCTGAAGGACCTGCTTATGCATGTATCTCTTTTGAGAAAGCCAGCTCTCCCAGCTAATCCTGCCCATCCTTTAGAGTTTCAAAGTAACATTTGAATTTGGGTTTTGTCTTCCGGAGTATAAAACAGACTCAGAGGAACAGATGGAAATAGTGATCAAGAAAAAGGAATCATCCTTTATTACAACTCATGTAGAGGTTCTGCCTAAAAGCCTGATGAGTCTCAAAAGAAAAGGAATAGATTTCCTTGTGCATATTTACCTCCATGTAGGTTATTCATTCGAGACCATTTTAGAGCATGGATAGGAGAGGTTAGCATGCCAACTCAAGTTCCATGAAATACACTGTCCGCTGTTTCTCCATGTTCTTTCAGTGTACTTTTATGAGTTTGGCAGTAAACTGGCTGTCAGGTTATCTAGGATGGCCTTGGCTGGGAAAACTGGGGAAACTCAGTTCAGTTGCATGTCTCTCACTCTGCAACATGCTGGGCCAGCCATGTCCTACTAGTAGCCGTGGTGAGAAGCAAGAGTGAGCAGGCCTAATTTTACAAAAGGGAAGGCAGAAACAAACGTGTATTTTTAAGCTGCTACCATGTAGGCCAATACCCCATTAAACAAAGAAAAACACATGGCCAGGCCCAGTGTCAGACTGAGAGGGGACTAGACATTTTCAGGACAAAGAGAATAACTACAGGGAGATAATTAATTAGGGTCATTCATGCAACCAATCTGCCACTATCAGTGATTCTGATTTTCATACACACATAAAACACACATCAGTTCAGAATCTTTCTCCTAAAACAGGCCTCTTCTCTTCCCATTTCTTCTGTCTTTTCCATATCAAAATAGTACCTGCTGATACCACAGTAAAAAATATTCTGTTAAACTGAGAGTGAGAAAGCATCCACTAGCTTTTCTACAGATTGAGATGAAGCTTCTCAGGCTTCTAGGCATGAAGAAGACATGCACCCTACAACAGACGTCAACTCTCTTGACCTTCTTCTTGTCCATGGCAATTGTGATCCCCTTCCTGAAAGAGACGAGACCTGCAGCTACCTTATGTACTGAAAGAGGTGCTATGTTCAGCATTTATAATAGCCACTGGAACTCACTGAGTGTCCTGGCTACCCACTATCTGGGATATACAGTAAATACTTCATACATTATTTTGAGTGAATAAATACAGATTTCAAGTTATAAAGAAGTACAATTATAATTAGACATACCTAATATATTGGAAATAATTGGGATATCCAAAAATCAGTATAAATTGAGAAGAGTAGAATGCTGTGAACTTGTTAATGGTTCTCTGATAAAACTAGGAAATATAGAGGGGATGTAAATGTTGGGAGAGGGTGTTTGAAGAAAGGACTTCTTGCTGTATGTTCCTGATTTTAAAAGAAGTAAAAGTGGATAAGGGAAAAGAAGTAAAGGATTTGTTTGTTTGTTTTTGTTGTTTTTGTTATTGTTGTTGTTGCTTTGTCTAAGTGATTAGGTGGCCGTTCTTTTACCTCCTTAGCCTCTGCTATAGACTGTTCTGTCCTCCAAAATTCATGTGTTGAAACTTAACACCCAAGGGAGGTATATGGAGGTAGGGTCTTTGGGAAGTGGTTATGTCAATGAGGACAGATTCTCAGGAATAGGATTAGTGCCTGTAGAGACCCTAAACAGCCTCTTGACCCTTTCTCCGCGTGAAGACACAGTAAGACGACTGCTATCTATAAGCCAGGAGGCAGGCACTCTCCAGATACCAAGTCTGTTGATTTCTTGATCTTGGAAGTCTCAGCCTCTAGAACTATGAGAAATAAATTTTCATTGTTTATAAGCCCCCCAGTCTATAGTATTCTGTTATAGCAGCCCAAATGGGTAAAGACAGCCTCTTAAATTTTGCTCATCAGAGTATTTCACAGAACACATCAAAATTGCCTCTCTAGTACTCTATAGGTTAAACAAAGCCTGAAGCTTTGTACACTAGACCTGCGCATTTCTTGTTCACAGCTACTTCCCTAGTGTCGGGCATAGCATCTGGTAGAGAGAAGATACAAAATTAATGCTTTTGCCAGGCTATCAGAAAGAGAACAATCAGAATTGATCAGGTTATAAAGAAAGAGAAAGAGAAAAGTAAAAACCAATGTTTACACTAGGATATCAGTGCCTAAGTTGGAGTTGGTACTTTGTGCACAGAAAAAGGATTGCAGCTGAATCAAATATTACTTTTGGCACATTGGGTGGGAGAGTTTGAGAAAGGACACATTCAATGCCTATTGTGGTGGAGAAGATAGCTCTGGTTGCCTACAACTGGAGAGATTTGAAATGTTCATTTCTTAACAAAACAAAACAGTTTAGGGGCGCCTGGGTGGCACAGCGGTTAAGCGCCTGCCTTCAGCTCAGGGCGTGATCCCGGCATTCTGGGATCGAGCCCCACATCAGGCTTCTCCGCTGTGAGCCTGCTTCTTCCTCTCCCGCTCCCCCTGTTTGTGTTCCCTCTCTCGCTGGCTGTCTCTATCTCTGTCAAATAAGTAAATAAATAAAATCTTTAAAAAACAAAACAAAACAAAACAAAACAAAACAAAAAACGGTTTAAGTATACTCACCAGTAAAATGCCCAGATCGATTTGATGTTGCTCAACAATGAAAACAGGTTAACATGTACCAGCAGTGCCAGACCACTAATTATTTTTATAACAATGCTATGAAGTCTTAATACTATTATTCTTCCCATTTACAAAAATATAGTAACACACTTAGAAATAATAACTTGCATAAGGTCACACAACTAGTAAGAAGTAGAACAGACTCCTGAACTCAGGGGGTCTGGTTCTACATCCAAGCTCTTAACTCCCAAATTACCTTTCTCTAGATTATTTGAAAGAACTACCTTGCTCCGTATATTTGAAAACTATAAAGACAGAAGGAGATAACAAATCCATTACTTTTGTTGGACAATACTGTAACCATGCTGTCTGATGTGGTAACCAATAGCCATTTGTGACTATAGAGTACATAAAATACGACTTGTCTGAATTTAGATATGCTATAATTATAAAATACACATTGGATTTTGAAGATTTACATTGGACAAAGAGCATAAGATACCTCATTAAGGTTGATCACATAATGAAATCACAGTATTTTGCATGTATGTGTTAAATAAAATATATTATTCAACCTAATGTATCTGTTTCTGTTGCTATAAAATGTAAACATACATATATGATGTCTTAACCAGTTCCGGCTACTATAACAAAGTTTCATAGACTGGGTGGCTTATAAACAACAGAATTTATTTTTCATGGTTCTGAAGGCTGGAAGGCTAAGATCAGGCTGCCTATACTATCAGGTTCTGGTGAGAACCCTCTTCCAGATTGCAGACTGCTGACTTCTTGTCATATCCTCATGTGGTGGAAAAGAGAGCAAGTTATCTGTCTGGCCCTTTTTGATAAGGGTGCTAATTGCATTCATGAGGGCTCTGCCTTCGTAACTTAATTCCCTCTCAAAGGCCCCGCCCCCAAATGTCATCACAGTGGAGATTAGATTTTAACACATGACCTTCGATCGAACACTGGCTTACATAATATTTTAATGAACAGAATTGGCCTATATGTTATAGAGGTAATTTTTTCTTAGTTCTTACAAAATCTATTTTCAAGGCAGATAAGTTTACTATGGCGAGTATTATGATACCAGTCAGAGACTCTTTCCATGGCCACACTTTAGTTAGGCTACTCTAAGCTCTCTTCTCTACTACGCCTTGAACTTTGTCTTCTGTCTCTGTCCTTGTTGAGCCCAGTGTTGGCAAAAATCCTGAGTCATCCCACCACCCTTGATATCTGATCACTCTTGATATCTATATAAGTTTCCCATCTCCCACCTCAAGGTTGAATAAAGACAGCCTTTAACAATGACCCTGTTAGGTCAGTTTAGTAAGAATCCCCAACGCTTGATGTCTCTTCTTTGTAATTTTTTATTCACTGACCCCCTCACGCTGCTTCTTGATTATAAATTCCCAGGTGTCTCTGCTATATTTGGAATTGAGCTCAGCTCTTTCACCTGTTGCAACAGTACTAAATAAAATCTTTCCTATTCTCCTTTAATTAGTGTCTGATTGTTTCTCTTTTTCTATCATAGAATAGCATAGTTTCAGGAGAAAGAATCTTTAGCAATATTTCTTTTAAGAGAGGAAGAGAGTAGGGGGGAGGGGCAGAAGGATAGGGAAGGAATTTTAAGCAGACCCCACGCCCAGTGTGGAGCCCAACATGGGGCTTGATCTCACAACCCTGATATCATGACCTGAACTGAAGTCAAGACTCAGACACTTAACTGAATGAGCCACCCAGGCGCTCCTCTTTAGTAATGTTCTTAAACAAGTTGACCATAGTTGTTAAATCGTCTATTCATCATTCAACATTAGGCTGGTTTAATGTGAATTCAATAGATCAACTATTTGACAGAATTTGGCAATATTGAGGGCATTTTGAATCTATATAAAATGTATCAAGCTACATACCAAAAAGTGCCAGCTTAAAAAATGAATTTGTAGTTTATAGAAGAGAATGCAAATATTTTAATGTGGGGTGGAAGCCATGTGCACTACTAGTTTTCTATTGCTATTATAAAAAGAATTACCACAAATTTGGCAGCTTGAAACCACACACATTTATTATCTTACGACTCCGTAGTTCAGAAGTCTGAAATGGATGGTGGTTAAAGTCACAATATTGAAATAGCTATGTCCATTTTTAGAGGCTCTGGGAGACAACAGTTTCACTGTCCCTTTCAGCATCTAGGGGCCATCCACATTCCTTACCTCATGGCCTGCTTCCTCCATCTTGAAAGCTAGTGATGTCTGGCCACATGCTTCTCACGCTACCATCTCTCTGGTTCTGTTTTCTGATTCATTTTTCCACTTTTAAGGACCCAAGTAAATAAGGTAACTTTCCTGCCTTAAGTTCAGCCAATTAGCAAACTTAATTCCATCTGCAATCTTAATTCTCCTTTGCCATGTAATCTGACATATTTACAGGTTCCAGTAATTAGGACATAGACATCTTTGGATGGTCATTATTCTGCCTATCACACCATGATATTACTTTTATAAATCTCTATCAAGAGGAATCCATAGGCAAGATGAGTAAAACATACTTATTTTCTGTCATTCCAAAGTCATTCTATTCAAAGAAAGTTCATTGAAATAAACGCATGACAAATGTCTTACCATAGGTCCGAAGAATATTATTGGGTGTAGTGGCATGAGAGAGCAAGATGTCTGTTGATGTGGATCCAAACTGGCTGTACCAAGAAAGATATTTTTGGCGGCCTCGACGTGTAAGAATAAATTTGCTCATAAAGTGATACCATTATGCTTGTGTATATGTGACACCTCTTTATAAATTATTTTTCTTTTTTACATACAAAACTATTTTCAGAAATATATTTTTCATCTGAATCTTTAGTATGATGCTCTCCTACATTCCCCCTGTAAACTTTCTTCACGTTGGTTAATTCATGATTTTTAAGACCTGCCATTTGTTTTGACCAAATAGAATAATGGACACTGGGAACACAGTAGTCAATCAGATGGCCTCTGCCATCCTTTTTCTTTTTTTAAATTTAATCTATGCTATAGAGATTTCTATAAGCTTTACATTTTACAACAGATTTAAAGAGTGACTTGCCCTTGCTCTCCTTCCTGTTCACTTTTCAGTGACAGAAACTTTGTTGTTAGATCAATTCACATTGGAAATGCTTGTTACTTCACAAGAAGCAAAATTTGAAAATAGAACTATAAAAACATAACTCCTGACATTTTTAGAAAGCTATATGCTTTCAGTCCATTTTGAGGCATGTAATCCTTCTGGTTTTTCATAAAAAACATTTTTGCTAAATAACAGTAATAGTCTAATAATAATGGTAGCTAAAATTTGGTTAGCTCTCACAAGGGTTAGGAACTTTCCATGGATTATTTCAGTTATTGTGTCATTTGTAATGTAAATGCTTAAGACTTACATAGTAAGTATCTGTTCTATAATTACATAATATGTAAATGACAGAACCAAGATTTGAATAAAGACAATATGACTTAAGAGTATACATTCTGAGCAAATACACCATACTGGATAGTGCTATAGCGTATTCCTTTTCTAGAGCTGCCATTACAAAGTGCCATAGACTACATGGCTTAAATAACAGAAATTAATTTTCTCATGATTCCGGAGACTAGAAATTCAAGATCAAAATGTCACAGGGTTAATTTCCTTCTCAGGTTTCTCCTCTTAGCTTATAGATGACCTTCTCCCTTTGTCTTCACATGGTCTTCCCTTTGTATGTGTGTGTGTCCTTATCTCCCCTTTTTATAAAGACACTACTCATACAGTATTAGGGTCTACTCATGTGATCTCGTTTTACATTAATTCCCTCTTTAAAGGTCCCATTTCCAAATCTAGCCACCTTCTATAGTACTGGAGGTTAGGACTTCCAACGTAAGAATTTTGAAAGGACACAACTCAGCCCATAAGATATTGTTTCTCAGACCAGAGGGGAAAACTTGGACTTCTTACTGAGCAGTGAATAAAGAGGATGAAATTGTTCACATTGAGACCAGAACACATGTTTTTTACTTCTAATATAGCACACCCTGTTAAATTAAATTTGGAAAGAAGTAGTGAATAGCAAGGATTAGATGAAGAAAGATAATCAAAATCCTCAGAGATGAAAACACTGAATATAAAAATCTCTGCAAGACTAAAGTATGAAATGCACGCAGTGAGCTGGAAGTTTAGTAACTTGCCGATGATGAGGTATTCTATTGGACTACTGGTAATACCATAATTTTGAAAGAATTTCCACTGTACTAAGAAGTAAGGAAGCAATTTACTCTAAGGAGTCCAGTTTAAAGTTTGTTTGTTTGTTTGTTTGTTTGTTTTTTCAGAAACACTCAACAGAGCATGAACAGGAGCAGAGGAGGTGGACAATGGGGGGTGAGTGCTGTCAAGTGAGCTTAGAATGTTAAAACAAAGAAGGATGTGGAGGCAGAGGCTGAGGGCATCCCCTGCTGATAATACAGAGCTTTTCTTTCATCTCTTCTAGGGTCAGCAAAGTGCTGGTTTCTGTGTGGTCCACTTGCATGAAATCCTCAGAGTGAGGCTTTGTTGTGCCGATTTTTTCTCCCACCTTTCTTTCCGAGGACACTTTTAAGCATTTGACTCCTTGATAAGCGTCCCATGTGTCTGATCTACACTTTCCCTGTTTATTACTTTTTTAATGACTTTGTAGCACTACTTGTCTTAGCTCTGGTTCAGGCTAAAGAGCCCCTTTTCTTGCAGATTCCCTCTTTCTCAATCCTCTGCCTTTCAAGTCAAACTCTAGCAGGAGAGACTGAGCTGTCTCATCCCTTCAAAGACTACTTGATAAAACAAGGAGCTGGTGCAACATTAATGCATTTAAATATGTAAAATAAAACCATTAATTATGATCAAGTGTCAGACATTTTAATGTAAAAATGAACTAGATAAGAAAATTTAAAACACTCTATCCCAAATATGAATTAAAACATGAGGCCAAACCAAAAAGTTATAATCTCCTCACTTCTTGCTGTGAGCATCCTGTGAACAAGGTATCTTACCAGCCATTGGATAAAGACAGCATAAATGAGAATATAGACCAAATGCAGACTCCCGTGTTCTAAAACCATTGTATTATCCCTCTGAACGCTGCATCTACTGAGGAAAATGTTGCTGACCATAGTAAAGATGTGTCATCTATTTAAGAATCCTTGGTTGAAAGAAATACCACAGGTATTCTGCTCTATTCTACCTTTTCCTTAATCTAAGCATTCTTCCTAAATGACTCCGTGTCATATCCTGGTTACAAATATTATCTCTGTGCTGATAATTCAAGAATTTTATTACCATCTCTGGATCCTCCCCATAAATCAAGATTTATATGGTCAATTGTTCATCTGATATAAACAGTTAGAAGGCTAATAAATATCTCAAAATTAAAATAAACAATGTAGAACTGCTGATTATCTTGTCTAAATTTACTCCCTAAGTTTTATTCATTAAGGTAAATAGACAACCATTTACCCAGTTGTGCCATTCAGCAATCTAGGTTATAGCTTTTATTTCTCTCTGTGATTCATTCCCACATCCAATTTATTAGCAACTCTAACCCCAGATAATATCCCACGTTTAATTACATCTTTTTATCTATAAAGCAGAAGACAATTGCACGGGAACAGTTAAACAGGAGAGGCTTTATTTAAAGACTATTGCAAACAAAGGTCAAAAGTATTGAAGTAGGAGAGAGATGGCATTCAACTCTGCTGAACCAGAACACAGAGGATTTTTAAATACTGCGATGACCTAATGGAAAATTCCTGGAGGACATTAGTGGGGAGGTTGGTCAATGTGACTAAGCCATCTGTGTTTGCTAATTGCAGCTTATCAAAGAAGTTAGGTTCCAACCCTCCCACAGAGACTGGAAAAGGAGAGCCCTAGCTGTTTTGTTGATTACATTTCAAAGAGAGAGCTCCCAGATTCTTGAAAAAAAAAAAAAATTCTTGAATTGAGGACAATTTATATCTCAAAGAGACCAGGAAGGAATTTACAAATGGAAGTTTTCAAAAGTAAATGTTATAAGAAAAGGGAAGTTGGGGGTTACAGTCAAGAAGAAGCCTACTTAGGGGTGCCTGGGTGTCTAGGTCAGTTAAGCATCCAACTTTTGATTTTGGCTCAGGTCATGATCTCAGAGTTGTGAGATCAAGCCCTGTGTTGGGGCTCCATGCTGAGTGTGGAACCTGCTTAAGATTCTCTCTCTTCTCTCTCTGCCCCTCCTCCCACCTCTCTCCCTGTCTAGAAGAAAAAGAAGTAGAAATAGAAGAAGAAGAAGAAGAAGAAGAAGAAGAAGAAGAAGAAGAAGAAGAAGAAGAAGCAGGAGCAGCAGCAGGAGCAGCCTGTCTAATGTTAATCAAGCCTAATGGAAATCAAAGCTATCTAGTCAGTGGTATGATTACTCTAAACAAAGGTATAGTCACCCTTTGTTTGGACTACTGAAATATTTTTCTAAGCAGTCTTACTTCTTCCTCTTTTTCCTTCATTGCTCACTATTTGTCAATAAAAATAGATCACTTTTCTATCTAGAATTTATTTCTAAGAATATAATAGGATATTTATAGTGAATATCCACCTTTATTCGCCACTATATCATTGTAAAGTTTATAAAAATATAAATAAAAGAAAATAAATCCCATGCTGAAAGTCTTCCTAATACTTCTCATAGCACTTAAAGTAAAATGCAAACTCATTACCTGCACTTACTAAGCCCCAGATGATCTGTTTTTCTATTTCTTGGTCACTCTTTAGACACACTTGTTTTTTTACCTAAACATGCCAAAGTATGTTCATGTTGGGCCTTTAAGTCCCCTCTGTCTTTGGGTTGAGATAGGTGATGGTTAATTTTATTTATCAACTTGACTTGGTTAGGGAGTACCCAGATGGCTAATTTCTGAGTGTATATTTCCGAAAGTGATTAGCACTTGATTTAGTAGATTGAGTAAAGATACACATTTTCACCAATGTGGGCAGGCATCATCTAATCCACTGAGGGCCCAAAAGGAGCAAAATGGCAATAGAAGGGTGTATTCTTTCTTTCCTCTTGAACTGGGACACCATTCTTTACCTGCCCCCAGACATTGGAGCTCCTGGTTCTTGGGTCTTTGATTTCAGACTAGGCAGTACACCACTGGTTCTCATGTCTTCAGATTCAGACTGAATCACATCACTGACTTTCCTGGTTCTTCAACTCAAAGATGGCAGACTGTGAGACTCGGTGGCCTCCATAACTGCAGGCACCAATTGTTATTACAGGAACAAATTCCTGTATTATACATAATACAGTATAAATATACCCTGTGAAGAGCCCGGACTGATACAAGGTGCTCTTCCATTTTGCATCAGTTATTAAGCTTTTGATTCTCCCCTCCATTTAATCCTTCAATATCTCGTATGTAACGTTGGACTTGGGAAACTGCAAGCTACATTTCTTTTTTTGCCAGTGGATCCCTATTATGTTTTCGACAATGCAAGTGATATATGAATTCTAGCACGCTGGAGAAGAAGATATTCCTCTTGTACTGTTGGCTTCCTATTCTTATTAGCTATTGCTTCAAGATGGCCCTTAAACCTAGTGGGAAAATTGTTCTAGCAGCAATTTGGTTTCATTTCACCTCCACTTTCCAACTTCTTTTCCTACCCCTAGATTTAGCCTCTTTCCTCTTCCCAGAATTTCTAGGGATGGTCTCTGTTGTGTGTTGAGTTGATCCAGCAAAATGATATGGTGAACTCCTAATCCCTGGTACCTCTGTAATGTAGACTTATTTGGAAATAGGGTCTTTGCAGATGTAATTAAGATGCAAGTTGAAATGAGGTCATACTGAATTAGGTAGGGACACTATTCCAACCTGACTATTATTCTAATAAGAGGAAAAAAAAAGATCTGGACACACACACACAGAGGAACCTACCACATAAGGACACAGACAGAGGGAAGACAGCCATTTGACAGCGGAAGCAAAAATTGAAGTTATGTAGCCACAAGCCAAGTAACACAAAGGATTTCTGGCAACACCAGAAAATATAAGAAAACTGTAGAACAGACTTTCCCTCTGAGCTTTCCAGAAGGAATCAACCTTGCCAATATCTCAAATTTGGGCTTCTAGTTCTAGAACTGTGAGAGAATAAATTTATCTTGTTTTAAATCACCGAGTTTTGGTACTTGTTATACAGACCTTGAAAACTAATGCAGTCCCTAAGATTCTCTGCCCCATCATTCGCAAGCTCCTGACACTGCTGTGATTGTGTTAGGTTATATGGCACAGTTGACCTAAAAAAAGGGGAGATATGTGAGTGGAACTTGTCTAGTCACAGGATCCCTCAAAAGCAGAGATTTTTCTCTGGTTGGTGGCAAAAGAAATCAGATAGATTCAAAGAATAAGAGGGATTTGACATGCCATTTCTGACTTAAAGTTTGAAAGGCACAGTGATGGGGAGGGAGTGCAGGCTTCAGGAAGCATCTGAAGTTAACAGCACTCCCTACTTGACAGCCAGAAAGAAAACAGAGACGTCAGACCTACAGCTATAGGAACTGGATTGTACCAGCGACTTGAATGAGCTGGAAGGGATTCTTTCCCAGGGCCTCCAGACAGGAATGTTCTGGACAATATTTTGATTTTAGCCTTATGAGACACTGAGTAGAAAATGCAGCTGAGCCTGCCCAGACTTCTGACTGTGATATAAAAAATGTGTTTGTCGTAAGCCATTAAGTTTGTGGTAGTTCGCTACAAAGGAGGAGAAAACTGAGGCAGCAGCCACACAACATCCTGTCCTCAGAGGTCTGAGTTCCAGGTGTGAGAGTCCCTTCCTTTAAGCTGTCGTGGTACCCGCGTGAGCTACACAGTGCTCCCTCCTCAGTGAAGTTGAACCTCCCTGGTTCCTCCTCCAGCTTTCTAGATTTGGAGTGTCCCAGCTTTCCCCTGGTTTCCGCTAGCCTTGAGGGTGGGAGTGCTCCTTCAATTATATCCCCTGTTAACTCAGTGTTCCCTCTCTCATATTACCGTTCATCGGGGCTTGTTTAACCAATTCCTTTTACTGAATTCTCTCTGATAAAATGGCTGCTGTAGTTTCTGGGTGCCTGGGTGGACCCTAAGTGTTACACCCTCATCTTCAAATCATCCGCTCAGAAAAGACTGACACCTAACCTAGAGTAACAACGCAGTCACTCTCTGCCACGGCATCTATATTCATTATCTTTATAGCTCATTCTTTCAAATACTTTTATTTCTTTGTACATTTGATTGATTGGTTCTACCAGCTCGGCTCCCTCTTCTCACATGAATGAAGGCTATTTGTGAGCAGAAATGTTTGAATGCTTGCTTGTGTCTGCACAGTTTCTAATCGGTGGTAGAGGGGGCTGGGGGTTATCATGGGTCCCAGAATCTCGACACGCAGTTTAGAACAGATCAGATTCAGCTTCTCTAACACAGTTAGTGATCCACTGAGAGACTGCTTTAAATCCCAGGCGGGGATCAACCGGGGCCAATAGGGAATCCTGGATCTACTGTAGTTTAACATTTACCAAAGTATCTTTTAGTGAATCATAGTTTAGTAAATTATTTTTTTATATAATCATTTGGAAATTCAGAATGTACATGATTTATTATAATCAATAATATGAGAAGACATATATTATAAATTTTGTAATGAAAAGGTTTTTGGGGGTTCCTGCCTGGTGCAGTCAGTTAAGCCCCCAACTCTTGGTTTCGGCTCAGGTTGTGCTCTCTGGGTCATGTGATTAAGCCCCACGTTGGGCCTTGCACTCAGTGTGGAGTCTGCTTGAGATTCTTTCTCCCTCTCCCTCTGCCCCTCCCAGTCGTGCTCTTTCTCTCAAATAAATAAATAAATAAATCTCTCTCTTTTTTTTTAAGGTTTTTGTCCCCTACTTTAGTCCAGCATCTTCCAAACATTTATCCAGAAATAGAACCTCTTTTTAAGTAAAACCCTGGAATTTTTTTGCAATAATAATGCATTAATTAGAACAAAAATTGACTTGAGTTATTGTCCACCACTCTCCTCTCCTCATTCTGCAGTTGTCACCTCCATCAGAGGAAAGACTATGCTTCTCGCTCCTTGATCTCATAATATACTGCCTTAGTGAAACTGATACATTTTCCTAGGATAGGCTGGTGTCTGTTTCAAATAAATAACTATTAGTGATTTGGCCTGGTAATATGTGGCTGTACGGACCTAAGTCAGTGCTGCTGGCTCTCTGACCCAAGGAAATAATGGACATTTTTAATAAATAACATTTGAAAGAGTAAAGGGGGTTAATTTACCAATACATAAATTTGTATTGACATTTTGTGAACGCTAGATTGGAAAACATTTCTTCCCAAATTTTCGTTGTTGTTGTTGCCTTTTCTTACAGTACCTTGACTCCTTCATTATCATTCATATCATTCTAGTATGAATAATAAGCTGGATACATGCAGGGACTTTTTCAGTTTTGTTTATCCCATATTTCTAATACTTAGAACAAGGCCAGCACATATTATTCACTCAATATTTATTTTTGAATGAATTAATATAATGCGTAAGTGAATGCCCAGATATTTTTCTCATCTATCTTAAATCAGAAGCAGTGTTTGGGTAAGTCAGTACAAATGGCCTCCCCTGTTTTTTTAAATATGTAAATAGAAGGTAGGTTGTTAGAGCACAATATAGAATAAAGCACGGATCAGATAACGTAGATAATTGCTAAAAAGATAATTATATCCAAAGCAATTCAATTTGGGTTTTCTTTTTCCTCACATCAAACTAATAAGCTTCATAAGTATAAAATCTTCATTTCTCTTTGGGTTGCATAGACACAGCCTTAACTGACTCTTTATATAATCATCACCAAGTAATTATATTCCAGCTGGATGCTTTGCGACTCTCCTTTGACCACAAATTAGTTTGCACGAAGTGACACAAACCATATTGTGTGGCATCTTTTATTACTGCCAGTCACTGACATGCAGCTGAGAACAATGAACATGTTTTGAACAAGAATTGTGCTGTTATCTAGAAGACCAAATGAAAACCTGCCCAACCACAAATGTCTAAATAATTATTTTAGACATATTTTTTCTGACTTTCCCTCCCTGTCCATAGTAATGTAATTAATTACTGGCAGCACTTTTACATATATTACAAGTTCAGAAGATGTTTCTCTTCTCTGTGTTTTTTGCCCTCAATGAAGTAGAGTTTATGTGTGAAGTATTAATAATTAAATGAATAGCTCCAGGCTGGGGTTCATCATATTGGGTCCTTTTCCTTTCTCGGATGGCACGACGCCAATTTGAATACTTTACAAGGCAACAGAGAATGAGGGAAGCAACTAATGTTCCTTGAGATTATCACAGCCAAAAGTGCCCCGAGACTCCCACTCAGCTTTTCAAAACCTAATATTTTATGAATGTGCTCTATTCTTCTAGTAGAGAACAAAAATTCAATGAACAATTGTTTCATAAATGCAAATTCTCAATTATATGTTACATATATGCACACATACAAACTCACACACACACAATAGTAAAGCCAAGCAATTAACTATCTTCAAATATCACCTCATGGAAAAGAGAAAATCAGAGTACATTTTATATCTAAATATTTACTAAAATTAAAAAATTAATAGATTAACCAGAGCAACAGATGACAAGGATGTAAGTATAAACACAGAGCATATAAACACATAGCAAGTGCTAACCACAGAGCAATTACATAAGATAATTAAACACAAAACATCTTAGAATTATTACATTGAATTTAGACTGAAAAGTTGTACATCAATTATCTTATTGTGTGAAGGTATAGCAAAAAAAACAACAAAAACTCATTTTTTTATTTAAATGCATATTCATCAAACATTTAGCCTAATGAAAAAAACGATAGATATGAATGATATTCATAATTTAAAAAAATTAAATGAATTAAGCAGTGTCAAATATTAAATGCACACATTAGAAAATTCACAAGTCGAGTTTATAATTATACATAGATCTTTCTCAACTTAAGATGGGTTATGTCCTAATAAACCCATCATAAGCTGAAAATACTGTAAGTCAAAATTGTGCTTAATACACCTAACATTTGAACACCGTAGCTTAGCCTAGGTTACCTTAAGTGTGCTCAGAATGCTTGTATTAGCCCACAGCTATATAAATTCATCTAACACAAAGCTTCCTTTATAAAAGTGTTGAATATTTCATGTAACTTACTGGATGCCCTACTGAAAGTGAAAACCAGAATGGTCAAAGTTCATAATTATTCTCTATGCCCTCAAAATCAGAAGATAAATATTATCCTTTAAATATCCAGTACATTTTTGTCACTGCATGGACTTTGCTAAACTGAGGCTCACAAATACTGATGAATGTTCCATAAATATATATTAAGTATATTGCATGTACATATTAAATACCGTATCTTAAATACATTACATAGCTAATCTAAGTATCTCTTCATTTTTCTTACAAATCATTATTTTTCAAACCTCAAGTTCTGGTATAACAGAATATACTGAACAAGTCTACGTTCCACTTTGTCTTCATAAGCTGAAGTTTCCCTTTTGTTAATTTCTTGTATAGAACTCTGTGCATGTGTCTGTCTCTCAGAATCTTTAAGTTTTCATTTCTTTCCTTTTTCTTATTTTTTTACATTTGTTGTTTTCATTCTTTGATGCTATGACTCTTCTGTACTCTCAGTCTCTTGAGTTATCCCCCTAATCTTCTTGCGAAGGAGTTGCTTCTTTAAGTCATATAATGAGATAACTTGAAGTTCAAGTTGTCACTGAATTGATAATCAGATACAAGCAAAAGAATGTTGTGATTCCACGCCCTAGAACTAGAAACAGTGCTATTCTTTTCTGCAACATTTCGGACCCCCTGATGCTCAGAGATAAGAATTTAGGAAGACAATAAAGGAGTTAATTGCAATAGTCAAGATGGGAAGTGATTAAAGCATTTAATGGAACCATTTCTATGATTGTATTCATTGTCACAGCACTGCTAAGTCTTACGAGGACCACAGAAGCACATAATGCATGAACAATAAAAATGTATGGGTCAATATTTTATTTTTAATTGCTTCCAATTTTAATTTCCTAAAATATAACCACACGATCATTGTTAATGTCCAACATACATACTATCTGGATAGAAAACATTTCTCACTTGTTTTCAAAAATGCCTTTCCAGTGACTGCTGATTTTTCCCGTTTGTATCTCCCTACTGACCAAGTTTATAATAAGATCATGGTTAACCAATAAATAAGAAGTGAGTTCTATCAGGAAATAGAGTGTACAAAGGAAAGGACACAAAAAGGGATCATTTGATGTGTTTTCTGGGTCAGAGATTTCTTATTACCTCTTAGTACACAAGTGTGCTGGTCCTTTCCCCAGTCCCAGACTTTATCCTTAATGTGACATGATGAAAGCTGATGAGAGATTTTCCCACATGAGTCTCCAGACACTCTGGAGATGAGGGACAAGAAAAAATGATCTTGGTCTCTTTTTCTTCTTTTCTGTTTTTTTCACCCATCCTCCCACCCACCTTCCCTGTGGCAACCACCAGCTTATTCTCAGTATTTAAGAGTCTGGGTTTTTTTGTTTGTCTCTTTTCTTTTTATTTGTTCATTTGTTTTGTTCATTTGTTTTATTTCTTCAGTTCCACATATGAGTAAAATCATATGGTATTTGTCTCTTTTTATAAAGAGGAAAGTCTATCTTTGCTCCTGAAAGACATTCCTCTTTACTCCAGCCCTCTTCAGAAGACCTTTCTTTTTTTTTTTTTTAAAGATTTTATTTATTTATTTGACAGAGATAGAGACAGCCAGTGAGAGAGGGAACACAAGCAGGGGGAGTGGGAGAGGAAGAAGCAGGCTCATAGCGGAGGAGCCTGATGTGGGGCTCGATCCCATAACGCCGGGATCATGCCCTGAGCCGAAGGCAGACGCTTAACCGCTGTGCCACCCAGGTGCCCCCAGAAGACTTTTCTGACTTGCACTTTTTTTCAAGTTCTGGGGCTTTATCTGTTTGGTATGTAAATTCCTAGGGAGGTAATGCTCTAGTCACATAGGCACCTTGGGGTTTAACCTGGGACCAAGTCCAGGCTGTAATCATTGGACTCTCTGAGGGCTTAAAAAAAAAAAACAAAAAAACAAAACAAAACAACAACAACAACAACAACAAAACCTTTATTAGTTTTTGGATCAGAGCAATTTTCTAGAAAAATGGTTGCCAATAGAGTTCTCAAAATATGTGAAAATATTTATAAGAGCATTGAAAGCAAACTTTCTCTATCTTTATAACATATATATTTCAGTGGATTAGGAGGGCAGAGCTTTTTATAGGAAGATTGAGAAAAACAAGGTTTTACTTCTCTACGATGGCCAATTCAGTGAAGAAACTAGTGTCAGATTCCTATAGCAGTTACAATGGCCAATTTTTAGGGGCATAAAACACAGTACTTGCCTTCAAGGAGTTTCTAATTTCATAGTGTCTTTGAGACCAAAAGACAACTCCAATATAAGACTGAATGTACATACTTTAGCAGGAATACATTTATAGAACTGCATTTTTAGTATTAATAGGAGGAAGACACAGGATCAATTTGTAATAACTACAATATTTCATAAGAGTGATATTTGAGATGGATCTTAAAGACTAAACTGCAGAAAGGCAAAATTTCCAAAAAGGGTATATTCCAGACATAGGAAACTACATAGGTAAATGAATTATGAAATACTACAGTATGATACTATAGTAACTGGGACTGATCCCCATTTGTGATCCAAATGACCACTTTTTAAAATTTATTCATTCAACAAATACATATTTTTAATATCTACCACACAGCAGGTGTCATTCTAGGTAATCACAAAAAATAGGAAAGAATGCTGTTAAAATTTAATTAAATCAGTTAATTACTTAATTACTACACATATTGTATAGATGTGGACTATGAAGTAAAATAAAGCAGGGAAGTGAACATAGAAGTTGGGGCGATATATTGTAGACGATTAGGAAGGCTTCTCTGCGAGTTTACATCGATCATTTGATGAAAACCCTGAATAAAATGATTGAGAAAGTCATGTAAGTATAAAGGAGAAAAAAATTTTTCATTCACCCATCTTATATTCATTGACCAGAGCACCACGGACTGACAAAAAAAGAGATTAACAACAGAAAAACAGTAAGCTTATGAGTACGCGTATCGTGCATATACGTGGGAGCACTCAGAGGTGAGTAACTCTAAAGGAGTGGTTAGAATTTGGGGTCTATAAATCTAACTTAGTAGGGTAAGGAGAGGGGGAGAAAGGGCACCCAGGGAAAAGCAAATGACTTTTTGGAAAGATAAATGGCCCCTTAAGAGAACAGATAGGAGATACGATCATTTTTTGACAATGTCTGTTTGGATGCGGTGTTGACTTCTCTCTGAGAGGACTAGAGTTGTATCTGGGAAGGGGATTTATGATACCTGAGTTCTGGGGGAGACTGCTTTCAGGTGGATCAGGGATTTTAGGAACTGAAAGGTCTTCAACACAAAATTATTCTTATGCCAAGATGGCATGTGGAGTGGTATATCCTGATCCCCATCGCAAATAACTAGGAAAAGAAATTAATATTGTGTACACAGACACACTGGAGACGACCTGGGTGCTAGTAAGCTCTTTTCCTAATAATAGCGAGACAAGCCAGCTTCTGAACAAACATGATATTCACGCTGATAAATCTATACTTAAAGTAGATAGCAGTAGTGGCTTGAAGTCTTTTTTCTTCTTCTTTTTTTCTTTTTTCCAAAAAGATGGATGAGGGTAGAAGGGTTATCAATTAGGATATAATTGCAAGAGCATCTGTGCCAGATAATGGAGGCATCAGGGTGATGACTGTGCAGATGCAAAGTGGGTGGACGTGAAATTTATCCCAGAAAATGAACATTTGGATTTGGCTACTGGTAAGGAAGTTAGTGATAACACTGAGATTTTTAAGTCCATATAATGAGAAAGACAAGAATTTCATTCCCAGATATTGAAAAATTTAGAGGAATAGTTGCTTTTGAAGGAATAATAATGACTTGGGAGCTGTTGAGTTTGGGGTTCTGCTTGATAAGACACCTAAGTAAACCTAGAACATGGGATGGAAGGCGAGGATCAGCACTGCATATTAATATTATAGTCATTCGTTGCAAGTTGACCTAAGTTGATATGCAGTTCACAAACATGAGATTTGTTTCAGTAGTTACTGGTATCTTCTAACCCTTAGAGGCTGGTGTGTGCTATTGAACTCCTCCCTACAACCTGAAGACATGCTGGTATGTTGCAACCTGTGCCGCACAGACACAGGTAGTCAGGGCCAGCGGGCATACAAACAGACATATAGGCTTTCTGGGAGTTCCAAGAAGTCTTGGCAATCTGTCCCTTATAGTCCCTGGCAACCTTGCAGAAAAAGGTTCATTTATGGCAAATGCAAACATACTCTAATGGTCACATTCAGCTCACCTTCTAGTCAGGGTCAACAACAAATATCCTCCAATACGGTACTTGAACTTAGATGCAGTTTGGAATCCTAGGTTTCGTGCACCACTTCAAAAGAAATGGCTGTTAAGCATCCTAAATTCTTATACTACATTGTTGCAATGAAGACGGAGTCTGTACAATATTTCAGTCCAACCTAATGCCTAGGACATCCTCTGGTGGTGTTGCATTTAATATCGTTTGAAGTACTTAGACTTCAATTGTAGATGAAGCACTCCTCAATTGTAGATTGACATAATTTACACGTATAGTCCTTACTGTCTATATGAAGTATTTTAAAGAAATCCCAGAAAATGTACCATTTATTTTATAGTGATCTGAGAATATATTCCAATCTTCCCCAAACCAACCTTGGCTCTATAGATTATGTGCTGCTGTCTCCTTCCTTCAGGGTTGCAAACGCTGTCACACTAGCACTCCTTAATTATGCAGAGTTTGACACTATTCAGTCCAATAATGATCTTCCAGTGGGTGTTGCATTAATATCAGAGCTATTATCCTGAAATTTGATCCTAAAACAGAATTTGGCTCAGAATTAAATTGAAATTCGTCCCGATTTCTTGAGGATTTGAAGGAAGAGTCTTTGCCCTTAAAATATCACTATAGAAATATCAGCAACATCTCAAAATTTCAAACTCCTCTGTGCCCAACACCATGCTTGGTGTAGCAGGAATAATAAAATGCAAGAATCTTAGTAACAGACCACATATATGAGCAAGCAAGATGATGCATTTATTCTTGTGAAAGAATGTTTAGGGTATTGTTAATATAACACACGAATACGCCTCATTCATTATTCCTAAAAATAAAAAACAAAAAAGGACAAAAGTGAAATCATGGATACCTCTAGACTCTGGTCTTAAGGAACATTTATAAGGGATTTAAAACCATTATCCAAACTCAAATAGTAAATCTTTGGCGTTTCCCATACCGTAACCGGCATGAACGGCATGATGTGAAACTCTTCACTTTATCTTTGAAGGACTTTCTTCCTGCTTCATCATTAGGTATAAGGAATTACCCCCCAAATATGGTGGCTTTATTACAACTTAAAGTTTAAATTTTTAATTATTTTGATTTTATCATTTTAATCATTTTGACCATTTTGCAGCATTTGATGTTTTTGTTTAATGAGTAACGCAATACATCAATATAAGTTTCAAAAAAATTAGAAAGATAAAAACAGAAAATCAGTCATTAAAGTTTTTCCTTCCCAGACAACTATTGTTATCTATTAAGTTTTCTGAACATATATCCTATGCATTTTTCTGCATATATAAATATGCATATATTTTATATAAAAATAAGCATATTATTATATAATGTCTCATTGAATATATACATACATATAATATACGGTTTAGAGAGGGAATTAATAGTATGAATATAAAAAACTGGATCACTCTTTTCAAGCCACATAGTATTCTGTTATATGGAACTACCACACTGTGTCCAAGATTTTCCTTCCTGATGAATATTTAGGTTGGTTCCAATATTTTTTCCCAAAATATAGCAACAAATGTTCTTACACATCATTTCACACATGTGTAAGTATATCTGCAGGAAAAATTCCTGAAAGTGGAAGAGGTAGATCAGAGAGAGTGTACAATTTAAAATTATATACATTATTGAAGAATTAAAAATACATCCAGCTCAATAAAATATCATCCTTCAACTAACAGAAAACAAAACAAAAAATAAGTTGTTTCTTTTTACTTATTTATAACCCTCTTCATTTTTGGTTCTCAATAAATATGTTACTTGTATAAACTTCTCCAACAGTATTTGAATCTGATTAAAGTTACATACGAAACTCTTGTTTCAGACATCAATTCCCAAACTGCTGTTAATTTTTCAAGCTGTTTGGAAGAAAACAAATGTTCATGGTCACATATTTACAAGGAAAAAATGTATAGTTTAGCCTCCTCTTAAAAGTGAAGGATCATGAAATAAAAGCATACATACATACATATATACATACATTAAATAAAAGCTAAGGATCCTGTACTCTGAAAAATTCTTCAAGTAAAAAAGAAACAAAAAAAACCTGTTCAACTGTATTTAGTCCAGAAATTCTCAAATGGGTTTAACAATTATTAACATCCTTTGGAAAACAGGTTCATTGGAAGACATAGTGTTAATACAGCAGAATATGAAATATGCTAGACCATTCCATAATGTTCGTTTTAAATCGACTGTGTCTCAGGTACTAGGCAAACAAATATGCAAATTACCTTGTCCTCAAGGCTTCACAGACTTTTCAAATTCAAAGGCAAACATCTAATAGATTGAGAAAGATGAGAACTCAATCAAAAGCCAAATAAAGAAACATAGTCTCCTGTTTATTAAATCATATCCCTTGGTATGAAATATCTGTGCGTGTTTTGCCAACCTGAGGTTTGAATTTTTCCCATTTTCTTTTTCTATTATTATTAGGAACATGAAAACAAAAAACACGTTTTCTTTGATAATCATTGTCATTTAATTATTATCACCCAAGAGGAATCCTTGTGTAGGGATCAGAATATGCACCCCAAAATCTGCCACTTTAGCATAAGGATTATTTTGAACTGAAGACATTAGAAAAACAGCGATCACCAAAGCTCTCTGCCTTCCCCACCGTTTGCCCAAAAGCGTACTTTGATTCTTAATCACCCGAATCAACTCTGGCCAGTCCAGATGACAGCCTTGAGAGCGCACTCTGCATGACAAGCCTTATTAAAATAACCCTTATTTTCCATTTGTTCCCTCCTTTCCGTATATTTACCTCCCCAAGTTTGCTGTCCCTAAAAGCCTAAACCCTTTTTCTTTGTCTCATCACTTTTATACAAATGTGTTTTCTTTGTTATGATGCTATATAAGCCCCAAATTCTAACAACCCCTTTGAGACACTCATCAGTTTCTCTCACTTTTATGTGCACTGTGCATGTTAATAAATGTTTTTTTCCTTTCTCTTGTTAATTTGTCTTTTGTCGTTTTAATTTCCAGGGTCCCATACAGAAAATCTAGGAGGGTAGAGGAACGAGTTGTGCTGGGAACTATGAATTATACAGCAAAAAAACAAAGTCATGGATTCAAGGAGCTTATATTCAAACAGGGAATCAAATGTGTCAAATGCACTAGCTAACAATTAACCAATGGAATGCATTAACGACGCAAGGCCAATTCCACCAAATTAAAAGCCATAACTTTTTCCTGAAATAATCTCTTGATATTACATGTCACTAAATTGAATTTCCTCTTATCATTTATAAACGAGAGCCTTTTCCCTAAAATTATCTCTAACGACATTGTTCTTCCTCGACCAGAATATTTTTGATATTTTGGATAATTATACTAAAAGTGAACTAAAATCCACTTTATTTATATGTAAGGACACTTAAAACAACTGTTTAGGCTGCCCAATTTTTTGTTTTTTTTCTAGTCAGTTGAATCATAATTGCATTTAAACACATAGAAACACACACTCTCACACATACCACACACACACAAGAGTGGTAATATGTGAAAGACATTAGCAATTCTCCAAATTTCTTGTGTTTATTTGAAGTAATTACAACCTAGGAGAAACCACAAATAATAAAGGTATGGAAGTAAACTTAATGACTGTTATAACTATGTTATTAACCCAGAGAGAAGAATTCAATATACTTTATCTCCTCATTTGGAAATATAAGAACATGGAAACATCATGAACGGTCTAATTTTGAATTTGGATTTTCAAAAGTGTTGTTTGATTTGATAGTTTTTTACTTAAAATGATAAAACAAGCAAAAATAAGCCATAAAATGATTTCAGGATCAGTTTCTCTCAACTGTAAGAGGTTAGTGACAGCCATGCATTTCTCATCACAGATAATAAACATCAGCCATTTTGAAGACTGCGCGCGCGTGTGTGTGTGTGTGTGTGTGTACAAGAGTTCAGTACTTTATAATATCTAACCAATCACCCTTTGTCTTGGTTGATGCAATATTTATTATACCCAAACAATGATAAACAATAAAAGGAGAAACAACTAACACTACTTTCTACAGTCTTCTCTACAGACGCTAACACCATTATAAGCTACTCCTGTCAGCTTCTTTCTGTGTGGAATTTCTCTTGTCTCATTAGTGATGTCTTAACTGCCTTCCAAGATACAATCCAGGCACTTTCTCTGGAAATATATATATTTTTTAACCTAACTGAGCTAAAACTAAAACACTGCCTCTTTTGACCAACTTCATATCTATGTATACTCTGATTACCGTGCTGACAATTATTTGTCTAAATCTCTCTCTCTGGCCAGTCTTTCCACTCCTTTAGGACTTATGCATCTTGTTCCCTGGCACCTAGGACACTGCACGATATATTGTCAACACCTAAAATATCTGTTGAAAATGAATGATTACAAATATAAGTGAATGAGGAAACATACCGTAAGCAATAAGCTGTATAAGATAATTTGAAATACCTTCGAAACTCTTAAGAAACAGCATTACATTTTTTAAAATATCAGAAAAGTGCTATAATAAAATGCACTTCCTGTAATTTCACATTTATTTATCCCATTTCCTTTCAACATGTTTGATAGTTATTTTTTCATCTCCCTCTAATAAATTCAACTGGCATACGATGGTTTTGCTTTGATTAACTCATAAGAAGTGCATAATGTGGATCTTATATCACTTAAAAAGACTCACTGTAATAAATTGTTACCATTTGCTGCTTTTTGGAGATCAATGAAAAAGGATATCAGGTCAGAAAGTCCTAACATTTTCTGGGAAAGAAAAAAAAAAAAAAAAGCAAGGACACATCCTCAGATCACAGATAAAATGAAAAGGAAAAGAACATATTATACATGAAATAATTTGAGTCCTAGTTCTGGTTTATTTCATCAGTAATAAGAAAATTCCTACTGATATTCCATTATGAACAGTTCTTCAGTGCGGACTTCACATGAAAGACTAAGATTAGACCCTGAGGCTGATCGTCTCCAAACCGTGCAAGGACACCCAGAGTTCTACACATAATTTAACTGGCCAAGGTCTGAGTTTTCCTGCTAATAGTGCAGTATATCATTTTCATGATTCCTGTTACCAGCGGAAGGACTGTGGTAACAGGTTGAGAGTAAAAATTGAGATGGAGAAAATATATGAAGAATAACCTAGCAAAAATATTTCTTTCTACAAAGCCATTCAAGTAAAAAACGGTAGTGAGTTCAGTGTCTTTGGTTAACCCTTGCCCGCCATTTTCTCTCTGCCCCCAGGTTCTAATGATCTGTGACCCATTTCGGCAACTAGATTATTTGACTCACATATTCAAATTCTAGACAGTTTCCTTCAAAGTAGAATTCTAGGAATAAAAGATAAAATATCTTGGAAGTATGCAATCAGAGTTACTTTTTCCCCTGCCTTTTTTTTTTGACCACCCAAATTAGATAAAGTTGTTTTAAATTTGTTTTGCTTACCCAAATGGGAAGGTAGGGAATAAACTGTGCAGAGAAGAATTCTGGTGCTGGCGAATTCTTGTGAAGAGGTCTTGAGCTCGCCCCTACTCTATGCATTGAGTAGGAACAAAGATTCCCAAAGTTTTTGGATCAGGTAACAAAAGTGAGCCTGCATCTTTCCAAAGTTTCCAATAATGCAGAATCATCAGAATTCCCTAAATCTTCCACTAAACAAAACAAATATTTGTGGGAATGAGGGGCTGTTTTAGGCAGAGGAGCTCTTCTCTATCTCACTTAGTGGACGAAAATCATATCTTCTAATAGGGTGAAAAAATCTTATCTTGGACTCTCTCCTGATTTTCTCATACAGGCTGTTACCAGCCCCTTATGAGTCCTCGTGTCTCAAATCTGGTTCAGCCTCACCTTTCCCACTGCTGTTGTCATGATCCAAGCAATGATGAACACTTACCTCTTGCTATGGACTCAACGTTTGTGCCCATCCCTTTTTTTTTTTTCCTGGAAAGTTTTATTTATACACAATGTATTTTTTTCTCTCCCTTCCCCCTTCCTTCCTTCCTTCCTTCCTTCCTTCCTTCCTTCCTTCCTTCCTTCCTCTTTCTCTTTTTCTTCCTTTTAAAAAAAAAATTCCAGTTAGCCAACACATAGTGCAATACTAGCTTCAGATATACAAGTCAGTGACTCAACACCCATATACAACACCTGATGTTCATCACAAGTGCTCTCCTTAATTCCCATCAGCTATTTAATCCATCCCACCCACCCACCTCCTCTCTGGTAACCATCAGTTTTTGTTTTTTGTTTTTTCCTCCAAAGTTCTACCCAAAATTTGAATGTTGGATTCCTAACTCCCAATGTGATGGCATGAGGAGGTGAGGCCTTTGGGAGGTGATTAGGTCATGAAGGTAGAGCCCTCATGAATGGTGAATAGGCTTAGTGTCCTTATAAAAGGGACCCCAGAAAGCACCCTCACCCATTCCCCTATGTGAACAT
The DNA here is from genome assembly GCF_023065955.2 of Ursus arctos. Classification (NCBI taxonomy): domain Eukaryota; kingdom Metazoa; phylum Chordata; class Mammalia; order Carnivora; family Ursidae; genus Ursus; species Ursus arctos. The sequence continues at coordinate 27,303,229 of NW_026623111.1, read as the reverse complement.
GCAATGTCTGTGAGTCAGGAAGTGGGCTGTCACCAGGCACTGAATATGCTAAAAAGCCTGATCTTGGATTTTGGCATCCAGAACTGTGACAAATACATGTTTGTTTTTTGAGGCATGCAGGTTATGATATTCCATGGCTATAGCCTGAATGGATTAAGACACTTCTTTTCTCCCTAAGACTGCTAATACTGTCTTGCTTATCTGACTCTCTCCCCATCGCTATCAATACATTCATTATTTTCCATTATTAACACTTCCGAAGTGCTGATCAGACATGGTATCGCCCAATAGATAAGCTTTTGTGTATTCCGAATAAAATCCCTGCTGCTCGGTATTGTAAGAGATAACTTCTGTAATCTGGTCCCTACCTACTTCTCCAGTTCTATCTTCCAACAATACATAGCTTTTCTATCAATCTAGATTCTTTTTTTTTTTTAAGATTTATTTATTTATTTTAGAGAGAGAGAGAGACTGGGGGGAGGGAGGCACAGAAGAAGGAGTGAGAGAATCCAAGCAGAATCCCTTCTGGCGTGGAGCCCACATGGGGCTCAATCTCAGGACCATGAAACCATGACCTGAGCTTAAGAACCAATAGCTTAACTATTTGAGCCACCCAGACACCCCTGATTCTGATGAGGTTTAATATACATTCTATGAAGCCTCCTTCATTCTCTCTTATTGGCCAAGTATTTTCTCCTTCTCTTTTACTTAAACCTATTTATCCTTCAAGATCTACATTAAATTCCACTTATTCCACAAAACCGTTTCCTCAAACACCATCTAGGAACTTTCCTTTTCTCTTTGAACTCCTAAGTACATCATGCACCAACTACTTTGATGATCATCTCCCTCTTCCCCCTCTTCCTCTTCTTCCTCTTCCTCTTCTTCTTCTTCCTCTTCTTCTTCTTCCTCATCTTCTTCTTCCTCTTTTTCTTCCTCTTCTCCTTCCACCTCCTCTTCATCGTTATCATCAGCATCATCACTTACACATTATCCTTCCAATGATACTGTAAAAGTTTTCCCAGCACAAGCTACATTTGACAATTGATTTTTTGTTTTCATAACCATTTAAGACTTGTAGAGCTCAGAGACTGGATGGAGAAATCTTCCCTTTTTATGTGCACTTAAATAAGCATATCATTGCCTTACTTTTCTCCTTTGAGGTGCTTCCATGGCCTCCAGAGTTGGCGACAGCAAAAGCAAAAGCAGCAGCAGGTTTCCTGTGTCTAACATGGCAGGCAGCAGCTATGATCTTTGGCAACAAGAAGACTCCAGTGGAGCCTGGAATGGTGCTACTGCACTGTTGAAACAGATTACCCATCAAAGTTTCTTCTTCTTCTTTTTCTTCTTCTTTTTGTTTCCATTTGGCTTTTGTCAGCAATTGGCAAAGCTCCACACAGTTAAGAACATGCTAAAAGATGAAGGAAAGTAATGAGAAATAATTAGAGGTGGCTCATTGCCAATATATGTCTGCATTTGAGGAGAGGAGGAGCTGTCGGACAATATTAGGAAATTAAGTCCATGCCCCAAATCTAAATGAATATTGTTGTGGAGGGTCAGTAAGATGATATAGTGAAAGCATAACTGTTCTCTAAATGACCATTTACTAAAACTGGAGTGTATTTTCTGCAAGCCATATACAGTGGGTTGGTAGCTGAAGAATTGACATATGGAACTGAGAACCATGAACTCACTCCTTCTTTCCCTCTGACACTTCCCTCATTAATGTACTGCCAGGAAACCTGGAAAATGAACGCTCCCTGAATTGGAGAGAGATGACAGTACTGTCAGCTACTGAGCCTTTGTTTCTTTGTTCAGCCATATTAAAATGATAGAAGGAAAGTGAGGGTGAGGCTTCTTTTTTCACCAAGCCCAAAGGTCTAAAGGATTTATTGGACATCTACTTACCTGTTGTTGGTTTTGAAGGGTTTCTTCTCATGTTGAAAACAGAAACACATTAGACTATCACATCAGGTATCAAGGATATTGGATGATTCGCCAGTTGCTTCTGTAGGTAAAAGATAACTGGAAATGAATGAGACATCACGAAAAACACATCAAATAGTTATTTCATGGCGGGAGGTTTTGGTTTAGTAAATATGATTTCTCAAGAATCAGGGTACCCCTTCAGTCCACATCAGGCAGTCATGTTTTAGGACTTGAATGGAAAGCCCCATTGTTTCAGGAATTTAAGAGTTTTCGGTGAGCAAAACTGAAAGTAAAGTATTAAATTAACAGTAAGAGCCTCAAAACATGGCTAGACATGGTCTGACACTGTCCTATTCTATGCTTTTTACCCTCTTGATCTGAAAATAAGAGTCATTTTCAGTGACGTATTCAATGTCTTTGTCTCAGCCAAGTATTTGCAATCTATGAAAATCTACCTAAGGAGTCATAAAAGTGAAATCATTTTAGTGTTATTGTTTTACATTCCTTTTTGCCTTTTTTTGCTCACCAATACAAATACTAAGAAAATGAAGAAAAACAGCCTGTGTATTGCTCTATTTATTTCTTGTCTGGGTCTTTGAGTGGGTACCTTTCATTAGAACAGAGATATATTCAAAGGGTGATTTCTTTCCACTGTGTCACTACCTGGGTCATCAGCACAATCAAAAACAATCTGTAATTAGCATCTCAAATGGTGTGAGAAATGAAGGCACCAGGTAAATGAGATCAACTCCTAAGGGACTTTCTCCTTCTCCAGTGCATTACCTTCCCAATCAATTCCCAAATATTTAAAGAGATAAAATTTAATTCATAACTTATCTCCAGTGTGTCAATTGTGTCATTTACAGAATGGGAGGCCAGATGTAGCAAGCTATCTGAGCTGTGAAAACTCATGCACACATATGTGTGCACATTCACACACACACACACACACACACAGACACACACACAGAGAAGCATGCACACACACACTACTGTCTTCAAATACCAATCATCCTTGGGATTGAGATAGGAAAATAAAAGAATATGGATGGAAGAGATTTAAAATTATTTTATAAACTTAAGTTTTAATAGCATCAAGCAATGAAGCATGGAATGCTCCCTGAAGGGGATATAATGAGGGAGATAAAAAATTAAAAGACAAAAACAGCAGGTAAGAAGATGGACAAATTATGCAAGAAGAATTTGGGGCTTTTTATCTTCTATTTCCATTTTCCTAGTTAACACTCTCTCCACCCAACACATACTTCTATCTTTGAATTTTAGTCTTATTGAATGCGACCATTTCCAATGTTGATTAACTAAATCCTGGCTATCCTGGAAAGCATTGCCCATTTGCTTTCCATTATTTCACCAAATACTGGTAAAATCTTCAGGACAAAGGTTACTTTATTGTAAAGAAAAAAAAAAAAAAAAGAAAGAAAAGAAAAGAAAGTGAGGCTGGTCAGGGTGCTTAGAGGCCAGAATGCATATGGTAGAAATCAAGATCTCAATTCCATAATAGCATTGGATATTGAAAGAAATTCCTTAGAAATGTCCTGAGATTTATTGACTTTCCTACTAGAAGTAAACAAGAACATGAAGGCACCAAGGTTATTTATTACATGTATTAAGTTCTGAGCAAACTCTTTTGAATTCCATTTTAAATCAAGCTATCATTTAATTATTTTGCTTTCGTGCCTATATATTTTTTTGTTTCCTATTATGCTTATGTGGGACAGACCTTGTGGGACGTCTTCTACATTTATCTTTTCAGTTTTTCTACTTAACAATTTGCCAGAGCTATTACCATAATTACCATTTTACAGAAAAAAATTGAGGCGGGGATATGTTATGCGTCTTAGTCAAAGTTATCTAGCAGATAAGATTGGGTTTTGTTTTAGCTGTGGTAATAAAAGCAAATAACAAAATTTACCATCTTTACCATTTTTAAGTGTGCAGTTCAGGAGAGTTAAGAATATTCACATCTGTTGTGAAACAGATCTCCAGAATTTTTTCATCTGGTAAAACTGAACGTTTTCCTCATTAAACAAGAACTTGCCTTTTCTCTCTCCTCTCATTCCCTGGTGACCACCAATCTACTTTCTGTCCTGTGAATTTGGTGACTTTAGATTACCTCACTGAAGTGAAATCCTATGGTATTTGTCTTTTAGTGCCTGGTTTAGTTCACTTAGTATAATGTCCTCAAGGTCCATCCACATTATAGCATGTCATAGGATTTCATTCTTTTTAAGGCTGAATAATATTCCAGCGTATTAAAGGGGTCCAGAAGACACCATGGTGGCTTAAAAATTTTGAGCTAAAGGCATTTGAGAATAGGAGTATTTTTTTCCTGAATCCCTTTATCTGCCTAAAAACAACGCCTTTCAATAGGACTCAATCTGTCATAAATCCTCTCCCCCCAAGTCTCCCTACCAGAGAAGATCACCTCATCACCAGAGAGAAGACTGCATCAAACCTAAAGGGACATCTCAGCACAAAAACTATCACATGTCCAATCTGTTCTCCTAAGGGCCTATTCATCATTGCTGAAAGTCTTTTGTTTTTCCTTAAGCGCCCTTTCTCCCTCTCCCATTCACTCCCTTTTGAGAAGTCATTTATTTTCTCACACCTTTCTTCACCTCCCCTTTCCCCTGTTAAGATGGTAGGGAAACTCCAGGTCCAACCAACTCGAGTCACATTTTTCCTCTGAAATCCTGCATACATATGTGAATAAAAGTCTGTTTCTTTCCTTACTAATTTGTCTTTAGTCAAATCAGTTTTCAGGCCCCCAGTCAAAAACATAAGTGGGTGGAGGAAAAGATTTTTCTCCTGACTGTATGGTATGTAGATACCAAATTGCATTTATCCAGTCTATGGAGTTTTGAGTTGTTTCCAAGTCTTAGCTATTGTGAATAGTGGTGCTATGAGTATGGGTATGCAAATATTTCTTCAAGACCTGCTTTCAATTCTTTTGAATATGTCCCCCAAAGTGAGATTCCTGGATCATGTGGTAGCTCTAATTTTATTATATTTTTTTTTAGGAATCTCCATACTGTTTTCCATAGTGGTGGCCCCATTTTCCAATCCCATCCACAGTGGACAAGGTTTCTATCTTCTCCACATCCTAGCCAACACTTGGTATTTTCTGTTTTTTGGTTTTTGATAGTTGCCATTCTAATGAGTGTGAGGTAATATCTCATTATGGTTTTAATTTGCATTTCTCTGATGATCAGTGAGATTGAACATTTTTTTCATATGCTTGTAGCTGATTTTTTTTTTTTTTTAGATTTTATTTATTTATTTGACAGAGATAGAGACAGCCAGTGAGAGAGGGAACACAAGCAGGGGGAGTGGGAGAGGAAGAAGCAGGCTCATAGTGGAGGAGCCCGATGTGGGGCTCGATCCCATAACGCCAGGATCACGCCCTGAGCTGAAGGCAGACGCTTAACCGCTGTGCCACCCAGGCACCCCTTGTAGCTGATTTTTAAACTTGAATTGAATTCAGGCACTCAGGAGCCCATATTTTTGAGTACTAATTGTGCTCTTCGTGATTTCATTTTTTCCCCCTATTTTTCTAGATTCTTTACTTAAGTGGAATATTTTTAAACATATACTTCCTAATTTTATATTCTATTTTTTAGGCTATCTTAGTGTTTGATTATCATATTATTAATTATGGAGAATTTTCATTTTGATAATATAGCTTAATACTTAGGCCAATAATTTAAAACTTTGAGCCCTTACAGGGTTTAAGCTCCTAGGACCTCTAACGTCTTTTTTTTCTATATCCTTTCCTTACAATTGCCAGAAATGTTCATTTATGAACATTATGAACATTTATTCTTTTAATGTAAGTTTATACAACTTTATGTTTGGGTCTTATATTTTTCCAAATGAAAGTCAGTGAGTTAAAAAATAATGAAATATAAATTCAAAAAAACTCCTGTCGAAATTGTGAAAATGTAAAATACCATAAATGTTCAGAAAATACAAAAACATACAATTTTAAAATGAAACTGCTTTTCCTATCTTTTTAAGTTTTCTTTCCACTACATGGATGTCCACTTCCAAATCCAAATTTTACATTATTTTTTATGTGGATAGTTTATAAATGAAAGATATCTTCGGACTTTAATTTGTGACTCAATATCAAAGGAAAACAGTTGGCCCTATATCAAAGGTTTACCAGGTGAATGAATATTTATGTGCTCATTAAAAGAAAATGAGACTTATATGAATTACTTTTTTTGTGTGTCTCACTCTTTTGTGAAATTTTAGTTAATTAATTAAACAATTTCATTGTTTGCATTGGCTGAAAGTGGTTTTTACTATAAAAGTTCAAGAATTGATTGCTCTCTTGGACTCCCTGTGCCTCTGTCTCTATTTTTCTTCTCTCTTCTATTTTTCTGTTTTTCTCTCTCTAGATATATAGATATAGAGGTAGATAGAATATTTCCATCTATACATAAACATATCCCTTATATATGAAAGCATACTCACTTCTTTCATGCTATTAGAACTTGTTTGAATATTTTACTTAAGAGAAAAATTGCAAAAGTGACTATTGTTTTTTATTATAATTAATGGATAAGCTGCCCAGTTACTATTAATACAGAACTAAAATTCAAGAATCAAGCTGGCACTAGCAATAATGTATTAAAAATTATATACTGTAGATGAGTCAATTCTGCTATTACATTAATTTATTTTAAAATATCTGGACCAACATGAAGCTTGGCAGGAGCCATTACAGTAGCAAAGATCAAATGACTTGGTTTTATAGTGGACATTGGCAACCATTTTTCATAAATGATATATTTTCTTCATATAAACATACATGTCTCTGTTTTCTCATCCATAGAATAGCGTAATCATACTTCATAAGGCTACTTTGAAGATCAAATAAATTAATTCATGTAAATGTCTTAGAACAGACATTGCTGCCTACTAAGCACTATATGGGGTTAATTTATTATTATTACTATTCCTGTTGTTATTTGAATGCAAGCGAGCAGTACACAAAGCCTACCCTACTAGGTATACACACCCAACTGCCAGCAGAGAAAAACATTTTTATTGAAAACTTGACCTTCTGCACTGCCGGATATACAGAAGTCGAGATCCAAACTCACAGTTTGGACTGATGCGTAGAAATGGAAATTTTTATAGAGAACTCAAATATGTTAAAGGAAGAGAATCCCAATTTGTATTTGTGGTTTGTCTTTAAAGCTTTTTTTTTTTTCTCTCCTTAAAACTTAAACAGACCTCATTTTTATTCCTCTTACTATGTAAGATTGGATAAGACACAGTTTTTATAATATTCCTCCTGGGATTCTAAAAACATAATAACAATTTGCATTTTGAAGTGTCTTTTGTAACACTTCAAAAGACTGAAGGTGTATTAATCAAAATACTAGAAACAGCGAAACTTCTGTGACCCCTTGCCTATGTTTATCCTGGGAACATCGGAATTGTGCTGCTCTGATTCCAATCAGTTTTTTCCACTTTGGTTCTGAGTTGGGTCTGCATTAATGTTTATAAAATATTCTACCAGGTTAGCACTGTTGACGCTATCTACATAATTTCCCTCTGTAAACTCCTGTAGCTGTAATCATCACTCTACCCTTGGATCTGTAGACTTCCTTTTCTCGTTTCTGTCTCCAAAAGCTATGCTTTCCTAGTAACAAAGCTCTGGGGAGTCCACTGGACTACGGCACAAATCCCCTTGTCGTCATCTTAGCTCATTGTTGATAGATCTGTGCCAAATTACCTGCTGAAATTCAGGCAAAAACAAGAGGAATAGTAATGACTTAAAAAGTTAATAGCTATTTTATAAAAACATGTGTTAGAGAAATGATTTTTTGGAACTCCTGATGGATGCAGAAAAGAATATAATTATGAATTGTCTATAAACTTAAAAACCCTCCCTCTGGGGGGAGAAAGTAGATTGTCAAAACTTTTAGACTTGATTTTTTTTTATGGTTTCTGAGAATATTATCATTCCATGATGCATATAATACATTTACTCATTTGACTGAACCTGTCATTTTATACCCAAACTATGTGAAGTGCTTGCTTTTGAGACTCATTTAACAAACAATTATTTGTAAATATCTTCTTCTTATTATATAATGCAGACACATGAAAATACACTTGACCGCTAGTTCCCTATCTAGAAGGGTTGGGTCTCCAAGGAAGAGAACAGTAATTTGAAGGACCCTTGTGTTCCTCCCACCTTTAACCTCTATTTCCTGATGAATGATATCTAAACTATAATATTTTGTTTCAAATATCTGTTCACTAGTCCTATACCACTATCATATCTTTCAGTCACAAGAATACAGTAGGTGCCGAAAAAAGAGTAAATCACATACTATTCAAATCAAATTGACCAGGTGTCCATCCGCTATTGGCTTGCTCTAGTGGACTGAATGATGTCTTCCTAACAGATAGGTCTGTGTCCTCATCTCTGAACCTGTGAAGATTAACGTCTGTGGTAAAAGATGTAATTAAGTCAAAGATCTTGTAAAAAGGAGCTTATCCTCCATTACCCCAGTGAGTCTTGCATGCCATCAAATCTATCCTTCTAAGGGAGACACAAAAAAGACACACACAGAAGGGAAGGGGGTAGGAAGACAGAAGCAGGGAACATAGTGACGCCACCCCCATAAGCTGGAAGAGGCAAGAAACAAATCCTCCCCCAGAGTCCCTGGAGGGAAAGTGACCTTGCCGACGCCTGGATTTTGGCCACCGTGGTGATATGGATTTCGGCTTCTGGGCTCCAGAACTGTAAGAGAATACACTTCTTTTGTTTTAAGGAACCAACTTATAATTTGCTCTAGCAGCCCTAGAAAAGAAACACGATTACTAATAATTTAGGAAATATGCTCCCTGAGAGAGCCAAAGGAAGCCGAGACAATGTGTCTGGAGATGGCAGTGCCAGGAGAGTTTCTGATGCCTCCTGGCCACAGAGGAGCAGCCTTGCCTTTCCCTCACATCCTCAATGCGCGGCCTGTTATCGCCGCTGTTCAGCCTCATTCACAGCTCGGTAAATTACCTGGAAATCTTTACTTTGGTTTTAGCATCTTCCTGATGCCTCCATGTGTTCTTCAATATCTAGTTAAGTACCTGCTTGTTCCACCATTATAAATAACGATGAAAATCCCGGAGCAAGTTTTACGAAGATTTCTCTGAGGCTGGATCAAAGGATTTTACAGGGTCAGCATTCTGGATGTTTCAAAGCTCTAGCAGGACAGGTTTAGAGCACGATGAAATCTATTTCTTCACCTGGGTTCAAATTCAAGTCCTGCTAATTACTCAATATGTGACCTCCACCAACTTAATTAACCTCTGGACTTGTGGTTTTCTTATCCATAAATCCAGGATACTATCGACTTCACCCGGTAGTTATGAAAATTATAGATTATGCAAGTAAAACATCAGGCAAATAGAACGTAGAAAAGAGATAGATTTATTCTTATTCTGCACATCTCACCCAGGCTTCTTCTACCATCCTTCTGGGCAAACCACACGACCTGGGTTGCCTGTCCATTTTGCTTATTAGGTGGGGGGGTGTTTTAGGCAAATGTTTAACCAGGGAGATATCTTATTACTGGCCAGACTCTAAATTCATCAATATGCTTTTATGTGCTCCTCTTTGCAGGGAACAAACAAGAAGTTTCAGCTTTGTGAGAAAAACAGTTGTCAGAATCATTTTTAAACCTTCTTTATTATTTTCTACTTCAGATAATAATCACATACGAGGTGTGCTGGTTCCACAACTGTTGCTGGTTAAATTCCTGTCCTTGAATTGTTTCAAAATTCTAAGTGAAACTGCAGAATTAAATGCTGTTCCCATCTCCACCCTGCTCTGCGTAAGGGGTAACAAAGGGGAAAAAATAGAAACCCCTATATGCAGGTTTCCTGGACAAAATCTTGTGTATTTTTCTCATTTGGGAACTGGAGGCTGATTTCTTCAATTCTTGAACAGGTATTATGAAGTAACAAATATGCAACAATTCTCAGATAATAAGATTAAGGGCTAGTTTATGCTCTTGCTGAAATTTAAGTAAATTATCTCTTGAGGGTGAAACAGCTCCAGTGCTGTGTTCTCCCAAGAGAGTTTGTCAAGTTCTGTTTACCCCCCAACAAGGAAGACAGAATTCTCACATGGCTAATGGCCAAGACCTCTGGTCCCTGAGGCAAGATTTCCAATACCCTTCATGGCCCAGACTTCCTGCAATCTTAGGCCGATTGTTACCATCCCAGGGTAACTACATTGGAAGGACAGTCAGTATGAGCTTTCTGCTGCCTTTCTCTGAATTTATTTTCTTGCAATCCATCTAGTCCACTCAGTTTTTATTAGGACTTCAATGTGAGCCACAGACTGCTTTTCTAAATCTAAACATCCTCTGGAGTCTCATTCTTATGTGTGGGGTTGTCGCTGACATTGTCGCCTGGACGGTAAGCAAACACTTCAAGCAAACATGTCCAAAACTGAACTCACACACACACACAGATAACTCACAATTCGAAAGGGAATAAGAAAAAAGTTCCAGAGAGGGGGCACAGAGTAACAACTAAAATTTTGAGAGGTGGATTTCTGGAGTGGTTGGAGTTAGCTTGATGTAAATGACAATTTTGAAGCAAACCTTAACGAATAGACTTTGAGTAAACTGACAGAAAGTGTTTGATTTTTATGGAAAGAGGAGTAGTGGGTGCTAAGATTCAGAGATAGGGTCTCTCAAGGGATGTTGGGAGAAGAGTGTATAGCCAAATTTGGATAGAAAAAAAAAGAGTTCCTAGAGCATTTCTTTAAGTAGGGATAAAGCTCCACATGAACATAGCATCCCAAAATTCTCCATAGTTTTGCACATAATTTTTCTTCTCCTCACAGAAAAAAATTGGCATATTCTTATTTATTTCCCTACTCTGTGCAAATCTCAGTAAATGCTATCTCACAACATCTTTTTCACAATATGTTGTTAGATGTTATCTTTTTCCGCTTTGTGTTCCATCCCGTTAATTTTAGATCTCCTCCTTCTCACCAGATATTGTTTTATTTGTTTGTTTGTTTAATTAATGATGTCAAGCTAACAAAAGCTAGTTTATTGGCAGAGCTCCTCTTTAGCACTGAATCTGATTACATTTCACCCTCCATCCCCCCCCAGGCCTTCAGGTGGGAGCTCTGTAATCCACATTTAAGAGTTATGATAAGCCACCTCTGTTTGCCAGGACTACCCGTTCTGCAAACTCATAGGATGTGTTTTCAAATGCACCGAGCTTTTTCTTTTCTCAGAAAAAGACAAACATCAAAGTAACTCTGTTGCTTGAGCTTAAAGTCCCCTTGGAGAAGTGGGGTTGGGCCTCTGGCTGTCCAAACACTCAGCAGTCTCACCACTTGACATGATCTCATCCATCAAGCTCCAGTTAGGTTCTCTGGCACTTGAGGGCTGAATTCAGCAGTGCACTTGAAGCTTGATCGGTCGTCCTGAGGTATTCCTCAGATAGCATGACCACTTTGTTTTTGCATCCAGCCCAGGAGCTGTGTACACAGAATTAAGGTTCATAGAGTTAAGTGAAATCGACAGTCTCTGCATGTCACAATGTACCATACTGCTCCAAAACTGAATTTGCACTAGATACAGACAATGATATTAATGTTTATAAGATTTTTGAGGCATAAACAAAAGCAACAGTATCTTTAGGTAAACAGTTCCCAAACTGACCATACAAAACCCATATGATTATACTGATGGTGTTAAAAGTTGTGTGGTAGTTTATTATGCAAAGCATATTTGAATATGCTTTAATCTTCTATGAAGGAAATTGATGACTTTAGGAATATTTTGATGAGCTTTTAAAATTCTACAATATTAAAAAAGAAGCAGAAAAATTGTAGGAGGAAAGTAGACATCAAGTGAACAATTATAGATCTGTCAATAGACATAAATTTTTAGGGCTATTGTGACTCTTTTATTATTCAATTCCTGTTTCTAGAAGCTTTTCCATTCTGATAATAGTTCCTCTGATGTATACGTATATATTACAACATTTTAGTTAATATTCTGATATAGGCATAAAGTTTTAAATACTCGTTATTAAAGGTCTTATTTTCTGTCTTTGAAATATTTGATAGATACTTAAAGTTTGTCTTTGAAACTAAGTTCTGTTGAATCGGCAAGAGCAGTATGCCAAGACAAGGTACAGATAGTGAAGTGCGTTCTTGGTTTTTTTTTTTTGACTCATAATTTTCATACTGTCTATCTAAGCATTTATCCACTTTATTCTAATAATGGAAAAAATATAGAAAAAAAAATTCAGAAAGTCTGTTCCTTATTTTATGTAAAGAAGTATAGAAAAAAATAGATGGGAATGACTCCAAAATTTCATGTATGGACTAATCAAAAATGATGTAAATGCACAATCACTTTAAATAATAATAATTAATATTGTTTAAGGTTTATCATAAAACAACCTAAGGTTACTTTTAAGGACAGGCATTAAGAGACATATCAACTAAAATCACATGGTAAGTAAGTGTAGATTGAACATTAATTTAGCGGCTTACTGACTCAGTTTTGTCCAATGAAGCATATTGGCAAACTCTCGGTCCAATTGAGAAGTGAAGCTTGAAACCACAAAGTTATTTTTTAACCTGGTGAATTGACTAGTGTAAATACAGCCAAATCTACTGAATTTGTATATTTGTTATTTAAGTATTGACGTGTGCTTATCTATATTCCATATATGTTTTAAACAGATTATGTTCTAATTGATTCCAAATATCTACTCCGTGGCTTATCATATTTGTTCTATGTCCAAAATGTACAAAAGAAATTATTCAATAAGATAACATCATTTTTAGAAAATTCAGTGGAATTTCTGTATCACTATATGCAAGTGAATTACGCAGGAACCCTTTCTTCAGGGAAGTGTTGACAACCTAAAAGACATTTTGTTGTGTTGTTTGCTGCGGTGTTTTGTTTGGTTTGGTTTGGTTTGGTTTGGTTAGTTTTTAAACTTCCACCCAAATAAATTAATACTCCATTGATTCATTTGGTAGGAATAAGTTCTCGTGTCAATTAAGGTACAGAAGAAAGGAGGCTTTGTAGCAAAGGGATTGGAGGAGGCATTTTTTATAGTGTTATTATCTAAGTGTCCATATCAGGATAACTAGCCTGAGACTTTATTTCTTCTTTGACATGACGATTATCCGGCATTGCCTTGTGTTATTTTAATTTATCATGTCTTCTTCTTAAAAGAATGCAATTTTGTGTCCTCCTTTGGCTTCATCTGTCTATGACAACTAGACAGGAAATATACCACAAGCATCCCTGCTATTCTTTTTGCAAATGTCTTTTTTTTTGTTATATGTGATTCCTAGTTTTGCAGGCTGTGACAGTGGATGGATGTGCGTAATGCCTATTATGGCTCTGCGCTTCATGTTGCCTACCTGACTTGCAAATGTATTGTGAGGACTAATGCCTACTTAAAGTACCGTACTATTGCACTGTCCATTAGAGAGAATGGCTCATACACATTACAAAAATCACCCAGCGGAAATACAATTATGCACACGCTTACAATCCTCTGAACTTGCAGTAGGGTAAATTTTAATGAGACAAACATTTTCTATAACTATGCTACAGTACTCTTTTTGATCAAAAAGAAGCTATTGAAATGCCATGAAGTGAATAATTTAAGATAAAATGTAGGAAACTTTTCATAATTTGAATATTAGTCAAATAACATTTAAAGAACACTAAGTTATCTGCTTGTGGGTTGTATCGTCAGTCAACCTTAGAAAAACAGATACATTTGAAGAAAAAGAAACAAGCTCATATAGCTAATTTCCCCAGATAATGCTATCTTTCCATTATGAACAGCAAATTTAATAGATCATAAAACTACACTAATAATCAGATACTGTGCCTTTTGGCCCCAGAATTGCCACCTAGTGACTATTAAAAATAAACAAATCTCATATGTAAGAAAGTGGAAATCCTAGCAAACCCAATACTCACTTGTGTATATTTGATACTTGTTATTAGGTTCAAAATAAAATATAGTCCCCCAATCTATTACTTTCTATCCCAGGAATAATACTATTTTACTAATACCAATTGCTAAAACAGTATGATCATTTTTTTTTTTTTAAATGCAGTGTTGAAATTCAATGCTCCCACAGTTCTCTATTTAGTTCCTGGCTTATCTGACCCTTCTCATGGATCCCCTGGACCACACCGAGAGCAAGGAACTAGAGAGTAAAATCATGGTAAGGCAGACCTTGTCCAGGCACTTCTCCGGTGCTATCTGCATCTATTCTGATTGGCCGAAGACCCAGCCCTGGAACAAGTCGATGAATCTGTGATTGAATTTGATTAGTCTTGGATGTAGACCTGAGTCAAGCTGAGACACTCTCTCTTCATTCAAACTCTCTGCACTAGGACAAAAGACAAAAGGATGCTCTTAGCAGTCTCTCACCAGTGGCTTTAATAGTAAGACGTGGTATTCACCAGTCCCCAGTAGTCTTGTTTCTTCCCTTGTGGAGTAAACCAGGTGCAGTCAGAGAGAAGGATGCCAAAATGCAGTGTGTAGAAGAGATGATGAACAGAATGAGAGCGCCTACTTACAGTTGCTCCTGAAATCCAAACTGCCTTTTCCACAGCTTGACTTTTCAACCTTTCTGTAAGAGTTTACAGAACCACAAATTCCATGTGTAGCCTGAGCAATTCTAGCTCTCTTGTTCCTTAAACAACCAACAATTCTCAAGGGCATTTGCTACCCTTTTGAGTCATTTATGTGTGAGTGGCTTGAGAGTAGAGCACCTCTTTGTCTCTTATAAACCACTTTATTATCAGTATCAAATACAAAAGGTATCTCAGTAAATACTCAGCAAATACTTGTTGCATGACTTGATGACTATATATCACTTTTTATTTTTATTCTTCTTGGCCCAGCATAGCTTTAATTACCCAAAATGAGCATACTAATCATTGACCCCAATGATTTTATAGAGCATTCTTTAAAGTATTTCTGAACACAAGCAACGCTTTCATAACAGGCAGCTACATTGAGATAGGAAAAGGCTTCTGGTGTTTGACAATCATCTGTGTACTCTCTTATACTATCCCAAATAATGCCACTTAATTAATCTTGTTTATCACAATGTTACAAGTGGAAGAGGCCTTTCAATGTATATAGCTCAACTTATTAATTTTATTAATTAATGAGAAAACTGAGAACCAGAAAAGTTAGGTGAGTTCTTCATAGTCTCATTATTTATAACTATGCCAAGAAGAGAATTGAGAATGCAATTCAAATCTTCCGATGTACATTATCCTATGTCACAATTTTATTTTAAATATTGGTATAACAAATAAATATCAATTGTACCTTAATGAATACTTTCTTCATATCATTAATTAGGCTTAATTATATAACATTGACAAAAATTGTGAATTCTGTGAGAATAACTTTTATCTTAGCCTTTTCACAAGTAAATACAGTATATAGCAGTACATTATCACGTGTGTGATATGATGTCAGATGCATATAATTTTAAAGCAAATCACATAATTTCTGCATTACTATGGTGAAAGAAGCTTAAGCTTCTTCACAACTCAAAGGGAAACCAAAGCTGAGCCAGTATTTTATCCCTATGTGCCTAATCTCTTCTAACACATACAGAGATTCCTCCCCAAACAAGTTGATTTCATAATAGCTGCCAGTGCAAGTACAGAGGTCATAGCATCTCTTTGTCATATGGGCTTATTGTTGCTCCATGTCTTTAGTCAAGGTTTCTTAGAAAACAAAGCCCGAGTCAAAGCTTACACACTTACACACTTAAGCATTATTGTGTGATGCCATAGCAAGAGAGCCAAGAAAGCAGGGGAGTTGTTTAAGAAGCTGGACTCAGTTTCCAAAGCAGGCACAGCTGGTTACTTGGTGTGGCAGGAAGCCCTCCAGAGCTACCATGCAGACTACCGCGCTTGAAGAAGCATCTCAGGAGAACGGGCTAGAGGCATGAATCGGCCAGTTCCTTCTATCTCCTTTTACTTATTATGTAGAGTTCACCCTGTGAAGTAGTAATTCCTCCACACTTCTAGAATGTGCACCTTTGTGCAGCTGCTGGGGAATCAAGATGCCACATCCCACAGTGTGGTCTGAGCCCAGAAATGGGGGAATCCATTCTTCATAGGTTGGATTGCACTGGACACGGGTCCGTGCTGTGGGCATAAAGAGAGAGGCAAAGTAAAACCTTAACTTCGAGGAGGCTAAGGAAGCTGATTATTAGAGATGGGACAAATGTGGTAAGCAAGATGAATGTGGTGGCTGGACTTTCCAATGAGCAAGTGGCTAAGGACCAAAAAGCCGGTGGGGCCAAGAGAATCCGAGGAGGAGCATAATTTGGATGGATAGCTTGAGTACATAATTGGCTGAATAAGATACGTAATCTTTGGATTCCCTATGTCTGGTCTTTTGGATCCTTGTCTAGTTATACATAAATAACCAAAAAAATATATAATAAGTAATTTTTACCATAAAACATTTAACAAGTTTTTAAAGGAAGAAAGACAATTCTATTTTTTTTTAAAGATTTTATTTATTTATTTGACAGAGAGAGAGAGAGAGACAGCCAGCGAGAGAGGGAACACAAGCAGGGGGAGTGGGAAAGGAAGAAGCAGGCTTCCAGCAGAGGAGCCCCATGTGGGGCTCGATCCCAGGACCCTGGGATCACACCCTGAGCCAAAGGCAGATGCTTAACGACCCAGGTGCCCCAACAATTCTATTTTCTTCCCTGCTATTGTATTATCATGGAAAACAGAATTTTGACCTTGCAAAGTTTATAAGTAGTTGACAAATTGGAAACCTATTATTAATTTTCAAAAAGATGAATATATCTTTCACATACTTACATGTGAAAAGATACACATGCACTTTACTACTCAAAATAAAGATTATAGCATATTCTAGTCTAGTCTACATCTTATTCTCAAATATTTTCTTTTGATTTTTAATGCCAGGTTCTTACTGATAAATCAGAATTAGTTTTTTTTAAGAATTCTTTGACATTAGTTATTTTACTAATTACTATAGTTTTCCATAGTGAGAAAATCCCCTTATTTTCACTCAATCCTTATCATTAAGAATGTCCTAGTGAACAATATAGTTGTTGATATAGTTACTCTCTTTAAAAATAAAACATACACCTAAAAATCTCCTTCGGCTGTTGTATCTTTCTCTCAATACTCTCAGTTCTCTGACTTTTTTAAAGCAAACTTCCGAAATAATTCGTTTATAGTTTCCAGTACATGCCATCTCTCTGCTCTCTCTCTATATCCCTCTTTCTTCTTCTTTCTCAAGAAAGAAACTGCAATTTAACTGATCTTTACAATAGGCCACGTTACCTGGTCTTGACTCCATCTACAGGAGAGGGCTGACTAGAAGGTCAAGTGTTAGATTACAGGGGTAGAAGAAAGCCTTTTGCAAAAACTGAACAAGCAAAAACCAACACAATTAAATGCTGAAAGCAGAAAGTAATCACTTTTCTCTATTCATGTCTCCTAATGAGCTCTTATATTTTTTTCCTAGCAGTGAAGACTGAAAGTCTTACTTTCTCTATATGTGTGTGTGTGTGTGTATGCATATATGTTTATAGGTATAAATGTATAAATATTGATGCTTCTTCACATAAAAAATTTGGAAAATACTCAAATTAGAAAAACAGATGAAAACTTAGTGATAATACACCATACAACCACATTGTCACGTTTCCTTCCAATCTTTTATATATTTACTTGTACAATAATCTGCAGATATGTTGTCTTCAGTTGGAGTTTTGATAATTGAATATGCTTGTGTAACCATAACAGGATATAGAAAACTTTCATCAAGGTAGAACATTCCCTCATGTCCTTTTTAGTCAAATGCTCAGCCACTTCCAGAAGTAGCCATTTTTCAACTTCTGTAGTAGATAAGTTTTGAATCTGGCTTCTTCCACTCAACATGATTTTGGATTTCAACTGTGCTGTTTTATGTGTCAATGGTTCATTCTTTTTTATTGCTGGGGAGTATTCAATAATATGAGTATATTTTCGTAAGTTTATCTTTCTTCTAGAGATGGACCTGTGAGTAATTTCTCCAAAGCAAATGAAATATCCAAAGAAAATAACTAGAATACTACTTAAAACTATACCCACACACATAAAATATAAACCTAAAATGCTTTTTAAACTAATCTATTTCCAAATATACCTCTGTACTCAACAACTTCTTAAAGCAAGAAAGGCATGTGTGTGTGTGTGTGTGTGTGTGTGTGTGAGCACATATGTGTGAGAGTTTCCCTTTATGAATTAAATTAGCTATTAGCCTTGGAAATCAAAGAATAAAACAATAATAATTCTTTGTTAGCTTCAACAAACTTTTTTTAATATAAAAATTTTACCGAGGAAGCAACATGTCTTTAATTAACAAACTATTACTTAGGGAACAGAATTTATACTTAAGAACAAATTTTTAAAATGATTTGATGATCAACTTTAGTCATGTTCAGGTATTTTAGAACTCATTAATTTCAACACCCAAATCCAAATATCAATCTCCAACCCCCAACTTATATATATGTATATATATATATATATTCTTCTCTGTGCTATGGCCAAATATGTTGATAGTTTTAGTTTTTTTTCTTCAATAGCCTTTTTATTCACACCAAAATAATAGAGACCTAATGTCTATATTTGACTAGAAAAATAATGTTCTTTATGACTAAAATAAGAGCAATTTACTCAATTTGACAAGAACTCTGTGTGGGTGTGTTCTGTTATAATTGTAATATGACATAGTGACTTGTAGCACATCCTGGGTTGGCCGTCTTGGCTTTCACGGTGTTCTGCACCTGTCACTATGTCACATAAACTCACTGTGTGCATATTTTGTTTCCCGGATCATAGCCAGAAGGAGGATAAGAGTTCATTCACTACTATTTGCATCTTGATGTTTCCTAAAAAAGCAGTTATCCACAAATATTTTTAATAATTATTTAAGTCTTTTTCTATAGACTTTCAGACGTATTCAATTAAAATTGCTACTGTTTTTGAGAAACCGATATATTTAACCAATTACTGCCAGTGAGTGGAGAGAGAGCAAGTACATCTGATATAAAGTGAGTTTCAAAAAGTTTCAGATATTGGGAGAGTATGAGATTGGTGCTGCCAGAGAAGTGAGAGAGATACTGAGGCCAATACAGGATGTGGATCAACCAACAATAGAAAAGTCCCTATTATCTGGTGACATACAGAATGAATGAGTGGTATGGGAGTCATGGATAAGTGAGTGTGCTTGTCACTTACGCCGGAGGGAGAGCGGGCCACTTCTAATGTATGTTAAGAGTTCTCTTTCCTATTTTATTTCTCTGATTGCATAAGTGTAGCCTTGTGATCAGATATTAATGTTATATAAAAGAGAATTGACTAATGTCATGTGTGTGTGTGTGAATAGATGAGTACTATGCCTTACTGCTTTCATGCATAATTACTTGCTGTCCTCTTTCCCTGTACTTCACTTCTACCACATTTTATCTTCTTGGTTTCATACCAAAGTTCCTCCCCCGTGCTACCAGAATGTTATAGAAATAGCATGATCCATAGCCTTTCTTCTGTGTCACTGCCCTGATAAGTGACTGACTACACGAACATTTCCAGTTTTTAGGGTGTCATTTAGTTTTATTTTCTTGGTCAACATACTTTTTTAATGTCCTCTAAATTAAAAAAAGATAATGATTCAGTGAAATGTCTGAGATTTAAATATAAATTTTATGAGATATGTATATAATATGAATTATAAATGAAGCCTATATTAAAAACAGCAAGAAAAATTACATACTGCAGTTCAAACTTAACTAACAAAAAAACCCTTTATTTAACAAAGTTTTTTTTCTTGCTTATTATGTTCTAGATAAAGGTTTTTTTCTTGCTTATTACGTTCTAGATGCTATTTTAAGAGCTCATAAATATCAACTCACTTAATGCTTATCACAACCCTATGAGTTATTGCTATTATTATCTACGTTGTACACGTAAAAAAACTAGAGCACAAGGAGGTTAGGTAACTTGTTCAAGGGCACAAAGATAGAAACTGAGCCCAAATTCAAACTCAGGTCATCTAGCTTTAAAGTCCTTACTTGAAACATGATAATATGCTTCCAGCTATATTTCTCCATTTTCATAAGTAATAATGCATTCATTACAATAACAACATTGAAAAATGTAGCGTGTGATCATACCCAAGAAGCAAAGTATATGGAATGAAAGAAAGTCATTCCAAAGCCAGTTTAAATAGCACAGATTTCTCATATAACCTCACCCAAGAGGGTGATGAGAAGATCCTAATGTGTTACTTTGGCAGTAAACACTGAAGTACCTTCAGCTATGGCATACTCATAAAAAAGCATACTCATGCTTTTTGTTTTCATAATATTGCCGAGGAAAGGACTATATTTCTATGTGTATGAAATTCATCTAGAGCAATTTAGATCAAATAAAACTCAATCTAAATTAAATCATTTCACTTACAAAAGAAAATGAGCAAAACAAACCTGAAGGAATTTTCATAAAGCTTCTATTTATTTTGAAAATGTAAGTCAATCTGAAATATCACGCAAGTATTATCAAGTAAACTTCAGCTTCCAGACTTAAATTTTCTGATCTGTCCACCTATCTCCCTGGCCCCCATAAATAGTAGAATTTTAAGTCTGTAGTAGAATTTAGTTTAAAAATAGAATAATAATTCCATTTCTTATTTACAAAATTTGTGGAAACTTTTGATGCTGAGTATAGTCTCAGATAAAAAGTGGAAAGCTAACGTTCTATGAGTATTTCTCCAATATAATTGAACTGTTTGTTAAAGGATTGGTTTTTTTGGCTTTTTATGATGGAAATAGTCAAACATGAAAAATAGGTAAGAGCACAATGAATTTGATGTATCCATCCTCGACCTTCACCAATTACCAATAATGACCAATTTTATTTCATCTATGTGCCCCCTTTCTGGGTTATTTTAAAACAAATCCCAGACATCATATTATTTCACCTATAATTACTCAGTTCATATCTCTAAAAGAGAAGGACTTTTTTTTTTAAAGATTTTATTTATTTATTTGTTAGAGCGAGTGAGAGAGAGAGTGCACAAGCAGGAGGAGCAGCAGACAGAGGGAGAAGCAGGCTCCCCGCTGAGCAGGGAGCCTGATGTGGGACTCGGTCCCAGGATCCTGGGATCATGACCAGAGCTAAGGCAGAAGCTTAACCAACTGAGCCACCCAGGCATCCGAAAAGGACTTTTAAAAACATATTCACAATGCCGTTATCACACCTAAAAAAAACTAACAGTTCCTTAATACCATTGAATTTCCTTGTGAATCTTATAAACTTTTAACATTTTGTTTAAATTGGGATCTAGATAAGATCCAGACAGCGCAATTGGTTGATACATTCTTTGAATCTAGATGTTCTCCCTCTATTGTTGCTTATTTCTTTTGTTGTTGTTGTTCTTTTTTAAAGAATTAGCAAGAATGAAAATATATGCACAGATACATTGATATGCGTGAGTATTTATAAATGAACAAAAAGATACACTATATGGTGTAGTATTTAAGAACATGAATTCTGAAGCTAGAAGGCTTGCATATTAATCTTGCCTCTCCCAGTCTCCAGCTACATGAACTTTTACAAAAGATTTAATTACTCTGGCATTCAATTCTCTAATCTATAAAATGGGAATAATAATAAGATATAATCAATACCTCATAATATGCGAGGGACTAAATATATTAATATACAAAAAATGCAAAGGTACTTAGGACAATGCTGGCACATGATACACTCTGATTGCCCAGTAGGAATATATTTGTGTATAAACTGAGGAACAAACACCAACACACATGTGTATAGGACTTTGTGTTGTGTGTGCGGTGTGTGTGTGTATTTGTATGTGGGAGTGGAGACTCAGCTCCAACAGAAAACAGCTTGATTTATTCCTCCTGCATCCTGTTCAAACTATTTAGGAGATCTGTTCCTTTTTGTCCTTGGATAAAATTTAAGGCATATTCCTTGGCTTGTCTTACAGTCCTCGGGGACTAAAAAATGTTCACATGACTTCAAGTCCAAAAACAGAGTTATTTTAATAAAATGTCCACAACCTTGGAAGTTCAGAACTCTAAATTCAAAACTTCTCTCATTGCATAGCTCTTGAGTACTTCAGTGTTGAGAAGCCTGCAAGGGCAAGAGTCCAAAGTAAGCTTCATTCCTTTCACCCCCATCTGGTTTTCTCTTCTCCCACTCGTGAAACTGCCTCAGGCCCGACCAGGACACAGCAGTGAGGTGAGATAAGCAGTGGTCCGCAGAGGTAGGCAGGGACATTATAACAAGCAGCCATGGTAGAGCCAATTTCATTCTGGGGGGAGCACTTTTGTGCTGTCAGAGAAAGGCTCTCTGCTCACACAGTGAGTTCTATGCACCTCCCGGTGTGTCGCACTGGAGGATGCTTGCTCAGTTCCTCAGGATTCAACTATATTCCTCATCCTCTACATTTCAAAGTCTTTTTCTTGTCAGGTGACTTTCATGACATGCTGGTTAAACAATCCAAGTTCACTACATCAATGAGAAGCATACAACTTGAATCCCCGGTTGTTTTGAGTAGAATCGTTGTCTTCTGTTTCACTGTCTCAAGGCAATCAAGCCAGTTTCTTATTCTTTGGAATGACGAGGGGTGAACCACACACCAAATGTTGTGTTCCGCACATTCTGGTGAACATACACAAACTCTCTGTGTTCTCCCTACCAGGTTTGCTTTGAGGAGGAAGTTCCCCCTTCCCTCCCTTGTCCTATAAAGACTTGGTAAGACCTGAAGCTCACCAGAGACTCTGAATTCCCAGACTCTTTCATGATTAAGAATCTGTACTGGACTGGATTTGGAAGAAAGTATAGTTAGCTATGGGTCTCACAAGTGGTAATCACGTTGTGCACTTGCAAATACTACGGGGATGGTCTGTCCCTCTTTTTGGAAATTTGTTGTGACTTGTTATCTCTGCTCTTGCTACTTTGTGTGTCACCGAACATCAGCCAGAAAATGTTCGATTTTAATGTCCTATTACATGTTCCTGTATTTATATATACACAAACACTCATGTATAAAACACTCTGTATGAAACAGAAATATTAAAGCATCATTAATCTAAAAATATAGATTGGATGAGGAGGGAAGGGGTTGATAAAACATGTAGAAAATTGGATTATTTTCAATTGATTGTTTTCATTTTCATTATAAGAACAATGGTATCTAGTGGCACCTGGGTGGCTCAGTGGGTCAAGTGTTTGCCTTCAGCTCAGGTCATGAACTCAGGGTCCTGGGCTGAACTCCAGCCCAGTATTGGGCTCCCTGCTTAGCGAGGAGCCTGCTTCTCCCTCTCCCACCATCCCTCCTCTGCTCATGCTCACTCCCTCTCTCTCAAATAAATAAAATCTTAAAAAAAGAGAGAGAAAGAGAGAGAGAACAATGGTATCTAGATTAGAAGAACAAAATAAGGGGGCGCCTGGGTGGCACAGCGGTTAAGCGTCTGCCTTCGGCTCAGGGCGTGATCCCGGTGTTCTGGGATCGAGCCCCACATCAGGCTCCTCCGCTATGAGCCTGCTTCTTCCTCTCCCACTCCCCCTGCTTGTGTTCCCTCTCTCGCTGGCTGTCTCTATCTCTGTCGAATAAATAAATAAAATCTTTAAAAAAAAAAAAAAGAACAAAATAAGTATCAAATGAATTTAGAAGATACAACTAACATTCCTTTAGATTAGTCCAAAAATACTAAAAGAAACCAGATTACTGTCGAATATAAGGCTGCATATTCTTGAAGATATTTAGGGTCAGGAAATTTAAAAAGATACTTTCATTAAGCAAAAGATAATTTCTACTATAATTTATTATTCTATTTTCTCTCTCTTTTATCTACCTTTCCTCCCATCTGCCTACCTACCAACTTACCTACCCATTATCTCTTCTATCACCATGCTGGAAGTTATTCAGAAAAATAGATAAGACCCTCCCACAGGGATAAAATACTCATTTTATAACACTATTTAAAGGCTTCCAGAGCTTTATGTGTATTACCTCATTAATTTTCACAATGTCCTGTGAGCTGTGTTAGGTGGAAATTATTTCTCAATTTTATGGATAGGTAAAGTAAGGTACTGTAAACTTACCAAATAGACTTATGTAAGAATAAAATACAAGAAATCATATGAGCTATGCTTTTGTGAAGTATAGATTAATAGCTTGTCTTTTATTCTAGAAATTAATTTTGTGTGTTACAGCATATTCAGAAGTTCTTCAAAGGTTGATAAAATTAGAGCCATTCTCTCAGTAGTCTTGGAATATGCTAATAAATGGGCAATTTCATTAAATTTAATATGCATTAATAAAAATAGCAATGGGTAATACACTGCCACAGAGACTTCCTGCATCTAGTTTTATACTCACAACAACCCTGCAGTTCTGATTCTCTATTCCAGTGTAATAAATTATCCCCAAATTTGCAGCTTAAAACAACAAATATTTCACACAATTCTGAGTTCAGAAAACCAGGAGGGGCTTGTTGAGTGGTTCTACCTCAGGGTGTCTTACAAGGTTGCAGTAAAACAGTGGAGCAGGGCTGCAATTTCATCTGAAGGCTCAACTGAAGGAGGAGCCATTTCTAAGTTAACTCACTTTATTGGCATAATTCCGTTCTTGGAGGGTTATTGAACTGAGGGCCTCAGGTGCTTGTTAGCTGTTAGCCAAGCCCTCCCCCAGTTCCTTGCTATGTGGGCTTCTACACTGGCAACACTACCTTTCACCTTTCTGATATCTTTGTAAAGGATTTTACACTTCCCCTCAGCCTTATCTTTGGACTCTTTTTTTTTTTTTTTTTTGGCATTGCTCTACATTTTATCTTTCGTCAGAAGGAATTTCTTAATTTTATCATTCGTTTCTACTTGGAGAAGCTGAGAATTTTCAAAATCATAAAATTCTGTCTCCATCATGTTCAACAGTCTTTCTTTCAGTTTCCGTCTCTTCTTCCTCATTTTAGTATAATCAAGAGTAGATTAAGTGGCACCTTCAACGTTTTGGCTGAAAATCTGCTCAGCTCGGTCACCTGGTACATTAGGTTCATGTTCTGCTTTGCATATGTATCAGTTCGGTAGGGCTGATGAACAAATCACAGCAAATTGGGTGGCTTAAAAAGAATGTATTTTCTCACAATTCTGGAGGCTAGAAGTCTGAGATCAAGGTGTTAACAGGGTTGGTTTCCTCCATGGCCCCTGTGCACAGTCATCCTCTGTTGTCTGTACGTGAGCCTTCCTCTGTGTCTATGCCTTAATCTCATCTTATAAGGACACCAGTCATGTTCAATCAGTGCCTACCCATATCACCTTCTTTTATCTAACTTAATTCTTTAAAGAACCAGTCTACAAATACAATCAAATTCTAAGTACTGGGGATTAGGACTTCAACATAAGAATTTGCGGAGGACATAATTAAACTCATAATATTCTGCCCTCTTCCATCTCCTCAAAATTCATGTCTTTCTCACACACAAAAAATGTCCTTTTAACCCCCACAGTCTTTTTTTTTTTTTAAAGATTTTATTTATTTATTCGACAGAGATAGAGACAGCCAGCGAGAGAGGGAACACAAGCAGGGGGAGTGGGAGAGGAAGAAGCAGGCTCATAGTGGAAGAGCCTGATGTGGGGCTCGATCCCATAACGCCGGGATCACGCCCTGAGCCGAAGGCAGACGCTTAACCGCTGTGCCACCCAGGCACCCCTAACCCCCACAGTCTTAACCCATTCCTTCATCAGTTTTAAGTACCAAATCTCATCTAAATAGCATCCAAATCAGGTATGGGTGAGACTAGAGATATGATTCATCCTGAGGCAAAACTTCTCTCAAACTGTCAACCTGTGAAATCAGAAGAGTCATCTGCTTCCAAAATACAATGGTGAAACAGGCACAGGACAGGTGTTCCCATTCCAAAAGGGAGAAATTAGAAAGAAGAAAGGAGCAATGTGTCCCAAGCAAGTCTGAAATATAGCAAGGAAATTCCATTAGGTTTTAAGACTCAAGAATAATCTTTCTGCCTTGTCCTTTGTGTTCACTGGGAGGATACACTTGTCTTCCATGTTCACCTTTCTGGTGGCCCCATACCTTTGACCCTGGGCAGCTGTTTTTTTCCCCTTAGCTTTGGGACATGACTCTGACCCCTTAAGAACCAAGGAGGAGAGTCCTAACTCCCAGGTCTATGCTCACTGAGCCTGTGGTGCCAGGGAAATCCTGATGACCTTGTACCACCTTTAGAGTCATTCTCCCCCTTTTTAGAAAGATAACACATGTTTACAGATAGATTTCTCTGTTGGGATGTCCTATTGAATCTCAGGAATCTGACAGATTCCCTTTTCATTCTGTCCTGTCTCGGTTCCTTTAAGTTCAAGCTGGCAACTCCTTCTGCTGGTATAACCCCATCTCTATTCCTGGCCTCTGCTCAGGTGATTGATTGGATACTAACTCACATGCCCATAATCTCTTTAACAAATTATCTTCAGCCATTCACTTGGAGAGTGTGTTCTCTCCAGAGCAAGGTTTCTCAGTTTTGCAATACAGATAGTCTGGAAATTTTCCAAAACTCCAAATGTTTGTTCCCTATTTGCCTAAAAACTCCCACTTCAGTTTACTGCTCTCCTCTCTCAATTTACTATAAGCAGCCAGGGGAAAACAGGTCAGAACATCAACACTGTACTTAGGAATTTCAGCTAAATATTCAAGTTCATCATTTACACATTCTCCAAAACACTAGGACATAATTTCCCCAAATATTTTGTTCTTCACAACAAGAATTACCTTTCCTCCATTTCCAATAACATGCTTCTCATGTACCTCTAAGTTCTCACCAGAAGCATCTTGGAAATTCACATTTTTACCAACATTTTATTTACAATGATATATGTATAACTCTAACATAATAGAACCTTTCTCTATAACTCTCCTCTTTTCTTTCTAAGCTTTCACCCGAATCACCTCCATATTATCACCAACAATCTCTTCAAGACAGTCTAATGTGCACCTCAAAACTCTTCCAGCCTTTACCCAATGCCCACTGCCAAAGCCACTTCCACATATTTAGGTATTTGTTACGGAAACACTCTACTTCCTGGTACCAGAATTGGTATTAGTTGGCTGAGGTCGCCATTACAGACTGGGTGGCTTAAATAGAAGAAATTGATTTTCTCATAGTTCCAGAGGCTGCAAGTTAAAATAAGTTGTGGCAGGTTGGTTTCTTTTAAGGCCTCTCTCTTTGGCTTATAAATGGGCACCTTCTCTCTGTGTCTTCATATGGTCATTCTTCTGCCTCTGTTGCCTGTATCTTGAACTCCTCTTTATATAAGGACAGCAGTCCTATTGGATTATGGCCCACTCATATAACCTCCTTTAACTCTTTACCATTTCCAAATATAGTCACATTCTGATATACTAGGGATTATGGCTTCAACATATAAATTTGGGGGGAATATAATTCAGTCCATTATTACCAGTAACTACAACAATAATCTTGATAAACATTTGCTATTACATAATAAGGATCCTCTTTCCTACAGTTTCAAACAAGATTTACCTCACTTACCTATAAACGTTCAGAAATATTTCAAAGAAATATTCAAAGAAATATTTCTTCAACACACATTAGACTTTTCATACTTATTTATTTTTTAACATTTTCTCCTCCAAGTCCATTGGCCAGATCAAAATTGTGCCTACATTTTGTTTTATCTTACCATAGTACCTCACTTCCAGGTATCAAAACAGATGCTAAACGCTATTGCAACAAAATTAATTGTTCTAATATTTATCAGTTTCTAAAACAATAATATTTTATTACTTCATGCATTTTCTTACAGTCAGATCTGAGAGAAGCTTTTCTGGGTGTTTCTGGCTCAGGATTCTCACAAGGTTGCAGTCAAGCTGTTGACCGGGATGAAGTTATCTCCAGGTTTGACTTTAACAGCACATTCCTCTCCCAAACTTAATCAGACAGTTGCTGGCAGATCTCCGTTTGGGGGAAACTCATCAATGATAATAAGTATTTTAATAAAAATAATTGTAGATAATGTTGATCGAGCATATCATCAAGTGCTTGTGTACTGTCTAATTTTATACTCACAACCTTACCATGTTAATATTATTTCATGCCCATTTTATAGCTAACACTATAAAATGAAGAGATTGTGCATGGTCCCACAAGCAATGGTAAGAACTGATACTTGACAGCAAATAGTTTTAATCGTGGAAAACTTAAAAATTACTTAGAGTACTTCTCTATCCAAAATACCTTGGTGATTCCCACTTTGACTGGGGGGGGGGAAGATATAAAGACAAAAGAAGGATAAAGCAACCCCACATAAATTAGGAATATATACAGCAAAATCACTCTAAACCTAATATAATATTCTTGTTAGAAGAATGAGAGATGACTGTGAAAAAAAAAAAAGATACCATAGAAGAGAATAAAGCTAATAAATTTTTTCTACAACCTATACATCATGATTATATGTTATACATTATCTACAATACACAGTATCCTTGACATTACATATTTCCATAAACATGGTTGTACTCATGTGGTTATTACTTTTTATTAATGTGTACTTATAGAATCTATATGTACTTGTGCCATCTATTCCTACCTAGCAATCGTATTAAAGCATTTTACTCTCTAGAAGACTGGAAATATTGGAAAAAAGAAAAATTAAGCCAAACATTTAAATGCTGAAATTAATGAAAGATTGCTGAGAGAGGATGTATGAGTGTATATATGATAGATAAAAGTGGAAATAAAAGATAAAAGTATTAAAATTATAAGAAATGTTGGCATTGCTCTAGTCCAACCACTTACATAGAATATGAGCTTATTTTTCTCCATAATTATACCATTTTAATGTTAAAATACCTTTGTTCTAAATTATCCTCTTCTGTACATATTATAAAGTTCTCACTTCTTGTAAATCATTAGTTTGACTTATAAATAAACATTTAAAGAATTATTACAAACATATTATAGAGACATCCTATACACCCCATTCCCCTATCATTAACATCTTTAATTAGTAGGATATATTTGTCAAAATTAATGAAGCTTTGTATATATTTTATGTCCAAATGACTGTTTCCCATTTGAAGTTTCTAAGGTACTATGATTTAGCGCCTGTTAAAAGGTCCATTTGAGGTGTGACTGAATATGAAATGGGACACGTTTTGCTTTTCCATCGATCTGAAGCCCTTCTAAGGGTCAAATGTTTTGGAGGATGTTCTAAATCCTGGTGAAGGTCACAGGGCTTGAATAGGCAGGAAGCCCAGGCAAACATTATTAAAATGCCAGTTATTTCGCTCCCTGAACTAGAAAGCGTGGGATAAAAAAATCAGAGATGCCCAGGTAATTCTATTTCATTTATCTTTTCCATCCTCTTTATTTGATTTATTAGTCAGTCTTTCTTAGAAACTGCGTCTGCTATTATGTTAACAGTTGGCTTGTTAACTCGGCAATTAAGGGTAGAAAGATATCTCACCTAGTGCTGTTTTACTTTGGACGGTTTCTTGTTGATTTTTTTCCTCCTCTCCCCTACAGCATTTGGCATCAGCTTCTCTGCCCCTTTTCAGATTTGTCATTGTTTTGTGTGTGATTTTTAAATAAATCCTCCCCCCCCCCCAATTTTTTTTTAGTCTTTTCTTCCTTCTGCCTCTTTATCTAATTAATGTTGTCTGGCATCTCTTTGCATTTCCTTTTTTTTTTTTTTTTTTTCAGTTTTCTCCCTTTGCGATTCACTTCGAGCACGAAATGTTTCCATCGACCTGAAATTCACAGAAGCTGGAGTAGGAGATGATTACCTTGTTACTCTTCTTTTCAAGGCCACTACTTCGTCCCTCTTTTAACTTGTTCTATTAGGTCCAACTTTATTTCAAATACTCTGAATATTTCTCTGAAGAGTGTATCAGCCACCTTCTGCCTTCAACTGAATTTTTTCTTTAACACAAAGAGCCAAAGGGCTTTGATTGTCAAGATGCTGTCTGTGCAGATATTCCCTTTTTAAAAAAGTAAAAAATATTCTGGGACCCTCCTTGAAGTTCAACAGAACTTTAAGTTTGAAAAGTGAACCTTGTAGCATCTCCATGGGGAGGGTGTTCCCTTACCCAGGATATCCCCCCAATACACACACACACACACACACACACACACACACACACACACAGAGCAAGGACAATTCATGTTTGTTTCAGAGTTTGTTTCAAGTCAGATGAACGTGAAGCCGGACATACTTTGCGGCCAGGCCTTGCCATATCTACCCCAGGACCCCCTCAGTAACATCCCTCCTACCCCTTGACCCTGAAAGCTCCCCCCCATCCATACCATTAGAAAATGGCTGGGTTTTCTAACACAACTGGGCTGTCTTCCGGCGGATGGGAGGAGAGGCAAGGTGACCCAGGCCATGGGACAGTTTTCATGTCCCTATTTTTGAAACCAGTTCCCTTCTAGTGTCTGGAGATAGGACTGAATGCTACTTGAAGATCTGTGGACATTTCGTGGCCAAGCTGTAAATAATATATCCCCCCCCCCTTTTTTTTTTTAAGATTTAAGTAAGTCCTTTACTCCTTAATGCCACTGACCTCAAATTTCCAAAGTTGCTATTTTTCAGGGTTTTCAAGGAAATTACCTCAGAAATAAGAGTCATGTATACCTTTATCATTCTTTTCTAACTATTGATAAGTCCCCTCATCTTTGACTGCTTTTAAAGATTCTATTGAGAAAGCTTCTTAGCTTTATTTGGCTTCATCTTTTTTTTTTTAATGTTCTTTTAATTATATTATGTTAGTCACCATACAGTACATCCCTGGTTTCTGATGTAAAGTTCGATGATTCATTAGTTGCATATAACACCCAGTGCACCATGCAATATGTGCCCTCCTCACTATCCATCACTAGTCTATCCCATTCCCCCACCCCCCTCCCCTCTGAAGCCTTCAGTTTGTTTCTCAGAGTCAATAGTCTCTCATGCTTCTTTCCCCCTTCTGATTACCCCCCGTTTCTTTATCCGGAACATAAGAACTAAGAAGATCGGTAGGGGAAGAAAGGAATATATTCCCTTTTTACTCTGGGGTTGTTCTGCCTGCTCTTTGGCCTCCTCCTGTTGAGGTCTGCTAAACCAAAGATAGAGCCAGGAGTTCTGTATTCGTCAGCTTCTAGAACCTGCCATACAGCGGGAGGGTAGGTGAAGTGACAATCAGCTACACCTTTTCATTAAGACTAAGCTAAGAATGAAGAGGCTGTGCTCACGTCCCTAACTTCATCAGGAATGGAAGGGAATCTCTGTTGTTGTTTTTGTTTTGTTTCTGTTTTCAATTTGTGAGAGAGAGAGAGAGAGAGAGAGAGAGAGAGAGAGAGAAAGCACAAGAGGGAGAAGCAGGCTCCCCGCTGAGCAAGGAGCCTGACATGGGACTCATTGCCAGCTGGGATCATGACCCGAGCCAAAGGCAGACACTCAACTGAGTCACCCAGGCATCCCAGGAATGGAAGGGATTCTTAAGCACAGAGGGAAGTTATCCTCCAAAAGACTCAGGGTCCCTGGGATTTTTTTCTTACTCTTCTGAATTCAGGGCCTACAATTCCTGTTCCATTCTTAAGGTATGTGAGATTTCCTGAAGGTTGGGTGGGAAATGCTGGGCCCTTTGATGCCCATGTAAACCATACCCTACTCCACCCTGAAGCTGTGTCATGTTCAAGAGCATGAGGGAGCAAGGCATGGGGATGGATCTGTCCAGGTCCCGGGGCTTGGTCTTTACGCCATTTTCTCATTGCTTAAATCTACAAATGTTTGTAAAGTAGAGTGCTTGTGCATATGTTTTTATAATAGCAGTATTATAATAACCACATTTAAAAATGAGAAATCTTCACGATAGAATGAAGGGACTCAGGATGATGGTGGGTGTGCAGGGCCACCATCAAAGTCCCTCCCTAAACCTGTTACCTTCAAGAAGCCCGAGCTGGTTCTCAATAGAGCTGAAGCAGAACTCTTGTTTTCTTTACCCAAGTTCCTGGAATTCCCTAAACTTTCCTCAAAACACATCACAGACAGAAGATACTGTCCTCTGTTTAGAAGAAACAGATTTGTGAATAAATATTGCTGGTTAGGAGAAACAGAGACCATCCTTCAGAGGGTGTGGAAATGTGACACCTATTCATTTTCTCTCATTGCATTTGTTTAAGACAAATTTTACTGGGAGTAGGGGATGGAGGAGAATTTTCTGGCTGATCTGAGGAAACACACCCCCAGAGAAAGAGGCTGGGGCTCTGGCGAGCATGGCCTAATGGCCCAGGAATCCTTGGTCTAGGCTGTCTGGGGACATAGGTTCCTGGGGAGCACAAAAAAGAGGGTTGCTTCAAACATAGTATTTCGTCCTGGAATCACACAGTTGTTTGGGGGTTTCTGCCTCTGTCTGTGACCTGCATGTTAATGCTTAGAGTTGTATGTTATTAATTAAAGTCAATTCGTTATTCAGTTTCCCCAGCATACCATCCATGATACCAGATTACACTTAGTGATCAAGTCTCTTAAATTTCTGCTTCATTGTGACCATTTCTCAGGCTTTTCCTGCTTTTTTATGCCCTTGACAATTTTGAGGATTGCTGGTCAGGTATGTTGGCATTTTATAGCATGTCTCTCAATTTTAATTTGTCTGATATTTTTCTCATGGTTAAATTTGAGTAGTATATTTGAGGAAGGAAGAATACAAAGTAAAAGGAACCCTTGAGTCCTATTGGTGGGAATGCAAATTGGTGCAGCCACTGTGGAAAACAGTGTGGAGGGTCCTCAAAAAATTAACAGAATTACCACATGATCCAGTAATTCCACTACTGGGTATCTACCCAAAGAAAATGAAAACACTAATTCAAAAAGATATATGTACTCTTATGTTTGTTATAGCATTATTTATAATATCCGAGATATGGAAGCAACCCAAGTTTCAGCCATAGATGAATAAATAAAGAAGATGTGTACACACACACACACACACACACACAAACACACAAACACACACATCAACACAATGGAGTATTACTCTGCCATAAAAAAAATGAAATCTTGCCATTTGCAACAATATGGATGAAGCTAGATAGTATAATGCTAAGTAAAATAAGTCAATTACAAAAAGACAAATATCATATGATTTCACTCATATGTGGAATTTAAGAAAAAAAGCAAACGAACAAAGAAGAAAAGAGACAAACAAAGGAAAAAAAAAAAAAAAAAACCCAGACTCTCAAATACAAAGAACAAACTGGTGTTTGCCAGAGGGGTTGTGAACGGGGGATGGGGTAAAATAGATAAAAGATCAACACTTATTTTGATGAACACCGAGAAATGTATAGAATTGTTGAATCATTGTACTGTACACCTGAAACAAATATAACACTGTATGTTAATTATACTTGGATAAAGAAAGAAAAAAAAAGAGAGAGATATGGGCAAGGATGAATAAAGAGCTGAAGTGCCACTCTGAACACATCATAACAAAGGCACGTACTGTCATTATTATGGCTTGTCACTGTCGATGTTAACATTAATCACCTAGCTTGGGGTCTTATTGTTTCTCCACCGTAAAGATACCTTTTTCCCCCTCCCTCACCACACCATATTCTTTGAAAGAAAGTCTACGCACAACCCGCACTTAGAGTAGAGAATTGTTTTCTACCTCCTTACGGGCAGAGTATTTACAGAAATTATTTGGAATTTATCTACATGGAAGAGTTCTCCCCTATTTATCTATTCAATCATTTACTTATATCAATAAAGACTCATGGATATTTCTTTTATACTTTAGGTGATAATCTAATACTCTATTAACCACATCTTTCATTTCATGTATTCTGATGTTTTAACATCAGGGCCTTGCTGACCCTGGAGAGATTGTCCCTCCAAGAGTTAGCCAGTTCCTAGCTGTGGTAAATAACTCACCCCTAAGAGTGCCTAACAAATGCATACCAACCATTCCAGCCCCTGCACTTGTGACTATATTCTTTACCGGGCTCTTAAATACTAGGCCACCATCCACCCGCCCTAAACCTCCCGGAGAATTAGGGCCAGTTCCTATGTTCTGGAGCCTGCTGAAATCATTCAACTAGCCTGTGA
This sequence comes from Ursus arctos, assembly GCF_023065955.2. Taxonomy (NCBI): domain Eukaryota; kingdom Metazoa; phylum Chordata; class Mammalia; order Carnivora; family Ursidae; genus Ursus; species Ursus arctos. Next base: position 27,269,039 of record NW_026623111.1, on the reverse strand, counting down.
CCCTGAATCTCCTTTTCCTTCCTGAAGAAGCCACAGTAAAGACTCCTGATTACAATTTCCACAGTGGCCTCTATGTCCTGACCAACTCGGGTGCTTCCCATGACATGACAGGAGCCTTTATCTCAGGATCTGTGAGTATCTGTGTGTGTGTTTGTAATTCTTGTATCTCTATGATCAATCAACCCTTTAATCAATATATAATGATTTTCTTTATCTAAAAATTTTGATATAAAGTCTATTGTTTTTCTGATTCTAGGATAGCCACCAACTTTTTTGGTTACGAATTGTAGAGAATATCTCTTCTCCATCCTTTCATTTAACTTATTTGTGCGTTTGGATCTAAAATGACTTTTGTAGACAGCATATGGACAGATCATATTTTTTATCCATTCTTCCAGTCTCTGCCTTTTAACTGGTAAGTTTAATTCATTTACAATGAAGTTTAATTCATTTATAAGTTATACTGTTTACTGGTAAGAAAGGACTAACTTCCTTCTTTTATGGCTTACTGTATTTTTACTAGTGCATTGTTTTGCTTACCTTCACATTTCTTTTCTGTCTATTTTAAAGTTATTTTCTTAGTTATTATCCTGGGGATTATAATTAACATCCTAAATTTCTAACTAATTAAGATGATATGATACCAACTTCTCTTCAATAGCATGCAAAACTGCCCCTACTCAGGTCCATCCTTCCCTTTTGATCAGACATTGTCACCAGAGCTTCCTCTACCTGTTAAAGCATAGTCTCCTTTAGTTCTCCGAACATATTGATAATAACGGCTCTGATGCATTTGTCAGTTAAGCCCAGTATCCTGGTGCTCTTACAGCCTGTTTCTGTTTCCTGTTTTGTCTTCTTTTATTTTGTTTCCCTGTACATGAGACATACTATCTTGTTTCTTTGCATGTTTCACCTGTATTTTGTGATTGAAAACTGGACATTTTACATTTAACAAATCTGGGTAGTGACTCATCTCCCTCCTCACCAGGACTTGTTTTAAATGTTGTCTGTTTATTTATTTGTTTAGTGGGGTTAATTAGTTTGTTTGTTTAGTGACTTAGCGAAGCTATTTTAGTGAAGGTATTTCCCTACGGTGAGGCTAATATTGCCTCTTAGAGGGCATAGTCTTGGGGATGCTCAGTGTTATCTTAGGATGTCAGCAGTTTTAGAAGGGCTCTCTCTTTGGCTATCTCCTTCCTTGATGGCTCTTTGGCTATCTCCTTCCTTGATGGCTCTTTGGCTATCTCCTTCCTTGATGGCTCTTTGGCTATCTCCTTCCTTGACGGCTCTTTGGCTATCTCCTTCCTTGATGGCTCTTTGGCTATCTCCTTCCTTGATGGCTCTTTGGCTATCTCCTTCCTTGATCTCTCTGCTAAGTTGTCTGTCTAATTTGCTTTCCACCCAGCTCGTAGGGTCTAATTGCGTGCTGATTGCTCTATTGTTTTAACAATGCTCTGTAACATAAATTTCTATAGAGCCTGATCCAATTAAATGGGAGCAGGGGTCTTTTTTGAGGGCAGTCTTTGAGGTTTGTATTAACCTCTGAAGTCTCAGTTTTCTTTCCCATGTTCACTCTGGTGAAAAAATTGGACTATGTTTCAGCTCATTGCTCTTTAACAAGGGAACCATTGTTTGAAAGAGTGTCCTTAACCTTGAATTTTCCTACACTATTTTTTTTTTTTAATCAGTTCTGAAGTCAGAGAGCTTTGGGTTCTTTCTGTTCCTATGGACTGCCTCACCCTAAGAAAAAACAAAACTCTGAGCCACTGCACAGGACGCTGGGTATGGAGGAGGCTTCTGGGATTCTCAGCTTCCCTCTTTCTTCGGAGAACCTCAGCCTTATTAGCAAGCTGATGTGAGGGAGTTTGGGCCCCAGAACTTTCTGCCTGTCACACTTGAGGTGTATTTATATCTTATGCGGGGACTGGGTGGAGGAAGAGAGTACCCAAACTTTTGTCACACTCATCAGTAATTTAACCTCTTCAAGTTTGAACTGAAAAGTGTTGGGGTTAACGTAGAGCGTGAAATCAGCCATAATACCTGGCTCGCTACAGTGTAACACGGAGGCGGCTGAGGGCAGGGAAGTTTCGAAGAAGAGTGTCGGCCTTTGGAACGCCGCAGGGGGTTGCCTTCCGGAAACTTTCCTAGCCCAAACAGTCACCCTGTGATCTAAGAGATATAAGCATTGTCCCTTAGGCTATGTTTAGCAGAACTCCTAGAATAGGCCCCAATTAGCCTATTGCATCTTCCCCGTAAACAGATCCTCCACGTTTTCACTAACGCCCCTGGTCACACATCACGTGCTTGAGGAACAGTGGTGAAGGATTTCTGATTATCTTGAAAGAGCAATAAAAGCGGGAGCAAAGAAGAGCAAAGAGTCTTCGTCCGTGAGCATTGACCCTCTTGCCTTCTCTCTTTCACGGCAAAGTTTGGAATCATCTTTTATCCATTGGCACAGGGATTGCTGACCATTCCCGGCAGGAAGAAAATAGAAATGCTCTTATCTTGCCTCTTCCTTGTAATGAAATACTGTATTTTTGTTTGGGAGGTAAGTAAAGAGGGATCCTCATTTTATTGGTTACATCCGACCAGAGTGAAGCTGCTCTGTTTGTTTTTTTAAACCAGGTGGGAGGCAGAGGGAGAGGGGGGAGAGAATCTCAAGCGGACCTCATGCCCAGCAGAAAGCCTAATACAGGGCTCGATCTCACAACCCTCAGATCATGACTTGAGCCAAAATCATGAGTCAGATGCTTAACTGACTTAGCCACCCAGGTGCCCCCAGAGTAAAGCTTTTTTTATGCTGAGCTGTGGGTGGGGAAGGGAGAGGCAGAGAACTGGTTATAGCTAGACCACCACTGACTTGAACTGTTCTTACCAAGTTTTAGTAGATTTTCTTGAATAAATATTTATTTGATCTATACCCTTAGTATAGTTTCTAGAGACTTTAAAAAGATGTTTCTCTATTAATTAGTTACCCTGTTTCACTGGCAGTGGGCACATGGAATTTTCAGACTACATCCCAGAAGTGGAACCACAACCATGGTTCTTAACTGTAGAAAGACGAAAGAAAATTTCTTTGCTTATAGCAGATATTTCCTTTCATGGAAAGGAGATGCTTTAGCGTAGCATTCCCCCAGGGGGGGCAGTGTGAATGGTAACAGAAAATGTGGCACCCATGCCTTGCCTCTGTTTTTCTCTGGAGGAAAGTACTTGCAGAAAACACATTTTCTTCTTCACATACTTGCCATATGTCTTCTGCTCAACTGAATTAGTTGCAAAACCTCAAGATCCCCAAGTGTAAAGTATTGGGTTATAAATTCGAAGAAATAAGAAAAGTAAAATTTTAGGACAGAAAAATCATACTGATTGAAGCTTCTGCCTCTGCTAGAGTGAGTGGATTTGAACTTGGGATACACGTAAAGAATGCTACAAGACCCAGGTCATAGCCTTGCTCATTTTTGTTCGTTTGCATTCAGTGGTTTGCAGGTAAATTTTGTAGCCTCTTGACCTTCGGTAACAATGGAGGGCAGCATGGGCTAAACAGAAGCACAGGCCCCAAAGGATGTGTTAGGGTGCCTTGGGATGTGAAAATTCAAGCTTAACATTGAACTGTGTGGTTAATTGCAACTGAGTTCTACGCGTACTTCAGAAGAAAAGTGGTGTTCTAAGTTCCAGTTTTTGGTTGCAAAAATGGACTAGCATTGCAAAGCAGAAAGAGTTACTCACAGATTTTGAATATACAGGAAGGAAAAAGAGGAATTTACATATCATTTTGTGCCCACAGCTAAGACCACTTCCCAAATCCAACTATGGCAGAAATGTCACAAAAGCTGCTCTCTGAGAGGAAAGAATAAGACAAGATGATTCCTCTCCCCTTTAGTTAGAGTAATCCATCATGCCAAATCACATGGGTTTTTTATGGGGTTTCTCTCAACTGAATCAAAGTTCAGTTGTCAAAGATTTTGGATAACTGCCTGGAATTGTGGCTCCCGGGTGAGAAAACAAATCAGGAATGCTTTCCTCTTTCTCTCCTCTTTTTCTCAAATAACACTGAGTTTCTGCTATTGTCTGTCAGCACTACCTGCTGGAACATAGTATAAAAGTTTTTCTGGGGGGCGCCTGGGTGGCACAGCGGTTAAGCGTCTGCCTTCGGCTCAGGGCGTGATCCCCGCGTTATGGGATCGAGCCCCATGTCAGGCTCCTCCGCTATGAGCCTGCTTCTTCCTCTCCCACTCCCCCTGCTTGTGTTCCCTCTCTCGCTGGCTGTCTCTATCTCTGTCTAATAAATAAATAAAATCTTTAAAAAAAAAAAAGTTTTTCTGGGAAAACTGCTCAACAGTCTGAGGATTGGCCTGTATTTTTAATTTGGAGGATATGGAGCTAGTTTAAAGAAAATTTTCTGTGGTCTACGACCTCTGGTATCTTTAAAGACAAAGTCATGAGAAACTTGGCATGGAACTAATTCAACTCAGGGGTCCTGAGACAACCAGATCATCAGTGAGAAAAATACAAAGCTACATTGATTGGTTGCAATGAGATTTAATATTTGACTTTAAATTTTCCTTAAGAATTTGAATAGTGTGGTAATATTCATATTCAAATGAGTGCATTTTATTATGTAAGTGTCTTTGTTATATCATTGATCTTGGAAAACCCTTGATAAGCCATAGATATAACTTGGATGGTTATAATAAGGGATGGGAAATATGATTGGCATATTCAAGATTTTATAGAGAAAAGTCTCATCAAAAGCTTTAATAAAAATACATATTCCTCAGCTCTAAAATTAAAAAAAAAGAATTATATTCAAGTTTTAAATCACCCATTTGTAGGTTAAATAGTTTCTCTAAATAATGAATATTTTGAAGAAGTACAATTTCATATTATTTAAAGAAAATATAGTCCAGTGAGCCCTGGCAAGAAAAATAATTTACCTGTGAAAATACTCCTATTTCACGATAAAATACTATGCTAAGTATTTAATGCCAACGCCAAGACATTTTAAGCAAATTGTTATTTGGCAGCACCTGGTTATTCTAATCATTATAGAATTGGGTATTAGAAATATCTGATTTCATTTACTTATGTGTTAAAATATTGAACTTTTTGTATTAGAATCAGAAAGTTATGCAGGTAAAGTAAAAAATATGTCACCAAAATGGCTTTATATTTAAATTTTAATACAGATATGTCTGAAAAAATGATAAACTGTCGTTCAGTCAATCAGTTTTTTTTTTTTTTAGGATTTTATTTATTTATTTGAGAGAATGAGTGTGAGAGAGAGAGAGAGAGCATGAGCACACAAGCTGGGGAGAAGGGCAGAGAGAGAGGGAGAAGCAGACTCCCCGCTGAGCAGGGAGCCAATGCAGGACTTGATACCGGGACCCTGAGATCATGACCTGAGCTGAAGGCAGATGCTTAACTGACTGAGCCACCACCCCCACAATCAGGTATTTATGAGGAGCTGTATCATCATACCTGCAATGTGATTCTGTGGCTGATTGAATTAATATGAACTAAAAAATGTATTCCCAAATTATGTGTATATCTGTGTTCATGAATATTTATAAATATATACATATATATGAATGCATATAATTATGTTTATATATGTGTGTATTCAGCTCTGAGAAGAGAAGAAAATAAAGATCTAGGAATAAGTGAAAGGAATTGAATGATGAAGGAACATTGTAAAATACTAATCCTAAATTTGTCCTAATCTATTTGCACTATATTCAGAAAAATGTCAAGAAGAATTCATTACAAAAACAATTAAAATTACATGCATTATTTATCTTTGTGGTATCAAGTGTTGTATAATACCAAATTAAACTGTATGAAACATTTTCAACAATAAAATTAAAACTTAGAGTCTAATTAATATGCAACCTCATTGCTTCTGATCTAAGAAGGAAAAAGTGAATGAGATACAGTGTTCTATAATAATGTAGCACATAGTATGACTACTAGAGAATATCAGAATAAAGACATCATCTCCTTATGAACTAATTATAATTTCCGTTAATATTAGCATCACACAAGAGAAAAAAAGACAAACTTAAAATTGAATCATACATATTAAAAACTATCAACTTTGAAGTTTTACAGTTTAATATTCATTATCAACAAGGCCAAAAGTGTGTAAATAACATTGTTTAAACAGAAGAGAGACAAAGCCTGAAAGCAGCTGTATAATTAATAAAAAATAAATCAAATATAACAAATATAATCAAATATAATAAAACTCATGATTTTAGTGGAACTTTGTAACAAACAACTTAATTTCCATAACTGGATTTTTATTGGTGGCTGTTATGTGTAAGAAGTTGGTCAATATCAAATTAGGAAAGAAAATTGTGACTTTTCTCTGATAGCTCAATTTCAAAATACGAATATCATATTTTCAAAGACTGTAAGGCAATGCCTCTTAACCAGCCTTTGTTTTAGAATTATCTTGGGGGTTTTGAAAAATACACACGCTGAGCTGCACCTTAACCTAATAAATCAGATTATCCAGGGTGATAAACTCCATTCTTTTTTTTTTTCTATTTATTTTTTATTATTTTTTTACTCCCTATTATTATTTTTTTAAATTTTTTTTATTATATTATGTTAGTCACCATACAGTACATCCCTGGTTTCTGATGTAAAGTTCGATGATTCATTAGCTGCACCATTATAACACCCAGTGCACCATGCAATACGTGCCCTCCTTACTACCCATCACCAGTCTATTGATAAACTCCATTCTCAATATTCAAGAAGTCTACCACTCTTTTTTGATTAGGTCTGAATTGAGAACCACCATTCCAAAGATCATTTTTCATTTCCAAGAGGACGTACAAAGCTATCAAGTGAACAAGCCGCTTCTATAGTTAAAAAAATAATCAGAATGTTTACTTTGTGGTTGATGATTTGGATAGCTTTCACCAAAATATTTGGATTATTTTGCTTTTGTGTACTTGAATGATTCCTCCATGGAGCTAACTTTCCACATACATAATCATTTAAAAATTATGAACATTACAAATTAAGGCATTTTTTTTCATTTTAATTTAATTTAATTTTTTCATCATAAAGTACTCTTTAATCCTCATCTCCTATTTCCCTCATCCTCCCACCCCCTCCTTTGGTGACCATCGGTTTGTTCTCTGTAGTTAGGAGTCCATTTCTTGGTTTGTCTCTCTCTCTCTCTCTCTCTCTCTCTCTCTGATTGTTTTGTTCTTAAATTCCACATATGAATGAGATCCTATGGTATTTGTCTTTCTCTGACTTATTTTGCTTAGCATTATATTCTCTAGATCCATCCATGTTGTTGCAAATGGCAAGATTTCATTCTTTTTTATGGCTGAATAATATTCCATTGCATATATACCACTTCTTCTTCATCCATTCATCAATCATTGGGCACTTGGGCTGCTTCCATAGTTTGGCTATTATAAATAATACTGCTATAAACATAAGGGTGCATGTATCCCTTTGAATGAGTGTTTTTGTACGTTAGGGGTAAATACCCAGTAGTGTGATTCCTGGGTTATAAGATAGTTCTATGTTTTAATTTTTTGAGGAACTTCCATCCTGTTTTCCACAGCGGCTGTACCAATTTTCATTCTTGCCAACAGTGCAAAGGATTCCTTTTTATTCATATCCTCGTCAAATTAAGGTAAGTTAGATTGAAGAAAAAAATTAGATTCATTTAATCGAAGTCTTTATATCCAGGTCAGCATCTGTAGTTCTGCTTTTCCACCAATTATAGAAAATGTTTCATGGTAGTCTTTGTTGAACTCTAAAACTTTCCTTGACACAGTACACTAGGCAACCATTAAGAATATATTGGCATTGACAACTGAGATGGAAATGCCATGTCATCCTAGCTCTATAATTTTCGTCCTCACCCACAGAATGAATTGTGGTGGCGGTATGTTAGTCTCTGAACTATGCTGTCAGAGAAATGTACAATAAAATAATAGTGACTACAGTGCTATCTTTTCCAGGCTCTAAGTGTTTTACCTTCACTTTCTCAATTCATCTTCATAGCACCACTGCAAGCCATTTATCATCATCATCATTATGGAGATAGTAAAACCGAAGCTCAGAGTTGTAAAATAAACAGCTCAAGGTCATTCAATTAGTAAGTGGCAGAAAGGTGATTCAAACCAGAGCCTTTTCTTAAAGTCAATGATATCCTTCATATAGTTCTAACTTTATGATATAGATTACAGAATGTGAGATTAGCATTTTTAAAGATGTCTGTGAAAATATCTCCAAGAAACAGTGAATATTACACAAAATGTGATTCTACAAAAATGAATATCCTCCTTGAATAGGAAGAAATAGAGCATCTCAAACTCCTGAGAGATTGACAGCTTGTCAGTTACTATCACAAGATATCACACTTCTCTCTACAGAATTTATAAAAATGGTTTTTCATTGGTACTGTGGAGTGGAATCATAGAGTTCTGGCCTTGTCTTTGCCATATGAGTTGCCTATAAACTGATGGATTGATTTTAATTTGACCTTGGCAGCTTTTTGTTACCCTCTGAGATATTAGTCTTGCTCTGTTCCAGACCTTTTCCTTGAACTATGCCTTTGGACACTACCCTTCTTTTAAAGATTTGTCCCTGGGGCCCTAGGCAGGCTGTCAGTCATAACTTTGTTGGCCATGACCGATGTGGTGTGTCAAACCCTTTAGTAATGTTGCCAGTTCTATTTTCTCAGAAAAGATGCCTCTGTTATCTGAAAGAATAATCTGTACTTTAAGTACTTAATTTGATAAAAGGAACCCACTTAATACAAATAAAGCTTTTAGTGCTTAAAATAATAATTACATTCTAGTCTTTTTTTATATAGAAAAACTAGATTTTTGCATATGTGATTAAACATTCTATGTCATTCATCTAAGTATTGTTATATTTACAGTTATTCAGAAATGGATGGTATTTCAGAACTATTAACCATAATCAAACAAACCAATGGTCAAGGAATTAAGAGAGATACTCTTAATTTTTAAGAGATATATTCTCAATTTCATGAAATCTGATGCTATAATATGTTCTGTCTTACTATTCTCACCATTATTTCTATTAACAGTAACATTAAATATTTATATATCTATATAGTAAATTTGATCATTATAATAAAATCCCCATTTCATTTTTCTTTCTGATATTTCTTCTGCTACATCTCTTTCTCCTTCTCTTACTTGCTTCATCATTTCGACAAACTCTATTCAGCTTATAATCCAAAGAAAAACGATTGCTCTAATAGGTATACCAAGAAAATACAGAGGTTTATATTTTTTTCAATAGAAAAAAATATATACTATGGCATTTTGGCTGTTTTTTTGGCAAAGAATATTGTTATGTATGTTGGGAATAAACGAGGTTAAAAGAATTCAACATGTTTTTCTTTCTTGTAAGTATTTTAAGCCGTTGTATTTTTGGTCATTATTTTATAACTTTTTATTATATAAACAATGCCTTTAAACAATTACTGGACACAAAATTATGAAGTGAATATGGAATTAATCTTAGATGATGAATGGATATGATTGTTAAGGTAACTGTATGATTGTAGCAGTTGTTTCACTCTTCATAGATCAAAATTTTTGAATATTATAGTACATTAGTTTTCTCATTAGTTTCCAGCAACTCAGAAAAAACTTACCCTCCATTTTACTTTATTCAAATTACACAACCCCAGTCAAATTCTAGAAAACACGATGTCACTGACAAGTACATATCTCTAATAAATTAATAATTAGTATTAGAGATTATGCAGATGCAGTTATTTTTCCATAATCCAATATTAATATAGTACATAGTTAACTATTCATAAAATAGGAGAGATTGAGATAATATTAGAACAATAGGATCTACACTTCCTCATTGGACAGATTAACTTATACATAATATATTTGTTTCACCATCCTATTTAAAGTTAGCATTGAAACAGAAAAGCTTTTCAATATTTTATACCAAAGGAAGACATCATAATATTTCTATCAGGAGTATATGCACAGCTAGGAAACATGAAGTTTCATATATTTATTCCTAGTGAAATGGACTTGGATTTCTAGCAAGACTTGACACTTCACACAATGAAATAGTAAGTTCATCCTTAGAAAAGAATATAACATTAAAAATGGAGAGATTATTAGAAACAGTGGAGTATAGAAAATATATTTTCTGTCATAAAGATCTTGACAGTAAATGTTGAAGCAGTAGAAATCATAAATAATACTGGTTTTTATGTTACACATCTTGAGAATTTTTTATAGAGCTCAACTGGATTATAATAAGATAACAATAAAACTCTCCCTAAGATACTATATATGTTGTAACTTTTATTTTGTGTGAATAGTAAAACAACTCTTTCTCTGCACACAGTCACACACACGCACATACACACAGACACAGAAGTGCATTTTTGCCAAGCGGGTTTACATTTCACCTATTTTCTTTCCACATTTTGCCAACTCAGAAAGTTTTAAGTGTAATACCCCATCTTTAAGACAGGGAAAATCAGGATAAAAGTACTGGACAAGTTCACTGCCCTTAACTGTAGATCACCACAAATACTATAAAGCATTTCAATTACTTGACATTATAAAGCTGTATATATTTAAATGCTTAAACTATGGGACTTAAAAAAATAAAGAATACAAAATAATACAAAACAGAAATCTACTTTGCTAAATTACTATTGCTGTTTTCAAATTATGGAAAACACCTATGCCTGATCAAAAATTATTTTCCTTTTTAAATTCTGGAATTCTTTTGAGATAATTGTATCTCCTATTTCATGAGAGATCAAGAAATCCAGAGCTACATTTATTCCATTGAATTTTAGGCTATAGTGGTGCACCTATTATTTAATTCATTCATTTAATTCATTAGTTCAAGAAACATATTTCTTCACAGTGGTTAAAACATGGAATATAAGGGGCGCCTGGGTGGCGCAGCGGTTAAGCGTCTGCCTTCGGCTCAGGGCGTGATCCCGGCGTTATGGGATCGAGCCCCACATCAGGCTCCTCTGCTATGGGCCTGCTTCTTCCTCTCCCACTCCCCCTGCTTGTGTTCCCTCTCTCGCTGGCTGTCTCTCTCTCTGTCAAATAAATAAATAAAACCTTAAAAAAAAACATGGAATATAAAAAGTCTACTTTATGTCAATTGTTTTATATAAACACGCCCTTCTTGAAATTACATAGAAAGCTTTTAAATTAGAATCATTTTTAAATAAAAAGTAAAGATCCCCACACTTTTTAATAACAAGGATTTTAAACATTCAAGAAATACTCATTAATCACCTACATTTTTGAAGTCATCCTTCTAGAATTTGGTTTTATAGACATGAGCAAAACAACATTCCTGTACCAACAGAAGTTCTATTGTAGGGGAATGGCAAGTACCAAAAAAAAAAAAAAAGAGTTTAAAAGGCACGTGGAAATACATGAATGATGCCAAATAAACATGGAAGAGAATGGTGAAGAGGAAATGTTATTTTCTATAACTTGGTACAAGAGGGCCTCTGCGTGAAAATGTGACATTTAAAGACAGATAGAAGGAAGCAAAGGAGCCAACCGTGTGACTTTCTGGGCAAAGGGTGTCTTAGCCAGGAAATGATGAGGCTCAAATGCCCTGGGGCCAGCAGAGGCATGCTTGATGCCTTGGGTCCATAGTGAGGAGACTAGTGTGATTGGGACAAGAGGAAGAAAGTTCACAGATGACGTCAGAGAGTCGGCAGGCAGGCTGGGCAGCATAGGCATCATTATTCTGCGTGCCATGAGGAGCCATGCAGGGTTCGGAGCCGCAGGGTGATAACACTGACTCAGATTTTTAAAGGGTTATCATGGTTTCTGCAAAAAGAGAAAACCTGTAAGTGTAGATTCAGGAAACACGTCAGAAGACTCTTTTTTTGAGTCCAGCTTAGGGGTATGCGGGATCTATCTGGACTTGGAGCTGTGGAGACTGTGACAATGTTTGTATTCAGTGTCTATGCTGAAAAGATTTGGTAATGTGTTGATTAAACAGTGTGAGGGAGGAAAAGCAGTCAGAAATGACTTCAAGGTCAAAATAACCTAAACATTATCTCCCCTCCTACTAGGAAGTTGCTATTAAGGTTGAGAATTACCTATCCTGTCATGATGAGATCTATTGACACACGGGCTGAGTATGTTCTGTTGTATTTTTCAAAGGTAATTGATACCAGATAATTCAGTAGTCATCACTGATAGACTAACAGAAGCATGTGACAATTCTTTATTATTTCAGCGTTTGTGTTAAAAATTTTGAATACCAGTCAACCTGATTTTAGAAAACACAAATGGACTCTGGAAACATTCCTATATTATTTAAATGGTAACTTACTCTAAAGTTGCTTCTTGAGCTCAGGAAATGTTTGATCAACATGAATCCTGGGAGCTAGAAAATCTTGAACAATATTTTTTGCATGTATATAAATATGTATTTTAGTGTTGAATGCCTAGTGTTCACAAATTCTAGATTTACTGAGGATCTACCATGTGAAAAGCTCTGTGATTAGCAGTGCCATTCCAGTGGAGAAGGAAGAGAAATAATATCTGCCCTGAGGATAAAGAGATTATATAGGTATAGAAAATAAAAGATAAACATTTTAATAATATAATACAATTATATATTATGAATATTGATCAACAAATATAATTTTAAAAATTAGCTAAATGCTGACAGTGGTAGATAGTCTATTGAAAGCAGAGCCTTTTTTCCCCACTGCCATTTCCTCAGCACATAGAGCAGTATCTGATACTCTAAATACCTCAGTAATTATTTGTATAATTAATTAATAATGACATAAGAACATAAAATTGGAGTTTCTTATGTAGGCATGGATGACTTTCTGGAATCATTGGATTGGACCAAATTTTAAAAAATCTGTCCAAAACATTGTCCCTATAGGACACACGTCCATACTTAAACAAGTAATAATACAAGTGGAACACATTTTATTTGGAAGTTGTATAGAGAATAATAAAAATGATGAGGAAGAGGAGGAGCATGATCTGAACTGTGACTTTAAGGAATTAAAATATAGCTGAGGAAGGCCCAAACCACAAGAATAACTTGGTGCACGGTATTCTAGTTTCCTTAGAGCAAAGCTGCAACCACGGCAGTCACCTTATTTATTACTTACAAAACTGTGACCTTATTTATTACTTACAAAACTTTCTCTTTCACATGACTGAGCACTCGGTGGAGTGATTAAGCAGAACTTCTCATTGAAAATTTGATACTAAATGACCATTGACAAAGAAGTAAAAGTTCTTAATAGGGCTGAATGAAAAATGAATTCCAGGGAAACAGGTGCAAAGAAGTAAGAATGTGAAGATATTACTAGAAAACAGTGAGCAATTCATTTTGAGGGAAGTCCGATATCTCCTGGAACATATGAGAAATAAGAACAGAAAGGATCATTGAGGCTACACTTCAGAGAACTTTCAGTGTCTAACAAAGGAGGTTATGCCTTGAATCATAAGCAGGGGTCACAAACTGAAGGGTTTCAAAAAGTGAGAGATGTGAGCAAGGTTGCATTTCTGAAAGTGAGTCTGTTTTGGATGGTTTTGATTGATTATAAAGGCAGATCCTCAAATGCTAGAACAGCAGGGGCCACTGCTCAAATCCATTGCCAATTCATAAAGACCTGAAAGGGTATGGATGGGGGTAGATAAAAGAGAAATTATGATGGTTTAAATTGAAGAGACAAAAAAAAATCCCACAACTGTTAAAGATGACATCGAAGTTTAAGAGTGTTGGTAAAAAATATTGAATAAATATATGAATAAAATAACTGAATAAATATGAATCAAAGTAAGAAAATGAGGACTTCTCAGAGTGTCTGTGTCATCTTTCCAATGGAAGATGGCTAATTGCCTAAAAGGAAATACATAGAAAGTTTTACTTGGTTTATAAGACTATATCCTTTTGTTAGACCAAGATAGTTTTTAGCAACAAGAATACATTTGAAATGCAGATCATTTTACTCCTCACTCACTTTGGAAATCTAAAGGTCGTATACAATTACCTTTAGAATAACAACCCAAATACTTGGCTGGATAGATTAATGACAGACCTCCCCAACAATCAAATGGTACAATGGGGAAATAATCATAAGGTCTCAGATGGTCATTAACTTAGTTTGAGAGGAGGTGGCATTAGCCAAGAACCAAAATGTTGGAAGTCAGAGAAATAGAATAGGTACATAAATCCGGGTAGGGAAGAACATATCAAGGACTGACCCCAATTAGCTACATGGCATCCACAGATGTAACAGATTATAACATAGAAGAGGATGAATACGTGCAAGGAGTTAAAAGGTATACAACTTCACTGAAAAAGGATGTAGGGTGGGGGGAAGTAGAAGGTAGAATGGTTAAAAATAAGTAAAATCTGATTCACAGATTTTCATGCCCTTTGATGGTTTTATAGTTACATAAAGAAGACAAAGTAATAAAATATGCACTGTTTGATACTTTCGACTGACTGCTTGTGTTAAATAGCATGGAGGAAATGATACATACTTCATAGCACCTTGGTGCTGACCCACGTTTGATTCTCATTCACCAAAAACATATCCAACATTTTCCACTTTCCTAGGAAGTTTGTTTAGTTGTTCATTTATAATAAGAGCAACTATCAAAAAGAAAGTGAACCTTATCAGATTTTTATCTGATTTCTAAAACCAGGTCGTTTATGTCTAGAAGTGCTTACTCAAGCCTTTGTCACGGATCACACTGTGTGTTGTGCCTTCCTTGGCAAAAATATAGTACTGAAATTTTGAAATGTAGTAATGAGATTCTGAGGGACATGTGGTAGATCTGATGAAGCAGGTTGGGGGCCAGATTATGGAAAGCCTTGGAGCATAAAGTATTTGGAGTGTTATTCTAATTGTAAACCATTCTTAGATTTCTAAAGTGATTGAGGAATAAAATGATTTGCTTTTCAAATTTATTCTTGTTGCTAAAAACTATCCTGGTCTAACAAAAGTATATCGTCTTCTAAACCGAGTAGAACTTTCTGTGTATTCTCTTTATGGCAATTAACCAGATAACAACACGGTTTCATAGGACTGTCTTATTCTTGTTTTAGATTCATAGTACACTTGTTACAAGGATATACACTCGCACAACATAGTTCTCAACGAACTGGTTGAATGACTTGTAGAGTGATTAAATGAATGAGTGATTTCCAATATCACTTTCTTATGAATTTTGTTGGATCAAAGTTGAAGGCTATAATTAGTAACTTGATATCCTCTGAAATGTTATCAGAATTAAAACAATGCTATCATAAATTGTTATTTCAAATGCGCTTTCAAAAAAACGTGTTTAGCTAGATTCCTAAAACACTCTTGCTGGGAAGGAAGAGTAAATTTCACTGCTCCCAGTTTATAGGGAGGGTAATTAACCCCCCTTGGAAAAGTTCCATGACAGTGTCAGAAGCTGAAATCTGGACAGGCCTAGCCACATAGAGCTCTTCTTCGCTTCCAATTTAGCTATTATTCACTGAACCATGATTATCCCATGCAATGGAAACATTGAGCTGGACAATACTCTTAAATTTGACTTATTCTGAAAGGCATTTACTTAGACTGCAAATCCTTGAATACAAAGGGGAACTTGAATAACAGACTGGAAGACTGGAAATTGCCTGATAGTTCTGGGGTTGACAGTGATTTGGTTGGCTTTCAGCAGACATTTTTCTTTAAGTGTTACTTCACTGAGCAAGACAATATATGATGATGCTGTTTCACTGACCCTAACCTGCTTCCTGCCATGGGTTTAAATTAGCCAGGATTTTGTCAAAATAGTGCAAATCTCTATGGTATAAGGGCTGAAAAGAATATCCATACAAAAAATACTAACAATTTGAAGGAAGTTGGCTAAGAAAAGTCCCATGTTTTCAACTTTACTACTTAAAAAGAAGAACAGAAGTGTTTGGGGATATCTTTTGTCCTCACGTGAATAAAGAAATCAAATTAACATGTAAATTTTAATCAGCAAATGGTTATACCACTCTAAGTCCTGTTTAACATGTCATTTTTATGCCAAATTTCAGCTTAAGTATTATGTAGAGATATACTAGTGGTCTAAAATTTACCTTTCAATCACTGGATTTTATTGGATTTAGGAGAGGGCCTGTAGTTCCTCATTTGCAATTATGAGACAGTGCAGAGGGAACAGTCTGTATTGGGGAGGAAGGCATAAAATTCTGCTTTTCATTCTGAAGGTTGTAACTATGTTAATCTCTCACTGTTTCTGTTTCTCTGTCTCTGTGACTTCCTGTCTCTTTCTGTGTCTTTCTCTTAAATTCTCTATTCCCGTTAATTTTGAGTTACCTATAGATAAGTACCCCTTCTAGGAGCACATCTGTAAATACAACTTATTTGTCATTTAAAGAAACACATTTTCAAAAAAACACGTAACTATTGTAATGTGTTACTTTGGACTCAGTATATAGAAAATTTTTCTCAGTTAAAAATTGGAGCCATTTTCAAAATTAGACTTCAAACATAGAGTTTATAAATTCCAAGAAACAGCATTTAAGATGAAATTTATTTACAATGAAACCCATTTTATTAAAGATTTGCTATGAGGTTGTCTATTGAAACGTGTATGTAAAAATAAATAAATAAATAAATAAATAATAAGTAAATAAAACTGATACTGTTTCATGGCACGGGGGTGGGGGGGTGGAGAAAATAGTCATGTGTACCTAGCCTGGTGATCTAATTGCCCTTATAATGTGACGTTAAAACGTTTAAACCCAACACATATGTGCACTGGTTCAATTTTGATTTGCCTCGTGTGCATTTCCTTGTATGTGGGTGGAAGCCACAGACACATCCTGTTTTTGTTGCCACAGGATATTTTCTCTGGCTAATCCTTGTTGCAAATTGATGTCTTACAAGCACTGCAGTTAGTGTTGAGATCCCACGCCCCTGCTCTGCAACACATGCCATGGTATCTTGAACACTATTGTTATTTATGGAGACGCATTTCAGTTCAGTATTAGAATATGTGGGTCCTACGCATGCTACGGAATTTTTAGACTGCGGATTAACCCCACAGTGGATAAAATTGTTAAAAAGGCTTTCATTCTTTTTCTTATAGTTTAAAATTTCTATAAAATAAAGCAATCATTTAAGATTTTATTTTATTATTATTTTTTAAGATTTTATTTATTTATTTGGGAGAGCGCACGGGCTCTGGCAAAACCCTGGGGGCGGGGAAAGGCAGAGGGTGAGGGAGAAGCAGAGCCCCACTGAGCTCGAAGCCCCACTCTGCTAGATCCCAGACTCTGAGATCATGACCTGAGCCGAAGGCAAACACTTCATCAACTAAGCCACCCAGGCCCCTAAGATTTTAAATAAATTGACAATAGCAGAGGCTTATGTATAGTCTTGAGAATTTACCGTAATTTTACATGCAGTTTGTAGGGAAAACATCAGGATTAAGCTCTTTGGGCTTACCTCAAAAACATTCTCTCAACTCAGTTAAAAAGATACAATTAATGTTTCATCGTTACTTCTTAGTTTGATTATGTGCCTGACTTTCACTGAGATTAAGTTCAAATGAGGTAAAATTTCAAACTGAAACTCCTTAAAGAAAAATCCTGCTTGATTTTAATCTTAAATCTTGTGGTATTTCCCAGATTTACAAAACCAGTATTATTCTTTGACTATCTTCAGTAAATATGAGAACCATCCATAAATCTAATGACAGAGAAAGAGATAATTTGATATCATTTATAGATTCCTTGTTTTTCTATAATTATTTATCTTCTCTATCCCATTATACCCTTTTTAAGATAGATACATGCACCCAGTTTGGAAGGGGGATATCTATAGATATCACATATCATCCCATTAAACAAATTCATATGATATTTAAATATGTAAATACAAAACCAGTATGCTAATACCAGTTATGTCCTTACTTTGTGATTTTTATCAAGCCATCCATTGAATACCTAAAATGTTAGGTAGGCCTTTATGAAAATAATTATTATATAGAGTTTCTGTGTGATATGCAAAGTTGCCTCATATTTATATTGTATTTTATTTATACAATATATCTATCTTTTTTTTTTTTAAGATTTTATTTATTTATTTGACAGAGAGAGAGACAGCCAGTGAGAGAGGGAACACAAACAGGGGGAGTGAGAGAGGAAGAAGCAGGCTCCCAGTGGAAGAGCCTGACATGGGACTCGATCCCAGGATTCCGGGATCACGCCCTGAGCCGAAGGCAGACACCCAACGACCCAGCCACCCAAGCGCCCCTACAATATATCTATCTTAACCAGTTTTCTATAAACCATGCTCCTAAAAGGCATTGCCTCATTAAATCACTCTACTAGACATTGGAGGTGATTACTAAATATAAATAGTTTGAGTACTGTGTCGTAGTAACAAAAAAAAGCTCTTTTTGGTACCTTTGTACTGTCTACCATATACTCTTACTCCCATCTATATTACTTGAATGATTATAATGATTATATTCATTATGTTACTTTCTAAAGGTATCCATCCATGTGTTCCCATTTAATATACAACAAATGTAATATTTATCTTGAATGTACTTATCAAAATGTTCTCATCTAATGCTCCTTACTGGTAAAAGTGTTAAGAATGCTGTTGATACAGTATAAAAAGTAAAAGGTGGACAAGCGTGGTGGAGTTTTTTGCAAGGAGGAAGAGGATCTAGAAGGCAACATGATGGTGAAGAGGAAAAAGTTACACCCTACTTGGCCGACCACAGGCCTCTTCCATAAAATGCAATCTTAGTTTGAGGTCAACAGCTCTTGACAATAATCTCTGGTCTAACTTCTCAACCTCGTGTCTTTTCAATGTTATCTCTGTACCCAACATACATTTAATTCCAACTGAATACTATTATTGAAATTCCCATGCCTTTTAAAGCATCCTTGACATTCCCAAAGGCCCTTCCATCCATAGGTTATATTGTTTTCCTCTCCAGCCAGTGAATTTCCAGTTATTCTTTAAGATCCAATTCAAAGGCTGACTCTGTGACATCTTTCTGTATTTTTCCAAGCAGAATCACCAGCCCCTCCTTCTGATCTCTCTTAGTATAATTTATGGAAAATAGTAAAACACTTAATCCCACTGAATTGTAGCTACTGTCTCGTTTTACCAACCAAAACAAGAGCAATTTGGAGTGTGATATTAAATTGAATAACAACCACAGGGGAAGAAAAAAAAAAACAAAACTCTGGGCATTGTACAACCTTACTTTTAACCAATCAGAGGCAAAGCGTATTTGTAAAAAAAAAAAAAAAAAAAAGAAAAAAAATTGGTAGGACTTTCCTCTAATACTAATTTTTATCTTACGATTATTTTACAACCTTTTGATAGACAGAGGATTATGTACAAATTGCGTTCCTTCTGACTCCCTCTTTTGATGTCATTAGCAACATATTAACTAACTATAATGTTTATGAGTGCCCAGAAGTTTTCAGAAAAGGAGTCTGAAATTTAGTTTCCCGATTACCTGGATTGGAATGTTAAATTAAATGCATTATAATTTTGTGTTGAGTTGTGTATGTGTGTGTGTGGAGGGGTGGATCAAAAGGGTTTGGAGACCATATGTTGATATTCTTTAGATATGTAAGAAACATGCCAGTTTTGTTTCCTATTCCTTTCTAAATGTTTTTAGAGGTTGCCCTGTACACTGGTTGACAGAATCTCGCAATGTTGATGTTTAAGGGCTGTTGATTGCTGGCAGCAAAGAATTCCAACTGTGCTGGCACCCGAGATAGCTTCTCCACATTTTCTTCCAGGATCATCACCTTTGTTCTAAACAGCTCCCTCATAGTGTGAACAGAAGTCATATGTTTTAGATTTTCTGCCTTGGCACCCAAGAAATCAGTATGATTGAGTAAACATATTAAGCTTCCCCTGCATTTCCAGCCTGAACAGATGTTAAGTACAAGCTGATCCACCTACATTCAACCCAAGAGACTCTACATCCACAGACTGTTTCATTTTCCTCTTTCAATTTATATAGAGGCATAGATTCTTGCTGGCGTGTATAAATGTGCCATTTAAGGCAATCAAAAATGGCTCCACATCTCACTTGATTTCCACAATTGTTGCCGTAACGATGGACTACTGAGGAGAGAAACTTAATTTCCCTGGCAGATCTTCCCACGTTGAAGCAACATGTTCATGGAAAGCCAATATGCAGTCATTATAGCACAATTCCTCACAATTTCACAATTCACTAACAGTATGCATTTTCACAATGTAAAGCTGATTTTTCTATAACCAAATAAAACATGAAAAGAGGGCTGGAAGCAATGGGCAATCTAGATCATTAGATGATTGATGTAAAATTAGAGAACATTTGGATTGGAATAGATTGCAAACATCAGGGAGCTCAGAAAACTTGTAAGCTCTATATTTTGAGGAAATATTTTGTTGATGCTCTTGCAGCTTTGGTAGCAACCTACCAATTAAAAAAAAAAAGACTCAAAATAATTTACCTTCTAGTTACTTCTGTTACTATTTGCAGTTATTTCACATCACACATTCTTTTCTCCAAAGTTCTCAGCTTGTTCACCAGAACAGAATTTTCAGCTCTAATTCCATGCCTCCATTCATAGTGTTTATCTCACCTACCAGACAAATAATTGGAACCAAGTAATCACAAGCCTAGAATTTTGTATTTGTCATGGTTAGTATTTTAGTGTTGTGAGAATTGTCTAATGAGGGGTTCCTGGGTGGCTCAGTAGGTTATGCCTCTGCCTTCAGCTCATGGTCCCAGGGTCCTGAGATCCAGACCCACGTAGGGCTCCCTCCTCAGAGGGGTCTGCTTCTCCCTTTCCCGCTGCTCCTCACCCTCACTTGTGTTGTCAGTCTCTCTCTCTCTCTCAAATAAATGAATAAAATCTTTAGAAGAAGAAAAAATTGTCTAATGAAGAGTTATAGTATTTGAATGATAGTCCCTGTGAATAAGTGAAAATATACGCAAGTGATACACCAAGTCTATACCATTGTAACTTACAATGTTTTCTATTTCCAAATATTATGATTTTCTTTTAGTAGTAGTGAAAGATAGCATTTATTGAGCACTTAACTCTACATAAACCCTATGAACAACTCTTTAGCTCTCCCAGTTGATGGCGTAAGTACTGTAAACTACATTGTCTCTGAAGCACAGTTGTCTTCAAATGCTCTGTTCTTTATAGCATGGGAAGGTTTAAAAAACGAGGTGAGAGGGAAGGAGAGATATCAGAGTAAAAGTGAGAATAATGCAGTCTTATAAATCATGTAATAATACAGATGGTATTATGGCAGCCTAGGAAAGGGACTGGTGGGCCAGAAGAACCTTTCCATTTAAGTGGCATTAAAACATTGACTGAGTTTTTTAAATGGTATGGATTTATTAGCCCCCCAGAAAAGGGAAATCTAAACTGAGAGAAGGAAATAGTTGTAAAATTTGACAAAATTATGAAACAAATGATCTGTTCCGTTTTAAGGAATATGAAAAAAAGATAATCAGAAAAAAAGTAATAAAATTATTTTTATTGTGGGTGGTTGCTGACTTACAAACTAATTATAAGCGAGTATTAACAAATGTTAGACATATACTGGATGAATTTTCAATGTTTTGGCATATATATGAGACCCTAAGTACTTATTGTCTTTGTGCATTTCCTACTACCACATCATGTGAAGAAATCACTGAATAATGGCAACAGGAATTGAGATGATACTTGATAATGATGCTAGGAAGGAACACAGCCTTGCATTATTGGCCAGGAGACCAGAAAACATTTGTTCTTTCACTAAATAACTAATGCAACATTTTTCTTAATTATTCATTCCTATTTAGTATTCTAAAAATTCATATGATTTTATTAATCCAGAAGATTGAATTGGGTTAATGGTATTTGTGGGTATTAGACTATTGTAGAAAAATATTTGCTCTAGTCTATGATTCATGAGATGGGCATTACAGATTCAAGATTGATGACATGGACATTGCAATTCAGAGGAGAGGCTTGTGGGTGGTTAACAGAGAAAAAGAATCCTC
The DNA here is from genome assembly GCF_023065955.2 of Ursus arctos. Taxonomy (NCBI): domain Eukaryota; kingdom Metazoa; phylum Chordata; class Mammalia; order Carnivora; family Ursidae; genus Ursus; species Ursus arctos. Next base: position 27,246,948 of record NW_026623111.1, on the reverse strand, counting down.
CCATGGTGTAAAGGCACAGGGAGTCAGTGAATATTTCACCTGGATGGTAGATGTAGGAGGGTTACTAATAGTCGGCAGTTGTAGTCAATACCTCTCCATTGTGGTAGCCTTCTTGCGATGCGGCAGGGCCATGCAACAAGTTATAACCAAAGGCCTTTGAGTAGAATAGATGTGTGTTGCTTTGCAGAACACTCCAGCAATCACTTCCTTTGCTAGAAAAACCATAAGACCTTGTGTGGAGTTGGTACAATCACGGAAAAAAATGACCTCAATCACTGAAGTATTTCACGGCGCCCAAATATATTGGAGAATATGGATCTTAGGTGATTTTGTAAGAGCAAGAAATAAATGTTTGATGTTTTAAGCCACTTCAATATTAGAGTCAATTGTTACATCTGCAAAGCCTACCTTATCCTGAACAATGCAGTTTATCAGAAAGTAGGAAAAATAGGGAAATAAAATAGTTCTTGTACCATAGGAAATGGCTGTGAAGCAGAACATTATCTAAAACATTCCATCCTTTATATTAGCGAAAATTTGTTATATTTGCCAATGTTTAGATGCAATGGTGGGTGTATCTACATGGATTCAGCTGGGTTAACCAGTACATATTCATTTTCGGTCGATGTATTTTAAGTAATAAGCCCAGCAATGTCATTAAATGAATGGACAAAATGAGCAATGGAACATTTTATACTTCTTATTGAAAAATGAACAAATATTATTTCACTAATGAAAGCTACCATTATAATATGACATTAAGACTGAAGAGGTTCTTTTCTACCATTTAAAGGACAAATTCTAGAAAAGACAAGTTCTGTAAACAAAACACTATTGCCATGGCAACACATACTTCAGCTTTTAACCTTTCATCACACAGAAAGGATTTTAAAACATTTTTATATTTTCATAGATTGTAATAACAATACTGACCTCTGAAGTTGGCATTTTCTGGAAGCTAGTAATTGGCAAAGCCTCGGGCCCTCAACTCTTTGACCAATCTACTAGAGAGCTGTACCTAGGTTTCTCATTACTTATAAAAATTCATTTTCTAAGCTCAGAAACTTAAAGACAAAATCAGTCCTACCTGCATTATTTGAATAATGCATATTTTAAAATAAATATTTTACTTAAGTGTCAAATATACCTCTCCTTGAAACAAACAGTTTTTATATGGGCATATGCTACATGTCTGTGTAGGTGTGCACACATGTATATGACTGTATATGTGTGTAGGTAAGTTTCTTATTTTTTAAATTAAAATTACTGTTAAGTCAGAAAGCCCATGATATGGTATAAAGAGTATCAATGAGATTATATTAGTTGTCTACTGCAATAATAATAAGAGCACAAACTTCTCAGCCAAAATAAGGCAGATTTGTTATTTCCTATTTTCTCTGGGCAGGAGCCTGGGCAGGAGTTAGCGGAGTTTTCTGCATCAGGATCTTACAAGGCGGAAATCAAGGTGTTGGCCAGGACTCTGGTTTCATCTGAAGCTCAACTGGGGAATGTGTCCTTGCCCAAGCTCAAGGGATCCTTGACAGTGTTTAGTGAGTACCTGAAAGCCTACTGGAGTCAAGACCTCAGTTTCCTGTTGACTGTCTGTGGTGACTGCCCTGTTTCTTGGTGTGTGGCCTTTCCATGTGGCAGCTCACAACATGGAAATTTGTTTCTTCAAAGCCAGTAAAGAGTTTCCTAGTAGAGATGGGTTTCAATCTCATGTAATATCATCCTACACGCGTATGCATAGTCCCATAGTCATTCATTACTTAATGGTGTACTTAAGAGAGAGCACAAAGGCGTTATCACCAGAAGGTGGGGACTGTGAGAGCCACACTAAAGTCTTAGACCACAGAGATTTTCACCTTAGCCCACACGATTAGAAGTTATATGAAGACAGTTTTGTGTATTTCACACACAAATTTTTTTCTTTGCTTATTTAGCAACATAAATGTAATTATGTTGCTAAATGTAACATAAATATAATTACATGGTAATTTAAACTTTTACAAAATTGTGTCACAATTACTGACTATATGTTCCTTTTCTTGCAGAAGGATTGATAAAAAGTTCATACACGTTTAAAACATATGTATATGTCCAAAATAACTCTATTTTATTAATTCTTACCTTAGGCTAGCTACATTGTTGAGGCAGTGTTGCATAAGGAAAGGAATATGCATAGCAATGACCAAAAAGATCTAGGTTCAGGCCTAGACCAATATTTGATGATGAGTGTAACTTTTTCTAAATATTTAATATGCCAGACTATCAGTTTTACTATCTATATTTTTTGTTTGTTTATTTAGCTACATAAATATAATTAACTGGTATGTGGCAATTAAAAATTTAACAAAACTGTGTCACAGTTGCTGACTATGTGTTTCTTACTATGTGTTCCTTATTAGTAATACCTGCTTGGTAAATACAAGGTTTGAAAAGTGCCTACTGTATAATAGTATATAATATAGTATCTTCTTAAATGATTGATATAATTATCAAAATCAGACCTATTTATACATTCAAGAATACTTAGACATTGTGTTATATTAGTATAGTGTAGTAAAAATGGGCAGAAAATCTGAAAAAATAAATACATACCTACCTACATACATACATACCAAGCTCTTATATACAGAGAACAAATGGATGGTTGCCAGAGGGGGAGTAGGGGATGGTAGAAATGGGTGAACTGTTCTTGTTTTTATTTAGTTTAAATAAACTTAATTTTAAAAATCTACATGGTATTATATTTCCATCTATTTATTTAAAATGCCAGGTCAGGAGCACCTGGGTGACTCAGTCAGTTAAGCATCTGACTTTGGCTCAGGTCATGATCTTGGGATCCTGGGATTGAGCCCCATGTTAGGCTTCATGCTCAGCAAGGAGTCTGCTTGTCCCCCTGCCCCACCCCCCACTCATGCACGCTCTCTCTCTCAAATAAATACATAAATACAATTTTTACACACATGTATTTAATCATTCAATTTCTTGTATTTTTTCAATTAATTTTTAAAATACCCAGCATATCTATGTGCTTGGCATTATTCTAAGTAGTGTTACAGTAGTGAAAAAAACAAAAATTCATGTCTTCACAGAGCTTATGGTCTAAATTGGGGTGCAGCGGCTAGAGAAATCATGAAGAAAACCATACAAAATATTGGAGATAGTGAATGATGTGGAGAAAAATAAAGCAAGGAGAGAATGCACAATCATTTTTCATTTATTGATCATTTACCAGCACTGGGCATTAGAGACTCTCAAGAAAAATAATAGTACCAAACATTTCCCCTGAAGATACACTGTACCTCAAGATAGTTTCAGTGGTGTTACGGAAGCATAGAAGAGATCCTAAACAATTTTCACAAGCAGCCCAGGAAAAGAAAAATTGTTTTCTGGTTAGACAACATAGAACCTTAGTTCAATAGATTGACACATTTAAACATTATCACACATTTCTACATACATACAAATGGAGATTTTGCTCCCAAATTATATACAAATATCATTTAAATTACCTTGACTTCCAAAAAAAGATACATGAAAAAGTAGAATGACATTTCTCCTTTTTTTTTTATATTGCTGAATACATCCCAAAGCATTGATGAGATTTACTATTTCCTTTGTCTTATGCAGATATGGCCTATTGTGTCTAGCCTTATTCTGGGTTTACTCGTATTGCAGAATTAAAGAGATGCTGACCAGGATGTGGTAGTCAGCAGTGACTATTTACATTCCACTATGATGTGATGTCCACCGTTACATTTTGCAAATTCTTTCTAATTTCAAGGATCTCAATTCAATGAGTGTTAGTGACTCCTGGGGAAGAAAAAAAATGGGCGGCCTTTTTGGAGAACAGTTTGAAAATATGTTTTGTATTTCGAATGTGATTTTTCTTGGTTTATTAATACCTTTTCCAAATTTACCTCAGGAAATAAATTAGAATGAAATAATTATCATAGAGATTTTTTTATGATAGCGAAAAGTTCAAATAATCTGAATTCTCCCAAATGAGTGTTGGTTATATAAATTGCCTGGGTAGCCCAGTTGGTTAAGTGTCTGCCTTTAGCTCAGATCATGATCCCAGGGTGCTGGGATCAAGCCCCATGTCGGGCTCCCTCTCAGCGGGGAATCTGTTTCTCCCTCTCCCTCTACCCCTCTCCCTTACTCATGCTCTCTCTCTTTCTTGCTCAAATAAATAAATACAGTCTTTAAAAAAAAATCTTTAAACTGTGGTACAATCTTTAATACTGACTTAGCATCTAAAAAGTGTATTAAAAGTGACAATGTCCATTATAGCAATGGTATGGGAATAGGTTTGTAACTGTTAAGTTGAAAAGTTGGATAAATGCTAGAACGAACAGTGTTATATAAATTTAAATTACATATAAACTATAACTATTAAGTAGATAAGAAAGTGTATATGGGTAAATGTTAATTTAAGATGATAGATTGTAGGCTATTTTTAAATACTTTAATTGGCCATTTCTGGTTTTTTTCTGAGTGGAATATATATATTTTAATTACATATATTCTATGTATACAAATATATATATTCCACTTAGAAAATATATACATATGCTGACATAAATTTAACAATTTAATATATTAAAACTATTTCTGTCTTACATAAACTAAATTCTGGGAGGCAATATCTATTACATATGGTTTTTAATGTATTAGATGGAACATATGAAAGTGCATGGCATAGTTCTGCTTATATTAGATGCTAAATACATGTACTGAAATATGTGTCCAGTAAAATTTGGCAACCTGAAAATAATTCATTATATGATTTGTAGTCATTGGAACTTTTCATACCATGTGAAAGCCATGCCCTAGTCTATTAGAAGTCAACTAATGTCAGTTAGGGAAAAATGCTAAACAATATTAGCAGAATTATTTTTCTACATACTATGCTCAGAAGGGTCATAGCTCAGGAAAGACAGAAAGATTCTGCCACAGCTGTAAAATTATATACAGAGCATCTCATTCATTTGACTTTTTCATACTTAACCAAGTAAGAACTTACAAAATATATTAATTAAAATACAAGTAAAATGTTTTACTCTTGAAAAAGAGAATGTCACCTTTGACATCATTCTAATTCTGGGCAGAATTTCTTTGTTCTTTGGAGTAGATATGGGAATCTGCTTCAAAATGTGCGCCCTGCTTCACTTGGAACCCCCCCCCCCCACCCCACCCCCCCACGCCCTGCCCCGGGCTCCTTTGTTTAAAGTAATACTGACTACACACCTTGGAAGTTTCAGTTGTCTGGATTATAGTTTACTGGCAGCTCTGTAAACTATGCGGCAGTTTCAAAAATAGGGGGAGTGTCATTTAAAATTTCTTCTTGTATCTCTGTTAGATGGGTGCTGGATGGTTAACTTCATAAAACTGCTACTACATCAGTTTTTCTCTGCTTCACTATAGGGGGGATGATCCTCACAGTCTGTCTTCACTAAGTTGGAAGTAGTCATCGAGGACAACTGTTAAACCAAGTTGGAGGTCAGAAGGAGAGATATCCTTATAAGCTCACTCTGTCTTCCGTGGGGACCGCTGTGATCTATGTGCTATGGGTCTAACAAATAGGCTTTAAGTGTATAGACAGCTATTTGTGTGGACACTGGGATAACAAATTACAAGCTCCTCATGCTTTACACTCATCTGGCATTTGTTGTGTTCTATGGGCTAAATTGTGTCTTCCCAAAATTCCTATGCACCCGGAAGTAACTGTATTTGAAGATAGGATCTTTTGGAGATAATGACGATTAAATTAGATCACAAGGGTGGGACCCTGATCTGCCAGGATTAATGCCTTTCTAGGAAGAGCTATCAGAAAGCTCTTTCTCTAGGTGCACGCAAAGAAAAGGTCATGTGAGCACACAGTGAGATGGAGGTTGCTTGCATAGCCAAGAGAACAGGCTTCAGAATGAAACCTGGCTTGACGGCCCCTTGATCTTGGACATTCCAGGCTCCAGAACTGTGAGAAATACATGTATTTTGTTTAAGTCACCCTGTCTATAGTATTCTGTACGGTAGCTTGAGCTAACTAAAACAGTATGGAATGTTTTACAATAGGAATTCCAAATTATATGCTCTTTGCTTGAAGTTCAAAATTCAAGTTCTTTTGATAAGTGAGGGTCCCCTTTTTCAGAGCTTATTTTTTGTATTCCTTATACAATTCTTTTTATTTGCCTTTCTTCACACTCAGCCTATCACTCAGAGTACATTATCTCTAACTGGAAGTTCAGATAAAGCCCTTAACTCAAACTGTATGCAAAATTTTGTACCACATGGCAACATAAAATTGTGAGTGTGAAGATTATTTTACAATCTAAGACAAATTCTCTCTGACAATATCATTATATGTCTATGTCTTTTCAAAGGCACCCCTGCGAAGTGTTATTTGTTCTATGACAAAGCTGGGTTTAGCTGGTTTAGGATATTTGGTGCAGTTTCTTCAAAATTTTAGAAGAAAATATCTGTTAACAATGCCAGAATTTTTGACTTCCTCTATAAGTGTCCTTCAAAAACGTGTGTATATACACACATATATACATATATACATACAACTCCATAACTTCAAAGAAAAATTTGAATGAGAAGAGTTTTGCCACACATTTTTATTTTAGCTATAACAAAATGAGCTCCAAAAATAAGAGCACAGCTTCCTCAAAGTTCGAATGAAATGTAATTAGTTTTTTAAAAAACATTTCATTTGTCAACTTGTAAATAACTGAAAATTAAAAAAGAGGGTTTTTTTTTTGATTCCCTTAAATATTAACAAAAAAGAAAGAGAAAGAAAGAAAGAAAGAAAGAAAGAAAGAAAGAAAGAAAGAACGAACTAGAAACAAATGTACCATTAAGAGGTGAGAAATCACAGCTGTCTTTGGGGAAAAAAAAAGATTTTCTGAAGTTTATTATTTAGCACAAATTGCTATTGATTTTTTTCTTCTATATAGATATGTTGTATGAGAGAGAGCATTCTAGATCTGACCACAATTTTATAAGTGTATCTTTATAATTAAAAATGTAATAAAGAATATAAATGTATAAGCAATGTAGATTATTCTGTGTATGCTTGTTTCCAATATGTATATATCTATCCGTAAAGAGGACAGAAGTGAATTGGCAGGAATCATAGTGAGGCTCATTTTTTAAGTGACTCGAAGGAAGTTTTTAGCTATAGAACAAAACCTTTTAAAATTCCCATTTCATGGAGTACCTAGGTGGCTCAGTTGTGTAAGGTTAACATCTGTTTTCAGCTCAGGTCATGAACTTGGGGTCCTGGGCTTGAGCCCCAGGTTGGGCTTTCTGCTCAGTGGAGAGTCTGCTTCTCCCTCTCCCTCTGCTCTCTCTCTCTCAATAAAATGATCTGAGCTATCAAGCCATAAAACAACAACAACAAAACATGGAGGAAATTTAAATGCATATTGCTAGGAGAAAGAAGCTGATCTGAAAAAGACTACATACTAGGGTGGCTCAGATGGTTAAGCATCTGCCTTTGGCTCAGGTCATGATCTCAGGGTCCTGGGATCAAGCCCCACATCAGGCTCCTTGCTGAGCGGGGAGCCTGCTTCTCCCTCTCCCTCTGCCTGCTGCTCTGCCTACTTGTCTCTCTCTCTCTCTCTGTCAAATAAGTAAATAAAATCTTAAAAACAACAACAACAAAAAACTAAATACTGTATGATTCCAACTGTATGACATTTTGGAAAAGGCAAAACTCTGGAGACAATAAACGATCAGTGGTTGCCAGGGGTTTGAGAGGAGAGAGGAATACATAAATAGGTAGAGCCTGGAAGATTTTATATGGCATTGTTCTGTATATTACTGTAATGGTGGATACATGTGGTTATACATTTTTCAAAGCCAATAGAATGTACAATACAAAGAGTGAACCCTAATGTAAACTATGGACTTTTACTAATAATATTTTACTGCACTTGATCTTAGGCAAAAGGTCAAGAAGCGATTCACTAATAATATTTTAATACTGGCTCATCAATTCTAACTAGTGTACCACACTAAAGGAAGATCTTAATGATATGGAAAATTGGGGGTGGGGGCAAGAGAAGGAGCTATATGGGCACTTTCTATACTTTCTCCTCAATTCTTCTATATACCTAAAACTTCTAAAAAAATAAAGTCTATTAATTTAAAAACAAGTAACTAGATAATATAAACTCATTCTTTTTTTCTCCATGTAATCAAGAAATACTTATTGAATGGCTACTGTGTTTTAGGCCCTGTGAAAAGGAATGAAAATACCTCCTTCCTGGATGGTCACATGAAGTTCTCCAGTGGAGAAGAAAAACAAACTACAGAATTCTAAAATTATAATTATTTTTCAAAATGTTGTATTTCAAATCAAATAGTATGTTTTCATTTTAGATCCAGTTCCATTTTTTTTTGTCAAAGCTAAGCTTATGTTGCAAATTATTATCATAAATTTTAGTAAATATTTTCAAAATGTTATCTTGGCATTATATTTAGTTTGCATAGTAGATATTTTTAAAGGCAAGATTTCCAAAATACGTTTAGCAATCTGTGTCCCTTCTTATTCTGCATATATTTAAAATTAAGTTACTCTAAGAAAACAAAATGAAGATGGTGTAAATTATTTCATTAAATCAGATTTTCATACCCACGTATTGAAAAACAACACGGGCTATATTTTAATAATACTTAAATGTGTATTTTAAAAGAAATGGGCTTTTTTCAGAATACCATTTTAAAGTATTTTATTTATAGAAACAGATATGGCAGATATAATAAAACAACAAAGCAATTTTGGTTCATTATTCCATTTTTATTTTATTAAAAGCAGCAGTAACTTAAAATATTTAAATGGATTAAGAATTTTACTCAACCTCTGAAGAAAATGCTATGTTTTATATAAGAGAAAACTAAAAGGCTGACTACTTAAAGAGGAAAATGATTCAGCAGTTGTTTAGCTTAAGAAATTTTTACAACCCACATAGAGACATTTTCTAGTGAAAACTGAAAAGGGTAATTAAGTCCTACAGTCTCTAAAATAATACACAAGCCATATTTTTTTAAACTAAGAATTTAGTTCAAAATGCTCTGGTTATATAAATAGAATTATCACTAGAAAGTGATTCTTTACTACCAAATGTAAACTTTATTTTTTTAAAATATATTCTACAGGAAATCTGTTTACAAACCATTGCATGCATTGAATTTCCAAGGTTAATAGTAAACGGTGTGTGTATGTGCTCATGGGTTATTGCTGACGATAGCGAGGCTATTAAGTGGCCACCTGAAAATCCTGGGGTATTTCTTACACATCTGAATGGATAGAGGAGTCAGTAAGAATACTTTCATAACCATACCTCAAGTTACAAGGAAACTGGAAAAAAAATGCTCTTTATTAATAACAAATTAGTAAGAAACAAATCTATACCTCAGTCTGTTTAGATTTGAGAATGTTTTGCATCAGTTGCCCATTTATATATACCAATTAGGAGACGAATTCCCCTAAATCCTTCAAAACAAAACAAAACAAAACATAAAGGACCTAACTTCAAATGACATCAACTATAGAATATAGAACAGTCTTTCGGATTATCCTCACCCAGAACTTAACTTATTTTCTGAGGCTACTGTATTATTCAAGCTTATTACAAGAAATCACCAAATTTCTGTATTTTTGTGCATGTATACATCTTTCTTTCCCCGACTAGTTTATGAATCCCTGAACACAGAATGTGTATTACATATGCATTTGTTTTGACTGTTTCTTAATATTTCTAACACTGGAGGCACTAAAACATGTCACTTGAAGAAGAAGAATTAAAAAAATGAGAGAGAAGGAACTGTGACATGCTGCATGATTTGTTATGTGCCCCGTGGAGTTACTCTAAGTCTTTTAAGTGTGTTCTCCAAGTTATATCCCAGCAAAATTGATAAAATTTAAACTAATCGATTCAAGATGAGAAAGCTGAAGTACTTCAGAACAGTCGAGGTGTTAAAAGAAGCAGCAGAGTGTTACTCACTGTTCAGCACAATACGGTACGGTTAGGAGAAGTTCTAGTCTCAGCAGAATTTGACACTTAACAGGTCGAAGGCGGGCTCAGCACGCCCTACCAAGAATCGCTTGACCTCCACGTGTGCGTTCCAGTGGTTGCGTGTGAGGTTTTTTGGGTCATAATTAGCTTGCTCTACTTTCTTAGATTTAGAAACAAGAATAGTTTAAATGCTAAGTATCCGAAGAACAGGATTGTTCATGTTTCTGAAAGTTGTGTAATTTTCTCTGGGAAATGTGAAGATGAAAACTACACTCAATGAGTATTACCAACATTACTATAAAATGTTAGTAAAGGTCCACCTCGATGTGAAAAAGGGTGGGGTTATTTTGGAGGTCTTATTTAAACAGAGTAGGGAGCACCGCTTTCGTGAGCCTTTTACATTGTATTCAGCAGACTCTGCTCCCCTTCTTCCACTTTTGTCAGAATCTCTGTTTCTTTCATCCGCACTACTGCCTTGGCCAGATATAAAAGTTCTTACTACTTTAATGCCATTTTCTCCACACTTCAAATTTTTAATACAAATTTTTTGTTAAGGTTATCTTTGTGGAGTTCCTAAAAATGCATAGCAAATTTAAGACAAGAGAAATACACATACACCCAAAATAATGCATCTATTCCTAAAGAAGCAGATTAAACCTTTCTTTCTCGCAAAGTGAAACTGAATTTCATTTACTGGTAATTCTTGATTACTAGTAATTCTTCCGGAGAGATTATATCTGTTCCGTTTTACTATTTAATGGAATCATCTAGCTCTATAATTTAATGTGAGTTGCTTCAATCGCTTTTGCAGATAGATGAGGGACAGATTTTAAATCAGAAATAAATGACTGAAGTATGTCATTGCCTTAATACTATCACTAAACACCCCTTCTATAGAGTGGCACATAGATTTCTAAAATTTTCACTAGTAGTTGAAACAACATAAAAGCCTTATGTAGAGAAAACTAATTACAGTATAAGCAGTATTTATTGGAAGTAATTTCCAAGGAATGAGAATGGCATCATGAAACATTGAAAAATTGAAGGAATTTAGGGGTGTTCATCCAATAGTTTGTGCCAAAGTTACAAAGAGTAATTTAAAATAAACTGTTAAGGCAACGATTTATCACAAAAAATAATGAATTTATTGTATCCTCACAGGAATCATACAATGACACACAAACACACATCCACACACTCGTATTACACCCACACCAACCACAACCACACACACCGCCACACAAGGTTCAAAGATTATTCTGTAATTTGTTAATGACTAAATGAAAAGGGGAATAGATGATTACATGAAATATTTATATGCCAAGAGTTATCTTTGACTACAGCTCAGACTTTGAAGTACAAAAAATACCACAACAAGCAATATTTCTTATCTGGGTTAATCCAATATCCTCTCAGGAATTAAACAAAACCATTAGATGTCTTCCAATATAGGACATACAAGCACATTTTGGGGCGCCTGGGTGGCTCAGTCGTTAAGCGTCTGCCTTCGGCTCAGGGCGTGATCCCGGCATTATGGGATCGAGCCCCACATCAGGCTCCTCTGCTATGAGCCTGCTTCTTCCTCTCCCACTCCCCCTGCTTGTGTTCCCTCTCTCGCTGGCTGTCTCTCTCTGTCAAATAAATAAATAAAATCTTTTTTTTTAAAAAAAAAGGACATACAAGCACATTTTAGCACCAGCACTACCTACTTGACAAATGCGATTAAATTTTTTTGGAATGACTTGGTTTTTTTCCCTGCCAGTTGATATTAACTATATGATATAATGATTGCTTTATATAAAACAAAATTAGTATTCAGAATGTGCTTTAAATTGTAAAAAATTTGTTTGAATTTTGGTAGCAAGAGTTTTCATATTTTAACAGCTAATAATACAGGTATAGTATTCTTATAAAAAGCTCATTCTATAGATACCTAATCGTCCATGAATGACTTTTTAAGGAACACAAATGCAATTATATGCAATTAAAAGAAAATTGAAATATCAAGGAAAGAGCATACAGTTTGCCGGCAGCACTTTCTATTGTTATCACAGTTGGATTGTTTAAGATGCGGAATCGAGGTCATTTTCTTAGTCATCTTCATGCTCCACTGACAAAAATCTGTGCTTTCACCTTTTCTCCGAAGTGGGCTGTCTTAGGGATTTTCAGGATGTTTCCTAAACTGTATATGCCTTTTCGTGTTCTCTTAACTTGGTACACACACTAGCAAAACCCCCAAATCTTGGAACAATGCTAATTTCTCAAGCTAACCAGCACGGCATGTAGAACAAAGTAAAAACACGAAAAGATGGACAACGCCGGTTATAAAGATCACTGTCAAGACCAATTTAGTTTTAAAAGAATGAGTAAAAAGAGAAAGATTAGTGTCATCGGCAGCTGCTTACCGAAGCAGGTGGCCAGTGTAATGCACGGCTGATGGTGCTTGTCACACGTGAACTGGGAGAAAAGGAGCTACAGTCAAGGTTATGCCAGTGTTGCCATGAGAAGCCTCTGGTACAGTGAGCATGACTGAAAGAGCCGCACGTGCATGGCACCTTACTCGCAGCTCCCACCTGGCTGTTATTAACACTTGTTCAGAATATTTGTCCAAGTATTTACATTTAGCCCACCTTGTCATTGTTCAGTGTCCTCAAAGAGCAGAAATATAATTATCCAGCTCTGGGGAAAAAAAAAAAGAGGCAGTGATTTTAAATAACTGCATGACACAAGATGGAGCTGTAGAATGCGGAATCGTGCTGTGATTCTGCGGGGAAGCCAAAAAGGGTGAAATCTCTGGGAAAGGAAGCCCCTGAAGAAGAATGGACTTACGGACTTTTCCAAACAAGTTAGCTTGCCTCTGGTTTCATTCGCGAGATATGTTATTGACCTAAATATGTTATATGGGTAAGACACACATTAGGAAGAAAAAAAAACATGTTGGTACATAGATGACATGTGATCAAATGTTGTTAATGAAGTTGGAGCTAAAAATATGAATTTTGTGTTTAATAAATTCACACCACAGTGAAGAAAACAACTTGTTTTCTCTCAAATTGGTTATACTTCAATCTTTTGTATGTGTCCTTTTTGTTGCTGCTGTATGGAAAAGCCTAACTGTTTGATTTTTAACTGCTGATTTGGAAACCTTTCTACTTGTTTGTAAAGGGAAATAAGACAGTAAAGATTTTGCTTCTTCTGGTAAATATCAAAGGATCCAATTCAGCTACAAATTTTCTAAATTTCTATTAATTTTCTTTTACTTTTTACTTATTTTGGCCAAATCTTACTAAAATATGAATAGTTTAAATATTAGTCATATGTATCCTTTCATGAAAATTTGTAGATTAGGAAGCCCTTTCTAGAAGTTTTGTCCCATCAGGCACTATCATTATAATTCATGTAATATGAAGAAAGTACAATGACTTCCTTTAAAAAATTCTGTGAGGAGGAATTAAATGCAAATAAAATCATATTTTGCACTCTTATTTACTTTTGATTTATCACATTGCTACATTTTTATTAGACATACAATATTAATAAGCAAAATAATTGTTTGACTTGGAATTGCATATCTGTCAGCAGAAAAATCATGTAGGTTAGAAAGCATTCTCTTTGCAAAGTTAGAATAATACTAACAGAGAAGTCACCAGTATATTTGCTAAATGGAAAACAAATCATCAATTGTACTTTTTTAAATAAAAAATACTATTCAAGGCAAGAATGTAACAGATATTTAGAAAAAATATTTTTTTCACAAAATCATTTGAAAGCAATATTCCTTTCCCCCCCTCAAGTTCATGTTTGCTGAATTGAATGTGCTTGTGAAATCTCGTTACTACCAAGTTCAATGTTATATTTTCTATTTTGTGGGTCATGGCACCTGCTCTCCTAAATGATTCTAGAACCTCATCAAAGGATGATAAATTGTAGAACATCTGTGAATAGAAATTGACAAATATATACTACCATTGTGGTAGCAACTACTTTATTAACAGAATAATCTTAACCTTTCTCATCAGAAGCTCATAAGTAGATGCAAAGTAAAATACAGCCTTTCTCCATTGCATCTATTACATTTTACAGCTGTTTAACGTATAATTTTAGGCATAATTAACAAATCCATAAAAACAATATCTAATATAAATTGAACTGAATCTATTTAAAATAAATTTTTTTTTAAAGATTTTATTTATTTATTTGACAGAGAGAGAGACAGCCAGCGAGAGAGGGAACACAAGCAGGGGGAGTGGGAGAGGAAGCAGGCTCATAGCGGAGGAGCCTGACGTGGGGCTCGATCCCAGAACTCCGGGATCACGCCCTGAGCCGAAGGCAGACGCTCAACAGCTGTGCCACCCAGGCGCCCCTATTTAAAATAAATATTAACATTAGTGAATATTAATGTGTATGTACAACCTAAATCCAGCAACAAAATTAGGCTAGAGCATGATTCCACCCTTTCTTAACTTTCCTAATGACCTCTTATAATTCTTTTCACCTTCAAAATCTATCCTTTAGAGAACTGATGATTGTTTTCTATCACTATAGATCGGTTTGCATTTTTCCAGAACTTCATATTAATGAAATCTTACAGTATGTTTGCCTTTCACTCAGGATAGTGACTTTAAGTTTCATCCACATGGTAGTCTACATTGACATTTTGTTCATTTTTATAGCTACTTAGTATTTCATTTTATGGATATATCACAATTTTTTAATCTATTTACCCCTTGGCGGATATTGGATTATTTCCCATTTGGGACTATTAGAAAAAAAGCTGGTGTGGACGTTCAAATGTAAGTCTTTATGTGATCATATATTTTCATTTTTCTTGGGGTAGCTTTTCACTTCAGCTGGTGGAACCACAAACTATTCCAGGCCTTGGGTGATATTTTGGGTGAACTCTGAGCTCCTTTCTGTTGGTTCTTTCCCTGGCCTTGGTAGTTGTTAATAAAATTAGGTAGGTACTCAACTGAAGACTTGAAAGGAATCCTCTGAAGGTCTCCAGAACCTTTTCTCTCTGCAGCTCTGTTCTGTCCCGGCCTCTGCCCACCCCTTCCTCTCCCACTCCTCTGAATTTTAGCCTCTGCCTCTTTCAACTCTGCCTATGTAACCTAGGGAGGATTTAGGCTCTAGTTGTTTTTACCGCCCTGTGCCACAGTCGTGAGACTCTTTCCACATGGTAAGCCAGTGTAATTGGAGGGCTCACTTGTTTCTTTTCTTTCAGAAATCACTCCTGTTCTGGAATGTCTGAAAATCACTTTTTTATATATTCATATATTTTTTCCAGTTGTTGCTGTTGTTGTTTGAGGAGAAAGGGTGAGGGGTCAGTTCGGTCTCTGTTATTCTGTCATGGTCAGAAGGATGTATCACCTGTAAACTCTTAAATTAAAAGTCAGCACTGGAAAGTGACATTCTTTCCAGCTTGTAATCTGCCTACCTTAGGAAGTTGGCAAGGCAGAGTTGGACTAGTTTTCACTAGCCATTGCCAAGTTGCCAAGTCCAAAATATTTCATCAATTTCTCCTTGTGTTAGAGTTCTTACAGTCTCCTGAATCCCACTGAAATCCGCGGTCTGCTTCCTCCTGACTTCTCTGTCAAAGGGTCAGGCAATGATTCTCACATGATAATTAGGAAACCATGAACAGAATAATCAATTTCTTCCAGTGCATTGCTATTGCCACCCCTTAACTCAGGCTGTTTCTGCAAGAGTTAATGTCTATTCTCAATCTCCCTAACGATTTCTCAGTTTGTTATTTTTTTCTGGCCAAGAGTAGATTTTGGAAAAGAAAGCAGGAGCAATGCTACTTTACCGTCTTGACAGGAAACATAAGCGAGTCCTTTCTCTTTTAACTACACACATTTTATTATCATCTTTGTTCCTGTTGGAGGTAGTCTGTTTTCCAGGAACTTCCCCCAACACCCTTAACTCATTTTGACTAGCATTGATTTAAATTGTTTCATTGTGTGCATGCAATCCTAATGCTCTCACTGTAGGAAAGGATAGTTACAGAGATGAGTGTGAGATGTTTCCAAGCCTCATGGAACTCACAGCCTGGTTTGAGAGACTGGTGCTAATGTTAAAGGGCCAACTGATAAAACGAGAAATGGTAGGAAGCCGTCAGAGCAGAGAGGTGCCATCTTTAAGATGTACCTCTTTTTTTTTTCTTTTCTCTTCTTTTTTCTTTCTTTCTTTCTTTCTTTCTTTCTTTCTTTCTTTCTTTCTTTTTTAACCAGACGCAGTGTGACTTCAGCCCAAAAGTATCTGCTGAATGGCAATGAAATTTTTTTTTTTTAAAGGAAAGATGTTAGGACCATCTTTCATTCTCAGTGGGTTTTTTTTTTTTTTTTAAAGATTTTATTTATTTATTTGACACAGAGACAGCCAGTGAGAGAGAGACAAGCAGGGGGAGTGGGAGAGGAAGAAGCAGGCTCCCAGCAGAGGAGCCCGATGTGGGGCTCGATCCCAGAACGCCGGGATCACGCCCTGAGCCGAAGGCAGACACTTAATGACTGAGCCACCCAGGTGCCCTGGCAATGATATTTTAAAACAGTAACCACATTTCCACCACTAGTAAATCATTTTTGTTTTGTTTTATTCTCAGAGATACATTCAATCTCACCTAACTTTTGCCTATAAATGGTACATTTCAGGACTATCAATAATTTTTTGAGGGAAGGCAAAGTGTGTGAAATTTATATTATAATTAAATTTACTGCTGGATTTTAATATTTGGAAATTTGGGTTAAGTCTTTTTTTTTTTTCCTTGAAAAAGTAAACCAATGGAGAAATCAAAGATTTAGGCTGTCATTGATGATTGTAAACTGAATGTCAAATATTTTGATAAGCCTCTAGTTTCCTTAATTTTAGAATAAGTATATCATAGAAAGTTGTGATAGGTTTTGTATACAAATACTAGTTGAAGTGCGTTATCTCACTTTTAGTAAATTTTTAATTGTTTTAAAATATTAATAATTTTATAAAATGTCTTGATTGATATTGCATGACTGTAAACTGTTCAGAACCCTACTTAAAATTACATTTTACTTTATTTATTTATTTATTCGTTTATTTTCAAGATTTTATTTATTTGAGAGAGAGAGAGAACAAGCAGGGGCAGGGGCAGAGGGAGAGGGAGAAGCAGACTCCCCACTGAGCAGGGAGACTGAAACAGGCTCCACCCCAGGACCCTGAGATTATGACCTGAGCTGAAGGCAGATGCTTAACCAACTGAGCCACTCCAGGACCCCAATTACATTTTACTTTAATATCAATTGAATGTGAGTAAATGATTTGGAATTGGAATGTGCATAACTGTTCAAGTTGTGGGAAAATTGGCATCATTAGAAAAAATGCTGTAGCTTTGATTACTCATATTTCTCTTAACTTATTCAAGTTCATATGCTTTATTATTAACAGAAAAAAAATGATAAGGAGATGAAGTGGGAATGGCATGGAATGGCCCAAAAAGTAATTCGAAAAAGAAATCACACTGACAAATGAAACATTTCAGCATTAACATTTCTTCCACTGAAAACATTTATTGGGTAGAGACTTTAGTAATTTAATAAAATAAATTATAAATATATATTAAGAAACATTTAAAACTATTTCCATTACATGTAATTTGATTTTAATACAAAGTCATCTTGAAATTATGGTAAAAAAATAGAATATAATTTTTATAACATTTGTTAGTAATGATGAAATAGTTCATAGTCTCTCAAAATATTGGATAGCCAACAGAATTCTTTAAAATACTTTGATTTTTAAGATATGTTGCAGCAGGTAAATAATGCCTGGCATTTTAATTTCAAACATTTGCAATTATAGCTTTTCACATCCAACGCAGTAAATTTTAGAAGATTTAGTCCTTATGTTTTTTATTTACCCAGAGGAATTATTAATTCTGTTAAAGAATACTAGATCATTAATAGTTCTTATTAATTAAATAGAAAAAAAGTAATATATTACTTGGTATTTGATTTATTAAACGTTTTTATATAGTTTTAATTCAGCTTACAATATAGCAAATAAATATAATAAGAAACAGTTACAAATATAGTAAATTTCTGTAATTTCTCTGATGTGACAGGAAATAATTTCATCCTTGTATTCTATCAAAGTGGTTACAGTGTAGACCCAGAAGGAAAACAGAAGCCTGGTACAAGCATCTAGGGCCCTCAAAGAATAAAATCTGTAGAACACTTTAAAGATCTATAAAGTGTGAAATAGTGTGCACAGTCTTGAAATGAATTTTCCTGCAAAGATGGCAGAATGAAACTATAACTTCTGCTATTTAAATCCACTGTCCTTTTAGACTCCTCTAGTCTCAGTAGCACAGCAGCAGTCCCTCAAACCTGAAATGCTTTCTTCCCTTTTTGATCGGGTCCACACGAACGCTGCGTTTGGAGACTTCAAGCTGGCGTTCACCTTTCCTGAATTTCTTCCTTCAAAGCAGGTCACGGAGCAGTTAAATGGGCAGTGCCAGCGGTAGTACATTGGGGGAGGTGGGCTTCAAAAACTACAAAAGTAATGCCCGTTCTCCCGGCATTTCTCCAGGGACTGGCTAGGATGGTTCTTTTCTGGAACTTGACAGACCTCTGTTCTTTTTTCTCTGCCACTCTTGGAAAATTGAGTCAAAAGTTCCCC
Organism: Ursus arctos; assembly: GCF_023065955.2. Classification (NCBI taxonomy): domain Eukaryota; kingdom Metazoa; phylum Chordata; class Mammalia; order Carnivora; family Ursidae; genus Ursus; species Ursus arctos. The sequence goes on along the minus strand of NW_026623111.1, from coordinate 27,228,268 downwards.
TGGGAGCTTTGCTGTGTTTGTAGTCACGGCATTTTATCTCCTGGGACTTCTCCACAGTTACTGATTTTTTATCTAGAGAACAGAACAACCATTGTGCCTATGTTGTGTGTGTGTGTGTGTGTGTTAATGAAAATGAAAGTAAAAGCAAAGTCTTAATATGAGAAAAAGCTTTCTGTGATATATAATATATGGGACTCATCTCTCAATGATTCAGTCAAGAAACATCTGTTAAATACCTAGTCTGGGGCAAAATGCTGGAGTTCCGAGTGCTGGAGGTAAAGCAGAGAACAAAACGTTGTCCTGTTCTCAGGGAGCTCATCTCATAATTATTTTCAGCACTACTGTTATCGGCATTCATGTTGTACCAATAGATTTAGAGTTTGTGTGTCTGTGTGTGTTTTAAGTAAGCCTATATGAAGAATTCAACTGGAAAAGCAATATGAGAGCATAATAAAAATCAGAACACCAGTTTAGAATTGTACAAACTAAAGAAAAATTTCCACTTCACATTCTGAATACCCTTACACACTTTGATATAAATTGCTTTTTTCACTAAACAATACAGCAAGGAAATGCTCCTACGTCATTAAGAAGCCACTTAAATTCATCGTAGGTGGGTTAGATGCACAGTACTTCAGAGTACTTAGTATTGTCCTTTCGCTTTTACTCTTACAGTTGTGTTGCAATTCCATCCTTGTAGGTCACTTTTGAGACTCTGATATTTTAGATCACAGTCATAGTGGCGAAATTGTAGCCTCAAAGAAAATATCTTTATTTGTAATTTTGATTCATATTGTTATTCTTTCATTTGTTCAATAAAATAATCATGAAACGCTTACTATATACTAGACACTGCTGTAGCCACTGAGGATACAACAAAAAACAATAGACAAGATCCACATTTTCCTGGAGTTTTCATTCTAGTTAGACAAAAAATAATAAGTAAACAAATACAGATATCATTTGTAAAATAGAGATAAATGTTATGGAGAAAAGTAAATGAAGGTGGAGCGGCTATTTTATACAGGTGGTGAGGGAAGTCCTCCCAGAGAGATGACATCGGAGCTTCTGTATCAAGTGAGGAGAGATGGAGCCTTGAGGATGGGTATCTGGGAAAACCGTGCTCTGGAGATAGGAAACCATCAGATGCAAAGGCTCTGAGCCAGGGGTATGTGTTCTACTTGAGGAGGTCATTATAACTGGAGGTGACCTAGAGTAAGGAAGAATGGGGGAAGGTGAAGTGAGAGAGCTAAGGGGGATCAGAACCTATAGGGCCTTGTAAGACACTGTGAGTGGAAAAGAGTAATGTGCTCTGTTTTATATTATTAAATATTGTACTAATTAAATTTCCTACTAACATTGTACAAGAAGTTCCATATATTTGATACATTTATAGTGTTGATTGATTTTATCATTTGATGTTCAACCAGAGAAGTAGAACCAAATGGATATACATGATGTGTGTGTGTGTGTGTGTGTGTGTGTGTGTGTGTGTGTGTGTAAGAAAGAGAGGATTAGCGATGTGTTGGAACTCTGCAAGCACAACCTGGGGTCCTAAGAAGGTAGATTGAAATTTGTGTCTGTTCTTGGTGCCTCAAACCTTGGTGACAAATATTCCCATAGTGAAAAACAGACCCTTTTACAATTAATAAACACCCACATCTGGCTCAGGAATCAGAAAAACTAAGAATCCGGGGCAAGGGGATCACCTGCAGCTGCAGATGCTGCCTCATGGGGCAAACAAGGTATGTCAGCAAATCAGGAGCAACACGTGCCCACTGGAAAAGGGCTGCTTCATCCCTCCAGCTCCCCTCAAGAATCTCTTGTGGTCCCCCTGAACTGGAAACCCACAAGAAAGAGAAATCAGATAATGTAGTTTAGCTTAGCAATGTTGACACATTACAAAGCCATCAAACCAGTGTTATCCATTCATTAATGTACCCATTTGTTTTTTTTAAACAAATATTTATTAAGCATCTATATTTTATGCCACAATAATAGATTATCATCATAGATGGCGGTTTCAAGATGCAAATGATGAGAAAGGGTTGTCAGCTATTAGTGATCAACCCCTGCGATTTTCCCCCTGGAGCTTATTATAAATCCACATGGCATCTCCCACAGCTTAGGGTCTGCTGAATCGTATGGTCGAAGCATTAGGGCTACTTCCACCACAGCCTAGACATGTGACAGGGTCTTTTCCTCCTCGGGGCTCTTCTCAAAGCTAGCTGCCTTTCACATCATCTGGTTTCTTAGTAGAGAATTCCTCCTTGTGGAATATGCTGCTTTCAGAATTCAAACTGGCCCTCCAGGCAGTGTGCTTATCTCTCTGGTTAGGAATTGCAAGATGGAAACCTTTCTCTTTAACTTTGGAAAGGTTGTGCCCTTATATACCTGATCACTAGATCCCTAGCAATTTTTTAGATGTCACCTGCCCTTGAATTGTTCTAGAGTTAATTTCCCACTCTCTGAAATTTAGATGTCTTCCAAAGGCCTCCCACATAACCACTTCTGTAAATTCATCGTGGTATAATATCATTAATAAAGGGGATCAATGTCATATTTGGAGGATATTCAGAGTCTAGATCTCTATAGATATGTTATGACAGAGGGCAAAAGAGTTAACATAACCCTGAAACAAAACTAAATGTATATTCCTTCCATGGAATGTAAATAGTTTCCCATCCTTTTTTTTTCTCCCCGGTTGGGGAAAAATAAAAAAGAAAGCATTTGCCAAATCAGTGTCCACATATCATAGATCTGGGTCATACTGATCTTCTCTTCCAAAGATACCATGTCTGATACATCTTAAGGAGTTAGAGCTACTAGTTACTACTTGATTGAGTTTATAGTAGTTCACAGCCATCCACCAGTGTCCGTATGGTTTCAACTAGGGCTAGACTGTTCTCTTAGTCTGTTTGGGCTGCTATAACAAAATACCACAAAAAGGGTACATTATAAACAAGAGAAATGTATTTCTTATGTTCTGGAGCCTGGAAAGTCCAAGATGAACGTACCAGCGTGATCGCATTCTGGTGAAGGTCCTCTTTCTGCTATAGCCAGCATCATCTTGCTGTGTCCTTAGGTGGTGGAAGGGGCTAGAGATATCTCTGGAGTTTTTATAAGGACACTAATCCCATTCATGAGAACTCTTTCCTCAGGGTCTCACACCTCCCAAAGGCTCACCTCCTAATGGAGGGTTAGTATTTCAGCATATGAATTTTTGAGGACACAAACAGAGCATAACCCTGTAGAATTAAGTGGAAATGTTTTGTAGGGCTGGTTCTCTACCATTACTTTTTCTTCAGGCTTTTTCTTGGTTTCTCTTACTTTTATATATTTAATAGAGATTTTAAGATCTCTTTGTATACTAACAAAATTCCTACTGTTATTTATTGGGTTTTATCATTACTTTTGGGTTTTGTTCAATTTATAGAAATTGCATCTGTAATATTCATCTCTAACATATCATAGCATGCTTTTATTTTTTTGAGTTTCTAGTTTTTCTCCCACAATAACATTTTCAAGTTTTTGTAGATTTTGCACACCTTCTTTTTTAGTTTCATTACCAGATATTATCTTGCTTGCTACTGTAAATAGCATCTTTTACCACATTATGGCCACACTTTGGTGAGGAACAGTGAATATGATACATATGAAAAAATGAGAAAATGTAACATCATAAAGAAACGACAAGTCGAAAAGAAAAATGTCAACAATGCAATAGAAAAATATGTTTTGTAAGTGCAGGAGTTTTTACCTATTTTGTTTGCCCATATATCCTTAGCACCTATAAGAGGATCTGACACATAGTAGTTGTTCAATAAATAGTTTCTGAAAGAAGGACTAAATTTGCCATTATATGAGCAATGAGTAATTTAAACAATGAATGAAATTCAAGCATATGGGGGTGCCTGGGTGGCTCAGTCATTAAGCGTCTGCCTTCGGCTCAGGGCGTGATCCGGCATTGTGGGATCAAGCCCCACATCGGGCTCCTCCGCTGGAAGCCTGCTTCTTTCTCTCCCACTCCCCCTGCTTGTGTTCCCTCTCTCGCTGGCTGTCTCTCTCTCTCTGTCAAATAAATAAATAAAATCTTTAAAAAGAAAAAGAAAAAAGAAAAAATTCAAGCATATGAAGAGATATTAAAACCCATTTTTATAAGGTAAATGCAAGTTAAACTGCAGTTATATAATATTTTTTACCAATGAGATTAGCAAAGATTTTTAAAAAAATGAAAATACATTGGACTATAGGTGATTTTAACAATAAAGAACTCTTCAGCAATAAAGAACTCTCATTTTTGGAAGTGTACATGTGTGCTTTGATTTTATTAGCCAATTAAATATTGGAAACATTTTAGATGTCCAAACATATAGATATATAGGGGACTGGCTTATTAAATGTGATACATCCATCCAGTGGGATATTATTCAACCATTAATGCAAAAAGCATGTGTATGTGTGTGTGCATTTATTATGTACATATACATATGTCCAAAATGAATAGTCTATTAAACTATAGCACAGAACTATATATATATATATATATAAATATATATACTTAGTTTTCCTTGAATTTTCTAAAAATATATAAGTATATATATATTCAGTATAACTTGAATGGTATAAATATAACTGTCAAAAATAAGTAAGATAATTTAATTTTGATATGTCACATATATATTTTTTAATTTTTTTATTATGTTATGTTAGCCACCATACAGTACATCATTAGTTTTGGATGTAGTGTTCCATGATTCATTGTTTGTGTATAACACCCAGTGCTCCATGCAATACATGCCCTCCTTAATACCCATCACCGGCCTATCCCAATCGCTCACCCGCCTCACCCCTGAAGCCCTCAGTTTGTTTCCCAGAGTCCATAGTCTCTCATGGTTCATTCCCCCTTCTGTTTACCCACCCTTCATTCTTCCCTTCCTTCTCTTACCGATCTCGCTGCTATTTCTTATGTACCATAAATTAGTGAAACCATATGATAATTGTCTTTCTCTGCTTGACTTATTTCACTTAGCATCATCTCCTCCAGTTCTGTCCATGTTGCTGCAAAAGTTGGGTAATCGTTCTTTCTGATGGCTGAGTAATATTCCATTGTATATTGGACCACATCTTCTTTATTCATTCATGTGTTGAAGGGCATCTCGGTTCCCTCCACAATTCAGCTATTGTGGACAATGCTGCTATGAACATTGGGGTGCATATGGCCCTTCTCTTCACTACATCTGTGTCTTTGGGGTAAATACCCACTATGCAATTGCTGGGTCATAGGGTAGCTCTATTTTTAACTTTTTGAGGGACCTCCACACTGTTTTCCAATGTGGCTATACCAACTTGCATTCCCACCAACAGTGTAAGAGGGTTCCCTTTTCTCCACATCCTCTCCAACATTTGTTATTTCTTGCCTTGTCCATTGTTGTCATTCTAACTGGTGTAAGGTGGTGTCTCAATGTGGTTTTGATTTGAATTTCCTTGATGGCTAATGATTTTGAATATTTTTTTCATGTGTCTGTCAGCCATTTGTATGTCTTTATTGGAAAAGTGTCTGTTCATATCTTCTGCCCAATTTTTGATTTGATTATTTGTTTTTCGTGTATTGAGTTTGAGAAGTTCTTTATAGATCTTGGATACCAGCTTTTTATCTGTAGTTTCATTTGCAAATATCTTCTCCCATTCTGTGGGTTGCCTCTTCGTTCTGATGACTGTTTCCTTTGCTGTGCAGAAACTTTTTATCTTGATGAAGTTTCACAAGTTCATTTTTTCTTTTGTTTTCTCTTGCCTTTGGAGATCTGTCATGAAAGAAGTTGCTGTGGCTGATGTCGAAGAGGTTACAGCCTATGTTGTCCTCTATGAATTTGATGGATTCCTGTCTCACATTGAGGTCTTTCATCCATTTGGAATTTATCTTTGTGGATGGTGTGAGAGAGTGGTCAAGTTTCATTCTTTTGCATATAGCTGTCCAATTTTCCCAGCACCATTTATTGAAGAGACTGTCTTTTTTCCACTGGATGTTTTTTCCTGCTTTGTCAAAGATTAGTTGACCATAGAGCCAAGGGTCCATTTCTGGAGTCTGTATTCTCTTCCATTGGTCTATGTGTCTGTTTTTGTGCCAGTACCATGCTGTCTTGGTGATCACAGCTTTGTAGTATAGCTTGAAATCAGGCAACATGATGCCCCCAGCTTTGTTTTTCCTTTTCAACATTTCCTTGGTGATTTGGGGTCTTTTCTGTTTCCACACAAATTTTAGGCCTGTTTGTTCCAGCTCTTTGAAAAATGTCATTGGTATTTTGATTGGGGTGGCATTGAAAGTATAGATTGCTCCGGGTAGCATAGACATTTTAACTATGTTTATTCTTCTGATCCATGAGCATGGAATGTTTTTCCATCTTTCTGTGTCTTCTTCAATGTCTTTCAAGAGTTATCTGTAGTTTCTAGAATATAGATCCTTTACGTCTCTGGTTAAGTTAATTCCAAGATATAGTATGATTTTTGGTGCTTTGTAAATGGAATCGATTCCCTAATTTCTCTTTCTTCAGTCTCATTGTTCATGTATTGAAATGCAACTGATTTCTGAGCATTGATTTTGTATCCTCCCACATTACTGAATTGCTCTATAAGTTCTAGTAATTTGGGGGTGGAGTCTTTTGGGTTTTCCATATAGAGTATCATGTCATCCGTGAAGAGAGAGAGTTTGACTTCTTTTCCAATTTGAATACCTTTTATTCCTTTTTGTTGTCTGATTGCTGTTGCAAGGACTTCTAGTACTATGTTAAATAATAATGGCAAGAATGAGCATCCTTATCGTGTTCCTGATCTTAAGGGAAAGGCTTTCAGCTTTTCCCCATTGAGAATGATATTCCCTGTAGGCTTTTCATAGATGGTTTTTATGAAATTGAGAAATGTACTCTCTATCCCTACACTCTGAAGGGTTTTAATCAGGAAAGGATGCTGTATTTTGTCAAATGCTTTTTCTGCATCAATTGAAAGGGTCATATGGTTCTTGTCCCTTCTCTTATTAATGTGATCTATCACACTGATTGATTTTTGAATGTTGAACCACCCTTGCATCACAGGGATGAATCCCACTTGGTCATGGTGGGTAATCCTTTTAATGTACTGTTGGATCCTATTAGCTAGGATCTTGTTGAGAATTTTGGCATCCATATTCATCAGGGATATCGGTCTGTAATTCTCCTTTTTGATGGGGTCTTTGCCTGGTTTGGGGATCGAGGTAATACTGGCCTCATAGAATGAGTTTGGTAGTTTTCCTTCTGTTTCTATTTTTTGAAACAGTTTCAGGAGAATAGGTATTATTTCCTCTTTGAATATTTGGTAGAATTCCCCAGGGAATCCGTCAGGCTCTGGACTTTTGTTTTTGGGAAGGTTTTTGATCACTGATTCAATCTCTTCATAATTAATCGGTCTGTTTAAATAATCAATTTCTTCCTGTTTCAGACTTGGTTGTTTATAGGTTTCCAGGAAGGCATCCATTTCTTCCAGATTGTTTAATTTATTGGCATATAGTTGTCGATAATAGTTTCTAATGATTGTTTCTGTTTCCTTGGTATTGGTCTCCCCTTTCATTCATAATTTTATTAATTTGGGTCCTTTCTCTATTCTTTTGAATAAGTCTGGCCAGTGGCTTATCGATCTTATTTATTCTTTCAAAGAACCAACTTCTAGTTTTGTTGATCTGCTCTACTGTGCTCCTGGTTTCTAATTCATTGATCTCTGCTCTAATCTTGATCAACTGCCTTGTCACATAATCTTCTATTAATATAACATTTATTCTTAGTTGTGCTACATGAATTAATGTTGAATTTTATAAAATATTTTCTTTTCTGACTTAGCTGAGTCTACAGTAATTATACGAAAATATACATTTCAACTTGACTTGTTAAAATGCATTTCAATTTAATTTTTAGCTATTAGTCATATCAATTTTCCCATATTTCTTTTTGGTGTGCTTACCAGTAGCCAGATATTCTACAGAGTTCTTTATATGTAATGACTTAATTGATGCAAACAAGAGCAATGATTTTTCCATTATTATCACTTCCATTTTACAGGTGAGGAAGCCAAGGGATGGAATTTGAGAAATGTGCCTAGCTGATAAGTCATTGAATGAGGATTGGAACATGATAGCCCTTGTGCCTAAGCCACCAAGGGTAGCATTTCTGTCACTCTTTTATCTGATTGAATTTGGAACCATCACTTTTTTTTCTGTCTTCCTATTGCTAACCTTGTTGAATTTCCAAGTATCCAAGTGGGACCAGAAGCTGGATCACTTCCCCAAAGCATGGCAGAATTAACAGACTTCAAATTATTTTTCCCCCTGACTTACAAATTATTCAGGAACATGACTTTTTTTGTCCTTTTTTTTCTTTGTCTTGATCTTTACATACAATAGTTTGCCATGAAACAACAGAAGAAAAAGTTGATGCAATCAGATTTCATTTGATTTTTTCTCATTTCATTTTTATGAAAGCTTGTTCCTTAAATGGAGCTTACTAAGTGGAACATGTAGTCAGGATATATCATTATCATTACTCATATCATTACCAGTTATTTGAGACTCCTTTTCTAAATTCGACAAGCTCCTGAATTCAGTTGTATGATGGGCTACTAAATGAATCAAAAACTTTAAGTAATTCACAACTTAAAGTCAAACCAAAAATCATACTAATCTAACATATGTCTACTTAATAAAAAGAAAGAAAAAAAAATTTGTGAGCAAATGTGTTAATTAAATTGTATTAGTAAGCTGAAACCTTAAAAGGAGTTGTAAAATTCTTGTTAAACATAGAAGGAACTAAATATTATTCTCTTACATAAAGAGTTGTTTTTTAATTTTAATATATAGTTGGATAAGTATTGAAAACCACAATTTCACCCAAATTGAAGTTTTCACCTATTTGATTTAAAGATTTTGTCAACAGCAAGTTGTAAAAAATTTTAAATATTATTAAAATACATATGTGTATGAGAGGACCTGACTTCCTGTAAAGTAACTATTCATTTCTGCCAGTGTCTGACATAAACAAACAAAAACTTAAGAGTTCACTTCTGTGTGTTAGTGAATTGAAACATACAAGTCTCACTGGCAAAAAATGTTTATATTTGATCTCAAGTTTTGTCCATATTAAAAAAAAAAAAGGAAAACGACTATCTGAACATATATTCAAAGGAAGGCTGAAAACTTACTTTTCATAAAAATGTATGTAACTCATTTCCATGGGGAAATTATTTATTTTAAGTTATTATTATTAGATATTATTTTTGGATTATTATTTATTATAAATTATTTTTTTAGATAATTCACTTATACTAGTACATGAACCATGATAAATGTTGAGCTGTAGGAATATAGATCTAGATATTGACATGAAGCTATATATCCTGACTATAAATTCCACTTAGTAATCTTTAACATATACTGCATTCAAAATACTGCAGTACCTTAATCTTTTATGTTGCTGTGTTACACACTGATATTTGACAGATTTTCTTTAAAAGGAAGAGTTGTTTGTTAGATTTTATTCCTTCTATAAATCTGATCAGCTATCCATGTCTTATAGAATGACATGAAGGAAGAAAAATAACTCCTATAAGAAAAAAATGGAATTTATTTTTTCATAGGAAGATTTGACATGATAAGTTTTTGTTTGTTTGTTTTTTGTTTTAGTTATAAGAAAATAGTGATGAAAGAAAGAAGAAAAATTCAACATATACTTTTTGGAGGGGAAAAAAAATCCACAAGATTTTCTTCTGTGAGAATTCATGGTAAGAAGTTAAGGCTGACTTCCAAGTTTCTGGCTTCTGTAACTGAGTAGATACGGTTCCATTTACTGAGATAGGAAGGTCTAGATTATGTATTTGAATGGGGTTCATGTCAAAATCAATTTTGATTATGTTACATTTAAAATGTCTATAAAAATCAACCGAAATATGTGAAGAATTATAACAAATTTACCAAATATACTGATAAGGAAAAAATCTTAAAATCAGCAAGACAAAAGGAGTGCTTAACTTACAAGAGAAAACTCATAAGGCTACCTGTAGATTTCTCCATAGAAAGTTGGCAAGCCAGAATGGAGTAGAATGATATATTCAGTACTGAGTGGGGAAAATCTGTAGCCAAGAATACTCTATCCAGCAAGGCTATCATTCAGAATAGAAAGAGTGATTAGGAGTTTCCAAGACAAATAAAAGCTAAAGGAGTTCGTGACCACTGAACCAGCCCTGCAAGAAATATTAAAGGGGACTCCTTGGGTGGAAAACAGAGACCAAAAGTGACAAAGACGGGAAAGGATTGGAGGAAATCTCCAGAAACAATGACAAAATAAGTGATAAAATGACAATGAATACATATGTACCAATAATAACTTTGACTATAAGTGGACTAAATGCTCCAATCAAAAAACATAGAGTGGGAGAATGTATAAAAAAGCAAGACCTATCTATATTCTGCCTGTAAGAGACTCATTTTAGACCAAAAGATACCTGCAGATTGAAAGTGAGGAGATAGAGAAACATTTATCATGCAAATGAATATAAAAAAAAATGGAGTAGCAATACTTATATTGGACAAACTTACTTTAAAACAAATACTATAAAAAGAAGCAAAGAAGGTCACTACATAATCATAAAGGAGACAATTCACCAAGAAGATATAACAACTGTAAATATTTATGCACCTAAGTGCATGGGATCACCTAAATATAAAACAATTAATAACAAAACCGAAGGAACTAATTGATAATAATACAATAATAGTAGGGGACAATAACACCGTATTTATATCAAAGGACAGATCATCTAAACAGAAAATGAACAAGGAGACAGTGGCTTTGAATGACCCCTGGACCAGATGAACTTTACAGAAATATTCATAACATTCCATCAGAAAACAGCAGAATACACATTCTTTGCAAGTGCACATGGAACAGTCTCCAGAATAGATCACATATTAAGTCACAAATCAGGCCTCAACAAGTACACAAAAGATTGGAGTCATACTATGCATCTTTTCTGATCACAACACTATGAAACAAGAAGTCAACACAAGAAAAAATCTGGAAAGACCACAAATACATGGAGGTTAAACAACATGCTACTAAACAATGAATGGGTCAACCAGGATATCAAAGAAGAAATTAAAAAAAAAAAAACACATGGAAACAAATAAAAATGAAAGCACAGTGGTCCAAAATTTTGGGAATGTAGCAAAAGTGATCTTAAGAGGGAAGTATATAAAAATACAGGCTTACCTCGAGAAGAAACATAAACGGCTTAACTTTATACCTAAAAGAACTAGAAAAAGAACAACAAATTGAGCCTAAAGCCAGCAGAAGGAAGTAAATAATAAAGGTTAGAGCAAAAATAAATGTTAAAGAGAAAAAAAAAAAAGCAATAGAATAGATTAATGAAACCAGAAGCTGGTTCTTTGAAAAAACCAATAAAGTTAATAAAACTCTAGACAGACTCTTGATAAGAAAAGAGAAAGGACTCACATAAATAAAATCACAAATGAGAGAGAAGCGATCATAACTGACACCACAGAAATACAATTATAAAAGAATATTATCAAAAACAACATGCCAACAAATTAGACAACCTGGAAGAAATGAATGCACTCCTAGAGCATATAAGCTATCAAATCTGGAACACGAAGAAATAGGAAATTTGAACAGACCAATAACCTTCACAGAAATTGAATCAGTAATGAAAAACTTCTACTGAACAGAAGTCCATGACCAGATGGTTTCACAGGCAAATTCTACCAAATATTTAAATAAGAGTTAATACCTATTCTTCTCAAACTATTCCAAAAAATAGAAGAAGAAAAACATTCTGTGAGGCCAGCATTACCCTGACACCAAAACCAGAGAAAGACACCACTAAAAAAGAGAATTTTTAAAAATATTTTTAATTCCACTCTCTGATTTATTATCTCTCAGATAGAATTTTTCTCCACATTAAAAAAATGTAATTAAATAATGCGTCAAATAATATCAACATGTCAAGTCTTAAATGAAATTATTGTTATCATTGGCCTGGAATAAAACATTAAAGAATTTACAGATAAGGCTTTGTCTGAATAGAGAGCTTAATAGAGAGCTGAATAGAGAGCTTAAATATTGACTTGTTTAAACTTCTCTGGACAAAAATTATTAGCAAGGTTGGGTCTACATGTATTTACTATTGAAATAATGTTTTGTTTTGTTTGTTTTGTTTTGTTTTGTTGTTTTGTTTTGTTTTTATCAGAACACTAGTGCACATTAAGGGGAATTGTAGAAATGTGTGGATGGCATTTTGGTTGTCATAATCATGTAGAGCCCCACTGGAAAGTTGGTAAGAAGGGGCTGGGTGACACGCAATCCTCAGGAAGGTCTTTCACAACGAAGAGTTTTACGGAACGCATGGGGGTTCAAACAACCTACTCAAAATATAAGTCAAAAGGAATTTACCATAAGTAAATATATATTATATATATATACATTATATATATAATAAATATATATTATATATATATATATGGTGTAATGAGATCTATCTATCTATCATCTATCTATCTATCTATCTATCTATCTATCTATCTATCTATAGTGTAATGATAGGAATTTATGTCATTAAAATTACAAGTTGCATTTATATATATTCAGGAGATTGTCCATTATTTATTCTACCTGATGCTGTTTGGAAATTTACCACCTTTTACATCCTCATAATTTCCGGTTGATTTCTGTAACCATTCTCTGCTCACTTTTGCCTGTTGGGAGATCTGCCATCAAAATTCTTTTTAAGGTCCTGAGGTTAAATCTCTTTCTCAGATGTGGAGAGATTTCAAGATAGGTGATATGTTCCCGGTGATAATTTGTCACTGCTCTGTTCTCTATCATAATCACTACATTTATAATAAGGCCTATTTCCAAGAATAGCATATTTTCTCATTTTCTATATTTCCTTTGCATGTAATTTGTCTTGACATGATTCCCCTATTTCTCTTTAGCTCATTACTCCTTCCTTCTTACTATATACAAAAATGTCTCATTGAAATTATTTATTCTAAACTTTCATTTTATTCTAGTTTCTACCACTATATCCTTCCTTTTTAAAAATATATTTTCAATGAATTCCTTTTCATCATAAATAGATGAAAGCATATGACTATTTCATTATCATTGTATCTTTTATTTTAGTCATGTACAATAATTAATATGAATACTTATAAATTAGTTCAATTTTATCATTTTTATATATTATGGTATTAATTATTTTGAAATTCTGTTTATAGATAGATGAAATTATCTATACATTTCATTAGAATTTTGTGAAGAGCCTCCCCAAAATGTACTATTAATTGGTCAAGGGTTCTAGTGGGACTTAGAACTATGAAGCTAGAGTGTAAAGATTTTTAGAAACTAGAATATTTCAAAAACTAGCTTATAATGCAATGAGATTTTATTGGATTTTTTAAAAGATTTTATTTATTTATTTTAGATGGAGGGAAGAGAGCATGGAGGTGGCGGGGGCACAGAGGGAAAGGGAGAGAGAGTCTTAAGTAGACTCTGAGCTGAGCACAGAGCCCAATGCTGGGCTTGATCTCATGACCCTGAGATCACTACTTGAGCTGCAACCAAACAGTCAGTCACTTAACCAACTGCACCACCCATGCACCTCGATTATATTGGATTTTTTTAAACTTTTTTTTTTAAAGCAGTTTTAGGTTTACAACAAAATTGAGAGTGAGGCACAGAGATTTTACATAAACTCCTTATTCTCACACATGTATAGCTTCTCCCACTATCAACATACTTTTTTTTTTTTTAAATAAGAATGAACCTACATTGGCACATCATAATCACCCACAGTCCATAGGTTACCTTAAGGTTCACTCTTGGTATTGTGTATTCTATGGGTTTAGACAAATGTATAATAACATATGTCCATAATTTTCACACAGGATATTTTCACTGACCTAAACAATCCTCTGTGCTGTGTCTGTTCATCTTTCTCTCCCCCATCTTCCCATTTCTGACAACCACTGATCTTTTGTTTGTCACCATAGTTTTGTCCTTTCCTAATGTCATATATCTGGAATCATCTACCAGGTAGTCTTCGCAGAGTGCTTTTCACTTAGTAATATGTACTTAAAATTCTCCCGTGTCTTCTCAATATTTTATCTCTTTTCAGTAGTGAACAATATTTCATTGTTTGGATGGACCACACTTTCTTTATCCATTTACCTACTGAGAAACATTTTGGTTGCTTCCAAGTTTTGACAATGATGAATAAAGCTGCTATAAACAGTCATGTACAAGTTTTTATGTAGAAAAAAGCTTTCGACTTCTTTGGGTAAATACCAAGGAATATGCTTGCTAGATGATGTGGTAAGAGTATGTTTAATTCTGTAAGAAACTTCCCAACTATCCACCAAAGTGGTTGTAACATTTATATCCCCACCAGCAATGTAAGAAAGTTTTTGTTAATTCACATCCTCACCAGAACTTGGTGTTGTCAGTGTTCTGGATTTTGGCCATTCTAATAAGTATGTAGTGGTATCTCATTGTTGTTTTAATTAGCATTTTCTTAATGGTGTATGAGGTATGCTTATTTGCCATCAGCCTATCTTCTTTGTTGAGTTCTCTGTTAAAGTCTGTGGCCTTTTTTTTTTTTTTTTGCTTGTTTTTTTTATCAAGTTGTTTTCTTACTATTGAGTTTTAAGAGTTCTTTGTATAGTATGGAGGTTCTTCAAAAAATTAAAAATAGAATTACCATATGACCCAAAGAATAGGAAAATATTAATTTGAAAAGATATATGCACCCTTTTATTTATTGCAACATTATTTACAATAGCCAAATTATGGAAGCAATCCAAGTGTCCACTAAGTGCCCATCCATAGATGAATGGATAAAGAAGATGTGGTACACATGGAATATATATATGTGTATATATATAAATAAATGTGAATATTATTCAGACATAAAAAAGAATGATGAAAGCTTGCATATGTAAAACATGGATGGACCTAGAGGGTACAATCCGAAGTGAAATAAGTCAGTCAGAGAAAGGTAACTACCATATGATCTCACTCATATATGGAATTTAAGAAACAAAACAAACAAACAAAAGAAGAAAAAAGAGAGAAGCCAAAACCAACTTATTAACTATAGAAAACAAACTGAGGGTTACCAAAGGGGAGGTGGGTTGGGAAATGGGTGAAATTGGTGAAGGGGATTAAGAGTACATTTATCATGCTGAGCACTGAGTAATGCATAGAATTACTGAATCACTATATTGTACACCTGAAAGTAATAGAGCACTGTATGTTAATTATACTGGAAATAAAATTTTTAAATTGAAAAAAAGAGTTCTCTGTGTACTTTAGATAATAATCCTTTGTTGGATGTGTCTTTTGCAAATATTTTTGCCCAGTCTGTGGCTTGCATTCTGATTCTCTTGATATTGTCTTTTGCAGAGCAGAAATTTTTAATTTTAATGAAGTCAGCTTACCTATTATTTCTTTCATGGGTCACATCTTTGGTATTGTATGTTGGGCAAGATCATCGATTCTACCAAGAGTCAGCCGCCTAACCAACTGAGCCACCCAGGCGCCCCATCATTTGTACAGATTTCTCATAATATTGTCTCACTGCAAATATGAGGAGTAAGAGGAAAAAAAAAAATAGAGTCTATCAAGCTCTTGCAGCACAGTAAACCTTTAATAAATTTGTCTTCTATTTCTATGGTAGGTTATTCTTGACAAA
Source organism: Ursus arctos (assembly GCF_023065955.2). Classification (NCBI taxonomy): domain Eukaryota; kingdom Metazoa; phylum Chordata; class Mammalia; order Carnivora; family Ursidae; genus Ursus; species Ursus arctos. Next base: position 27,212,482 of record NW_026623111.1, on the reverse strand, counting down.
TAATTAGCAGCCACTTTTGTGCATTGGTCCATAAGATGTTGAACCCCAGCCCGACTTAAAAGAATGGGCAAGACAGCAACAATCTTTCTGGTGTCATAATGATCACTAAGCACCAAGACTTAATTATTCTCCTTTCTTCATATATTGTACTAATATATACTATTTCTTGAAGTCAAATCTGAATAAATGTAGCAACTTCTAATAGCAGACAGATATTGAAGGACTTAGTTGAATGTCTTAACTAGCTGTCTCAAATATTTATAAACATAGTGTGTATATCCCCTATGTTAAAAATAATTAAAAATAAAAATGTACACATCATGATGCTATTCTTTAAAAGTCAAAAGTATCCCTGTTTTGCTTATGATAAATATTCAATAAATGCTGCATGAATGAAATGAAGGATATAATCAAAATAGTTTAATGATGATGCATCTAATGAGCTTATAAAAATGTCTTAAAATACTCAATAAAATTGGTCATAACTAATCAGGGTTACTATTTCATTTTAAGAGAAACAAAGCAACAATGTCCCATCAATGTAAACAAAGCTTATTCAATATATGTGGCTTAAAGTACTACTGTGACACATTTTTTTGTTGTTTATTCCAATTATACTTTCTGAATGGAGTATAGAGTACAGCACAAGAAGAAATTTTAAGAACACAATAAAATAAAATCTGTAGCAAAATATTGTACCTTTTATCTCTTAAGAGAGTTTTTTTTTTTATAATGATTTTTTATTATATTATGTTAGTCACCATACAGTACATCCCCGGTTTTCGATGTAAGGCTCGATGATTCATTAGTTGTGTAAAGGAGACTTCATTGTACTAACTTCAGTTTTCCACCGGGTGGCTTTTAATATAATCTACATAATTAATGCTTGATAATGTTCTCACTTAACATTTAAGAAATGGAGCATACATGAACATAAATATGCAAAATTCACTAATAATGAAAATTTACCTTTTTCATATATATTATATAAATTAAAATGTCATCAATTACATTTACACAGATTTTAAATTTTTCTAGTTTTACAAAAAGGTGTCTTTCTTTAGCTTTTTGTTAGTTGAGTATATCTATTAATAGTTGCAAGAACTGACAAGTATTTAAAGAAGAATTTATAACATTTAAATGATTATGTGTATTTAATACTGTGGTTTCAGAGTATTTTTCTTCAATAGCTTTGCTAGATTGATTAACAATTGGTGTTATTATGAATGATGTTAATTTTCTTCAGAATGCTTATAAGTATTGTTATTTTAACTTCAATGATTATATATTGTTTTTTTAAAGAAAAAGAAAAGTCAGTGAGTTATTTAAATTAAAAAATAAGGTAGAGCTTTATCAACCTGTAGGGTGACTAAATTTTAAGATTCCATGAGAATCCACAGGCCATATCTTCAAACTGCCTTATAGTATGTTGTAAGAAATGTCATACAAAGTGTTTAATTTTTAAAAAATACACATTTTCTACTAATATATCCTATGTAAAAATATTAGCTATATTCACTATGGGTTATACCAATTCTTTTCTCAGTTACAATAAAAAAAATCTTGAATGAAAGAAACTCACATCATGAATTACCTACAAATACTGACCTAGTTACTTACTGTGTGTGTGGGTAAAGGTGTATATGATATACATAACATGCATATGCATATACATATATATGCATATATAAACATATATTTACATTCTTTTATCAATTTTAATAATAAGAATAGCATAGTAATTGATTACACAAACAACAATCCAAAAAAATCAAGGGATGTTGGAAGACAAAATATAAAATTTTAAGATGAATAGATAAAACTATTTAGTTACTTAAAGAAAAAGTTTAGGGTAACAAGAAATGAAGCTAAACTTGATGAAAGTATCTTTGCTGATATTTAAATTCAAATTTTAATAAGGAACCTTTTTCTGTTTAAGAAAAAGATCTCTACTTTCATGTGTATTTGTATTTATGCCAAATATTTTGTTCTGGTGGCAAATATAGATGACAATATAATCATTAAAGTTGAAACAATTCAAATTAAATAATCTGAACTTATGCCTTCTGTATTCAACACCTTTCCCAAGTTCCTTAAATTAAAATAGCCTAAAGAAATAGAAACGCCAGTGGATTCTTTAAATAAGGAACAGTGTTTTGGATAGGGAGGGAAGAGAGATTCTTTAAAAATATATTGATATTAAGTATGTAATTCAAACTTTAAAATGTTAGTCAATGCTGTTTGCCTTTTCTCTTATGCTCTTTTAAGCATGTGCAAATATACCTTGATGCAGTTCATGCTATTTGTCATTTACTTAAATGTATTTCTTTATATTTCTTTTTGAATGTAGCAGTACATGACATAAATAATTCTACTAAAATTATTTTCCCAATTATCTGTAGATCTGCTGCACTAGCACCAAGGGGAATGACCAGGAAGCTGTCACTAATTTTTTTAAATGTATAAATGATATTAAACTTGAATCTGTTAAATTGTGGCATACATGTCATATATCACTGACATTCTATTACCAAGAGAAGGTTCTCTACTGTTATCACAGTGCCAGCCCTGGGATTTCCTGGTTTGTCTAATCTATCTATTCAACTCTATTTAATAAGTGACAAGACTTTCATGTTGTGATTTTTGCTCAAGGAAAAACAGTAACATTCACAAAAATACAGGCAAAGAATGCATAGCTACTGAAATTTGTTTTTCTATCACTGCTTCTAAATAAACATGGAAGAAAGTAAATGCTCATCTTTGATTCACACCCAGATATATGCATAATAGGAAAAAGTGAATTATCTGATTACCCTTATTTCCTTGGTTCAGCTGAGATTGTAAAAGCACAATAATTTGCCCTCACATATATGTGTGCGTTCTTCTGTATATAGACACATGCACAGAGAGGGTCTTGATAAATCTGCTTATTAGACACACTATGCAAGACACTTCAGTGGGCACTTCAAAGATTGAACCACTGCTATAGTATTTATCCTTTAAGCTTAAGAATATTTATCCTAAAAATTATTTACAGTTACCCCCTCTCATCATAAATATACAATATTACCATATTTTTTTGCCAATTAGATTAACACTAAAATGATTTTCAAAAGTGTACCTAAGGAAATATTTTCTAAGTCAGCAAGAGCATTAATGCTATGTTCAGAAATCAGCTAAAACTAGTGTGCTTGCCAAAATTCTCTCAGAAATATGTAGAAATAAAAGAAATCTTTCAAGGACGTAGCACTTAAAACTTCAATAATACATTCCAATTCAGGGAAAAATAAATAAGAAGATTTACTTGTCATGGAAGAATCTTACTTGTCAAATATTGATTTCTGTATGCCAGTAAGAGATGGAAAATTTATGTGCACAGGTCATGCATGAGAATAGGGATTACAAACATGGTTTGTGCAGTGATTTGTGTGTATTTACACAATTTTGGCCCCGTGTGATCTCTGAGACATAAATTTTATTCATCATTCAAAATATGAGGGCCTTGATCTCATTATTCTTTAACATGTCTTTATTAGTAATGACATCTGTAAACCTTAGAGAAATGCCAAAGACACATTCATGCTATGAAAACAAATTTGCCTTTTATTTTCATTCATATTTTGCATGAGGAGCTGACTTTGGCAATAACATCTAATGACACAGCTTTTGTAACTTATAGGGGCCAAAAAAAGATCTTTGTATATAAGTGTTTTAGAAATGTTAACACTTCATTTGTCTATGAATTATATGGGCTGGAAAGAACATTGTAATTAAGATCAAAGTAATTATTATTACTGTACTTGATTGGGAAGGGGCCTCAAGAGACAACTGATTCTAGATTTGTCTTTATATATCATTAGACTCCAACCTGTCACAACTTCCCTAAGGTGGGGGTGGTGCGAAAACAATAAAATTGCTTAATCACTGAACTGTATCACAAATATATTTGAACAACCTTGAAAAAGCATTTTAGGCACCAGAAACATAAGTAAAAACTATCAACATAATATCTTTATAAAATATGTCCTGTAAAAACCGTATGTTTGTTGGATTGCTTTTTGTTCACATTATATGTACTGGATTGATACCTTATATACAGTAGATATTCAATAAACATATATTGGATTTATAATCATTTCTAGTCATAAAACGAAATTGTCTTATTTTCCTCTGCTCTGGTAAGAAAAGCATTGTACTCAAATTAGGGGAACTCCATTTTAAAAAATGAAAATTGTTGCTCATTGCCCATGAGGTATTAATGACTTCTCGTAGGTGTACAAGGTAGATCTCTGGTAGAGTCTGAGCAGCTGTCTAAGGAATCTGAGAAAATGGTACCTTATTTTATTTGCGTAAATAGTAGATGAGAAAGATCCTAAAAATCCAACATTCAGAAACAGAAAAGAAAAAGGGCAGTATTTATTAGAGACTAATTGAATCACCAATTTATGTATTTATTTTAAAAGATCTACTACTCTTTTTTTTTTTTTAACTCTACATCCCATTGTGGGGATCAAACTTATAATTCCAAGATCAAGAGTCTCATGCTCTACCGACTGAGCCAGCCAGGTACCCCTACTACTCATCTATTTTATTATTTTATTTTATTTTATTTTATTTTATTTTATTTTATTTTATTTTAAGAGAAAGGGAGAGTGAGAGCATGAGCAAGAGGAGCAGAGGGAGAGGGAGAGAAACAATCTCAAGCAGACTCCACACTGAGCACAGAGCCTGACTTGGGGCTCCATCCCAGGACCCTGAGATCATTACCTGAGTTCAAACCAAGAGTCTGACACTTAACCAACTGAGCCACCCAGATGCTGCAACCTACTACTCTCTTTTTAAAGAAAGTTTAATCCATCTTCCCTTTTTTGTAAGAAGCAGTCTACATACGCAGATCTAAAATTTATGCTCTAAACAGTTCTGAATTAAATGACATTGTTATTGCTCAATGATACCTCGATGCTCCAACTGATTGGTTTTACCGAAAAGGCAAGCACTCTGCTCCCAAAATTCATCATCCTACTGTCTATTCTCAGTATATCAACCAGAATGATCCCTTTGAAATGTTAGTTACATCATCGGTCTCCACACCAAATTTCAGTTGTCCCATTTATCAAATATAACAGCAAAGTTCATTCTCTGGCCTTTGGGTCTGCATGATGCATCCTATCTTTCACCACTCTCATCTCATCTTTACCACCTCTCCCTCCCTTTCTCTACTATTTGTTCTTCATGGAATCTGTCTTACCCTAAGATGGTTGTACCTTCAACTCGATATTTCCCTCCCCTTTATATCTTCCTGGCTAATTCCATTACCTCTAAGACTTTGCTTAATCAATTACATTTTAATACATCTTGCCGTGACCACCCTATAGAAAACTTACTTCCTTTTCCTGGCCAATGATCTCTTATTTCTTTTGTCCTTGTCACCCTGTTTCCTTTTCATAAGTACTCATCATCTTTTAATATTCCATATAAGTTAATTTCCATCATACAGAGGTGTTTATGCCATAGATTGATTTGTATCTATATGTAATGTCCTGGTGATTATTTCATCATACATAGAAAATTGAGGGGAAAATGTACTACAGAATGCAGAGTGATGTGTAAAGTAGTATAAAGAAGACTGAAGTTTTTAAAAATATTTTATTTATTTATTTGTCAGAGAGAGAGCACACAAGCAGGGGGAATGGCAGGCGGAGGGGGAAGCAAGCTCCCCACTGAGCAGGACTCAGTCCCAGGACCCTGGGGTCATAAGCTGACCTGAAGGCACACACTTAACTGACTGAGCCACTTAGGGATCCCAAGAATGAAATTCTCATATTAAAAATAGAATATCAACCACTGATACAGATGTACCATGGAATCTTTTTCACTAAGGTGAAAGGTTGTTGTTTTAGCCACAAGGATTTGGAATGAGATATCAAGGCAACACAATGTACATTTACCTGACTGATAAAGAATTTTGTACTAGAACTGGCGAGCTGCCATAACTCAGATGTGTGACCTGAAATAGGAGAAAAAGGCAAAGTGGCCAGTTAATGACCAGAGAGAAGATTTTATCAGAGACTGAAAAAATGTTTACTATTTTAGAGAATGACAAAATATTTGGTGAAATTTGAGCTTGCAGTCACTTGAACAAATGAACTTCCAGCTCTAAAGGTAAAGGTCAGGAAACAGTGATAATTTTGTGTGCTGAATGAATTTGAACGTCTTTGTAATAAAAGGAAACTATGAGCTCAGAAAATAACTAACCAATTTGTAAACAGGAAGCGAAAGGATAAGAATATGTTCCCAAATTTAGGGACATGTAGTGTTGAAAGGGAATGAGTAGCATGGACCTTATGATGTGCGTTACAAAATAAACTATAAAACTCGGAGAAATTATGATCGTGGGAAGATAAATTAATGAAAATAGTACTTTGTGACCAAATAATATGGTTGCTTAATTAGCTATTAATATCTTACTAAGAATCTTACATGAAGAAGTCTGCAGTATTCTGTTTAAGTGGTGAGAGATTACAAAGATACCCTCTTATTTGGAGAATTTAAAATCTTATGGATAAATTAAAAATTAAAATGTATGCTCTTCATGTACCTGTGTTAGTTATAGAAGGATTCAGCCAGCAACTAATGCAATTAACTAGATCAATCATAGATCTTTCAGTTAACAAGTCTGAGGAATTCTTAGTAACGTGTATCATTTCCTGGAGTTACTTTTTAAACTTTGAAGTTATTGCAATTTGTTTCATCAATATTTTATTGACCTTTTTCACTTATTTAATTACTTAACTATTATTTTTTCTACAATTTTATAATGCCAAATATCAGCACTGTAGATACATTATGAAAGGCAAATTTTAAGTTAATCTGACCTTTTAAAATAGTAATAAAAAATAAGAGTCTTTAAAATAGATTGAAAACTGAGGCTAGGATTTTGAATTTCCATTAAACATTCATATCTTTTTGAAGTAAGGTTGCTGTTGCATGTGAGTGTGGATAAAATCAGTAGTAAGAAGCGAAAGCAGTTAGATTATAAGGTTAAAATGAAAATACTTTATGTAATTATTAATGCTTCTTTAAAGTGAAGCACAAAGAGAAACAAAGGGCTTGAAAAGTCCTACATATCATGAGATAGGGTTTCCATGTAGGATTTTCATTTTTAAGGAAAAAATATTTATCTCTAATGCTCCTTATTAAAAAGAAACCATTGTGCTTTTAGACAAAGGCTGATTAAAAATTCACAGGGATGTTTAAAAAAATGTTAGGGAAAGAAATCAGTTTACTTTATAATCACTCCGTATTTCTCTTTGTACTTTTACAAGTTCTTGAACGATTTTTCGTGGCCTTAAGCAATTTCATTCAGACGCAGGGTAACTTCTACTAAAAATGTGTAGGGGATTATTGAGTAACACATATTCGAATCAACATGGGCATCCTCAAGTGAACTGATTAATGTGTGTTTGAAAAAAATTATTTTCTTAATCACAACTAATTTTTGTAGTTTTGTAGAATTTAATCATCTTCCAAGAGGTCATAAAGCCAGGAGCAGGGAATACTTTCTGCTAATGTAGATAGAAAGCTGTGACTGAGAAGATAATATTTCTCATATATAGCAATGTACTGTGCATTTTATGTTGAGAACAGAGAGGGAATGGATATATCTAAACTCCATGACCAAGTACAGAACATCAGAAAAACAAAAGAAAAAAAGAAAAGGAAAACAAAAGCAAAACCAAAAATAATATCCTGATTTGGAACCAAGGTTGGTGCAGATATAATAAATTGGGACTCGACATAATATTTTCTTAAATAAGGTGATGCTTCTACACATAGGTCTAAAAAGAATAAGGTTAAAAAAAAAAAGACTGCCTCAGACTTATTTTCAACCATTAAGAAGCTTGATATAAGAACAATTTAAATAAACACATTTGCACATTCAAAAGCAGTAAAATATTCTAAATAAATATTTATTGATCATATACTTCATGTATTTAAGAAGTAAGAAAAAAGAAAGAATATTCCTACATCTGAATTATGCCCTTAGAAATCGAATTTTCACTCTAACATCTTCAAGTGGAAAATCGTCCTGGTCTTCAGCAACCTGAAGTGCACAGGCTGTCTGATCTAACCAATCAGGTTAAACTGGCTCAATTAGCAAAAGTAGCCAAGTGATAAGTACCAGTCAAATTGAAGTTCTGCATGTATGTTGAATGTGCACATTTAAATAAAAAGACTCAAAACGTAAAACCAGATATCTGAGAAATTAACATTCAAGAAATTAAATATATTTGTATGTTTAAAATGAGAGAAAGCAGTCAGGCTGGCTAGGTTACTATACTGTACTTAGAGTCTCATCCTTTAAATATAGAGCTATGTGGGTCCAGAAATTATTTACTTTTTCTTTTTCTCCAGATATGGCTCTGGTAGTAGAATTAACAAAATCAAATTCACAAAAGTTTAAAATACGTAAAAGAAATGTTGACTTAAACATTTATAATCACTGATATCTTTTTGATCAATCAATATCAATCATCAAAGATACTTCTGTCCCAGTTATGATTTCTGAAAAATCAAAATAGGAAATAAATAAATAGAAATGGTTTCATGAGATGAAAGAATCAGGGTATAGAAAGGGATGGTGTTTAGGTAACGTAAAGACTAAGGAAATGAAAGGTTAAGTAGCTATAGTCATAAAGAGTATATCTTTCTAGAAAATGAAATAACGTTTGTCAAATACACTGCGACTTGGAACTAAAGAAAACAGAATAAATAATGGCAAATGCTAATTTTTTGGCTTCTTTCCTGAATTGGATATAAAATATAAATTTCGTATCAACAAAAGAGTACTTTAGGGACGTTCCAATACCAAAATGTAGTTTAGAGGTGATACGCCATATCACCTTCCAGTGAAGTCTTGCTTAGAATGCACTCTACTTTTTTTTTTTTTTTTTTTTTTAAGATATTGGGATGTGAAGCACCTGGGTGGCTCAGTCAATTAAGCGTCTGCCTTAGGTTAATGTTCATAATTCCAGGGGTCCTGGGATCAAGCCCCCACATTGGGGATGGGTGGCCCCTGCTCAGCGGGGAGTCTGCTTCTTCCTGTCCCTCTGCCCCTCCCCCTGCTCATGTTCTCTCTCGCTCTGTCCATCTCTCACTCTCTTGCTCTCACATGCTATCTCTCAAATAAATAAATAAAATATTTAAAAAAAGGATACTTGAGATGTATGTTTACAAACATTCAGTTCTTTACAAATAACACTGCAGATACTGGATCTCATCTGTATTAAGTCACATTCTCTGAAGGTTCCTGTTTCTGAAAATATTTCTAGTTGTGTAGATTGGTTTATCTTACCCAGTTATGAACTAACTACATTTAAAGATACACCAAGTCATTAATATTAATAAATTAGACCTGGTATGGGGAGAAGAAATTATTATATTTTGTGCCAGAACTCACTTTCTACCGGCACTAGAAAGTATCCACCTACAAGCGTACCCGTTTCTTGGCCATCTCCAAATCTCTCATTTTCACAGGCAGAAACCTAGCCACAGAATTGCCTAAGGAAAATAGAACAGGTTTAACACTGTTGGGATGGAAGCCCATTCAGGTCCTCAGACATTAAGTTCAGCCTCTATGCCATTTTTTGGTGTAAGATTATGGGCGAAGTTTTTATACTTGTGTCACTACACTAAGTGTATCACGTGAAGCAGCAACCAGGCCCAGGACTCCGTCTCTCAAGTCTGTGGTACTTACTGCCTCACGGCTCTCCTCTCCGCGCTCTCCTCGGAGCCTGGCAGGATCTGTGCAGACTAGTCTCATACAGCCCTTTGTTCAACGTGTTAAGGTTCTATTGTGCCCTTTTCCTTATTCTCCTTGACTTTATCTGAGCCATTTGCGCCCCCATTCTCTTTCCCCTCAGCCTCCCCTTTTTACTCTTTCCACTGTCCGCACATATTTTTTGATTTTTCAAGAATTTTATGCCAAGAGATTTACATAAATTAGAATTTGTAGATCACTAAGAATGCAAAACTTCCAGTTCTATTGTATCTTTCACTGAAGTCCTTCTGCAACAAAATATACTATTTATCTTTATATGGGATTTGAGATGTAACACATTAAAAATTGTCTTCGAATTTTATAATATGGCTGATACTCTGCTTCTCTTGACAAAGCACTAAAGTCATGGAAAGCCTTCTTCTGAAATTATGTATTGATTTTGTAGAGTATCTTGAAAGGTGGGAAGGTAGGTGAAAGCAAGTACTTAGATTCTGTAGGTATTTCTCCCCCAATGATATTGCCTCAGTTTGTCATCATCACAGGTAAATGACCGTAGCATATTTCTCAATTTAAGGGATTCCCGTGTCTTCATATTTCGTAAGCTCAAAACTTCACACGGGGAGCCCAATTAATGTTCCTGATGGCTGAGTAAACAAAACTTACTTTCATGTATGCACATACTTATCCCTGTAAGAATCATGTTAAACTGCTGTTTTTTCAGTGAATCAGAAGGCTTTCAATCCCAGGTGAACTTGCCTTGTGAGTTGTTGTTTTCTTTCCATTTTGTTAATAAACCTCGTGGGTTGATCACTTAAGTTCCACTCTGATTCCTTGATCCCAAATGATTCTTTGTTCCCTTACTGATTTAGATTGTGCCGTAATTGTTTCAATAGCTCAAAAGAACTCTCAATTCTATTCAGCTCTTATTTCTCTCCTTTATTGTTGTTTGCTAGCCAGGCACTGATTGACTAGAAAAAAAAAATTTTTTTTTTCTAGGGAAGTTTGCATATTTTAACAGCAGTTGAACAGCTGTCTTCGGAAGTAATGTTTCTATATTTCACAGCTTGTGGCTGCACTATTAATACCATTTTACTTCTCTAATGGAGGTAATTCTTAAACACCACAAATCCTAATTATTTGAACAGCAGTGGGCCTTAATTCATAACCGCTTCTTCTGAAAACAAAAGTACTTTATAGCTTGGAATAGGATACGTGTGAGGGGGCCCTCCCCTTTTCTCTGATGATGAACATCATTTCCGGAAATACTGCTCCCTCAGAGGTGATAATTATCCCTGTGAGCAGCCTGGGAGCATCCCTGCTGCTACATAGCGGTGCAGTTAGCAAACTCAAACTGTCTAGAGTTTCTCCCCTACCCCCCATGCTCGAATGTTCCCAAATGATCTAATCATTGCTTTATTTTGGGAGAAGAGATTAAGAGTCTATGAATCATGCTTATCCTTTTAAACTTTCTGTTTTAAATGGAATTATCCCACTGGCATATACACTTTCAATTCTCCCCTAGCTGTTGTAGCTCTGAAATAGAAGTGATCCTATTGATCTAATTATTGAAATGGTTATAGCGCCCGTGAGCTCTAAAAAGTCTGTAAATAGGAAAAAATATACTATTAGAACATGTTTAATATCTCTTTTTGACAGTGTGTATTTTTTTCTCTATACATCTTATCTAAATACAGTATTCTCATAATTAGTATATATCTCTACTTACCACCTACTCCACTCTGTGTGTGTGTGTGAGTGTGTGTGTATGATAAATTGCATCAATAAACTGTAATACTGTAGATATGTAGATCCTATCTTTCTATCTATCTACCTACTTATATATTCATGTTTACATTTATGCCTACATAGAAGTAAATAAATAGTATATAAACATTTGCATACATCCCAGGGATTTTGATAAATTAGGGAAATCTAACAATTTCCTTGTATTTCCTTGATCATATCTTTACGCTATTTTCTGAAGTAAATCGGAAAGGGAAAGCAGAACTGAGAGACACACAGTGATATTCAAATATTATAATAAGGGCTATCGAAGATAACAAGATATGTTTCAATGACCCCTAATCTCGGGTTCAGAAAGTGCTCTTTCCATTTTGGAGTCTGTGTGATAACAAATTTACTTAACTTCTCTTGTTTCTCTGTTTTTATATTGAAGAATAGGTTCTAAATAACCAAGGGTGGTCTAAGTGATCTGAGTCTTGTCCATGCACACGATGCAAGCTGCACGCTGAGTATTACCAGAACCAGTCCTGAGCTGGTTGCCCTCTCTTGCTCAGTGCCAAAACTGATAAAAAGTTCTATTTCTGGATCCTTGAGAAACCCTTGCTCTCTTTGTTCCTCCAACACCAGTAACATCACAGCTGCAACGCAGCTGCTAATAATTAGCTCCTTGATTCATTATAGGCCTGGTTTATTAAGAGAATTTATAGATGGGGAAAAGAAGGTGTTCCACAAGTAGTTAATGATTTGTTGAAGTTCACACTGTGCCTATTATAGGTAATAACACGTCCCTTTAAGAGAGGCGTGAACTCAACCCTCTAGTCAGTGATTATTTGCTAGAGAAGTACAATCGGGCTGACTTTCAAATTCTTTATGTAATTTATATCCTTTCTTCAGTTATTCTTGTTTATATTCCTTGAGATCTGGCATGCATTTGACTGTCTTTACACAAACTCTCCATCTTTAAGACCTCAAAGAATATCCAGTGCAGATTTCCAGGATATGCAAAGCCTGAATTCATTCTTTCCAAGCCTAATTTATCCATGGTTAGCATATCTGATTATTTGACCATTCCAATATAGCCCTTGAGTGTGTCCTTTAAATTTTTCTTAGAAAATACCTCCTACAATGTGCTTTTTAGAATAATCTCTTTCATCATTAAGTGTGTTTTATTTAATATGTTTGCTATTATAGTGCATGGTGCTAATTATGAAATCAAGAATGTGACATCACAAACTTAATAGAGATTCTACAGTAAAGGATAAGAACAATAGGTATATATATAATATGTAATATATATAATACCTAATAATATATAATATAATACCTAATATATATAAATATATATTTCTGAGGCCTGATCATTAAAGAATAATAAAAGATAAAAATAAAAACTAAGGTGAGAATATTTAATAGATAAATTTATATCCAGAGAAATATCATTAGTCAAATATATTTGGGCTTGATCAAAGTAACATCTCTTCTGAGTGTAAACTTTCAAACCAAAACGCATGAAATGTTTATTTCATAGTATAGACTTATTTCCCCACTATACCTTCCCCACACACACACCAAATTTACGATCATCTTTTCCAAAATCAAAATCACTAAAACTACATTTGGAAAGGGGCATCTGTGGTCCTGGTAATATTCTTTCTTTCTTTCTTTCTTTCTTTCTTTCTTTCTTTCTTTCTTTCTTTCTTTCTTTCTGAGATTTTATTTGACACTAATAGTACACTGTATGTTAAATAACTGGAATTTAAATAAAAACTTAATAAAAATAAATAAATAAACATACAAATAAATCCGGATAACAAAAAAAATAACTAAAATTTAGTTTGAGAACAGCTCATGTACGATTGTATCTGAAGCATTATGACATTTTCCTTTCTGGAAAATGAAATAAAGTTTCTTCTACTTGGTTCATGTTTCTTGGATGGTTTTATTTTGCCATACAGGAGAGTGAGAGGGGAAAGAAATCAACTGAATTCACATTTGCCAGGTTCAGACTATTTAATCTTTTTTTTTTTTAATTTTAAGCAATAAACTCTTCATAATCTGGGGAAGACTTATGCTTCTATTCATACAATCTTAGCTGAAATCTACATGGAATTTGAAATGTTTTACTCTCTCTCACACACACACAAAGAAGATAAATCCCCAAGTTGTGATACAATTCATTTTATACAGTTAGTTTTCTTTCTTTCATTTAACCTGTTCTACCCTATTGGCAATGACAGTTTTATAAATGCCAAATTGAATGATTTCTGCGTTAACAAACATGTATTTTCAAAAGCCCTATTTTGATAGTGCACTTAAATAAAATATTGCCATAGAAGCATTTGTAGAGATCTTATTTTTGGACCTGGCCATAATAGGAACAAGACTCATGGTTTTATTAACTTGCCCATTCCCCCTTTTTCTTTGTCATGTGAATATTTAAAGATCAATTGATGTTTCAAACATTTTAGTAGCTTCTCTGAGTGGCCACTTGATATTCTACTCTAAATTTAATGGGAAATGACAAAAACATGAAATTTGCTAATTAAGTGCCTACACACTCAGCAGTTAAATAAAAAATATAGAGAAAACACAGAAGAGCTTGAAAATGTCATCGCGTGGCTTTCGTGCATACGATGTAATTCTTCGGTATTACTGACCTAATCAAAACTGCATCTACCTTAGGGGGACAGGGAGTCTTACTAACTTACAGAGGCCAAAGATGACTTCAAATCGCGGGAAAGACAGAGTATACATGGGCCTCAACAAGAACTGAAACAAGGCTTGAGAGTCAGCAGAGTTTTCTCTCCATTTGTCATGCTTGGTATTCTCTTCACAGTGTCCTCCATCAGTCTCACGAAAGTCAGGTTTTCTCAGTGAGAGGGAAGTTTGACTGCAAATCGCTCTATATTGCTTTTGCCTCTGAAGAATGCCTTATTAACCATTCCAACCTTTAAAAAATAAAATTGTGGAGAGGACATTGATTGTCCCTAAAGTGTACCTCTAGACTACAACAAAACAAGGGGAGAAAAATATGATTTCCCTTGCTTGGATTTGAAGTTTAACCATTGATAAAAGAATTGTGGCCGATGGCAGGTTTTACAACAAAATCATTGGAGCAGAAGCAGGACCTGCAGAATGAATAATAGATGTATGACATCTGGATTGTTACATTTAGGTATTTAAGATGATTTGATATGTCTCAAAATGAAGTAAGTTAAAAGCCAAAAAAAAAAAAATTTAAAAAAAGGGGGGAAAAAACCCGAAACAAAACTCAAAAACATTTTAGAAGCAGGTAAGAATTCAAATAGCAAAAGAGCAATTCTCTACATGTAGCAGCTAAATGACTGAACGATCTTAGGCAGATCACATCTCCTCTCTAACCATTGTTTCTTTGCGGAAAGTGGGAAATAATGCCATCATAAACCTATCAGAAATAGTGAAGGTGCATTAAAAAACACACCTCGATGACTCAAACCCACAAAGCTTAGTTCTCACACAGGAAGGGGCAATCAGATATTGTCATGAAGTGTGCTCTGCTTAATTTCGTTACTTACAGACTCAGGCTGATACAATTATGTCAAATGCTTGTCACTCTGCCAAAAGGAAAGGGAAATCTGAAAAGTCTTGATCTGGCAATTAAATGATGTCTTCTGGAGTTGATGCCTGACATTTTGTGCTCACAGCTTATTAGAAAGAACTTGTCACTTGGTTTCACTCAACTACAATTGGGCCTGGAAATATGATGCCACCTATTAACAGATTTGGGACTATTGATATGTGAACAGAATAATTTTTTTCAACATTCTACCTTCTAGTCGCCAAATATTTGGTACTTCTTCCACTTTATACACAAAAGGCACTTATCTTCTTCCAAGAGAGTTACATTGGATTGACATCTGCTCCTGGCATCAAGAGTAGCATCCAAGATCCATGTGTTGCTTGTTATCTCTATCAGGATATTATTTGTATAAGTCCCTTTGCCAAAAACCCCTATGTGGTTCTTCTTGATGCATTTATGAACTAAATAGACACATTATACAGTATATCTAGGGAACTGGAATTTCAGCAAGCACCCTCATTCAGAAAGAGGAAAAATAATATGTTTGTATGTCAATTTTGAAATCTACCTGGACACTTACTACGAGGGGATGTTCAGTTCATTGTCCCCTGTGCTTCTTGGTTCCATTCTCCTGAATAATTATCTCCTCTCCTTTTTTCTAGTAAGCCTTAGATGAAAGGAGCAGTAGAAAATACAACCTCTTTGGAAACCTAGCAACTTTTTCTCAGCATTCTTCTTGCCCTTAGAAGATTGGAAATCTTGAACAGTCACAGTCCTGGAATTTCTGATATGTTCTGGTTTTGAACAGTCACAGGTATTTCTTTTCGTTTAAGCCATGATTTCATTGATAGTACAAGTCTCCTCAAAACACAGTAGGCTTTCCATCAATTCGATTTAGTCAGCAACATGTGCCAAGAGACTCAACCACTTTTCTATACACATTTCTTAGATTTGTGACAAAACGTTGCTTTTTTTAATCTGCTTCTCCTTTCTTAATAGTGTATCTTAACTATATCAGGTTTCTTTGAAGAAACTTATTTTTACTCTACTTATGTACTCTCCTAAAGAGAGAGTCTATTGGGAATCAAACATGAATTAAGTCTTTGATCTTGAGATGCCTAAATCGAGTCAGAGCTTTTAAGAATGAATGTGACAGCTGTGCCCTGACTTGATTCTTGTTGCAAGAGTGAGTCTAATCAGACTTTATTGCTCAAAGATTTTCTCAACTTGATTTTTTTTTTTCCTGATGGCAGATGAGAAGCAGTTACTTCTTCCAGACTTGCAAGTCTTCAGTTTTTTGGACTCAGTTTTTATTGTTTTATTCTTCTGTATTATGAGACAATTATTATGGTAATTTGACAAATGCAGTCAACATTAACTAAAACAATCAACTAAATTTTTGTTCCACTTCTTCTTCTGCACCTATAAGCTCACTTGGGAGTGGAAAGTCAGCCATTCTCAATATACCCCTCTCACTATTTGGGTCACCTGCAGATACCACGTGATTCCACTTTGGTTCTGAATGCCACTAGCTCATGCCTACTGCTCACAAAGGCAGTGGGTAAAGGTTTACATTGGCGGCTTCTAGAGAAAAATGTCGTGAATGCTTATACACACACACATAAGATAATGTCTAACAAAGGCTGTAAATATGCATAATAAAAGTCTATGTTTTCCATGACCTATGTCTCTTTCTTTGTCCTTCAGTCCTCTTCTCTAGAGGGAGGGAGAGAAGAATGGGTAGATAGATGAATAGATAGATGATAGATAGACAGATAGAGATACAGATACAGAGATGATAGAACGAAAGATACATGGGGGAGAAGGTAAGAGAAGAGAAAATGGTATAAAGAGCTTAGGGCTGTTTTTTATACCCATTTAATATTTAAATGAAAAGCAATGACAATGTTAATAAAGATTAAATTATCCAAGAGAAAATGAATACAGCTCTATTTCAAGATATGATTTACTTCTGCTTCTGGAATAAGAACAGACTAGAATATTTTGATAACTAAAATTTTCTTTGTCTAGTGGTCCAGGAAATTTCTCTTTATAGGATTTCTTCTTTGATGAACATTTCTTCTGGCATTCAGTTTTAGTCTGAAGGTCAGTTATGCCTCTTGTGTTATTCTCAGCCACATGAGCTGCTGGTAGAAATCTAATCATGTTTTATACTCTGTCAAAGTCCATGGGTATTTTAAAGTAACTGCTCAATATTATAAAAAATAAAGGGAAAGTTCAACCATTTTGCAATTTATCCAACTCCTGTGCTTTTTCCCTTGATGACATTGCCAAATAATATACTATTGTAATAGAAATATTAAAAAATAATTAAGGAAAACTTGATACAAACTTTAGTCACCCTAAATTCCGTGACAGAAAACCACGGATACAATTTTGCTATATCTTTCTGGCATGATCTCTATTAGCATTATTATTGCAGAAGTGGGATCAAATTTTGGCATTGTTTTTTCTCTTCTTACCCAATTGGCAGTATACTACAAATACATTCCTCCATACCTCTTCCCAGTTTACCCATGATCCTCATCTGCAGTGACCTCTATCCTAATTCTACCACCACAGGGAAATTTTCTGCACCAGTAGCCAATAAAATATCTTAGACTTCAAAATATCCTAGTCCATTATTACTTTGGGGACAAGAATAATTCATATCTATAACTAAAAGTATATCTTTGGTTTTCTCTTGTATAATTAAAACCTTACTAACATTCAAGTTAGGGTACTAGGTGGCCATTCTTTGTGGGTGGGTAGACCTGATAGTAAATGACTTGATATAGGCATGTGTCTTTGTATGTACTTTGATATTTCTGAAACTACCTACAGTGTTATAAGTAACAAACGTTATAGTCAAATCTTTAGACCAAAGAGTCACATGTTTTTACCCTAAACCATAATAACCAAACGTGTTCTAAATAATAATGTGATTCATGTAGAATATTGTATCACTGGCCATAAGGATTTTATACATGGAGTATTAATATTTAAGTGTAATTCAATCAATTAATAAAAAATCACACTACCTTTGAAATTTCTATCAAATCATGCATTATTTTAATACATACTTAACTTATTTAAAGCAAGATTTTTCACATGCCTTGACATGGAACAGGAGGGAATGATTAGGGCATTCTCTATTTCTGGCCATATTTCACAAGTAAAATTTAATTTTTTACTTTCCCTACAATCAGGTGTTAATAGAGAAATGGATCAGATCTCAGGAGACTTGTGTCATTCTCCAAAGTGAAGAAACTTCATAACTTTAAGTCGGTAATTCCATTCTCTCAGAATATTAGCACCAACACCAAATGTGTAAAAATGAGAAATGGACAATGTTCTTTTAATATCTATTCCAACTCTACAAGCATTGTATAATGTCAATGATCTGCCCAAATAGTTACATAGCAGTTTATTTTTCAAGAAAATTCTTTGAGGACAAACTACAGCTTTAAATTTGTCAAAAGATTTTACCAGGGTAGACATAGATATAGATAGATAGATAGATAGATAGATAGATAGATAGATAGATAGATAGACGGACACAGATAGATCTTAATGTGTGTTTGTGTACTCATTTGGTAAATATTGGTTATTGATCTAATGATATATTCCTTGGCCTAATGGTCTAATAAAATAATTTTATGACGATTAATTTCTTATACTTTGAGGAAACATTTCAGAGTGATAAATCATAAGATTAATCTAGATATTATGTATAACTCATAGACATTTTGAAGGATATTAGTACAAATTAATGCTCATTTTCAGATGATAATTTACATTTAATTAATCACTTTTCACAAATAATTCAATGTCAAAAAATTACTATTTTAAGGTTTTCTATTTTTAATCACCGAATTATGTTTTAATAAATACAGAGAATACATAAGATAATTTTTGTCTCTTCAATTAGTATTTCTTTTATAAATTCACATACAATTAATAAACTCTATCAAAAGGGAACTACTATCTTATGTTTCTTTAAATGTGTAGGGTCTGTCTGATCTCTCTTAACAAAGCAGAATACTAGGATACTGAGATAAGAAAAGTCATGTACTTAGGTTTTAGGGCATATCTTATGTGTTGGATCTGAAATAAAACAATTTAGGGAGAAATTGAAACTAAAATCAGGTTATTTAAAAGATTTGTTTGAGTCCAAAAAAAATCCATGGACGAGGCAGCTCAGGCTACAGTAGAACTATGCTCCTAATATCAAGAACAACAGACAATTAGAGGGAAGAGTCCAAACTCCTCTGAGCCAGGAGTCTGAACATAAACTTTAATGGTGCTTGTCCTGTGGCATCCTACGTGTTCACAAATGGGGAATTTAAAGGCCAGAAACTGTGCTCTTGATTTATCAACTTATTGTTGGTGCTCTTTATTAATGTTCCTCTCATGAGTAAATCTACAGTGAGATTAGCGAGCACCAGTTTCTCTAAACATTACCTTGCTTCTTTTACTGACTGTATAAAAACCCAATATTCCTGTTCAAAATACATAGAGTGGCTTCTGTCTGATTGAAATAGACATTGAAGATAGTGGAGGCAGAATTGAAAAACTAAATTGAGCCTCCATCTCCACCTTCAGTAAAACAAATGGGGAGGATTGGGGAACTAAAATATAGCCTCAATTTTAGGCTCAGTGATCTTTTTACTGGGCCAAATCACCATATAATAAATCAACAGGCTTTTTATACAGAATTCCTTATAGAGATGACCACATCTATGCAAATTTAATTTTTGAGGGTCTTACATAATTATTATTTGGGGGGAGGATATTATGACTTATAAAGATAGTCCCCAACTTATGATGGTTTGACTTCAACTTTTCATCTTTACAATGGTGAGAAAGTGATACAGATTCAATAGAATCCATGCTTTTTTGAATTTTGAATTTTGATCTTTTCCTGAGCTAGCAATATGCAGTCCTCAGTCAGCCATAAGATCCCAAGGGTGAAAAACGGATACACTAATGAACATTTTATTATAAAATAGGTTTTGTGTTAGATGATTCTGCCCAACTGTAGGCTAATATAAGTGTCTGAGTATGTTTAAGGTAGGTTGGGCTAAGCTATGATGTTAGAAAGTTTAGGTATATTAAATGCATTTTTAACTTCTATTATTTTCAACTCATGGCAGGTTTATCAGGACATAGCCCCACTGTAAGTCAAGCAAGACCTGTAGTTCAACATTTAAAGTGCCAAAGCTTATTTCTTCATAGTAAAAATTGATCTACTTGACTATCTTTTAATATAATACTAATTTTCAATAAATTAGTATTTCTTCTACATTTAGTTTTTTTTTTTTTTTAATGCTCACAGATGTCATTTATCATCCATAACTATGTTGCTCAACCAGAGTTTCTTTAGGAGAGGAGCAGAACAGATGAAAGAGATAGCAGCCTCAATCATGGATGCCTTTCATTAATCTAGACCGTCCCCTTTGGCCTCAGTTGCAGTGGCGTCGTTGCTTGCTCTGTTGCTATCAGTCTTTTGCCCTCTGGAAGTCTCACTTGGTCCTCACAATTCCTGCTCCTCTCTTGTTATTTCTTTGTCTTCTTTTTCTTAAGTTAAAAATGCCAGAGCACAGATTAATTGAGAATAGAATAATTTTTAATGTGGCCGATAAATGTTTTTAGTAGATAAAACATTGATGGGTATTCAAAGCTCCAGGTATTTTAAGATATTTTTTGGGTCTCAGCAAAGCACCCAGTTTCCACAGTCTACAGGATCATCCGTACGTGGGTGAGAATCTGGAGCTGTTTGTGGACTATTGTATGAATCAAGACAAGGCATATAGAATATTTACCCAAAAACATGTTCATTCCACATACAACTCCTTTGCTAATTTATTGATTTTTACTATGGACTTATTAAATGTTAGTAGGGAAAATATATTCATTGTAAAATATATAAAAGATACAACAGGAAATGAAAAAGCCTCTCCCACTTTTTTTCCCTATCCCACCAGTTATCTCTCCCAGAGGCAATCATCCTTTTTTTGTTTTTGTGTGTGGTTTTTCAATCTGTGCACCTATAATCATCTTCATGAATATTTATTGTATATAAACAATATCATATTCTATATACTGGTCTAAATTTATCTTTTTTAGTTTTTAACTTAGTGTTTGCCTTGCTTTTTGGAAACTATGTTCTTTTAGAAAATCACTGTATTTTTATTCAAGTGGTTATTTTGCAACTATGTTTTTATATAATATTCTTTATCACTTATTTCTCCAGTATCTACTGATTCTCACTGTAAACAATGAGGAAATTGATCTCTCATCTCTGCTTTTCCTCCCCAGGTATTTATTGGTTTTATTATTTTGTAATTGATTAGTTTTATAACTTTACATACTTACACTTCTCTTATTATCTTCAAATATTTTGACTCTGTCCACAAAAGAGAAAACCACTGTTACTTTTACCTTTTCCACTTCTCTTCAAATTTCTGTATAATATAGCATTTCCACACTGTCATACTTCATAACATTACATTCTTGTCCATATTCATAATGTTCACTTGTGTTTTAGTTTTCACCATACAAATAAAAGGACATGCTGCTCAATAAGAGTTCTTTTACCAAGTTTCTCCATTAATTTCTTCATTACCAGAAACTTGTCCTCTGACAGTTTCTTTGAGAAGGTCTCATATATACCTTGAGTTGATTTTTCATGTTAATGATGGCTTCCATGTTCAAAACTGATCTGAGTGTCAGCTTGCCTGGATATACCTTTGGAGTCATGTTTGGTTTCTATACAGAGAGCTCCACTGTTGTGAAGGAGATGTGGGAAGACAGACTGACTTTTTTATCTTTAAGGGTGACTTGATAATTTTTGTCTTGATGACTGGTGGGAATTCATTCTTTGCATTTAAGATTTATCATCGTTCCTGGAATATCTATTTGACATATATTTTATTACCTTGTGTCAACTTTTCATGGAACATCTTGTTCTCTTTAAATCTGTAGATTCAAGTTTCCTTTATACCTGTCAATTTTTTTTAAATTTTATCTTCCTTTTTTTTCCTTCCTTTTTATATTGCTATTTTTTTCAAGGAAATAAGTTATGTATTTACTGCTTCTCCTCGTCTGTCTTTCCAAGATATTATTTTTCCTTAATATTTGTTCAGCAAATCTTACATTTGGAATAATTTTAGATTTCCAGAAATGTTGCATGACGGACAGTGTGATCAGAGATAGTTTCAATTCCATTTCAAGTATGTGAATTAGAAATTCCATATTAAGGGGCGCCTGGGTGGCTCAGTCGTTGAGCGTCTGCCTTTGGCTCAGGGCATGATCCCGGCGTTCTGGGATCGAGCCCCACATCAGGCTCCTCCGCTATGAGCCTGCTTCTTCCTCTCCCACTCCCCCTGCTTGTGTTCCCTCTCTCGCTGGCTGTCTCTATCTCCGTCAAATAAATAAATAAAATCTTTAAAAAAAAAGAAATTCCATATTAAATATAGAAGTATTTAAAAGATAATGTAGAAGAAAATGTAAATGAAACAGGGCAAGGAAAATTATAGATCATTTTGTTGGAAATATGAATTGTAAATATAAAACCACTTATGTTATGCAGGATTTGGAAAAAGTCACTGTGACTAGTTCTCCATTTGTTGTGATGGACATGGGGAGCTTAAAGCTGAGTGAAATTATGTGTAGTAGTTTTCAGGATTCGTGATTTGTTTTAACTGAAACTAACATAATTATCACTTTGCCACTATCATCTCAATCTACTGCCTTGTGTCACTGCCCAACAAATAACCACACTTTGCTATTGTGGAGATTTCCTAATCAAAATCACATTGTGGGAACTTATGAAATAGTGAAATGAGGCCAACAATGAAAATTTAAAGAATAACGATTTTCACCAAAGCCAATATCAAAGGAGTAAGCAAAGGAATTATAGAAATATCAAGAACTATATAGGAGGCTGATAATGGTCCTCAAACATATGTTTTAATCCCTAGAACATGTAGGTGTTACCTTATTTGAAAAAAAGGGTCTTTGCATATATGATTAAATGCAGGACCTGAAAATGGACAGATTACCGTGAAGTATCTGGATGGGCCCAAAACGACATCCCCTGAATCCTTATAGAGGGAGATTTGACACATATATACGACCACACCAACATACACACAAACACACACATGCATACACACTTATACACACAAATGCAGAGGCAGAGATTAGCCCCATGTGGCTAATGGTGCCATTAGCCACCAGAGGCTGGAAGAAACCAGAAACAGATTCTCTCCTAGAGCTGGTGCAGCCTTGCCAATACCTTGATTTTTGGCTCAGTGATATCGTTTTGGATTTTTGGCCTACAGAACTGAGAGAGAATAAACTTTTGTTGTTTTAAATCACTGACTTTATGGTATTTGTTACAGTCTAATACAAAGTATCTGTTTATTAAAAAATAATCTTGGCAGTTTTCATGCATATGCAAGAATTGGAAGATTTAAGTAAAATACAAGTTTCCCACTTCTGTTTAAAATGATTAACAAATGTATTGTGCGTGTGTGTTTAAATCATTGGACGTGCATAAATCTTCCACTTGTTTTAACGATATATGAACTCTCTGCATGCCATCTCAACTGAGTTTGTATGTGTATGTATATACCTAATTTTTATACAGATTTTGTGTTCCTATGGAAAAATGGTTTGGTGTCTGTATTAAGATTTATCCTGTTAGAGGGAGAATAATGTGATCTGAGTTGAAAGCCACATACTAGTTGTGTGAACTTGGGAAATTGTCTTATCTGTGGAGACCATCTCTTCAGGAGCAATGTGGGACTAGCACCGTCTAAGTCATGGGTTATTGTGGGGGTATGCAAGATTGTAAAATTAAAATGCATAGCACAGTGTGGCACAGTGCTTGAAACATAGTAGGAACTCAATAAATAATACGGAGTTACAGTCCCTCTTCTCACAAGCAAACAATGTATTCCTTAGGGAATTACTCTGGCAACAGACCAGAATTGTGACGATTGCTGTTTTGAGAAGTAGATTGCTTCAGTTCCATTTTCCTTATAAATGGTTAAGTTTGGATATTTTGGAGGTTGAATCTAATTTATCATTACTGTGAAGATGTCATGTAATACTGCATAGAAAACTGGCTTTTGTGAGTGCAAGGATGTTATAGTTTCCAATAAAATTACAAAATATTTACTACATCCAGACCAGAGACTGTGTCTGATTTCAATAGCAGGTAAATAAAGACCTGTTCTCACAGCCTTAAATCACTGTCATCCCTGCACAGACATGTTATTCATTTCTAGACGAAAAGCCCAACACCGCCCAGTTCTATTGAATGTGAATTTCCTTCCTACTGAATTTTACAATCTGAAGCAAATAACAGTGGCTCAAAAGGAACAGTCATGGAATTATTAAAACTCAAGTAAAATTCATTTTAATAATGTATTTAAAAAGCTCCGAAGTTGAAGTATTAATCAAATTTCTAAAATTCAATTAATCATACTATAAATGTTTTTAAAGCAATCTTTCCCTAGGGGGTGAAATCAAATTAATCATAGGAAAGTTTGCTGACAAATGTTTGTTAAATGCATAATGTAAAGACATGATGAGGATTCTATTTTCTGCTCTAAAGGATGTGACTGCCAATTTTGAGGTGGTTAGAAGAAATAGTGCCTCCAGTGCGCTCAGAGCAAACTCTGCGTGTTTTGTATCCAGCTCCTGATCTAAGGCTCAGACTTTTTGTTATAGAGGAGCAACCATAGACCAACTATATAAGCCCTCATTAAAAATTATCATTCCACTTATTTATGGCATACAGGCCACATCAAAGTAAAACCCAAAGACCGGATGGATTAGAACAATAAACTTGTAGCTATTTTATAAATACAGTCCCCTAATACTGCTCCCAGAATTGTGGTTGCACTATAATCAATTCCATCATTTAATTGTCCTTATAAGTGTGTCATTTACACTACATACCAGGATACTACAAATGGATTAAATATTTAAAGGCCAAGAAAAAAAAATGACACCAAAAGACTACTGGAGGAAAGCTTGACTACATTCCTTTACACTCTAGAGTGGGAAAGAACACTAATTTGAACAGTAGTGTTAATATATTAAGCTCTTACTCAGTTCTCTCTCATTGTTGCCCAGCATATTTTAAATAAAAAATTTAAAAAAAAAAGAATTCATATAATTCGAAAATCTCAAAACTCCAATTTCTCAGCATATCCTGACTAGACCTTAGTTCTTGTCAAGCATTTCTAATCATTACTCCCCGGAGAATAGTTTGACCATCGTTCTGTTTCATGTGTGTGTTTCTGTTTTTACTTTAATCCATTTTTAATATGTTTATTTGTGAGCATGAATGGACAAGATATTTAGCCATTTTCTCTCAACCCTCAATTCACTCTTCAATGTGTTTTTTTGTGATCCTGGGCCTGAGACACTACACCCTGAGTTTCCCAAAGTACCTTATCGGATGATTTTCTCTTAATTTGTGTCAATGGGAGACACTCATGGAAGATTATGAAGAGAGAAAAGAGAAAAAAGTTTCATCACAGGCTTCCAGAGTCTCTCTATATCCCACTAACAGCAAAAGACCATTATGTTCCTGTCTTAGTGTCTCCCATTACTCCCAGCACCCACCATCTGACCACGTCAGAAATTTCAGCACCGGCCCCATCACTCCCAGCCCTAGCCATGGGCGCCATGCCAGAGTTATCGGCATTGGCTGCATGGTGATAGCCTCTCCCCCCAACCCACACACAAGAAGTCCAAGCACTCACGATGAACTGGGAGCCTGAGGAGATCCTTTTCCTGATCTTTAGAGATTAAGTGACAACTGTTTAGTCACCCCACGTTCCCCTAACTCCTAAGTTTTGTGGCAGCATCTCTTCCCTTGGATTCTCAAGCCCAACAAGTGGTGGTTTTTCAAAAGCTACATAACCAATTTCCTTTATTTAATTTTCTCTGGTGTAATACCAACCATGGTTTCCGTTTTCTTGTCATGTCCCAACTGAGCCCTGGAATTGGTTTTGATGATGCAACAGTTATTGGAAATTGGCAATCTGCATCATGCAGTGGTATCAAAATTACTTGAATTAACACTTGTTACTCCTTTGAATCAAACTGTTTCACACCATGCTTCAGAGTATCAAGTGACTGTAGTAATTGACCATTATCATATTAATGAGGATATTAAGAACTAAGAGTGGGAGGCCACCTTGGGATTCTCCTAAAAGTTTTGCACAAAGGAAATGATGAGCACAGGGCCATATACACTCTGATCAATCACAGTCAGATGATCAGAGAAGACTACTGTGATACTAAAATATCTTAAAATGGCTGAGCATATAGCAATGAAAAATTATATACCAAATTTAAATATGCTGGATACAAATTAATCATGCAAGTTGAATTCCCACTTTCCTTATCACTTACGTAAAAAATACGGGAGTAGAATGAGGAGTGGGATTCTGATTGTGGAATAGGAAAAATTTCATGTACCCGATAGGAGTTGAAATCCTTGAATATACAACTCTCCTGGAGACTTTCTGACCAATGGAAGCAGCACCTCTACCTGTGGATGAGGAGATAAGCTTTCCTTACTTGATAACTTTACTCAGGGCAGTTGTCCTGCAAGGGGATGTCATTTCTCCTAAGACCCAATATCACTACATGTTCTTGTTTGAGATTTACAATTACAATCATATTTTAGCATTAGAGAGACAAGAGCAAAATCAGACCCAGATGAACAGCTTTTACATGGAAATATTGGTAAGATTTGCTAATTTATAGAAGTATATAACCTGTAAAATTTATTTGGAAATAGATCCAAAGAAGTTAAATCAACGAAGCCTAATAAATCAATAGACTGGAATAATATATTGATATGGAGACACATTTTAACTGAATGTGTCAGCTCAGGCAGCTGTAGTGGCTCTACTATTTATTTGGTTGGTTGACTGAAAGCTAACCTTGACAATGTCAAATAGTCAATGAGGTTGAGATGTGTTGCAGGTTGGGTTTAATGGAAACAGAAGCGGAGGTGGAGTTTGAGGTGCAATATATTTCTTAAGGCTTAATCCCTGTGAAAAGAAGGAGGAAATTGATTGTACAGAGGAAAGGGCTAAAATACAAATACAAAGAAAATACAATACTGTCCTGACAAATTCTCAGTCAAGTCAATGGTGGGGAGTTTGGAAGAATTCCATTCTGAACTTTCCTGCATTGAGCCAAAATAGTTGGAACCCTCCCCACTTAGTTGCAGAACGTGGGCTGCCTCAGGAAGAGTGTGGCCTCCAGAAAAGCTGCTCCCTACAACCAAGGTAGACCCTGAAGGAGCTAGTAGCAGTGGGCTGTCTTAAATGTACAGCACTTCCTTCCTTGAAGTGGAAGATGGGCAGCCCAGAGGGGAATCAGGGTGTCACCATCTGTCTACCACAAGATGTCAGAATGCCCATGGCTTGGATCTATGGGAAGAAATTCAATGTCTTAGGGAGATAGGAAGGTTGAAGTGGGTTTGTCATGCATGATGTGAACATTGCCCCATATTCCCCAAGAGCCTAAAAAGCTCTGGTCTCATTAACTCTTCAAACCGTGATGCATTTAATGCTTCTCCCTATAGTATTCTATTCAGAGAATATTTCCACCTTATCACTTTTTAAAATATTGAGCTG
Source organism: Ursus arctos (assembly GCF_023065955.2). Classification (NCBI taxonomy): domain Eukaryota; kingdom Metazoa; phylum Chordata; class Mammalia; order Carnivora; family Ursidae; genus Ursus; species Ursus arctos. The sequence continues at coordinate 27,184,719 of NW_026623111.1, read as the reverse complement.
AACTTGAGCTGAAGCAACATTCTATATTGTCTCCTGTAATGTAAACAGAAATATTCATCTTTGTCTGAACACATCAGCCTTTTAAACTACCATGCTCTTATTCATGGTGTTGTTTTAGTCAGATGCCATCCCTTCCCTCTTGTTTGGGAAAGAGTCCCTACTCATTCTCTAAGTTGTGCTTTAAATATTATATTTCTTTAAAACTTCTTGGTCTCCTGCCAACAGAATAGGCTGGTCTGTCCCATCGCCTGTAAATACCAAGACATTATATTACTACATTTTCTTTGTGCATTAATCTTCCATGTGACTTTAATATCCTTGAGAGCCTGGGCCGAATCTTAAATATCTTCTTATGTTCAGTTCTTGCCTTACATTATATCTCCTCATTAAGATTTGCTGAGGAAAAAAGTAGCTTTTATGGCAAATTGTGAAGTGATGGTGCAATTAACTGAGATTAAGAAGCTGTGGAGGAGGTTTGTGGAGAACATAGAAAAATAATAACAGGCTGAATATGAGACAATTGGAGTATGCAGTATCTGAGACAGAGCCTGCCATAGATAGAAAGTGTTTGTGAGATGATGAGTGAAAGAATAAATGAATGAACGAATGAATGTGAAATACTTCAGTGGAAGAGTTCTTTAGTCCGTCCAGAAGTCCAGGCTACAGGCGAAATGAGGAGATTGTTTCGCAAGGTAAGCACATTTATCTGTGGCTGCCTTATTTTTGGACTGCAGAGTATGGGGATGCTACCGCTTCTCCAAAAGTCTCAGAATCATCCCATGTAAAAAGCCTCATAATTATTTTTTAAACAGGATTATTAAGATATAACTGATATTTGATGAACTGCCCATATATAACACATATTAACAGTGTAAAATTTGACATATGCATACACAATAGAAATAAATACTACAATTAAGAGAATAGATCCATCACCTCCATAAGTTTCTTCATGCCTCTGGTAATCCCTCCCTCAGGCTTCTCCCTACCACATTATCTCCAACAAAACCACTGATTCATTTTCTATCACTATATATTAATATTCATTATCTTAAGATTTATATACAATTAATTAACAGTATAAATTTCTTTTTTGTCTGGTTTATTTCACATAGCAGAATTATTTTGAGATTCAGTCATCTTTTTGGATGCACCAATAGATTTTTCTTTTTATGTATTAATAATATTTCATTTTACAGATATATGTCAACGGTTTATCCATTCATAAACAGTTGATTATCATTTGGGTAATTTGCATATCACAGTATCATTTGGATAACCATTATTTTATTTTATTTTATTTTATTTTATTTTATTTTAAAGATTTTATTTATTTATTCAACAGAGATAGAGACAGCCAGCGAGAGAGGGAACACAAGCAGGGGGAGTGGGAGAGGAAGAAGCAGGCTCATAGCAGAGGAGCCTGATGTGGGGCTCGATCCCATAATGCCGGGATCACGCCCTGAGCCGAAGGCAGACGCTTAACCGCTGTGCCACCCAGGCGCCCCGATAACCATTATTTTAATATGCATTGGACAATCAATGGATAAATTGGTTATCTATTATCTTGACATACATATTTGGTCTGTTTCCAATTTTTGACTATGAAAAATAAAGATGCAATTAACAATTGCGTGCCAGTCCTTAAATGGACATATATTTATTTTCTTTTTCTTTTTGGAAAAACCTAGGAGTGGAATGGTTAGATCAAATGATAGATCTGTGCTTAATTTTTTAAGAAACTGATAAATATTTCCCAAGAGGTTATACAGTTTTACCTTCATACCAGCAGTTTATGAGAGTCCCAGGGTGCAATTTTTCCAAAACTCTCAGAATCACCACATGAGGAAAGAGCTACCTGGATACTGTTTATTCAGTATTACAGAATTTTTTCTCCCATGTGATCATTTTCACATTCCTATCCAAAGCCATCCATATTTTAAATCTTTTTGAAATCTTGACCAGGCTGTAATTCCTGGTTCACTTTTCTTAGCATTTTCTTCTTTCTGTTTAGGAACCATTCATCCTGTCTTCTAAGCTGTTGTGTAGAGTGGTTCTACTCAAATCTTCTCCCTTTCTGAGGCATTGAAAGCAGCATGCATGAGCTTAACAAAGAGCAAGCACTGAATTCTCTGTCAGTCAGGTAATATCGTTGGAACAGAATCTTCAATTTCCAAGCCTTTTATTGCAAATGGAATTTCCCTTTTTTGCGACTCCTTAAAGTAGCTGCCTTGGATGTCTGACTGTTTCTGTTCAGGCTTCTTGCACAACTTTCTTCATATGATCTTATAATTTTTCTCTTTTTTACTTAAGTCAACAAAATTTCCTTCATGACAGTCATAACTAATTACCAATAAGTTTTAATTAACAATAATTGATGATGGCTACCAAGTGAGAAAAAACAGGAACTTTTAGAACTTCATTTACTTCCCTCCTTCCATTTTTTGCCAAGATCCTGAATACTTTTTACCTTTTTTTTGCCAATAATCAGCATTACCATGAACACTAATATTTTCTCTCAGTGCAATGAGGTCTTTAATGAGAGAATATTCCACCATCTCATTCCCTCACCCCAGTAAGCTAGCTGTGACCATGTACCCTCTTTAACTCCCTGTGTGGGGAATACACTTTTCTATTATAGCACCTCTGTTATTATTAGACTTACGTCTTCATAACTTTGCTCTATTATTATGGTGAGTCTTAATAAATGGCAGTTGTCTTATTAGACTTTTTTTAAATCTTCACACTAGATACGCAGTTCACATGTAATCTTGTCAGATGCTGCATATGTGATTTCTGCTTTGTTGATTCCAGAACTTGTAAGACCAAAGCATCTAATAAGCAATATTTTAAAATTTATAGATTGATAAATCTATAAGGAGATTTTTTAGAACCATTAAGCAATATCTTCATTGATTCTGGACTAGCATGCATTTATCCTGAAATGATCTCTTTAAAATTATTTCTTGAGAGAACCTGAACATGACAACCTTCCCTTTTTTCATTCATAAGCCAGCAATGTTTATGGTCTTCAGTAGTTTATGATTATGTGACAGTCATGCTTTCTTGTTATTGTTACCATTTATGTATTTCAAGTCTATGTTTCATCTTGGGAACAAATTATAAGTTCAAAAATCAGAATTATATTTCACCTCATTATTATTGAGAGATTTTACATGGCTTATCCTGTTTGATCCATACCAGCCTTATGAGGCAGATAATGAGGGTTGGAAGAGCTATCTACACTTATGACCATTCAGGCTACAATTTATTCAAAAGTTGTCAGAAAGAGACATATACCCATTAATCATGAAAATCAACAGTGAGGCTATAAAAGTAAGGATATATCTATGAACAATAAAAATACTAAATAATGGCCTGGCATTAGGTCCTTTTGTCTGCCCTTACAATCACCATGTTCTTGTGAAGGCCCAAAGCGATCTTAAAAAGATAGAGCAAAACTTCTAAATATTCAAAGTGGGTATAATACCAGAGCATTCAGAAATGAAAAAAAAAAAAAAAAAAGGATTTAATTGGCAGTGCTCATTCTGTTCTTAGCCATGGGTTATTTCCTTTAAAAAGAAGTAGTACATGGGCAAGGAACATAGGAATGGTATTCTTCTCTAATATACCTTCCTCCTCCTCCAACATGCTTTCTCAGTAACAGATGTGTTTGCTCTAAAAGTTCATCTTTTGTGTTGCTTGTGCCCCCTAGAGTTAATCCTCATTGTTGTCTCCTCCTAAGAGCAACTTAATCAGATAATGGAAGTCCATTTGTGTTAACTGACCGGAGTGAGGATAAGCAGAGTAGAATGGGGCAATGATAACTGTAATGAGTGCTCAGTGTCCAAGGAAAGAGAGAACTGTCTGGAGGTGGGAGCACAGACCTGTCAAACTTTACTGTGTTAAGAAATTGACAAAGTGCTATCCTTAATCTATCCAGCTCTGTATGGGCCCAGTCCTATAACCCCTCAGGCTAACCACAAGGACTCCATCAATTGGACCCTCCTGACTTTGATTTCTGGTCAGGTTCAATCACTAGAATACAACAGTAGCTAGATTCAAGGACAGAACAAAACAGGTGAAGAAATTTCCCCCTGCTCCCTTCCTGCTTTACTTCTGTGATTATAGAAAAGCTGCACTCCTCCAGGAATACCGTTTCCATCAAGTGGACCCTTTCCAATGACTCCAGCTCCCATTGGGCTCTAGTAACATTATCTTCTCTGCAACATCAGCCTGAAGGTGACAATTGTTCTATTGCAATTAATCCTTGAGTACCTCAACATCCCTTACTGGTTCTCCTTTTGGTCTCTGTAATCCTGCTTACACCTCAGCAAAGAATCCCATCATTAAAATCTTGGTTTCTCCATCTGACTACAAAACCTCAGTCTTCTGATATTCGTTTCCAATATGATTTCTGCTAATTGCCTTTTCTCAGGAATAGGAGGGGTAGGGATTGTCTATGTAGAGTTGATGAGTGCATAAGGATTTGTTTGAGAAGAATGTGAAGCAACTATCCCGGATCCCTTACTTTCTGGCTGGTGGATCCTTTTGGACAACAACTTTTCTACTCGCTGTTATTTCAACTATCTCCACCCACTTCTTTTCTCATTTTAGTCTCTCTTCCACTAATCTTTCATCCTTTATTATTGTCATACATTGTTCATTGCTTCGTGATGCCATTGCCATTGTCTCCAATGACTGTCTGAGGAATATACTGTTCTCTGTTTAATAACAGATGTGGTGGAAGTAGGATTCAGAGGGCACTCCTTCAAAAGTTGACTTGGCTATTTCCTGACTCTGCGACTTCAATAAATAGAGTAACTTCATGAAGCTTTTCTGTTTCTTGTATCATGGCAGTCTTAAAAACCGTCCTGCTTGCCTAAGAGTTGCTTTGAGAACCAAATGAGGGAACATAAGTGAAAGTGCTTTGAAAACTCAAAGGCAGTATCTGATCGTTAGATAATATTATTTTATCGATTATTTAGGGATCTAAAATGAACCCCTGATCATCATTTAAGATATATCACACTTACAAACTTTGGAAAATGGTAATTGGAAAGTTGTAATAACATTGCACGCATAATTATTTGAAATTTAAATAGAGAGACACTTTCTCCTAGGAAGAGAGAAGAAGTTATGAACAATTCCTTACATTCTCTGATCCCATTAGAGGTACAATTAATGGAAAACAATAATCGAATATGGGTAGTAACATCTAGCCTCATCTCCTCCAAAATTATATTATATTACATTTCATGTTTGGTCAGCTTTAGATTGATCTCAGTATATTTTTATATCCTTTTCTTAATATTTTGGCCAATCAGTGATAGAGCAGAGCAGTTTTCAGAAACTTTTATAAGGAGAAAAAAATACTGAAGATGCTTGCTAAGATTTTCCAGTTTAAATTATAATAAAATATGTAATTTCCTTTATTCTTTAGAAGAGGTTGTTGGTCTACAACACATTTTTCTTTTTTATACCGCAGCCTCAGTGTGTGGATTATAAAACAATAGGAAAAGTATACTTATTGTTTTTTGTTGAATGCACAACTCTGCCATATGAAAATGTGTTCCCTTTATACATCTCTGAATAAAATATGATAAGTACTATATATACACACATATATAGTATACATACACATATATATATATACACAAACGTATGTCATGCCAGACCTACACAAAACCCTCTCAATGGAAAGAAATGTCTTCCAAAATTCTCATTCCATATATAATGCTTTCATTGATAATCAGATTGCACAACAAAGTGACATTATAATCTCCATTTACTTAGCCATTTTTTAAAAAATAAGAAATAACTCTGTTTTTTCTTCTCTAAGGTGGTATTAGTTTCCACCATCATGCCTCAGCCACCCTATTCCCCTGTTTTAACATTCAATGATAATCAAATCGAAAACTTCTTTACTGGAATGTATTTAACAAGGAAGAAAGGTAACCTTCAATAAGTATCCATTAAAATGTCTAGCTCAGTATGTCACAGAAGATCAATTTGAAAGTTGTCTTGTTTAAATGAGAGCATCAATTTAAAAACTCCACTAATGTCTTCTGGAATCATTAGTAGTTTGGCCACAATTAGAGAGAGAGAGAGAAGAGAGAGAGGGAGAAAAAGCAAGAGAGAAGAAGAGAGAGAGAGAGAGAGAAGAAAAAAACATAGTCTCCAGGCAGTTAAAAACATTGAACAAAATTTCAGGCAGGCATTAGCAAAGCATAAAGATGCCACTGCATTGTACTTTTAGCGGTATCTTTTTCATATCAAAAGCATAGTTTCCCACCTCATAACAGAGCAAGTATTCTATTTAGTATTCATTATCTGAAAGAAATTGTGATAATTAACTCTATCCTCTGAGATAGCTGCTAATGATATGTAAGGAGACTGGGCTGCTGATGTTGAAATATATCGAACTAAAGACAGATATTTCTAAAATTCAATTGTGAGATTTTCTCTTCCTTAGAAAAATGTTGATAAGAACTATTATATAATAGGAATTACTAATTACTTGATGGAGGATTGTATCTCAGTGATGATTCATTGTTTAAAAAATGGCATTTTGTTCCTCAAAATTTTAACTCTATTTCTGAGAACTGCCAAGCTATTTCTGAGCTTTTTATCTGTAATGATACAGCTAGAAAGCTTCAAAAATATATAATAATGATAGTATAACATCACTGTTTAACTTTTACTTAAACTATCTTTTTGAACAAAGTGTTACTGAGATATGCAAGGTTGTATTCATTAATTTGTGGCTAATGAATTTAAAAAAATCAAGGGATATTTGAATGTTCTATGAAAAAACTCGAGATAATGCTGCTATCAATTACTAAAAATAGTAATTCCTGAGGGGAAAAAGCACACACTGTGTGAAATAGAACAGTTAGTTATCCAGAAATGTTCCCATTCTTTAACAATCATCAAAAAATTTACATAATGCTCTTTTAATAAACAATTTTTAGAGCAGTTTTAGGAGGCAATAGGGAGTAGAAGATGCAGAGATGTCTCATAAACTCGTTAAGTTTCCCAATTCCAACCTGGGTGGTGGGGTTTCCCACACGCAAAACACCAAGCAATTCTTGGACACTTTTTGGATGTTTGAGAACATAATTCTGACTCCTTCTATCCAGAGATAGTATCAGGTTCCACAGTTAAGGATTTGGTCCTCTATGACGATTACTGACCCCCCACTTCAGTTGCCAATAGCAAGTCCCACACTGTTACCTGTGCCTCTGACCAACCAGCTATAGATTCGAGGTTTCAGTGACCCTCTCCTCGGGTTTCGGACACCAGTTGCAAGTCCAAGTTGGTACCTGTACTTCTGACCAACTGGCTGTAAGTCAGAGGTTCTCAGGACTTCCTCCTCAGGACTGATTAATTTGCTAGAGGAGCTCACAGAACTCAGAGAAACATTTTAATTACTAGCTCACCAGTTCATTATATAGGGATATAACTTAGGAACAGCCAGATGAAAGAGATGCATAGGCAAGGTATGTGGGAAAGGCAACACTTTTCTGTGCCTTCTCTGGGTGCTCCACTTTCCCCACATCTCCACATGTTGAGCAACCAAGAAGTTCTCTGAACTGATTCCTCTTAGATTTTCACTGAGACTACTGTGCATGGTGATGATTGACTGTCATTGGCTATTGACTGATTCAACTTCAGGCCCCTCTCCCTTCTCTGGAGGTCCAGAGGTGGGACTAAAAGTTCCAACCCTATAATTACATGGTTGGTCCTCCTGGCAACCAACCCCTGCCCTTGGGTGGGGTCCAAAAGTCACCTTTATTAATATAACAAAAGATACCTGTATCACTCCAACTCTTAAGAAATTCCAAGGGCTTTGGGGGCTGTGAGGCAGGAACTGTGGACAAAGACCAAATATACATAAGAAATATATTTTGGGGGTCACCTGGATGGCTCAGTTGATTGAGTATCTGCCTTGGGCTCAGGTCATGATCCCAGGGTCCTGGAATCGAGTCTCACATCAGTCTCCCTGCTTGGCGGGGAGCCTGCTTCTCCTTCTCTCTCTGCTTCTTCCCTCTGCTTGTGCTCTTTCTCTCTCTCAAATAAATAAATAAAATATTAAAAGAAAAGAAATATATTTTGGTCATCTGAATGACTAAATATATATTTCTTACAAATTACATTATCACATACCTCCTGCCCCAACATATGTATACCCTCCCCCATTACCAGCTTTCTCCAGTAGAGTGTTACATTTGTTATAACTGATGAACCTACATTGACATTATTACCCAAAGTCCACATCTTATATTAGGTTTGGTCTTTTTGTTGCATGTTCTATGAGTTTAGACAATTTATAATGATATGTATCCATTGTTTTAGTAGCATTCAGATAATTTTCACCGCACTAAAAATCATCCGTGTTTTGCCTATTCATCCTCTTTTCCCCGTGGCAAACACTGCCCTTTTTTGTCTCCATAGTTATGTCTTTTCCAGAAGGTTGGAATCAAGTATGTAGCCTTACAGATTGCCTTCTTTCAATTAGTAATAAGCACTTAAATTTCCTCCATGTCTTTCCGTTGCTTGATAGCTTAACTCCCTTTTATTTTTATTTATTTATTTTTTAGCACTGAATAATATTTCATTGACTGGAAGTACCACAGCTTATTCATTCATTCATCTACTAGAAGACATCTCGATCGTTCCCAAGTTTTGGCAATTATGAGTAAAGTTGTTCTAAACATCTCTGGACTTAAGTTTTCAAGCACTTTAAGTAAATACCAAGGAGTGCAACTGCTAATCATATGGTAAAAGTGTTTTTAATTTTGTAAGAAACTGTCAAATTGTCTTCCAAAGTAGTTGTACCTTCATTCATTCCCATCAGCAATGAATGAGAGTTCCTATTGCCCCACGTCCCCAGCACCATTTCTGAATTTTGACCATTCTAATAGGCATGTAGTGGTATCTTGTTTTCATTTGAATTTCTGTGGGAGCATATAATGCAGTCTGTCTTCTCTATGCTAATTTGGCATCTATATATCTTCTTTGGTAAAGTGTCTGTTAAAAGTCTTTGGTCTATTTTTTAATGGGGTTTTATTTTCTTATTGTTGAATTTTAAGTGTTCTTTGTATATTTGAGGTAAGAGTCCTTTATCAGGTATGTCTTTTGCAAATATTTCCTTCCTGTCTGTGGCTTGTCTTTGCATTCTCTTGACAGTGTCTTTCCTAGAGCAGAAATTTTAAATTTTAAAGCAGTCCAGCTTATCTATTATTTCTTTCATGAATTGTGTCTCTGGTATATCTAAAAAGTTATTGTCAAGCCCAAGGTCATATAGATTTTCTCCTATGTTACCATCTGGAAGTTTTATAGTTTGCATTTTCCATTTAAGTCTATGATTCATTTGAGCTAATTTTGTTGAAGGATGTAAGACCTCTCCTTAGACCTTTCTTTTTTTCTTTTTTTTTTTTTTTTTTGCCTGTGGATGTACATGTGTTTCACTACCATTGGTTGAAAAGACAATCTTTGCTCCATTGTAACATCTTTGCTTCTTCACCAAATATCAATTTGGTGCTTTGGATCAATGGTGCTTATAGAAATCTATTTCTGGTCTCTCTATTCTGTTATATTGATCTATTTGTCTATTCTTTCACCAATACCACAGTGTCTTGATCACTGTGGCTTTATAGTTAGGCTTGAAGTCAGATTGTGTTAGTTCTCTAACTTACAGCTTATATTATGTATTTGTAATGTATAATGTATAATATTATGTTATAATGTAATTTGTAAGTTAGAGAACTTGTTCTTCAATATTGTGTTCTATTTTCTGGGATTTTTGTATCTCTATGTAAACTTTAGAACAAAACATCCATAAAATAACTTGCTATGGTTTTGGTTGGAGTTGCATTGACTACATAGATTAAGCTGGGAAGAACTAGCATTTTGACAATATTGAATCTTCTTATTGATAAACATGGATTATATCTCCACTTATTTAAATCTTCTCTGATTTTTTATCAGAGTTTAGTAATTTTCTTCATATAGATCTTGTACATATTTTGTTAGATGTTTACCTAAGTATTTATTTAATTTTGAGGATTGCTAGTGTATTTTTTAATTTCATATTCCACTTGCCCATTGTGATATATAGGAAAGCAATTGATTTTGTATATTAACCTTGTATCCTCCAAACTTGTGATTATAGTTGCTTATTAGTTCCAGAATATTTTTTTGTTGACTCTTTCAGATTTTCTACATGGACAGTCATGTCACTTGCTAAGACAGTTTTATTTCTTTCCCAGTCTGTATACTTTTTACTTTTTGTCTTGTTTTATTGCATTAATATTGACTTCCAGTTCCATGTTGAAAAGCAGTGATGAGAGGATCTCTTTGCTTTGTTCCTGATCTTTGGGTTTCTTGCAATTTCATAGGATGTTAGCTGTAGGATTTTTGGTAGATATTCTTTACCAATTTGAGGAAGTTCCCTCTATTTCTAATTTACTGAGAGTATTTTTTTTTTTAATTTAAATTTAGATTTAGTTAACATATACTGTATTATTAGTTTCAGGGATAGAATTTAGTGATTCATCAGTTGCATACAGCACCCAGTGCTCATTACATCAAGTGCCCTCCTTAATGCCCATCACCCAGTTACCCCACCCAGCAACCCTCAGTTTGTTTCCTACTCCCTCTCTGTTTTTATCTTATTTTATTTTTCCTTCCCTTCCCCTATGTTTATCTGTTTTGTTTCTTAAATTCCACATATGAGTGAAATCATAATGGTATTTGTCTTTCTTTGACTGACTTATTTTGCTTAGCATAATACCTTCTAGCTCCATCCGCATTGCAAATGGCAAGATTTCATTCTTTTTGATGACTGAGTAATATACCATTGTGTATAACGCCACAGCTTCTTTATCCATTCATTTGTCAATGGACATCTGGGCTCTGTCCACATTTTGACAATTGTGGACATTTCTGCTATAAACTTTGGGGTGCAGGTGCCCTTTCGAATCACTATGTTTGTATACCTTGGACAAATACTGAGTAGTGCAATTGCTGGGTCATAGGGTAGTTCTATTTTTAAGTTTTTAAGGAATCTCCATACTATTTTCCAGAGTGGTTCCACCACTTTGCATTCCCACCAACAGTGTAAGAGGATTCCCCATTCTCTTCAACCTCACCAACATCTGTTGTTTCCTGACTTGTTAATTTTAGCCATTCTGAAAGGTGTGAGGTGGTATCTCATTGTGGTTTTGATTTGTATTTCCCTGATACTGAGTGCTGTTAAGCATTTTTTTTTTTTTTCATTTCTGTTGGTCATTTGTATGTCTTTGGAGAAATGTGTGTTCATGTCTTCTGCCCATTTCTTGACTATATGGCTTGGTTTTTTGGGTGTTTGAATTTGATAATTTTTTTTAATAGATTTTGGATACTAAGCCTTTATCTGATAAGTCATTTGCAAATATCTTTTCTCATTCTATGGGTTGCTTTTAGTTTTGTTGACTGTTTCCTTTGCTCTGCAAAAGATTTTATCCTGATGAAGTCCAAATAGTTCATTTTTACTTTTGTTTCCCTTGCCTTTGGAGATGTGTCTAGCAAGAAGTCACTGTGGCCCAGGTCAAAGAGTTGCTGCCTGTGTTCTCTAGGATTTTGATGGATTCCTGTCTCACACTTAGGTCCTTCATCCAGTTTGAGTGTATTTTTGTGTATGGTGTAAGGGAATGGTCCATTTCATTCTTCCTCATATGGCTGTCCAATTTTCCCAATACCATTTGTTGTTGAACAGTTGTTCATAATATTCCCTTATTATTCTTTTAATATTCATTGACTGTAGTGATGCCCCCTTTTCTATTTTTTATAATTAGTAATGTCTTTTTTCTTAGTTATCCTGGCTTATGCTGATTCTTTTTGCATTATGTTTTTCTTTTTTGTTCCCTCTGGTGAGTGCTTGTTTGAAGCCAATGACAATGTGCACTATATATTACTATATATTACTTCAATATAATTTACTCTGTTATATTTCTACATTGCTTTGATTAGTATTAACTGAATGAAAAATGGGGGAAGCATACCTAGATGATTTTGTATTCGATGTTTCATTATAAATTTAATTTCTTATACAATTAGATCCATGTGTCAAAAGAATAGGTCCATAACATAATTTGATATAACATAACTATGTTTTAAGAGATTCTTATTTTTATAACAAGGCCATTCTATAGAAAAATGATGATTTCATCAAGGCTGAATTATTTTATTAATTCATTTAATGATTCTTTCTTGTCCTAAGAAACATTTAGTGAACATCTACTATGGTAGGGATAAGTGATGGGTGATTTATGTCCTGAGGGATGCACTTTGAAGAGGAAACAGACATGCTAGCATGTGCCACATTGCCACACAGTTACCAAGTGTGAAAAGTAGATGCTCTTATCTTAACTTAATTTCCGTAGTGGCCCTGACAAGCAGCCACACTGGCAAATCCATGGTTCAACAAGATGTTCCCAAACCATTGAGGGGGAAAAAAAAAAATTAGAAACAGAAACAAAGGAAGCATAGTGTATAGTACATACAGATAGGAATATCAATTCACTTTGGCAAAATAAAATTAAATTAAATTAAATAAAACAATCTATCACCACCCTCAAGAAAAAAAACAGAAAATATATATGGAAGACTTATTTCTCTAGACCAGCTTTAGTTTAGATTCCTGAAAGTTAGTTTTTCATGTTTATTTTCAAATGGCTCCGATATGCCTTAAACTATTCCCCCTTGATTTGTAAATGTTACACTAAGCCTGGCAAGATCACTGTTGTTTTTAGTCAATGAAAGTTTTATTGTAAGCATTATTGGGAGATAAAGATGTATAAGAGGGGGAAAATTCCATAACAGAGCATTAGTTACCTTATTCCCCACCTTTCATACTGATGTTTCCTTTCCTAACTACATTTGGCAAAGCACAGGAATGATAAGCCAAGGATTTCGTGTGTGTGTGTGTGTGTGTGTGTGCGCACGTGTGTTTAAAAAAATTCTTTCTGCACTCTCATAGACCCACAATGAATAAATATAAGGCTTTTTAGATCCATTTGAAATTTCTGTGTACTCTTCTAAATTTGGATAGAAACAAATGTATTCTATCTTGGGAAAATATGTGTATCTTTATTTGCAGAGAGATTTCAATCTGCTTTAAATAGAAAGATAAGACATATAAGTAAAATATATAAATTTCACATGAAAGTACAGAAAATGTCTTACTTGTTTTGAAATGGCCTGGGACCAAGTATTCTTGCTGTTGTTTTACTTATTCGTATGCACTAGCAACACTGAGAGTTGAAATGATCCTACTGCTTCTAGGAAAAAATGACACTGCAAAGCGTCATTGCTTTGTTTCCCTCTTTTCCAATGACTTATAGAAAGCTGTATTCAGAATATAATAAAAGATCACGAGTATCTTTCCCATATTCATAATTTTCATTTCATAAAAGATGTAATTAAAATTATATCAATTAAATGGAAATTTTCTCTTTAAGTAGAATAACATATAGTGCTCAAAGTAAATGGACTGAAAGCAGAATGATAAATAATTAATAATTCTTTATCTTTCTCAAAAAATTTTAGATACTTTGCAATTAGTAAAAATGATTACCTGCTTTGCTCATTTAGCATTTTTTAAAAAGTTGTTAATGTTTATGTTCCAGACATTTTTCTCTATTCTATACTTGTATTATTCTTCTCTTTACGTTAACCTGATTCCATTTTATATTTTTAATTTGTTTAAAGATTTTATTTATTTATTAGAGAGAGAGAGCACAAGCAGAGGGAGGGAGCAGCAGACTCCCCGCTGAGCAGAGAGCCCAATATGGGGCTCAATCCCAGCACCCTGAGATTGTGACCTGAGCCGGAGTCAGATGCTTAACTGACTGAGCCGCCCAGGGCCTGCTGATCTCCAGTTTAGAGTTTTGGAAGGGAAGTCCTTTGCTCCTCCCCGTCTGCCAATTTCAGGCACCCAGTTAAATGTTCATTAAGATAATGAACCTAAATCAAAAGGCAGAAAATATAATTCTATAAATTGGAAAAAGGAAGTTAATGTTAAAATTATGAAATCTAATATGTCTATTTCAAAACTCTTAGTAATAAATATCTGACATGTATAATGGGATGGATAGTGACTCTCATCTCCCCATGTCTACTAGGAACCAGTGAATGAGACCTTATTCAGAAACGGGGTCTTTGCAATTATACTCAGGTTAACAAGAAGCCACACTGGATTGCTGTGGGCCTGAATCCAGTGACTCATGTCCCTACAAGAAGATGAGCAATCTGCACAAAGAGCTATACAGGGAGAACATGATAGAGGCAGAGATTGGCATTGTGCTGCTCTAAGCCATGGGACACCAAGGATTGCTGGCAACCACCAGATGCTAGAAGAGAGGCATGGAACAGATTCTCCTCCTGAGCCTCCAAAAAGGAACTAACCCTGCTGGCATTTTGATTTTGGGCGTTTGGCCTCCCGAGTTGTGAAAGAGTTTATTTCTGTTGTTTTAACCAGCAAGTCAGCGGCGATTCATTATGACAGCTGGGTGAGACTAATACACAGCAGGCAGCTGTCGGATTGAACAGGATCTTCTCTCCATCTGTCCTCTTCCAATGATCTGTGGTCTCATTCTTTCTCTACACATGGTTGATATTTTAGCCAGGTTCTTAAAGGTACAAATTATCTCATTTTCATTGATTAAAGCTCTATCCAGCCTACTGTAATAATAAAATACTTAAAAATCAGTACAAAAGTAAATTGTTTCCCTGCCATCATCCTGAGTCAACTGTAGGCTGGGAAGCTTGCACTGGGGTGTTGAATGTTTAGCTTCTCTTCTCCACTACACTTGTCTACTCTTTGTCCCTCATTTATTATCTAATTTAGACATCTTAATGAGAAAGAAGAAAAGAAAAGATAGAAAACTGAATGTCCTGTGCTTTGTTATATGTACAAGCCTCAACTCTCTCTCTGACTGTACGCTTTTATGTGTTAGTTAGATACCCCATTTCCAGGCTCCCCTGGATGGGAAACTACAATTCTTAGTATCACAGAGACGTCTCCTACAGCTGGCATTTTATGACTCTATCATGAAGGCCTTGGCTTCCCGTGGTCCCTGTGATGCTGGGTCAATTACAGCTCCTGGCAGGACTCTCGAGTAGATTCTCTTTTAAGAAAGCTCCAACCAGCTTCCTCCTGCATGGCCTACTTTTGACGCATAAAATACAAGCTTTTTCAAACTGCCATTTATATGGAAACATGGGTCACATCTCGTGACCGCTATGACTGTCTGATCTCCTGCCATTCTGATAATGATCATCTAGCCCAGACACTCAGAGTCCTTATGCTTCCCAAACTTAATAAGATATACATTAACCTCTGAGCAATCACCTTGAAACTCTGTCTTGTTTTTTAGCTCAAAATAGGTTGGTAGTGCACAAAATACTGGCAACTCCCTTCAAAGACATAGATATTCCTTAACTCTTCTAAATTATTATAAGTGAGTGATTTCTAAATCTGAGAGAATCAGAACCATAGTCTCTTAACAAGTCATGCATGGGTACTGCGGTACTACACTTTAGAATCTGGGGTGCTTGGTACCTATTGGATTGATTTCTGCATCCAGGACCTCAGCAGAAACTTTGGGATAACATAAAAATATCACATTAAATATCCTGCTATATAAGCATCCTAAGGTATTGTCTTCCTCGACTCTTCTCTGTTTAACTCTCAACCAGAATTTTAAAAATTAAGGTTTTGTTTTGTTTTTGTTTTTTGTTTTTGTTTGTTTTTTTTTTTTTTAGTTTGAATCTACTCATGAAAACTGTTAATTTTCATGAACTTGTAGCATAATTTAACTAAAAGCCTATTATAAAAATATATAGTCTCTACTCTGCTATCTTCACTTCTGTCATTGAGGTAGTCACAATGCAGTAGTCATACATATAGGTTAGGGCATCGTGTTTCATTCCTTTTTAAAGTGGTTAAAATAGGGGCACCTGGGTGGCTCAGTCAGTTAAACGTCTACCTTCAGCTCAAGTCATGATCCCAGGGTCCTGGGATCAAGCCCCACATTGGGCTCCCTGCTCAGAGGGAAGCCTGCTTCTCTCTCTCCCTCTGCTGCTCCCCCTGCTTGTACTCTCTCTCTGTGTCAAAAAATAAAATAAAATCTTTAAAAAAAATAAATACAGTGATTAAGATAGATCACAACTCACTTCTTATAGTCTAATTGCGAAGGTTTTGTAAGTTTTGTGAAATTATTAACTGCAGAGAATTTTGTTGTTCTCTTCAAACATATATAAAATCAAATTCTATATGACCTTGAGTGTTCCTTTAGATTATGTTAAGGATACTAAATATCTTGAATCCCTCATGCCTCATCTGCTCTCTAGAATATAGAAGGCAAATATGAATTAATTACTTGATGTCAAGAACCTGGAAGGGGCAGATTTCTCCTCTTGCCAGAGTAAGAAGAGTCTGTAAGTGTTCAATGGAATCGGAGACCTATCAGATTAATCAAAGTTCTTACCTGATGAGAAATGAACAAACTTGCAGAGGCTCTATTCTGGATCTGGGATAGTTTATGAAGAGGCAATGTTAACTTCAATATCCACACGAAATATCTGTTCTGTTTGACAAATCGACTGAAATTAGATTTTCATAATAAAGCATCTAGTCAAGATTCCACGGGGTTTGACTAGATTCCCTGGTGTGAGGATACATCATTGCTATTGTCTACAGGCCAAGCCCAAAATCAGCAAGGCTCTGTGTGATGTGTCACTTTCCTGTCCCTTACTAACAACATGGCCTCTCTCTGGAACTAAACTTGTGATACTGAAAAATAAAAATAAAAATAAATAACTAAAATATAATTTAAATAATATTGAATAAAATTAAATAAATTTCTATGTTAAATAAATATATTACTATTTAATATTAATAAGATTATAAATATGTTATATATGATACATTCATATATTTTTCACACATATATTTTCATATATAAATACATACATATGAAGAGAGTCACATGCTTTGTACTTTGGTTATTACAACACGCATACCAGTAATAATAATTATAAATCAAGCTTACAGAATCCTTTATTCTGAACTGGTCTGTTTGAGAACATTATATACAGATGAACTCACAGAGAGGAACATTATATAGATGAATATTCACAGAACACCATTATTATTTCCATTTTACCAATGAGGAAGATGAAGCCCATAGAGGCCATGTTTCTTGCCAAAGGGTCAAACAGCCAGGATTTGAATTTTACAAAATTGACTTCAGAGTTCATGCTCTTACCTATCATACTGTACTGCTTCTCTAGTAACATATTAAAATTTACAAAGCAAAAATTGAATTTTATAAATCTAAAGCTGTGGAATAGCAGTGAACATTTCCACATACAAGACACATTCCTTCACTTACATATTTCCATATGAACTATTTAAGACCACTGAATTTTCCTTATATGAAAACAAGAAGTTTATCCTTATATATAATACAGATATATTTCTTTGTAAGAAATGTTATTGCTTATTAAATACAGATGGAAAGCAAAAGCAGAAGAACTTAAGCCTTGAAAGACATTCTTAAAAACATATGATCTTTCTGTGGCAAATTGCATATAGAGTCATTATATGGAGAAAATTGTCTTAGGCTCAATAAATCTACAAGGAAATATGGTAGTAGATATTTCTATTATATTCAAAGTAACTCCTCGGTTATGTGGTGCCCTGAAGAAAAACAGAATTAATTATATTATATAATTAGTCATCTCTGTTTTCCTGGTACAGCTAAAAAAATTCCTCTTGACCTGTGTGTAAATGCAATCAGAGCTATAGAAAAGGCCAGAATGCGGGGCATTTTATATTTCCTTTTGGGGGTGGGGAGGCATCATATTTGAGCGAAAACAGCTACAAGAACAGGATTTTGGAGACCTGGATTCTCATGTTTGTCATGCTTTTGACAAGCAGAGTGTCACTAAAATCTTCCGACTCTTTTTTTCTCCATCTGAACAACAAAAGCAATGAATCATTTCACCTCCATTTCCCCTTCCAATTTAAATATTCCAAAATCAACTAAATGTTTGAGATGGTGAAAAAGACATAGAAAATCATGTTTTGCAAAGTATGTAAGAATCCTAGTTTCTCACAGCTCATCAAAACAGTTAGACCTAGGAATATTAATCACTCTAATGAAATGTTAAGAAACTTGTTCTTATTTTTTTGTTTTATGTCTGTTATGGGAGATTTTAAGGAAAAAGGCATGTACTTATAAGCATGTTCTATCAGTTAATAGAAATGAAGATAACTATGAAAAACAAATTAGGATTAATTAGTTTAGTGGTCTACCTAAAACATACTGTTTTAATAAAAAGGCTTAGTATCTTGTCATAATGTATTAATCTTCGCTCTATTTCAAAATTTTGATTTTAATTTTAGAAGTGTGAAGTTTAATTTTTAAAGTGTGAAGTTGTTTGTGGATGCCCAGAAAATGAATGAAGACAAAAATTATCCAGATTATAGTAAAGGAAAATGTGTTCTAAACTTTACACAGTCATGGTTTCTGTGTGTCCATATCCAAGAAAATTTCTTCTAAACACATGCTGGAAGTTTTTATTTCTACTTCACAATTGGAACTATTGAGAGAGGAGATAATATAAAAAAATGTACCCAGACAATTTTATAAATTCCAGCCACAGCATTTGATTATAGTTTCTGTGAATGGCATTCCCTGGAATTGTACAGTGCCCAACCCGTATAGTTGTACCCTCTATCACTGAATATATAAGAGGTTTGCAAATAAGGAAATTCTTTGAAAATAAATACATGCACTAACTCTTGTCTAGAAGTATTGGCTGATGGGCAGGCTCAAATTTTAATACCGAAAGTCTAAGATACGTGAGGAAATAATTATTGAGACTCCTTTTCAATACAACAGATAAATTGGTGAGTGGGACAAAAGATTAATCAAGATTAATCCATCTTTTTGGTTCATTCACCATTTAAAAATCTATCAAATTAAACCATTTTGATAATCATATATATCCATTAAGAAGATAAAAATGAAACATAGAAGTTAAGTGTCTTGGGGTGCCTGGGTGGCACAGTGCTTAGGCGTCTGCCTTCAGCTCAGGGCGTGATCCCGGCGTTATGGGATTGAGCCTCACATCAGGCTCCTCCGCTATGAGCCTGCTTCTTCCTCTCCCACTCCCCCTGCTTTTGTTCCCTCTCTCGCTGGCTGTCTCTATCTCTGTCAGATAAATAAATAAAATCTTTAAAAAAAAAAAAAAAGAAGTTAAGTGTCTTGGCCAAGGTTATATGAACAACCAATGAAGTAATTATGATTGAAACAAGAGAGCTTGGGTTCACATCTTCTCATTTCAAAGCTATTTCACTTCTTTGCTTTTTGTACTGACAGCATTTCTAGCCATTTTAGGGTTGTTAGAGTGTCTCACTCTAATCCTTCCTCAGTTTTTTCACTGAGAGATAAAATTAATAGTAATAGCATTCATATCAGAATGTTGCTGAAGTGATTACATGTGCTAATTGTGTAAAAACCTTAAAGGAGTGCTCCTCACATAGTGACTGATAACATAAGTTTGATAATTTGATTACCAATGTGATTATTTTTATTACTACCCATTTGGCTAAAGAATTTGCTTTAATTTAAGTATAGTTGCTACACATTGTAACATTAATTTCAGATGTAAAACAGTGTTTCAACAAATCTATAAGGGATGGTATGCTCACCGCAAGTGTAGCTATCGTACAATACTATTACAATATCATGGATGATATTCCTTATGCTGGATCCTTCATTCCCATGACATTTTTATTCATTCCGTGACTGGAAGCTTGTATCTCTCACTCCCCTTCATCCTTTTTGTCCATCCCCCAAGACCCTTCCCCTCTGGCAACCATCAGTTTGTTGTCTGTATTGGTCTGTTTCCAACCTAAAGACTTTTTTTTAATTGACCAAGAATTCAGTGTTTTATATGAAAGTCCAAACTTTCTCTTAATGAAGATTAAAACAATTTTTTTTCAAACAATTGTCTCTAGAAGGTAGTAGAAATTATTATTTATTTCTTGAAGATTTGGAAATAGAATAGTTGGTATACAGTTTTCCTAGTGTATGTAAAGCTTAATAAATAAAATTATTTCTAATTCAACAGTGAACAAATTAAGTTTCACTTTTATTTTTCTGTAATACTGAATTTTAATTAAGAAAACTGTAAGTACAAAATATGCTTTAATCCATAATATGCTTTAATTAAAAATCAGACAATATAAGGAAGTCAAACTGGGCACTGACGTGTGGGTGAAGACCATTTTGACAACCACTTAAGAGGGAATAAAAAAGAAAACACCTCCTGCATCAGGAAATGATTATTTGTATAACAACAGCAATGATCACAACAAAGACTAGAGAAAGGAAAAAAGAATGTTGACTAAAATTTGATGGAAAATTTTAAGTTTTCCTTCAATTTTCTAACGGGCTTTGAAAGGAAGGATTCATCAATCGGCACTCACAGTAGAAAAAAGAAAAATGTTTTATAGAATTCTGAGGTGATACCATCAACTCTTGACACATATATTAGAGAACAGCACTGTCCAATAAAACTGTGTCCCGTGATAGAGATGAAGACTCATGCTCCGTCCAACGTGGTAACCACTAATCACTTGTGGCTATTGAGCACTTGAAATCGGGCTAGAGTTACTAAGGAAATAATACTTAATATTATTTATGTTAATTAATTTGAATTTAAACTTAATGAACCCTATGTCTAGTAGCCGCCATATTGGACTGGCAGTTTAGAAATAGGCAATCACTGCATGTTTTATCCTAGGCACCAGGAAGCACAGCAGTGGCAAAGAGTGACGGTCATTCCTCTCAGGGCACTGTGGCAAGCATTCTTAGTCAGGTACCATTGCTGAGGGGGTAGAAAATGTATGACCAGACTCTGAGATAAGTCAGGGCCAGTATGATGTCTCTCTCTCTTAGCAATATTTTGCCATTGCTTAGCATAGTGCCTGATATAAAACTAGAAAATGAAAATATTTCTGAATGAAGTGTAAAAATACAGAGACAAATAGTAAATACCTGATGAAATCATTTAAATGAGAAAACCATCCGTGGCAAATACAAAAAAAAAAAAAAGGGATAGGATAGGAAAAATATTTTAATACATACTTTTTCCTGGAGAAAGAGAACCTTCCTATCAGTCAGAATAGTATAAAACAGACACAGGAAATGATGAATATAAAACGGTAACAAGGGAATGGAAATAATGGTGACGTGTGTGGTTTTAAGCAGCAGCAGGGGTTACCTGAATAGGAGTATTCGTGAGAAATTCCCAGCAGAAGAGGGTTAGCCAGATTTGGACAAGGGATGTTAAGAGTTAATAAGAAATAGTTAGGGCATAATGTGTATTTATGAAACTTTCTATCCTGAAATTCACCAAAATGAATTCAAATATTGAATGCTGCTGTGCATGTGAGTCATTGCCTTGTATTGTTTTTATTTTTTCTTCATGCCTGTAGGTTTGTCCTGTTGCTCTTTACTAGAGTCATAAGAGATGCTATTTTTCTACACACACACACACACACACACACACACACACATCCATGAAAGCAGAGGGAGATTTAAATAAAGAGGGAGAAAGAGAGATGGGAAAAATATATGTATCTGAAAAATATGATAGAAAGTTTATGATAGAATAGAATAATATAGATTGAAATACCAAGCCTGACTGGGGCAGTGAAATCTTTCTTTTCCTAAAATGTCCAATGTCATTCCTTAATTTCGATCTAAATTTCACTGTGCTGGTATCCATGGTCAGTAGTTCAGGGTTGTTACTACCTTCCAGTCTCATGACAGCATATATATGTATGTATATATAGACATATGTATATTCTATCATAGATTCTATCAGCCTCGTAGTTTCATAATAGAATATATATCAGTAAACTCAAACTCTGTGACCATAAATACCAGTACAGTAGAATTTAGGCCAAAATTAAGGAAACACATCAGACATTTTAGGAAAAAAATTTTTTTTTTACTGCCCCACAGGTCAGGCTCAGTGCTGATTGATCCTCTGAAACTAAGAGAGAGAGCTTCTAGGAGATTACCTTTCTGCTTTACTCACATGATACATTTATGTCACAGAGACCATTCTTGAAATTTAACAGAGAACCTATTTTACCCCATATTTAAAACAATGTCCATTTACTTTCACATGAACCTAAAGACAAAGGAAAAAAACCTAACTAATCCATTTAAATTCTGTTGCTAAATAATTTGTGCACTGTATAATTCTAAGCATGTTCTATGGGGATTTAAATCGCCCCTTTATTTAGGTCCACAGAGATGTTACCTGTTATGTAATTGCTCTTTTCAGAACATGGAAAATGTTGAAATAAGATGCTATCTGACACAAATGAAAATTCATTGCATTGTGCTCTCCTGTCTAGTATATATTCATGAGTTTATTATCTTCAGGGTAAATTTCATACCCATGTAATGTTCCCAGAAATACTTTTTGCATTAATTTGGAAATAAAAAAAAATAGGTGTATTTGAGGGCATGCATCATCTCCTTGTTAAACACAGATTTTATAGAATTTAAGCAAAACAATTTATTCTGCTCAGGACAAAACTGGGTCATTAAAATTGCCAATTATTTTGTACATGCCTGACATATTTTATTTATTTAAAAATTCACCTCTTCCATATGTAGGCATGCACTTTCCCTACTACTTATCAATGCATAGGAAAGGCTAATTGAATTTAAATTTTAAAAAAAGGCAGAATCGTGATACATATAACTTTGTTTTTTTGCTCCTCGCACAGAGTACATTTGCAGTCCTTCTTGTTTGTTGCCCTTGTTCAGTTCTTTATCCTGGTATTTATGATGTATGTCTCTCTAACTCATTACCCTCCTTCCTCAGCTTACTCTTTTTAGGAACACTTAGCTGTCTCCAGGGGAGCATACCTTCTTCATCATTCTTAACCTCTGCCTGAGGTGTCCCTTCTACTTTTGTCTAACCAACTTACAGGCATCCCACTGTGTGAAATTGCCCTATTATTCACCCACCAACAGCTCTGATGATTTTTTTTTTCTTTTCAGAGAGAGAGAGAACATGCATGAGGGTGGGGGCGGGGGGCGGGGAGCAGAAGGAGAGGGAGAGAGAGAATGTTAAGCAGTCTCCATGCTCAGTGTGGAGCCTGAGGCAGGTGGCTTGATCTTGACCCTGAGATCATGACCTGAGCCTAAATCAAGAGTCTGATGCTTAACCTACTGAGCCACCCAGACGCCCCTGATGATTTCCTCCTTCTAATACTGTGTCATATACACATGCATGTGACTGTCTCCTCAAGCATCAATATGGTCCTTGAGGGCCTTATTCTCTGTATCTCAAGCCTGATATAAAGACTTGCACATAATAAAAGCCTAATCAATACTCTGAAAGAATGTAGAATATGGGTATGTTTCTACTATAAAACTGATTGGAAGATTTTTATAAAGCCCACTAAGTTAGTATCAATCCCTGTCTGACCCCGCAAAGTGTAAAAAAAGTTCATCACCTAGTGTGTACTTGGAAAAAGCTTCTTGGTCCTGTGAGCTAGGCTGACTTTTAAGGCAGAGAAATAATCTACAACTTCCCAGAATCTGTATGGTAGGTAAGTGACTAGTCAATGGTATACACCAAGAGATGAATATGCATTCAGCATTGAAACTAACTTGCATTGACATGGACATTCTTATAGTTACAGTATGTTAGAGCAAATGGCATGCTCTTACATGTGTAGAGTTATATTTAACCCACACAGAAAACTTTTTAAATGTTTAACAATAGTAACAATATGAATGTGGAAAAACCTTAAAAACAGAGGAAAATGATAAATTGATTCTATACATTCTGCAATGATATTATCTAAACAATCTTAAGTTTGTGATTTCCGTTCTTGACAGGCAGTCCTGTGTGTCCCTGCTGAGCCAAGCTAATGATTATTATTTAAAAAATTTTTTTTTATTCTCACCAACACAGGAGCAATTTCAGAATATTCTAGATCTTCTCTTTAAAGTAGGTGAAAAGTTTTAAATTACTGTCTTTCCATATCCTCCTACACAGTCTCACAATGGAAAGCACTTGCCTCTCCTCTGTCCTACACTTAACTTCGGCATGAATAGAAAATATAACAATCTTCCACCACTCTTAAAGCATCTGTTCTTTTGTGAGTTTCTTACTACCTTCCAAGTAAGTCAGCATTTTAGAAAATGCTGTTCCTGTTCATAGCTCTGCCCCCCCTTACCTGGGAAAAGAATGGATGCATAGAGAAAATGAACCATGAAGTTGTTTTTACGATGTGTGGGATCTACAGAAAGAGAGATTCCGTGAAATAGAAACAAAGCTTAATTTTAAACTTGTTTTTAAAGAAGAAAATACACAATATTATGGTAGATAAAATAAATCAGAACACTTAGACATATTTAAGGCAGAACATATTTATACAACTTTTAGGGAGGGCAATTTGAATAAAGGAATGCTGTTTTTCATAATCTAAAATCTAGACATACATCCTGAATTATTATATTCTCAGAACGTATAAAACATGCATAAAAATATTTTGTTGCCAGAATGCTCAGCCTGGTGCTATTTCACTACTTCAAAAGGTTTAGAGCCACTCAGATCAATACAAACAGGTAATTGGCTAAATGAATGATAGCACATGCTTGCAATGCCATGAAGGCGTGTTGGTTAATAGCAGTGCACATTCGGGAGTCACACTACTGGTCACACCAATTAGGTAGAATCCTACTTTTGCTACTTTCTAAATAGGAGACTTCTAATAAGTCATGTATTCTTTTCATGTCTCACCTCCCTAAAATGAGGAATAGCAACCCTAATACTATCTACCTCCGTGGTTTGTTGTTAGCATTTAATTAGTTCACATATGTTACCTTTTTGGAATGATGGCTAGCATGTAATAAACACTGAATTACTGTTAGCTTTGATTATATAGCCCAATACATTAACTTTACGTAAAATGTGGAAAGATTTTCTGAAGAAAGCAAATGCATATTATTTGCTTAGATCTTAAACCAAGCAATCACCCTTACAGATTTTTCTCCCTTCATTTCTAAAAACAAAAATATAGTTAATGAAAAATGTTGTATATAAACAAATATTCAACATATTGCTTTCACTAATATGTGATTTATAAATGAAGATGATAGATAAAAGTTGGGTGTAGAAGCCTCAAAGAAATCCAGTGATTTTGGTTTATGATTGCAGAGCCAATTTTAATGCTACTAGTTCTTTTAACATAAGCAAGGAGGTAAAGATACATTCTGAACACGGGAAAGTCTACTTGATCTTCATGTCAGGTATCTGTATCCGAGATCTAATGCTATCGATAATGATTCAGCTACTCTCGCAGCTTGCTGTGCTACCCAGAGAGCCGAGGAAAATCTTCTCTCTCAACAGCGTGGTAGACTATCAACAACCCTAAAGAATGCAGGCCGCAGCGCGAAAAAAGCAAACACAAACCATTGGGGTTAATGTAGAGCATGAAATCAGCCATGATAGCTGGCTCGCTACAATGTAACACGGAGGCCGCTGAGGGCAGGGAAGGTTCCGGAGAAGGGCCTTTGGAACGCTGAGGCCTGTGTGACCGCTCTGCCATTGGAATGCCGCGGGGTGTAGCCTTCCCGAAGCTTTCCTAGCCCAAACAGCCGCCCTGTGATCTGAGAGATGTAGGCATTGTCCCTTAGGCTATGTTTAGCAGAACTCCTAGAACATGCAAATTAGCTTATCCTATTCTTCCCTTAAACAGAGCCTCCCAGTTTCAGTAAGACCCCTTGTCACACATCACGTGCTTGAGGAACAGTGATAAGGATTTGTGATTATCCTGAAGGACCAATAAAAGTGGGAGCAAAGCAGAGCAAAGGGTCTTCATCTCTTGAGCGTTGACCCCTTTTCCCTTTTCTCTCTTTCACAGCAAATTTGGAGTCATCTTTCATCCGTCGGTACAGGGGTTGCTGGCCGTTCCCCCGCCATAAACAATCAAAAACATTCAAAGACCCTAATCATAGATTGCTATGATCATCAGTTGCTGAATTCAGAGGTTCAACCTTCAATTTTTATAGTTCTTCAAATTGTATATTCATGAAGGAAACTGTATACACATAATGTGTATACAGGTGATTAGCAAACTTTTGAGCTCTCATGCATTGGTATTATTTCAGTCGCTGGTTTTATCATTTTTCTCTCAGCATGAGTTATGATGTTATAATTTCATTATTTAAATTTTGCATGTTTTACATTCCTACATATTTTCTGGAGATGTCGTGCATAAGTGAAAAAGCTTAACTATATTTTCAAAAATTAAAGTAGTAGAAGCCATGTAATATTCCGAAATGAACTTTTCCAGTTCTTATTCTCTAGATTCTGAGATTTTTTGTTAAAGCCAAACACGATACCCTCTGGCTAGTCTTTAATATTATCTGCAGATAATTTCTTCTACTGGAAAGTTGCTCCAAAAATGTCTCCTTTTTCTTAAAATAGTTCTATATGCAAACTTTCTATTCTGAATCACATTCCAACTCTTTCCTCTGAATCGTTTTATAAATTGCTGATAGAGTAGTTCTCCAAATACACAAATATAATCAATGTGACTTTTTTACTGTCTATTTGTTTAACCCTCCAACACACTTATCCTGGGCACTTCCCTTTCTGTGGTTTATTTTTCTCCACACATTTGTCTTGATCTAAAATAGAACATATATATTACTTGCTAACGATGTATTGATTCACTCCTAAAAATAAAAGTTAGGATCAATGAGGTAGGGTTTTTTGTTTGTTTTCATTTGGTGCAAAATTCTTTCTATTCACTACCCATTTTTCCATTGTCTTGTACAGTAACTGGCACATAGTAAGTGGCATAAATTGAATGAATAAATGTGTCTTAACAGGCAGATTGTCTTCATGGTTAAAAACATGCTGTCTACCGGGCAAAATGCCTGTTTGTCTCTCTCCATCTGTGTCATTTATTACCTATAGTACTCTGGACAATTTAGGCTATGTTTCTGTGCCTTATTTTCCTTTATTAAAAAATACCACAGATAATGGATATGAGCAAATTAATGGGATAATACATGTAAATCACTTAAAACTTTAACCTAACTTTTGATGATCAATAGTTTTTGATCTTTTCTCTTAACACTCCTTTATTCTATACATTTTCCTTCTTTTCAAGGAGGACTGGAGGGAAACATTCCATACATTAGATTTCTCCCTGCCTTAAAAAATTAGTAAGAATGCTAATTTATTATTATAGAAAGACATCTATTGGTTGTTATGATGACAGGCAGGAAAACAGAATTGGGTGGTGATTAGAGAAAATATGATCATGATAGTTAAGGTTAAACCTGAACAATTTTAGTGATAGATTTCTGCTTTGAGTTAACCTTGACTGGGGTTTAACTTACTATGTGCTTGACATGCGTACATACAAATTCATTGAGATCTCTTAATATTTGGGGCACTTGGGTGGCTGTCTGTTACGCTTTCAAGTCTTGATTTTGGCTCAGGTCATGATCTCCGGGTCCTTAGACTGAGCTAGCATGGAACCTGCTTAAGATTCTCTCTCTGCCTCTCCCTCTGCCCCTCTCCACCACCGCTCATGCTCTTTCTCTCAAAAACAAACAAACAAACAAACAAACAAACAAAAAATCTCTAAATATTTTCTGAGCCACACATGGTTCTGGCATTAGCTTTGAAAAGCCAATAAGATTTTATTGAAATACAATAGCCAACATATACTTAAGATGCCACCCAGACCTTGATTTTTAAGATATTCTTTTTCCTCTGTGGATGGGACTCTGTGGGCCAATTTTGGGATTATTGTCATGTGTGGGTGCGTGCAGGTCTAGACGTAAGAATCTCATGACCTGTTTAAAGATGTAGTCAGAGCCCCCTAGGAACTGTTGAGGTTCTCATAAGAGATTTCACATTTTCTGCTGAATTAACTCTTGATAGTTTGTCCAGTATAGGAATCTCCAGGAATAAAAATGTGACAGGAGAGGGCAATTACACAGGCCAGCTGAGGGAATGTTATTTAAATAAAGCCTCATCACTGGGATAAAATATCAGATGGAAAAATAAAATTATAAGAATGTCAAGATAATTATTTTTTTAAATTTATTTCAAATAAATAAAACTTGGGGCGCCTGGGTGGCACAGAGGTTAAAGCGTCTGCCTTCAGCTCAGGGCGTGATCCCGGCGTTCTGGGATCGAGCCCCACATCAGGCTCCTCCACTATGAGCCTGCTTCTTCCTCTCCCACTCCCCCTGCTTGTGTTCCCTCTCTCACTGGCTGTCTCTATCTCTGTCAAATAAATAAATAAAATCTTTAAAAAAAATAAAAATAAATATAAATAAATAAATAAATAAAACTTGTTGTGACCATGACAAGAAAAAGCAAGGGTACCCATAGGAAAAGTGGAATGAATACTACAAATTATCCTCAGGCTCTGTCACTTTTTCCTTAGTGTTTGAATTGCATCTTGAATTCTTTCAGGGAACAATGTTTTTTCTTTGGGTTGGAAACTATACTGTGTATGTTCCAGGTTGACACACAAAAAAAATCCATATCTGGAAGTTTTTATATTGACAAAGGGTGATGTTGAAATGGTTGCCATTTCAGTAATTCAGAGCATTGATTTAGGAATTTGCCATCCTAACTAAGACCTTCCTGTCCAAATGTGTTAAATAAAGAATGAATTTGGGAAACAAAAAAGCTTTCCCAAATCAGATAAGTGTTTTTATTTTAAAAAAGTAAATCAACCAAAAGAATGAAAAAGGTGAAATATGATTCAGTTTTATCAGAGAACTAGGGGATTTTAACAGGAAGTTGGGATTACAATTTAGGTTGTCTTCATATAATTGAATTTAAGTATGTTTCTAACTTTCATGTTTTCTGATTTGACAACCATATTTTGAATGATGTATTTTTTAAAGTGAATTGGGAAATTTGGAGGCAGTCATTATAATATTAAAAATTTGGCTGACCTTTGGGGGTTTTTTTGGTAGTATGAAATTAACAAATAATATAAAATTGGAACAATATTTAAATTGTATATTACTCACACAGGTACTGATATATGTACTAAAACTGCAATGGAATGTATAGCTTATGTCAGCTTTCCTGCATATCATCAGCTCTTCTTTACCCATCCACTGTGGGTATGTGTTGGCTGTTACAGAAAACATTTAGGCCATTTCCAAGAATAATGATCAAGTATATTCAAAGGATGTTGAGAGATTAAAAAAAAAATTTATATGATATAATTTTACCTGAGCTGAGATAAAATCATTAATCGACAATACAGGTTCTTTCCTTCATAATTTGGTTCTAAACAGAGTTGATAGAGACAAGGGCAGGTTCTTATACATTTCTTAACTTAAAGCGCCGTGGAGCTTTATTCACTTTAAATGTTTAATCTACTTTATTTGATGATATTTAAGAAATCATGTCTATATACTGCAGCACTTTATTATTATGTCTTAGTTTTTTTTACTTTTTGTTAGGAGAAATTGAAAAAAAAAATAAAAGAATACAACATGCTATATATCCCAGTATCTTAGAGACTGGGTTTACAATATGTATTTGAGTAAACGAAGCCTGATTAGAGTGCCATCGTCAAGGGTTTGGTCTAAGTCACTGGCTCATCTCAAGACATTGTGGATAACATGAGTCCTCTGTGGCTTTCATTGTCTTCATCTTATTGTTTTATATCTAATGCTCCCTTAGGTACAAAAAATTTTATGTCTTTTTATTCTTGACATAAACATACAAGTTCATAAGTATTAGGGCTTTGTAATTTCAGAGAGACTGTTATTGGTAGATTTAAGCAACACGTACGTCTTTTCCTAAAACATTCCAGTACTATTATGTGTTACTGGTGGCAGGGAGTGGAGTGGGGAAGGCAGAAATGTGTCTTTGAATTGTAAATAGTGGAAAACAAACCCTAAGCTCCCAAATTCTAAATTACTTTTTTAGGTTTTATACCCTGAGTCCTCCCTTCAGATCTCCTAAGTGTGATTATTAGAAAAAGTTAAAAGAATAGTTGTCAGTTACATGCTGCCTGATTAAATATAATATGATGTGATATACATAAAAATATTTAAGATACAGTGTATTCTAGGGTACCTGGGTGGCTCAGTCCCTTAAGCATCTGCCTTCAGCTCAGGTCATGATCCCAGGGTCTTGGGATCAAGTTTGGCATCAAGGCTCCCTGCTCAGCAGGAAGTCTGCTCCCTCTCCCACTGCCCCTCCCCCTCTGTTCCCGCTCTGTCTCTCTCTTCCAGATAAATAAAAATCTTTTTAAAAAGATATAATGTATTCTATTTTGAGAATAAGACAGTATAAAAGCCTTAAAGTAACTACTGATAAAACATTCAAGGTGTATACTTTAATGCAATTTTTAAAAAAGCAGATATCTAAATTATACCAATAGTTCCAAGATGAATTAGATTGTAAAATTAATTTTCTTTACTCTCTAAAATGTTCAGATGTTAATTTAAAGTGTTACATTGTCACTGTTTTTAACGTAACTTTTAGTTAATATTTTTTGTTGAGTTGTCAGGGCTAGAGAAAAATATACATAGCATACATAAGCTATGGTTTCTTTTTCAATGGCTTATTAAAACAATAATCATAAATATATTAAGTAAATGCAATGCTTTTTTTTTTTTTTGGTTTTGAACCTTTAATGAGAAAAAAAAATATTGAACTCAAGAACACTGTTTTGCGTGTCACTGGGTTAGGGGCTGGGGATACACATGACAGACCTAGCAATCAGGATATACATACTTGGTTACAGAACGAAAAACTAGTGCCTGGCACTATTGGGTTTTGGTTTCCTCATCACTCAGCAGCATGTGGGGGATCCCGACTGCTGGGGAGCAGGCTCTGGGCATTGCAGGGTGCCTTCCAACACACCCACCTGCAGAAGCACATGGTGCATCTTCCTCAGAAATTTCTCATCATGCTTCTACCCTTCAGTCGACCCTTTTGGTACCTCTTGGTGGTCTGGAGGCACAAAGGGAAACTCCGAGGGGCGGGGGAGTCCCACCCCCTGCACAGGCGCACTTCGCAGGGGTGAACAGCTTCATGCCGCCCCTCACAATTCTTAATATGTTTAAATTTTACTGGAATTTAAAAAGAATTATCACCTCTAATCATTACTATAAAAATTAACACTATAGCATTGCTTTTCTGCGGATCATCTTAAATATTTAAAGAAGATGATATCTGTGAAAAACATGCAAAATATTATGAATAATTAAGGGAGTTATCTAGATGTTGAAGTAAGAGGTTACTCTAAAGCACAGCACTGTGTTTAAAAATGAGATGGTACATGAGGAAAACATGATTTTGAGATTAATAATTTTGACATCTTCAGTTCTCCATTCAAAAGAATTGAGTCTATACCACAAAATCACTAAATCAAGCCAAGCAAATAAAGACCTTCTACTTTATTGTTCAATAAATAGCGAGACGTTTAAGCGTCCAGTTAAGCATCCTAGCAACCTTTCGCTAGGTTATTAATGATTTGTATAAATACATAGATTATAGATATATTCACTCATGAGCCATTTGAAACAGAATTGGAGTACATATCTTACTAAAATATTTTCTTTGGAAAGGACTTCCACTGTTCCTAATTACCAGAATGAAGTATGACAATGAAGAACTTTTTACATGGAAGCATTTAAAGGAGTGGTTTCTGACACTGCTCAACAGATCACAGTTGATGAGTAGCCATAGGGAAAAAGAAAAAAAAAAAAAAAAGGAAAGAAAGAAAAAAGAGGAAAATGTTGAATTTAAAGGAGGAAAAAACTCTAAAGTCCTGTGAGGTCTTCTGAGATTCTTTCGGCAAAAATGTAAGGTATATTCAAATTACTTATACTACTGCGTGCAGATTTATAGGAGTTAATAATGTATATTTTTTCATTTGTTTCTGTCTTTAAACATCTAGTAAAGACATTGAACAGAACAAATGGGAGCTAACAGGTAATTTCCTAAGTAGACGTAGATTAGTGAAAGATGACCCTTACCATTCTGAGCAGACAGCTATGAAAAATCCATGGCCTTCTGTTCATTTCCCTACCCTTTAATCATAAATGAGTCCTTCAAAAATGAGCTTGATTAACTCAACCTCCTTGGATCTTATATATGTTGATAAGTTAAACTTCCCTTTTCTTCTCGCTTGTTCAACTACACTAAGTACCAAATACAGTTTATTAAATTTTAATTTTGTAACTAGATTTTACTGTGAGCATTTTACTAATATTGCAGTATAATTACGTTTTTCTTTCTAACCAAACTGAGACTGCACACATAGTAGGTATCTGAGTCTTTCCAAATGTTGGATGTATTTTTATCTCCCTTGATCCTGTCAGATTCTCTTTGTATACAAACCACACTAAATTGATCATTTGTTTTTCTATGTAATAAAAGGTATGTTTGTTTTTAGAAGCTGAAACTTAGTGTATATTATTTTTCTACACAGTAGCTGAATACATGAATCTTAGCAATAAATGTATACACATACACACACAAATGCATGTATATATACACATATGTTTTCCATTATATTTCAATAATATTTGAGTTAAATGCAAATGGATTGATACAATTAAGCACACTCTTGAAAATACGCTATATAATATGAGCCTTTTGTACATTTAAAGGGTTAGTTACTCTTCTTGGCATGGGCTTTAAAATTACAGAGACTGGTTAGCTTACTGGATCATCTTCCAAATTTTCTCCAACTCTCAACTAGTATTAATTTGTTCTAGGCTCTCCCCTGCCATATATATAAAATTGTATGAATACTAATTTTTGTAAGCTTGTTAGGCTATACTACATCATCATTTCTCATGCACGTAAATATGGATTCCCTCATAGGATAGTATTTTCATTGAATGCATTGATTTCTGTTTGTGAGTACATGTGTTAAAATAACTCTAACTTTATGACGCCCATGTATTTCAAGTTTGAAAATCATTGCCAGAATCCTAGTGTGTTCTATCTGACTTTAAATCTCAGGCTCGATTACCTGCATGCGTAGAAATAGGTATAAAGTAACACAGTGCCTTAAAAGAATTCTAATAAATCGTGTTGTAATTAAACATTCTAATTCAAAAAGTAACACGCACAACTATTCTGTGACACTAAAATTGAAATCTGCAAAATTGTGGAATGTGAAAGTGTGAATTTTGGCATCATTTCATTGATAAATGATCACATAATAAACATTGATGTCTCCAACCATAAGTGAATTGTCAATGTGTTTTTCACACTGTCATTGCCTGTCACACTTTCTTGTGTTCAAACATTGTCAAATAATTAAAATATACTATTATTGTCCAGGTCATTCTAGCTTCTGAAGAGATGAAAGAAAACTGCTATGACACAGAAAAAAAAATGCTTTGTACTTATTTGTTTTTGTTCTAAGTCAAAACTTTCATTTTGTAATCATAAATTACTAAAGCAAAGACAAACATATGCAGAACGGCATCATTTTTTCCAAAGAGAGATGATATACAAATCAAATAAGAACACTTTGAAACATTCTCCTAAGAGGTATCACAGAACATATGCTGTGTGTTTGTGAGCCAGTGGTTTTAATAATCCTCCAGTGCTTTTTTATCCAATTTTGCCTCATGTTAGATGTATTATTCATAGAAATAAATTTACAAAATTGTATACCTATTTTATTTAAACAACAAAAAATGTGAAATGCATAATTCAATTGGAACACATTTTCTATTTTTCTTATCATCTAGTACTTGAAAATTATCTCTATTAAACTTTCTCATTCTTCTAAAAAAAAGCCAAAGATAGTTGACACAGAGATCAAGTACCACTAGTTCTATTTTAATAGGAGAAGTTTCTCCATGGTTTGTGAGAAGTCCAAAAGGTTCATGGATGAACAAAATTATATTTTACTATAAGCTTTCTCCTAAATGCCTGAGGCAAATAAGGTTAATTTTCTTCTTTTAAAACATAAACTTGAATTGTTTACCAAAAAAAAGAAAAGGTTAGAAGTGTCATATCATTACATATTTAACCTAATCTTTTTCCAGACTTTAATTCCCTAAAGATAAAGGTAGATCATTCATTGGTATTACTTTCTTAAAGAATGCACTTTTATAAGGTACTGTAAATATCATTTCTACAGTATTGATTATGGCTGGGTTGACAAGAGGGATAGAGACAAATGATAATCACTTAAGTGCTTACTGCATGCCAGGAACATTATACTTATTTCTTACCCAGCTGTCTAAGATGGGCATTCCTATTATCTTATAGATGAAGACTATGGGCTTGCGAAAGTTTACTTGCCTTAACCAAGGTCATGAAATTAACATGTAGTTAGTTTCAGGTCAGTCTGGCTTGAAAGTCTATCTTCTTTCCATTAATATGCTATGGATGTTAAGTATTAGTTTGTGAAAGGGGTCAAGACGTGTCATTAAGACCTTGGTGTTGGCTGATGGATTGCCCATGAGATAGAATATTGGACATGATATTGGAATGTATGTCAGCATTATGACTAAGGTAAGTTTTAAATTTTATAGATATCTGCAAAACGAAAATAAATGACAAGATTTTTATAAAGGTGCTTGCTCTTTCCAGCTCTCAATTCTTTATTTTATTGCCTTATATAAATATATTTTCCAAGTGTTTTAACAGTCATCATAACATAGAGCTTCTTGAGTAGACAACCATATTACCCCATGTCTCCTTAATCTCATTTTCTTATGGCTCATGATATTATGTTTAATGTGAACAGCTACTAAGTTGATTTCATTACCAAGAACTTTCTGGATGATATTTGTAGAATTAATAATGTATGCTAATTTCAAATGTATCCCTTTTACTTTTCATATGTATGTTATTAAAGTTGGTATTTTACAACATGCATAAACACAGGCACAATTGAAGTTTGCTTTTGTAGGTTAAGATAAGGTAATGATGTATAATATTCCTTTCAATTAGCAGTAATTGTGCCTCAGATAAACCTTGTTGGCCATGATACTGCCCCCGCACAAAGCTAAGCTAATATTCCTATTCAAATATATAGATTCAGTAGCAACATCAAAAAAACATTAGTTGCATAACTACTGTACCTAGGGAACTAGTTTGAGTGTTATTTTTCCTTCTTTATCAAGATTATAATCAAGTTGCAGAGGGGATAGTTGCATAAAAGGTCACTGATATAAAATTATGAGGCAATACTTCATAATTTTTAAAGGAGAGGTCTAGATAGGTTCTCCTGTAAGAATTCAGAAGAGTAGTAACCAGTGAGGTATGATGTGCTCATAAGATATTGTTTAAAAAGTAAATTACTAGAAGTCAGATAGAACCTTCAAACTACAATGCAGGTCTGACAACTTGAGAAGCAAGAGTGGGAAGCATGAAGAATAAGAAGACATTCATATTGCAGTGAAGTTGCCAGAATGTTTTAGCCATACCTGTGGCTAGTCTTCAAATCAAAATAACTTACTAAAGGGTTCTATGTCTCAAGACAGAGTTGCCACCAAGGTCCACTCACAATTACAATAGCAGAAGTGAGTATTAAGACATAGAAAAGTGGATAACCAGGGTTCCACATATATCTGTCCCTACTCGCATTGTCATAAGCAGTCTTCCTTCTTCTTGCTCCTCAGAGTCAATTGCCTTACCAAGGGAGTGGCTCTTACTCTTGTCCGCTGGATCTTGCTCTTGAGAACTCCAAATGGCCCTGAAAATAGTCATAGTTTTAGCTTAATGATATCCTTGCTACATCCTCTGGCAAGAGTATTTTTGTTTTGTGAACTAAAAACTTAAATCATTCATACCCCATAGTTACAGGGACCTGATACAAGCAGTCTCTCAATTGGCTTTTGGGAGAGGTAGTAAATAGATCCACTCCTGCTTCTTTCTCTTTGTTCCTGAACCAATGTTTGTTGGTTGGTTGTTTTTTGTTTTGTTTTGTTTTGTTTTGTTTTGTTTTCATTAGGCACACAGTTCCATATACAGGGGTCTGATTTAATGCATAGATTACATCGTGAGGGATGCCACCACACTCTTTCAGATTACTGTATCTCCAGTTATTATGTCAGTTATGCCTTTAGAAGCCAATTCCAATATTCTATGAGACCAGATGTTTTTGAATGGTATGGTAAGTGATATCACAGGTGCATCCCAGAGTTCACTGTGAAGAAGGTCTAATGGTCTGATACTTTGTTGTGTGGAATTCCATGCCTGTGGATCAGTTATTCTGTGAACACCTAGATAGTGGTACTGAATGAGCCTCTATGTACAGGAAGTTTGGCACTTACTAGGTATAAATATCTCTCCCTATGAGGATGAATTGCTGGATTTTGCAGGTTAGGAAAGTACCAACATAGTCAACTTATTAAATAATTAGTCTCCCAAAGAATAGTGCCATATTGAAGTGTACTTGTTCTCTATTGTTGGCTTGTTTAATATTAAGCAATAAGTAAGTACTGGAAAGCAGGAGTTCATGCTGTTGGGCTCATGCATAGGCTCCACTTCTACCATCTTGGCCACCTTGTTTATGTGCCCATCATGCTGATTCTAGAGTGGCCGATGATAAGAACCAAAGACCACTGCCCAAGTCCTTTTGTCTACTTGGTGGTGTGCTACTCCTTCCATAATAATGTTTGTAAAAGTCATGGATATACCAGCCTCCTCCTGCTCCTCATCTTGTTTAATCAGCAATTTGTAATTGATAAAATGTACAAATGCAATGTTCTATGACCTGGACAGATGATCTAGATTTCCTCAGACTTTATTTTGACAAAGGATGACAACAGTTAAAAACATTAATAAATATTGTTGTTCATTACACAAAAATGTGAACTATTTTCTTTTCTTTTTTCTAGTCAAGAGTAAAAAAGAAAATGACCACATACCATATTCCACAGGCCTTGGTAATTTCTTCTAGCAACAATACCATGTTCAACGCAGCAAGCGTGATCATGACTACACTTTTTTGAGTTTGTGAATCATTAGTCATTACCTGGGATCTTTCCTGCTTCTTCAGGGTCTAACCTGGTGAATTAAACTAGATAAGTTAGGGGTAACTACGTCTGTACCATTTACGTAATTAATAGTTCACAAATCTCTACCTTCCTCATCCTCCCTACTACCAAGAGCTTTTGTTTTTATTTTTATATTGGCTTGAGGAAGGCAGTTTTAGTTGTCACTTTTACATCTATTACCTCATAGGCTAAGGACCCAATGTGGAAGTTACTCCAACAAACAAGTATATCAACACTAATTACCTACATCACTTGGTGATTCTACTCATGCTATGCAAGCACTATGAGCCAAACTTTAGACACAACTCCATTATTACCTACCCCCCCATAAGTCATCACTCAAATGAGGAAGGAGTGTCAAGAAGATGCTTAGATTTCTCATGTTTCCAAGTTAGCGCTGATCGTGTGGCCATTTGGCTTAAAATTCCTTGAGTATTTTCCTTTCCCCAATGTAAATGGTTGTAATTTACTTTGGAGAAGTATTTGGATGATTTTATACAATGAAATAGTACTAATCATGATGCTATTGGTTCATACTTCCTAGGCACCTGATCTCTTCAGTCAATGGATACTGCACTAAAAATGGATACTAAAAATTGGGTCAAGTCCAGGAACTGAGCAAGGGATCTTGATCTGTTATTTGGGTGACTTCTGTCAGCTTCTTGATTCTATATTTTTTTCCAGTTAGAAATGTGAAGCATAAATCTTTTGACACTTTTTTTTTTTCATGCTCTAATAATCACCTTTAAAACTCCCTGGCGATCAAGATGTTTTGGCTACTCCTCTATTCTCACTAGTCTCTATGATCAGGGCAGCCTCTGTCTTTTGCCATTTAAGCAATTGCACTTGGCTGCTATTATTTGTGGGATAGAGGAGGAAAAATGTGCTTAATTATCCATGATATGAACAAACCAGTATTTGTGACCTACCATCAGCTTTGACTCAAGAGAAGATATGGTACTATGCTAAGAATTGGTGTACCTCTCCCCAGTGTCTTCCTGATGCCTGAGGTGAAGGGCATCTTCTAAACTTACATACTGTATCCAACCCAGCATTCTTACTTACTCAGCTTTTTAGGCCTTCCTCATCTACTTCAGTTATCTATCGCTGCACAATAAATTATTTTAAACCTTAGCAGCTTAAAATATCAAGCATTTATCATTTCATTTATTATTTATTAGGGTCAGAAATCTTAGAGGATTAAGTTAGGTGGTTTGGGCTTGGGGTCTTTCAGAAAATCGCAGTCAAGATGTGAGCCAGAGATGGAGTCATCTGAAAGCTTAACTGGGACTGGAAAATCCACCCCATGATAGCTCACTTACACTTGCTGGCAAAGTTATTTTCACTTGTGGTTAGGAGGTATTAATACCCAACTACATGGGGTTCTCCATAGGTTTCTTGAGTATCCTCATGACATAGTAGTTGCCTTTCACCAAAATGAATGATCCAAGAGAAGGTGTTGGGGAATCCACAATATTTTTATATATGACTTAACCTTGGAAGTCATACATCACCACTTCTGCCATATTCTATTGGTTTCATAGAATATAATATGTCTGATACAATGTGAGATGGTACTACTCAAGGACATAAATACCAAGAGGAGATCGTTGGGGCCATCTTGGGAGCTGACAACCACAGTCTGATTTCTGGGCCCCAACATTAACATCTCTTCCACATAAGAATACATTCTTCGTTTCCAGTACACCAAAAGTCTCATCCATTTTTGTACCAGTTCAAAGTCTAGAATTGCATCACCTAAATCAGGTCCAGGTGGGGATAAATTTCCTCTAATGTAGTTCTTTATTTTTTTTAAGATTTATTTATTCATTTGAGAAAGAGAGAAAGAGAGAGAAAGTGGGAGGAGGGGCAAAGAGAGAGAGAGAGAGAGAGAGAGAGAGAGTCTGAGAGAGAATATCAACCAATTCCTTGCTAAGTGTGGAGGCCAAAGCAGGGTTCCATCTCACAACCCTGAGATCATAACCTGAGCTAAAATCAAGTCAGTAACTTAACTGACTGAGCCACCCAGATGCCCCTAGTGTAGTTATTTAAGTACAGCTCTTCATTTTTTTAAAAAGATTTTATTTATTTATTTGATGGAGAGAGAGACAGCCAGCAAGAGAGGGAACACAGGCAAAGGGAGTGGGAGAGGAAGAAGCAGGCTGCCAGTGGAGGAGCCTGATGTGGGGCTCGATCCCACAACGCCGGGATCATGCCCTGAGCTGAAAGCAGACGCTTAATGACTGAGCCAACCAGGCGCCCCTAAGTACAGCTCTTCAAATACAGTTCTCATGAAGGATTTGATCGATGCCATAATGATGTATCACGCATTTAAGCAGAGATATACCTTTTCTAAAATTTTGACCAACATTTTCTGTGATTTAAGTAGAGAGGGTTTTTTGTTTATTGGAAACTCAAAAAAAATTATAAGTAAAGGAGTTTATTAAAGTTTAAACTGGATTTAAAAGAATATTCAAGTGAGTAGATAATTTAAATATTCAATATGTGACAATATGAATGAGGATTTCCTAAGGGTCATGACAATAGTACAAATATTTCTGGAATGTCCTGGCAAGAAGTGGAAGAAAGAACATAGAATGAATGGATCAACCAAAGAGAGTGATGGAGTAGCCTTGTGAATGCATAGCTGAAGTACCAGGTTGAGGATAATGTTGTAAGAAGGTGGTCACCCTTTTCCAGAATGCTGTATACATGCTAAATCAATTATCATTATACACTCCTAGTTTTGCAATAGGTATATACAGAGATCTATAACTAAGGGACAGAAGCAGGAGTATTCCACTTTACCATCACTTCCCATGACTCACTGGAGGAGTTTGTGGTTCCATTCTCATGACTCAGTATTCTGCAGAATTAGATTCCTATTTCCCAAAAGAGGAGTGTTTCCACTAGGGTACAAAGCAAAAGAAAGTCCTCTTGGATTTGAAGTTACAGCTGTTTTCTGAGCATTTTATGCACCTTGTGCTGAGGAATCAGCCAGCAAGATAATGAATCATCATACTGGTGGGGTTAATTAATTTTAGTCATTAGGAGGAGGTAAGGTAGGGATAAATATATTTGGCAACTATTTATCTCTCATTCCTGTCAAGGTGAGCCTTTTTCCAGCATGCAGACTTTTACCTTTTGCCTTTTTACTTTTGGTACAGTTAGATAAATCCCTGCACTGATCCCCATGCCGTGCTATATAGATCACCTTTAAACACACATCCCAGAATAATAATCATCTATTTTGATGCACCCTGTGATATCTGATCAACAAGAAGATGTTAATTTGAAAAGTATCACATGTTCTCCCAGAAGCAGGTACTGAGATGGACATGTGTGTTTAGGACATTTATTTAGTGAGCACTCTTGCGATCAATGTTTGGGGGAAACAGTAGAAACAAGATTAATTAGAAGGAGATATTGGGCAGCAGTGCAGTGAATACTCCCACCAACACTGAGAGAATCTTTGAAGGTGGGGGAGCACTTCGGAGCTGCCCTGAGTTTCAGGGAGAAGGCTAAGGCTCTCTAGCCCTGTGTTGATCATCACTAAACATAGGTTGACTGGAGAAGGAGCACAGACAAGGGAGGTGAATCTCTTCAGTGAAAACAATTCCTGAAGAGGACTGAGCTCTCCGATGACAATTTTCTGAGCAGGCAGAAGAACGACTCTGTCAGTCCTACATGGGGGGAGGGTGTGCTATGTAGCCTGAACAGTGAAGCAGGACACAAGAGTCTTCTCTTTATGCTACTTAGAACCACTTGCTTAGTTTGAGTCCTGGAAACAGGTACTTCAGTGCAATGGGCCTCTTTCCCGGAGGAAAATATAAAAGAACGATTAATGGAACAAAGGCAGCACCATTTCCTGTAGCTTGCTTAAAGGCAAGGCATTCTCTACCTTACTAAATTCCCCCTCCCTGAGCTAGAAGCGCTTTTGTGATCAAGAGAGGTCATCTGGTGTAGTCTGATGAAGCAGGTTTCACTCTGCACTCTCTCCATTCCAGACAGATTGTTCATCTGTTTCATCTGTGCATCGTTCTTTCTGCTGTCTGGAGTGCTATCCCCTCCACCTGCTCCATGATACACGTGGCATTTGTTCATGTTTCCACTCAAATCACTCACCCAAGAAAGCCTTTCCCAATTCCCAGATAAGATCAGCTATTCCTCTTACATACGCTTAGAATATGCTGCTTAGCTTCCTTTTATCACTTATGATTTGAAATACTATATTTGTATGAAAAATTGATGAAAACCAATCTCCTCTAGTAAACAGTAAGGGTAAACACTGTGATTTCCCTTACCATTGTATCCTTAGAAGCCAATAGTGCCTTCCCAGGAGTAAAATCATAAAAAATATTTGTTGAATAAATATATGCTGGTAATCACTTTGTTTGAAATCTCATGGAAACATTTTAGCCAGAAATTCCCAGTTTGTGTTTTTGAGAAGAAAAAGTAAACTCGTAATGTATGGGATGTGCTTTTTATCTATCACATGCTATTTGAATACAAGTTAAATATAAAGTCATGTGCTTACAATAAGAACCTGTCTTCATGGGAGCCCATTTTGGCCATATTCTCAGGGCATGTACGATATCATTTATACTGTCAGGCCCATCGTTATATGTTGCCTTTAATTATTCTCTCTGTGTTCATTTGCATTGAAATTTACTTTCTTGTCTCAATATGTGGCAACCTGAGAGCAAAAATCCTCTCCATATTTTATTAGAAACCATAGTGCAACTCATAAAAGGAGAAACCCCCATTGGCATAAGGGATACATTGTTAAATGGATGCATGATTATATTTTCCATGTCACACTTAATTGAAAAGCAACCTTGAAATTCAGTAGTATCTCACTCAGGAAAGTACAAACTCTAAAATAAATTAAAATGCAGTAGTTTATGCCTTTTTGCCCTTATGACAGACTAGCCTGACTTAAGCAGTCTTGATTTACTAAATCCTCTTGAGGCTCAAGTCACTAAAAAAAGGGTAAGTCACTACCACTATATTGCAGTGAAGGCTAAAATTTTGCCTGAGCATATGAACAAATTGGATCTTCAGAAGAGATGTTAACAGAATGATAAATGATATTATCTTTAAATTTAGGACTTTGGGTTGAATACTACCCAACATGTTTCCTCACAGAAATTATAAGACCACATGGATGAAAAGCCTGTTTTAATATCAACAGAGGTAAAGAAGGGGAAAAAATAAACTTTTTAGAGGCTCCATTTTGCCCTTCTCACAAATAATTTTTACTGTAAATCATAGACTATATATAAGTCATGTATGTAATTGATTTTCTTTTAAAATATTTTCATGGACTTCCACTTCCTGCTATGATGAATTAGCATGTTGCAGAGCAATGCTCCCATTGAGAAAGACTAGAAAATAGAAACAAGCTAAAATATACCACAAACATATCTCCTCTTTAATGGCACAAGAGAGACGATAAGATTAATGAGACTATGAGACTCAGGGGACAAATCAGAAACAAAAAA
Organism: Ursus arctos; assembly: GCF_023065955.2. NCBI lineage: Eukaryota > Metazoa > Chordata > Mammalia > Carnivora > Ursidae > Ursus > Ursus arctos. The sequence continues at coordinate 27,142,073 of NW_026623111.1, read as the reverse complement.
AATCCTTATGAAGGCCATATTAACATGGATATGCTGACCAAGAACTATCTTAGGGGGGCAGAGAATCTTAACCAATCCTTCCAAGGTGTTGGAAGTCAAAAATTGAAATTTAGGTAACCAACGCATCAGGACTTGAGAAGTCAGGATACCAGAGAAGAGCAAAGTACATAGAAATGAAGCCAATCGTCTGAGCTGGCTTTCTCTCAAAGAAAGATTTCAGCAAACCATCAGCTGCCAGGGTCACAAGGTGACCAGAGTCACTGAGAGGCTACTCAGAGTCACTGAGAGGCTCCTCACAGTAGGCAGATAAACACTGGAGTTGAAGGACAACCACAAGAGAAGTCTGGGAAACACTTTCCACTGGGGCTCCTGAAAGATGATACTATGTCTGTGGCAAATTATTGTTTTATTTTTTTAAAGATTTGTTTATTTGAGAGAAAGAGAACATGGGGAGGGACAGAGGGAAAGAATCTCAAGCAGACTCCCTGCTGAGCTCAGAGCCCAAAGTGGGGCTTTATTCCAGGACCCTAAGATCATGACCTGAGCCAAAATCAAGAGTTAGATGCTTAACCGACTGAGCCACCCAGATGCCCCTGTAAGTGGCAATTTAGTGGTAACTTAAGAACTAGTTAAAGGTTAATCGTACCTTATATTTTGAGATAAGATACTGAGTTTCGATAAAGATACTGTACATTATTAGTCCCCTTCAACTAAACTCATCATGCTGTTTTTCTGCCCTAAATGAGTTTTCGGTTACCTTCATGGGTTATAGTTTTTGAAATTGCAAAAATACAACCATGTCAGATGTCACTTTTCTGAGTAAATCTGTAAATATTTCTCCTTTGCCAAGTGGCACAATGTTAAATTTGTCAGTGGAGAGCAGTGGAAAGACTACTGCAGGCAGAACGGGTCTCTCTTCCTGTTTCCAGTGAGCTTGACTTTCCCGCTCCAGCAAGACAGCCAGAATAGAGCTGAATTTCCGCTGGTTCTCACCCTCCAGCAGATTCTTGTGGCTCTCGAACAGGCAGCTCTCCTGTGCGTTTCAGCATTATGCCAGTGGGCACCTTCTTAGTAGGACCTGCTGGCACATCAGTGAGAAGTTTCTCCGTGCTTCTCCCCAGCACTCTAGAAAGCTCCTCACCAAGACTTACTGATGTCCCATTGGGCAGTTTCCTGATTTTCAACCCTTGACTGTGGCACCTTAGCAAACTTCTCCATCAGTTAGCGGAGTAACATGTGCTTTCCAATGAAGTCTGCATCTCAGACTTGATGGGAGCCAAGGCTTTCTCAAGTTTGTTCTTTTCTTGGGTCCTCTGCTTCAGTCTTAGTAGCTGATCCTTTATTTTTTCTTTAGCATGCTCCTTAACCCTTTTTTAATTAGTAGTTATTAGTAATATATTTTTGTGTTAAAAATCTTGGGTTCAAATACTGGCGTGATTTCTATCCCGTAACAGGACCCTGACTAATACATCCACCATCTTATTTTCTACCTAGTTTAATATTCTCTTATCTACATACTTCTTACTTATATCAACTTATACCTTATCTACAGCTTATCCCATGGCATGTTCCATTCATCTCATTAGTCCTACTAAAACACAGCCATATAAAATGACACCTATTTGTAGAAAAAATTAATTACTGAGAAGAAATCAGCAACCCACACATGAAGGATTGGTTTTATCATGTACTAAGACATATTATTTAAAAATCAACAAGAAAAAAAAAATCAGCCTAGGATCTCTGAAATTTCTTCCCAGAATAAGATGCTGTAATGCAATCATCCTAATAATAGGAGTTTTCTGTTCAGTGAAGATGTCATTGAATTTGTTCCAAGTTGTGTATTTGTCTTAACAATATTCTGACAAACAATTTTTTAAGTAAGGATGATTGGCAGGCTTGGGCAAGTTACACATATTATAATAATAAAAGATTCCTAATAATTTTATAGATGATGAAAATGTTCACTCAATCATAATAAATTAAATTTTAGAATGTTTCCTAAAGAAAAGTTTATGCAATTGAGTTTGTTCTCACTTTTATTATGGGGAAATTTTGGAAGTGCTTTACAACATGATTTTCGTACTGATATTTCACTTATGTTTTGAGGAATTAGGGTGAAAGAAGCATAGGCAAGGCAAGATCATCTTCATCTTTTTCTTGGTCTTCAAATCCACGCCTATAAATGAATTTTTGATTCAAACAAAGTATCCAAAACCAATGAAAATTACTACATATTGTATCTTAAATTAAGACTGAATTTTTCTTACCTTCATTACCCATGGGGACGAAGCACCTTCTCCTACCTGTTATTTTGTGACTAAGGAAGCATTTAAACAATAGTGAGGTTATGAATGCCATCAAATATCATTCATACATGAGAACAGGACTTAAGCAATGAACACCAGAGACCAGTATTAGTATGAATTACTCTTTTTTAAAGTTTTTATTTAAATTCCAGTTAGCTAACATACAGTGTAATAGTACTTTTAAGTGTCCAATATAGTCATTCCACACTTCCTTAAAACACTCAGTGCTCCTTACAACAACTATTCTTTTTTTTTTTTTTAAGATTATTTATTTATTTATTCGACAGAGATAGAGACAGCCAGCGAGAGAGGGAACACAAGCAGGGGGAGTGGGAGAGGAAGAAGCAGGCTCATAGCGGAGGAGCCTGATGTGGGGCTGGATCCCATAACGCCGGGATCACGCCCTGAGCCGAAGGCAGGCGCTTTACCGCTGTGCCACCCAGGCACCCCTACAACAACTATTCTTAAGCACAGCCACTTCTGTACAACTGAAACTACAGAGAACTGCAAACCACATATTCCTGCGATGGTTGAATACTGAAGAACATTTTATAATACAAATTTTTGTAATAAGCTCTCAGTTGATTAAGCATTGCCAAACAGCATTGTTAGAGATGGTCTAAGAAGAGTATGCAGAAGCTGGTCACATTTCTTCATGAACTTTTAAAAAGAAGTAAATGATTTCTAGGACCATTGGGAAAATGAATTTATTCTCACCATACTATTCCAAACCTCTTTTTGCTTTACTGACAATATCTAGTTGTGACTTAAGAAGTATTGGGCAACTGGGAAAGAGCACCACCTTCTCTGCAGTTAACCCCGTTGTTTGCCTTGTTCCTATTAACTTTTACTGGAACTGCCTCCTGAAAAATGGTAACGATAATAAAATAACGATGCCATTTTAACTCTTGTATATTTCTTTCTAGATTAAAACACATTTCCAGAAATACTGAGAGGTAAACACTTTTTCTCCATCTGGAATGAGTCAACTGAGGCTTGGGGAAAATAAGGGCTTTGCCAGGGTCATAATGGGTGTGTGTGTGGAGGGCCTAAACTGAAACCAAGGTCTTTGTATGTTGGCAAAATTAATGTATTTCAGATCAGAAGTTCTAATGTACCAAACATAGGCATAATTTAAGATAATTATGACAATAGCAGCAATACTCTTTACAGTGACTTTACTATGTGGTAGGGAATGTAACGAGTAGTTTATGCATGGTGTAATTTATATCTATATCTATATATCTATAACTACAGTTATAGCTCCATCTTTATCTATCTATAATCTATCAAAGCTTGGAGACTTGACCCAAGTCAAATATCCAAGAAACAGCTGAAGAAAATGAAAAGGTAAATCAATAATATATCTTGGGCCATCCCTGTGTCAAACCTTTCCTTATAAATATATTGGGTTATATGGATGACCAGCTCCTAGTTCTGTTCTTAGTGTACCTCCCTGTTCACAAGGGAACTCAGATTCTGCCATAGGAAGCTTTCAAGGATAAGAACAAGATGGTAACTTCTTCCTTTTGAGAAATATATGTTAATTTTACATTTATTTAACACATACTTTTTTTAGCAAACATTTTGTTAAGCAGGCCATACAGAAAAATGGTGAATTTCATCTATTTATTGAGCTTTTTTGTTTAAGATTTATTTATTTTGAGAGAGACACAGAGAGAGAGAGAGGTGAGGGGCAGAGGGAGAGGGAGAAAAAGAATCTGGAGCAGACTCCTCACTGAGTGCAGAGCCCTACACAGGGTTTGATCTCAGGATCCTGAGACTATGACCCGAGCCAGAATCAAGAGTTGGAAGCTCAACTGTCTGACCCACCCACGTGCCCCTATTTATTGAGCTTTAAAAAAAGAATTGTCTTTCAGTAAAATTTTACTGTTGGCTTGATTATGTCTCGCACATTCTTTCTAAGGTTTGTTCTAAGATAGTTTATGTTTTATTTTTATTGTTGAAAATCTGAATGAAATTAACTTTTCATTTTCTAAATTTGAAAAGGACTTATTTTTATAACATTTTCCAACATTTTCCATCTTTGTGTAAGGAAGTGTTACCATACTTTGTGGGATCTAAAGAAAGAGTGGAACTAAAAACTTGTGTTGAGTTTGCCTATGGCCAAGGAAAAAGAGGAAAAATTATCAAAGCTTAACACTTTGTTATAAATGATATACTAGATATTCTGGTATGAAAATACCAAGTTTATAAAAGATTCAATTTACAAACACTTTTGTCAAACTTAATTTTTAAGAATTATAAATAAGGAATTTGAAATTACAAGATAAGGAGGGCTGTCTCATCAACATGAATTAGGCAATGAATTATAGTCTAGTACAAGTAACTTTCTCTTTTATCCAAGTTAGACTTAATAACAGACTTATCAGGGCTTATCAGTTGTGTTAAATTTGTTGATCTAAATCTGAAGAAGACACAGATTAGCCTCAAAGAGTTTATAACTGTTTGGACAGTCCTACAACTAAAAATAGAAATTTTGAGGCAGTGTGGTAAATGCTATTATGGAGGTATTCCTACTTAATCAATCATTCTTTTAAGAAAAATGAGCCTCTCATGAAAGTAATATGAGTGTCCCAAATCTGTCATTGATTACTTTAGATTAAAAAAATACATCTATATTCTTACATGTGTGTGTTTTTAATGAAATTATTTTATAAATAATTCCCTGAGTTTATTTTGCTCCAAATCTGGTAAATGTTATTTTTAATAAAACTTTTTAGGATTCATCCTATTCCTTCTGAGGATCTTAGTCAATAACACAATTCTGGAGGGATGGGGTAGCCAGGTGATGGGTACTAAGGAGGGCACGTGTTGTGATGAACACTGGGTTGTTATACGCAACTAATAAATCATTGAACACTACATCAAAAACTAATGATGTGCTATATGTTGGCTAACTGAACATAATAAAAAAATAAAAAATAAAAAAATCTTTTTAAAAATAAAAAAATAACACATTTCTATTTTGGTAGAGCATTTAAAAACTGGAAACATTTGTTTTAGTAGTTTGTTGAATTATTTTCTTCTACAGGAATTCCTGTGATTTCTTTGAATTAAATATGTTCTGTTTCTCCATGGTAATTTAGATACTTAGTATCTGAGAGAATATATCATTGGTTTCCCTGTTAACATTCATGATATCGAGGTCCAGTGGAGGCAACCAACCTGGATGTTGAAGATGTGGAGTCCGCAGTGGCATTCCACTGTTCATGTGGTTATTTCTTCAGCTTTAGAGTCAGTTTGCCCAGGTTCAAATTTTCACTCCACCATTCCTCAGCTTCATGTCAGTGGATATTTATTAAGTTAATTTTTCTATGCTTGTATACCTTCTAGGATTGTTATGATTTATGAGGATTAAATAGGGTAAAACATGTAATAGTGAATGCATGCCCAAAAAATGGCATATATTCAAAATATTTTTATAATGATGAAATTATACACATATCATGTACTTCATTTATATCTAACAATATTTAGAATTACTACAAGAAAGAGTGTTTACTGGAATTACCTACTTCCAAAGAGAATTTGCAAAAATGGCCATCACATACTTTTGTTTTTTTGAGGAAGTGAAAGATGAAACCTATAAAAATCCCTCAGTAAATTTTACAATCTTTTAATGTCAATAATCATTTTGAAGAAGTGATTTTCAAATGTAAATCCTCAGTAATGACTTCAGACAAATCCCTCTGTTTTCAGTAGTCTACCGTATACTCTTCATGCATTCCACTTCAGAGTTAACTTTCATGGTACCCATTTGAAAACTGTTCCTCCTCCTCCTCCTCTTCATTTTTCCTCTCCACCTTCTGTTGCTTTTCCTCTTTCTCCTTCTCTATGCCTGAGCACTGCTATCTACCCAGTTACTCAAGATGGAAATCTTGTCATTTTATTTGAATTTACCTGCTCACTTGGCAATCTCGATATTCATCACTTGCACTGTATGTTTCCCTTAAGAGGTCAATATTTGCACAGCTAGCTTAATGTTATCTCTCCACCACTCTAGACATGTGATTTTTAAGGAAAACCCATGATATTTACAAAATTAATTTTTTAATATTAAGTAAAGATTACATAAATTCCTAGCTTTATCAGACTTGTATCTTGGACTCTCAGGAAACAAAACAAGAAAAAAACCAAATGTACATATTAAAAAATGGCTTAATTACAAGACTGGAATATCTGCTATTCCCTCTCTCTCTGTAATCTCATTCCGATATATCTCTGTGCTTCTTTACTGGTTTTCCTTCTGCCCTAAACATTTCCACCCTGTTTTTAAAAATGGGGGTCCACTGTAAATAAATGTCAATAAATCATCAACAGCTTAGACATTGGGAATACAAGGGATACTCTCACTTTTTAAGAGTATATTATTCTATATAAAATATATTCTACCTGTATGCACACACACACAGAAGATAAGTGCAAAAGTAGAGTGAGAAATACTATGATATGGAAACCTGAATTATTATGGTAAATAAATGCTTGCAAGGTATTGTGACAGAGGGAGCAGAATGTGTAAAACCATTAGAGGTAAGAAATATTCTGAGAACTCAATTTGTATAATAGAGTTGGAATCTTGAGTATGAAATGCATAAGAATAAGAATTTTATGAATTGAAGTTAGCAGTGAATAGAAATGAAATTTCTCTTTTGCCATGCTGCAGGATCTCGGATTTATCCTGAGGAAAATCAAAAGTCATTGTAGGGTTTGAGATCAAAGGTAATTAATTACAAATGAGCTTTTGTAGTATGGTTTTAACTTCAGGATAGAAGTAGACCATAGGGGGAGAGAAAGGAGGCAGAAGGACCCACTAGGAGTCAAGATGTATCATAAACTAGGTAAAAAATTATGACTTAAGTTGGGAATATATGACTTATACTAATATACAGAAATGATAGGTTTTAGACACAGGAATAAGGAAAATGGAGAGGTCAGAAAAGACACATATATATCTGATTTGCTCAAAATGAGGGATACTAATGGCCATATTTGTGATGAAAAGAAGGGAACATTTAGGGAAAATACACTATTTTGAATTTAGTCTTGCAATTGTTGAGTTTCACGTGCCTATGCCATCTGTTCAAATACCAAAAAGATATTTGAAAACATAGGTCCAGATGTCAGGAGAGGAATCTGGGCTGAGAAAATTGACTGAGAGTTACAATATATAGATTACAACTATTGCCACTGGAGGGAATAATTCTATAGAGATGATGGAAGAAGTGAGACAAGAACCTATGATAGAATGTAGATGAAAATATCAGAGAATATTTAAAGAAAAAGCAACATCTTCTTCTACAACCCACAGCTTTGTAACTTCACATAAAAATTTCTTCAGGACACTACTTACCTGCAGCCTTGTTATCCTTAAGCTACTCACTTTCTAATACTCTTTTAGAAGGTGAAAAAGGCAACACAGGGAAAAGGAAGCTCCTTCATTTACTAAATATCTTTCCACCATTCTGCTAGTAATTACTTATCACACCTTCTTCCTCTCCTGAGGGTCATGCCATTTACTTATGGCACATTCAACTTAACACATGATTAAAGAAAAAACAAGTCTTAGATTATTCATTGTATGATTGCTATATCATCTCTTAAGCTTCATACTGTCTTTCAGTATCTTGTTTACCTTCTATTTGTGTTGAGCTCCTAAACCAAGAACTTGAAATCCATAGCTTAGACCTCTCTGGACAATACACTCAAGTCCATTGACTTCTTGATTTTATTTTATTTATTTATTTATTTTTTGGTCATATACAGCTTGCTGACCCCAACCTAAAATCAATTCTGTACCAAGTTGGCCCTCCTAATTTCTTTTATTTTTAAAGGGTTTATTTATTTGAGAGACAGTGAGAGTGAGCAGGGGGAGAGGCAGAGGGAGAGAGAGAACCCTTAAGCAGACTTCCCACTGAGTGTAGAGCCCCATGCAGGGTTCAATCCCACAACCCTGAGATCAATGACCTCAGCTGAAATCAAGAGTCCAATGCTTGACTGAGTCACCCGGGAGTCTCTGTTTCTCCTAATTTCGAACTGACTAAGACACCCTGGTTACAATCATAGCAATGAGCAGTTTGATAGCTCAAGAAATATTTCCTATATGAACTTTGGACTGTCCCTCTTTCTTTTTTTTCTTTCCAATAATGTCTAACCTCACATCCCTCTCTAAACTTAACTCTATTTCTCTTTGATTCACTTCACTGGGAAGAGGAGACTCTACTGTTCTATGTCTTTACTTCCTCCTATGTAGTCTAGGATCTGCAAACAATCTGGCTCCAATCTTACACCTCTAAAGAAACAGTTCTTTATGATTCAGCAGTATCTTGCTGGGACCGAAGACTTTGTGACTTTCTATATATCCATGAGGTTAGAGGATATGTGTCTATTTCTCTGAGATGTGTCTCTTACCTCTGAGGAGATCTCTTACTCCTCCTTGGCTAGACAAATGCACAGTCTCTATTCAATTAGATACCAGTGCCCAGAGTCTCCTATTTTGGATGACATTTCTGTCTAACCAAACCCTATCCACAGGAAAGAAATTCATACATACATACACAGTTCTGAGACCACTAAATACAAGAGGGAAATATTCCAACGATGAGAACGCAGATTGCAAAGAACATGACCATCCTAGTTTTTTTTTTTAATCTTTATTTCCACAATAACAGAGGTAAAGACCATGTAATTTTAGATCAACTTATGGAGATCCCAATATCACATGATAAACTTAACTAAAAATGATGCTAACCTAGAGGTATTCAAGCTGAAACAACAGATTCTTAATTCTCTTTAAACTAGTTGAGTTTTATTTTTATTTGAATGCACGTGAATTAGTCTAGAATAATCCCTAAATCTACCTTGAATGTTTGCTTTAGAAATTAAAATAAGATGAAGTATAATTTACATTTCAGTCACAAAAAATTAGATATGGGTTTTAGCTTCAGCAAGTTCAAACTACCAAAAAAAAAAAAAGTTCCATTCAGTCTGAAAGGATAAACTTTAATTACTACTAAAAAAGAAAAATAAGCAGATTAGTTCTAAAGGATATAATCTAAATATGTTTAGCTTAAGTGGAGAGTCAGTAGTGAGGAGCGTTAAGACAGAGTGGTCAGATTTAAAATGAGCAAGCACTTTCTAGATTCATTTTTTAAATAATATGTAAATAAAAATGCCTTCAAACTGTTTATTTGTATTGTATTATCTTTTTAAATAATATTCAATACAGAGTAAAGCATACATGTAAAATATACAAATTATAAAACATATTTTTGGTTTTGCTTATTTTTGAGTTTCATTAAAAATATTATCACCATGCAGGTAGTGTCTTGAGACTTCCAATATTAAAGTTTTTGAAATCTGTCCATATTGTTGAGTGTAGTTCTAAATCTTTCATTTACACAGCTACAAAATATGGTGAATTTATCACAACTTATTTATCCATTGTCACGCAGATACACAATTTGCAGCCATTTTTAAAAAAATTTAAAAAAGTAAAACTTCTAGGAACATTCTTGTACATTCTTGCACCCAAGTTCAAAAGTTTCTCCAGAGATTATACTGAGAAGAGGAATGGGTAGGTCACAGAGGATTTTAATGATCAATGATGCAAGACAATATCAAATGGGTTTCCAACTTTTTTAAATCAATGTATACCTCCATCAGCAAGGTGTAATAGTTCCGTATAATCTACATCCTATCCAACATTTCTGACCACCCATCAGTAAGATGTAATTTCTCATTTTGTTCTTAATTTGTCTTTTCCTGATTCATTATGCAGGGGAGCATACTTTTCTGTATTAGTTGTCCATATGTACTTAGTCTTCTGGGAAATTTCTGCACATCTCATTACATTATCTATGCTTGTTACTTTAATTTTTTTTTAACATCTAGGAATTAATCTGTATATAATCCATCCTCGGCATTTTGTATTCCTATTTTCTTTAGCCAACGGATTTGTCTTTTCACTTTTGTTATGGTATTTTTCTTAAATTAACACATGTTCTTAATTTCTATATTGTGACATACGAATTTTTTTCCTTACAAATAGTGATTTTAGGAACTTGCTTAAGAAACCACTTTTCTCAGGGCTCTTGGTAGCGCACTTGGTTCAGTGTCTGCCTTCGGATCAGGTCATGATCCCAGAGTCATGGGATGGAGCCTCATGTTGGGCTTTCTGCTTCTCCCTCTCCCCCTCCCTCTTCCCCTCCTCACTTATCTCACCCTCTCCCTCTGTTTCCCTCTGCCTGCCTGCTCTTCCCGCTGCTCCACCAGCTTGTGCTCTTCCTCTGTGTCAAATAAATCAATAACATCTTTCAAAAACAGAAAATTTGTCTCTTTCAATGTTGAAATATTAATTCCTTTTAGTTTAAAGTTTTTCAAATATTTAAATATTTCATTTATCTGAAATTCATTATTTTGTAAAGTATAAAAATCACCCTTTTCTTTTATCTTACCAATGAACCCAGTTTTCTTAGTTTTATTTATTTTATATTCTGTTTTTCTCTACAGGTTTTCAATTTTATCTCTGTCATACATATATAATATTTTCAATTACCTAAGGGTTCATGTCTGGGGACGCCACACTTTTCTATAGGTCAATTTATTTTTCTATCCTTGTGTTTAAATCACATCAATTTATTATTATCTTTTTATAGTAAGATTTGATTGCATGCTGGAAAAATCGCCTCTTGTCTTTCATTATTAGTTTCAGTTGTTATATTTCTCATTCAACCCTATTGAAATTTTGTTTGAAGTTATAATAAATGTATAGGTCAATTTGAAGAGATCAGATGCCTGTATGACGCTGATATTTTTTGTAAGTACATAGGATATTTCTTCTTTAATTCAGTCCTTATTTAATGTTTTCAATAGAGTTTTAGAGACCTCTGTCTTTCATATATGTTATCAGATTTAGTCTTAGTCATTTAAATTTCATTGCTAATGTCACTACTGTTATTTAAAATTCTATTTTTTAAACTATGGGCTACTGTTTTAGAAATATGGATTGTATCTGTAATTGAATTTTTTAACAGCTATGGAATTTTTCAGGTTTTTAAAATTTTTCTTGAGTCACTGTGATACTTTATATTGTATTTAGATTTTGACTATTTTTCTAAGTCTTTAAAACATTAGTTTTGAGTTGTTTCTACTATGGTATCTTAATTTCTTAAATAATATTCGAATCCGGTATGTTTTTATTCCTTCTGTGTTGTGTATGGGTGCCACACTCTCTTTTTCTTGACCAATCTTATATTTGATATTTTGTCTTCAAGGAACCAATTTTTTACTTTTAAAATTCCCTTTTTGTGCCTTTCTGTAGGTTTTCATTTTCTCTTCCTTCTGTCCTCTCTCTTTTTCTATCTCTCTCCCTCCCTCCCTTCTTTCTTTTTAATGGAGTAAAACAAACAAACAAAACATACTGGGAGAAAGTACACAAATCAGAGACATTCAATATGTCAAACTATTCCAAATTTTTATTTATTTATTTATTTATTTATTTATTTATTTATTTATTTATTTTTAAAGATTTTATTTATTTATTAGACAGAGAGAGAGACAGCCAGCTAGAGAGGGAACACAAGCAGGGGAGTGAGAGAGGAAGAAGCAGGCCCATAGCGGAGGAGCCTGATATGGGGCCCGATCCCAGAACGCCGGGATCACGCCCTGAGCCGAAGGCAGACGCTTAACCGCTATGCCACCCAGGCGCCCCTATTTATTTATTTATTATGTTATGTTAGTCACCATGCAGTATTTCTTCAGTTTTTGATGTAGTGTTCCATGATTCATTGTTTGTGTATAACACCCAGCACTCACTGCAATACGTACGCTCCTTAATACCCACCAAATTTAGTTAATACACAGTATAACTGATGTACAAGCAAAGAGATAAGGAAATGGCCCCTCGGAAAAGGGTGTTGTGCTTCTCCCAAGAGCCCTTTAGTGGAGATTGTGGTCCCTAACTTCCTGTGCATGAACTTGAGTGGAATTCTTTACCTTGCTCCTGTCCCTAGGCTTCCCTCAGGGCAGTACTGCTGCCTTCAGGGGAATTCTGAACTAAAAACCTGGCTCCCACTACAGTAGTTCAAACTCATAATTTAAGGGAGGACACAACCTTGCTGACCCATCTTTGTGAAGTCAGTGATAACTCAAGAAAGTTTCTTCTGCAGGTGGAGTTTCCTCACAGACATAATGGTGCAAGTACAGCTATAGTGCTTGTTATTAAAGTTAGTATTTTAATCTTAAGGGAGTCAGGACAGTACAGTTCTTTGAATTAAAAAAAAAAAGTCTCTGAATTAGACCCTTTAGATTTGAGTGTAAGTTGCACCACATAATCTTTGGATAAGTATCTATAAATTATGTTCTTGAACTTCAATTTCCTTGCCTTTAAAATAGGAACAATAATAGTACTTCTGAGTGTTGTTGTATGGATTAAGTTAATATTTAAAAAGCAAATATAATAGTAGTAAGCAATATAGAAGTATTTGCTATTATTTCTAAATTAGTTTCATCTAAATTACATTTAAGTCATTTGGTGCTGGAAAATACTTTTTGTAAAGGCAACTTTAATCTAACTGTAACACTTAGATTAATGAGTAACTACTATAATTATAATTTTATTTAATTTTCTGATCGATTCACAAGTGGGTTTTTCTTTTCATAAAACTGTTATGATTGGATTTATCATCCTTTTGTCAATGACAGTTTGAAAATGCTGACTTTAGTTTTAATAATTTGTCATTAAAATGTTTTCTTAGAAAAGTATTGTCAGAAATCAGAAAGTTAAAGTGAATCCATGATTATATAAATGACAGTATGACATAAAATTTTCTTTTTAAGACTATAGTCATTTTTTTGATACTAGTCTGTCTGCTTTTGAAGTACAAATAATACATTATAAAATACACCAAACTTATTTTTTTTCCGGGAATAAGCTTAAGATAAAATAAATTATACTGTATTTGCTTCATTTATTTGCAATTATTTTTACAATGTTACTGAACTTTTCAGAATAGAAGCAAGCAAAGCATCATATAAGGAATAATGGAACACTTCTTTTTAAACAAAATGTAATATAAATTTTAAAATATAATTTTGAAATTATGCCCTAGTTAAATTGCAAGAGTTGTCAAAGTTGGCTCACATAAATACTTTTGAAATGTGAGTCAGCCACAGTGAGTCAATAACATATAAATAATTATGTTTCTGTGTCCTGGATATTTCCATATGGTGCTTATTATTGCACGGTATACATAATTATATTTCACACTCATGACATATTTTCTAGAGGTAATAATAATTCAAAAAATCAGAAATGAATACTTTTATTAAATATATAAAATAAATGCAGGTGTTCTCCCTCTCATTGTACAGATACTTAGAAGATGCAATAATCTAAACATTTTATTCCTTCTTGTTGTGTATTTCACAGAGTCAAAATAATTTTTCCTTTCTTCTAAAGGTAAGGCATATCTCAATCATTTGGGGCCAGCCCAGCAATCATCAAAACTAATGATTATTGGGAATTATATAGAGAAAAAAAAGTTATTTTAATAATGGAGTGTCTTTTGAGGCATTCGTTTTTGCGGTGTGTGCGTGTTTAAACTCAGCATCACATTTCAGAATTTAATTGACGTCACTGATTTTTACGAAGCAATTTTAGTTTGGCTTAAAAAATATAGAAGAATTTCAATTAAGCAACTAGGTAGAAGAACCTAGGGAAAATAGTCTTTGGTCACAATCTATATTAGTTAGAATTCACACGTGTTTTATAGCGAATTCTCTAGTTCATTAAAAAATCCTACCTCTTTCTCCTAATGGAACAATGTAACAGAAAGTGAGTTGAAGAGTGAGATGGCAGGAAATTTAAAAAAAAAAAAAAGATCAGAGAGCAAAAGGGAACAATTGTTTTTTATCAATCATGTGGGGCTTTTTCCAGGTCAGACTCAATGCTTGGAATAACCAAAAACAGAAGTATAAAATAAAATAAGTGACTTAGATCACTATGATTGATTTGTAAGACTAAAGTTCTACAAAATTGGCTTAATATTTCTAAATGAAAGATAAATTTTGATGTTATTTTGGAACATAGCATCAAATATTACATGATAAAATGTCATCATTTTATCAGCAATTGCTTTGGTACAGGAAATTTCTTTCAAACATGAAAATAAATAATAGGATAAGGCAACCCTTACTATATGTAAATACTGGCTATACTGCTATCTTACAAACTTTAGCTACTCTGATTTCAACTGTAAGAAAACTTTTTAAATCTGAAGAGTCTCTTAACTTGGAATGTTTAAGAAAGAGAACTTTGCCTTACCCAAATGCAAAGGGCAAGCTAATAGAATGAAAATCTGATACATACCCACAAAACTATAACTTTTCACTTCCTGCTAAGTTTTATATTCAGATGTATATTAAAAAGATATGTTATATATTATAAAACTAATTAAGTAATGTCTAACTATTTTTAATTCCATTGAATTCCTCCAATTTTCCATCATAAAGATGAATTATTAATTATAGTAATAACATATGATTTTAAAAACCAATCTGGTAATGGACAAAAAGGGATCTTCAAAGCAGTTCTTATTTATTGTATATCATTTATATATGTATATATAGGAGCCTAAGAGATTATTAGGCAAAAAATGTCTGTGGAGAACATCCATGGTGAAGATACTTAATTGTGATTAGTTACAGAATAAATGAGAAAACTTGAGAAATAAGAAACATAAAAATACTCCTGATATTAAGCAAGTTAGGCTTTTCATTTTCTGAGTAATACCTTGACTTGTACATTCAGAAGACAAGGACACAGAGTTATGGGATTTCTTAAAGTTTCCAGTGTTACCAATGATACAGGATTTGAAATAATAAAATAGTAAATTGTTCTCTCACTGTTCAGTTTATTCCTAATTATTGGACTAATAATACAAATCTGACAGGTGCAAGTGTGCCCTCTGATATCTTTCCCTAAAGTAAAAATAGCTACTTAACCATGGCTAAACATTGGGATTTGAAAATATAAAAAGAATAAATTATGAGAATCTTCCCCCAAAGTGTAATAATTAACACCCAATGATTTATACTTGAAACTAATCAGCATCTTTTCTCTAACAAAGTTACTGTCCCAGAGATAAAAGGTTTTACTAATACACCCAGGCATATATCTAATTAGCTCTTCATTTGGGGGGGGGGGGGGGAAGGTTCAAATAAATTATTTATTTTCTCCA
The DNA here is from genome assembly GCF_023065955.2 of Ursus arctos. Lineage (NCBI taxonomy): Eukaryota > Metazoa > Chordata > Mammalia > Carnivora > Ursidae > Ursus > Ursus arctos. Next base: position 27,126,502 of record NW_026623111.1, on the reverse strand, counting down.
AACTTGTTAGGTATGGTTTAGATAAATTAAAATTCACTCATTTTAAGAATATAGTTTGATAAATTTTAGCAATTGTATAAAATTGTATAACCTTTACCAAAATGACATAAAATTTTTCCTTTGATGATTTGTCATCAATCTCCTCTCCTTTGCCTTTTAATAAATTTAATAATTATGTATAAATGGAATAACAGTACGTAGTCTTTGGTTTGACTTTTTTCACATAGCATAATACTGTCGAGATTTAGTAATATTGCTGCTGTAACAATAGTTCATCCTTTTATGTTACTGAGAAGTATTCCATAATATGTGTATAATAGTTTGTTTTGTTTATGCATTCACTATTTGATGAATATTGCATTAATCCCAGTTCTTAACAATGATGAATATTGCTTCTATGAGCATTCACATAAAAGTCTTTGTGTTGAAATAGGCTTTCATTTCTCTTTGAAAATGTCCTAAGAGTGAGCATGCTAAGTTATATAATAAATAACTGTTTAACATGAAAAGACAGCCAAAGTACTTTCAAAATGGCTGTACAGTTTTGCATTCCAAACAACAATGTATAAGGATTCTGGTTGCCTCATCTTAAAGTGAAAAGACAACCTACATTTTAGCAGAAAACATTTAGAAGTCTTATATTTGATAAGGGTCTAGTATCCAGAATATATAAAGAGCTCTTACAATTCAACAGAAAAGACAAATAAGCCAATTAAAAAATGGGCAGAGAACTTGTACAGGTATTTTTTCAAAGAGAATATACAAATAGCCAACAAGAACATGAAAAGATTCTCAGCATCATTAATCATTAGTGAAATGAAAATCGAAATGACAGTGAGATACTACTTCACATCCCCCCCGAGTAGCTATTTAATAATACTCATTGAAATGGAAAATTGCAAATATGGCAAGGATGTGGAGCAATTGATTGCAACCCTTTTATATTCCTGGGTTGGGAGGGGGTAGTGTACCAGTATAAAGTGGTGCAAGCACTAGGGGCGCCCGGGTGGCTCAGGCATGAAGTGTCTGCCTTTGGCTCAGGTCATGATCCCAGGGTTCTGGGATGGAGCCCGGTATTGGGCTCCCTACTTGGCGGGAAGCCTGCTTCTTCCTCTCCCACTCCCCCTGCTTGGGCTCTCTCTCTCTCTCGCTGGCTGCGTCTCTCTCTGTCAAATAAATAATAAATAAAATCTTAAAAAAAAAAAAAAAAGATTCACAACAGCTGTGCTTTTGGCTTTGAAGGGGGAAAAACACTTTATCAATATTATAGAGTAAAAACATAGTGAAATGGAAAGAAGAGAAGGAAAATCTACACTTAGATAAAGGCAATAGTAAGCAGTAAAAGAGCGTAAGACAAAGTTACATCAAATTGGGTACTTAGACATCCAACCTCCTTAGCTGGGGAAGCCCCATGGAGATGGCCAGGCTGGAGACCCCATGGAGAGGCCTGGGCGGAGGGAGGCATTTTTCCCTCAGGCGACACTTCCAACTGACCATGCCCATAAGGGCCATATTTATAGGGCAAATGACGGGGTCTGAAGTTCAACACGTGTTCGCCTACATGCAGGTTGGAGTGAGCTGCATTCCTATGTTATCATGTCTTTCCAACTTCAAGGAGTCTGGGCTAGGTGTGCTTGCTTCTCCTCCTGGATTCCATCCCGGGTGCAGCCCAGCCTGGAGCCAGAGGGGATGCCAGGCAAATTTTATAGCTCTTGGCATCCAGACCAGAAGGGCCAGTTTTGACCTGGAGGTCGGCTAATGTCCACTAACCAGGCTCCCGAGGTCGCTCATGCAGCACGAGTCTCACCAACAACGTGCTTTAGCCTGCCTGCGTACGCACAGGTCTGGGTGGTCGATCATGCGGCCAAATCACCGAAACCTCCATCCATACAAGAACTAGATGCCGTATCTTGATGCGAGAAACTGTAAGTTCACTTTGCAAAGGGGAATGAATCCAGGAATGTGAGGAAGCATTGCAGCCATTTTTTAAACTCAACCCACTGGTTCCCCAAAACTAAAAATCATAATTGCAATACAAATAAAATACATGTTCACAGCATAACATACAGAAAACTTGGATCACTATGTTGTATACCTGAAACTAATGAAACTTTGTGTGTCAACTACACTCAATTTTTTAAAAATGCAATGCTGTTAAGTAAATGTCTATAATAACAATATCTCCTATTTATTTATTACTTTACAGATTACACACAAATTGGACAAATAATTATGTTATTTGAGCAACTTTACTTACACCTATTATATATGAACAAATCAAACAAATAGAATCTCCTCTTAATTTAAGCTGTATACTCGAGCCAACTCAGTATTAATCTCATTTCTCCTTTCTGCACATCGTATATACCTAACCATAATGGAAGTGGATCAATAAACTCTGGAAAAGTTTATATATATATATATGTATATACACACACACACAGAGAAAGAGAGAGAGTATCTCTATATATACATATCAAATGTATTATGTTTATCAAATACCAAATATATCATATATCTCCTATTCTGTTTCTCTGAAAAACCTTGACTAATCACAGTGGTTGAGGTCATCTGGGCCTCTTAGCTTCTTGAGTTCAAAAATTGTTCTTCGTAGCTCTACAAATGAGAACTGAAGCACCTGAGAATTAACTAACTACTCAGATATTTTAGTATTTAATGGGTGGAACAGTTTCTTGAGAAACCATGTGTGTAAGCCAGTTTATCTTTCTCTCCCAGACTTTTTTATGCTTTAAGTTTTAAAAATTTTTCCAGACTCTTGCAACCTGAGTGAAAGTGGCATTTCCTGGAACCTAGTTTATAACCAGAGATAGACTTTCAATCTTTCGCTGAATGGCAGCTTGTTTTGGGGTTTTGTTGCTGTTGTTTTAATTGTGCATGGCCTTTGTTTGTTTGACTTCTGGTTTTTGTTTTGTTTCCATTTGCTTTGCCTTTTTGTTTGTTTGTTTTGCTTTCCCCAAAAGCATTTTAGTGAGTTCTGAAAAGATTATGCATTGTTTAGAAAATTCAGCCCTAATAAGGGGATATTTATAGGAATGAGCCCCCAAATACCTCCCTCTATGAGTTCATGGCCACTTTTGTTTTCTCCAAGGGTTCAATGGAAAACAATAGGATTGTTGCCAAAAGAGGCTGAACGACTTACATTTTGTTTTCCATCTTCCTCACAGGGATCTTTGAATAAGTGTGCAAATGGCAACAAACAAATAGTATTTTTAAAATCTCATAATTGTAGACCTTTGTAGAATACTCTATTACAAACTATGCTCTGTAGAACTCCTTGCCACCAACTTTATATACTCTACAAAGGTCTACAATTTATATGTATGTATATAAATCCCTGAGCATCCAGTCAAGTGGTTAGTCTGTACCCGTACATGGACGTATAGCCACACCTCTTATCTCTCCTTCCAGCAAAGTGAACAGGCTATACAATGCTTAAAGTTTTAGTAATTGGAAGGATTTCCCTCTTTCGTTTTCCTTCAGGCTACTTCTTAGGGAGTTGTCTATTGCAGTCATTTTGGCAGGTGCCAACATATCTTGCAGAGTCAACTAAGTTTGAATTTTTCATAGTCATTCAAATTGTTCATTGGGAAACATGAATAAAGCTGTACATGTCAGCTGGGAGGAAGGTGGCCATATGAGCAGAAATAAGGTCACTGGAACTATGAATTGTCAGCTCAGGCAAAGTACCTGTGCATTCAGGAGCCCTAGGAGCCCTACTCAATACGTAGCTATACCAGTTCTGCTTATAATGGAATGTTGATGGGCACACATAACTTTATGGCTTAAAGGTGCAAAGAAATGCAGTTTATGAAGAGTAGCTTAGACTTTTAGGCCTTATAGAAGGCCATCAAAGAAGAAGACAGTGATCTTCAAAGACAGAATAGTTATTTGAGATAGAGGGCATGTTTGTGCTCTAAAACCATGGAAGTCTTTAGTTTAATTCTCTAATTAAACTTTACTACCAACTGAATAGAACATCAGAATTTGCCACATATTGATTCAAATGCCAAGGGACAGAGTGGCTTGTTATGGGGACAAGACCAATGGGGAGTCTTTCTCAACTCTATGATCATTTAAACCAGGCTGCCTTACTGTTTTCTACAAGAAATGGGTTGGGGAAGTAACTTCTAAATGTGACAAATCATTTCTTTCAAAATCCCAAAGACCCGACATATTTTTACCTTTTGCCCAGTGCATTCGATTCAATGTTTAGAAAATTTTTATTACTTTCATTCGGAAGAGGTGTCATAATGTGCCCCCAGACCACTGGATTCCCAGAAACTTGGAGAACGGAAGAAGCCATGAATTTTGAAACAGTTTTGCTCCCACTCTTTGGAATATATATCTCTTAAAATTATTATGAAATACATATTAAAAGAGAATTTGTTTAAAAAGGAATAGTAAGATAAACACCTCTGTACTGAACAATGCCAGTATTTCCATCTCTCTCTGTGATCCCCCTTGAACACATACACCTTCTTCCTCCCAAAGGAAACAAGTGTCCTGGATTTATTAACTATCTCCTTTCAGTTTTTGAGTGCTATCTCTTATAAATGCATTTCGTATAAAGTGCTTAATTTTACTCTTTATGTAAATGGAAACTACTAAATATATATTCTATTCACTTTCACATTTAAGAGATTCATCCCTATGGATGAGTATAGCTATACTTCATTTGTCTTAACCACTGTATTTTATTTTATTATACACGTATACACAATATTTTTGTTGCCAGGTGAACTGGGGAAACCCCTGGCGCCTGAGGCCTCTTCCCAGCTTGTCTTCAAGATGTTGCCGGAAGCTATTGGTCTTATTGCAAGATAGGATTCAAGGACAGACCAAACACAGGGTTGAGTGGTGCAAGTAGTAAAGTTTATTAAAGTGAGAGTACACTCTGAAGACATGAGAGTGGGTGAGCTAAAGGGAGAGCTGTGCCCCGGGTTTGGGTTTCTATCTCTTATTGACAGTCATTAACTAGGGTAAAGATTTGAATTTTCTCCCACTATATTCTAAACATGGCTGTTATCCCATCATATGGTGAAGAAACAGCAGAGAACTGTAATTGTTGGATCATAGGATTCGACATTTTCAATTTTACTAGTTATTGCCAAAATGTGGATTCAATTTACAGTTTCTCCGCATCCTACACAGCTTCTACTGTGTTAGAAATTATATTTACCTATCTTATAATTGTGAAATGGCATCTCGTAAATTTGGTTTGTGTTTTCTGAGTATTAATAAGTTTCAGTGACTTTTTCAAATATTAATGAACGATTTGATTTTTCTCTTCTGGGAAATGTCATATTAATCACTGTGCTTTTGTCTGATTATATATTCTATTCACTAAAAGAGATTTTTTCATATATTTTGCATGTTAATCCTTTAAAGTTATAGGTACGAATTCTTTCACCCATTTTCCAGTTTGTGACTTGACTTCTGATCAACATAAGATCTTATTTGAATAAATTGATTGTTTCTTTCATCATTTGCACTGTGTCTTGTTGAAGAAATTCTTCCTTACTCCGCAATCATAAAAATATTCCCCCACATTGCCTTCTAAATGTTTTATAGATTTGAATTTTATACTTAAGACTTTAATCCACCTGGAATAGATTTTTGAGTATGGTATGTTGTAGGGTTTCAATTTCATTCTTTCCATTTTGTTAACTACTTGTTCCAGAATCATTTATTGAATATTTAGTCCACCTCAGAGCCTGTAGTGCCCTCTTTCACAATTCAAGTTCCCATATGTACCAGGACCAGGGAATGATTTTGGAATATTCATTTTGTTTCATTTGTCTATCTATTTGCCTACCCTGGAAAAAGATCATACAATCTTCATTACTAGTTTTTTTATGATGAGTTTTAATAGCCACAAGGAAGGTCTAGCCATCATGTTCTTCAGGAGTATGCCAAATATTCTCAACTTTGCTTTTTTCTGGATAAAATTGAGATTCAGCTTTTCATTTCTTTAGTAATCCTTGTTGTGTTTCTGTGTGAAATTGCAATGAATATAAAAATTGTTTTCACAGAACACGCATTTAATAATATTGATACTTCTAATCCAGAAATGGCATATTTCCATATTTGCAATTTTTAATGACTATTTTCCATGTTAATTTTGCGATTATTGAGTTACACTTTTTTATACATATTTAGTTACATTTTTTCTAGGGTTAGGATATATATATTCTAACAAACACATTTATACATAATGTAGGTAGGTATGTATCTATCTAAATGTTTTTCAGATGGTATTTTATACTTTACTAATTATTGTTGACATATAGAATTGCAAACCTGCACAATCTACTTTTAATTGTAAATTTTGTATTCAGCAATATGCTAAACAACCTGATTAGTCTCAGTTTTTTAAAGGTTTTTTTTCTTCATAGTTTTAAATGTAGCTTTATTGAATGCAAATAATGAGTATGTATTTACTCATTTTTTCAGTTATTTACATTTTTAATTCTATTACTACAATGTACTGGCCAAACTTTGAGCCAAAACATAAATATATCCTCACCTTTTTCAAAATCTTAAGAATATGCTTTGAACATCTCCCTCAAGCATGCTATTATGTAAGGGTTTCATAGGTAAACTTTATTTATTTAACCTTTGTTTCTTAATACTTGCTATTATAATAGGTTGTTGAATTTTAGCAAAGCATTTAAATCCTAGGTAATAAAATTAACAATAACATAGTGATTGTAATAAAATATTTTCTAGTGCCAAAGTACTATTACATACTTGGAGAAAATCCATACGGTTAAAATATACTATCTATTTGTATTGTTATTTTTGTTAAATAGATTTTCAGGATTTTGACGTCTGTGTTTGAGTACATTAAATTTTAAATATTTCTTTCCCATAATGTCTTTTAATGGTTTTGATACTAGTTGTGATAGCCTCATAAAGTAATTTGAGAAGATACGTTGTTTTCCTTTGTAAAGTTTGTGTTTAAGTGGAATTAGTGGCTTCTTAAATATTTGATGAATTATACCGATAAATCCTTCTGGCAACTTGGTATTTTTTTAGTAGAATTTTTAACTTCTAATTCAATTTGTTAAATTATTGTAAGTTTGTTCAGATGCCATAATTTTTCTTGAGCTAGTTTGTTAAAATATAATTTTAGTAATTTCTCCATCTATTTTACTTACATTTTCAAATTTATTGCCTATCATTGTTCATAATATTCACTTTTCTATTTAATTTTAGTAGCATCTATAGTCATATCCCCTTCTTTGTTCATAAAAGTTGTATGGGTGTCTTCTTTCTTTTTCCTTTAATCAATTTGGCCTGGGTTTGCCTATATAATTCCTTTTATAAAATAACTTAATTTTTTTCACTTAATTTTTATTATGTTTTTTCCTTTCCACTTTTTGTCAGCATATTCTTCCTTAAGCATTTGAACTTTGTAATTCATATATTTAGCTGGTTATCTTTATCATTTCTTCTCTTAAAATTGAGTATTTAAGGTGATAAAACTCCTTATATATAAGGTTTCAACTGCATCCCACAAGTTGTGATAACCATTTTGATTTTAAGCTTTAATTTATAAGTCAGTTGCAAAAATCTCCATCACTAATTTCTAAATCAATTACAGTGAACGTGAAAATATTTTGCTATCATAGTGGATACGTCTACTTCATTCAACAAACATTTATAATGCCTACAATGGACTGGGTTCTGGGCTACAACAGTGAACCAACTTTGGAAGACAATAATCCCTGCACTCATGGGATTATTACAATGAAGGGAGATATAAAATAAAAACAGTACAAGAAATAAAGTATATCATTGTTAGAAGATGATAACCTCTCAAGAGATAAACAAGTAGACAAGGTGAGTGGGTCAAGCATGCTGACCAAGAAAATCAGTTGTACTTATTATACTCAGAGTAGACCTTGCTAAGTAGACCACCAAGAAGGTGATAAGATCTGTGAAGATGACGGATTGAGCCATTTGGTAACATGAGCAAAAGTCATTTTAAGCAGATAAAAGCAGTGCAAAGGTCCCAAGGCTTGAATATACCAGGCATATTTGAAGAACAATAAAAAGGCCACCATGGCTGAAGTAACTGACAAGATGGAAAGTAATAAGGAACTTGGAGGAAAAAAGAGGATGGGTGGCCCAAAATATTGGTGTGTTGTGTTGTGTTGTGTTTTGTTTTATTTTATTTTATTTTATTTTATTTTATTTTATTTTATTTTATTTTATTTTATTTTATTTTATTTTAGCAGATGATGGTACTAGATGACAAAACAGATGGAAAGCCAACATGGCATCTAACCAGCATCTCAAGGACAGAATACCTGGGGGGATAGGAAAAAACGTCCATTTTCAAGAAATTCCCAGATCTCCAAAGTTTTATCAATATAAAGGTTTTTGTTGTTGTTGTTGTTGTTGTTTTAATAGGCCTGAAACTCTCAAAATTTTGGGAGCAGAGCTGGAGACAAAGAATTATCCTTATTTTCTGAGTCTTTTATTTGAAAGTTCTTTGTTTTTATATCATTACTTCACATACTTAACATTGTGTCTTGCCCACAGGCAATTAATATAAATTATTTTATTAAATTGGCCATTTGTTGAGAATTCTTTGGGAGGATTGAGTTCCTAATTAATTATATGATGCTCTGAAGAGAAATATCACCTAATGTTATCTGGGCTAGATACAAAATCATCCATAAATATTATATTATATAAACTGATTCTCACTAATAGTCTAAAACCAACTCAAATGAATACTAGTTCTTAGGTTTAGATTTCTCATTTTTAATTGGAATTTAAGTGATTTTAGAAGCTGACAAAGCTGTTTAGAGGGTCACTAAAATAATGTGAAAGGGTTCTATAATTACTTATTACCATATTATTTTTTAAGTATAGGCAATATTTTTGTATAAAAACATTTTAAAGTATGTTTGAATCTGATCACCCTTTCAACACCAATGTATGAGATGTCTAGAACTTTATTGATATTACTTATTGATAATCACAGAATTTGTAGTCCTACCTTTTTCAGTTTTGATTTCAGATAATTACTGTGGTAATTTTTTAAATAAAAAAAGTCTCCAATTTTGATTTTATATAATTAAAAAAACATTGTATAAAAACAGAGGATTAATCTATGCACATTTGAATACAGGATTTGAAAAGAAAGAGCTGCAACACTGATATGAAATCATGACTAGAAAAAAAGAAGGATTGAACTAAATATTGAATTGACAAGTCTTTCAAGTGCTCGTTATTTTCCATGATATGTTCTCACAGTTTAGTCTGTACGCAACTGACTGCTAGGACCAGATTCTTAAGTTTGCTTGCCTTTGGATTTCTAATTAGATTCTACTGAAGGGAGGCACTGGCCAGATTGCAAAACAAACAAAAGGAGAGGAAAAACTTACCCCAATCCCTCTTCACCTACACACCCATGTCCTTCCTCCCCACCCAGTCTTACTTTTGGATGTGGCTGTTTTTTACCCATGGCTAATGTTCCTCCCTTGAACCCCCTCTCCTGGCTATAGGGCTTGTCAGGTAATAGTGACACCACTCCCTCCTCTTGCCCCTATAAACTTGGGGAACTAAAAATTTCCTGATCCCAACGGTTTTGATTTTCTGAACTCTGTCCACATCTCGGTTAAAAGATCTCTTCTATTAAACCTTTAAGTGTTCCATCTATTTCCCATCAGTATCTTGACTGACACTTGGGTCAGTGATTCCCTAAATACAGCTGCTATTTGAAACACTCAAGAAGCTTTGAAATAATACAGATCTTAAAGTATATGTTACATCTTACTCCCAGACCAATTAAATCAGAATCTCTAGAACTACTGGTACATAGATACATTTTTAAAGTTTCTCCATGCACTATCAGGACTGAAAAAATTTGTTCTGAAGCCTGGAGTCTCAAGCAGACACAGATCCTTTGTGTGTTAACTCTGAAAAGAAATCTGAAATCAAATGCTCCTTCCTTGCCATTCATTTTAAAAAAAGGGGCTGCTTTATTGACACTTTGAGAAATATAAATGTGCAAATTGATTATCAATAGGTATACAGGGGATAAGAACAAAAGGATACATAAGTAAGATTTGGCCTCATTTATCATGGAGCATTATAGCTAATTATTGGAATGATGAAATTTTGCAGATTCTGTGCTGCATAAAGGAGAATAGACATAGCAATGCTGTATGGGGTAGCAGGCACTCAGATGTGTTTTTATGAATGATTGAAATCTAAAAGGCATGTGAGTATTAAAGGTGTTAGTCACCATAAACTTATTTATTAAGTTTATTTACTTGATTACACTCAGAAAGATATCAAAACATAACATACGGATGGTGTTTGGGGCTGAATATCATTTTAGCAGCAAATTTCTCTGGGCCCCTCACCCTTTAAATGCACAACTTCCATGTTCAATCATGTACGCAGATATTATGTATGTATCTATGAGTACAGATTTCATTCATGTGTGTTTAACATGTGTCTTGTATGACACTTCCCTTTCTTTTTAATCTATCAGCCTTGATAGTATGATTTTGTATTATATGCTCCTTGAGAATAAAACTATGCTTGTTTTTGTTGCCTTGCATATCACTTTGCAGTGTGTGAAATACTTGAAATACAAACATCAGTTACTTATCAAGCTTATTTTAACTGAATAATTTTGTTAACTAGCATATATATATTAGATGTGGCATAAATTCATGTTTTTCACAATATAGATTAACAATAATTAGTGTTAGCAATAAATATATATATTTTAAGTACACAAACCTTAAAAATACATCCTACAAAGGAGTATCTTTGAGTAAAATAGTAATTAAATTACCAGTTTTTATTTGCAGTATTTTAAAGTTTCATAAAAGACTATAGCAACATTGAATTAGAAGTGCCCTTCAGAGAGTCTAGTATGTTCTAATGCCTGAAGTTTCATATTATAGTCAAATGTCCTAAGAAAAGGGGCGCCTGGGGGTTAGTGTCCTAAGAAAGGGGTGCTCAGCTGTTAAGCATCTGCCTTCGGCTCAGGTCATGATCCCAGGGTTCTGGGATCCAGTCCTGCATCAGGCTCCCTGCTCAGCGGGAAGCCTGCTTCTCCTTCTCCCATTCCTCCTGCTTGTGTTCCCTCTCTGGATGCTTCTCTCTCTGTCAAATAAATAAATAAATAAAATCTTTAAAAAAAAAAAGTCCTGAGAATCAAAAAGAAGATTCATCCCCTAAAAAATATTTCACAAAAAAAACAGCACATATGTGGGATCTTTTCTGGCTGGTTCAAAATTAAATTTTCCACATTTACAAAAGCACTTTAAATGTAAAAATGAAATGTTTGCCGAAAGATTGATAGAATGAATGAATGAATGAATGAATGAATCAGTTAGAGACATAGAAAGATTCATATTTACATCTAGGATGAGATTGCCAGGATACAGGGTGTAAAAAGTGCAAAACCACACACGCACACACACACACAAAAGAGAGAGAGAGAGAGAGAAATTGTGCCTAGGAACAAGCAATCTCTGAGACAAACCATATTTAGAAGTAAAGAAAAGAAATAGTACCCAAAAAATTGAACTCAGAAGGAGACATCAGTAAGGCGGGAGGAAAACCAGAGGTCAATAAGAATTGCAGAAGTCCAGAGAAGTTAGGATTTGAAGAAGGAGGAGCTGTTCAATTTTTTGAATGCTTCTGAGAGAGTACTTTAAGGCAAAGAGAGACGCAGGACTATTGTTCTTCAAAACAAGGAGGTCAGTGGTGATGGATACCGCAACAGCTTCAGTGGAGTGCCAGCACAGATGTTCAGCACAAAACAGAAATTCAGAAAGTTAAAATAGATTATAGTAAACTGTTGGAGTTTTTGTGTGAAAAACAACAAAAAATAGGGCAAGTACCTGAAGGCAGATACAGTCAAGAGAAGTCAAGAAAGGGAATTGTAAGTTAATAGGAGTTATGTCTTAGTTTCACAATAATTACACATTTTAAGTCACATAAACCTGGAAATTTTATTTTACTTAATCTATATTAATTAATAAATGACATTAAATTCCTCTACATTGTTATGAAAAGGGAGCTGAGAAGTGAATAGGTGGTGGAAAATGCCAGCCATGAATATAGATAGATATGGAAGAAAAAACAATAAATATCACTTCACATATATAAATTAAAGGATACACTGAACCCTTTCAATTTATTATCTTGCATAATGACTATTAAAAGACACTGGAAGCAACATAGTAATTAATTAATCTAACATTCTATGACTAATCCAAAAATATTTTCCCTCTAAATGTACCGTTGCACTTTCCATATCTTACCATGACAACCTGTGCATAGTTCTGTGTTTAATTATGGTGCAACTATTTGTAACTATTTAATTCTTGACTGCTGCTACTATATTATGAAAATTCTTACACCAGAAACATTATTTTTTAGGGATAAACAGTGTAGTCTCGAGAGTTCTAATTTAATTCAAATTGTGTTATGTCCCTGATTATAGTTGGGTAATCCTACTTAAGTAAGTAAGTTATTTAACTTATTTAACCCTCAATTTGCTTTCCTCTACAGTGGGCACAATATTAGCACATACCTCATATAGTTTTGCAAGTTATAGCCTAACAAATGAGTGTCAGGCTTAATTTAGCTCAGTGCGTATAGTGAGCACCCCATGAAAGCTGGCTATTATTATTATTTTATCATTCTTATTATAAATTTCCAGGCCCATGAACATGTTTTACATATAGTGGGCACTAACAGAGTTTTCTTAATTGAACAAGCAATGAATAAATGAATGACATCAGACCTGAAATCCGAACCCGGGAATCATTAAAACATCAGACACCAAAGGTGAAGTTAGTGTTTCTTTCTTGAAGATCCACGTCAGTATGTCCCTTTTCCTGGGAGCAGCACCAAAGGTCTTTGTTGCTTAAAGTGGTGATTCTGAGTTCAGCACAAAATCAGGAATATCATAATTTTACTTGATCAGTTCTTTGATACCTAGTTTAGGACCAAGAAAGAATGTGTGCTCATGATAATCACAATAAAATGAAATCTTAATGAGAACAAGAGATGAAGGGAGTATAGCTTCTTGGCAAGGAAAGGGTATAGAGTTGAGCCTAGGGAATCTAGTTAGCAAGGAGCAGATGGTTTGCGTAGGTGGCTTTGGTTTCGTTCAGAATACATTTGGGATTCCGGGATATAGACAAATACCTTTAGGAGAGATTGCATAAAATTTAGCCACCAAAAAAAAAATGTAAGTGTTTATTTATCATTGTGACAGTTCTTTTTTAAAGGAAATTTTACATTGTCATTGGTATCTATAATCTAAATATGACTGATGATAGTAAACAGAATATCTGGTTAAAAATGTATTTCAACTTCTAGGGAAAAATAGAATTAATTTTCTTACAATATACTCTCCTTCCTTTCTTGTAAAAGTTTAGTGATTCATGATAAGATTGCCTGTATTTACCTCCAATAAATTTAACTTTTAAAACCATGGGGAGTTTTAAGTACAGAATGAACTCCATAATTCTCCAATGATTATGAACAGTTAAGGAATGTTGATACTGTCTTGAGATTTTTGATAATCTGACAAGCAACTAAGAATGAATTTTTAAGAATAAATTTTGTCAAAGGTGTGAGTATAGAAAAGAGAGTTCTTCACATTAAAAAAATGAATCCTGGCAGGGGTGGGGATGAGGGCTTGCATTAAACAATAGATATGGGGACACCTGGGTGGCTCAGTCAGTTAAGTGTCTGCCTTTGGATCAGGTCATGATCCCAGGGTCCTGGATCGAGTCCTGCATGGGGCTCCTTGCTCGGCGGGGAGCCTGCTTCTCCCTTTGCTTGCAACTCTCCCTGCTCATGTGCACGCACGCGTGCTCTCTCTCTCACTCTCTCTCTCTGACAAATAAATAAATAAAATCTTAAAAAACCCCAATAGATATCAATGGTAGTTAAGAAACTTTAAATACAAACCTACTTTTACTACTTACAGAATATATTTGATAGATTCACCTGAGAATATAAAACTGGTGAATTTCCCTCTGGGCTTATCCTTGAACAACAAAAAAGGAGTGAATTTCCATTTCCACAGAGACATTACAAAATCTCCTTGTTATTTTCTTCTCTTTTTCTTATCATAGTAAATTATTCTTTGATCTTAGCTGCATTATATCTTTGTGATTGTCATTAGTTCTTTTTTCAAACATGCCTTTCCACACATGGGTAATTGAGTCTAAATATTTGGAGCCAGTTTGCACATTTAAACTCTGTCAAAATACCTCTAGGAGTTAGTAAAGAAATTGCATCTGCTCTAAATTAGTGAGAAAAAAATCACTACCTTACTGCTATCATTGGGTAGCTCACAGAGATATAGGCATAAACTATTTCTAAGTAAATAAGAGCATTCAGGGCACACAATACTGATACAGGGTATGGCACTGATGACATTTGCTAGTTTCTATTGGTTTTCTTTTTAAGAGCTATAAAGTCAGTTAGGGTTTGGTAAATGGTATTTGTCTCACACTGGGAAAATGTACATTACTTCACACTACTGTTCCTCATGTAGTGCTCATGTCATTTAGATGGAAATTGCTGTTAAAAAACATCCTACATTATCTAGTGCATCTGGCCCTTCTTTTTATTGTTGTTATTGTTTTTATTCCTGCTTCTATTCTTGTTATTTGGGGGAGAGGATGACTGTTGTTTGCTCGTTTGTTTAATTATGTCAATACATTTTGAAATATGAGTTTTAGGAAAACAAATCAGAAATGAAATTGGAATAATACAAATGTTAATTATGGATCTTATATCTTACTTATTATATGAAAAAGCTTGTACTATTATATTGTAAATATTTGAATACTTAATTATAGGTCAGAATATCAATGGATTGTTTAAGTGTAATAGTCATCTGCCATATAAGACACTATGCAAACTTCTTTTTAAATAATATTCATGTAAAATGGAACTAGAATTATTTTAATTATGGTATTTAAAAATAAAATCCACTGTGCACAATATATTATGATTTTTTAAACCTATTAAAACTTCACAAAATAAATTAGCATCTTGGATACATATTGAAGAAGGAAATACCCGAAGACAAAATATGTCTACTTTTAGAGGAACAGATAAATCTCTTTCATCTTCATGAAATCTCTTTAATTTCTCATAAACAATCTGGCACCCTTTAACTACCACTTTTCCTGTTTAGTTTCATATCTCACCTTAGGGGTGTTGACACCTTATTTTGAGTCAGCAGATGTTCATTTGATTTTCCCTCCCTATCCAAATGCTCCATCTTCCTCCTTTATAACGTAAAGACCCAGCTCATTCTTCACCTGTCATATTATGTTATTCCTTGCCCTCTACTTCTCCCTATCTCTGAATTGCAATGCCCTAATTGTTTCCTGCCTATCATGCTGCCCTAATTTTTAACAGCTTATTTTACTGTCCTGCTTCTTCGGATCTGAATCCTTTTGTCCTTCATCCATCTTTTCATTTGAATGTGTAGGTGCATGGACAAATTTATTTTGGGAGCAAAAATTGAAAAGAACATGGAATGTTTACAAGGACACAAGAAAATATAAGATAATGTGTACCTTTCCTCTACTTTTATTCCCAACATGTTTTCAATTTTCCTATTTAAATGAAATGCACTAAATTTATACAGCTTTCAAATAAAATACAATATCTTTAGAAATATTTAGAACATTAAAGGAAAGTCTGAAATACAAAGGAAAAAGGGTGTGCTTTTTAATTATTTTATTGATCAGGAAGCCACAGTGGTGAAAAATTAATTCACTGTGCTTGTTTTCCATTATTTCTCAAGGCAACCTCTAGCCAACTGAATTTAAAAGGTATGGAGACCATTTTAAAGAGTTCAAGAGTATGCTTTTTAAAACAAAACAAAGAAAAAACTGACAAACAAAAAACCAAACTCTTAGATATAGAAAACCAACTGGTGGTTCTAGAGTGGAGGTGGGTAGAGGGGTTGAGAATTAAGAGTACACTTATTTCATGAACACTGAGTGAGGTATGGATTGTTGAGTCACTATACTCTACACCTGAAACTAGTATAGCAATGTATGTTAATTATACTGGAATTTAAAAAATAAAGAGTATACTTTTCAGAAGATATTTATGTAGCTAGTAACATACTTTTTTTAAATTTTGGCATTAAATAGAATATGATGTTCAAGAGTGATAATGGTACTTCTGACAAAGAGTAGTAAATACCTAGTCAATTTAAATTTTAAGAATTTTAGATGTGATGCAAGCTAATAGTTATTTGATCACAAATAGGAAACTTGTCTTCTTAGGCAGGAAAATGAGTTACAAAAGTTACAAGAGAGATTTATTAGAAAAACTAAGGCTTTAGGGCCTCCTGAATTCAGAATGTGTTCTTTGCATTAAGTACATGGTTGGATGATTCATCAGTTGTGTGTAACACCCAGTGTTCATCACGTTGAGCACTACCTCTGAAACTAATGATGTACTGTTTGTTGGGTAATTGAATTTAAATAAAAAAAAAAAAACAAGTATGTGGTTGGACTTTATTCCCCTATCTCTGTGACTCACATCCAAGAAAATAAACAAACAATAAAGTCAATGTGGATATTTTGTTTGGTTCCATATTAAATTTTAATGTCAGAGTTGATATTTTTTGAGCAGGGATTTACTCAATGAAGTCATTAGGACTATACCGACATGATCTTATGCCATATTCCATGTGTGTGTAAACTTTATCTGTAGAGGGCCAGATAGTATATATGTTAGGCTTTGCAGGCTGTACAGTTTCTACTGCAACTACTCAACCAAGCCATCGTGGAACTAAAGCAGCCATACACAGTACCTAAGCTTATGAGAATGCCTGTGTTCTGATTTTATTTGTGGACACTCAGATTTCAATTTCATACCATTTGCATGTGTTACAAAAAATTATTTTCCTTTTTTAAAAAAAATCTGCATTAGAAAACGTAAAAATCTTTCTTAGATAATGGACCATAGAAAAGTAGTTCATGGATCAGATCGGTCCAAATCAATGCTCTTCCCTGAGTGAAAGACAGTCATCATGTTGGTGAACATTGGAATATGGTTGGAAAACTCAGTGGAGTTTTCCATTAAAAATGTAATATTTAAAACAAAAACAAAAACTTCAAAACTGATTTTGTTCTTCAGAAGTGTGCTGGGATGTGGATAAGGGAGACTCAGTCACTGAGCATGCGTGATGTGCCAGACACTTTTTCCATGCATTGCAGGCATGGAAGCAGGTGTGGTTACCACAACCTGGGAGGTGGGGATTGAGAATAATAGGGCTAATAGGAAGGAGCTGACTAACTTAGCCAGGAACACTCCACTATTCGGAGTGTTGTAATCTGAGGGTTGTAATCCAAGTCTGTTGGAATTGGAGGCCTAGGTTCAATCCACTTACTGTACTCAAATATAAAGTTAATGTTAAGTAAAGAAAACATATGCAGTTTGACTCTCGAGTCATATATAATTGTTCTTCAAAAAAATCTGAGATCAATCAGTGGTGACAGCATTTGAGATACCGTTATGCGGGAAAGGCTCCTGAGAATGTCCCCTGAGAAGTAGATACAAGCTTGGGGAAAAGGCTGAAAGGACAAGCTTAGCCAAATCTACTCAATAAAATCTGACTTGCTCTTTCCTGTTGAAGCATCTAAAGGCCACAGGGTGGTCTGAGTTCGAAACTGCTGCTTACCCCAAATGAAAAGCAGCCTTTAGAAATGGAGGAATCCTTTGCATTTCTACAGGTCTTGTTTATGAATGCAGAGAACCGCTGTTCTAGGAAACCGGCAGAAACTTACATTTCTTTAGTTTTGCTGGCTTTGCAAAACAGCGCGCACAGCTGTACTCAAACCCATTAGCTCAACCTTTCAGAAAATTCTCTCACAGAAATTGCTTAGAGGTACATAGGCTGACAGTTGCTGTGTGTTTTGAGAGCTTTACCTGTCAGAAGCCGGCTCAGCATTCTTTTGCTTAATTGGTCTGTAGAGACTGGTCATTTTAGAGAGAGAAGTTCCACACCTCAGAGAGAATGACATCTACCTCAGCCCATAATCAGCTAATTTAAAGAACGGGAACACCACTAGCTCCAGGGGGCCGCTTACCCTCCACTCTATGTTGAGATGGGGTGAGAGAGCTGCGGAAAGCACATCAAGCAATGTAAAATTAAAGGGAAATTGGGAATAGAGAAAAAGAGTGTTCAAAATACATGAAGTCTATTCCTTCAAAATCCAGCCATACAGTCACCTCTAAGCACATCAACATTTTCAAGTTTAAAACTGAATATCTGATTTTGATTACAGACTACTGAATTGTGATATCTCACATCTAGTTATGGCACTGTCCATCACACAGGGCGATTTTCCTATGATCAATGGTTTTTAGTTGGGGAAAATGATCAAAAGAATAGAGCAAATTGCATCTTGAATCATATGGATGCGCCAGACGATGTGCTAGGGAGTAGAGAAGGGAAATGCATACCCACTTCCAAGCATTTTACTAAGGAGGGAGCTTTGCCCCATGTTAGAAGCTTTTGCCATGGTGCATTCAGATCCTGAGTCAGGTCCTTGTTACGCCATCTTCTAACATTGCAACTTTGGGCAACTTACTTAACCTCTCTGCGCTCCTATTTCTTTAACCTAAACATCAAACTCGA
Source organism: Ursus arctos (assembly GCF_023065955.2). Lineage (NCBI taxonomy): Eukaryota > Metazoa > Chordata > Mammalia > Carnivora > Ursidae > Ursus > Ursus arctos. The sequence continues at coordinate 27,107,802 of NW_026623111.1, read as the reverse complement.
TTGAACTGTCGTTTATGACAAAATACAGTTAGAAATCCTCATCCAAACTTGTCTACTTTTTAAATCAAGACTTTTATTTGTGATGAACTTGATAAAAGTGCATCTACAAGAGTTAATGGCCATGAATCAAACTACAGCTAGTTGGTGAATATGAAGGGGGAAAAATCCTAGCAAATAACATTAAATAGTATAGTCTTAATGATTTAAAATATAACATTTAAATATTACTATTTTGAATTAACAGTAAAAGATAGTCCTTAAAGCATTCTGGTGGCAAATCAGTAAGAATACGTTAAGATGAAGAATAATCAATCATAATTTCTCTTAAAAGTTATAAAATATTCCTATCATTCACTACATGATTATTAAAGAGTCCATAAATTATGTAATTCTATTTTATTTTATAGTGAACACTCTTTTTGAAAAATAAAACCAATAAAATGATAAATTTTCACAAAGAAAAAAATATCAACAAGAACTGTGTAAAATAGATGGCTGACTGTTTTTTCCAATTCTTACTTTAGACAATATTATGAAAGCAAGTTAAAATGCCAAAAAGATACTCAGAGAGATAAGTACATATCATTTGAGCCAGGACCATTAAAAATTGAAGCAGCCAGATATATTTATAAAATATATAGCATATACGAGAATAATGATGGACATCATTTCAGATGAATCATAGGGTAAAAACTATGCAATATAATAAGGTAAATATGAAATGGAAAAATCAGGACATGCTCTATTAAGATAGACATGTGAGTATTAAAAAGGGAGAATAAGTGCTTAGAAAATTATCTGGAATATTGTTTTATTGGCATACAAATTTATTGTTCATCATGTGTATAATAAGAATGGTTAAGAGTTAGAAAATAATATTCTACAGTTTGATATAAATTATTATGAAGAATATGTTTATAGTTCTTTAAGTGATGTGGACTTGCCTGACATTATCAGAGACAGAATAATGTAACAACACTATAAAATAACGATTTTAAGAAAAATGCTTTTATATTTATTCAGTAATCTTTAAATTACTTGTGGAATATTTTAGTAGTCTGTAATATTAGATAAACCTATGGCAAAAATATTAGTCCTATCAAAGCAAAAATCATTCAGGACAAAGTTCAACAGGCAAGGAACACTTTATTCAAGCTATTGAAATGTGTTGTGTTGTGGGGGGATCATAGCCCCGTTATGTATGCTAACAGGCCTTATCCAAAGAAAAAGTAAACTTTCTTGAGATTGTTTCACAGCTTGGATCACAGCACCCACTGAAGTTAGGCTCCTAACCTCCCACACAGACTGGGAGGTAGGGTGCCATCTTCCTAGATTACATTTCAAACGGATGGCTCGGAGGTCCTTGAGAAAGACAGTTCTGGGTTGTAAAACTGCCAAGAGGCTTTTAAAAAGTTTTAAATCACAAAGGGACTGAAAATTTTGCAACTACAAGTTTTCTAAAGTAAATGCTGCAAGAAAAGGGAGGTCAGAGGCTGGGAGACAAGAAGAAGGTTCCCTAAAGTTTAGTCAAGTTGAGCAGAACCTTAAGGCCCACTTAGTGAGTCGGGATACTAAAAAGGTATTATTTCTTTCTTCAAGAACCTCTTATTGCTCTACAGATAGGTACATCTTCAGGAAATTAATAGCAACTTTGACAGCACATTGGAGAGCGTCAGTGGCAAAGGTTAGAGCAAGCAGGGCCAGTATGGTGACTGGCTCCAGAAATCAGTTTTGTTAGAAGAGACATCAATAACTCAATAAGTCAGAGGCAGACATAGCTAAGAAGGCAAAGATCAGGGATAAAATAAATAAATAATAAATAAATATAAAAAGAGATAGTAGAGGAAGTAGAGACAGAGAAATGTGGAACTGGAAGATCTGAAAATTACAATGGAAGCATTCAATAATCTGCACACATCCTTGGATCATTTTTTACACTTAAATAATAGTAGTTATTACTAAAATTTTTGGGAGAACTCCATGGGCTACACTCATATATGTGGTTGCCCAAACCTTGAAAAATAAGTTATATACAGACAGAAGAATGTGATCTTGTAATGGCTGAAATGCCACTACTTTTGCTAAGTCAAGGCATTCAAAAGTTTTATTACCCCCCAAATCTTCTTAGTGAGTATGAAGGCTAGCTTGAGAGAAGGTGCCTTGGGCCAAATAATCCTACTTATCAAAGGGTTTATCCAATGATGGATTAGTTTCCCAAAATGATTGTATATCAGAATGGCATTGGGATTTGTAGTGACACAAAACTCAGCTCTGTTTAAGATTCCTGAACTAGGATGTTTTTGTGTGAGGTCTGGGGGATATAAATAATACATTTTATACATAAATTTATAATTATATAAATTTATATTTATATGTATATCAAATATCCCACAAAAACGGAACAAAATCACATGCTGCGATCCAGAATTCAGGAACCAATGAGGAGGACCATCTAACTCCTCTGGTTGATGGCAAGAGAATGGGGCAAGGCTGACTGGCTGTTAGAGATAGATAATGCCTATGTCCAAATCAAATTCTGTGAAGACACTGAGGATTCTGACATTAAGGGAGCTCAGTTTTAGGATCTCGGTGTCCCTATCTTTCAACAGTCATTATGTGATGATCATTACGTGAACATCAGAAGTCCTTGAAGAAGATACACAAGACATTAATATAGTCACTGTTCCATCCTTCACCTTAGCTTATCTCTGATCCTCTGCCTTCTCCTGTCAGATCCTTAATCCTTTATGCCCAATGCCAATTGACCTTCTAATAATAAATTAGACCAAAAACAGCTGAATGAACTGTGATGCACGAGAAGGTCAATCGATAAGTTGCAGAAGGAACAACAACAAAGTGTGAGCTCTGTTACACTCCACAAATAATCTTACATGTAGGAAAAGGCAATCTAAAAGAAAGTAGATTGAAGAAAGTGTAGGAAACCAGCTAGACCAGGGGTTATTTTCTTCTTATTATGGTAAATAATAAATATGATATATCACAAGTAAGTGGAGTTTACTGAAAAAATTTAAAGTTAATGATTTTATGTCTTATGTTTTATTGACTATTCTTTAGCTAACCTAAGAATCATCTAGAACCCTGGAAGCCAATGTATTCTATATTTATGCTAATAAAACTATGGTCTGTGAACCAGGCTCAGTCCACATGAGAAACAGAGTGTAACTATTTTGAATTTTTTAGAAATATGGAAGTATTGTTTTATCCCTATTGAAGCTAAAAATGAAAACCTGAGGTTTTTTTTAAATTTTATGTTTATAATGTTACATTTTCATAGTATTTTATAGAAACATTATACCATGATTGTTTAGAGACAAAATAAAAACAAAAACAAAACAAACTGTTCTTCAACAGACATATTTTGGAAAATACTAAAGAAATATAAATAAAGTGCTAGGGAAATTCTAGCTTAAATATAAAAGAAACAAGTTTATTTCCTTCAGGTCTCTTCAGAACCTTTAAAATTGAAATGTGCAGTGCGACTCTCCAAATGAAAGTTAAGCAGCTTTCCCCAATGTATGTGAGCACAGATTTTTTATTTTTTATTTTTATTTATTTATTTTTTTGTACCACATTTAATGATCTCATGAGGCTAGGAGTCCTCAGAACATACAGGAAATACAGGAAATACTTTTTCAAAACTAATTAATAGATGCATGGAAAATGTCTTGTTAGTTAGTACATAGTATCTTCCAGGAATCCCCTGTGAGCTTCATTTTCTAAAGAAACAATTAGATACTGGAAAAAATTCTATTCAGTTAACTAAATAATAAGTAAGATATGAAAATAAACAAGAGAGAAAACTGAATTTGATTACCCTGTACCTTTAAATTCAATGAATATGCACTTCTTGAAGACTTACTATGTGTTATTTTCTACTCTTATGCCACATCTATTGAAGCAGCAGCAATTGGAGCAGTAGAGTAATAAACATATTTATAACTTCCCTAAAGGAAACCCAGCTGCTAATGGAAAATATTCCTGGTTTTACTTTGGAAATAGTTTTATGAGCAGAATGTTTGAAAATATAGTTTCTTCATCTTTTATAACTTTGAAGAGTCCCAGAAGATGATAAACTATATGTATTTTTTTCATGAAGAGACTAGAAACAAATTGACTTCAATATATTTCGTACATTTAATAGGATAGAAACAAAGACAATACATTATGTAAGAAAGCTGAGCAGCACTATAGCCTATTGAATAAAGATATTTTCAGTGCTGCCTGAAGGGCCTGAAGGTATTTTTCATCTTAGAACAATTGTCTGATGCTCCAGCTTGTTTATTTCACCTGCTTTTTAACTCCTAGTGAACCAAAACACTCTGTTTCTACCGCATGGCCTAGCTCTTCAGAGAGCTTTTCTAAAAACCATGCCAGTGCCTTACTGAATGTCAAATCTCTAAAATGACGGCACTCAACAAACAAGATGTTTGTTGTCAACTGTCTAGGTACGCAGCAGTTTTCAGAGTATCTAAAAGTGTGTGTGACGAACTCTCTAATTATGAGATTTTACGTATCTAATATAGGAGAAAAGGCAAATACAAATAAAAGCAGTGGAATGACAGTCAATGTCAAGGTAATACATTTATGCATTACAAATGAACATTGTCCTTGAGTCTGTGACATTCCAAGATTTAGATGACCCAGAGGATTATAAAACTTTGGGAAGGTGTCAGGGAAGAGGGATTTGAAATGGGAATTAAAAGAGGAACGGAACTGAGAGAAAGCGTATTCTAAGCAGAGAGTATATGATCAGAAATGAAGTTAAAAAATGCATGGTATATTCAAGGCATAGCAAGTGGGCAGCACGGCTAGTATAGCGAAGAGAATTTTTTTACTAGAAATTCACTAAGATTCATCAGGGACTTATTGCAAGTAACCATACATATTAAACTAAGGTGATGAGATGTTGAATTACCAGCAATTCAATGTCACTGAGGCTCTTTTATTTTTTTATTTTTGTAAGACTTTTATTATTATTATTATTATTATTATTATTATTATTATTATTTTGAGAGAGAGAGAGAGAGAGTGAGTGCATGCGAGGGTGAATGGTTGGGGGAGGGGTGGGGAAGAGAGAGAATCTCAAGCAGACTCCCCAATGAGCGAAAAACCCAATGCGGGGCTCCATCCACGACCCTTCGATCATGACCTGAGCCAAAATCGAGAGTCGGATGCTCAACCAACTGAGCCACCCTTCAGGCTCCCCTGGAGATTTTTTAAATCACAGTTCAAGGCAGATTTTTAAGGAATTTAATCTGGTGAATCTGGTAAGGTTGAAGAAAAGTAAGAGACCATAGAAAAATCTATTGATAAAGATCAGATATCAATTAATAAAAAGACTAAACTAAATTCTAGGCCATGGGAATGAAACAGGAACCTTACCGTGGGAGACACTGTAACTGTTGTTGCTAATGCCAAGTAAAAACAATAATGGGATGGGTGTAAAGAGTCGCCATAGAGAACAGAGTAAAATTCGTTTCCAAAACATTAAGCCCACCCAAATAATGGAATCTCTAAAGGAACTTTTTAAAAACACTATAAGAGGATGTCCACTGGTCAATATTTAGCTATACAGACAAAGATACGAAGATGGAACAATACCTTAGGCACGTGGACTAGTTTGTATGTGAGAGTGGATTGACTCTTAGAAGAGAGGTCACAATAAAAATTCAATATTCAGGAGTCAATTGCAAACAGATTATGTTTGAAGATGTAATGATGCCTGCTATATCTGACTCAATAAGGGCAGACAAAAAATTGCAAGGAAGCTTAGGACTGAATTTTGATACATATTGAACATGTGGGAGCCATATAACTTTATTCTGTAAAGGAGGTAGAAAAAAGTGCAAGTAATAGGAGCTCTAGAATGTTGTCATGCAAAAATAAATGAAAACATAAAATTGAGTCAAGCTGTAATATATAGAAGTAACGATGGTGCAAAAATAAGAAAGGAATCCATGTGTCCAAAGCAAACAAAGCTTTAATAATTGAAACCAAATAATTTTCTGTCCCTGTGTTAATATTGGCTCTGATAGCACTTCCTGGTCTCTGTGTTAAACAATTCTTGGATGAAGCATAATTTCCTGTTCTTTACCAAGCAATACTGAGAACAAGCAAAAATTACTCAGATGCTTACTGAAAGAAATATCAGTTCCTAGAAAATAAGATGCCAAAACAACTGAACAGCTTACTTATCATGACTCATTTCAAGTTCCTCATCTTGCTATGCCCATCAATCCGAAACAATTACTGCATAATAGTAATCACGCTGCTTGCCAGTCCTATAAGGCTCACCTCAAATCACTCAACTCAAGCCCCAAAAGCTTAACTATACCATACCCCAATTTTCCTTTCATGGAAGATCTTAGTCAGGTATTGTTCTCCCTTAGTACACTAAGTCTGATAAACTGTATTATGTTTCATCAACAGAATTTTCTGTTGGTCTTTTTCAGAATAAACAGTTGAAACGTCTGATGAACAAGCAGGAAGAGGAAGGAATGTATTCTTAAATCAACGAACATTTACACTGGGCCTACTAGACGCCAGGATAGACAGAGTGAGGCAAGACAAAGTCTGTTTTCTCATGGACAGACATTGGAATTGGACATTACTTATAAAATAGTAAATAAGTAAATAAATAAAATAGTGATTTTAAATGCTAGGAGAAGAATGAAATAGTGTATTTAGATAGAATCACTGGTTGGAACTAATTAAATTGGTAATACAGGAAGGCTTCTTCAGAAAGATTATACCCGCGGGGTGCCTGGGTGGCTCAGTTGATTAAGTGGCTGCCTTCAGCTCAAGTAATGATCCTAGGGTCCTGGGTTTGAGCCCTGCATCAGGCTCCCTGTTCAGCTTCTCCTTCTCCTGCTCCCCCTGCCTGTGCTCGCTCTCTCTCTCTCTCTCTCTCTCCCTCTCTGTCAAATAAATAAATAAAATCTTTAAAAAAAAATGTGGCAACATTTTCAGATTTCTTGTTCCATCATAAAACAGTAGGACAAAGAAATAGGGGGAGGAGAGGAAAAAGGAGAGAAAGAGGAGAGGAGAAGTGCTAAAATGAATTACATATAAACTTTGTGCTGACTTTTTAATGCATTTTCTTTTTATATATTAAACACTCCTGGGAGGTAAGTATTGTTAGTTAATATCCCCATTTTATAAAAGAGACTACTGAAGTAAGTAGCTTTTGGTAATTAACCAAGTTACATAATTTGTGGATGGCAGAACTCAGACGTTACCCAGAGTTGCCTAATTAAAAAGCCTATATTCTTAAGTTACATAGTGTAATGTCAAGAATGCATATAGAATTACTCTTCAGTCTACAATTATGTCTTCTCTACTAGCTCTTTCTCTGCCTTTCATAGGCTTCATTTGATAGGCTAAAGACACTGGAAATTTATTCAATTATTTGTTTTACTATTTAAGCAGTAGATAGAGGAAATCTATACAAATTGGGAATAATTTTAAAAGGTCTCTCCCTCATTAGGAGTTTGGCTTTCATACTCGCCTAATTAATCAAATATCAAAAATGCTTCAATCATTCCCTTTTAAAGAATGACACCAAATTTTAATTAGGTAACGAAGGAAATATGGGGGTTGCTGATTTCATTGACAAGATGCATTTGCCATTCACGATGCGTGGTAGCTGTAAGGTGATTGAATACTTCTGTCAGAGATCCTAGTAAACATATTCTGGAACACCCTATTCAGTTTGCTTTTTTCTTACACTGCAAATTGTCTATTTATGGCAACTCCTGCCTTAGGGGCTGTGTGGAGCAGTTGTGTTCATTGATTAAAGAAACTAAAGACATATCAAGACAGAGTGAAACACAAATAAGGGCTTTCAAAGGCATCTAATGATGAGATTTCTTCAGGGCACACACAGTATCTTAAGCTTCTAAACTTCACATAAAAGATCTTTAAATAATCTCAACCTCATTTAATTTTTAGAAGGTACTATCACTCTGTAGCCTGCAATGAAAAAAATGGATGTTTTCCAAGACTAAATTGAACAAAGAAAGACCATCCTGTAAGAATAAAGCAAAGATTGAATTTGGTTTTACAAGTACATATAAATATGGCTAATTGAAGCGCCTTTGTTTTACTTAACACTATAGGTATATGAATTGCCTCATTATTAGAGAACACTAGATAAAAATTTCTGAACACAAGAAATCTTGCTTCAAAACTAAGGCCTCCAACCCACCCTAGTGCCTTATCCAAATCAGAATCTTGAATTAAAAATTACTTCACCAGTATTATAGATGGACTATCACCATTTTGGTGCACAACATTGCAATGGATTTAATTTTATATCAGTGGTTCATTACTTCTTAGATAGCAACCTGAATCCAGAGAGATTAGGTAACTCATACAATGTATATCAGTTAGATGGTGGCAGGTGGCAGAAAAAGTAGCAAGCTACCACACTAATTTTTTCTCGAAATCAGGGTTGGGAGGCAGTGATTGGGAAGGCCAGTTACTTAAAAGCACTAAGCAAAGAAATAATATCAAGAAAAGTGTGGTCTAGAAATATTACATGGAGCACCTGGGTGGCTCAGTCAGTTCAGCGTCAGCCTTCGGCTCAGGTCATGATCCCAGGCTCCTGGGGTCGAGCCCCATATCAGGCTCCCTGCTCAGAAATAATTCATAACTACAATTCTATGCTCAACAAGGAGCCTGCTTCTCCCTCTCCTCCCTGCTTGTGCTCTCTCTCCCTATCTCTGTCTCTCTCTCAAATAAATAAATAAAATCTTAAAAAAAAGAAAAAATATTACACAAAATAAACATTTGTAAGAAAATATAAATAATGCTTTCTATAGTGTGGACACACTGTGGGATGGTCATACTTCTGATAATATGCATGGCTTATCTGATGGCAGTTTGGGTTCTCCAGAAAGGAGATTAAGACGAAGTGTAGTAGGCAGGAAGTTTACTGGAGTACCAGTGGAAGGGGAGGAAGGAAGCAAAAGTGATCAGGGAGAGGAGTTGCAAGGTGGACCCCAAAGACTTAGTCAACTGATGTTAAATAGCCCTTCAGAGTGACCCCACATTGAGGTAAAACACCGAGATATTTTGTATCCTTGTTTCCATCTACTGGCCAACCCTGAGGGATGTCACTGTGAAAGAGGCAGATCGGTTTGCCGAAGCGTCCCTTAAGAGGCTGAACTCTAGCCCATTTCCTGGCCCATCGGTCAATCTCTTCTGCTGTTTAAATCCACTTCTTTGTTCAGAGAGCAACTCCTCTAGGATTCTGGGAAAAACTTAGAATAGGAAGGGTTGAGGAATGAGCTACAAATCTCAACTTCACAGCTGATCTCTGGACTACAGCTTGTATTTATCACCTCCTTCCTCCACTATCCATTCTGGATTCCCCTCACCATCTGTGAACACCTCTGTTAGTCTTAGCTACTTGTGGGAATGACATTAAGATAATCTTCAAGGTGTCCAAGCCCTTTGACACATGGTCTTAAGTTTACTTCATTTAAGCATTTAGCATCACAATTAGATAAGGAAATTATCAAGAGGAACACAAGAGGATTGCTTTCTTTCAGCATTTACTTCCCTGCTCTCTGTCATGGAAGAGCAGGAGTCACCTCCTCCTGCCACACTAATTGCTCTTCATGCTTACTGTTCCCTCCGTATGAGGCACCTACTGTGACTAGGGGGCAACCAGAGCTGACCATTCTGTGGAACTCTGGCTTGGTTCTCAGGCACAGGCTTTCTTCCTTTGAGAACTTCTTGGTTCTTTATGGAATCCTGTTTTATCCCATACATATTCAACCCTTTGCCATGCCCCTTTATACACAAAGTAGTTGATGAAGTACAGCACCAAAGCTCTGCCCTTTTTGGAAAGTATTATTTCAAATATCTCTTTCAGGGCTATGCTCAAGTGAGGATGTAATGCAGCTGTTGTCCATTTTTAGCTTTACATAGATTCTGAGTTAACTTTTTTTTTTTTAATATGTTATCTATTTTAGAGGTGGGGAGGGGAAGAAAGAGAGGGAGAGAGAGAATCCAAGCAGACTCCACTCTGAGCATGGAGCCCAACACAGGGCTTGATCTCATGACCTTGAGATCATGACCTGAGCTGAAATCAAGAGTCAGAGACTTAACCGACTAAGCTACCTAGCTAACCTTTTTAATGGCTTTTTCTTCCTCTGTTAGTTGGTCATAAGAATTTTCTATAGAGCCATGAGTGTGAGCCAAAGGAAAGGAGATGGTGAAATATGGTGGATGATAATAGTTTCAAAGTAACTTACTTATGAAGACTGCTTTTGCTCTCTGGTCTTATTTGTGCTATCCCAGATGTACTGATTGCATCCTATAATGGACTACTTCTTGCCTTGCCCAACTTTAATGACTTGATGAACAGAAATAATTTAGTTCATAACTAGAATTCCAAAATTATGGTCACTTGAAGTCTTATGTTTTTGTACTTCACCTATACTAATGCCCAGAACATATCACAGGCTATTTTTTAAAAGATAGTATGATCTTAGTCTAGATCTTTGGAGTCTTGCATCATTGTTCTGTCACTAGGGCTTGCCATAAATATCACATACCTCTTCCACCACTGATACAACTATACTCATAGACTAGGGCAGATCACAAGTTCCAAGTGGCAGGGCTGCTTGCACCACAGACTGGACTTCCTCAGAGTCCTTTCTAGCTCTATATCCCAATCAAAACCCACTGCCTAAATATCACTCAAAACATGGACTTGAGCCATATTCCTAGATGTAAAATATATTACCTTTATAATGTGAAAAGTCCTTCAAGGAGTTATATACCCTTCTTTGTACTCATGGGCAAAGATGTTATAATTTGTTTTTTATTTTAGACATCATGTGCCAAAATGCCCCTACCCAGAACTCCTGAAGAAGTGAATGAAGTGGTAATGCGATGTGTGATTTTCATAAGGTTCACCCTTTACCCTCTAGGGTGAATGTATCAACCAAGGCCTCTAATATGCTAGGCATTTCTTGTTCATGTAACCAAATTAGCAAGATGTTGTTAAGGTAATGGGCAATTTTAATGTTCTGCAAGATGTCTAGATAGTCTCAATCTCTTTGGTCAATATTATTATATGTAATTGAATAGTTAACATACTCCTCTGTCCTAGGCTGGAAATATATATTATTGTCTGTTCCATGTGAGTGCAAACTGTGCCTTATCCTTTTTTTATGATAAGGATTGAAAAGAATGCATTCATAAAATCAATGTCCATATGCCAAGACCTGGAGATCATAAAAATATGCTCTAGCAGTTATCACATCTGGTATGGTGAGTGAAAGTGGTGCTGCTAAGTTAAGTTTGTAGAAGATTTGTGTCATCCAGGATTGGAGGCTCTACTGCAGGAACCAACCTGGTGAATTAAGTGAAGAAAGCATAGGGATCCCCAGCTTTTCATCCTCTATATACTTCATGAATGCATTTAGTTTTACAACCTTCCCACTGTGCCACCATGACATGATTTTTGTTTTCTTATTTACTGTCTTGACTGTTGAAGGGAGCTGTTGCTGAGGCCGTCACTCAGCTTTCACCCCATCATAGTCTTTATGCAACAAGAAAATAATCTAATTGATAGTTTGGGAGTTATGCCAAGTCACAGGTGGGATTATGCCAATTATATATTTGGTATATTAATTTCTTATTATTGCATAACCAATTACCATAAACTTAGTGCTTATAACACATGTTTATTATTTCATAATATAACACATATTTATTATTTCATAATTTTCATGGGTTAATATTTTGGAAAAAACTTAGTCCAAGGGTCTCACAAGGCTGTGGTCAAGATGTAGCTCATACTTCATTCACATCTGGGAACTTGATTGGGAAATAATCCACTTCTAAGCTCCTGAGGTTATTGGAAAAATTCATCTCCTTATGGTTTAGGACTTAGTTTCCTGCTTTCTTGCTGGTTATTGTCCAGGACTAATGTCAGCACCTAGAGGAGACCCATAATTCCCAGCCATGTAACCCTCTTCATAAACCCTCTTATAGCATCGTAGCTTTGCTTTTTCAAAGTTAACAAGAGTGTCTCTCTCTTCAGTTTAATGAAATATGAGTGACATTCCTTAACCTTTGCTGTAGAGCAGGGGTAGCCATCAAGATTTAGGTGTCACATATCCATGTTCATCATAGTATATCACACTTTGGAGATAGAAGGGTCAGCAATCATATCTCCTCTCCTCTCTGCCCAAGTTGAATAAAACTGAGAGAGATATGTGAGTTTTGGACAAATGGAGATCAAATTTTATCTACTGTAATTTTTTGTTAAAAATTACTTAGGGGGCACTTGGATGGCTCAGTCAGTTGGGCATCCAATCTTGATTTGGCTCACATCATGATCTCAGGGTCATGAGATTGAGCCCATGTGGGGCTCCACACTAAAAGCGGAGACTCCTTTAAGACGCTCTCTCTCCCTAATAAAACAGATGAACACAGGGGAAGGGAAGGAAAAATAAGATGAAAATTGAGAGGGAGACAAACCTTAAGAGATGCTGAACTCTAGAGAACAAACTGAGGGTTGCTCATTGGATGTAATGAGCACTGGGTATTCTATGCAACTGATGAATAACTAAATTTTACCTCTGAAACTAATAAAAAATATTTAACTGAATATATATCGAATGTCTTGAAAACAAAACAGAACAAAAAAGATTCTCTCTCTTCCTTTCCTCTGCCCCTCCCCATGTACACTCCCTCCTGCTCTCTCTAAAAACAAAACAAAACAAAACAAAACAAAACAAAAAATTTCTTAGAAAAAAGTTAATTTTAAAGCCAAGCGGGCTTGCTGACATTACCTGAATTGAACTTAGCACCCCCCCCCAGAAGTTGCAGGCCTTACCCATTTAATCCTGCTAAATTTGCTTCATGCCAGTGAGCTGACCAGCCTGCTTCTGTGCAGATAAGCAAAGTACTAAGCATGGGAAGTTACCTTTCTCATCTCACCAATAAGCAAATACACCTGTCTCTTCTTGGTATGAAGGAATTAAGGGTAAGTAATCAGACAGCTGAATAAACAAAAAGCAGAATCAGACCTATAAATACAAAAAAAGAGAGGGGAGGGTTGGGGGATGGGCAAATAGGTGCAGGGAGGGTGGGAAATACAGGTCCAGTTATGTAATGAATGAGTAGTGCTAGTGATGAAAGGTACAGCATAGGGAATATAGTTAACAGTATTGTAATAGCTTTGTATGGTGACAGATGGTAGCTATGCTTGTGGTGAGCATAGCATAACGCATAGAGCTGTTGAATCACTATGTTGTACACGTAAAAGTAATGTAACATTGTGTGTAAACTATATTCAAATTTTAAAAAAGTAAAATAAAGGTAAGTAGTGAGAAAACAAACCAAGAATTTTAGTTATATCCGTACCTGCAACATGACGATTAATCTAATGCCAGAATCATTATGAATAATAATTAGAATCAGTCAGATATGAATTTAGGAGTTTGCATTTTCAGAACTAAATTTTTTTACTTTGGTCAAGCTAGGTAACTATTCTGTGTCTTGGTTTCCTGTATCTACAATGAAGATAATAATAAATGCTATTTACCTCATGAGGCCTACATGCCTGTCGATGGACCAATAAATAAAGAAAATACATATAGATATATATGTATATATATTTAGATATATATAAGCAGTGGGTGTTTTATATAAATATACTACAATGGAATATTATTCAACCTTAAAAAAGGAAATTCTACTATTTGTGGCAAAATGAACATATCTAGAGGATATCAAGCTATTGAAATAAGCCTGACACAGAAAGACAAAATGCTGATGATTTTACTTATATGTGGAATCTAAAATAGCTACTTAAAGATGCAGAATAGAGTGGTGGTTGCCAGTGGAGAGAAAGCTGTAGGAAATGAGAAGATGTTGGTCAAAAGGTACAAAGTTTCAGTTATGCAAGATGAATGAGTTCTGGAGACCTAATGTATGACACGGTGATAATGGTTATACTATTGTTGACTTGTAATTTGCTATCAGGATAGATCTTAAATTAAATTTTCTCACCAACACACACACACAAATAGTAACTATGTAGAGGTGAAGGCTAAGTCATTTAGTTTAATTATGGTGATCTTTGCATAATGCATACATAAATCTAAATATCAAGCTGCATACCATAAATATATACAATTTTTGTAAGTCATAGCTCAATAAAATTGTTTTAAAAAAAGAATGGAAAGAATTCTAAAAATGTTGGCAAGTGGTTATTATTATATTTTTAAAATATTTTACGTATTTATTTGAGAGAGCATGAGCAGGGTGAGGGGCAGAGAGAGACACAGACTCCTTGCTAAGCAGGGACCCAGTTGTGGGGCTTGATCCCAGGATGCTGGGATAATGACCCAAGGCAGACGTTTAACCAACTGAGCCACCCAAGCACCCCTATTATTGTAGTTATTTTTAAGAAAGATTCTGGGCCCTTTGTTTTCTGTAATGATACACTACTTGCTTCTGGATCCATATCTTGAATATAGCTTCATTTTTTCCCTTTCCTATCACTATCTTCCTTCTAAATTAGGGTGTGGTGAGAGGGACTAGGCACCACATTTTGCTCTTTGTCAGAGAGTTTAGGTATTCTTACAGCTTTGATGCTGCCCTCTATAGAGCGAAACCTAAAATTGGATTCTGAGCATCTCTAATCAATCGCTAAGTATCTGATTCTAAAGATTGCTTTGGCATCTGAAACTTATCATATTGAAAACAAATTCTCCATCTTCTTCTAAAACTTTCTTGCTTCCCCAGTTAAGCCAACAACACTACCATTCTTCCTGTCCTCCATTTCTCTAACTTGAAGCATCTCTGACTCCACCTGCTTCCCTTTCCATCTCTAGGTAACTTTTATAACTATATAATCTATCATTTTCAAGTCTTCCCATTTTCTCAAATTTATTTACATTTTCCTTCTACTCTCAAACTCACAGCCATAGTTCGTCCTTCACTCTCTTTGTGGTCTATTGAAAAATGTGCCACTGGTGCCAGTCATCTCTTCTTATTCCAATAGATTCTCTATGGTTCTTAGGACAACGTTCTTAAAATGTAGCTTAACATACATTAAAGCATCATATAAAACCTTAAAAAATCCCATTTATAATAAAATAAATTCCATAACCCCATCTGGCATTTGATACTCCTCATGATCTATACATAATTAAGTCAAGTGTATCACCAGGTTTTCCCTAAACGAATTCTTCACTAGTTATTATCTCATGCAAATTCTAACGTCATACCTTTCCTTGACTTTGCTTCTTTCATGAAGCCCTCTCTGACTTTTACAATGGCTTCTCCTTTGAGTTACTGTACCATTTGTGAGCATCAGCCAAGGCATTATGCACCTGTTATTGCATCTCTGTTCCCTCATCTGAAAAAATGAGGGAAACAAGACCTACATTACAAGTGTAACAATTTATGTAAATTGCCAATTATAGCTCCTTTCATATATTAAATACTGGAAAAGAAAAGATAGCTCTCTTATCCTTTTTTTTAAATCTCATATACTTCTACCAATGGCAGAAAAGGAAATTATATGAATGACCAGAAAGGTAAGGGATAGAGAATACAAAATGGTAAAACAGAGAAAATAAAGGAAAAGAGGAGAAATATAATTATTCATTTCTGTGTCAACTAAAATAAGTTTTTCTTGCTCGTATGGTTCGAGCACTCATTTTCTATACTGGCAAGACCAATAGATGTTTACTGCTTAAGGATGAATATAGCTCTTTTATATTCAAATGTACTTGGTATTTGCAACACGATGAATTAATACGAGGTATGATCATTACATAAAATATGTTTTAGAAGGGCAAATTGATCGCACTAAGTCAAATGTAGTATATGGATCAGTATGAATGCTAAGAATGAAATCATCTATAATATATTTCAGCTTCTTTTTAAGGATTCTTAGGTGATAATTTGTGGGAGGTAGATCATCAGAAATTTAACAGTAGCCATTTATGTTAAAAGAAAGGATTTATGATAGGTATATTTTTATTCATGAAATAAGATAAATTGGAATTATCCATCTCTACTGTCTAGAAGAGTTTGGTTTCTTGTAATTTATTTTATAGAGTATTCTGTAGGAAATAGAGTTGGCTAGCGTACATTTTATTATTAGATTCACATCATTTTTATTCCATAAAGATCAGCTGTCAAAAATATAATGTTATGAAAAATAGACTTGGAATCTATTAAGAAAACCTTTTATTTTAATATTTCCCACTTTTTGTAGTTAAAATCAAATTTAAAATATCAATTCAGAAAACACAGTTCTGAATTATTTTCTTTATTGTCAGGTCATTAAAATATCAAATTGAAACAGTGATTACTATGTAACAATGGTTAGATGCAACTCATTGATCTTTTCTAATGGCAGTAATTTGTATAGTTTTTTGACTTCGTAATACAAAATGACATCATAAAGTGTTATTTATTCACTCACTAATCAAAGTAGGCATTTCTGAGCACCTATAATGTGCTTAATAGTGTTAGGAACTATGAACAAAAAATTAATGACCTTTGATTCTTTATTTGAAGAGATTTTAATCTAGTGGAAGAGAAAAATTAAAAAAAAAACTATACACAGGTATAGACACACAGCATACACACATACACACTGCAGATATGCTATAGCAAAGATACAAACATTATACTATGTGTTGAGAACTCCTCTTGTACTTCTAATACAAAGTGGCATCTTCCAGAGAGAAATTAGAAATGGTCATTCTGAGCAGAAGGAATTTGATGTTCAAAGACATGAAAATGTGGAACATGTAAGAGATTCTAGGAGAAGTAAGATATTCCAAATGGCTGGAACAAGTACTTGCTTTGGGGAAAAAAGAAGGAAGCAGTGGCCCTCGTTGTCATGGTGTTACTTGCAAATTGAATATTATCATCTGTAATTGGAGATAATATTAAGAAACTCATGAGAGTGTTCTGAGAATGAAATCAAGACGACCGTATTTGATTTCTAGCAGAAAGTTGGGGACGTGCCACTAATAGCTGTATAGTGTATGCTCGCACAATTCACACAGTTATAAACCAAAGATGTCTTCAGTCAAAAGCAATAGAATTATCATTTTAGGAAAATGCAGAATAAATCATTAGTAATGAAAGATGGGCATGGGTGTTAGGGAAACAAGTGTGAACAATTACCTATAGAGAAATAATATAAAATATACGAAGTGACCACAATGTAGAAAGGTGTACTATTCAAGAAGGGCAGGAAGAATTGATAGGAACATAAAAAACAAATTAATCCCTCAAGGCTGAGTCAACGGCAATTCTGTGGGTTTCCCCCCCAAGTTTTTGTTTAAATTCCATTTAGTTAACATACACTGTAACATTAGTTTCAGGTGAAGAATCTAGTGATTCATCACTTAAACACTCAGTGCTCATCACAAGTGCCCTCCTTAATCCCCATCACCTGTTTTCCCCATCTCCCCCACCCAGCACCCTCCCGTAACACTCAGTTTGTTCTCTATAGTTACAAGTCTGTTTTCTGGTTAATGGCAATGTTTTTTAAACCTAATTATTTTTATAGCAACAGCAATGATATTACTTTATTAATACTTTAAAATTATTCATTAAAATACTTAAATGCTTTATTATAATGAGAATAATACTACTACTTATATTGCTCTTGGTTGAATGTAGTATGTAATGTCACCCTTGTGGGAATCCTGTGAAAGAGGATCTATTATTAACTCCATTCTTCAAACACAAAAACTAGTATGTAACAAGCTAGTAAATGATGGAACTACAGTTTAACCCCCACAGTGTGTCACATATTCAGAACCTGAATTCTTACCTCCTACTTTACTGCCTGTGCACCTAATCCCATTCAAAAGATTTTTTATGATGAACTTAAAATTCAAAGGCTAAAAAATTCGTATCCTAATTAATTTCTATTTGTTATTCAGTAATCAATAAAACACTATTGTTATTGAATCAAATCATATTTCTATAGTTTAATTTTTTTAGACACAAAAATGTCATGAGGTCAAAAGGATTTTTGTGTTTGTTTTGGGTATATATATTGATAATTCCTTTCCTTGTGGCTTAATGTTGTTTTCTTTTGGACTTGGACTTTTCAATCTCATTGTTCTAGATCTCATCATTTTTTTACTTCTTAAGATTAGAGAGACTTCAAATAACTTTCATCCTTCAGAAGGTGACTGTCCCTCTAATGGGTATTACCCTGAAACTTTCCCAGTATAGCATCTTGGAGAACTCGATAACTTTAGAAGCAGTTGCATGTCATGCCAGTTAGGGTCTGCTTGGCTTGGAAATTCTAGTGTCAGGTGTGATTAGGTTCAAGAGGGCAAAAATTCTCAACTTTACAGATTGCATTTTGGTGATTAATTAAAGAACAGGATGCCAATAAATGATGTAACACACTACTTTTATGGCTGTCAAATTAGAGAAATATAGGCCACTAATGTGTGATATATAGAAATATATTCTTAGGAATATTTTACCTTGAGTTTTCTTTGGTTTCAGTTTGTTCACAGAGCACAGCATTTGCATTATCTCCAATAGATTGGGATATATTTTCATAGGATATTAACAGAATCGAGCTCTAATATACACTGAGAATATAATAGAAGTACCAGAGAGGGATGGCTACGTGAGACAAATTCACACATTCAATAAGATACAGATTACTATATCTTGACTCAACAGAAAGAGTAGTTGAGGAAGTGGTTTCTCATGGTTTGCATTTGTGATACATTTACTCTGAATGTCTTTGACTCTCATCGCATGGATTCTTGGGTACCACCTCCCCTCCCCATATAAACACCACTTTCCCTGAAGCCTCCAAATTCTCAAGATAGGTATAGAGAAAAATCTTTAAAAATGGAACGTATGGCAGAGCTGATGACAAAATTCTTATTAAAATAATGCATAGAGATATTGATAATTGGCATGCACTTCTCATCATTTGACAGTTTTCTATGTGAATATATCCTTATGATGACCTTCTCTCTCTTTCTTCCTCCTTAGGATTTGGAGTCAGTGAGTCCCAACCAACAATAACAATTGAAGGAATTGGCAGTCTTGACAGCCTTCCCTGGAGGATGAGAACAAGGTAAGAAGGAAACTGAAGCTGAACAAGGAGTAGGAGAAGGCGAATTAAGAGCAAAATAGACTGGTGATCTCAAGGGTGCGAGAAGAGAGGTGGAATATAAACAGAGTGGATATCAGTGATGAAAGCAGGATCAACCTCTTTCCCTCTTCCTCTCTCTTTCTCCATCTCATTCTTCCTTTCCTAAGAGGAAGTTCAGAATTATGTCTTAGAGAATACAAATTTAGAACAAAACTATCTGTTTTTATTCCACTTTCACTACTTCTTAGTGACTTGAGTAAGTGCGTAAACTCTCTTTGCCTCATAAAATGGCTAGAATGATAATATATCATACTCATAAAGGTGTTGCTGTGACTAAATGAGTTAATATTAGTAAAATATTTAGAATAACATCTGACAACTAGAAGCATTATAAAAATTAAGATTACGTTTATTATTTTGTGCAGTTATTCCATTTGCTTGTCCAGCTTCTAATTTTTATCTTCCCTTATATATTTGGAATTTCAAAGTATCTGTGACAAGTCCTCTCATATCTGCTGCCTGGACAGTCATCTCAGGTAACAAGTAATGCTACCTCGGGCCTGATAACGTAAAGGCAATCAACCAACAGGACATTGGATTTCCTGGGATCATAAATTATGCAGAGAAAATTCCCCTTATGTTATGATTTTGAAGTTCCCAGAATCTGGCAGTGTTGTCTCCCGACACTTTGTCTTTATATCTGAAACTTCCATCATTAGAAGTGCTTTTTGGAATACAGAGGGTGGCCATTTAAATTTATGTCTAGACTGGGATACTGTTGAGAATAAAGGGGCTTATTATGAGTAATTACACTAGCACAACTGGGGTTGTTAACTGTACTGGATTAATCAAGATATATGGTATGGTCAGCATAGGGTTAAATTTCTCTCTCTAGAGGTCTCTGTTAAAACACAAATATAATACCTGGAAAGGCAATCTAATTGGCTCACTTGTTTGCATCACTCATCAGATTGACTCATCAGTGAACAGAACCTGGGAAGAATGGAACAGAGTGAAGAGGCTTGGTAAAAAATAGAATGGTGACTCCCCGAGGAGATAAATTTAGTTAAGGTGTTTACGTGAGAGGTCCTGAAATAAAGGCTGCAGTGAGGGGTCATGAGATGGGAGAGGAGTTAAGGGAATAATCTTGAAATAAGAGAGTCTGAGGTCCACACTTCACAAGTTAGCCTAGAACAGAACCCAGGTTTGGATGGCAGCTCTCTGTCGAAGATCTGCCTCTGAGTCCAGGCCCAACCTTCAGTTCACTTCCAGATTTATGCCTCTCAGACTCAGTGTTTGAATAAATTCTTTTCTAAGTGGGTTAACTAATTTGTATTTTATGCAACACATTTTAGGTCAAGTCTGAGGAACTCAAATTGCTTTCCTCATTTAAACTGCCTTCAGGCATGTACTCATATGTATTTCCTATAAACTTACACTTCCCATAGCCTTATTTAAAGATCAAAAAAAAATTTTTTAAAGAACTTGGTTTAAAATAATGATGAAGTAAAGAGAGAGAGAGAGAGAGAGAGTTGTTCCATATATTTTACTTGAAACTGAAATTAGACAATATGAATACTAATCAGCCTAAATTAGGAAAATATGAAGTAAAATAATACAAGTGAGAAAAAGAGTAGGAGTGGTGACAGATTTTGTATATTTCTTGGACTATTGGCCTTGCACCTCCTAAGAATTCTGAAAGAAAAATTTTATCAGACTACTTAAACAGGCAAGGAAGACTTTATTCAAAACTATCATAATCAGGGAGAGAGATTGAATTCAACTCTATGCTTTTTGAAAGGTGAGGTGAGATAATGGAAGAGTACTGGAGTGTATTAGGTGGGAGGTGAGTGAATGTGCTTAGGCCATCTGTGTTTGCTAATTGACCTTTACTGAAGTTAGGCTCCCAACCTTGCAGAGTTTGGGGGATAGGGACCCTGTTTTCTTTATGATTACATTTCAAAGGGATGGGTCCTAGGTCCTTGAAAAAGACATTTTTGGATTGCAGAAGATTTACAACCCAAAGGGGCAGAGAAAGAATCTATAACTGAAAGTTTTCTAAAGGAATTTCTCCAAGAAGAGCAAAGCCTACCTAATGTTTAGTCAAGACCAGGGGAACTGAAAGGCCATCTTGATCAGACCAGCTAGAAGTGTAATTAAATAATAAACTAAACATTTATGAGTCTGCATTGCCTTTTGTTCTCTAAAAGGACCAGAAAAATAGGCTGAGATGGGTCAACAAATGCAAATGATCATATAATCACACTCAATTAAAGAACCATTAACATTTTATATTATTTTAACTCTCTCCATATTTTGTGACCATCTCTGAAAATAGCTTCCTTTCTAAGCTTCCAAATCATCTTTCACACATCCTGCCTGTATCAACTTCAGTGGTATCCCTCTTCTTTATTACCAGGTGGTTGTGCTTATGAATGGATGTGAAATATGAAGACACACTAAAGTGAAACTCTCATGAGAAAATTATTTGTCAAGAAAATACAATTCACTAATACAAACTTAAGCTTTCATTTCATATGTTTTTAAATAAATAATTTATAATTAAAAATAGTAATACTACACAAAGGGACCCTAACATAGATATCATTCACAAAGGGATCTCAAAGATAAATTAGTCTGTTGTTCCATATGTGGGTAAGATTTGACTCTAAATTAAACCATGATTTTATTTTCATATTTACATTAGCGATGATAATATTAGATCAGAGCCACATATTATCAAATTGAGAAAACATTAGACATGCTGACCCTAATTTTGTATTTTATATTAATCAAATGATATCCCAGTTTCACATATGACTATAAATAGTCATCTTTAATAAAAATATCTTCAAGTATCTTTCACTTAAAATTTGCAAAGCATCAGGTGTGAGGCCTGACATCTGATATTTTTATACAGAGAGATTACTTATTTTGTTTCCAGCACTAATATATTAGGTCAGTAGGGGATATTAGATAATGATAAGTGTCTATCTTATACTGATCTTTTCTTGTAAGATTTTTATTGTGCCTGGAAAATAAGACTAATATTTACTTATTCAAAATTTACTGAGTATTGAACTTCAGAGTTAGATTTTGTGGTAGCTGAAGAAGAGAGTCAAATATGAGATGCTTCAGTCTAAATGGGTCTCTGCGATAAAAAGAGCATTAGATGTCTCCTTAAGTGATCTATACAATTTGGAATCAATCACTTATTGAGTTTCTAATACGTATATCAGACATTGTGCTAGGAGTTGGAGATATGAATATGAATGTGATCCCTACCTGTAGGAAATCTTAATCTTGCAACAGATAATTCCACATAAATCAATAAACCTAGTAAAAGACATATAGGGGAATATGATCTTTGCATAAGGAGTAAGGGTTTCTAACTCAGATTAAAGGTAGAAAAGTGTGAGAAAATTTTTCCTGATTAAATTAATTTTTCAATAAAATTATAAAGATGTTTATAATTTTTCTAGTTGATCAGAAAAAAAAAAACACACAAGGAAAGGAATTAAAATTTGAAATAACATACCTTTGGAGCAACATGAGTCCAGGGTGAGAATCAGTCTTTGTTCGTGGCAAAATAGCTGACACAGTCCATAATGCTGTCTACACGACAGATATTCAATTAATGTGTGATGAATTAAGTCCTGCATAGATGGGGGAATAAATAAATTAAGTGACAGCATCTGCAGAAAACTTGAAGACATGTTTTGATACTAACCTATAATTTGTGAGGTAGGTTCTGGCAAGTATGAGACTGGAGGGGAAGATAGAAGCATACAACTGACACCCCTATGTGCCAAATTAAGGAGTGAATTTAGGTTGGGATCTGCTGGAGAAGGAGGAGCCCATATAGAAGAAGGATATCTGAATTTTCTTAGGCTATTAAGTTTCAGTTACATCCATTAAGTGGAGAAAGCCTTCAATGTTACTAATGTCATGAATTTTCCAGAAGGTATAGCAAAAAGGGATAGGAGTGAGAATCAATGGTCAATGAATTAGGATTGAGTGAATCAGAACAGTCAGGCAGTGAGATTAAGATATTAATAGTAGAGGGAACAAAGAGGAGATGGTGCTTTCCTTTCCTTAGTAATGTGGGGTGATAGGAGATGAATTTGGGACTGACCTCAAATATCTCCTAAGTGGTTCAATTCCTTAATGTTTGAGAACTAATATTGTTCAAGTTACAGAGAATGTTAAGTGCCAGAGTAAGGGACTTTGACTCTAATACCTTTGAATAGGAAATGAAAGGTCAGACTTTGCAGGGCATTAAACAATGATTAGACAAAAGAAGAGATGACGTTATTCTAATCGCAATAGTTAAGCTTACTTGGCATTTACTACATGACATCTTTTCAATTACCTTACCCGTATCAGTTCATTTCATTCTTGCCACAACTCCAGGTAATAAGTATTATTATTTCTTCCATTTTACTGATTAGAGAATTTAGTACAGAGCTGATGAGCAACTGGCTCAAGGTTATGCAGGCAGTAAATTTTAGAGATGGGATTTAAACACTTGGTATCTGATTGAAAACGGTGTACCTTTGAATACTATTCCTTGCTGCATGTGGAAGAAACTTTAATCTACCTTTATTTTTGTTAATAAAGACTCAAAATATTAAAATTAAAAAGAAGTTTCATTGACTTCTATAGGAAGCAATTTTTTTTCCCCTAAAACTGAAATCTGAAACATGTATTTCCGTTGACTGTGCAAGCCCTACACCATGGAAGACACTTTTACTATAATTCTGTTTTTAACATCCAGATCTACATTCTAATTCATGCATGCACAAAATCTTTGTTTGCTTTATTGTTAAAATGAGTAAATAATAAATGATATAAGCACTGAAAATTATGGCTGCTAATGGAGGATTTACCAATCATAATAGAGGTCTGTTTACTAACGCACGCTCTCACCCACAATATGGGATGCGCTGTGATTCAGGAATTTACTCTCTTCTGTCACATATAGCAGTTGCTTGGGGTTTTGCCAGCATATTATTGCCAGCATTGCTGCAATAGCTGTAAGCATAAAGTGCACCTTGCTTTGCAATCAATTTTCCACACTCTGTGAGGAAGTCAGCAGTACAGTTGAACTGACTGGTGGGAAAAAGATTGGCTTTGTCAAGGGTGACTATGACAGGCAGTGAAACTGGAGCAAAGCTGCAGCTCATGGTACATGACATTTTCTAAAACAAAGAAAACCAAAAAAGTTATATTATTTAAAGGCAGCTCTGGAAATGACAGCTGGCATACACTGCAACGCCAGAGTTTGCTTTGCTTTCCGTTCTTCCTCTCCCACTTATCTTTCTAGATCTATTCTCTTTTTTAGCCTGACGCTTAACTCATCAATTCATGCTTGAGCACCATGTCATAAAACCCAAACAACACACATATATACATATTTAAGACTTTTAAATAAAACATCTATTTCTTCTTCAAAAGTTGCTATTCTTGTTTTGTTTGTTTCCATTTACCTATAATTTTGACATTTTTGTCAGGTTTCTCTATTTATGATTAATAGCAAATTATAGATCTTTAATTTAAGGTTTTGTTCAGTGCTTAGGAATTTTCTAAGTCATGCCTCATGTTTTCCTTTCTGATTTATTAACTAAAAGAAGATGAACTTTTTGAAACTGGAAAAGAATTCTATCTGTAGCAGCTACTGACCTTCATTGTACTAAATGGGGAAGAATTGAGAAAATAATTAATGAAACAATGTTAGTCAGTTTTTTTTTTTTTCAGTAAGGTAGTCCCTGCTAGTCTGTTTTCATTTGAGAAAAACGTGTTGGCTTTTTTAGGAGTAGAAAAATGCAGGTCAATACTTTAATCTTCCAGCTTTATGAGGAAATGTATTAGAAAGAAGTCTGAATTGTTCTTTCCCTTTAGGTATATATTTGAAAGTTTTTAAATCTTATTTCATTTTTTTGTTGCCCCGGTTATATGACAAAAATAATATGAATACCATTTAAAAGTATGTTATACACATGGCACTTAATGTTGCACAACATTAATTTATAGCCCCTTCTCCACTTGTGCACAGAGAATATTACATGCCCTCACACCCTTGATGTAAGTATAGCCACATATTTTCCTCTGGGCACTGCAGCCTGCCTGCAAATAACAGCCTTCTCTCTTCCCCTTCTACAGTGGTCATGGTACCACATCTTGATAGAGAGTGGCCACAAGGTTAAAACCATTTGGAATGCTGTGCCATAAAATGGAAGTCAGCTGTCCTGAAGAGTCACTGAAGCTTGACATGGAATAGCAGGAGCAAGAAATAAATTTTGGTTGTAAAGCCACTGGGGTTGGGTGTTTTCTTGTTACCAAAACATAACATAGCCTATTCTGAGATAAAGAGTAAACCATTTTGAACTCAATTAAATGTTGCATGCAAA
The DNA here is from genome assembly GCF_023065955.2 of Ursus arctos. Classification (NCBI taxonomy): domain Eukaryota; kingdom Metazoa; phylum Chordata; class Mammalia; order Carnivora; family Ursidae; genus Ursus; species Ursus arctos. Next base: position 27,082,236 of record NW_026623111.1, on the reverse strand, counting down.
TCTTAAGTATAACAGCTATATTTCCAAAGGTAGTTGTCTATGACTGGTATCAACAGATGAACTCATTAAAATACTATATAGTCATAATTCTTAAAAAAATTCTTTAAGATACAACCAGTAATAATTAACATAATGTGTGACTATTCTTATTTAAGAGGAAAGAATGAAACTACAGAAACTATAGAATCAAACTGTAGTAATTTGATAATTAATGAACTAAAACACATACACACATATGTGCACACACACATACACACATTTTGTCACCCTTAGTACGTAAACAAGAAAGGACCACATTAACTTCAGTAAGTGGTGATAACTGTGTGTGTGTGTGTGTGTGTGTGCATGTGTGTGTGTCTGTATGTGAAACAGAGAGAGAGAGGTAAGAGGAGGGATAAGATGAGGCAGTATCAACACCATGAAAAGACTCCTAATCATATTCCTATACCTGGAAGCCACATTGGCATGTAGAATAAATTCTCATCAACAGACTCCAGTCTGAAAATCAGAAGTCTTCATGGATATCCTCAGGCAGTTGAAGAAACAGCTATGTGAAAGAAACTGGTGAAACATGGAAAGTGAATAACTGGGACTTATCAATCTCGTAAGTCAAAGTTCCAGTGCTATGGACTGAGTTATGTTTCAAGTCCAAAGTCATGAAATGCATATTGGAATGAGATACACACAGTCCTAACTAAATACATATTTCCTTCACCTAAATTATGTAACAAATTCTCAAAATCAAAAGCAAATCACCGATAATATAATGAAAAGTGAACTGTAGCTGACAATAGAGAGCTCTTCTTGCATGGCAAAATTCAAAACAAAGCTTTAAACATCAGAATATATGATTGTTAAGATTTTACCAAACATAAAAAATGTGACAGACATCCAGAAGGAAAAAAGAAAAAATGAAAAAGAAATAAAGAAAAATGTAAGATAGACACTTGATTTCTCCAGTTTTTTTTGCAGAAACCCAGTTACAAAAGATAACAAGAGTCAACAAAAGTATAAAGACCAAAAAAAGTCAAAGAAAGTTATCCCTTAAAAGTCGACATTCAAATAAAAAGGCAGGTATTCTCAAAATTGAAAACTATTGGGAATAGAAAATCTACGAGCTCTTTAAACAAAAACAAAAAGCAATGCTTACCAATTAATCTAGTCAATTATGAGAGAATTAAGAAACATTTTTTTAAAAATTTAAATTCTGGAATGGTAAAGCACTCAAGTTCTTTTCCTTTCTTTTCTTTTTTTCCATTTGATTGTTTTTGCTTTTTGGTGACACAATTTTTAAAAAAATCTGGAAATATATTTTCAAAGAAGACATACAGATGGCCAACAGACACATGAAAAGATGTTCAACATCACTCATTATCAGGGAAATGCAAATCAAAATTACAATGAGATATCAACTCACACCTGTCAGAATGGCTAAAATTAACAATTCAAGAAACAGCAGATGTTGGCAAGGATGTGGAGAAAGGGGAACCCTCTTTTGTTGTTGGTGGGAATGCAAAGTGGTGCGGCCACTCTGAAAAACAGTATGGAGGTTTCTCAAAAAGTTTAAAATAGAACTACCCTAAGATTCAGCAATTGCACTATTAGATATTTCCCCAAAAGATACAAAAATACTGATTCAAAGGGATACATGCACCCTGATGTTTATAGTAGCATTATCAACAATAACCAAATTATGGAAAGATCCCAAATACCCATCATGATGAATGAATAAAGAAGATATATATATATATATATGTTTATATATATATATATATGACATATAATATATATTATATATATATTATATATAACATATAATATATATAACATATAATGTTATGTTATATATTATATTACATATAATAGGAATATTACTAATAATATATATTATTATATATTAGATGTTAGATATGTATTATATAGGACTATTACTCAACCATAAAAAAGAATGAAATATTTCCATTTACAATGACACGGATGGAGCTAGCGAGTATTATGCTAAGTGAAATGAGTCATTCAGAAACGATTTCAGTCATATGTGGAATTTAAGAAATAAAACAGATGAACATGTGTGGGGAGGGGGAAGAAAGGCAAACCGGAAAACAGACTCTTAACTACAGAGAACAAACTGAAGGTTACTGGAAGGGAGGTGGTGGGGGAGGGCTAAATGGGTGATGGGTACTAAGGAGGGCACCTGCTGTGATGAGCACTGGGTGTTGTATATTAGTGATGAATCACTAGATTCTACTCCTGAATTTAATATTACATTGTTTGTTAACGAACTGGAATTTAAATAAAAACTCGAAAAAGAAAAAAAAATCAGGAATTATTTAAATAGAATTTTTATCCAGAGAAGACATACATGGCCAATAAGCACATGAATAGATGTTCAACCTCATTAGCCATTGGGTATGTGCAAATCTAAACCACAACGAGAGACCACTTCACACTCACTAAGAAGGCTATAATCAAAAATACAGACAATAACAAATTTTAGAAACTTGGAAATTGTTGGTGAACTTATATATATATATATTTTTAAAGATTGTATTTATTTATTTGTCAGAGAGAGAGAAGCACACAAGCAGGGGGAGCGGCAGACAGAGAGAACAGGCTTCCCAGTAAGCAAGAAGCCCAATGTGGGTCTCCATCCCAGGACCCTGCGATCATGACCTGAGCCAAAGGCAGACACTTAACCAACTGAGGCACCCAGGTGTCTCTGAATTTATAAATTCTTTTTTTTTTTTTAGATTTTATTTATTTATTTGACAGAGAGACAGCCAGCGAGAAAGGGAACACAAGTAGGGGGGGTGGGAGAGGGAGAAGCAAGCTCCCAGTGGAGGAGCCTGATGTGGGACTCAATCCCAGAACACCACGATCACGCCCTGAGCCGAAGGCAGACGCTTAATGACTGTGCCACCCAGGCGCTCCTGAACTTATAAATTCTTGATGGAAGTTTAAAATGGGGCATCCACTTTGTAAAACAGTTCGATAGTTCCTCAAAATACTAAACGTCGCGTTACCATGTATGACCCAGCAATTCAATTACTATGTGTCTACTCAAGAGAGATGAAAATATATGTCTACACAAAAACTTGCACAAGAATATTTATAACTGATTACTTACAACAGGCAAAATGTGGAAATAACATAAATATCCATTAATTAATGAATGGATAAACAAACTTTCATATATATATATATATGGAAATATTTAGTGATAACAAAGAATGAAGTATCAATATGTGCTACCTTATGGACTAACCTCTGAAAAATTCTGTTATGTGAAAAAAGCTAATCACAAATGATCACATACTGTATTATGTCATTTGTGTGAAAATTCCAGGATAGGCAGATGCATAGAGACAGAAATTATTGTTTGCCTTGAGCTGGTGGTACATGGAAAGAGAAGTCAAAGGAGAATGAGAATGACTATAAAATATACAAGATTTCTTTTGGAGGGGTTGCAATATTCTCAAATTAGATTATGCTGATGGTCATACAAATCTATAAACATATGAAAAACCATTGATCTGTAGGCACACCTTAACTGGGTAAATTTTGTGGTATGCAAAGCATATCTCAATAAAGCTAAAAAATGTCATTCTGTTAGGGTTATTTAGAAAATTGGTTTATTTTGTTTTATGGCTTTTTAGTGAGATATCCCTTTCTCCCCTCAGCATTTATAATTATAAATTATATAAAATGGAATTTTGCACTTAACTGACTTAATTACCTATATCTTAGTTCCTATTCTTATTACTGTCTCATAAACTTTTTATATATGGTCTTTTAGACGTCTTAGGTGAAATACTTCTGTCCAATTTTTTTGTTTTATGTTTGCATGTAATTACATTCTTTTTTCTTTAGCTAAAAATAATATGGAAATAAGAAGACATAAAAAAAGCATATTCAGTTATTATAACCTGCTCTGAAATTCTACTGTAACTCCTCTGACTATTTGAAGAGCAGTTCTTATGATCAAGCCCGGCAGGTAGCAAATTTCAGATGTGCATAATAGTATTACCCAAGTAAAGCTGATATTAGAATATGTAAGTTAGAACTGGAAGTGTTAAAACAGATGTTTATAACAAAATTTCACATATAATGTTGTGTAGCTGACAGAAATAGAAGGTACTATTTAGAGAAGTTTTATTTAACAAGTTATGATTTATGAAGAATTTCTAATTAGTGATTTTAAATGCTGATAGCATTTTCCATTATACATGCAGTATAGGAAAATCTGAAATTACATATATTTCTTATATAATTGATTCTTAAAGTTAAGATGGTAACATAGCTTACAAGCTATAAGATTTTATGAAAACTCAGAATAAAATACCACAGTGGTAGCTCTATCTACATATATAAACATTTCTAAAGTCAACTGAGTTGACACTTTCCATATTCGGTAAATTTTTCGTAACCCTAAGTTCACCAACATAAATGAAATGGAATAGTTAACCTAGCATCCTTTAACTATTGCTTTTTTTAAACTATTTATTTTCTTAACCTCACTTTCCTTCCATTTTCTCAGCTAATCAGCCCCCCCCCCCAGTATTTTAATTCAGTTTGAATGGACTAGCATTTAGAACTTAAATATAATTTATAACCTTTCCGGAGTAGCCATCTTACAATCATGTGGTGGCAATTAATCTGCAGATTATTAATGACCCTGGATGCATATAACCTTAATTAAAAATGTTCTTTGGCATAGAGAAATGAGTGTAATAAGAAACATTCGAATTTCAATGAAGTTTTAAAAATGAGTATTTTTGGGAAAAATGAATATTTTGAATGATTTGCAATGGTTCCTTCATTAAAATAAAGGGAAAGCATCTTTAAAAAAGTATTTTAATATCTGTATGCATTATATATGCATATATATGTATACCATGTGTATATACATATAAGCACACAGATATATCCATTTGTATTTGTGTCTAGCAAAAAGTTACATTCCAGTTTTTTAATGTTGTGGATGAATAAATGTATGCATGACATTAACTAGGCTTTTCTAAGTGAGGAAGACTGCTATCTTTGGATTCCTGACCTAGCATTTAATGGGAAGATGAAAAATAGGAAAAGAAAAACAGACCTGATGGTTACCTCCACCCCCCCCCAAAAGTATAATCCTAAGAGCTCGTCCTTGAAATGAACTGTGTGACTCGTTTTAATAAAATTTATTAACAAGTGTGCTTTATCTTCTCAGTGTCCACAGTTTTGAACAACGCCTAGGATTTTTTGAGAAGTCAAGTGAACCTATGTCGGTCAAGTACTTGTAATGGACATAGACCAGTTCTAGGTTCTTTATTAAGTCCATGAAGAAGTGAAACAATCTTCTTTCTTAAAAAGAGCTTACAACTTTACAGAAAGATGCCCAACACACATACGCATGTGAATGAAGTAGGAGGAAACATTCTAAACAGATCTGGTTCCATAAGAGGTCGATTTTCTTCCTATAATCAGAGTTGTGAGTTGTGTAACACAAAGTAGTTTTCTTCTTCAGTTATTAAACACAGTAGAGAAGGTAATAAACAAAAGCTGATTTTTAAAAACCCAACAAAAATATTGATTAAATTTTAGTGGGCATTTTCTAGAAACTAAGATACAAAGGCACATTTAAGATTCCACTAATCCAATTTTGAGCATGGTAATATTTAAATATTTATATTATAGTTTAGTCAGGGCCAAATTTTTCTTTCCTGAAGTAGTGCCCTAGACAACTATTTAAGGACCAAAAACAAAAATAAAGACAACAGAATTTTCCTTAGTCAATCTCTTACTTTATGAGTGGGTAGTTAGTATTTTGTGTTTTAAGGAACACTGGATGTAGCTTTAGAGATGACACCTATGATGTTACCAAACAGAAATAAGCAGAAGTTCTTATGAATGCCCACTCTACTCACATATATTCATTATGATAATTAAAAGCAGAATAAATTGTGATATTGTAAGCTGTAACTTTTACTTCTGCAAGGTCAGCATTTCAACAGAATCTTCAAATCACACTTAATTTGGTTTACTGCCCATATCTAAGTGGTAGATCTGAGACCAAGTGGACTAAATGAAGAAAGTACCCTTATTTCCAAATCACTTATTCCTATGCAAATGTTTATGAAGTCAGTGGATTATTGCAAGAAGAAACAATAAGACCACTGAATTTCTAATCTTTTGGCATGCTTAAGATCTCTTCCTTCCCTTATCGGAAGAGCCGAGGACCAATATTGCATTTACTTCCCAAATTTTGTAGATATTTTTATTACCTGTCACTTGCATAGCAGTTACAGAAACAAACGGGAACTCAACTTTTTTTTTTTTTACCTCAATTACCAGTTCTGTCATCAGATTACCTTTCTGTATGATTGATCCTCATTCACATGCTTAGAATGTGATTTTTCCCTTTCTGATCTTGTGTAACTTTCTAAGTGTAAGTGTGTGTGTGTTGTTCTCCTTTATATCCTAACATGTCAGTCCTTTCATGGTGAACTCTTTTCCTCTTCCTACTTTTCTGTTTCCCATTACATGCTAGGCTAGGGATCCAAAGAGAACAGACTTCTCCAAAAACGTTGGCATTTTTAGAAAATTTAGTAAATCAATTTTGATTAGGGACCCCTGTAAAAAAACAGCCTCCCTTTGTGTAGTTTATCAATTAAAACTGAAGATGCATTAGCCTTGACTTATAATAAAGAATATTCTTCTACAGAAAAGCTTCTTTATATATTCATTAATTTGTTTTTAAAATTATGTTTTGAAAACCAAATATTTTTAAATCTTCCCATGTATTAGACACAGTTGAATTACAACCGAGTATGGCCAGTGAGGCTTTTTCCCTTTCAAAGAGATGTAACGGAGAAACCTTTTAACAGGTGTCTCATGAAATTTGGCTCAGTAAGCCTGAGGTCTCTCAAGAGTCTGCAGTGTTAAAGAAAGTAGAATACTGATGGAGAAAAGAAGGAGGAAGGAAAGAAAGAGTAACACTGGAGCTTACATGCCTGTCAGCTCTCATAAACGAAACAACAGCTTGACAATATGTGTGTGATCAGACAGCAAAATTTACTAAGGACCTTTAATTTAGTTATTTTTAAAATATAGTTATTTTTAATTGAGTTGCTTTGCATCATAATACATTCACAGAAGTGAAAATAAATTTAAAAATAGACAAATTGTCCCCTTCATTATTAGAGTAGAATAGAGGACTTCCCTTCCCCACTCCCTCCCCTGTACAATTATTAAGTTAAATGGTCCATATGTATCACCACCCTTGGGGAAGATCCATTTTTATGGAACAATCTTCATCTTGACCCACTCAGTAAAAATTGAATTTTACTGTATTACCATTCACATTTTATGGGCACAGGAACTAAAGAGCAATTACGTCAAGCAGCTTACAGCAACTGCTGGAAGTATGACTAGAAATCAGGTCCCCTTACCATGATTTATAAATTGGAATTATAAAAAGAGAATATGCAGTATAAATGTTTGTAATATATTACAGCTACATAAAATAGGCTAATTCATCATGGATGAACTGCTTATCATGCTATAGAACCACAGCAAAAACATGAGGTCTCGTGGCGTAAAGCTATGTAGTCATTATTTCTTTCATAGTCTAGCACTGGGACTAATTCAAGGGGAAGTTCTGCTTAAAAATTTGCAGTGGTGCTGATAGGAAAATCTAGTATTTATGAGACAGAAGTGATTTTTCTATTTTTTAAAATATATTCCTAATGCTTATACCAATGTTTCCTCTATAGCTTGCACTTGATACATACTGGTTACACAAATAAATACATCATCAAACCACTCTCTTTTGTTCTCGCTAGAGTAATGGACAACAAAGTAGAAAGTATGATCCGCAGTGCTCCCTTTGCAGCATTATCTCCATACCCCTGCCCTGTGGTGCTTCCCTCAACACACTACCTCTCATCTAGCCCAGAATTGTGCTGGAATATTCACTGTGACAGCCAGACACAAGCTAAGGAAGGAATCAGAATTGCCTACATTTTTTTTAATCCTCTTCCCAGACCACCATACACTATTTAACTCTTGGAGGGATCTCCAAAAGAGCACAGTAGATATATGTAGTATTTTTTTTTTTTTTAAATAAAATCTGAACATGGCTGCGTTGGAGGCGATAATTGAGAGGACGTGACCAGCAGTTGACCCTCAAGCTGGACCCAGAAAATAGGCGTCTCTCACCCCTTCTCCTTTGCTTGGAATATGTGTTACACTTGTCTTCTCTGCACTAGAAGGACACAACCCAAGGATGCAACCTTGAGAGAGCAATGTGTTGCTGGGACCATCTGGATGGTAAATATGACTGAGTCCGGTTAAGACCTCTATATAAACTTTTAAGATTTTGGCAGGTGAGTGTGGAAATCTATTGGTCTTGCAACGGCCCAAGACATGCTTCATATGTAAGTCCCCTTACTTATTAAAACCTGTCACCTACCAATCTAGAATAACGTGTCTCTTTCTTTGGTCTCTCCTTGCCATGTTTGTATAGGACCAGTTTGCAAACTGACAGGTTGATACATTGATTAAGAAGAAAGAAAGAAAAAGAAAAAGATAATAATATCAATAACTGGTATTCATAACATGATGCATTTAGTAAACCCAGATCATACAATTGTTTCATAGTAAACACAAAAAATTAAAAAAATACAAAATAAGCACATTTCTTTGTGAGAAGATTATTTTAACCCAAAAAAGTAGTAACAGCAATAAAAATATAGCAAAAATCCTTTAGAACAAAATAATTTATGACTCACTATGCAAAAATCTATTCTAAAATTGCTCTCTTTTGGAATGTTATTATTCTTTTATAGTTCACATTTTTTATAATATTTTAATGCTACTTTCAACAAAATATAGTTTATTAACTACAATAATAAGTATAGACCTGCAGTTATTTTTTGAAAAAAAAAAACTTTTAATGGTCATTGTATTAATACTTTATGTGTATCGTCTTTCAGTGGATTAACAAACATTGTGAGAGCTTTTTCTCTCTGAAGGCGTATCCTGTGTGCACTCGTCTGAAGAATCACACACTGATGCAATTAAATGAAGCGTTTGTTGCCTAAGTGAAATATACCAATGCTCTGTAAACTTGAAAAAGCGTCCCAGTTTCATCAGCTTAAGGAATTCATCATTCAGCACCTTTTGCCAGTCTTCCCTTTATGCAGCTTTGCCATCTGCATTATTTTGATACTGTAATAAAAGCAGTCTCTTGGGTGGTGAAGTTCATTAAAAGTTTATAAGTTTTTATTCAAGAGGTTAGAATTTCAGCATGTTTCTCATCACTAGATCTCCGTTAAACTAATTTAAAAAAGAAAAAGGCACAGTCTGAGATAGGGGAAAAGTTGAATACAATAAGGATTGAGAATTGTTCACAAATTTTTGACTCGATCAAAGGAAAGCAGATGGAAAACTGGGGAGATGAAAATGGGAAATTTAAATGAACAGGTATGCAATAGCTTGAGAGTGGTATTCAGGTTGGTGAAAATAGCGTGAAACACGTTAACTTACTAATGAAAATGAGACAGACTCGACTTCCCAGACTCTGTGTCTTCCTCTGGTTTTGCTCATCTCCTGCTACCACCCTGACCTGCAGAATTAGGTCTCTGCTTAGTTTCTTTTCTTTTCTTTATAATTTTTATTCTGTTATATTAGTCACCATACAGTACCTCCCCAGTTTTTGATGCAATGTTCCATGATTCGTTATTTCTGCTTAGTTTCTAAGCCTAGATGAATGGGGGGAGTGACCTCTTACCTGGCCCCAGTCAAATTACATTATAAGGTTTATCTCAACACAGTCTTGCTGCTAATGGACCTTCAAGCACTGCACTGGGTTACTTTTGCTGGTTCCCTGGCCTTGATATACAGATGTTTCTTACACAGTTTGTCTTCTGCTTTGGTTAATGGAGGCATGTTAGTTTCCCAGTGAACAGGGGCTTGCGGATAGTCATTTCATTTATTTGTTAATTTATTAAGAGTGTTAATGAGCAACTACTATGTGGTAGGTTCTGTGCTAGGTGCTGGGAGATAGTGCTGAACAAGACACAGACCTGGCCCTTCAGAAGAGTCAGGGGCAGCTATCAGGAAACAGGCATTTGTGTGTAGTGTGAGAAAAGCTACAGCAGAGCCAACTATAAAAGACAATGAAAGCAACAATAGTGACAACACCAAACCAGATATCTAATCCATTCAGGACTTCTGACACGTGAGCTGAGACCTGGTGCTAGGAGGAATTTTTCAGGAAAAAAAGAAGAAATGAATTGGGGGGCTTTTCATTCATACTGGCAATGCGTACAATGATACATAAGGAAATTATTTTATTCCTGGATTTGTTGCTCATTCAAAGTGGCTATGGAATTTGACGAGAAGGCAAGTGAGACAAGAGATCAGTGGGGGGAACGAAAGAGAAGGCAGATCCATCATTAGGAGTGTCAAAGAAAAATAAATCTAGAGTAAGGAAAATGAGGCTTCATTCCCAGAGACTGTTGAAATAGGGAGAACACTCCGATCTCAGCATTCACAATGACCTCAAACAAAACAAAACAAAACAAAACAAAACAAAACAAAACAAAACAAAAAACAAAACAGAAAGAGACTTCTTTTATAGGGAAGGATATGCAGTGATGGCAGGGACTTTGAGGGGAGACTGGACAGGTGGGGAGGGGCCAGCAGATAGCCCCTGGAAATGTTTCTGTGCTCAGCCAGTTCTGGGAGTGAGCGTCTTCTGCACCTTAGTGCCTGCATACAAGCCAAAGTTTGGGCGTGAGCCAAAGTTCTGAGGCCTGTGGGGGGGACAGAGGACTGACTAAAGCTTGGTCAAGCCAAGTCAGTGGGTAAGGGATAGACAATTGTGAACTTGGACAAGACTCAAGCAACTTGCCTGCTCAGTATTTTGCCAGCCAGTTCCCCTTGGGACTGCGTCCTATTCTACTTCGGGTTAGGGAACTCTCCAATTTGGAAGGGACTGGTTCCTCAGGCCTGTCATGCCACCACCCACAGGACTATCATCATCTTGCTGCCGAACTCTGCAATAACTGCTTTGACAAGTTCGCATGCCCTTGTAACACACTGCGCTGGAAACTATGATACCCCCGTGGCAGCCTGCCTCCCATACACCACCTGGCGTGACGGCAACTTCCTTCAGCTGTAGGCCAGCCTTCACTGCGAAATCACCAGCCTGACTTTAGTCATGTCGGGGAATTTCAAGCTCAGATCAGTTTCTTATGCTTCTCGGTAGCTGTCCGTATTTTCAAATTACTGTATTCTGGGCAGTTTAGGGAGACTCTAGCAAGAGTCTTACTAGATGCCAAAATTATTTCAGGATTAGTAATTACAACAGGAGAAATTATTGAATGCATTGAAATGTGATGATTTCACATTTTATATATGCATTTTGCATTTTGGTCTGGATTACAACTGAAAAATAGATCTGGATAAATGCATGTTAGTCCAGAGTAACATTCTTTACATTATTTTTTAAATCTTAATTATTTAAATCTTAATTATTTAAATCCTAATTATACAGATTAGGTATGTATCTCTCTTTCTCTCTCTCTCTCTCTCTCTTTTTTTTTTTTTTTGTATGTACCTTGAAGTCACATTTTGCCCAAACCTCAGGCTATACCACAGGACAAGGTATTCAAATTTTGATAGAAAAAAAGTAACTTGAAATTTTATTCTTATTTTTTCAAAGAAATAGCATTTAACAAAAGTCAGCTCTAATTAATTTAATTAATTAAAGTCTAATTTATTTTTTGTAATTTTAGTAATGTTCATTCTGAGTAAAAAAAACAAAGAATAATAGGCCATATTTTTAAAAACTCAGTTTTATTACTGCACACTATGGTTAAACTAGGCTAACAAAATATTGCCTAGCAGAGGGAAACTGCTTTAATGATCAAGTAAGAAAGAAGTGTAATTAGCTCTGAAAAACTTTTACATTATTAATTTGCTTAGCAAACCACTTTTTCCAAAGGGGGGAAAAGTCTCTTCTCCGTCTTTCAGAGTCTTTATCCCTGCAGTTAGCAGTTCCAGATATTCTGCCAATTCAGTTAAGCCTAATACACTGACAGATTAGAAAACAAAGATGTGCAACATAAATGTCAATTTGTTGCAATTATGATTAAGAATAGCTCATATTTTTCTTGCCTTTTTTATTTGAATCTTGCTCAGGGTAGAAAAATAATAAAACTGAGTTTATCATTTTTTATTTGTTTTTTACTCAAAGGCTGTAGAAGTAGTGGTTGCAAAACATCCAGAGAAGAGTCACTCGAGGCCAGAAGGCAAGACAGAGGCATTATTTCCAAGGGCAAAGACAAAGAGGAGGCCAGTTGTCAAGGGCAAGGTCTGAGCCAGGGACTGACCCATAGCAGAGAAGCAAGATCCCCAGACTGAGGGAGGGGCAGGAAGAGGCTGCCGCTGCTGGCATCGCTAACAGAGCTGCTGTGTTCTTTTAAAACCCCACCTTCAGCATAGAATGATACAAAGAATGAAGAAACATGACTGGAGGTGTTGTTACTATTATTTGAAATTGTAACATAGACGGGGCTCTTCTCTGTGTGATCCTTTACAAAATCATTACTCAATAGAAATTAAAAGCAAGTCACATATGTACTTTATGTTGTCTGGTAGTTGTATTTTTCAAAATTAAATAGAATACATTTATTTTAAGAATGTGTTTTATTTAATCCAACATATCCAAAAATGTTATCTTTTCAGCATGTAATAAAAATTATTGACATCCTATGCATTCTTTGTTGTTGTTGTTTTTACAGTAAGTCTTTCAAAGGCTATTGATGTTTGATGCTTTGGAGGCCATCTCGATTTGGACTAGCCACATCTTCTTTGCTCAGGAAGCCACATGACCACAAAGAGAAATTATGGAAAGATTTCCCTCCCCATAGCTATGCTCTACACTGTGGGTCATTTCCGCGATACTATTTAATCAACTGCTAAGAGACAAAGCCAAGGTGGGACTGAAATTTGATATCAAGTTAATCAGCTGATCCAAAATTCTCTGGAGTACTCTACATTGTTTGATGACTGTCTTTTTTGTTTTTTGGGCTTTGTGTGTGTGTGTGTGTTTTGTTTGAAGAAACATCTCATTGTATTTGCGAAGAAGCACTTTTCAAAGCCTTTTAATTTTATTTTGCTCCCTGTAGATTCATTTCCCGCATTCTCTCAATTTTTTTCTCAAGTTTAATTTTCTGCTAAAATATTCCAAAAGGATTCTAATGCTACTTTTGCAATTGTTAATTATTTTGCATGAGGAAAAGCACCTGTTCATGTGATTTTTTTCCTTTGAGGATGGTGGGATTACTGAAATTGCTCAAACAACATGAATAATTCCATAAATTATGAGTTCTTTAGTTCTACTGTAAGGATTTTATAATCTTAAGAAAGACTATAGTTAGGACTCAGATATTCGGAAATGACAGAAGTAAAACCAGTGAATCACCAAAGTAATAATTAGTAAACGTTTATTTTGCACACACCAAAAAGCCAGATTGCAGACCTGGAGCTCTCAAACCGAAACATGGAATGAGGTTCAGGAGTGTATTGTTACAAAGTAGCTTATATAGTAAGAAAGCAGTGACTGTTAATTCTTCACAGTGATTGGTTATAGCATTAGAATTTTCTTAAATGATAGGAAAATGCTCAGTGGTTATTTCATGTTGACATTGGGAAACAGTTCAAACTTGTTTATGATTTCCAGAGGCCTAAGCAAGAAAGGACCCTGTTCGAATTAGTCTTGCAAAATAAGCTAAATTAAGCTTGTTTGTATGACTAAACTGGTGTTGTCTGCACAGGAAATTCTCAAGGCTGTTCTCCATTTGATTTTGATTATAAGAGGAGGTTACAAAACTGTATCACCCCCAAGAAATTCTGTACCTGTTTTAAAAGTTAGTCTTCAAAGATAGGGCATTGGTAAGGAGCCCAGATGATACGGGGCAAGGAGTCATTGAACTGGATGGTACATTTGCAGCTGCTTCTTGGCTGGTTGTTTAAAAGTGTAGCAAATAAAGTGTTATTGAGACATTATTCTCCCCAGTAAGGTATCCAGTTTCAGTGCAGAGTCAAAGGAGAGAACAATTTGCCGGAAGATGTTAATGATATCCTTCTTACTATCACTGTAAGAGAACAAGAATTTGCTAGAGAGAATGCAGCTGTGAAAACAAAAACAAAAACAACATAGCACAGATCTAGTGTTTTTTTTTTGTTGTTGTTCCCCTTACAAAAAACATTGTCTTCAATCTACCTGAAAAAATTATAGTAGCTGGTTGAGAGAGAGAGAGAGATTGATTCCTGAGTATCAGAACAGAATTACTGAATCAGACTCTCTTGAGATGGGTCTCTGCAATTTGCATTTTAAATAAGATTTCCAATTGATTCTTATGTGCTTCAAGTTTGAAAACCTCTGGTTAAAGAGGCTATTCAGGGGCATCATTCGGCCATTTTTTGCAGGTCCAGAGAGGGGGTTTAATTTAAGTAGGCAGCTGTAATTTGCGGAACACATTTGAGTTAACAAAAACTGATAATTGATTCTGTACTTACAGTACTTGAGGCACTTGGTGTAATCAAAGACTAAAGAACTGAATGGAAACACCATGGCACAAGGGCGTGTGGGGCTTCCTGGAGAATTTCCAAAACTTAAGGCAAATATTTTGGTCAATATGTAATTCTTTCATAATATTATTTAATTTCTCCCTATCCCTCATCCCCTGAAACTATTGGTAACCAGAAAAAAGATCTTACTCTACAAATGGAAAATTGTGCCTGCTTGGTCAGCCTAGTCAGTACTCGCTCACGTGATACAACAGTTCTTCTCTTCCAGGAGTACAGTAATGGGATGCCTGCAAAGTTAAAATAATTCCATATAAAGTCTTTTGGTGATTCCTAGTGTCTGTGGAATTTAAAACAAACTTTTCTGGGGTCCCTACGTGGTGCAGTCCTTTAAGCATCCGATTCTTGGTTTCAGCTCAGTTTGTGATTTCAGGGTCATGCGATTGAGCCCCACGTTGGGCTCCACACTCTGTGTGGAGTCTGCTTACGATTCTCTCTCCTCTCCCACTCATACTCTCTCTCTCTCTAAAACAAATAAATAAATCTTTAAAAACTAAAAACACCTTTTTCTTTGTTTTTTAAGATTTTATTTATTTATTGGACAGAGAGAGACACAGCCAGAGAGGGAACATCAGCGGGGGGGGGGGGGGGGGGGAGGGAAAAGCAGGCTTCCCGCTGAGCAGGGAGCCCAAGGCGCGGCTGGATCCCAGGACTCTGAGATCATGACCTGAGCAGACGGCAGACACTTAATGACTGAGCCACCCAGGTGCCCCTAAAGACACCTTTTCTAACTGTGACATGTACTTCATGCACTCAGTTCCCAAACTATCTTCCTAGATTTTCTCCTTATTCTTATAAATATTATGTCTGCCTAGCAACACAGGGCTTGGCCCATGCCTAGCATTATCGTCATGCCTTGTTTTCCTCACTTAAAGTCATCTTCTTTAAAAAAAAAAAATTAGGATACAATATTTAACAATAGTGTAGATGCACAGATTTTAAAGAATCAATAATTCTACAAAGATTTAATGGGAAAAAGGCAATCTTCTGTGATCCTCCCCCATTTCTTGCTTACCAGAAGCAACCACTTTGAACAAATTTAGCTTTATTATTTTTGTTATATCTCTATTTTAGAATAACCTGATTATTTTTTTTTCACTTTTACACCTGGGAAAATAATGATTTAACACTCCCTCACAACACTTATTTCCCTGCCATCATTATTCAACATGCTTCTACTCACCTACTTCCAGAAAAATAGTATCACGATTACAAACATAATCTCTATATTATGACTGTTTTTAGCAGAGACATGTACTGCACTGGCACAACATTTCTTTTCTTCCACAAGTAACTCTAAGTTACACCTCAGTAATTCAATGTAAGTTTAAACCACATATTCAAAATCATCAAGAATTATTATTTTTATAATCCTGTCAGTATTTCTGGAAACTTCTCATCTGCTGAACAGTTGCTTCCTGGGTTTGTTGTACAACACTTATGCTCCTAACTTTCTCTACCATTTTAACCTGGGGATTTCTTCTGCTGGTCTCTTATATTTCATCCTCTGATTCTGTAACCCATATGTTTTTTTTTTTTTTAATATTCTCTTATTTTGTTGCACATATTCCCCTGTAACTTCCTGAAAATAGAAAATGGTTTTATATCTTACATGTCTGAAAATGTCTTTATTCTGTTCCTGTTTCATTGACAGCTTAAGTGGGTATAGAATTTTAAGTTAGACATAATTTCCTCTAAGAATTTTGAATTCATTTTTGTCTTTCAATTTCTCACTTAGTTCCTATTATCAATATGATTTCCCCAGTCTCGGGTTTCTCTACTGTTCCCAATACAAAATGCCTTTAATTTGTCTACGCTAAAAGGTAAGTTTGCAGTCTGCTTCAAAGTGGGGAAGATCAGTTTTGTGGTGGAGGAGAATAAGGCAGAAAATTAAGAGTATGGAGGTTCCCCCCAAAATTGCAAATAAAAATACCATACGATCCAGTAATTCCACTACTGAATATTTACTCAAAGAAAATGAGAACGCTAATTCGAAAAGATATATACATGCCTATGTTCATTGCAGCATTATTTACAATAGCCAAGATATGGAAGCAGCCTAAGTGTCTACCGATAGATGAATACATATATACATATATATTTATATATATATACACACACATACACACACTAATTGCTGTTTCAAGGTAGATATTTCTTTTAACCAACTTATTATTATTATTATGACTATTATACCTCACAAGACATATTTTTGGAAATGTCATATTTACTTTTGTTTTTACCAATATTATTAGAGGAGTCAACAATAAATAATAATTCTTTTAATTATTAGTTATAAAAACCATATATATCATAAACTGAAAACAGAAATGCTAAAACAATTTCATGTTACTCACTTTTGCGCATACTTAACATTACAGCAAACTGTCATATAAGGAGTAACCATGTATGTAGTTTATGTTAGATATATGGAAACAGTAGATAATAGAATGCCTCAGAGCAAGACTCTGAGTCATGCTGATGACATTGAAATCCTGGACCCACCACACAGTAGTTGCCTGATTTAAAACAATTGTTTAATGCTCTGCTCCTCAGTTCCCTCATCTGTAAAATGGAAGTAATAGGACCAGTCGGAGATAGTGTTGTGAGGATTAATTGAAGCACATGCTTGAAACTGTGCCTGGCAGATAGTAAACTGCAATATATTTATTATGGGTATTATACAAATTTGGATAAGTTGTGTAGACATGTGTCTTTCAGGTTGTGATACTAGCCGGTATGCTAATATAATAATATCAGCACTTAACCTTGAAGAGATCATAATTTATAAACCAAAGAATACTCATTAATTTCTTGAAGATCTAACACTTGAATTTAGGATCTTTGTTTTTATAAAGCAGCTTTCAATCACACCTAAGTAGATGCACTGCAACAATTGTTTAGAGAGCTTTGGACAATCAGCTGTGGGGCACCTGGGTGGCTCAGTTGGTTAGGCGTCTGCCTTTGGCTCAGGTCATGATCCTGGGGTCCTGGAATGGAGCCCTACATCAGGCTCCCTGCTAGGCAGGGAGTCTGCTTCTCCCTCACCCTCTGCCTGCCACTCCCCCTGCTTGTGTGATCTCTCTCTCCTTCTGTCAAATAAATAAATAAAATCTTAAAAAAAATAAAAGAAAATTATCTGTGATGAAGTAAGTAAATGTAGTAAGACATATGGGCAAAAAATTGAATGCTATTTTTCAATGTTATGAATAGACATCCAGTAGACTTTTCTTAATATACATAAATCAATAATCAGAGAAATGTTAAAGTACAATCAAATTTATATATGAATTTAGATGTTTAAAATATATAAATAGTAAGAAAGGAATGCGAGGAAATTATGTTATGTATCCTCTGGTCATTTCCAATTCATTGTAATTTCTAACTCAGTAAAGGACAGAAAAATACTTGCATGGCTTTATACAGCTCAATAAATATATATGTATAGCTTTTGAGATCTGATTTGTAAAATTCTAGAATCTAGGTCATATGCCTTGTAGCTCTCATCCATGTTACATTCTAGCGATTGAGGGAAAACAGGTTTAATTACAGGAGGATGAAGAAATGGAATAATGGAATGTTAGAACTTACAGCAATGTTAGAGATCATCTAATACGTATGCTGCATGTTACAGATAACAAAACCATGTCCAGAAAAGCTGATGGACATACCAAGGGTCATAGTAAAATTTTAGTGGAAATTCTGAAGCACGTATGCAGTTAACTTGCATAATATTAAAGAATTGGTAGCAGGGCTGATTTCTTGTTATATACTATTATACTTCAGCATATCTAGAAATATCACAGAAATGAAAAATTTTTGTGTAGATTAGTACTTTGGGTCGGGGTTGATTATGAGACAACTGAAAACTTTAGTAAGCACCATGAGAAATTCTCAGCAGCCACACAGTCAAGCTCCTTAGCGAACTGCAGCATCTCAGTGAGTATCTGGGTTTAATATCAATTCATGTATGATGACCTCACATTCTTTCAGCTTAATGCCAGATTAGTGGCACTGTTAACGTGTTATCCTTTCAGAAGCACCGTCAAATGGCATCTGACCACGTTTATGACTTAGGTTCTCTCTCTACCTTCTTTAATGCCCTTCTTCCTACTGCTTCTGCTACCATTGTCCTCTCTCTGTGCTTTTTCTTTAAAGTCCCCCAAGGAACTGGAAATTCTACCACTATTTAATGAACTTTTTGTGCAGAATTCTCATGCCCATCCCTGAATTTATTGATACCCTGAAGAATACTGAATGGGGGATAGTTTTAGTTGTAGCCTGAGTGCAAAGAACTGTGGTGTAAGTTATGAATAATTTCCATCCATAAACATCTATGGCTGCTTCTTACAGAAAAGGTGATAGGTGTGGGAGAATCTGTCAGAGGCTAAGAGAGACAAACTACATCTCAAGGAGAATCTAACTCAGTATATTACTTTCTTTTCCAAATATAACCCCCTTACTATCCCTAATAATTTCAGCAGCTTTACAAAACTATTTGTTGTTGTTGTTGTTGTTGTTGTTGTTGTTAACATGGAAGCAATATTCAGAATATGGGATCTGGGATAACATTTGTTCAAATCACTTGGCTTCTCAAAGTGTCATTCCTCCTTTGAAAAATAAGGAAAATAACAGCACTTACCAGCCAAGATTACTGTTATTGTTAATTTAGATAATTTAGGGCATATTTAAGAGCACCTGGGTAGCTCAGTCAGTCATGATCTCAGGGTGGTGAGATCAAGTTCCGTGTAGGACTTCACACTGAGCATGGAACCTGCTTGGGATTCTCTTTCTGTCCCTCTGCCCCTTCCCCCCCACCTCGCACTTGTGCATGCCTGCACACACACTCTCTCTCTCTCAAAAAAAAAAAAAAGGAAATATTTAGAATATTTAGCATGTAAATGGTAAAAACAATAAAGTTAATTATGATTTGATTTCATTTTTCATGATGGTCCTTTCATTTTATATACCCTATATCCATATAAATAAATGAAAGAACTCCTTGTCTCTGAAAAATATTTTTAAATTATCAGCTTGAAATTAAGTATGAAATTATAAGTAATGAAGCAAAATTTATATAGGTAATATAATGTAATATCTTAGTGCATGGGTTTTAGTAAGAAACATGTGTGGGGTCCTGTCCTGGATCCTCCACTTATGATTTGTCTGACAAATGCCCCTTTTTCCATGATGGTGCTATGAGAAATATAAGGGGTTCATGGGATTCATTCAGTGATTATGCAACTATTATTCTTAAGAGACATGTATATACAAAGTGCATAAAACAGAGTAAATGATTGTGAAAGCACAGAAGAGTGAAGAGTTTCTAAAGACTGGATATAATCTGTCTTTTAGACTGGGTTTGGGATAAAGCAAGGATAGGCAAACTGCAGCCTGTGTGCCAAATCCATTCAGTCCCAGTCTGTTTTTGTAAATAAGGAATTATTAGAAGACGGTCCATTCATTTACACATTTCCTGTGGCGCTTCCTCCCTACAGTGGCTAACTTGGGGACTGGTAACAAGGACCACATGGCCCACAAAGCCTAAAATGTTGATCTTTATAGAAATTTTTACAAACTCTGGAATAAAGGAAAGTGTGATAAACTTGATTTAGTTCATGTTGAGAGTAAGATATATGAAAAACATCAAGGGAAGAGCTGTTTACAGTCAAATGGAGAAAACAAAAAGAAGTCGAATGAGGATTGAGATAAGTCATTATTTCTGACAACGGGTTAATTGTAATTTCACATTCTGGAGTAAAGAGGTATATTATTTAAAAAACAAGGCAGGTAGATTCAGATTTTAAAACTATGAATTCTAAAACCAGACTGTCTTGGTTCAGTCCTGATTGTAACTTACCCTGAAACCTTGGTCAAATTAATTAACATTCTGTGCCTGAAGTTCCTCCTTTGTAAAATTGGAATAATAATAAGATCTCTCACATAAGATGCTTGTGAGAATTGAATTTGTATATGTAAATCAAAAACTTCTGGCAAACTTGATATGCCAGGCATTTCTAGCTTTATTTATATTAGCACATTTAATGATAGTAAGGGATAATAAAGCTATCAATAGTGACATTTTCAATGATATTTAAATAATAAAAAATCTAATTTAAGAGATTCAATGTTAATAAAGGTTTTCAGCAGAACAGGAAGCCAGTGGACTGGGGCGCTTCAGTCCTGAGACTAGGTCACTAACTTTTTTCTTTCTAAGTTAATACAGTACTTTAAATAACACTCAATTAATCCTATTCTTATGACATGTACTTTACAGAAAGAAAGAGATGAGGAAAAGAAAATTCCTGATAATATCCATTTTGTTTTCTTAAGTTATGGGAAAAGTACAGGATGGAACATTCCTCAAAAATTCGAGTTGAGAGGTGTCTGGGTAGCTCAGTCAGTTAACCATCTGCCTTTCAATTGGGTCATAATCCCAGTGTCCTGACATCAAGCCTCAGGTCAGGCTCCCTGATCAGCAAGGAGCCTGCTTCTCCCTCTCCGTCTGCCCCGCCCCCTGGCTTGTGCAGTCTTCTCTCTCACTCTCTCTCAAATAAATAAAATCTTAAAAAAAAAAAAGTTCAAGGTGAAATTTTAACCAAAGTAAAAAAATAAAAAAGGGAGAAAAGCAGAAGTTTACAGAATAAATCCTTTTAATCAAAATAGAAGAAATAATAGGTACCATTCTTTTTACACCTGAAGTTAAATGTTTTACTGAAACATTTTACTGAAAAACTGACTTAAATTGTATTCTATAGATAAAATTAAATTAAAAAAGTTATTTTAATGGTGGAATGATAGAATTAAAATATATATAACCATAAAGGATTTAATGCATTAATTTGACATTCAAAATCATTTTATTGAATACCTATCATGTGGTACTAATGATATTAACCAATGAATCCATCATTTACAATGAACTACTGTAGAATGAATGATTATATGTAAAGAGACACTTTCCTTTGCTGTGCAGAAGCTTTTTATCTTGATGAAGTCCCAAAAGTTCATTTTTACTTTTGTTTCACTTGCCTTTGGAGACATGTCTTGAAAGTAATTACTGTGGTCGATGTCGAAGCATTTACCTCTAGTATGTTCTCCTCTAGAATTTTGATAGATTCCTGTCACACATTGAGATCTTTCATCCATTTTGAGTTTAACTTTGTGTATGGTGTAAGAGGTTCCTCAAAGATGTTAAAAATAGAGCTACCCTATGACCCAGCAATTGCACTACGAGGTATTTACCCCAAAGATACACACGTAGTGGAAAAAAGGGGCACACACACCCCAACGTTCATAGCAGCAATGTCCATAATAACCAAACTGTGGAAAGAGCCAACACGCCCTACAACAGATGAATGATAAAGAAGATGCGGTACATAATTACATACAATGGAATATTATTCAGCCATCAAAAAGGATGAATATCCATCATTTGCATCAACATGGATGGAACTGGAGGGGATTAAGCTAAGTGAAGTAAGTCAAGCAGAGAAAGACAATTATCATACGGTTTCACTCATATGTGGAACATAACCAATAGCATGGAGGATCACAGGGGAAGGGAGGGAAATCTGAAGGGGGAGAAATCAGAAAGGGAGACAAACCATGAGGGATTAAGGACCCCAGGAAACAAACTGAGGGTTTCAGAGGGGAGGGGGTGGGGGCAGGGGGTAACAGGATGATGGGTATTAAGGAGGGCATGTGTTGTGATGAGCACTGGGTGTTATACATAACTAATGAATCATTGAACACTACTTTAAAAACTGATGATGTACTATACAGTGGCTATCTGAACATAATATAAATAAATAAACAAATAATTTGAAACTGAAAAAAAAAGTCATGGTTTTTCATACTTAACCAACAGTGGAGTTGAAGATGTAAACACATTAATAATAAAGCATTAAAAACAACATTAAAAATAAAATAAAACCTAAATGAAAACGAATCCAGAGAGTGGCCTTCACTTACTATGAGAGAAAACAGCCACAGCTGCTTTCATTCCTGGCTAAGTGGTAGAAGGAGAAGAGACCCAATAAACAGGTAATGAAGAAACCAACCAAACCATCCACATACTTTAGATGCGATGGTTCCGAATCCTAAGAGGCACAGAGAGAGTGTGCATGCCCCTGCAGACTCCCCCCCCCCCAACTGGGCCTGGCCTTCTCAGGTGTGTGAGAGCAGCGTGAAGCATGCAGAACGTGGGAGCAGTATGCAGAAGGTCTGATCAAGGTGAGATTGCTGAGGTTGCATGGTTTTCTCAAGTGGAAGGCAGGGGCCTACTGAAATTTTAGGGGCAGCAAGGAGAGAGAAGAGAAATCCCTCTAATGGATCCTTTAAAGAGGGCAGGTGATGCTGCTGCAAAATGGCCTGTACTAAGGTCAAGGCAATGTCGCACAATTCTTAGGAGGAATTCTGCTCTTTCGTTGCAAGATGGCAGCTGCTGAAGTCTGGTGCAAACAGAAAAGCTGAAAGACATTTCTACAAGTCAACAAGTCATCTGGGTCTTCACCAAGTCCAAACAGAAAAGCTGATAGGGATTTCATTTTATATCCACTGTTTCCACCGCCCGCCTTTGTATTTTAGTCAAACATTTTGAAGGTAGAATTGGGACTTCAGCAGAGCTTGGTCCATGAGCATGAGAAAGATTCTAGATATCCCCCTTGTGATTCACAGCCATGATGCCAGCTTATAGAGTTGCTGAGAAATTCTCTTTTCTCTCTTGCTCTACTCCCAGATTTTGGTGCTTCAGAGAATCTCTCTCTTTATTATCCTGACCAGCCCACAGCAGCCATTCCCCTGACCCAGATGAAAGCGTCAAGTATTTCAGAGGAACTTGTGTAATGTGTCTGCTAGGCATTTGCTGGACAGAAATGTCCACAAAACTTGTTATAGCATCTTTATTCATAACACACCAAAACTGTAAACATCTAAATGCCCTTCCACAGCAGAAGGGGATTAACAAGTCATGGCATGTTCATACCATGAACATTTCATACCATGAAATATTACTCAGTAATAAAAAACAAAACTGACAATACACACCACCGTGTGGATAAACTGCAAAAACACCATGTTGAACAGAAGCTAGAGACAAAGAATACACCATACAGTAGATAGCATTCATGTTAAGTGCAAGAAAAAGGAAAACTAAACTATGATAATAGAAATCAAAATAGCTATCATGCTGATGGTAAAGGGTCAGTGGGTAAACAGAAAAGACGAGGAAAAATTTTGGAATGAGGGGAAAACTTCTATATTGCTTTAATGGTATTTACCTGGGTGTGTGTCATTGTCAAAATTCATCAAACCAATGAGTGATTCTGATTTGAAAACATCAGGCTTTGATGATAGAAGAAATGTTTCTTTAGAATCAAAGGTCTTTCAAAGTAATATGGTGTAGAGTTCATAATGCCCAAATTATTTGACAAGGCTTAAAGATCTAACTCCCAGGCAATCTAGATCAATGAGGAATTAAATTAGGCATGAGGAGGATTAGGCATTAGAGGAGGATTGATGTGAAGGGAAAACATATGCAGACAAGCAGAGAAAGCATTAATGGATGGCCTAGAATATGCTAAGAATGCACTGGAGTATGATAGAAGCTCAGGTTATATACTTGGGCATATATTCACAACTCACATCTATTGCCCTCGAGTCATTTACAGAGAACAGATTCTGACCCTATCCCAGAATGACTGAGCAGATGGGGATTTATTATAAGATATTAATGAGCTTTCAAAATGTTTGAGAAGGTTAAGAAACAGACCTTAGGCTGAGCTTTTAGTAATGACTTCCAAAGCCCACAACACACATTTGGGCCCCTGTGGGAGCCACTGCTTCTGCAACAATCAGGGAAGCCCCTGCCCAATCAGAAAGCTCCTGCAACACTGGCCAGATCCAGAGCCTGCTATCTCTGTTTTTTCTCTAAAGCAGCTGATGTTTCTGAGAAGCGAAATTAATTCAACAGATCAAATCACATCTAGATACTTCAAGGAAATCTGGAAAACTGTTTTTGTTTTGTTTTAACGTTTTAGCCTCTGCAATATAAGAAAGCACACAATAAGCAGTTTGAAATACATGTTGAGCAAACCCACCCAAATATATCATCACTCACAACTTTTCATACTTAAACTTTCAGACAGTGATACCAAAACCACAAAAATTCTCCTTTCTAACACAATATGTTCCTCCTCTCTTAAAAGAAAGGAACAAAATTCTCAAGTATTGCATTTTTTTTTTTCTGGGTGATGTTTACTCCTCTTTAACTACAGTCTTTCTTGACATTGTATTATCTACGAAATAAATTATCATTTTCATTGTCGTCAGCATCTTCTGTAAAAGAGTAAGAAAGGAGGAGAGAGAGAAATTAAATAATACTCATAAATATATAGAAATAAAAACATTAGGGAGCTAGATCAATCCTTATTTTTTATTTTTACAACTGAACACTAGTTCATAGTCAAAGTTTATAACTTAACCCTCAGAGATGGTGATTATGTGGAGTATGGAATTCAGTAACCCTTAAAATTAAATTTTGCATTTGATTTTGGAATTTTGATTTTGTGACTCTAAGAAATAATATGTAATTTGAGAGCTTTCATGGAGGCTCCCCACTTTTTTGACAATGAATCAAGCTGAAGTTAAAATTCCTAAGCTTGTCATATCTTTCTGTACATGCTCCATTGCACTAAACAAATTCCAACAATCTTTGTAGTCACTATCATTGCCACACATGAAAGTACAGCAGCCAATGGACTTCCAAGGGACTTGACTCAGTTGTCACTTTATCACAATCAACCACAGGTGATATTTTGACTAACTGTTATGCTGTTCCATGTCACAGATTACTAGTATCTTGTTTCCTTTTGGTGAGAGTCTCCCCCAAATGCTCAATACCAAGAGTATGAATAAACCAATTCCCAAATTCTCTCATTTCAGATCTATCACCCAGGATCACCCTACCTCCTCACAGGTAGAGTCCAATCAAGAGACAGATACCACCTACTAAGTTGAACAGAGAAAGTTTATAAACCCTCTTAGGGAATTAGCTACTAAGGGGGGAAAGAGAACTCTAAATAATACAGGAATAGCATATGGAGGGAGCAGCCACATACTTTAGGGCTGAGGCAGAGTATCTAAAGAAGGGACAGATCTGGAAGACTTCCCTACCTGCCCAGAACTGAGATGCAGTCCTCCTTGCAGAAGGTTTAACTATGGCTGGCCAAAGTATGGAGAAGTTCTTTTAGATACTATACAGTGGAACTAGTTTGGAAGGTTCTCTTTAGGGTACTGGAAGAAACTGCTTATAGTGAGTTGTCATGTATTTTGGGCAGCTTTACACTGCTCACCACCCCATACTGTTGGCTGCTCTGCACTCTTGGAGCATGTCCAGAGAAGGACATTAGAACCACGAAGATAAGACCCTTTCATCCAGTGTCACACCAGCACCCTTTGTTGACACTTTAAGATCATGTCACTTGGCAAAAATAAATGTTTAGAGATTCAAGTCAATTATTAAGAGACCAAACAATGAAGGATGAACCTGGAGCTGAAAGACAATCGATTGATAGTTGGAAACCAAGTAGAAAATGTCAGATATGCACCAAGAATGTCAGCCATGGTTGGGAAGAATAACTTTTCAAAGTGTGGACGTTTGCATCAGGCAAGTACTTGAAATCATGAATATAGAGGGTTTTGTGTCATTAATTACAGAAAGATACAAACAAAATAAAAATCCTTATATCTCCTGATTTCGTTTGTAAAAAAAAAAAAAAAGTTCACGAAAGCGATCCTCCAAATTAAAATGTAAGAATTTTTGTTTTGGAGATTCTTTAATAACGAAGTAGCTGTAGAAGAAAAGAGGCAGGAAATTCACAGAGAAATTGAATATTCTCAAATGAAAATATTGGGACAGCTTACTGTAGAATTAATTACAAATAATAAAGTTTTTAGTTCCCCTTATCAAAGAAGCATGAACGAATTCTAGGAAAATAGGGATGAGTCTGAACTATCACATTCTAAATATTTGAATTAATATAGATAGATACCCTTCTCGGTTCAACATACCTTGAACTGTTTCAAAAATATTATTTTCTCAGTATTGAGTTAAAGAATGAATATTATGAGAAAGCTATCTATGGTTGATGTGGAAATACATTAATTGCCTTTATATACCCTGTGGGTTTCCATTCATTTGAAAGAGTGTCCAACATTGCTTCTGGGATCTGTATAGTCTTTCAGTGGATGATAATAATCGTTAACATTTACTGAGCAAATATTGTGTGCCAGGCACTGTTATTAGAGCTTTCCACATATTAATGCATTTAATACACACAAGAAGTCAATGAGATTAAAAAAAAAACATTATTATCATTTCCATTTTATACGTAAGGAAACTTGCCAAAATCTGATTTCCAAAAGTCAATTAGCTAGATAATAGCAGAGAAATTCCATTAAATCTGGTTCCAAAAATTGATATTTCCACCACACTCTCTTCATAATAAAAAATAACTGAAAACATGAAGAACTTGGAAATGTACCTCTATTTCGATTACAAATTCTTTCTTCATAATTCTGGAGGACAAGATCAATGACCCTTTAAAGCCCTCAACACCGTAAGTTTAGAAGGAGAAAGTTTTGTTATCTGCGATGGTATACTTTAGGCATATGCAAATACTCTGCTTTTGTCTATTGACACCTATTTTCGGGAATAAAATTTTTGCATGTGATAGCAGGAGAAATCTGTGATTAGCATTTGAGGCATTGATAAATTCTCTAATTGCAAACTCTTGATTTAGCCTTTGCTGAATCTGTTAAATTCCTTTCATTTCCTGTATAGAGAAGAATATTTTCCACAGTCTGAGTCATTTAAAGTGGGATTCCATACACCAGTGTTGGAATTTCAGGAAATAAATAAATATATAAACAAACCCCATCTGCTATTTCCCTTAGGATTTTGAAACAGATGGAAAATACATTTCCCCACCACTAGTGGAATTATATAAAATACCAAAATGTATTTATCTTGGAGATAGACTGACTCTAAATGAGAATACTCAGAGATGCTAAACTGAGCATGCTCTGTTTATTCTCCCAAACACACCACAGTGATGATTCATTCCTCCTCTTCCTGGGAGTAACTAAAGGATTGGAGTAAATATGGAAGAGTTCCTGCAATATACTTCACCTCATAGAGTGTACATTTCCTTCCCTCAATAGAAGCATAGTAAGCAGTCTACAAGCCTAGGGTGGCAAGAGGAAGTGCCAAGATTCCTTATATCTAAGAGAGTCAGATTTTGAAATGAGTCTGTAGGAAATTGTCTCATTAATGACGTGCAATACCGAGGATTGGCAATGTCCAATTCAAGGAAAGCAGATTATTGCTGTTTTCAAAAATGTCTGATCAGTGGGGAAAGGAGAGATCTTAGTGCAAACTGAACCTAATTATTATTGTGCCCAGAATAACAGAGATGTCTAGTAAAAAAGAGAGATCTGTGTACACTCTACCCAAAGGATAAACCTACCCACATGGCAATTTACTTGGAGAATATTCAAGTTAGCAAATCACTACTATCAGTATGCCTGGATTCTCTGCCATTGAGACCTGGTAGCCAAAATTTCATGACATAAGTATTTCATCTGAGTTCAGAACAAATAATAGAGTTGGCTTGAGAATATTGGGAATGAATGAAAATTTCTCATAGAATTTAGTCAAATATATGTGAGATTTGGAATGTCACTAAGTTCGGGATATAGTCCACCTAACTATACTATTGAAATCCAAACTTATCCCCTGGCATCCACAAGGGAACATGGCTGCATATATTGGCACCAATTTCTCCAGCGCAGAGAGGACCGTTACAGAAAGGAGTGAAGAAGTCATACCCATAACGTTATGAAGACAGAGGACACAGGTTTTGCTCATTATTTCACTATGTTTAGATTGTCTATTGAATTTCTGTTCTGTGTGTGAGGGGGCAAAATATCAAGGATGATGATTGGTCTTGGAATTTATGCTTTTTACTGATTCTTTGCATTGCAACCTATCCCATTAGATGAGGCAATTTCTTAGTCAAATTACAGGACTTTGGTGTGGAAAAATACTGTTCTCCTTCTTCACATTGACTTTTAATTAATCCTGTATGTGTACTATTATATTGCACAAGTAAAGGGGGGTACTTTTAATATAGGAATTGGGAAATTCCAGGAAGAATTTATAAAGTAGAAGTTGACTTTCAGTACACATAATTTGAAATTTTACTTCCTCCCACCTTCCTTCATGGAAGGTTACTAATTAACTAGTCCCCTTCTAAGAGATCCTTTCCTGATCATGCTAAATTTTCGACTTGTTTTCCTTGCTATCAGATGTATGTCTTCTTAATCTCTGCAGGAACATGATGATTACAGACATGGTGGAGAGGTTTGTCTAAAGTATTCAGAGTCCAGGGGCATCTGGGTGGCTCAGTCCATTAAGCATCTGCTTTTGGCTCAGGTCATGATCTCGGGGTCCTGGGATCAAGCCTTGCACTGGGCTCCCTGTTCAGCAGGGAGTCTGCTTCTCCCTCACCTTCTGTCCCTCTGCACCACTCATGCTCTCTCTCTTGCTGTCTGTCTCAAGTAAATAAAAAGAAAATATTTTTAAAATTAAAAAGTATTCAGAGTCTAAAGCATTCAGTCTGAATTAACGTCTGGGTTCCTTGATAGTGATAGCATTTGATGCCAAGTCTAGTGTAATCGTTGCTGAAAAGTTCTAGCGCTCTAGATTTTTCTTTCAATATAGTTATGGTTCTTTCAGGTCATAATTCCTTTTCAATACTGCCCATATGAGATTCAAACAAAATAGTAAAAAATTTTCTCTTACTATTGAAGATACTAAAGCAAATACATGTTAATCTCCTAGGGACAAGCAATAATTAGGGTGAGATGGTGGAGAAATGCAGTGTAAGCCTATTGATAAAGGACATATTGCCTTAGTTAATAATGCTCATCCCTATGAACATATTTTAAATGGCCACATGCTATAGCAGTAATAATAAAAACCAAGTAATGAAATCATTATTTTAAAAAGAGCATTTGTTTTCAGGATCTCAAGTACCTATTTTGATTGCTTATTGTTCCTTTTAAGAATAAGATTTTGAAAAGGCTAACAATTATTAACAGATGGTCAGGTACTAAGTGTCATTTCCAAGCTCAGGGGAATTTGATAATCACATTTTATTACTCAGAATACTTTGGCCTTTATATTTCACATTGTGGATTCAAATGACTTGCCTTCACTTGATAATTCTTTATTACCCTCAGCCACTGCAGAGGAGGATAGAAAGAGGGGTGTGATTAATGCTTTAGTCAATGAGCTGTCAAATAGTAAAGAGAAGCACAGTAATTGTAAAGCAAACTGTTATTCCTATCTCGGGCTTTCTATTCATTATTTATGTACAATATTGGTGTACCGTTGACAATCATTACTCAGAATTATTAAATTTTATAAATAGTGAAAGATAAACCAAGCTATGATATAGTTGTGCATGTTGTTTAATACATAACTCATCATATATGCATTCCATATTAGGTAATGGTACAAAGAATAAAAAAAGAGAAGAAATCAGTAAAATATAAATCAGAAAGCCTGCTAGCAGTAACTAATTTTCCAAAATTCAAATTTGGAAGTTAAGGGCTTTTATTTCAAAAATTGAGCAACCAAGTCTTCTGCTGCCAGAAAATGGACAAATGGGAATGTTTCTGAAAAGTCTTCACACACACATACACACACACACACACACACACACACACACACATCACACAAAACCAGAGACTTTTTATATGAACATGGAAAAGTGGCAGATTTATGCATTTCTACATAGTGCCTATTCAACTTTCAAGAACACATTTTGGGCAAAAATCTGCTTCTACAATTAAGAATAGAGATAATATTAGTAAGAACAAATTATAACACTTTCAAACCATGAGATAAATAACATCGACCAGCTGACTTAACCCAGTCTCAAAAGGACTGAAAAGAAGAGCATCTGCTAGGATACCAGTTAAAGTCTAAGTCTCAGTCATAAAAATTTAATTAGATAAGCAAGATATGCCTAAGGCCAAGCAATATTTTATATGAAGTCACCCAAAGATATTCCAAGTTAATCAAAATATACTGGGTTCACTTTTGTGAAACCAAATATTTTACCCAAAAACAAGAGTAAAAGAGGAGTCAAACGTATATATGCTTCTAACATATATTTGCCCAAGAAAGAAAATGTGTCAAGAATTTGAAGACAAAGGGTGTGATTTTTAAATGCATTTTGATATTTTGCTTATTTAGTACAAATGTGTTTAGGCAAACAAGTACATCAGAATCAATTTGGGTAATATACTTAAAAAATAGATTACTAATCCCCAAATCAATTTATTTTTTAAAATGATTTTATTTATTTATTTTCTCAGAGAGAGAGAGGGAGAGAGAGAGAAAAAAAGAGTGAACAAGCAGGGGGAGCCGCAAGCAGAGGGAGAAGCAGACTCCTCGCTGAGCAGAAAGCCCGATGTAATACTCCATCCCAGGACTCTGGAATCATGACCTGAGCAGAAGGCAGATGCTTAACTGATTGAGCCACCCAGGCATCTCCCCAAACCAATTGAAATGAATTATATTTTAGGGGGGATAAGTCATTAAATGTACATTTTAATATTTTTCAAGGAAATTCTCATGTTTATCAAAGTCTAACACCACTCTCTGTACTATATAGTCTGTCATCTGATATTACATAATTATAATTAAATTCCTACTCTTCTTTAGAAATAACTACCATACATAGTTGTCATTTGTATTAGATAATTATTGCTACAATGATAACCATGTAACAAACCATTTCAAGTATCAGTGGCTTACCAAAACAAAACTAATATTATGTATTTGCTTACAGGTATACATGTGACAGATTTGTTTCAAGATATGGGTCAACTGAACTTGGTTCCAATCTTTAGATCAGGTCAAAATGTGTTCCATGTGCCCATTACTGGGGCCCATACTAAAGGGCCAGCAGATCTCTAGGATATGTTCTGGAGAGCATAGGCACAGAAGAATAAATGTGCATGCCCACGCACATTGAGTGGCTCTTTTTGCCTCACAAGTTGGTTTTCTTATGTATTCCATCAGACATCTGCCTCTGTTGTTCTAATAATCTAGAATGATCCACCCCCAGATATTTTCCTGCTGTCTCCTTCCCCACCCCCCACCAGTTGTTTGTTTGTTTCAAGTTTTTATTTAAATTCCAGTTAGTTAACATATACTGTAATATAGGTTTCGGGAGTAGAATTTAGGTGACTCATCACTACATATAACAGCCAGTGCTCATCACAAGTGCTCTCCTTAATACCCATCACCGATTTAGCCCATTTCCTGCCCACCTCCCATCCAGCAACCCTTAGTTTGTACTCTATAGCTTAGAGTCTCTTACGGTTTGCCTTTCTCTCCTTTTCCTCCTTCTCCTATGTTCATCTGTTTTGTTTCTTAAATTCTACATATAAGTGAATTCATATGGTATATTTCTTTCTCTGACTTATTTCGTTTACCGTAATACTCTCTAGCTCCATCCACGTCATTGCAAATGGCAAGATTTCATTCCCTTTGATGGCTGAGTAATATTCCATTGTGTATATGCACCTCTTCTTTATCCATTCATCAGAGGATGGACATTTGGGCTCTTTCCATAATATGGCTATTGTTGATAATGCTACTATAAATATCAGGTTGCATGTATCATTTCAAATCAGTATTTTTGCATCATTTTCTTTTTAAATTTAATTTTAATTAGTTAACATACAGTGCAAAATTCGTTTTTGGAGTAAAGTCCAGTAATTCATCATTTACCTACAACACCCAGTGCTCATCACAACAATCACCTTCTTTAATACCCATCACCCATCTAGCCCATCCCCCACCCAACTCCCTCCATCAACCCTCAGTTTGTTCACTATCATTAAAGGTCTCTTATGGCCTGTTTCACTCCTTCCTTTTTTTCTTTTTTCCTTTCCTTTTCCCCACTCCCTTATGTTCATCTGTTTTGTTTCTTAAATTCCAAATATGTGTGAAGTCAAGTGGTACTTGTCTTTCTCTGACTGACTTATTTCACTTAGCATCATACACTCTACCTCCATCCACGTTGTTGCAAATGGCAAGATTTCTTTGCTGAGTAATACTCCATTATATATATATATATATATATATACACACCACTTCTTTATCCATTCATCAGTCAATAGACATTTGGGTTGTCTTCGTAGTTTCGGTATTGTTGATAATGTTGCTATAAAAATCAGGGTGCATGTACCCCTTGGAATCTATATTTTTGTATCCTTTGGATAAATACCTAGTAGTGAAATGTCTGGATCTTAGGGTAATTCTATTTTTAACTTTTTGAGAAATCTCCAAAGTGTCCTCCAGAGTGGCTGCACCAGCTTGCATTTCTACCAACAGTGCTAGAGGAGTCCCCTTTCTCCTCATCCTTGCCACCACCTGTTGTTTCTTGTTTTGTTAATTTTAGCCATTCTGACAGGTGTGAGGTGGTATCTCATCATGGTTTTGATTTGTATTTCCCTGGTGATGAGTGATGTTGAGCATCTTTTCATGTGTCTGTAAGTCAACTGGATGTATTCTTTGGAAAATGTCTATTCAAGTCTTCTGCCCATTTTTTAAAAAAAGGATTATTTGTTCTCTGGATGCTGATTTTGATAAGTTCTTTATATATTTTGGATACTAACACTTCATCAGATATTTCATTTGCAAATATCTTCTCCCATTCCATAGGCTGCCTTTTAGTTTAGTTGATTGTTTCCTTAGCTGTGCAAAAACTTTTTATCTTCATGAAGTCCCAATAGTTCGTTTTTGTTTTTGTTCCCCTTGCCTCAGGGGACCTATCTAGTAAGAAGCTGCTATGCTATGACCAGTATCAAGAGATTAGAGAACACCTGTGTGTTCTCCTCTACGATTTTGATGGTTTTCTGTCTCACATTTAGGTCTTTCATTCATTTTGAATTTTTGTGTATGATGTACAAAAGTGGTCCAGTTTCACTCCTCTGCATGTTGTAGTCCAATTTTCCCAACATCATTTGTTGAAGAGACTGTCCTTTTTCCATTGCACATTCTTTTCTGCTTGGTCAAAGATTAGTTGACCATATAGTTGTGGGTCCATTTCTGGGTTTTCTATTCTGTTCCATTGATCTATGTGTCTGTTTTTATGCCAGTACCATACTGTCTTGATCACTACAGCTTTTTAATATAGCTTGAAAATTGATCACGATGGCTCCCGTTTTGCTTTTCCAGGATCACTTTGGCAATTTGGGGTCTTGTAGTTCCATACAAATTTTAAGATTTTTTGTTCTAGCTCTGTGAAAAATGCTGGTGGTATTTTGATAGAGATTGTATTAAGTGTGTAGATTGCTTTGGGTGGTAGAGACATTTTAGCAATGTTTGTTCTTCCAGTCCATGGCCATGGAATGTTTTTCAATTCATTTGTGTTCTCTTTAATGTCTTTCATAAGTGTTCTATAGTTTTCAGATCTTTTACTTCTTAGGTTAGGTTAGGTTTATTCCTAGGTATCTTACTGTTTTTGGTGCAGTTGCAAATGGGATTGATTCCTTGACTCCTTTTTCTGCTGCTTCATTATTGGTGTATAAATGTGCACAAATTTCTGCACACTGATTTTATATCCTGCAACTTTGCTGAATTCATGTATCAGTTCTAGCAATTTTTTGTTTGACTTCTTCCTTGCCAATTTGGATGCTTTTTATTTCTTCTTGTTTTCTGATTGCTGAGGCGAGGACTTACAGTATTGTGTTAAATAGTAATGGTGAGAGTGGACATCCTTGTCTTTTTCCTGACCATAAATGAAAGGTTCTCAGTTTTTTCCCATTGAGGAAGATATTAGCTGTAGGTCCCTTGTATATGGCTTTTATGATGTTGAGGTATGTTACCCCTATCCCTACTTTGTTGAAGGTGTTTATCAAGAAAGGATGCTGTATTTTGTCAGATGCTTTTTCTGCATCTATTGAGAAGATCATATTGTTCTTATCCTTTCTTTCATCAATGTGGTGTATCATATTGATTGACTTGCAAATATTGAATCACCCTTGAAACCCAGGGATAAATTCCACTTGATCATGATGAAGAATTCTTTTAATGTATTGTTGAGTTGTATTTGGTAGTATTTTTCTGAGAATTTTTGCATCCATGTTCATCAAGGATATTGATCCATAATTCTCCTTTTTAGTGGGGTCTTAGTCTGGCTTTGGAGTCAAGGTAATGTGGACTTTGTAGAATGAGTTTGGAAGTTTTCCTTCCATCTCCATTTTTCAGAACAGTTTGAGGAGAATAGGTATTAACTCTTCTTTAAATGTCTGGTAGAATTCCCGTAGGAATCCACCTGGCCCTGGAGTTTTGTTTGTTGGAGATTTTTGATTACTGATTCAATTTCTTTGCTGGTTATTGGT
Source organism: Ursus arctos (assembly GCF_023065955.2). Lineage (NCBI taxonomy): Eukaryota > Metazoa > Chordata > Mammalia > Carnivora > Ursidae > Ursus > Ursus arctos. Next base: position 27,047,103 of record NW_026623111.1, on the reverse strand, counting down.
CTATTCAAATTTTCTCTTTCTTCCTGTTTCAGTTTTGGTAGTTTGTATTTCCTATGAATTTGTCCATTTCTTCTAGGTTGCACAGTTTGTAGGCATGTAATTTTTCATAATATTCTAATTGTATTTTGGTGGTATTGTTTATGACCTCTCCTCTTTCATTAGTAATTTTATCTATTTGGGCCCTTTCTTTTTTTCTTTTTGATAAGTATGGCTAGGGGGTTATGAATTTCATTAATTCTTTCAAAGAACCAGCTCTTAGTTTTGTAAATCTGTTCCACTGATTTTGTTTGTTTGTTTCTATATCATTTATTTCTGATCTAATTTTTATTATATCCCTTCCTCTGTTGGCTAAAGCCTAAAGGCATTATTTGCTTTTCCTTTCTAGCTCCTTTAAGTGTAATGTTAGGTTGTGTATTTTAGACTTTTCTTGCTTCTTGAGGTAGGACTGTATTGCAATATACTTCCCTCTCAGGACTGCTTTTCTGTATCCCAAAAGTTTTGGACTGTCATATTTTCATTTTCATTTGCTTCCATGTTTTTTTTTTATTTCTTCTTTAATTTCCTGATTAACCCATTCGTTTTTAGTAGGATGTTCTTTAACCTCCATGTATTTTAGTCTTTTCAAATTTTGTCTTGTGGTTGACTTCAAGTTTCATAGTTTTCTGCTATGAAAATATGCATGGTATGATCTCAACCTTTTTGTACTTGTCGAGGGCTGATTTGTGACCCAGTATGTGATCTATTCTGGAGTATGTTCCATGTGCATTCAAAAGAATGTGTATTCTGTTGCTTTTGGGATGAAATATTCTGAATGTATCTAAAGTTCTTCTGGTCCAGTGTGTCATTTAAAGCCATCGTTTCCTTGTTAATTTTCTGCTTAGATGATCTGTCTATTGCTGTAAGTGGGATGTTAAAGTCCCCTACTATTATTGTATTATTATCAATAAGTTTATATTTATTACTAATTAATTTACATATTTGGATGCTCCCAAGTTGGGGACATAAATATTTACAATTGTTAGATCTTCTTGATGGATAGACTCCTTATTTTTAATATGATTCCCTTCTTCCTCTCTTGTTACAGTCTTTTTTTTTTTTTTTTTTTTTTTAGTTTGTCTGATATAAGTATGACTACTCTGGCTTTCTTTTGATATCCACTAGCTTGGTAGATGGTTCTCTATCCCATTATTTTCAATCGTCAGTTGTCCTTAGATCTAAAATGAGTCTCTTTTAAACTGCGTATAGATGGATCTCATTTTTTATCCATTCAGATACACTATGTTTTTTTTATTAGAACATTTAGTCTATTTACATTCAGATTGATTATTGAAAGATATGAATATATTGCCATTGTGTTACCTGTAGAGTTGGTGTTTCTGGTGATGTTCTCTGTTCCTTTCTAGTCTTTGTTGCTTTTGGTTTATTTTTCCTCCTCTCAAAAGGTCCCCCATAAAATTTGTTGCAGGGCTGATTTAGTGGTCACATACTCCTTTAATTTTTTTTTGTCTGGGAAATTCTATTCTGAATGACAGCCTTACTGGACAAAGAATTCTTAGCTGCATATTTTTCCCACTCAGCTTGTTGAATATTTCCTGCCATTTATTCTGGTTTGCCACATTTCTGTGGACAGGTCTGCTGCAAATCTGATTTGTCTTCTCTTGTAGGTTAAGGCCTTTTTTCCCTTGCTGATTTCAGGATTCTTTCCTTGTCTGTGTACTTTGTGAATTTGGCTATGATACAGCTTGGTGACAGCTGGCCTTTGTTGAATTTAATGGGAGTTCTCTGTGTTTCTTGGATTTTGATGTCTGTGTTCTTCCCCTGATTAGGGAAGTTTTCAGCTATAATTTGTTTGAATAAACCTTCAGCCCCTTTTTCTCTATCTTCATCTTCTAGGACACTTATGATATGAATATTATTATGTTTAATAAGTCACCAAGTTCCCTAAGTCTACCTTCATGGCCCATCACCTTTCTGGCCCTCTTTTCAGCTCCATTATTTTCCATAATTTTATCTTCTATATCACTGATTTGCTCCTCTGCTTCATCCAGCCTTATTTTTATGGCCTCCACTTGGGACTGCATCTTAGTTATAGGATATTTAATTTCAGCTTGACTAGGCTTTAGTTCTTTTATCCCCACAGTAAGGGATTCTCTAGTGTCCTCTATGCTTTTTTTCAAGCCAAGCTGGTATCCTTATAATCATTGTTTTAAATTCCAGTCATCTTACTTGTATCTGTATTGATTAAATCCCTGGCTGTGAGTTCTACTTCCTGTTCTTTCTTCTGGGGTGAATTTCTCCATCATTTTGTCCAGAGAAGAAAGAAGAAAGAAACACACACACACACACACACACACACACACACACACACACACACAAACGAAAAACAGAAAAATAAAAAAACTAGATCCTGGGTGTGTTTTGGTCCACTTGTTGAGAGAATCTATATCCCAAAATTAAGAAGAAGAAGAAGAAGAAGAAGAAGAAGAAGAAGAAGAAGAAGAAGAAGAAGAAGCTAAACTAAGGTAAAATAAAATGAAAATAAACAAAAAATATAAAAATATACATAAAGTATATATAAAAAATCAAAGAATAATAATAAAAAAAGAAAAAAGGGAATTAAAATAATACAAAGATAAGTGAAAAATAATAAAAAATACAAAGAATAAAAATAAAAAGGCAGATAGATCCTATTTCCCCCTAGAGCTGAAGCTTTGCAGCACTCTATGATCAGTAAACTTGGTACGAGTGAGTTGCTCATGCTGGTTCTCTGGGGGAGGGGCCTGTTGCTCTCATTCACAGGTGAACTTATTCTAGTGGAAATGCACCTCCAGGGTGCAGGGGGGCTTGATGTAAACATCTCCAGTATCCAATAGTGGCCCTGATGGACAGGATGAATGTGGTGGCACCCTGCTCTCAAGCCCTGCAGCTGAAAGTTCACTCTCCCCAATCCTCAGTGAGCCCTCACAGGAGAGCAATCAAAAACCCTATTCATGTCCCCTATTTCCATCTGAACCCTGCATTCACCCTGTCTGTGTCCAAGCTTTTTCATCTCAGGCACGCAACTGAGTTTCAAAACTCCAAATTTTAGGGACTCCTGCTGTGTAGACCCAGACTGTTCCTCCTTCAGGGGAGGGTGCTGCCATGCTTTTGCAGTTTGCCAGCCTATCCCAGGAAAGAGGTCACATGACCATGCAGCAGTTTGCAATTTATGGCAACACAGAGCAGAAAGCTGGCGCCAACACTCGTTTTTTTCAGCTCGTTTCTACGCTCCTATGCCTGAGAATAGGATAGTTCTTATGTGCAACCCATTCTTTTTGGGACCCAGGGGATCCTGAGACCATGGTGTCACACCTGGGATTTCACCTTGCTTTGCTACCTGAGCACTTTTAAGCCAGGCACGTCCCCCACTGTAGCAGATTTCTAAAAGTTCAGACTTTGTCTCGTGCTGATTAAAGTACTTTGCAGTAGCCTCCAAACGCAGGCTCCCTCCCTGCCACCATATTAACTGTTATATCTCCCCAAATTCAATTCTCCACACCTCCTACCTTCCAAAAGGTGGTATCTTTTCTAGTTGTAGACTTGCAGTTTTTGTTCTCTCAGAGCTGATTGACTTGTTGGGTGTTTAGATAATTTGATAACTATCTAGCTGTGTTCAAGGGATCAGACAAGCTTAGGGTCCCCCTAATCCTCCACCATTTTAACTCCTCTCCCAAATCAGTATTTTTATCTCTTTTGGGTAAATACCTAGTAGTGCAATTGCTGGTTGTAAGGTAGTTCTCTTTTTAACTTTTTGAAGAAACTCCATACTGTTTTCCAGAGCAGCGGCACCACTGTGCATTCCCACTAACAGTGCAAGAAGGTTGCCCTTTTTTCACATCCCTGCTAATATCTGTTGTTTCCTGTGTTGTTAATTTTAGCCATTCTGACAGGTGTGAGATGGGTATCTCATTGTAGTTTTGATTTGTATTTCCCTGATGATGAAGGATGTTGAGCATCTTTTCATGTGTATATTAGCCATTCGTATGTCTTCCATCTCCCCCAGTTCTTAAATTAGATGTCATCTCCTCAGAGATACCTTCCTTGACTATCTACACCCTTCCAATACACTCTACTATAGCCTGCAATTTTATTTTCTTCCTATGACACATTATCTAAATTTTTCCAATTCAGTATTTTATTTTAAAGCTAAGATTATTTTGTTGAGGTATAATTTACATAAGTTAAAATGTGCAAATCTCAAGGGTATACACTTAATTTTGAGAAATGTAAAAACACATGTAACAATCACAAAGGATAAGATAAATATTTCCATAGTCCCAGAAAATTCTTTGTACCTTTTCTAAGCAATTTAGCCCACTGAAGGCATCCAAGCATCTGATTTCTGTCACCATAGATTTGTTTTGTCTATCCTTTAACTTCATATAATTGGAATCACACAGTAAGTATTATTGTGTAATTGGCTTTTTCTCAATATAATGCTTTGGACAAAATTTTTCAAGGATAGATATTTATAGAACAACTTTTGTTTTTCCCATTGATTTTTAATATCACTTTGTACAGTTTCAGCTTACAAAATCAGGACTGCCTTTAATTCTTTTTACAGCACACTACATCCTCCCCAGTTCTGTACTATTGTTTGCATTCATTTTATTTATCTGTTTATTATATACACCAGAGTGCATTGTAACTATTTTAAAAAATATTTAATACTATTTTAAATAAATTTATTATTTGGGTTCTCTTCATTTTTCTGTTTGAGATTTCAGCTTCCACCTTGGTCATTTCTCTTTAACCTTAAGCCTATTTTTTTCTATACCTCTTAAAAATTTAACTAGTGCTTCAATTCTTATTTATCATAAGTATATATTTATTTCTACTGAAATTTTGAAGGAGATTTTCTCTGAATATGGATTTCTAAATTGATTTTTCTTTTGGCATTTTCAGAATGCTGTTTGTTATTTTCTTCTGGTTCCCACTGTTTTAGATAAGGTGGGAGTTATTATTCATAACATTTTTCCTTTGAATATATATGAATTTTTAAAAGAGGTTTCTTAGAAAATTCTTTTTCTTTATCTTATTTTTTTAGCAGTTTATTTTGTGCTTGGGTGTGATATCCATATTTATCCTTTTTGGAGCTTTAATTATTATCTTCTCAGCATTGAAACTTGGTAATTATATTATTTTAAGTTTTAGTAACATTTTCTCAAATTTTCAATTCAAAAAAATTATAATGTGGTAATATAGTTCTTAATTCAATTTGCAATAAATTAATAAAGTGTTTTTCTAAGACCTAGAAAGTAAACAAAAAAATAGCCTAAATCCCTATTATATAAAGGTCTTAAATTTAAAATCATAAGTGCTATATAACAAAAAATTTATAATTCATTGGAGTTAATTTTACTGCGTATATGAATGAATATAATAATATTAGGGTTTCAGAGGGAAAGGGGGTGGAGGATTGGGCTAGGCCAGTGATGGGTATTAAGGAGGGAACATATTGCATGGTTCCCTAGGTGTTATACTCAAACAATGAATCATGGAACACTACATCAAAAACTAATGATGACTAACTTAACATAATAAAAAAATTTTAAAAAATAAAAAATAAATAAATAAATAAAAATAAATAATGAGTCAGATGACTCAATGTATTATGAATATAGATGTTAGAAAATATATCAAAATTCTCCAAATCCCAGGACTAGAATTCAGTTAGTATACACTGATGCATATATGATCTTTAAAATCCTATTCTCATTTAAATTATTGTTTCTTTCATATTGTTTATGTAAATTTGCATTAATGTATTTATTTCTTATTTCTAATTTTTATTTATTTATTTTCTAGGTCTTAGAAAAACACTTTATTAATTTATTGCAAATTGAATTAAGAACTACATTACCCTACATTATAATTTTTTGAATTGAAAATTTGAGAAAATGTTGCTAAAACTTAGATAATATAATTACCAAGTTTTATGGCTGAGAAGATAATAATTAAAGCTCTTTTTTTAGATGGGTATTAATAAAATAAATGGACAAAATACATACTTTAAATTTCTTCATACTACATCCAAAACTGCCAATTTCCTTAACAATCACTATTCCCTTCATTATTAAAATTTTGAAACACTTCAAATTTTTCCATGCTTGTTTTAATGTATTTGTTCATTCTCAAGTTTCAAGTAACTTTACATTTGTTATTCTGATTATAGAACTATAGTATTATTGAAAACAAAAAATATTAAGTGGTTCAGAAAGGATGAGAAAAGAAAGAAAAGTACTATTTTTCTAACAATTCTTATTGGTCTATAATATATCCTTTTTTCTTTATTTTTTGGCAAGTTTTGATATCAGAGTTAAACTAATTTAATAAATATTAACACTGCCTTTCTTTTCTGTCCTAAAACTGTTCAAAACACCGAAAAATATCTCGTCTCGATGGTTTGAAAATACTCATCTGCCTGTAAATGGTCTCTTTTGTTATCTTTTAAGAATATCTGTAATGGTGTAAAAATATCTTCTAATTTTTATTCAGAAAACTCAACTCACCTCAACCGTGACTTACTTATACATAATAGGTGCTCAGTAATAAATTAATATAATAAATTAGGGGTCTAATCAATAGTTATCTCGGTAAAATCCATTAATTCATTATTCTTATCTTTACTATAGAGCCAGAAACACATTCTTAGCATTTTGTCTTATTAATACACATACATCAATCATTTTTTAAAATATATTCTGTAATTCAGACTTTTCATCATTTCAACATTACAGGAGTTCCCATTTCTCTTCCCTACTCACAGCTTTCTTGGAAACATTACTGAGCCTTTACAGTAAATAAATGTGGTAATATCTATTTTGGACTTTCAGAATGCAATCACCACAGCTGTGTTTTATTTTTGAGAGGGTTTCATTTTTCAGCTTATGAAATTGTAGGGAAGATGATGAGATAAGTAGAAAGCAAGTAAAAGCTCCAACTTAAGGATGGGAAACATTTTGCTCCTGCTCCCTAAAGATAATGATAAAGAAAATTTGTTTTACTCTTGATGGAATGAAATTTTAAGAGAGAAACAATAACAAAGGTATTCATTGATAACCTCCTTCATTCATATTACTGACTTGACATTATTGAAATTATTTCAAAAACTATCCCCTAACCATGATGTTCAGGGACATATGGATCCCTGGATATAGATAGATAAAGATAGATATAGATACAGCTGATATAGATATAGATACAGCTGATATAGATATAGATCTTTTTAGCAAATTTGTGAATTTGGGGACAACACATTATGACTTGTGTGTAGCTCTAAATTAATAAGTCAAAATGGTATGGAATGTATAGATTAAATAATTAAGTACAGAGAATTTATGGTTATTGTTTTCCAGAAGCAAAAGAAACTCTGTGCTAAGAAGTATGTATTTATAAAAATGTTATCATCACATCTACCTTGCACCTTTCATATCTGTTTATTTTTATTATTGAGTCTCTGATTCCTTAGCCATATTTCCTCCTGTCAAAGTCTTTGGGACACAGTTATTTATGTTTAATTTTTAATTTATCAAACTAGTCATAAAAATATTTTTGATTTTATATCATCTTCTGGAAACTTATCATTCCCTAATCAAGAGGTAGAGCATATGTCCCTTTCCCTTGAACTTGGGCTGCTTGCTCTTTGTGATTATCCTAATAAGAGTCTGACAGAAGTGAAGGTATATAACTTCCAAGGGTAGGTTATTAAAGTCAATTCTGTTCCCAACTGTCTTTCTCTCTTTCTTGGGATAACTGTCCTTGGAATATAACCATCATACCCCAGAAAGTCCAAACCATGTGGATTGGAACCAAGGCCCTTGGCCCTCAGCTCCATTTTAGGTACTAGCTAATGGCCAACACCGCCTTGCTAGTCCTGTGGTCCAGCCATCTTGGAAGTAGATCTTCCAATTCTCAGTCAAGTTGTCTCAGCTGACACTGCATGGAATAGATAAGTCTTCCCCCATGTTGTGTCCAAATTGCAGATTTGCAAGCAAAATAATTAACTGTTGTTTCAAGCCACTAAGCATTGAGGTGGTTTGTTTTTCAGCAAAAAATAACCAGAATAACTGAAATAAGAAAAGTAATAGTTGCTAACTTTCAGCAAGATATGCAAATAAAGACACAAACTCAAAAGATGTTTCGAATCCCGCCATCAGTTCATTAAATCTCAGCAAGGTCTTCAAGAATCTACTCATGATTTTCATGAACAGTCAAACACCTACCCGGTTGATATGTTAAAAATGTGAGATATGTGAGACACTTCATATCAGGTTTGAAGTATCAAACTCTGTAAGTCAAAAACAAAAATTTTGACTTCACTTCAAATTGGTAAAAATGGAAATCACAACATTTAACTTTACCTGAGACCTATGCTCCTGTAAGACAAGTATGGTCACCAAATCTGCCACTTTCCAATTGTTATCACAAAGAACCGCCCTTCCCATATAACTTTGATAAGACATTCTTGAATAACCCCCTTGTTTATTCATGACAAGACCAGACACAGAACCTCCAAATACTCTGCACCTCATCAATGATTAATTGAATTGTTTGACTCCACCAACTGATCTGGACAGAATTCTTTCAGTGGAACTTGAACAACCCTTCCTCAAAGGTGCCCTCCTGAGAATCTCCTGACAGTTGAGAAAAATATTCTCTGATCAGCTCTCTGATCACACCACTCCCGCTTCCCTAGAAAGAATATCCAGTTCTTTCTAGCTTTGTTTACTCCTCCTCAAAAAATAAAAGTCTTTTTCTGTCTTACTTTTGGTGCTCCTGCAGATCTTAGGGTAAGCTGGAACTTTCTTCTACTGCATTAGTCCCTTTCCTCTATTACAATAATCTTTTTGAATAAATTCTCTCATACCCATGTTTGGATTTGCTTTTTCTTGATAGAACCAAAAATGATAATTTGAGAATCCTCTATTCTTGTATCAAGAAACATAAAAAAATTATCAGTTCTATCTGATACTACATTCTATCTGGTTTTAGCTAATATCTACACCTGCAATAGACTGTGATCTTCTTAAAGGCAGAAAAGTTGATGTTTTTAACTCCTGTAACTGAATTTTGTGATAAATAAATTCAAATGGAACCATTATTATGAGATTGAGGAAAGAAAAATAGAAAAGATAAATGTGGCAACTCTCTAGATTTTCTCAGCACCACTGATCTGGAATGATCCTGTCCATACTTAAAACTGCTTTGCATATTCAATAGAATAATTTGTCCTGAAAAAAACAAAACAAAAAAACAAAAAACTTGAAAACAAGGTAAATTGTATACCAGGAACAATCTGTGAGGAGCTAAATAACCTAATTGGAAAAGAGAGTTAATGCCTTGAATGACTTCTGTGGGGTATTTGAAATCTGCCAAAACATAATGAACTCCTCTGAAAGAGGAAGGGACATATGCTCTACCTCTTGATCAGGGAATGACAAGTTTCCAAAAGATCATATAAAATCAGTTTTTAATAAAAAAAAAAAAAGCCCAAAGCCCACTGACAGATGGGTTGGGGATGTGTAAGTTGCTATTCAATAGGAGGCAGCTCAGCATACAAGTGGCATTACCTATGACCCATTGAATGTAGGATTTGAGCCCAGGACCTGGAGTCACAACTTGCCAGATGTTTGAAATCAGAAAAGTACTAAATTCACTAATCATTTCATGAAACAGTTACTACTTAGGATCAGAAATATACATATTAATTTCAAATAAATCCAAACACAACTCAATGTATGCAGTGGTATGCTGGTAATGTTTACCAGTTTTCTGAGAAAAAAGAAGAAAAATTTAAAAGCTCACACAACCCTGATTTTTAATGTTTTCCAATTTCTGTGATGTAAATACCCCTATCATTGCTAGTTTTAAAATAGCAACTGAAGTTCAATTGAACCTAGCATGCCACTCAATATGTGTGTGTGTGTGTGTGTATGTGTGTGTGTATCTGCATGTATATGTGTACCCACACATACCTATGTCCACTCACATATATATTCAGTATATATATTCTATATTCTGGATACATGTTCAATATATGTATAAGTTTTTTCATATATACTGAAAAGTAATTAAAAAGAAAAGTCTATCTAAAGTCGAAAATACAGTGATGCATTTTGAATAAAAGATTACACATGACATTAAGATGCAGAACCTCAAGGAACTAATAACCTTTAAGAAAACTTAGAAAATAACCAATACAAAAAGTTTTGTAATTGCTATACTTCTTTAATACTTATCAACATAAATATATTAATACCAAAAATACCTTGACTATTCTATTATTTATATTTCTAAACACCTAGATGCATTAGTTTGATCTTTTGCTCAAATGTCTCACAAATTCTATGTTCTATATAAATCCATTGTTATTTTGGCCTAGATTACTGTAGTAAATTTAACTGCCTTTAATGGCAAAATAATCAGACAGTGATAAAAAAAAAATGACCCTTTTGCATTTGCCTTCCAGACAAACACATGCAGAGCTTACAAAACCAGGCAACAGGTTGTCCAATAGAGCTTTACTGCATGTAATTAAATCAGCATTGCCATTACTGTAGCCAAGTGCTTTGGAAAATTGAATGGACTTTAGTTTTAGGGGAGGGAAATCGATAAATCTTGGGGAAGAATATGGTAATCAGTACTATAATAAAACATATTCATCCAGATGATTGATTTTAAAAGGATTTACAAAGAATGGCTATAATTCTAATGCACAAAACCTGAGCAGATGTATAGAGTTAATATGGCTCATGAAAAATTCACACTTACCATGCAATAAACAAGGAAATGCTTTCTTCTACTCTGTGTCTTCAAATAAATTAGGAAAATATGATTACATCTTTTTTTGTCTCTTTCAATCTCAGTATACTTTTAAAGGACTAAGAATTGAAATCAATCTTCACTAGAAAGATGAAAACAGGTGATCTGAAATAAAATACTTCTTGAATCACTAAGGCATAGGGGGAAAGTAGGAATAAACAGTTTTTCAGAAACTACCTTTTAGAAGAAATGCTCACCAAATATACTCAGTGATGGCAAGGAAAATGTCTTTTTACAGGATTCCTTGGTTTGCATATTTATATTTTAAAGAAGTGGAATGGGACAGGTCATCATATAGTCCTAATAGTGTGTAGTTCTTATGGTTTCATTTTATTTCATTTCTTTAAAGTTTTTATTTAAATTCCAGTTAGTTAACATACAGTATAATATTAGATTCAGGTGTACAATATAGTGATTCAATACTTCCATACAACAACCAGTGCTCATCACAAGTGCATGCCTTAATCCCTGTCACCTATTTCACCCATCCCCCACCCACCTCCTCTCTGGTAGCCATCAGTTTGTTCTCTATAGCTAAGAGTCTGTTTCTTTGTTTGTCTCTCTATATCTTCCCCCTCTTTGTCCATCTGTTTTGTTTCTTAAATTACACATATGAGTGAAATTATATGATATTGATCTTTCTCTGACTGACTTATTTCGCTTAGCAAAATACTCTCTAGTTCTGCCATGGTTGCAAAAGGCAAAATTTCATTCTTTTTTATGGCTAAGTAATACACACACACATAGATATTCACATTATATATATATATATATTCACATATATATTCATATATATTCACATATATATTTGTATATATTCATATATATTCACATATATATTTGTATATATATTTGTGTGTGTATATATATATATATATATATATATATATATATATATGACATCTTCTTCATCCATTCATCAATGGACATTTGGGCTTTTTCCATAATTTGACTATTATTGATAATGCTGCTATAAACCATGGGGCATATGTATCCCTTTGAATTAGTATTTTTGTATTCTTTGGGTAAATACCTAGTAGTGCAATTCCTGAATCATAGGGTAGCTCTATTTTTAACCTTCTGAGAAAACTCCATACTGTTTTCCAGAGTGGCTGCACCAGTTTACATTCCCACTAACAGTGCAAGAAGGTTCCCCTTTCTCTGCATCCTCACCAACACCTGTTGTTTCTTGTATTATTGATTTTAGCTATTCTGACAGGTGTGAGGTGATATCTCCTTGTAGTTTTGATTTTTATTTCCCTGATGATGAGTGGTGTTGAACATCTTTTCATGTGTCTGTTGGCCATCTGTATATCTTCTATGAAAATATGTCTCCAGATTCTTTTAAAAACTGTGTCACGAAAAAGCAAAAACAATCAAATGGAAAAGAAGAAAAGAAAAGAACAGAACTTGAGTGCCCCTGCAAAGGCTTCTCTTTTTTTCTTTTTTCCTGATATTGTGAGAATATCCCAATATCAAGTTGGTTGCATAAAAAGGGTACATGCTGCCACATAGGTATTAATTGCTGAAAAATAATTTTTGAATCAGTAGGACTTGACCAATCTTGAGAAATTTCATTGCTGCTTCCCCCAGGCCCTTACTTCTTTAATACTATTTAATTTCTACTGGAAAGTCATATTTCCCTTTCCTTCAAGTGGTCACAATTATGAGTTCTGAACCTATTTGGGGGTAGGGCCCTTAGTAAGACATGTAGGAATAATCTGAACGGTTTAATAATATTTTGGCCTCCTTGGAAATCCCTAGGTCAACTATTTCAGACTTAATTGGACTAGACATGGAAATCTCTTATTTTAACAAGAGGTATATATATGTATATAGATCTATATATCTGTGTCTATTATCTATCTATCTATCTATCTATCTATCTATCTATCTATCATCTATCTATCTATAGCTAACCTAGAGGAAGATTGAAGTAACCTGTCCAGTGTTCATTACAAATTTGTGGGAATCCCTCATTCCCACAATGGAAGATTGTTTTTGCCTCATTTTAACTTGGATGTAATTAATGCTTTTTTTTCTCATTTAAATGTTTAATGAAAATTGGTCATTTGCTAGAATGTAGCATAAGAAAATTAGTGAACATCTTAAGTGTCAGAATTTCAAGGTTTTAAACTAGATTGGGCACTAAGTAACATTTCCACCTTGGGCAATTTGCTTAAATTTTCTCCTTTAAAAAATAATTTTGGATATATAAATCATATACTAATGTTATCCTCTTTAAAAAGAAAACTTCAAATATTATAAATGAAACTCAATTTCCCTTGACAACCACCCACAATTTTATTTTCTTCCCAAAATTAGCCACTTTGCTTTATATCCATCCAGATAAATATATGTAGGTAGACAGATGATAGATAGATGATAGATGATAGATAGATAGATAGATAGATAGATAGATAGATAGATAGATGATAGATATTAATACAGATAAAGATACATATACAAATATACAAATGCATAATTGCATTGTCTGCTTATAGAGGGCATGCTACTCTACACTTTGCTTATAATTTGATTTTTTCATTGAATCCTGTATCTTCTAAATTTTTCTATTTTAGTCCATTGAAAGCATACCTATATTCTTTAAATGCTGTATAATATGCTATACCATGGATATCACAGATGTTGTTTGTTCATTTCATTTCTGACAGCATTTAGGATCTCTATGTTTTGCTTTATTTTGTTTTTACTTTTTGTTGTTACTATTAGTACTAACTACTGTTTCATATAATGTTTTTGTATGAACTTCCTTGTTAACACATCCGTATGTTTTCTTCTAGGAAATTTATATTTTCAGGTCTTATGATTAAGTCCTCAATATATTTCAAGTTAATATTTGTGAGTGATATAAGATAGGGGTCTGATTTTATTCTTTTAATGTAATTATCCAGTTTCTCCAATTCCATTTATTGAAGAGAATATACTTTCCCCATTGAGTATCCTTGATTTCCTTGTCAAATATTAATTAGCCATATAAGTACTGGGTTACTTCTGGGCTCTCTATTCTGTTCCATTGCTCTCCGTCTATGTTTTCGTTACTACAGCTTCGTATTTTTGTTTGAAATTAGGACGTGTAATGCCTCCGGGATTGTTCTCCCTCCTGATTGCTTTGTTTATTTCAAGTCTTTTGTGGTTCTATGCAAATTTTAGGATTGTTCTTTCTAGTTCTATAAAAAATGCCTTTGGAATTTTGATAGTCTATAGATAGCTTTAGGTACTATGAAATAACAATATTATTATATTTTAACAATATTAGATCTTCCAACATGTGGTATCTTTCCACTTATTTCTGTTTTATCACTTTTTTTCATTAAAATCTTATCATTTCCAGTGTACAAGACTTTCATGTCCTTAGTTAAATTTACTTCTAAGTACTGTATTGCTTTTGCTGCTATTGTGAATGGGACTGTTATCTTTGTTTCTTTTTCAGAGACTTTGTCTTTAGTGTATAGAAATACAGCTGTTTTCTATATGTTGATTTTGTATCCTATAATTTTACCGAATTCATTGAACAGTTCTAACAGTTGTTTGATGGACTCTTCACGACTTTTTATGAATACTATTATATAGGATCTGCAAACAAAGACTTTCCTTCTTCCTAGGTAAAAGAGTCAAATTTTCTTCCAATGTTATCTTAAACTAATTAAGCTCCCAGAATCTTAACTGTACAACTATGTCACTCAGCTTGTTCCTAACTGAATCAACAGCAAAAAATTATTTCAAAATGATCACATAATTCTTACTTAGAAATTTCACTGATAGCTTCTGAACATTTTGTGGGATTAATTTCCAATTCACTGGCGTGTATATGGCTTACCATGTCAAGTTGTGTACCTGCTACTTCATACTTTCCATATTCAATATTAAGCACTATGTCACCAATTCAGTGGATATATATGGTATCTTTTGAATTTGGGCTAAATTATGTCAGAGAGTTAAAAGAGTTCACATATGTCTAAGGTAACATGTTAAAGGTGTAAGCTACCAGGACCCAATGAAAGCAAAATTATTTAGGTGTTTTTAGTCTAGCTAAGTGTAGGGGAAAAATCATTTTCTTGTTCACTATGTGCTTTCCAATTGTCATAAACTGAATTGATTGATACAATAAATATATCACATTTGAAATAACAGCAAACTATTCTTACAGTATTTATTCCTCTGTTATTTATTTGCATTGGTCAAGTTAGAGAATGAAAGGTGGATGTGATAACAATCACCTTCCCAGAATTATTTAATATTTCAAGTGTGACATTAACCTAGCCATGTCATTGTTTTTCTTCTTGCAAGCCTCACTCAAAATTCAGTTTCTTAAAAGTGTTTTTGTTGTTGTTCTTGAGATTAAGTCACGTAATTGACCATTGGCAGAAGTGAGGAGGTAAGAGCAGGACTCTGTCCCATTTCCTAACGTACTTGGAGGCAAACACCTGTATATATCATCGCAAAAGGAAAAATGATGTATTATCAAAAAGAAGAATGGAGGCTTTTGACCATGAAATCAGCAATGTCAAATACCATGTTCTTCTTTTTATGGTATTCTCTTTGCTTCGTTTGTGAAATCTTGATTATATATCTATTTTTGTACTTAAATCCCATGTTATATTATCAATCAGATGTGAATTTTGAAGACTAATAAGAAAGAAGTGATGTATAGTGAAAGCTTGTTCTCTTAGCCATTTTTACTGAGAAGGAGAAATAATGGATTGGGATCTAATCATTTAGAGAATAAAACTGTTTTGAAGAATCATTTCCCATCAAATTTTGACCTATAGCTACTGAAACTTTGACCTGTCTCTAAGTAAAGGTAGCAATAACGTGCTGTCACCTTAGAAGCTAAAGTGATGAAATTTGTTAACTCTAAAGCCAGCAGGAAAACAACTTTTATTATTTATTTATTTATTTATTTATTTATTTATTTATTTATTTTTTTATTAGAGCACCAATTCACCTTCACCCAATGGGTGGCAATAATGTTCCTTTTCTGGGTAAATAGTGGCTATCCTTCATATGCATATTGGTCTTATCTTCTTGTATCCATTTTACACATCTGCATTTTTATACCAAATTAAATAAATATGTTCTAAAGAGTAAAATTTCATGTCAACATTCATTTTCTTCCTTTCCTTCAAACACTGGAAATATTTTATTAGAATATACTGAAAAGATTCATGAGATCAAGAAAACTATACCAATTATAGTTGCTGCATAAAATTGAGCATATTGAAGACACTTAAACCACATATTTTCATAATAATAGACTTTCTAAAATAAGCATTTGAGTCTGATTTGAACAAAAAGCTCTTACTTTTTTCCATGTTGTAAATAAAAATATTATACTTTTTATTACATAAACAATATATTGTGGAAAATTATGAAATTGAAATAAGCCAAAATTTTTTAAAAACCTACAAACATGAATAATATTTTAAATATTTAACATCCTGTAGTGTATAGATCCTGTCAATTATAATGGACATTGTAAATAACATCACAGCAGTATGATCTGGCTAGAGTCAGCCATGCCCAAAATATCCTCCTGGCATAGCTGCCTTTAAACTTTGGGTGCAAATCTCATGAGACCCATGGGTCTTGGGAAATTTTGAGTCTTATACTGTTTTAGAATATGTTAAAAGCCCTCAAATGTGTTTCTTTTTTCTTATACAGAGAGATTCTGTGGGATGCAAAACAACAAATATTATAATAAAAAATGTAACAGCTAATTTTTTCTTTCATGTAAATCACATAGTGAATTATTAATATTTCTATCATAATATACCACAATATATGGAATTATTTAACCAATCCCCAATTCCTACAATTTTAATTTTTAAAAAAACTTTGCTCTTATAAACACGGTTTTATAAGCATTGTTGTAAAGTTATAGTCAGACTTTTATACGTATTTCCATAGGAACATTTCACCAGAGTAGATTTGCTTTGTCAAAGATAATTTAGTTCTCCATTGTGAATTATGTTATTTGCATCTGTATCAAAACACATGTTGCTTTACTCTCTTTTGCAGTATTATTTCCAAATGTCCTTCCAGTGATTACACCGTTTTCCCCATCATTACCAAAACAAAAGAAAAAAAAGTCATTTCTCCACACCCTTGCTTTGTTAGTGATGTTATTGGTGTCCTGCAAGGACTCTCATAAACACATTACCCAGCTGTTAAGAACGTTAGTGCTAAAGGCTTATAACCACCACGTTCTCTAGAAAGTTGATGCAGCCAAACAGGAGCCATTTCACCCAGATTATGATTACCCTCTTCCTGGGACAGTCAGGCTAATGACTTATTGAACTGAAGGTGTGGTAGAAAATTTAGTTCTCTCTCTTTAAGTTGAGGCTGACTCTGTATGCAGTTTGTGCAACAGAACTTCTCATGAAATCAGACTGAAGCTAGTCTCCAGCTAAGATCACTTACTTTAGAGTTTTTTCCTTTGTTCTGCCCTGCTTCTTCCATTCCCTTTTTATAAGAGAATTTCCTCAACAAATCACTTCCCGCAAGAGCTCTTGTCTTAAGCTCTGCTTCTAGGGAACTTAATTAACCTCAGATAGTTGGGATCATGATGATTCTAAGACACAGACTCTAACAATGGGACTTGAAAGTGGTCTTTGAGTCATATGGCAATGAAGACCCCATTATTGATAGTAGGTTGATTACTGATAGTTCTTGGAAAGTTATAGCTGTGGGACTTCTAAGATTTTTACCTGTGGTGAGTGGAGATGGGAAGCAGGGAAAGTGATGTATAATGTGGAATATCTTTATTAACATTTGAGATTTAAAAGGAAATCATAACCAAAGGACTATGAAATTAGGTGGCTATTATTAAGTAACATTAATTCATGAAGCACTCTATTAATTAAGAAAATGCAAGAGCCAAGGAGCCTCTTAGATAACATTTAAGGTGACATTCATCTTCTACAGATGGAACTGAAGACCTAAGTGTTAAATGCAGTGAGCACTTCAAATAAGGCTGAAATATTAGAGGAAAGCAATCTCCTAGGCCAAAGTCAGAACACTCATAAGAGTCATGATTTTAGTTTAATTTCTTTTTTTTTAATTTGGCTTATCTCAGTTTCATAATTTTTCCACATGTAGTGTTACATGATAAGAAGTTTCTTTTATTTTTATTTATTTTTATTACTTATTGTTTATTTTTAATTAATTAAATTCAATTAATTAATATATAGTGTATTATTAGATTCATAGGTAGAGTTCAGTGATTCATCAATTGTATATAACACCCAGTGCTTATCACATCACGTGACCTCCTTAATGCCCATCGCCCAGTTACTCCATTCCCCCACCTGCCTCCCCTCCGGAAACTTAAAGAAATCTTTATTATTGTAAAACAAGGTCTTAATTCTACTTAACATGATACAACTATCTTGCATAAAACCAAAATTGTACTAACCCTTCTTCAGCAAAAGAGATAAAGTCCGTGAAAGGTGGTAAGTTACACTACTGGATATCCTGTGACTTAAAGCTATGATGTAAAATTAATACTATATAGAAAGCAAGTCCATCTTGTATTGCATGATCATGGAAAAATAGAGGAAAGAAAATAAATATTTGTTGTACATGCATGTGCAAGTGCACAAACATACTTAAGAGTAAGATGAGAAATAATCATGACATCATGGTTCTTATTTCTGTAACTGGTCATGTGATTATAGCTGATATTTATAACTTCATTTTTTCACTATCCATTCTGTATTAACTCTGTCTTCAACAAGCACCTCAGCTGGTCATTGTTCCTCAACAATCTTCATTCCTGAAGGGCCTGGGCCATTGGTAGCTGTGTCTAGATTGGGCTGTTTTTGTTTTTCGTTGACCTTAATCACAGGGTATGGTAATACTCAGAGACACTGTAAGGGATCTTCTGTATTCTACAAATATTCTTCCTTACCTTCACTGGGGAGTAATAGTCCAATTTCTTCTTGGTAGTCAGGATCAATCACCCCAGCCAACACTGCAATGCCCTTCTTTGCCTGTTGATTCAGTGGCATGAGGAATTTTAAGTGGCCAAGTAGCAATCTTAACTTAGAATTCAGTAGGATTATTGTTGTATCTCCTGGTGTAAGCATTCCTCCCTCAGGAACTAAGACATGTAGGCCAGCATAATGTAAGTTCATGAGAACAGGAAGCAAATATTTTTCTTGTGAGTGGTGTCACTCTAATTTCTACTCCTTGATTCCTGTGCCTATGAATCCTGGCTACTGGAGAAACACCATGTATTGGATACTTATTTAATACATATGCAGCTTTCTAGAAAACCTTGTACCAGCCATGCAAAGTATTGCCACCCAACTGGCTCTGTAACTAAGTCTCCAAAAGGTCATTCCGCTGCTCTATCAAAAGAGCTGCTTCAGGTTGGTGGGGAAAATGATAAGACCAGGGAAAATTCTGTAAGTGTGGACCCATTGTTGTACTTCTTTTCACTGTGGGGTTCCTTGATTAGAAGCAATGTTGTGCGAAATACCATGACTGTGGATAAGGCATTCTGTAAGTCCATGGATAGTAGTTTGGCAGAAGCATTTGCGTATAGGGAAAGAAAACCCATAACCAGTGTAAGAGTCTATTCCAGTAAGAACAAATGCTACCCTTTCCATGATGGAAGCAATCCAATGTAATCTATTGGCCACCAGGTAGCTGGCTGAATATGCAGGGAATGGTGCCATATTGGGAGCTCAGTGTCAGTCTCTGATACTGGCAGATTGGGCACTCAGCAGTGGCAGCAGCCAGGAGTCCATGCTGCTGTTCCCATGCATAATGTCCTTCTTTGCCACCATGGCCACTTTGCTCATGAGTCCATTTGGCAATGACGAAGGTGGCTGGAGAAAGATGAATGATTATCCATGAAACAGGACATCCTATCTACTTGATCATTAAAATTTTCCACTGTTGAGATTATCCTTTCATTGACATTTTCATGGGACAGAAATTCCTTCATGTTTTTTTTTCCCCACTCAGAGAGGTTTCACCATATACTTCTCACCCAAACTTCCTTGGTGCCAATTTTCCAATCATGTTCCTTCCAAGTCCCTAACCAGCCAGCCAAACCATTAACCAGAGCCCATTAATCAGCATATAATCACATGTCTACCTCTTTTACTTTCTTAGCAAAGCGAATAATCAGATGCCTGCTAAAAGTTCTGTCACTGGGAAGATTTTCTTTCACCAGTTTCCTTCAAGGATGTTCCACAGAAGGGTTGTAATGTATCTAACCACTTTCAGGTGGTGCCTGCATATCATGCAGAATCTGTGTAAACCAGGCTTGAATCTTCTCTGCTACCACCAGTTGATCACAGAGAACTCCCCATGAGGCCATAGGTACAAGCTGGGAAATAGAAAGCAGTATGGGAGGAGCAGGGACCATGGACATTTGGGCCACTTCTTTACTTAACTTCTTTGTGCCTTAAGGGCCTATTTGGGCCCAAACATGGATATACCACCTCTGTCTGCTAATGGAGTTTTGCTGTGCATGTCCAGATTTATGGCTTTATAGGTTCGATAACACTCAGTTCATGATTGAAAGCTCAGGTTGCATGGCAACTTGCTGTCCTGTGATTAAGCATTGGTCCCTCCATTCCCTACTAAGGCACAGTAGTAGTCCAAGAGCTATTTTTCAAAAGAAAAGTAGTTATCTGTGGAGGACAACAAAGCTTTGATTGTGCTGTGATTTACAAACAGGGCCTGCAAAAGACTGCAAAGAGAATTTCTGTCTGCCATGGTCACTTCAAGCATCATTGCATTTGCTGGATCATATGGCTTAAGCAGCAGAGGAGATTATATAGCAGTCTGGACCTATTGCAGAGCCTTCTCTTGTTCGTGCTCCCACTCAAATTTAGCAGCTTTTCAAGTCATCTGATAAATAGACCTAAGTAACATACTCAAATGAACATGATTCCTCCAACATCCAAAGAGGTGCCCACTTGGTGTTGTACCTCTTTTTTGTTTGTAGAAGAACCAGATGCAATGACTTATCCTTTACCTTTGAAGGGATAGCTCAAAATGAAAGTGACCCACATTCTACAACCCTTAGCAATATCACTGAGGTCAGTCCCTAAGTTTTAGTCAGATTTATTTCCCACGCTCTAGCATATAAATGTTTTACCGATAAGTCTAGAGAAGTCACTACTCACTGCTCATTTGATCCAATTATGGTAGTTAGAAATATAATAAACCAGTGTGATTTCTTTGTGGAAGAGAAAGGTGACCAAGATCCCTGCAAACTGAATTATGACATAGGGCTGAAGAGTTGATAAAACAGTGAACAGTGAAGGTGTATTCTTGGCCTTGCTACTTCTGGTGGATCTTATTGACAGGAATGGAGAAAACAGTATTCGCCAGATGAATAGCTGCATACAAGGTATGGGGGAATGTGTTAATTCACTCAATAATAAGACCACATCTCTTCCAGCAACTGCAGTTGGAATTACCAATTGGTAAAAATTTACAGTTATTTTCCAAAATCAGCCATCTTCTACAAAGGCCAAAAAAGGTGAGTTCAATGGAGATGTGGTAGGAGTCACCACCCCTGCATTTTTCACATTGTTGGTGGTGGCATTAATCTTTGCAATCCATTCTGAAATGTGGTATTGCTTCTGGAAATAGGTTCAGGAGACCATTGGACCTACTGTGAGAGAGACCTGCACAAAAACTCCATTGATCACCTGGCCCCCATAAGCCCTTACCTTCATTGTGGGCCACAGTGATATTTTGGGTCGCCCAGAATTAGTGTCAGGTCAGACCAGTATCCAGTACTGTCTGAAAAGCCTGATTATTTCCTTTCCCTCAGTGTACAACTATTCAAGTAAAAGGCCAGAGTTTTTCCTTTGGGGAAGGCTAGGAGAAATAATAATAGCATAAAATTTTGGAAGTGTACCGTAGTCTTTCCTCAAGGGAAACCAGGCTTCCCTTCATTTAAGGGGTTCTAAACTGTAAATTGGCTCAAGTCTAGCAATTGACTGAAGGGTTATGACTCTGTTTTTGTGATTCAAGTTAGACTTTTGTTCCCTTTACCTAGAATTTTTCTGCTTACAGATTGGGTAAGAATTTGGTAGGTTTCTTACCTAATTTACTTCTAGGTACACCATGAACAAATAGCAATGCCATATCATAGGCCTGTGTGAGTCAGACTATTTTGATTGCTGGCTTTGACTCCACTGACCCTCACAGTAACCATGCACACCTTGCCTTTGATGGTTGAGTATTCCCGCTTGTCCCCTGTCACCCTCAGATCCAATTATTTCTATTGCATTTATATTTCCCCATTTGTGGCTGCTGTTCCCCCTATAAGTTTTTGCCAACAGAGAAATGTAATCATGAAGCTCTTCAAGGATGACTGGATACCATTCAAAAATGTATATCTCATTGTATTGTTGAAAGATATGTCATCTGGACCATCCCAGTTCTGGTGAGTAGGTCTTAAATGACAAATCCACTCTAACATTCTGGTCTCCCTAACCCTTTGAATACTTTCCTTTAGACTAAACTATGGCAGATCTGGCATTCCAATTTCTTCTCTGTAGGCCAGCTTTTGGCCCATGTTTCAGCTAGCCAAACAAATTTGAGCTCTTTCTAACTCCCCAGGCTGCAACATTAAATGCAAAATCTCTGCTTAGTGAGCCCAAATCAATAAATTTGGCCAGATCCAACTTTATGTTCCTTTTTCTATTATTCCATACCCTTGGTATCCATTCCCACACATGTTTTCCAGATTCCTGTTTGCATAAATGAGTTCTTTTGAAGTATGGTACACCTTCTCATGGGTTCTACTTTGTACTTCACTTTAAGGGGCCTGCTAGAATTTGAGTCCAATTATAGGTCTATAAGCAGAGGTTGGTGGGGACAGGTCCTGAGGAGAGAATCAGCAACTCTTGCAACTGCTGTCAGGTAAAGACATTCCAGTTTCCTCAGGCAATGCAGAGTTAATCCCTCTCGATGGGGTTGGAAAGAATAATATTGCTGGGGCTGGTGAGGCTACTTCCACTGGACAAGAAGACACAACAATATTTAGGGGTTCAATATCCCCAGTTTCATCAGAGTCTTCCCTCATGTTGCCATCCTAACTTACAAGATCCCATTCTTTCTCAGTGTTCTTACTTTAATACTAGACACCCTGGAAGGCTGGGAGTTTAACTTGCATTTTAATGGTATAATTCTGTGTTTGATTTTCACCAATCTTAGCCCTGCAGCTACAAGAGACAAGGATCTCCTTCAGGATACATATAGATGTGTTAAAGTCATTCATATGGCATTTGAGCTGGGAATGCAAATCCCTGAGTTCATACTTTTTTTTCACCACTTTGTCCAGCATTATTAGGAACAGTCAGCCACCTCATAATATTTGTCAGTTTTCTTAAAAAGTTCAAAAGTGCAGAGTCACTGCCTCCCTACCTCTTACAAGTCATTGATTAGGAGTGCCCAATGCAGATATTCTGTGTATCTCTACCGCCAGTTCACATCACAGACTATCTGCGCTCCTTTATTACTGGCAATAGAATCATTAACATCTTTACATCTAATCAGATGATTGGTTCCAGAAACCACGAGCTAATTCAGAAACTCATCTTTAAGGGACGGCTGGGTTGCTTAGTCAGTTAAGCATCTGCCTTCGGCTCAGGTCAAGATCCCAGGGTCCTGGGATTGAGTCCCATATTGGGCTCCTTGCTCAGCGGGGAGCCTGCTTTTCCTTCTGCCTGCTGCTCCCCCTGCTTGTGCTCTCTCTCTCTCTAGCAAATAAATAAATCAAATCTTAAAAAAAAGAAGAAAAGAAAACTCAAAATTAATTTAAAACTTAAACCAAAACTTCAAATTCTGTTGCTCTAGAACTACTCATGTACTAAAATCTGTGTTAGGGCTCTTCAGAGAAACAGAAAACATATGTATATTATATATGTCCTATATGTAATATCATGTATTTAGTCTATGCATCTATCTAGAGATCTAGAGAAAAAGGGATTGTTTAAAATAGGGAATTGGCTCATGTGAGTATGGAGGCTACAAGCTGGAGGCCCAAGAAAGTGGGTCTGTAGTTCTAGTCCAAGTCTGAAGGCCTTAGAACGAGTGGAGCCAATTATGTGAGTCCTATGCAGAGTCCAAAGGCCTAAGAACCAGAGGTTCCAAAGTGTAAGTCCCAATCTGAGTGCCGGGGATAACTGATGTCCCAGCTCAGGAGTCAAAATGAGCAAATTCTTCCTTCTGCTACGGTTCTGTTCTATTCAGGCCCTGAACAGATTGGATACTGCCCACGCACTTTCAGAAGGACAATCTCCTTTAATCAGTCACTTCAAATGCCAATCTCATCAGGAAACACCCTCACAGACATACCCAGAAATAATATTTAGCCAAATATCTGGGCACCTCTTGTCCAGGTCAAACTGACACATAAAATTAACCATCAGAGAAATTCTGAAACACTTCTTGATGAAGCAGCCTAACTTAATCATGTATTTGAGAAAATTAAGAAATACAATTTCCTTTAGGAAAACATAACTAAATCCTTAATTACAGTAAAACTAAGTGCTTAATTAATTTCATATTTAAAAAGCCAAAGATTTTTGTGCAATGTTTCTTTATGATTTAAATGGAAATTTTCTAATGATGTGTTATTTGTCTTGTAAAATATTTATGATTTTTGATTCAATGTTTTATACTTGAACTTTTTTTTTTTAAGATTTTATTTATTTATTTATTTGACAGAAAGTGAGACAGCCAGCGAGAGAGGGAACACAAGCAGGGGGAGTGGGAGAGGAAGAAGCAGACTCCCAGCGGAGGAGCCTGATGTGGGGCTGGATCCCAGAATGCCGGGATTACACCCTGAGCCGAAGGCAGACGCTTAATGACTGAGCCACCCAAGAGCCCCTATACTTGAACTTCTTAACTTTGGACCTTTTTATAAATCATCATCATCCTCAGATGAGGCAGATCCATGAAAAAAGAGAGAAAATCTCAAATGAGCTTTTATTGCCATGTTTTTGAAGATGAGGTAAATTAAAAAGTCTTCCATAATTGATTGATTACATATTTATGCCATTTTCTCAATCAAGAGTTATCTCAATTAATCACTAAATCATATTCATTATATTTTTTAAGTACAGCAAAACTTTTCAGAGAAAAGAAAATGTAACTGTGTCAAAGATGGATGCAAATTCATTAAAATTCTGTTGATAAAATATGAAAGCTAGAGGCCACTGATGTCATGCAGGCTGTCATTAACAAGGTTGCTTCCCAGTATTATACCTTGTCTTGGTAGACTGCTAACCACAACTTCTATGAATTTCATCTAAATAATAGTGCAACATTAGCTACAATACAGTTAATGTTGCTAATCATTTTATATGGAATATTCATAAATATTTATAATATACTTTTATGAATAAGAATAGTATACTTACTAGTATTACAAAAGTATAAAAGAGATCATGATAATCTAATTAAATGTCCTTACATTTGTGTATTTAAATTTCTCTTCAAGAATACTGAACTAAATCTTTAAATCTTCATCTGTATTATACTCCTAAATTTTCTTGATTATTATTTTTAAATTACTGAATATAAAAAAACTATATATATAAATTAGAGAGATTTAATTATATGTGATTTAAATGTTTTATGATTATCACATACCTTCTATTTTTCAGATATAGGGAATGTTTAAAAATAGTATACTTAATATCAGTTAAATCAGATAAGTTTGCATGGAAATTTCCCCATTTAATGTTTTTCTCATTTTCTACATTGTATTTTTAGTTGAATACTACTTTAAGTAGCTTTTATTTAGAAAGTCATTTCCAAAGTATACATATTTCGAAGTATACATTTTCCTAGTGACAATACACATATTCATTGTACTGGAAGAAAGATATTGTACCTCCCCAGATCTGTTTACTTCTACCAGCTTCCCAGACATCAGCCACTCATTCCAGCTTCTTGGAATGGCTGGAATGACCCTACTAATGGTTCATATTTTCACAGCAACTGTTCCCTCTTTATAAAGTCCAGGTCCCCTTGTGTACAGATTTAAAAAGTTATGCACTCATAAAGATTTGCAAAGAGACTGTTAAACCTGCACAATAGCCACATTTTTAAGAAGATTTTATTTATTTGTTTGTTTATTTATTTATTTGTTTGTTTGTTTGTTTATTTATCAGAGAGAGAAAGAGAGCATAAGCAGGGGGAGCAGCAGGTAGAAGGAGAAACAGGCTACCCGCTCAGCAGGGAGCCAGATGAGGGGCTTGAACCCAGGACCCTGGGATCATGACCCGAGCTGAAAGCAGATGCTCAACCAACTGAGCCACCCAGGCATCCACAGTATCCACATTGTACCTGCTGGATTATGGCTTCCTAGGGTGCCCAGGGAACCAAGTAACACAGTCTAGAGAGTGGATGACTGGGAGAGTTGACCAATGAAAGACACAACTTGGGCAGGAGCCAACAGAATACAACAAACTTTTGCATTTTGTGTCACCAAGAACTGTGCCTAGACCGAATAGCGTTCTACTGGTATCTCTAGAGAACATCCTACAGGATACAGCCCCCAACTGTATTTATCATAAACTTTTAATGGGTTCTTTAACTCTCTTGCATTTCCTCTCCCTACCTCCATGCCCCCACTTCCTTTTTGCTTTGAGTGATGGTTCCTAGGAATTGCACTTCTAATAAAGTGTTAGTTCATAAGCTTTGTTTCAGACTTTTTTCTCTGGAACTCAGGGTAAGATATTCCTTAAATGGGAAATACCATCTCACTTCTCCATCTCCCAAATGAGAAACACTGCTGTATGGTGTTGCATTCCACAAGCTGATTTCATAAAGATAATTTGATAATGTATTTATTTTATCTTCACAATGAAAATTTTTTCTTCCTAATTTCACAATAACTAGAAAGCAAGAACTTAAAATTACAGTATATTTAATATATTCCTATTCAGATCACATATACAATAATGATATAAATAGCAATGTATTAGACGCGCTGGTAGGTGTATATGACTTTGTGAGAACTGAGGGAATGTACATCCACATAAGGCGAGATAAGACTATCTTACATGAAGTAATTATTAAACAATTAAACATTAAATTTTGAGATATTAGCTATAACTATTGGGGGGATTAAGATAAAGTAGTGATCACTTAGCTCATTGGAAATGACTTAAAAGGGAGTGGAGTCGTTCAAATCTTTCTAAATTAATAGTTGCAAAGCAACCAGAGTGAGAATAGTTGAATCCCTTTGCCTCTAATGATAAGAAGTATGGCCAAGGAAGGATGGATTAAAATTAATAGGAAACAATAACTTACTTGCAAGAATCATTTAAGTTTGTGAAGTAGCTATGATCATTTAATTAAAGTAGACAATTAAAAATTTAATTCTAATAAAGTAGTTTAGATAAGCTAAAGTCTTCAAACCATTGTTTAATATCATGTATAATTCCTATTGATTCTGAATCATCTCAAATTGATTTATACTTAATGCTGACATCAATTTTCATAATACCCTTAGATTCTCTGTTTTTTATCCAAATCATTTAATTAATTAGTCCTAAGTAATAAAAATACATGATTAATTATTTTTCATTAATAATAATTAGAGCACCATTATATAAGTCCCTATTATAGTCTTTTACCTAAGGTAATAATTCAAAAAATTGACTTCTTAATTTTAAAATACCATTTAACATACCATTATTTGTTACAAATGAAGAAGCTGAGGATGAGAAAAGTAAACTACTATTTACATTAAAAAGGTCAAGGTTAGCTTCTATTTTCAGATTTATTTAATTTTGAACCCCAAGTATTTCATCAAAATTCTGTATTAGCCAGAGGTTCAAATTATGCTAAATATACCCTTCTTAAACATAACAAAAATGTTTTTAAATGAAATAAACAAGTATCTTTAGATAATAGAGGAGAGATTAACAATGCTAAAACAGATTTCAAATTTAATGGAGGGAATAGTAAAGGTCACCACAAATAACTTGGAAATGAAAATGCCTGAGACAATTTTAACATCAATAATTTTGGGTTAGAGTAGAAAGATACAACACTACTCTAAAGAGACAAAAATGGGAAGTATTCACTTAAGATATTTTCCAAAAAATGGGAAGTATTTAAAAAAAAAAAACAGCCAGTCTAAAGAGGTTCCCTTGATTTCAACTTCCATTATAAAATTATGTGTCTCCAAAGGTACATTGTATCAACTCCTGATTGGACTATTACAATACATTTCTACCAAGTACCCATGCTTTCTCTATTGTCCTTTAACAAATACTGATGAGAGGTCGAAGATGAGAATAGAGAAGTAACCATTAGATTTGGCAACAAGGAAGTGTTTGATATATGGTAAATGTTGCACTGGAACTGACTGGTCAATGCTGGAAATTTCAGGTAGCTTGGTGATGGAATATGCCTTTCTAAAAAATAAACAATTATGAATTTAAGTTCTGTTCTGAGAGTAAAAGGGAATATGGAAAGTAAAACTAAAGGGTTTATTGACCTCCTCACTGCAAGCTTCATCTAGTTTGCTGAGTCTATTGACCCAAAGTCCCAAGTCATCTCATGTGGCTCTTTCTTAACACCTACTGTTTCTGTTATGATCAGACGACATCGGGCGCGTTCAGGGTGGTATGGCTGTAGACGGTTTCTCTTATGATAACCACTTCTACTCTACTCTTTGTGTCTTCAAACTCAGGAGTGGTAAGGAAGCTGTAGTGATGCTTGTTGTAGAGCTCTCTAGGGTCTCCTTAAACCAGAAAAATGTGCCCTAAGGAATATACATGGTGAGGTTGCCGTCTATGACTAGTCTTGGCACAGTGTGCCAATCATTTACTGGTTTCCCTAAACCTGAACTCTCTTCAAATTGCCCATTTTGAATGTGCCATCTGTCTCCCAGGACCCTGGCTGATACAAGACAATTAAAACAAAAATAGTAATACAAATACAGCAGCATCAGTAGATTAGTTTGATTGATAAATTCTGGAGCAAATGAACTTGGTAGTATTTCAGAATATTTAGTACTAAGAAGAGAGGAAAGCATAAGAAAGAGGACAGGTGATAACTGAGTTGTGTGGGCCTTATTCTAGATGACATTGGCAAGGAGTGTCTTTCTGAATGACATATGGGAAGAATGCTATATTCTGAGGAGGAATGAGCCATTGGATGATCTGGGCTGAAAACATTCCAGCTTTTCCACCATTCCAAAGGGAATGACAAATGGTTCCCAAATAATAACCTGGTAATTTAACAGCAGGAGTTGAAAGATCAGAGAGACAGAAACTTAGTGAGGGAGAAAAGTAGAAGATAAGGTCAGAAGCTTACACAGAAGCATATAAGGCAAGTTCATGTTGGCCATGATAAAGAGTTGAAATACTAAGAGTAATAGGAAACTATTAGAGGTATTTAATTAAGGAAAGGTGTGCTCTGATCAGCATTTTAATAGCTGGCTGCTATTGGATTGAGAGAAGGAAAGACCAGAAATACAAAGATAAGCTAGGATGCTACTTCTGTAGCACAAGTGAAAGATGATGGTAGAAATAGGATGATAGTGATAGAGTAAGGAGTTTAAAATTTATTTTGACAGTAGAGCCACAGGACTCTCTGATGACAATATATGTAAGGATAGGAAATACAGGTTTGATCATCTAAACATGGGATAGTGCCATTTACAGAACATGGAATAATAACGGGCGGAAAGATTTGATGAGAGAAGAAGAATTTATAGCTAGGGGTTGTTTCTTGGTCATGTTAATTTCTATAAAATCATACTAGAATAGGTAGAAGGAATCAACGATGTGTCTTTGTTACATTGGAAAGAATTTCTTGGCATGGGGAGTGGAAAAAATTCAAGAAGAAATCTATTTAGAGTCTTTAAATAAAGTTAAGTCTAAAATAAATACCAGTAGTTGCAATTGAGCAAAACTCTGCATTCTTCCAGCAATTCTGGCAACTACACCATATGTGTTGCTTAGCATACACTATTCTGGTTTAAGGAGGTGCCAGAAAAGACACTACAGTAAGCATCACTACAGCTTCTTTCTAATAAGGGACAAGTGTAAGACAAAAAGCACGGCTAATGTATAGCTGCCACAGCAAACAAGGAAAGAGGTTTTCAGCTCAGAGACAAGTTTTCTGATGTGAATGCCTCTATCTCTAGCCTCCTTCTAGTAACCCCTCAAGCTTCCAATTTGCAGGACTACAGAATACAACAGAAAGTAAACTTTCTGTTCAGCTTTTCTTCGGGCCTTAAAGATTCAGAAACCTATTATCAATTCTAATCCATTATTTTGCCAGTTTTCATTTAGAATACTTTCCCTATGGATGCCGAGGGTGTTCTCGGTGTCTTCAATACTCTTCTTGCCCCATAGGTTTCAGATAACCCTTGTATTCAACCTTGTTCTCACCCGCACCTTTGGAGTGCATCTACCAGCTAGAGACCAGTCTAGTTCACTGGCATATGCAGCCTCAGAACAAGCATACCTGTAGGACAAGGTAGGTTGTAATACAACTGCTGGCTCTAAACTTCTGTGATTTTGTGATCTGAGCTAGTGCCTCTAGCATGCTATATATTACAACTAAGCTTCGTGCTATTCTTTTTTCATTTACTCCTACCAATGAAGTTCACTATATCGTTCTGGCAAAGAAAAAGTTTATTTTATAATCCACATGCTAAAAAAAATAAATGAATAAATAAAATAAAATCCACACACTAAAACTCTGTTCACTCTAGAAAGAGGTACAATTTCAGCCTCAATTGAAATATAACTTTATATGTGTAAGAATTTTGAGCTTGGTGATATGTTCCTATTAATTACAGACAGTGACAAGACTCCAAATTTGTTTTGCTCCAAAGTTAGAATTCTGAACTAAACAATGTTCATATTTCAAAGTGAGAATCAGATTAATATTTGCATTATTCAACCTCTGGTGCCAGGATCTCTTTTCTTTTTCACATGAAATATAAAAATGATTCTCAAAAGACTGATCTCCACAACCACTTCTACAGTGAATGTGTGAACACAGACACAATCCCAAAGGTCATTAATCAGTCACAGCTTAGCATTTTATCAACATCGGGACAAATGTCAGAGTACCTGAATCTTATGCTTCCATTTGCCAGGATTAATATATCACACTGTTCCTACTAATACTCCAAAGGCATGTAGAAAATAGGAGAGTAGATTTTCAGGGAAGGAAAAGGAAAAGGAAAAAAAAAAAGTGATAGAGAGTTAAAATAAGTAAGTGAACTAAGACAAGCAAAGGATAAAGTAAAAAAGACTGAGGACTCCCTGAGTCTTAAGGGGAAATGCATAGATTCTTTTTCACACTGACATTGAATTCCATGACTGTTCCATACTGTGTGCTGTCTTTCTTTCCCAATCCTCACATAAAATATTTCAGGGTGACAAATTGCTCCTTTGAGTAACATTTTAAACAGGTGTATGACTTTCAGGTACAGGCAAGGTTGATTCTAGGAAATACTGTGATGTAAGAGAAATGTGTTTGAGACAAACTCTTGCCTCTAAGCACTTCCCCTTGTGTCCCTGCACATTTTCATTTACTTCTGACCTGTAGCTCTCACTGTCATTCTCCTCCTGCCTCAAGCTCAAGACACAAGTCACTTAATACCCTCAAGCAGGGACACGTGGGGTGTCCATAAAATTAAATATAAAATATGAAAGCACATATGTGACAGCTGTGGAAATGTGCCACTCAGATCTGCTGTGGGGATAATACTTTACCTAAGCCTCCAGCTGTTTCCCCTTTGGATTCAGCACTGCATTTCCACTGAGGTTATGCTGCCCGCCCCCAGGCTTTTCTGAGTCAATGCGCACAACATGGATACTTAAGTGGACTCATTATAGTGAGATATAGGAGTTTTCCAACAGCAGAGTGTGACTCAAGAACTTCTTTTTTATTTGGCTAAAACTTTGTTGGAACCGTGCCACATTGAAGAATCTTCCTCCCAAATCCTCCTTCCCTTCTTTCTTTCCTTCCACAGGTCTCAGACCCATTCTATGGTATAAACACTCTACTCTTCATTTCTTGTTCTCTTCTACAGTAAAAGACTTGTAGATCTAATTCTATTTTGGTTTTTACCACTTGGTGGTCCTGATGCAAATGGTACTAAGATATTTGAAAAAAAGAAAAAAAAAACAGATGGTAAAATGAAATTTTTGGACATGGTCATTCATTGCCTAGAAGAAAAAGATGCAATCCTGAATGGTAGGAGGGGAACCAATAGAACATAATGTAAGATGGCATCCTGTCTGCTAAAGATTTCTCCTGCAGCTACCTGGGGGATGGTGGAAGACTTTACTTTTCAATCAGGTGCACTGATTCAGGTATTTTAAAGAGTTGTTCAGTGGTGGGTGACAAGGTCTAACAAAATAGCAAAATTAGCTAGTTACTGCTAACCTGAATTAACTCATTGAAGAGGGATAATGAGAAAGTGATGATTGTTAATAAGCAGTTAAAGGCTGACTGTGAGAGCCAAAGGATCTCTTTGGTCAAGAGCAGAAACTGCTGAGTATCAGATTGAGCGTCTCATAGAATCACAGATATCCAGAAACATTATAATGCTTGTTTGAAGCAGATCTCTTATGTTAAAGTTAGGACACTAGTTGGGGCCCTAACACATGGGATGGGGACATATGTATGGAACACCTGAGGATATTAGATCGGCAGACTCTGTTGGGCCCTCAGAACTTGCAGAAGTAAGGCTTACCAGCATCCTGTGATGCAGAGGCCTCACTAAAAACCGTTGCCTCCCTCAGAAGCTGCACCTACTGAAACTAGAGGTAATTGCAGCATAACCTGGCTAAGGTCATGATAAAGGGGGAAAAAGATTATAAACAAAGGGAAAGGTAAGAATTAGTTAACATGTACTGAGAGGGCAAGGCAGTTATCCTGGGATTGACCATCCAGAATGGTCTCTGGATAAACTGGATAAACAAGAAATAGTTGACTTGGGGAACTTTATCAAAGCAGATATTCCAGATACTGGTGCAAATGCACCACAAAGTGTCACTTAGTGGTTGGGTGAAGTAGAGTTGTCCAAGGTGTCCTGGCAGACAGGAGAAGTAGAAATAAAGAGATTAAAAGAATTGGTCATGGGGTGCCTGGGTGGCTTAGTCAGTTGAGCATCTGACTCTTGATTTCAGCTCAGGTCATGATCTCAGGATCGTGAGATGAAGCCCCACAACAGACTCCATGATGCGTATGGAGCCTGCTTAAGAATCTTTCTCTCCCTCTCTTTCTCTCCCTCTCTCTCACTTGTGTCCTCACTCTTGTGCATGCACACACACACACACACACACACACACACACACTCTCCCTCTCTCTCTCAAAATCAAACAAACAAACAAACAAACAAAGGTGAAGTGATCATGGTGGAATGGTATACAGTATAAGGCCAAAACAGCAACCAGATGGTTATGTTTTACAAGATAGGCCAGGTGGGCACGCCCTTCACTAGGGCCATCTGCAATGCACTTATAGGAAGGACACCAATATCACTAAGGATTTCAGTGATGATTTCTCTCTGCATATCAAGTATGAAGGTAAGAGACAATCACAAAATGCAGCTCATTAATGTCCATTGCAAGTGATAGGTCTTGAATAACAGAGGATGATAACACTTAATCTCCAGAAGATGGAAGGACATAATTACTGCAATGACCAGCCAAATTGGGGGAAAAATGAAGAGTCATGACTCATGAGGGGCTGTGGTGATGTAATAGAGTATCCCATGCCTAAAGACAAAATAGATTGGCCATCAATAAGGGTGCTACTTAACACATGAAATTAAATAAAATTGAGATTTTATTAAGAGGCTGAGGCAATTGCCCCAATACAAAACTACAGTCTTTTGCTTAGTGCCTGAACTTGATCTATTTTTTGGATCTGGAACCCAAAGTTTGAAGAGGTGGTTGCATCCCTAGAAGGAAGGGACTTGTAACACAACAAGAATTATAGACAGAAAAGGACTTCATCCATGTGCTCTAGTAAAATTAAACATTGAGGAGAGGGAAATACCCATTTTAAGAACAATGTACACAGGGTCAGAGTTGACATCGATGACCTGAAACTCACATTATCAAAATGCCTCCTATTGGGATGGGGACTAAGAGAGGCTTGATTATTAAATGGATTCTGACTAAACTCTGGTTCAAAGTGGAATCTTTGGTCTTTCAGGCCCACCCAGTGGTCCCAAAATATATAATGGAATTGAGATACTGAGAAAGTAAGTAACTTGAGCATTGGCTCCTTGGAATGTGGAACAAGTTATCATAATGGGAAAGATCAATGAGATGCCTCCCTCTAGCCAAGATAATAAATAAAAAATGTTACTTCAGCCTATGGATGATGGCAATGATTAGTACAGCCATTAAAATTTTAGTAAATGCAGGTATGAGTCTATTTTTTTTTTTTTTAACCAGTCAGTCTCCAGAAACATGCTGATGCCTGCTGGAGAAGAACCATGTACTAACACAAGCTCAACCATGAAGTAGCCATAGTTGCAGCTATGGTGCCAGATATTTCACACGTTATTCAGCAGTTCATTAAGGAGTATTCTCTTCTCCACCACAATTACTTAAGAGATCAGAAATCATTTACATTTACATGGGAGTGGACAAGAATACCCATTTCCAATTTTGCTTCAAGTCACATTAACTCCAATGGTGTATGTCATAATATAACCTAAAGAGATCTGAATCACTTGAACATACCACCAACCTCCTGCAACCTTGATCCTCTCCTAGCGAATGTGTCTTGCAGGAACTAAAACTAAGGCAGTATATAAAATATTTTTGTTGAAGAGGGTCATTTTTTTTTTGCCATGACAAAATAAATTACTTTATGAAAATATTCTATTATTCAAAAACGGTCTAGGTTTGCTGGTCTAAGGCAAGTGTTGTCCAAAGCTTTTGTTCATGGCTCAGGTCTTTTGTTAAATGATAAATAACTAAATAAGAAGGAAACCAGAAATAAACAGGCTAAAGACAAAATAGCAAGTAATAGTCAACATGTTCCTAACATTTATATCATCTACGTTATAAATATATCAGTTATATCATGATGTCTATGAAATTGAATATATCTTACTAATTTTCTTAATTTGACTATGATTGTTGCAACTTATACAGTGAGGTCAAATTGATAGAGAGCATATTACATATTAAGTGAAATTTATAGGAAGCATTTAGGAAGTGTCACTGATAATCAGGAAATTGGAGGGATTGTATTGTATATATGTGTATGTCTATCTATCTTTCAACATGTCTATATGCCTTTATGAATATGAATATAAAGGAGTTTTATTTCAAAAGTAACATAAAGATGTTTTGCTGTTTTGGGAAAGCATAGGCCTAAAGTGCTATAATGTAAAATATATTACAATTGAAATATTTGATAAAACT
The DNA here is from genome assembly GCF_023065955.2 of Ursus arctos. NCBI lineage: Eukaryota > Metazoa > Chordata > Mammalia > Carnivora > Ursidae > Ursus > Ursus arctos. The sequence goes on along the minus strand of NW_026623111.1, from coordinate 27,011,797 downwards.
AATGAATATTTATTAAAGTCTTTATTGTTGTTATGGGAACTATTCTCAGTACTGTCTATATATTGATAAATTTACTTTTCATAAAAATCGTAGGGGTAAATACAATTATTGTATTAAACAGAGTCCTGGCAAGAAAAGATGCAGTGTTCAAAACTGAACAAATTATAGTATACATATATATATCAAAAAGAGGTGCTATTTAAAAAGCCACGGGTATAGTAAAACCATAAGGGATGGTGCTATATCTTGGAAGTTCGTGACAGTGGGTTAGAAATTTGGGAAATGTCTGGAAGCTAAAATTGATAAGGTGAAGCCTTAGATAACGAATATAATTTATAGCTTTTTTCTTTAATATTATTATTAAGATTAAGCAGTACGCAGTTTAAAATTTGACACATTGGTAGAAATGTTTCTTATAGTTACAGAAATTACAACAGTTTTTGAGGAATGATTAGGCTATAAAATAATAAATATTCCAACTCTTAATGATGTTAAATGAAATGTATCATCACTTTGGTTTCATGATTTTTTTCTCGCTATTTTCAATCACATTTTTTTTTTTAGATTGAGATAAATTGTGTCTATTTCTTTAAAGAATGGATAACTTTTTTCTGTGGTAGTCGTTTGTGCAGCTCATCAGGAACTCTTAATTCAGCATAAGCGCAAGTACTTCAGATATCTATCCAATGTGATAAAGAAATTGACACTGAGATTGTCACCGAGATGTTCCAAGATTGATGATCCTTCTTAAACATAAGATATCATTATCAATTCAGGGTCACCCAAAAGGAAATCACTGAACTGTCAAAAGCTTCACACTACTACTTTTCTCAAAAGACACATTGCGTAATTTTTTTGTAGTTAGTAAGTCTTCTATTCTGTATGTAAAAATAAAATAAAACCTACATAATATTAGAATTTTCTTTAAATAACTAAACTCACTGATAGCTTCTTAGGAAAAAGTTATATGTTTCCAAGCTTCATTCTGCATTTAAACTGAAAACTCAAAATGGAATTGTTTTATTATTGCACTTTAATTTATAAGGACTATATTAGACTTGAACACTTGTTAATAAAATAATACCTATTACGTGCCTTTCTTAAAAAAAAAAGGCACTTTCTAAAAAAAAAAAAAGTCCCTCTTTCTACTGCTATAAATACTTGCATGCATGTATTAGAGTTGATATTTTTTAAATATTCAGATTTCACTTGTATGTGGAATCTAAAAAAATATCCCAAACAAGTGAATAAACAAAAAGCAGAATGAGACCTATAAACACAGAGAACAAACTGATGGTTGCCAGTGGGGCGGGGGGTAGGGAGATGGGTAAAATGGGTGAAGGGAGGTGGGAGATACAGGCTTCCAGTTATGGAATGAACAAGTCATGGGAATAAAAGGTATGCAGTAGGGAATATACTCAATGACATTGTGATAGCATATATGGTAACATGTGATAGTTAAACTTGTGGTGAGCATGGCATAACACATAGAGATGTTGAATCACTATATTATACATCTGAAACTAATGTAACATTGTGTGTCAACTATACTCAAATAAAGCAAATTTTTTTTTAAATTTAAAAAGTAAAATTAATAATTCAGTAGAGAAACTTATAGAATGATATTTCATCTAAATATATGCATATTTGTGTATATATATTTATAGATATATTAATTTGGGGTTAGAAATAAACTGGATTTATTAATTCAAAATATAATACATGGGATATTAATGGATATCCATTTTTTATGGAAATTGTTTTTAATCCTATTATGTGAAGATGTTAGATTTTCTCTGGCTTTACTTATTTTCAGCCAAGAGAAATAATATTGTGTGTATGTGTGTGTGTGTGGAAGAAAGAGGACGGGGGGCGGGAGAGATTTCCCAAGTAAATTGGAGTTAGATCCATTCCAGGAAGAATCTGAAGAATTTGCAATGTAAGACCATCAATTCACCACACTGAGTATGAGTTATATGCTCAAAGAGGCCCTTTGGGGTCATTTATAGCTGTATTATCGATAAAGTTTAAGTGCAGTGTAAAATGATAAAAAAATATGATGTTCAGTCCCAGGTATTTCAGGGAGTTCCTTAAGATTTCTATAAAATAGAATGGTGTCCTGGAATATTGTTTTAATTATAAGGCAAGTATGTCTTTCACCAGCAGGTACTTACAAACTTGCTACTGCCTTGACTATTGTTTTAATTATGAGACAAATGTGTCTTTCATCAGCAAGAAGTTACAAAAAAATGTCCTACTTGTTACATTATTAATGCTGTTACTAGGATGTTCTAAATTGTTATCTTAGTGATTTAGAATTTCTGGACCTACCTAATTTGTTAACAATCTATTTGAGAAGGTGTTAGTCATGGAGACGCTTTTCATGCTACTAGATAGATCGAAGAATAGATGACTTACAATCAGATTGTTTTGATGGACGGCTATCCCAAGGAATAATCAGTTCGTTTGGGTTTAGGCATGTCTGCTTATTTTTCTTTAATCAGCACTTTGAGAATATTTTAATTGAAATTTAACAAAATTGGTTTTGTTTAAAAATAATCAAGACATGGGTTGATTTGTTTCATTCTTTTATTACAATATTAAAAAATAATTACTGAACAACCATTATATACCAAGAAATTGAATAGGTACAGGATATTCAATGCTCTAACAGACTAGGCTTCTGCACTTGCAATATCGAGCCTAATTTGCTGAATTATGTATATAAGATTCTAAGTCAATAAAAGGAATTACTACCCAATTTTTTACCAATAATTTGTAATGTTTCCAAGGCTCTCAGATTACTATCGCTGCAAACTCAAAGCTACCCTAGTGCATTTTGGAAATGAAAGAATATCTTTACATCATTACCATCTGGAATTTCATTTATGACATATTTACCTGGATTTTGCATTGCATTTTAAAATATTTTTATCTCACTAAATAATGAATAATATTTTTATCTTACTAAAACCTAATAGTTTCTCAACATTCACATCTGGTCTTCACCATCTCAATAACAGCTCTGTGCCATAGAATGACTCCCCTAAGATCCAACTTCTTTTACCTGTCCCATCCAAAACCTGAAATTAAGTTCTCTGGTCCTGGATCCTGGGTTTTTGTGGTTTTTGTTTATTTAGTTGGGGTTTTTGTTTTGTTTTGTTTTGTTTTGTTTTGTGGTGGTTTTTTGTGTTTTGTTTTGTTTTAGTAACACGAAGAGAATATTCTACAAGTAGCCATAAATTTTGAAATCTATTCTTGTTTTATGAATCATGTTTTATTTAATTGTACAGACCACGGCTTCTTAAACTACACTACAGTTGTGCTTATATATCTAGAAATAGCATTATATGAGACTAATATTTTTGGACCATTTATATCTAAGTATGTATTTTATGTGATTAAGCCTTTGAAGAAAATCGGCTTGTATTTCTGAAGGTGGGAAAGTGTTGGGTGAGTGTATCATGCTTCTCAATGGCATCATCTTCACCCAGCCATTAATATTAGTTATCTAAACTCTGGCTTAGCACAGAAGACTGTGATAGCTTTTGCTCATGTAGTAAATGTCCTGCTATACATATACATTTGTGGTTTATAAAGTAGTGAATTGTGTTTTTGGGGGGTTGGGGTGGACTTTCTGCTTGAGGCAGGACCTATTGTAGTTATTGAAATTACTATTTTCTCAAGAGTGTGGGGAGTGGTCAATTTTGCTTCTTTCTTGAATTCCAACATGTTTTGTTTTTGAGCCCAAATAGATATATCCTGTTTAATCTATAATAATAAGCACTACCCTCTCTCTCTCTTATCAATACTTGGTGTTTCTGAGGAACTATAGGGTCTATTGTGAAGTATTGAGAGCAGGATAATGAACACAGGTGGCACTGGGCCCCTAATCTCCTTCGCAATATGCTTATTTAGGTGATCAGTTCTTCTCCTCCTTCGCTTTCTCTCCTTTCTTCTTCTCTGTCTCTTTCTCCCTCTCGCCCTCCTGCATTCCCTCCCAGCCCTTCTCCAACTTCCTGTCCTTCTGCAAATTCCAGATCACAAGATGAGTAAAACTGTGGTAAGCAAGTAGAGTGGAGTCTGTTGATGATTTGAAAAGACAATGAACCCTGATTCTTATTGATTGCCTCTAGCCCATTCATCTCTCCTCTCCTACAACTCCCCTTCTTCTTCTGTCACTTCTCTACCTCTTTGTCTCCTTTGTTACACTGCCTCTTCGTATTGGGATGTCCTCGTCCAAATTAGGAGTCCTCCTAACAGAAGGGGATTGAAGAGTTGACCTTCACCGATCATTATTAGTCCCAAGAGACCGTGGCACAATGTCAGAAAATATGTGAGGTGAATAACTGTCAAGTAAGAATAAAAAAAAAAAGAGTATCTTTTTATGTTGTTTTGAGAATACATTTATGCCTTTTTAAGATATCTTTGATATTTATTGTTACTAAAGCCTCATGCTGTTCTTATCTCAGAAATCATCTATATAAGTATTAATGATTTATGCATACCAGGGATAAAATAAATTTGATGAAATTTGATGGCAATCATTGCAGGTTTGGATTTTTCAGAGTTCGTTGGCTGTTAAGTGCCTACTTTTTAAATATCAATTGTACCTCAACCACTTATAACCAATATTTATATATGTTGTTTTTATGGTGCATGTAGGTTCTTTTACATGAAAGTCTTAGATCTGTTTTGTAAGTAACACTGAAGAAGCAGTATGCATATATTTTTCATCCATTGGAAATCAATGAAACTTAAAAAAAAAGATTTTTTTTATTTATTTACTTGGAGAGAGAGAGAGCAAGGGAGGGACAGAAGGAGAGAGAGAGAGAGAGAAACTCTAGAAGGCTATGCATGGAGCATGGAGCCCCATGCAAAGCTTGATCCCATTACCCATGAGATCATGACCTGAGCCGAAACCCAGAGTGATATGCTTTTTTTTTTTTTTTTTTAGATTTTATTTATTTATTTGACAGAGATAGAGAGAGAGGGAACACAAGCAGGGGGAGGGAGAGAGGAAGAAGCAGGCTCCCAGCGGAAGAGCCTGACGTGGGGCTTGATCCCAGAAGGCGAGATCACGCCCTGAGCCCTGAGCTGAAGGCCGACGCTTAACGACTGAGCCACCCAGCACACCCAGAGTGAGATGCTTAACCACCTGAGCCACCAAGGCATCCCTCAATGGAACTTTTTGGTGAAAGAATTAAAAGAAAGAGAAAAGCAAAGAGGAAGAGAAAGAAATAAGCCAGCAAGTACAAGACAGTGATTTATTTATTTTTATTTTTTTATCTAGGTTTTCAGAATTTATTTCCATAGAGCTTTGCAAATTAATCTCTTATGATTTTTAAAATTTCTTCTGTTTCTATGGTATGTCTCCCATCGTTTTTTATTTTGTACATCTGTGCTTTCTCCCTTATTTCTTTTTTTAAATAATCTTTTATTATGTTATATTTAGTATATTTAGCACAGATATTTATAGCATACAAATCATATTTCCCTGACTCAGCAACTTGGGTTCTAGGAACATCAACTCCATTGTCTGGGTCAAATAAAAAGTGACTTTTTATCAGTATCTTCCAACTTCTACATTGTCTCCTTACTCAGCAACCTTGTTTTCATTTTTGCAATGACCTTGTATAGCAAGTTCCAAGCTGGGGAGTGGAGTACTGGAAACTGAGGGGGGACTCTAAGGACCCTCATGAATGAGATGAGTACTCTTGTAAGAGGCCTCCGAGAGATTCCTTGTCCTTTCTGCCATGTGAGAACACAGTGAAAAGATGGCCATCTATAAACCAAGAAGGCCTTCATAGAGACAGACACTGAATCTGTCAGCCTTCAGATCTACAAGGAATGCATGTCTATTGTTTATAAGCCACTCAGCCCATGTTATTTTGCTACAGTAGACCATACAAAGACAAATTCTAATTGGTTAAACATATATTTAGCATTTATACAAGACGGTCCTTGTGCCGTATTTACCATGGTATTTATTTCTTATTAGAAATTGCTGCTTGGAGCATCTGGGTTGCTCAGTCAGTTAAATGTCTGCTTTTGTCTTAGGTCATGATCTCTGGGTCCTGGGATAGAGTCCTGCATTCAGCTCCCTGCTCATTGAGTAGTCTGCTTCTTCCTCTGCTGCTCCCCCTGCTTGTGGGCTCTCTCTCTCTCTCTCTCAAATAAATAAATGAATTCTTAAAAAAAAAGAAAGAAAGAAAGAAAGAAAGAAAGAAAGAAAGAAAGAAAGAAAGAAAGAAAGAAAGAAATTACTGCTTAATTGCATATGGTAGATTGACATACAGTATCAATCTACCATTTGTCCTTTCTTGTTCTATATATTAAATACATAAAGGACCATTCTTTAGTCATCAAACTTCAACACAGGAAGAGTTAAAATAAATAAAACAAATGAGAAATTAAGTTAAAGTAACTAGTACCTAATAAAGTAACTAATAACAATAAATAGTAACTTTTTTTTTTCTTAGCCAAATACTGTTTATTCTGGGCCTTTTAGATAATGCAGAAGTCACAGGGTTTCTAACTGGGGCACAACAGGTAGCTCTGCTTCTGCTCCTGTTTCCCAGCATTCCACAGCTTTACCATATGGTCAGAAGTACATCAGAGCCCTTTGAAGCACATCCTCTAGCTATCCTGCCTGTGGAGGGCTCACCACAGCCCTGCAGTCTACAGATGACTAAGGGGCCTGCTGTTTCACTTCTTCACATGCCCCCAGCACAGCAGATTTGCAATGCAGGAAACATTGCTGCAAACCTAGAGAACTGGCTGCTTTCCAAAGCTTCAAATTTACTCCTCAGGCTGTATCATTTATGGAAATTGATTCTTTTTTATTTATGTCTGGGAGGTGCCAGCAACTCTCTGTGGAATGTAGCCATAGGAATAGCATAAGAGAGGTAATAAGAGAGGCAGAACACTTGCATATGTATGGAGAAGTACAAGGAAAGGGACAATTTTCTATGCGAATGTCAAACAATCCCTTCATTTTATTCAATACCTCAGAACTAGTCAGTAACAGACCAAGGTTTACTGATTATAAATATAGTGCAGTTTCCAGTATACCACAATCTTGTTACTAAAGATATTTCTGTTAACCATTATCATTACTATTATTTGAGCTAAACCTTCTCCAAACATGAGATTTAAAAGGCCGTGATTTCCTCAGTCAATATGACTTCAGGTAATTATATGGGTAAACAAAATCATAGTTTCTCACTTCCAGTGCACTCACACACAGATTTGTTCTGACAAACAGAAAGAGTAAGAGAAAAGGTGAGTTTTAGGAGCACCCAGAATGTCAGAGGTCACTCAGAGCTAAATGTTTTTCTCTACCCCTATAATTGTCTACATTTATCTAACAACCACACACACAAAATATATATATACATATGTGCTGTTTTTAACATGAAAAAATACAGAGATAACAGAAGGATAGATATTTGCTCTCAATATTGTACAAGCTCAGAAGAAGAAAGATAAATGAATACTGACAATAAAATTTTGTTACTTCAAGGACTGAGGTAAGCCCAGATACATATCAATGAGCACTAACCTAGACTAGAGGGAACCAGTAAACATTCTGGAGAAAATAACATCAGATTTCCTTTCTCCTGTCCCCATTATCAAATAAAATATAAAGTTCTATTAAAATATTCAGCCAGTCTCTTCTTTATACCACTTCTCCAACATCCTAGTGCAACTCATCATCTTTTCTCGTCTGAAGTCTGTAATAACCTCCTAATCGGCTACCCTATATACACTCTTGCTTATTTGCAGTCCAACTGTTCTCAGCAACAACTCAAATTATGTTTTAAAAATTTATATCTGATCATGGCACACATTTGCTTAAAAACATACAGGAAATTTTCCTCTGGTCTTAGAGTAAAGAGCAACCGTATTTTATTTTATTTTTTATCATGGCTCATAAACTCCAACATAATTGTGTCCCGGTTTATATCTCTAGTCTAAGTTCATGCTACTCTTTCTCACTGTTAAATTTTTTTTTTTTCTGGGCTTTCTGGCATTTTTCCAATGCTCAGAGGTCTAATTTAATCTTTGAAGTAAATAGTTTCTTCTCTTGCAGTGCTTTTTCTAACCCCTTCCCACTTTGGTTTTGCTTCTCAATCTACTTTCAGTTAAGGACTATTTATTCCTAGATGACTCTTGAACCTTCCCAAAGAGCTAAGCCATTTTGCCATATTTTCATGGTATCCTTTAATTTTACCTTGTTTTAATAGTGCTTGTTGTTAAATTAATTATAATAATATATGTTTGTAGAACCTGTTTTTTCTTTTTTGTATCACCAACAATACTTATTATTGTGCTTCATAAATTCACAACAAATATTTGTTGAATAAATGAATAATCTAAATTCTAAAGAATGAACCAACCTGGTGAATAGGGGAAGAAAGGGTGTTTCAGAAAGAATAAAGAGCTACGTTAATGTTTCTAAAGCTTATACACATAATCATCTATAGAAAGATTCCAGAAGGCATGTCTGAAGACAAGATGGTAAAATGTAGGTCTTAAGTGTTAGTAAGGAACTCACTAATAAAAGACCTTTTATTCCATGGTAAAAGTTTTGAATTTTATTTCAAAGTCAATAAGGATTTAGTGACAGACTTTATAAGTTGGTTAGTTTTGTGTTTTAGATACTAAGATACTAACTTATCAGCATTAGAAAGAAGTATTAGTATTAGAATTATCAGTATTAGTATTAGAAAGAAGCAACATTTGGGCCATTGGTTGGTATTAGAAACCAAAAGCCAGTGGATAGTAAAAAGAAACTAAGGAGTCCAAGATTATCCATATCCTTCTGAATTGGAATCACGAGCTCATTTCTTCTTTTAGAAATGTAAGCATTCCACATTGATCCAATCATAAAACAGTAAGTACAAAAACATGCATAAAAATAAAAATAAACAAACTCCTTTTGACCCTAAATACCCATTATCTGCAGTCCTATTTATCTCTTCCAATTAATAATCAATTTCTTGAACTATATCCACATATTCTTATCTTGCATTCAACCCTTAAATGATTTCAGTATGATTTCCACTCACTGCTAATGAAAATGCAACCGTCAAGACATTATAGCAAACCACCCTTATAACAAATCCAGTGAACATTCTTAATCCCTTATCATATTTTATCATCTAGGGTGTTTTCAAATTTTCAGAATATTCACCATTGGAAATGCAAATGAAAAATTTTTTGCAAAGGCAATTAATAATGAACCATCAAAGAGAATGAAGCCACCCAAGGAAACAGAAAATTTGAAGAAGTTGGGAAAGGTTAGCAGTGTTGGTGTCTACATATGTCAAATAATAACTGAAAATATTTAGCTAATAATATGCCATTGTTATCAATGCAAGTTAGTTTCAGGAAACCATTGGATTTGGTAATTGAGAGATGAGCAAGTAAATACATTTATCTTGGAAACTCAGTTCTAAAAGGGAGGTTGATATGGGTAATAGTTGGATATTGAGAACTAGAGTTAATCAAAGATAGGCGTTTATTATGGTTATTATTATAATCATTGCTATCACCATATCTTGTCCAATTGAGACCAGAGAAGATAGAAAATCAAGAAATCCCTTGAGGAAATAGAATCAGAGAATAGATATAGCAACATGCCTTCAATAAGAGAAGAAATTTAGGTTCTACTGAACTCTAAGCAAGGAAATGTGTCTATAGTCATAGATAGCATTAAGAGGCATAGAAAGAAGTGATGAGTAGTTTCTCAATATGCTAATTTCCAAAAGAAATTACACGTGGATATGTGTTCTAAGAGCTTTGTTTGTGTTGTATTATAACGTTAAGGGTGAAAGTTAGAAACAGTTGTTGTGGGGAAAGGGAGTTTATTAGGAACACATGAAAATTTCAAGGCAATATTGAGATCTCATTGCACTACAAACTGTATTTTTGTGTATTTTATAAAGTTATTCAGCATTTTGTGTGCAAAAGCAAAGTCAGGTGGTAGTGTTGAGTTCAAGTTCATGTTTTTCCACAGAGAAATAATAGGAGAAAGTATTGTGTCTTAGTCTGTCTAGGTTACTATAACTAGTAGATGAGGTCCCACTTCTTGTTTTATAGACAACCCTCTGCATGCTGTGTCCTCATATGGTGCCAGGGGTGAAAAGGTCTCTAAGATCTTTTTTATAAGGGCACTAATCCCATTCATGAGGACTCCAACTTCATGATTTAATCACATTCCAAAGGTTCCACCTTCAAATACCATCACATTTGGGGGTTAGGGTTTAATATATGAATTTTGAGAGGACATAAACATTAAGTCTATAGTATACAGTTTAAGTGATAGAAATGAGTAAATGGGATAAAGAAGAAGGAGAATAAAGTGGACCATTTTTTCAAAGGACAAATAAAGAAAAAGAAATTTTAATTTGTCTGATATCAGGGGAAATGTAGGATAGAAAAGAGAAAATACAGGAACTTATGATCAAGAATTAAGACACTGACACACAGAATTAGACACTGACACAAGAATTAAGACACATCGTATTTAATTTTAAGCAATTTCTAGAGATGATAATAATATAGGAGGTATTTCAGGTATCTAGAAAAATTGTGTTGAAATTGAGGTCAACCAGTCCTAAAATTTATAGAAAGTTATCTAATTATTTCTGAAGAAGTTTGTCATTTATATAAATATTATAAATATTCAAGAACTTGTTGTCATTCGGTAACATGACTAAATGTTTTTGTAACACTTATTTGGTAACACTTTTAAAGTTTTGTAATAGTAATTTTAGAACCAATTGGTTCAAAATAAAGAAAACTCACATTTAATGAAAAGTTTACGACTGAATTTCTATTACCAGCAAATTGGTGATAAACCTAGCAATTAAGCAAGCATTTGTCAACATTTACCATCCCCTATGGAAACTGTAATGATACTGCTGACAACATAAGAATAGGAAAATGCATATCTGTTGAAGAAACATCAGGAATATTTCAAAACTTAGTAGTTTGAAAATAAAGATTATAAACAGGTCTACCTGCAAAAGTTGTGTGCTTTTTATTATTTCTTAAGTTTTTATTTAAAGCCCATTTAGTTAACATAGAGTGTAATACTAGTTTCAGGTGTACAGTTTAGTGACCAACACTTCCATACAACACCCTGTGCTCATCACAAGTGCCCTCTTTGGTCCCCAATACCTATTTTTCCCATCCTCCTACCAACCTCCCCTCTGATAACCATCAGTTTTTTTCTCTATAGTTAAGAGTCTGTTTCATGGTTTTCCTCTTTCTCTTTTTTCCCCTATGATTATTCTGTTTCTTAAATTTCACATATAATTGAAATCATATGGTATTTGTCTTTCTCTAACTGATTTATTTTGTTTAACATAGTACTCTCTATCTTCACCCATATCCTTGCATATCCTTGCAAAGGCAGAAAGATTTCATTCTTTTTATGGCTGAGTAGTATTCCATTATAGATATAGATATAGATGATATCTATGATATATCATATATATACCACTTCTTCTTTATCTATTCATCAGTTTTGATGGACATTTGGACTCTTTACATAATTTGGCTATTGTTCATAATACTGTTATAAATATAGTGGTCCATGTAACCCTTCAAATTAGTATTTTTCTATTCTTTGGGTAAATACCTAGCAGTGCAATTGCTGGATCATAGGGTAGTTCTATTTTTAACTTTCTGAAGAAACTCCATACTGTTTTCCAGAGTGGGTGCACCAGTGTGCATTCCCACCAACAGTGTAAGAGGGTTCCCCTTCCTTTGCATCTTCACCAACATGTGATGTTTCTTGTGTAATTAATATTAGCCATTGTGATTGGTGTGAGGTAATATCTCACTGTAGTTTTGTATTTTTCTGATGATGAGTGATATTGAACATCTTTTCTTGTGTTTGTTGACCATCTGTATGTCTTCTTTGGAAAAATGCTCGTCTTCTGCCCATTTTTAAACTGGATTATTTGTTTTCTGGTGGTGAGATTTATAAGTTCTTTACATATTTTGGATACTTTATCAGATATATCATTTGAAAATGTCTTCTCCCATTTTGCAGGTCGCCTTTTGATTTTGTTTATTGTTTCTTTCAGTGCAGAAGCTTTTTATCTTGATGAACTCCCAATAGTTCATTTTTGCTTTTGTTTCCCTTGCCTCAGGAGACACACCTAAAAAATAAATAAAATTGCAATGGCTGATGTCAAAGAGGTTACTGCCTTTTCTCTCCTCCAGGATTTTAATGATTTCCTGCCTCACATTTAGGTCTTTAATGCATTTTGAATTTATCTTTGTGTTTGGTGTAAGAAATTGGTCCAGTTTCATTCTTTTGCATGCTGCTCTCCAGTTTTCCTCAAACAATTTTTTGAAGAGACTGTCTTTTTTCCATTGCATATTCTTTCCTGCTTTGTGAAAGATTAGTTGGCCATATAATTGTGGGTTCATTTCTGGGTTTTCTATTCCGTTCTACTGATTTATGTGTGTATGTTTGTGCCAGTACCATACTGTCTTAATGACTACAGCTTTGTAATATAACTTGAAGTCCAGAATTGTGATGCCTCAAGCTTTGCTTTTCTTTTCCTTTTTTTTTTTTTTTTTTAAGATTTTATTTATTTGACAGAGATAGAGACAGCCAGCGAGAGAGGAAACACACGCAGGGGGAGTGGGAGAGGAAGAAGCAGGCTCAAAGCGGCGGAGTCTGATGTGGGGCCTGAGCCAAAGGCAGACATTTAACCGCTGTGCCACCCAGGCGCCCCAAGCTTTGCTTTTCTTTTTCAAGATTGCTTTGGATATTTGGGGTCTTTTGTGGTTTCATACAAATTTTAGGATTGCTTGTTCAAGCTATGTGAAAAATGCTGGTGGTTATTTTGATAGGGATTGCATTAAATGTGTAGACTGCTTTGGGTAATACAGATATTTTAACAATATTTCTTCTTCCAATCCATGAGCATGGGATATTTCTCCATTTCATTGTGGCATCTTCAGCTTCTTTCATCACCGTTCTATAGTTCTCAGCATACAGATCTTTTACCTCTTTAGTTAAGTATCTTATGGTTTTTGGTGCAATTGTAAATGGGATTGATTCCTTGATTTCTCTTTCTGCTGCTTAGTTGTATGTATGTATGTATGTATGTATGTATTTGATATTTTATTTTTAAGTAATTTCTGCACACAACGAGGGGCTCAAACTCACAACCCCTAGATCAAGAGTCACATGCTCTACTGACTGAGCCAGCCAGGGGCCCTTTTATGGTTTTTTGTTGTTGTTAAAAAAAATACACTTAATTGAGGTGTGATTGATACGTAGAAAGTGTACATCGCCAGCCAAAATTTAAGTTGTGTTTATATGTGACTCTGTTATGCATGACTTTTCATTCAGATCAAATGACTCTTCCTCTAAGTTCATTCTGCTCATTTTCAATTCTAATCTTTCTGGTATAAATAGGAAAAGTGAACTAATAGGTATTAATGCATAGAATTTGTTAACAGAAGAAGGAAGTCAAAATAATTAATGTTATTGGGTGTCATTAGTTACTTCAAATAGAAATTTACTTAATTCTAAAGATGGTTCTATTTTTTCATTTAAGTCACAAATTAAATAAAACATGTTCATTATCTCAAAAATGAAACACCTAACATTGTGAAAGTTGTTAAAATTCAGTTTCATAGGTCAACACTCAAAGTAAAATTGTTTCTGCAGATTACTATGAATATAAACTTGAGTGGAGCATACTATTACAGTTAAAACAATATTCTTAGTAAATTAAGCGTCTGTGGAGCAGGAATGTACTTGGAATTGGTTTTAGTGAAAAGAACTAAAACCCATAGTTGTCAAATTTTATAAGTGTTTTTAAACATTCACAGAATAAGGTATATAAAGTATATATCTATTATGTAAAATATGTACAAATCTGATATTGAAAACAAACAAAAAAAGTAATTCAAAAAGGCAATATGCAACTTCTCCCTTCACTGCCTATCAACTGAAAATACTTTAGCCTTTGATAGACTATTTAATAAGTTAGCATAAATGCTCTATAATTGTAGCTTTTTACAAATGAGTCATATATTACATTTCTAAAATACTTGGGGATTGCTAGTTATAAAAATAAAGAATGAAATATCACTACCAAAAAAAAAAAAACAGTTTTTGAGTCCTCAGAAAATTGGAATTACTTAAAAGAACTCATAAAATAAAATTAAAAATTAATTAAAAATTAAAATGAAATAAAAAAATAGAAAATTTAGAAATCTATCCTATTAATAACCAATATCCTAAACACATTAAATAATGGCATGGATAAAATAGTACACAATACTTAATTCTGAAATATTATAAGAATATTTTGAAGTACTTAACTTGTGAAAACAATCTTCTGATTCCTGACTTTTTCATAGTCAATAGTATCCCTACTTGGACAATTAGTCATATTGTCACACCACTCATTGGTAATACCAAAAATATTAGACCAAAGCATAAAATTTACACAGGATAAAAAATTATGGAACAAGACAGATGGAACCTGCTACAAGCTTGGGGGCCCAGGAAGAAAGCAGTTTCTTATGCAGTTGACCTGTCAACAGAGACTTGCCATTATTGTATTACTGAGTACTCTGTCAGGCTGTCTAAGGGATGGTAGATCTCTGTCACATATTCTATAAACTTACACCCAAGTAAATGGAAACTAATTATTATTATATATCATCAATGTATCTGGCAACTTGTTAGCCATTTTTACATATCTTGTTTTAGTAGAAAAAATAAATTTTTGCTGCATAAGAAAAGGAATGAAAAAAATGAATTGCAGAATTAACTAGATGTCATTAGAGCAGAAAAGATTAGAATTGTGAAAGCCTTAGTAGAAAAAAGAAGTAATAAGGAGACACCCAGTTTGAGAATTGGGGATATTTTTATTAGGTTATTAATAGTGTCCTGGAGAAGGGTTTTAAGGCCCTTAAATGAAAGGGCATGGGAAACACTTGAAAAATTTTGTGTTGATTATAGAAAAACAAGAGATAAAAATTAGATAAAACTTAAGTAGGGAAAATTTATGCCATAGAAATTAGTAAAAAAAAAAAAAAAAAAAGAGAGAAAATAAAAACTGAGAGGGAGAAAGGCAAATGAAGCCAGCTTAGGATGGGTGCCTGGGTGGCTCAGTCGGTTGGGTCTGCCTTCTGCTTAGGAACTTGATCCCAGGGTCCTGGGACTGATCTTGCATCAGGCTCCCTGCTTGGTGGCAAGTCTGCTTCTCCTTCTACCCTGCTTGTGCACGCACTCTCTCTTTCCCTCATGCTCTGTGTCACATTCTGTCTCTCAAATAAATAAAATAAAATAAACCATAAAAAGAGGGATGCCTGGGTGGCTCAGTTGGTTAAGCATCTGCCTTCAGCTCAGGTCATGATCCCAGGATCCTGGGATTGAGCCCCAAATCAGGCTCCTTGCTCAGTGGGAAGTCTGCTTCTCCCTCTGCCTCTGCTGCTCCCCCTCTCTGTGTGTCACTCTCTGACACACAAATAAATAAAAAATCTTAAAAAAAAAAAAAAGAAAAAGAAAAACGGCTTAGGAAGATACATAAAGCACACAATAATAAATTGCATATAACATGGATGGACCTAGAGAGTATAATGTAAAGTGAAATAGAGAAAGACAAATACCATGTGACTTCACTCATAAGAAACAAAATAAACAAACAAGAAAAAAGAGACAAACAATAAAACAGACTCTTAAATAGAGAACAAACTGGTGGTTGCCAGCCTGGAGTTGAGTAGGGGGTTGGGTGAAATAGATGAAGAGGATTAAGAGTACAGGGGCGCCTGGGTGGCACAGCAGTTAAGCATCTGCCTTTGGCTCAGGGCGTGACCCCAGTGTTATGGGATCGAGCCCCACATCAGGCTCCTCCGCTATGAGCTGGCTTCTTCCTCTCCCACTCCCCCTGCTTGTGTTCCCTCTCTCATTGGCTGTCTCTATCTCTGTCGAATAAATAAATAAAATCTTTAAAAAAAAAAAAAGAGTACATGTATCATAATGAGCTCCAAGAAATGTAGAGAATTATTGGATCATTATATTGTACATCTGGAACTCGCACAACACTGTACAAAATGCATACCTCTGTATATACAAGTCCAAATAAATGTCTCCCCATAGGTTTAACAACTTAGAAGCTAGCCATATTACTTGTAAACTAGTTCATATTACTGTTAAATCAATTAAGTATTTAATTTGTATTGTACTTATTTATTTTACAAAGATATGCATTTTTTTGTCAAATTAAACCTTAAAAAAATTTCCCAATTTTAGGTCATTCATCTGCATAAAAATGTGCTATAAGCATCATGATTTTGTGAAACTAACTATGTCAAGGCTAAAATGAATTAGCATTTAGTGGTAAATAATTAACTCATTCATATTTGGCAATTGATTAAAAACTCTTTATTTTGAATAGTTTCAAGTAAGTAGAAACTTCTGCATCCTAATAAAAAGCTTTTTAGTGTTTTCAAAAAATATGTTTGCTGTATTTCAGAGATTCAAAATGAAAAAAAGTCATTCCCTCTGGATATGTGAAACAAAATTTAATGTCCTGCAAATAAGTTGTAGAAGTAAGGGAGAAAATACATTAACATATAATGTTTCAGCTAAACATTATATTGTATATTAATAGAAGATAATTATTATATAATATAAAATTAATGTCAATTCAGTGTTGAAAACACTATAAAATGAGCTTACATTTTATTTAGATCCATATTTTACTTTCATTTTCTCCCATAAATGTGAGGTGGTTGGTATTCATTTCCATCACTTTTTTTAGAGTTCATTATTTTCAGTTTCAGCAATATAAAACTAATGATCAGAGTTATGAATTTAACAAGTATTTTTTCTGCCCAAATTATCATTGAATGTCTAAAAAATGTACCATTAAAACAAATATTGTACCACTGATTTATATGAAATCAACAAATAATTATTAAATACCAGTCATGCATGAGGGACTTAAATATTTTTAGAGAAAGATGGATGTAAAAGTTATTTTTATGGGATTTAAAACTTAAGGGAATAATGAGAAGGTAAAATTAACAATAGTCGTTCATAGAATTTCAAAGCAATAAGAAAGATATATTTTCAAGAAAAATATATAAAATAAAATTACTGATAGGTGTATAGGAGTATATAGTTCAGAGAGATGGCTTCAGTCACTGGTGGTTTGAAAGTGTGTTAAGGATTTATTAACTTCTTCCTAACTGGTACTGAAAATATTGTCATTGACTAGGAATGTACAGGTAAAGTAAATGAAAAAAATGTAATGTATATTTTATCCAATATTTACAATTCTGAAAAGCAAGTATTATTATTTCAAATGTAATAGAGGAAAATGGATTTTAATGACTTTACCAAGTTCATTGCTCTAAAGAAATTAAAACGAAAATAAAATCCAGGTTTATCTGACTTCAAAGATCATGTTTCTTTTCTTACTCTATGATTTCTGTGTAAGACCTTTCCTTAATTAAAATTATCTTTTTTACTCTGACACTTATTTTTAGGAAAGGAACTAAAGAGATCTGAAAATTAAGAGTTGGAAAACATATCGATAAAAGTACTCAAGGTTTAATAAATATATATCTTATATTATTTTTCATGACTATTACAATTGGCATTACTTTTTGTTTACCTTATATGGTCTATTCCAACATTAAATGCATTCATGGTTAATCTAAGATTTTGCAGCATTTTTTGCTAATTTATCTTATTTTTTGACTCATAATTCACTGTCAGGAAACAATATTATTATCTGTTTAGCTGTCAGGTTCTCCCTACTTCAGCAGCTAGTGCAGATCTAATTCAAAAGGAAAGGTTTAACAGGAAAAAGAAAAAGAATGAATAACCATTTCAATTCAAACTTCCTCCCACTGAATTCAATCCAAAAGTCATATACATATTCTATTTGATGATTACTACATGAATAGTTTGCTTTCTATTTACTCCCAGGCTAGGCTCTGGGTGAGAATAGAATAAGCTAAATTGCTCAGTTTCACTCTTCCTAAAGAGACTATTGGAAATCCAGAATTTGAGAACCACATGAAGAGAGCATGGTCATGGAGCCTCTATGAAACCCTTTGTAAGGTATTGAGTGGCAATCACGGTAACCTGATCAAAGTCATTCTGGGGCTGGTCAAAGATGAGAGGATAGAATAGTAGAGCATTGTAACCTGGTCTCTTTGGCCATTTTGAAATATTGTCTTAAGTAGAACCCAAGAACTTAATTTTCTTAATTAGAATACAAGGCTGAAGTTGTTCAATACTTTGGCTACTTCAGATTGAAAATATATCAAGAATATTTATGTAAGGGTTTTTCTTCTTTTCCAATGCACATCATGTTTGCTGCATTATGCAGAGGGAAATTTACACTGATACCTGGTGTATGTATTTTTGAATTTGTCAATCACTGTAGTAAATATAGTAATACATATACATTTTTATTAAAAGTATCTTACTGTTTTTCCAGTATAGAATACAAAACCAGATGAGCAGCCTTCATTTCCCACAAAAATATGTTGATTATATTAAAGTTCACAGGGTGTTGTTCTTTTTAATACTGTAATTAAAGGAATATGTCTTAGGGTTCCATTAGCTAACAGTTAGAGACTGGTAATCTAATGATACTTTGTATTATGTCCATTTTCTTATTGTTTTATATTTAAAATAAAGCAGTGTGAAACACTATCATCGGAATATTTTAATTATAAAAGCATGCAATTTTCAAGGATAAAGTATATATCAGCAACTCATAATACAGTCATTAAACTACCAAAGAAAACCAGTGTAATGTTTATATGCCCACAATAGCAGGATAGAGTTCTATCTGAAATTTCTATTTATTATTTCTTCTCCCTAATTTTTAATGAGATTATTTCAGTACCTATATAACTTTCAAATTGGTAGAATTATATTGTTAATATCTAGGATTAATATTTCTTACTGATAACTTTTTGGAAAGTAAATATAATGATAATGCTTACTTTAATCTCTTCCATCTTTCATCTAAAATACAAGTGAAGGGGCGCCTGGGTGGCACAGCGGTTAAGCGTCTGCCTTCGGCTCAGGGTGTGATCCTGGCATTATGGGATCGAGCCCCACATCAGGCTCCTCTGCTATGAGCCTGCTTCTTCCTCTCCCACTCCTCCTGCTTGTGTTCCCTCTCTCGCTGGCTGTCTCTATCTCTGTCAAATAAATAAATAAAATCTTTAAAAAAAAATACAAGTGAAATACATCAAATATACCAACCACAGAAAACAGAAAAATAATATACTTCCAATAATTCCTCAGCTGGCAATTAAAATGGAATATTGGTTTAAACATTTTCTTTAAATACATTCTCAGGTGGGAGGCCTTTGCCCAACATCGCACTAATAACGTTATCCTCTTCATGCATGCTAATATCACAATCTCACAGCTGGAAGCAAAGCTATATAATCTCTTAAATAGGCCTTTGGTTTAAATCTGTTATTCAGTATCAGACAAAAATAGACCCAAGTAATATGACTGAAAAATACTAAGTCTTTAGCTTGCAGTATCCATTTATCTTTGTAACCATTTAACTTTGTAATATTCCTTAGCTTTCCCTCTTTAAAAGTTGGTATCCTAAAATATGCCAATCTCAAAGCCTATAAATCAGGGAATTATAAATTTATAAAGAGATCCCTTAGCTCTTGGTTACCACTTTGTTTCTGAAATTAAGATTTCATCTCTTTCATAGATAAATTTCTGTTCTGTATGATTGCTTATGACATAGATATTTCTTCTTTTAGGGCTATGCCTACAACAAATAGACACTCAGTACATTATATATGTAGACATTAAAATTTTAATGAGGCCATAATGAACCATATTATAAACCATCCAGCTTAGAACTATGTTATTAATAATGGCACTGAAAGGCAAGATAGATCCCAAAGTTACTGCATTTCTGAATTTCTAGCTCCTAAAACTAAGGTAATATTTTCTCCATTTCCTGTTTTGATATAGTAACTAGAAATTGGCATTTAATGTTTCTTAGCTTTAAGCTGTATCAAAAAGTCCATGAAATTGTCCCTACTCTTGGGATGCCTGGGTGGCTCAGTTGGTTAAGTTTCTGCCTTTGGCTCAGGTCATGATCCTGGGGTCTTGGGATTGAATCCCGCATCAGGGTCCTTGCTCAGCGGAAGCCTGCTTCTTCCTCTGCCTCCCGCTCCCCTTGCTTGTGCTCTCTTGCTCTTGCTGACAAATAAATAAACAAAATCTTAAGAAAACAAGAAAAAATTGTCCCTACTCTTTAGCTTACTGTCTTCTTTACCCAGTTACAACTTATCAAGTATCAAGTTATATTCCTTAAGCTAGGTTTTGAGATCTGGTGAACTCACAATTGTTTCACTGATTTATAACTCTCATGGTTACATAGACTGAATCTCTCTCCTCTTAGGCTTTTTATTTAATGTTTAAGGATTCTTGATCATTTTATATTGATTTTCCTAGGATTACTTCTTAACAGGTTTTTAAAAGATGTAGTTATCATGGTGCCAGGGTGGCTCAGTCAGTTAAGCATCTGACTCTTGATTTCGGCTCAGGTTATGATCTCAGGATCATGAGATTGAGCCCCGTATAGGGCTCCAGCTCAGCGTGGAGTCTCTTTGTCCCTCTCCCTCTGCTCCTCCCCCTGCTCACATGCTTTTTCTTGCTCTCTAAATTAGATAAATGCATTAAAATTTTTTTGAAAAAGGCGTAGTTATCCTGTATTGCATTACTTTTATTATACTTTTCAATTGCAACCAGAATAATTCAAAGTAGTGTGTATAACATGTGCCCACTGTACATTATTATCCAAGAATAAGTTAGCTTTTTTCTTTCCATTGCCCTTTTTCATCATGACCAATTTTTAGACTGACTTTTTATTCAGGGTAATTCACCATAATCTTGTCTTCTTAAATAAGCTATAGTAATTCCTAGTTTAAAATTTTCAGCTTGCAAACGATAACCCAGAGACTATAATTATATAAATTGTCCGTTGGTAGTTGATCAGCAGCCACTAGATTTGTTTTGTTTTGGGGCAGCCATGGTTGTTTTTATTTGTTTATTTGTTTGTTTATTATTATGTTCAGTTAGCCAACATACAGTACACCCTTAGTTTTTGATATAATGTTCAACGATTCATTAGTTGCATATAACAACGAGTGCTCATCACAGCCACTAGTTTTAATCCCAATACAATGCAAAGTATTTTGTCACCTGAGTGTAAATGATAGAATAAACATTCTCCATTGATTGCTTTCTTTACTTTTCCCTTTAAAACGTGAAATTATATAGTCAATTCCCAGGAAAACCTTAAAAATGTTGTGTGCTTTAAGCAAAGTGAAAAACTATATTATAAAATTTGTGTTCTAGAAATATGACACATAACACAGAAATTCTAGTAAACTATAATGGAACATATTTAAACAAATGTGGCTGTGCTTACCAGCCAATGATAAATCCCTGTGCTCCCCAAATTAAAGAGAAGCCATGATCCAGAGGAATGGGTATAGTAAGACGCTGAGCTTGCTCTAAAAGAAACCTGGATATTCATACCCACTCATGAACAAGGAACAAGCTATCAAGCAGGTAGCAATACTACGGAATGACCAGAATAAGCTTCACTGAAACAATCACATTTGAGCAAAGATTAGATGGTAAAGGAATTATCAAGAAGTTCTTGAGCTAAAGTATTATAAGCAGAAGGAAATCATATACAAAGGTTGACATTAGAGGGCGATGAAGTCATAAAAATTGAGAGTGGGAGATTATACATAAGATAATAAAAACCTTTGTAAACGTACCTAGATAAGTCATGTCCTCGACAAAAGATACATAACTTTCTCTCTTACACTTTGGGTGGGGAAAATGTCTCTTTTAGTAATTAACATTCTGATACAATACTACATGGCTATTTAGAGTACAGTTTATTTCAATTTCTTGGCTTAGTAACTCCAAAATAAGATCAATTCTTTTTTTTTTCTTTTTTTTTTTTAATAATGATTTTTTATTATATTATGTTAGTCACCATACAGTACATCCCCGGTTTTCGATGTAAGGCTCGATGATTCATTAGTTGTGTATATCACCCAGTGCACCATGCAATATGTGCCCTCCTTACTACCCATCACCGGTCTATCCCATTCCCCCACCCCCCTCCCCTCTGTAGCCCTCAGTTTGTTTCTCATAGTCCATAGTCTCTCATGTTTCATTCCCCCTTCTGATTACCCCCCCTTTCTTTATTCTTAATAGTGTCAAAAGCAGAGTGGGACTTTTGGTATGGTAGAATAAGAAGGTCCTCTCCTGGAAAAAATTATAAAACTGGGGGAAAATATGAAAAAAACACCATACATTGCATGCATGTGGACATTAATCAAAGTTTTAAAACAAACTGAGAAGCTATATTCATGTAAAATGACTGAGCTTTGAGTACAAACAGTAAGAATCTGTAGTATCCTTATCAGGGTAGTGACATGAGAGGGGAGTGGGAGTTAGACCATGGAAGTCAACACACTACTCATGATGGATATTTGCTTGATTTTTTAAAATAATTTTTTATTATGTTATGTTAGTCACCATACAGTATATCCTTTGTTTTTGATGTAGTGTTCCATGATTCATTATTTGAGTATAACACCCAATGCTCCATGCAATATGTGCCATCCTTAATACCCATCACCGGCCTATCCCAATCCCCCACCCTCCTCACCTCTGAAGCACTCAGTTTGTTTCCCAGAGTCCATAGTCTCTCATGCTTCATTCGCCCTTCTGTTTATCCACCCTTCATTCTTCCCTTCCTTCTCCTACTGATCTTTCTGCTATTTCTTATGTTCCATAAAGGAGTGAAACCATATGATAATTGTCTTTCTCTGCTTGACGTGTTTCACTTAGCATAATCTCCTCCACTCCTGTCCACGTTGCTGCAAATGTTGGGTAATCATTCTTTCTGATGGCTGAGTAATATTCCATTGTATATATGGACCACAACTTCTTAATCCAGTCATCTGTTGAAGGGCATCTCGGCTCCTTCCACGATTTAGCTATTGTGGACAATGCTGCTATGAACATTGCGGTGCATATGGCCCTTCTCTTCACTACGTCTGTATCTTTGGGGTCAATACCCAGTAGTGCAATTGCTGGATCACAGGGTAGCTCAATTTTTAACTTTTTAAGGGACCTCCACACTGTTTTCCAGAGTGGCTGTACCAACTTGCATTCCCACCAACAATGTAGGAGGGATCCCCTTTCTCCACATCCTCTCCAACAATTGTTGTTTCTTGCCTTGTCTATTTTTGCCATTCTAACTGGCGTAAGGTGGTATCTCAGTGTGGTTTTGATTTGAATTTCCTTGATGGCTAATGATTTTGAACATTTTTTCATGTGTCTGTTAGCCATTTGTATGTCTTCATTGGAAAAGTGTCTGTTCATATCTTCTGCCCATTTTTTGATTTGATTATTTGTTTCTCATGTACTGAGTTTGAGAAGTTCTTTGTAGATCTTGGATACCAGTCTTTTATCTGTAGTGTCATTTGCAAATATCTTCTCCCATTCCGTGGGCTGCCTCTTAGTTTTTTTGACTGTTTCCTTGGCTGTGCAGATGCATTTTATCTTGATTAAGTCCCACAAGTTCATTTTTTCTTTTGTTTCTCTTGCCTTTGGAGATGAGTCATGAAAAAAGTTGCTGTGGCCAATGTAAAAGAGGGTGCAGCCTATGTTCTCCTCTAGGATTCTGATGGATTCCTGTCTCACATCAAGGGCTTTCATCTTGGAGTTTATCTTTGTGTATGGTGTGAGAGAGTGGTCAAGTTTCATTCTTTTGCATGTATCTGTCCAATTTTCCCAGCACCATTTATTGAAGAGACTGTCTTTTTTCCACTGGATGTTTTTTCCTGCTTTGTCAAAGATTAGTTGCCCAAAGAGCCAAGGGTCCATTTCTGGGTTCTCTCTTCTGTTCCATTGGTCTATGTGTCTGTTCTTGTGCCAGTACCATGCTGTCTTTGTGATCACAGCTTTGTAGTACAGCTTGAAATCCAGCATTGTGATGCCCCCAGCTTTGATTTCCTTGGCGATTTGGGGCCTTTTCTGCTTCCACACAAATTTAAGGGTGTTTGTTCCAGTTCTTTGAAAAATGTCATTGGTATTTTGATTGGGATGGCATTGAAAGTGTAGATTGCTCTGGGTAGCATAGACATTTTAACTATGCTTATTCTTCCTATCCATGAGCATGGAATATTTTTCCATCTTTTTGTGTTTTCTTCAATGTCTTTCAAGAGTGACATGTAGTTTCTAGAATATAGATCCTTTACGTCTCTGGTTAAGTTAATTCCAAGGTAACATGTGGTTTTTGGTGCTATCATAAATGGGATGGATTCCCTAATTTCTCTTTCTTCAGTTTCAGTGTTCACGTATAGAAATGCAACTGATTTCTGAGCATTGATTCTGTATCCCATGACATTACTGAATTGCTCTATAAGTTCTAGTAATTTGGGGGTGGAGTCTTTTGGGATTTCCATATAGAGTA
This sequence comes from Ursus arctos, assembly GCF_023065955.2. Classification (NCBI taxonomy): domain Eukaryota; kingdom Metazoa; phylum Chordata; class Mammalia; order Carnivora; family Ursidae; genus Ursus; species Ursus arctos. Next base: position 26,987,228 of record NW_026623111.1, on the reverse strand, counting down.
TCATGTCATCTGTGAAGAGAGACAGTTTGACTTCTTTGCTGATTTGGATACCTTTTATCCCTTTTTGTTGTATGATTGCTGTTGCAAGGACTTCTAGTACTATGTTGAATAATAATGGTGAGAGTGGGCATCCTTGTCGTGTTCCTGATCGTAAGGGAAAGGCTTGCAGCTTTTCCCCATTGAGAATGATATTTGCTGTATGCTTTCCATAGATGGTTTTTATGAAATTGAGGAATGTTCCCTTTATTCCTATACTCTGAAGGGTTTTAATCAGGAAAGGATGCTGTATTTTGTCAAATGCTTTTTCTGCATCAATTGAGAGGCTCATTTGGTTCTTGACTCTTTTCTTATTGATATGATCTATCACACTGATCAATTCGTGAATGTTGAACCACCTTGCGTCCCAGGGATGAATCCCACTTTGTCATGATGGATAATCCCTTTAATATACTGTTGGATCCTATTAGCTAGGATCTTGTTGAGAATTTTGGCATCCATATTCATCAGGGATATAGGTCTGTAATTCTCCTTTTTGATGGGGTCTTTGCCTGGTTTATGGATCAAGGTAATACTGGCCTCATAGAATGAGTTTGGTAGTTTTCCTTCTGTTTCTATTTTTTGAAACAGCTTCAGGAGAATAAGTGTTATTTCTTCTTTGAATGTTTGGTAGAATTCCCTGGGGAATCCGTCAGGCCCTGGACTCTTGTTTTTGGGGAGGTTTTTTTTATCACTGCTTCAATCTCTTCATAATTAATCGGTCTGTTTAGATCATCAATTTCTTCCTGTTTCAGTCTTGGTAGTTTATAGGTTTCCAGGAAGGCATCCATTTCTTCCAGGTTGTTTAATTTATTGGCATAAAGCTGTTGATAAAAGTTTCTAATGATCCTTCCTATTTCATTGGTGTTGGTTGTGTCTCTCTCCTTTCATTCATAATTTTATTAATTTGGGTCCTTTCTCTATTCTTTTGAATAAGTCTGGCCAGTGGCTTATCGATCTTATTTATTCTTTCAAAGAACCAGCTTTTAGTTCTGTTGATCTGCTCTACTGTGCTCCTCATTTCTAATTCATTGATCTCTGCTCTAATCTTGATCACCTGCCTTCTCATGCGTGGGTTAGGCCTGTTCTTCTGTTCCAGCTCCAGCTTCTTGAGGTGAGAATATAAAAACTGCATTTTAGATTTTTCTATTCTTTTGAGTGAGGCTTGGATGACTAGTATTTTCCCCTTAGGACTGCCTTTGCAGTGTCCCATAGGTTTTGGAATAATGTGTTTTCATTTTCTTTGCTCTCCAAAAATTGTTTAATCTCCTTCTTAATTAACTGGTTTACCCAATCATTCTTGAGCAGGATGGTTCTTAGTTTCCAAGTGTTTGAGTTTCTTCCAAATTTTTCCTTGTGATTTAGTTCCAGTTTCAAACCACTGTGGTCTGAGAATATGCAGGGAATAATCTCAGTCTTTTGGTATTGGTTGAGGTCTGTTTTGTGACCCAATATATGGTCTATTCTGGAGAAAGTTCCATGTGTATTCAAAAAGAATGAGTATTCTGTTGTTCTGGGGTGTACTGTTCTGTATATATCTATGAGGTCCATCTGGCCCAGTATATCATTCAAAGCTCTTGTTTCTTTGTTGATTTTCTGCTTAGGTGATCTGTCTATTGCTGATAGTGGAGTATTGAAGTCCCCTACTATTAACATATTATTATCTATATGTCTCTTTATTCTGGTTAATAGTAGGCTTGTGTATCTAGCTGCTCCCCTGTTGGGGGCACAGATATTTATAATCGTCATATCCACTTGTTGGATACATCCTTTAAGAATAATATAGTGTCCTTCTGTATCACTAACTATAGTGTTTAGTTTAAAATCTAATCTGTCTGATGTAAGAATTGCTACCCCAGCTTCCTTTTGAGGTCCATTGGTATGAAAAATGGTTTTCCAGCCCTTCACTTTCAGTCTGGATGTATCTTTAGGTTCAAAGTGAATCTCTTGTAGACAGCAAATGGATGGGTCATGTCTTTTTATCCAATCTGCGACCCTGTGGCATTTATGGGAGCATTTAGGCCTTTCACATTGAGAGTGGTTATTGAGAGATATGATTTTAATGATGTCATGTTGCCTGTGAAGTCTTTGTTTCTATAGGTTTTAAATTTCTGTTCTGTATCACTCTTGGGGCCTTTTTACTTTTATAGAACCCCCCCTTAATATCTCATGTAGGACTGGTTTGGTGGTTATGATTTCCTTCAGCTTCTGTCAGTCTTGGATCTTGGAAGGTCCTTATCTCTCCATCAATTCTGAATGATGGCCTTGCTGGATAAAGGATCCTTGGCTGCATGTTCTTCTCAGAGAGAGCTTTGAAAATACCCTGCCAACCCTTCCTGGCCTGCCAGCTCTCTGTAGACAGGTTTGACGTTATTCTAATATTTTTCCCTCTGTACATAAGGATTTTCTTCCCCCGGCCACTTTCAATACTGTATCCTTGGATCTAATATTTGCAAATTGTACTATGACGTGACATGGTGTAGGCCTGTCCTCATTGATCTTGGGAGGGGTCCTCTCTGCCTCTTGGACATGAATGCTTGTTTCCTTTGCCAGATTAGGGAAGTTCTCAGCTATAATTTGTTCAAATATCTCTTCTAGACCTCTCTCTTTCTCCACCCCCTCAGGGATGCCAATGATTCTGACATTGGAACGTTTCATTGAGTCAGTAATCTCCCGTAATCTACATTCTTGAGATTAGATTTTTTTGAGCCAAGTTTCTGTTTTAACTTTCCCTTCTACCATCCCATCCTCCAATTCACTAATTTGTTCTTCTGCCTCATTTACCCTGGCTGTCACAGCGTCTAGTTTAGACTGCATTTGATTCATAGCATTTTTAATTTCTGCCAGATTCACTCTCATTTCCACCCTTAGAGATTCTATATTCTCATTAATATTTTTGTTAATATTTTTTTCAAGCCTACACATCATCTTGACCATTGTTACTCTGAACTCCACTTCTGACAATTTGGTTATATCCATATCCATCATTTCTGTGGCAGAGGGCATAGTCTCTGTCTCCTTTCTTTGTTGAGGGTTTCTCTTCCTCGTCATTCTGATGAGGAGAGGTTGTGGGGATGCCCAGCGCCCAAATTATTGACCAGGACCCAGGCAGTGTGCACTTGTTTTGTAGGGACCTTAGGGATGTGGGCTTCTTGATTTTTCAGCCTGCCTTCTGGGGGAGGGACCTGCTGCGCTGATACTCAGGTAACCCTGTTTGGGTAGAGTCTCCCTGTCCCCTGCGAGAGGGGATGGGCACAGGCACAATGTGAACCAGTATTTCCAGGCTTGTTCTCTGGCTGCTTTCCCTGTGGTTTTCTGTGCCTCTTCTGAGAGTCAGAGCAGCAGTGGCCGTATCCTAGCCTCTGTCTCAGAACAGAGAGATCGCAGTCCACTCTCCACTGAGCTCTCCTGGCCACTCTAACTGTTTCTGTTGGTGCTGCTAAAAACCCTGCAGTGTCCCGGGATGTGCACCCCATAGCCACTCTCCCAGCCCTCACTTCCAGGGCTGGCAGTCTCTGTCCTTTGTGCTTCTAACACTGCCAGCCGCCCCTGGTTCCCCTGTACATGAACTCCCAAGCTCCCTGTTTCAGTTTGGTTCGCGAGCGCTCGCAAGCGCAGGTTTTCTGTCTGGTTGCATGCGTGCTCTTGAGCCCCTGCTTTCAGTCTAGATCGAGTGTGTACTCCGGCCTCCGGTTTTCAGTCTGGTCGTGAGCACGTTCCTGGGCTCATGGTCTCAGTCGGCTCTCTCACAGGTGTCCGCGAGTCCAGCCCGCTCCCTGGTGCAGGTGGCTACCACTTCCCGGTGCCTGAACGCAGCAGCTCCCTCCCCCTTCCATTTATCTTCAGATATCTGTGCGCAGATTCATTGCTCCCCGCTTCGTACCTCAACACTCAGCACAGGAGATGTTCATTTGTAGAGATCCAGAGGTATCTTTCTGCATCTCAGGCTGATTTCGTGGGTGTTCAGTAGATATCCAGCTTGATTCAGGGGACCAGCTGAAGAAGGTGTCCCCCACTCCTCCACCATCTTTTTCCTTCTCTCCATATTTGCTTGATTTTGACCAGAAAACAAAATATCCATGCCCAGTGGTGATGTCAGTAAAATTTACAATTTCAGTGGCAAGCAAAAAGAAAAGTCCTGAAGACCAGCTAGTTAGATCTTGTGTCCTACTTGGAAGGGGCAATGGACCACTAAAATGCCAAAATTTTAAAAGGCAGATCCTATAAATGAATCAGTTACAGAGGGGCTGGATAATCTCTTTACACATCACTGACATATTTGATGGCTGTGTGCACCTGCAGAGCAAGACAGAAAGCCTAAGCTATCAAGCTGTCCACATATTATTTTGGCTGACACAGAGGCTGTGAGCATATGTATAGGAGAGATAAAGAAAAAGCCAAGCAAAAAGAAAAAGCGGGGGTAAACATGAAATCTGCGTCAATTTTAAAGCCCTCTATAATCCACATATACAGGAAGGAAGCCTTACTGGCGCAAGATATTCAAACACAGCCTCTGGGTATCATTGGCTGACCATGAAGCTATGAAGACATAGAAACAACCACTAGGAATCAGACTTAAAACAAAGACAAAAAAAAAAAAAATACTAAGCAAAGATATCAGCAGTCACACATCAAAATGAAGTTGGATTCTATTTGTTAGTCTAAAAACTTATGAAACCAATAATAAAACCAAAAAAATAATAAAAATAAAAAGAACAACACTGTCAGGAGAAAAATTCAGAATCTAGAATTGCTACAATTATTTAAAATGTCTAGATTTTTTAAATTAAGAACAAAGAGAAAAGTAATTGTAGTTGTAGAAGAAAAGCATCAGTAGAAACTATGAGTGTGCTCGGCTGTTGGATTTAGTAGGCAGCAACGTTTAAGCAGCTATTGAAATGTCTTCAAAGTACTAAGGGGGAAAAATGTGTAAACAATTAAAGAAAGCATGATGATAATGATCCATCAAATAGAAAATACCAACAAAACAATAAAAAATATATGAAATAACCTAATAGATATTGTAAAGTTGAACTAATAACTGAAATTAAGTTCACTGAAGGTACTCAACAACAGATTGTGCAGATGAAAGAGTAAGCAACTTTGAAGATAACTCAAAAAAGTTATTCAATTTGAAGAATGAAAAAATATACAGAGGAAAACGTACAGAAGCACAGAGACCTGCGGGCAACATCAAGCATACAAATATATATGTAGTTAGTTCCAGTAGTAGGATATAGATAAACAGAAAAACTATCTAAATATATAACGGTCAGAGGCTTCCTAAATTTGATGAAAAACAATTATTTACATATACAGCCAGTTCAATGAAATACAAAGAAGATAAACAAGAAATACACCTAGACACATAACAGTCAGACTTTTGAAAACAAAAACAGTTAAGATAATATTCAAAGCTGTTAGAAAAGAAATCATTCATTGCGCGGAAAGGGAGAGCTTGTCAATTAACACTGACTTCTCTTATGAATCAATGAAAACCAGAGTACAGTGAAATAGCAAATATTCAAAGTGCTGAAGGGGGAAAAAAAAAACAAAAACAAACCTACAAACAAGAATTCTATTTCCAACAAAACTATTCTTCAAAAAATGAGGTAATATGAAAACATTCCCAGAAACATGAAGACTAAAATTATTTGTTACTAACATATATGTCTTTAAGACATTCTTAAGGAAATCTTTCAAGCTGAAAGAAAATGACACCAGAATTAATTCAAATCCTCAGGAAGAAATAAAAATAACCAAAAAATTTGATAAACATAAAATAATGCATAAAATTTTTTTCTCTTAGTTTCTTACAAAGTTATTAGGTGATATATAGCAAATTTTACAACATTGAATTGTTGAATCTATATATGGATTAATATGTATGAAAATCATAAGACCAAATAGAAGATAGAAAGAGAACTGCATTGGTCAAAGTGTCTATGTTTTATAAAAAGTGGCTTAGTATTAATCAATATCAGTACACACATACACACCCATGCATATACATACTACACCCAAGAACAAGTAAAAAAAAGATGATATTGGATACTACTCTCACATTTAATTTTAATTTATGATGTATTAGAGATGTAAATATAAAAATAATAACTTTAAACTGCTATTTATTATTTGGAACATTTCTTAATGACTCTAAGATAGTGAAAAACTTGATTAAAGTTTTAATCAAACACATTTTTATTAATTCTTTGTTTTGCCATAGATCCACCTGGGTGCTAAGAATAGCATAGTGAACACTACTGCCAAATATCCCTCTTTACTGTAGCTTACATTCTATTAGGTTCGGCAATATTTACATGACGGCACAAAGAAAATGTTGATGAAGTTGTCCACAACAAAATGAAAAATTTAATGACAAAAGATAGTATAAACAAAATAGAAAGACAAAACATAGATTGAAAAATGATATATGGTATATACATAGCAACAAAGGATTTTATTCCAGGGCACCTGGGTGGCTCAGTCGTTAAGCACCTTCCTTCAGCTTAGGTCATGATCCCAGGGTCCTGGGATCAAGCCCTGCTTTGGGATCCCTGCTCACCGGACGGCCTGCTTCTCCCTCTCCTTCTGCATCCCCACCCCAACTCATGCTTGCTTGCTCACTCGTTCTCTCTCTCTCTTTCTCTCAAAAAACAAAAGGGATTTTATCCTAGAATGTATAAAAGATATCAACATATAAATAAGAGTAAGAAAACATGCCAAAATAACAAGAAAGTCTATAGAGAGAAATCTTGGATAACCAAACAAACAAATGAAAGATTCTCAAGCCATTCATTAAAAATTTTAGAAAGTTATTTAAAACAATACCAAAAAATAATTTAACATCTACAGGATTATATGATATAAGAAGTTGGCTAATAAGAAGGTGTTGATGAGAAGTAGAAAATACAGTACATTGCTACTGAGAGTATAATTTGAGGAAAAATTGTTAATACACAATGAAGTTAAGGACAGCTAAACCTTAATTTACCCTAGAGAAAGTTTTGTACATGTCTGTGTAGAGGAAGCATTGGCCATCAGTGTCCACAGCAGCACTTGTGTGTAATTATGCACACACTAGGACAGCCTAAAAGTTCAATTTGTTGGTGAAAGATAAATGAATGTGGCTGATTCATACAAAGGAATATTACACTAAAATGGATTAATGAGTTAGAGCTAGATGGATTAATAATTCTCAAAATATAATGTTAAAGGAAAAACAGTTTTTATGAAGATAATGTCATTATTTGACTTCTATAATATGCAAAACCATTTCCACACACTGTTTGGATGCATATTTGAACATATATATCACAGCTTAGATATGAAATATTTAAATATTCACACCAATTTGAGGTTACTTATGAGGGGGTTGGAAAAATAAGCCATAGGGACCCTGCCATGAGCTATGCTTTCACAATTAAGAAAAAGAAGCTGTAAAGCTAATAAGTCAAAATTTTAATATCTTACAAAGCTGTGTGTTCAAAAATATTGCTTTGCATTATTTTGTATGTTTCTATGTGTTTTTGAATAATGTTATAATAATTTTAAAGTTAAAAATTAGTACAAAATTAAGTTAGTTTTTTTATAAATCCTAAAAATACATGATTCAGAATGTCACAGTTAAGAAAAAGAATAATATATAAAAACAAATCTTAAAAATCAGTTAAGAAGCTTTCTAAACACATCCACTCTCATCCCACCAGTGCACTTCATTTTTTATTTAAAAATTAGTTACTGCTTGACAGAAACCAGGGATAAAAGAAAAATCATCTTGCATTTCTGTTCAAGAGTCCATTAATTAGCAGCTAGGGATCTGACAAACTTTAATCAAAATATAAAGAGACATCAACAATTAAAGAACAATCATAAAAGAAAATAAACCATTTCAAAACTAGGCCAATAGAGAATAGATGTATGATTTTTAAAAACCTAATTTACATATAGTTTTTCCTCCTGTTGAAAACAGTCAGAAACCTAATAAAAACCTTAGGAGTTCTTTTACCATATGTGAACCAACCCTCTTGAAGTCAGCTTGTCTTCCAAGGATGGGGTATGAATGCATAATTTGTAACTGAATATGTATATGTATCCTTACATATGTACATACATATGTGTGTATATGTATATACAAAATGTATCTGTATTATAATTTTACTATGAAACAATATTTTAGTAAGTCTTTAATTTTCAAATATGAAAGAAATTGAAGATGACACAAAGAAATGGAAAGACATTCTATGCTCATGGATTGAAAGAAGAAATATTGTTAAAATGTCAATACTACCCAAAGCTATCTACGCATTTAATGCAATCCCTATCAAAATACCACTAGCAGTTTTCTCAGAGCTAGAATAGGCAACCCTAAAATTCGTATGAAATCACAAAAGATCCCAAATAGCTTAAGCAACCTTGAAAGAGAAAAGCAAAATTGGAGGCATCACAATTGTGGACTTCGAGTTATATTGAAAAGCTGTAGTGATCAAGACAGTATGGTACTGGCACAAAAATAGACACATACTTCATTGGGGACAGAATAGAAAACCCAGAAATGAACCTACAACTATATGGCCAACTCATCTTCCACAAAGCAGGAAAGAATATGCAATGGAAAAAGGACAGACTCTTTAAGAAATGACGTTGGGAAGTTTTCCTTCCATTTCTATTTTTAAAAACAGCTTCAGAAGAATAGATATTAATTCTTCTTTAAATGTTTGGAAGAATTCCTCTGGGAAGCAATCCTGCCCCAGTCACTTGTTTGTTGGGAGATTTTTAATTACTGCTTCAATTTCCTTGCTGGTTATGAGTCTGTTCAGGTTTTCTATGTCTTCCTGTTTCAGTTTGGTAGTTTATATGTCTCTAGGAACGTATCCATTTCTGCAAATTGTCTAAATTGTTGGCATATAGTTGCTTATAATATGTTCTTCTAATTGTATTTCTTCAGTGTTGGTTGTGATCGCTCCTCTTTCATGCATGATTTTATTCATTTGGGTCCTTTCTTTTTTCTTTTTGATAAGTCTGGCCATGTGTTTATCAATCTTATCAATTCTTTCAAAGAACCAGTTCCTGCTTTCGTTGATTTGTTCTATTGTTCTTTTGGTTTTTATTTCATTGATTTCTTTTTTTTATAAGATTTTTATTTATTTATTTGACACAGAGAGAGAGCCAACCAGCGAGAGAGGGAACACAAGCAGGGGGAGTGGGAGAGGAAGAAGCAGGCTCCCAGTGGAAGAGCCTGACATGGGGCTCGATCCATGAATGCCAGGATCACACCCTGAGCCCAAGGCAGACGCTTAATGACTGAGCCACCCAGGTGTCCCTATTTCATTGATTTCTGTTCTAATCTTTATTACTTCTCTTCTCTGGCTGGGTTTAGGCTTTATTTGCTGTTCTTTTTCCAGCTCCTTTAGGTGTAAGTTTAAGTTGTGCATTTGAGACCTCTCTTGTTTCTTGAGAAAGTCTTGTATTGCTATATACTTTCCTCTTAGGACCATTACCACCTTTGCTGTATCCCAAAGGTTTTGAACAGTGGTGTTTTTATTTTGATTTGTTTCCATGATTTTTTTTTTAATTCTTATTAATTTCCTGGTTGACCTATTCATTCTTTAGTAAGATACCTTTTGGCCTCCATGTATCTCTGGTTCTTCCAAAATTCCTCTTGAGATTGAGCTCTAGTTTCAAAGCACTATGGTTCAAAAATATACAGGGGATGATCCCAATCTTTAGGTATCAGTCAGACACAGTTTGTGACCCAGTATGTGATCTATTCTGGAGAATGCTCCATGTGCACTGGAGAAGAATATGTATTCTTTTTTTTAAAACATTTTATTTATTTATTTAAGAGAGAGAGAGAACTCAAGCAGGGGGAGTGGCAGGGAGAAGGAGAGGGAGAAGCAGGCTCCCCATTGAGCAGAGAGCCCAACATGGGGCTTGATCACAGGAACCTGGGATCATGACCTAAGCCAAAGGCAGATGCTTAACTGAATGAGTCACCCAGGCAACCCGAAGAATGTGTATTCTGTTGCTTTAGGATGAAATGTTCTGAATATATCTGTGAAGTCCATCTGGCCCAGTGTGTCATTCAAAGCCCTTGTTTCCAGGGTGCCTGGGAGGCTCAGTCATTAAGCGTCTGCCTCCGGCTCAGGGCGTGATCCCGGGGTCCTGGGATTGAGCCCCACATCAAGCTCCTATGCTGGGAACCTGCTTCTTTCTCTCCCACTCCCCCTGCTTGTGTTCCCTCTCTCACTGGCTGTCTCTCTCTCTCTCTCTCTGTCAAATAAATAAATAAATAAAATCTTTAAAAAAAAAAAAAGCCCTTGTTTCCCTGTTGATCTTCTGCTTAGATGATCTGTCCATTGCAGTTGGTGGAGTGTTAAATTCCCCTATTATGATTGTATTATCATCCAAGTTGTTCTCTAATTTTGTTATTAATTGACTTATATAATTGGCTGCTCCCATGTTAGGGGCATAAATATTTACAACTGTTAGATCTTCATGTTGGATAGACCCTTTAATTATGATATAGTGTCCTTCCTCATCCCTTATTACAGTCTTTGGTTTAAAATCTAATTTGACATAAGGTTTGCCACTCCAGCTTTCTTTTGATGTTCACCATTAGCATGATAAATTGTTCTCCGCCCCCTCACTTTAAATCTGGAGGTGTCTTTGGGTGTAAAATGAATCTCTTGCAGACAGCATATCAATGGGTCTTATTTGTTTTATCCAACCTGATACCCTGTGCCTTTTGATTGGGGCATTTAACCTATTTACATTCAGAGTAACTATTAAAAGATACGAATTAAGGGCCATTCTATCACCTCAGAAGTGACTGTAACTTTATATCTTCTCTGTCCCTTTTGGGCTTTCTCTTTTTGCATAAAGGATCCCTTTTCTTATTTCTTCAGGGCTCGTTTGGTGATCACAAATTCTTTTAGTTTCTGTTTGTCCTGGAAGCTTTATATCACTCCTTCTATTTTGAATGACAGCCTCATTGGATAAAGTATTCTTGGCTGCATATATACTCTTTCTATAAGGCCAGCATTACTTTGATCCCAAAACCAGACAAAGACCTCACCAAAAAGGAGAATTATAGACCAATATCCCTGATAAACATGGATGCCAAAATTCTCACCAAAATACTAGCCAGTAGGATCCAACAGTACATTCAAAGGATTATTCACCACGATCAAGTGGGATTTATTCTGGGCTGCAAGTGTGGTTCGACTTCTGCAAATCAATCATGTGATACACTACATAAATAAAGGACAAGAAACATATGATCCCCTCAGTAGATGCAGAAAAAAGCACTTGACAAAGTACAACATCATTTCTTGTTTAAAACTCTTTACGGTATAGGGATAGAAAGAATATACCTCAATATAAAAAAAGCCATATACAAAAAGCCCACAGTGATTATCATTCTCAATGAGAAAAACTGAGAACATTTCCCCTAAGTTCAGGAACAGGGCAAGGATGTCCATTCTCACTACTGCTGTTTAATATAGTACTAGAAATCTTAGCCTCAGCAACCAGACAACAACAAAAAAATAAAAGACATTCGAATCAGCAAAAAAGAAGTGAAACTCTCCCTCTTTGCAGATGACACGACACTTTATGTGGAAAAACCAAAAGACTACACCCAAAATTGCTAGAACTCATACTGGAGTTCAGCAATGTGGCAGGATATAAAATTAATGCACAGAAATCAGTTGCATTTCTATATACTAACAATGAGGCAGAAGAAAGAGAAGTTAAAGAATCTATCCCATTTACAACTGCACAAAACATCATAAGATACCTAGGAATAAACCTAACCAAAGAGGCAAAGGATCTGTACTCAGAAAACTACAGAACACTTAACAAAAGAAATTGAGGAAGACACAAGGAAATGGAAAAACATTCCATGCTCACAGATTAGAAGAACAAATACTGTTAAACTGTCTATGCTACCCAGAGCAATCTACACATTCAATGCAATCCTTATCAAAATACCACTGACATTTTTCAGAGAGCTGGAACAAATAATCCTAAAATTTGTATGAAATGAGAAAAGACCTTGAATAGCCAGAGGAATGTTGAAGAAAGAAAACCGAAGCTGGTGGCATCACAATTCCAGACTTCAAGCTCCATTACAAAGCTGTAATCATCAAGACAGTATGGTACTGGCACACACACACAAAAAAAACAGACACATAGATCAGTGGAACAGAATAGAGAACCCAGAAATGGACCCTCAACTCTATGGTCAACTAATCTTCAACAAAGTAGGAAAGAATATCCAATGGAAAAAAGACAGTCTCTTCAACAAATGGTGTTGGGAAAATTGGAGAGCCACATGTAGAAGAATGACATTGGACCATTTTCTTACACCATACATAATGATAAACTCAAAATAGATGAAAAACCTAAATATGAGATAGGAATTCATCAAAATCCTAGAGCAGGACACAGGCAGCCACTCTTCGAGCTCAGCCGCAGCAACTTCTTGTGAGACATGTCTCCAAAGGCAAGAGAAACAAAAGTAAAAATGAACTATTGGGACTTCATCAAGATAAAAACTTCTGTAGAAGAGGAAATAGTCAACAAAACTAAGACACCCTACAAATGGGAGGAGATATTTGCAAATGATATACCAGATAAAAGGCTAGTATCCAAGATCTATAAAGAACTTATCAAACTCAACACCCCAAAAAAACAAATAATCCTGTTGAGAAATGGACAGAAGACATGAACAGACACTTCTCCAAAGAAAATAAATGAATGGCTAACAGACACACAAAACAATGCTCCACATCCCTTGGCATCAGGGAAATACAAATCAAATTCACCATGAGATACACCTCACACCAGTCAGAATGGCTAAAATTAATAAGTCAGGAAATGACAGATGTTGGCAAGGATGTGCAAAAGGGGGAACCCTCTTACACGTTTGATGGGAATGCAAGCTGGTGCAGCCAGTCTGGAAAACAGTATGGAGGTTCCTCAAAAAGTCCTACATCCCAGCAATTACACTACTGGGTATTTACCCCAAAGATTAAAATATAGTGATCAGAAGGGACATCTGTACCCCAATGTTTATAGCAGGAATGTCCACAATAGCTAAACTGTGGAAAGAGCCCAGATGTCCATTGAAAGATGAATGGATAAAGAAGATGGGGTATATATATACACTGGAATATTACTCATCAATAGTACTCAGCCATCAAAAAATGACATGCTGCCATTTGCAACGATGTGGATGGAATGAGAAGGTATTATGCTAAGTGAAATAAATCAATCAGAGAAAGATTATTATATGATCTCACTAATATGTGGAATTTAAGAAACAAAGCAGAAGATCATAGGGGAAGAGAGGAAAAAATAAAACAAGATGAAACCAGAGAGTGAGACAAACCATTAAGAGACTCTTAATCATAAGAAACACACTGAGGGTTGCTGCAGGGGAGGGAGGTGGGATAGGTGTAACTGGGTGGTAGACATTAAGGAGGGCACATGGTGCAAGGAACACTGGGTATTATTACATAAGACACATTAATCACTGACATCTACCTCTGAAACCAATAATACATTATATGTTAATTAATTGAATTTAAATGAAAAAAAAAAAAAGAAATGATGCTGGGAAAACTGGACAGTGGCATGCAAAAGCATGAAACTGACCACTTGTTTACACCATCCACTTTAAAGACCTAAATGTGAGACAGGAAACCATCAAAATTCTAGAGGAGAACACAAGCAGTAACCTATTTGACATCAGCCACAGCAGTGTCCTCTAGATATGTCTCCTGAGGCAAGGGCAATAAAGGTAAAAGCAAACTATTTGGACTACATCAAAATTAAATGTTTCTGCACAGAGAAGGAAATAATCAACAAAACTGGAAGGCAAACTATTGAATGGAAGAAGATATTTGCAAATGACATATCTGCTAAATGGTTAGTATCCAAAATACATAAAAAAATGATGCAACTCAATATCCTAAAATCAAACGATCCAATTTAAAAAAAATCATGGGTAGAGACATAAATAGACATTGCTCCAAAGAAGACATCCAGGTGGCCAACAGACACATGAAAAGTTGTTCAACACCACTCACCATTGGGGAAATACAAATCAAAACTACAATGAGATATCACATCACACCAGTCAGAATGGGTAAAATTCAGAACACAGAAACAATAGGTTTTGGAGAGGATGTGAAGAAAGGGGAAACCCTTACACTGTTGGTGGGAATGCAAGCTGGTATAGCCACTCTGGAAAATAATATGGTTTTTTCTCAAAAAGTTAAAAATAGAACTACCCTAATATCTAGCAAGTGTACTCTAAGTATGTACCCAAAGGACACAATAATACCAGTTCAACGAATACGTGCACTACAATGTTTATAGCAGCATTATCAACAATAGCTAAATTATGGAAAGAGCCCAAATGTCTATCAACTAATGGATGGATAAAGAAGAAGTTGTGTGTGTATATAGATATAGATGATATAGATATACATATAGATATATACACATACACACAATGGAATATTACTCAGCCATTAAAAAAGAATGAAATCTTGTCTTTTGCAACAACATAGATGGACCTGGAGATTATCATGCTAACCGAAATAAGTCAGTCAGAGAAAGACAAATACCATATGATTTCATTCATGTGGAATTTAAGAAACAAAACAAATGAACATAGCAGAGAAAAAAGAGAGTGAGGCAAACCATGAAATACACTCTTAATTATAGAGAACAAACTGAGGGTTCCTGGAGGCCACGTGGGTGAGGTGATGGGGTAAATAGGTGCAGTAGGTACCAAAGAGAGCACTTCTTGGGGTGCCTGGGTTGGCTCAGTTGGTTAAGCATCTGACTCTTAATTTCTGCTCAGGTCATCACCTCAGGTCATGATCTCAGGGTCATGAGATCGAGGCCTGCGTTGGGTTCTGCACTCAGCAGGGAGTACACTTGGGATTGTCTCTCTCCCTCTCCTTCTGCCCTTCACCCTTCCTGTCTCTCTCTCTCTCTCTCTCTCAAATAAATAAATAAATAAATAAGTCTATAAAAATTTAAAAAAATAAAGAGGGCGCCTTTTTTGATGAGCACTAGGTATTGTTTGTAAGTGATGAATCACTAAATTCTACACCTGAAACTAATATTACACTGTATATTAACCAACTGGAATTTAAATAAAAACTTAAAAAAAGAGAGAAATATACAGTCAAATTCAGATTATACCAGTACTGCCATGAAGGTGTGTAAATTATTTGTATCCCTAGTTATAAAAGTTGAAACAATAATATTTAAAATAACTATACCTACAGTAATTTTTTAATGATGCACAATATAAAAAGATACAAAGTATGACATCACTGGCATAAAACTTGGGAGGATGAGAAGGAAAAGTTTAGCGTTTTTGTTTGCAATTGAAGGTAAATTGTTATCAGCTGTAACTGTAACAGTAAACATACAATGTTTTATTTAAGCTTCACAATAACAGCAAAGAAATATACATAGTAGTTACATAAAAAATAAATATAAAGGAATAAAAAAATACCATTGCAAAACAAAAACAAAAACACGAAGACAGTATGAGAGGAAGAAAAGAATAAAGGAACTTTTAAAGAAAACAATTAATGCAATGATAGTAATATGTCCTTACCTTTCAATAATGACTTCAAATCAAAATTAACTAAATTTTTCAATCAAAAGACACAAACTGCCTAAATGTGTGAGTGGGAAAAAAAAAAGAAAAACAAACAAACAAAAAAACCCCCAAGATCCAACAATATGCTACCTACAAGAGATTCACTTTCATGCTCAGGGAACACATAGGTTGAAAGTGAAGAGATAGAAAAAGACTTTCGAGGAAATGGTAACCACAAGAGAACAAGAGTGGCTATACTTACTTCAGATAAACTAGACTTTCACTCAAGATCAGTTACAAGAGAAAAAGAGGGACACTGTGTAGTCAGTTCAACAGGAGGACAGAGCAATTGTGAATATACACATACCCAGCTTTGGAGCACCTAAATATTTAAATCAAATATTAATAGACCTGAGGAAGAAATGGACAGTAATAAAAAAAACAGTAGGAAAATTCAATATGCCACTTCCAATGCTGCATAAATGATCCAGACAGAAAATTAATAGGAAAGCAGCAGATATACCCAAAACTATCTGTGGAGTCAATGTAATCTTTACCAAAATTCCAATGGTATTTTTCACACAAATAGAAAAAAAAATTACAAAATTCATATAGAACCACAAAAGATCCCAAAGAGCCAAAACAATCTTGAGAAACAAACAAAAAACAAAGCTTGAGACATCAAACTGCCTGATTTTAAACTATACTACAAAGCTCTGGTAATCAAAATAATATGGTACTGACATAAAAATAGATATATCAACCAATAGAATAGAATAGAGAACCCAGAAATAAATCCATGTTTGTACAGTCAACTGATTTTTGACAAGGAAGCCAAAAATGCTCAATGGGGACATTTCCCAGTTTTCCAGTTCTGGAGTAGATATTTACACACAAAAGTGTAGAATTGGACCCCTATCTTATACTGCTCACAAAAAATTAACTTGAAATGGATTAAAGATTTTAATGTAAGACCTGAAACTAAAATTCCTACAAGAAAACATAGGGGAAAAGAAGCTCCTTGGCAATGGCCTTGGCAACGATTTTTTGGATATAACACCAAAAGCAAAAGCTAAAGTTAACAACTGGGACTACATCAAACTTAAAAGCTTCTGTATAACAAAAGAAACAATCAACAGAATGAAGAGGCAACCGCCAGAATGGGAGAAAATATTTGCAAATCATGTATTTCCTACAGGGTTAATATCCAAAAATATGCAAAGAACTCAAACAACTAAATAACAATCGCCATCATCATCATCATTATCATCTGATTTTTAAAATGGGCAGAAGGCTTGAATAGGCATTTTTTTCAAGGAAGACATATACATGACCAGCAGGTAAATGAAAAGTTGCTCAACACCACTTTTCATCAGGGACATGAAAATGAAAATTACAATGATTATCACTTCAACATTGTCATACAATATAGTATTCTCCTTGTAATTTTTGTCAACATTTGACTTAAAAAATATTCTGACTTATAACTCTACATTTTTATTTAACTGCTGCATAACTTTACATTTTATGAGCAAATTATACAAACTTATTTCTCTACTTACAATTATTCCCCCCACACACTTTTTAAATATTTTAAACATTACCACTGTAAACATGCTTCTTATGTACTTACGTTAGAGTTTTCCTGCAAGTTGAATTACTGCAATATTTGTGCTTGGTGTTAAAAGATCATTTTAATTAATCTTATGGCCACTTGCTTTTTTTGTCTTGTTTTGTTTTTTAAATAGGCTCTATGCCCAGTGTGGAGCCCAGTGGAGGGCTTGAACTCACAACTCTGAAATCAAGACCTGTATCAAGATCAAGAGTCAGATGCTTAACCAACTGAGTCACCCAGCCACCCCAATTTTATGGCCACATTAATTTGCATTTCTCTGAAAAGTAGTGAGATCCATTATTTACTTATTTATTTCTTCCACCTATGTTTTCTTTATTTTGTAGGATGATTTTAATGATTATTCTGTGTTTGAGAAAGAAATTCTGCCACTCAGTGGGTAATATTAATTGGAAAGCAAAAGTGGAGTTGTTTGGCTGAATCTTCGTACAGATGAGTATTGTGAATACAGATCTTTGATAGTAGATTGACCGTAGTTTGACTGGTAGAAAGCACTCAAGTTAGCAATTTCTCTAATTGAACTCAAAAACTATCACTTTTTCTAATTTTATAATTCAGTTACCCAGATCTGAGGCAGTGTTAAATCAACCATACTTCATTGTTCTTTATTTATAAATATTTTATTTATTTATTTGAGAGAGAGAGAGAGAGAGCACACAAGCAGGGGAGGGCACAGGGAGAGGGAACAGCAGACTCCTGGCTGAGCAGGGAGCCTATGTGGGGCTTGATCCCAGGACACTGAGATCATGACCTGAGCTGAAGACAGAAGCTTAACCCACTAAGCCACCCAGGTGCCCCCATACTTCACTGTTCTTAGCAAACGAAGCATTTGCCACTTTTTTCCTTTTTTAGCTGCAGCAGATGAAATGATTACTTTATCTTCCTCAAATACATGCATTCTGCCTGTCTTCAATGAAGTTTCTGGTAGTCCTTCAGGAAGGTATATTATTTTTGAATGATACTCCTGTGGGCATTCTTACATACATCTACCTCCTAGAAGACTCAGGCATAAAGAGTTGTTTGCCTCTATCCAGTAGACTATTTTTCAACTATTTTGCCAAGTGGTTTTCCAAATATGGCTATGCTCAGGTGTTCAGATTATTTCTTTTCTATTGATCTTCAGGCAATCACATTAAAACAGGTATTAAAGTTCTTGCCAATTTTGTTGCCTTCAATATTTACTGTGTCATTTAATTTAGATATGTCACTTAACTTTTCTAAATCATTTTTCTCACTTCAAAAAGCCTTTGAAATATTTCTTCTAAAACAAAGCTTACTTAATGCCTGGAACTTCAAATTGGATCCCAAAATCAGTCTTTTCAAAGAGTAGTTGCTTTAAGAAATTATTTCAGCTTTATACACTAAGGAAAATCCTCAAAAGGAGAAGTTCTGATCCAAGCAATCATATTTAGCTGCCAAGAACACATGTACACTATTTGATGATGTGCTATTTTGGAAAGAAATAGAGCACTTTATTTGTCTGGGAAAATAGTTTAGTGAGTTATTTGAAGTGGTGGAAGTAATCTGAATGAGAGCTTAAATTTAAAAGTAAAAATTTGCTAAATTGCTCAGCACATTAAAGAGGAGAATAATTTGGAATGAAACAAACAAACAAAAAATAGTAGGGAGAGGCCCAGGAATTTAAGGACTAGTTATTGCTATAATGAGTGGTAATAGAATTACCAACACTAGCAAAATAAAGAGGGAAGCTGGAAGTATTTGGGGTTGGAATATTATGGCCTCGAAATCATGAATTCTCAGGGTAAAACAGAACATACGAGGTTATACCTTGTGGTGCCTATCTGTGACAAAGTGGATGATACGTATTTGACAAAGTCATTTCCCAAGTTCTCCCAATATATACCCAACCATCCAAATATTTTGTGACTATTTCAGTCTTCCTTAAGGAATTTGACAGCCTTGTTGCGAATATATACTGGAACTGCCTGAAACTGCTGGGGGATACTTAAGAAGACCATGCAAAGAGCGTAAATCAAAATATTACAAACCATGCCAAAGGACAGAAGAGGAGTATGACAAAGAAATTATCGGGGTGCTTCCATGAACAAAAGCTTCCTAAGAGCCAAAGTGAGTGGAAGGGGTCCTTAGGTGTTGATGACCCAATACTTGGAGCTAGTAAAAGGAGGCTGTTAGAAACGTCTATTTTGGGGCGCCTGGGTGGCACAGCGGTTAAGCGTCTGCCTTCGGCTCAGGGCGTGATCCCGGCATTCTGGGATTGAGCCCCACATCAGGCTCCTCCGCTAGGACCCTGCTTCTTCCTCTCCCACTCCCCCTGCTTGTGTTCCCTCTCTGGCTGGCTGTCTCTGTCAAATAAATAAATAAAATCTTAAAAAAAAAAAAAAAAAAAAAAAAAAAGAAAAGAAAAGAAACGTCTATTTTCCTATGTATTTCTTTCTGGAAAATATTTCCAGTGGAGTTAAAATTTGTGGCCTGTGTCAGTAGTAGGATTCTTAAGCATTGGCAGTCAAGTGAACAGACAGGACACTACTTTAATCAGGTTATGTAGAAGAAATGTTTTACAGATGCGCTGAAGCACAAATTCAAATGACACAGCACAACCGTGGGCTGTAGGATAGCAACAGCTGCAGCCAGGCCTCCTGGCAGTAACGTATGGCTCCCGTCAAGCAGTGCTATCAGACAAATTTGATTTGTTGCAGTTAAATGATGGTGTCAAAAAGAAAGCAAAGGTGGCTCGTAAGCTAACAAGGCTAGAGGCAAAGTTCACCCAGAAGCAAAGCTGATCTTATTCCTTTACATTGTCACTCCCTTTATATAGCTTCCTGAAATGTTTCACCCTTGTTCTATCTACATCTCTTCTCTATTTAGATTTCTTTCATGAATAAAAAATGACTTAATTTATATAAATGATGAGCACTAATTCCTGCTGCCTCACTTTTTCATTTGAGCTACCTTGAACATTGTTTTTGAAATGGCCCATCTACGGTTCTCCTGCGCTCTGATTACTTCAAACAAGAGATCACAAGGCATTTTTACAGAAGTAGGAATTGAAGAGTCCTCACTGCAATGCAATGTAACGTTTTGTGTTTGATACTTCAAATGGTCTATAAATAACTACTGATATTTTTCTAAGTAAACATTTGAAAATAGAGGATCTTAAGGATTCTGCAAACAACATGTCAAGATAGAAAGAGATGTAATATCTGCACATTTACATTGTGTAATTTACACAAAGCAGGTCTACTCCAGTGAAGGAGATGCATTTGCATGTGATGTCTCAGCAGTCCACATTCTTAGATAAGCCAAGGATTTATCTCTCATGGTCTAGGCCAGTGTTTGACCATTAAAAACTCTCAGATAGCGCTATGTTTGATTTATGGTAGCTCTACCTCCGAAAAGGTCTTCATCAATTCTCAACAAAGCATTCAGAGTGATATTTTCACAACTTAAGTCAGATTTTATTCTTCTACTCAGAACCTGAGAACCAATGGCTTCCATCTCATTCACTTACAAGGCTTCATCCAATCTTGTCCGTGATAACTTCCCTGAATTTAACTCTTGTTATTCTCACGGCTTCCATTCTAACTACACTGGCTTCCTCAGTGTTACTGCAATGCACTGTACATATTCCTGCCTTGGGATATTTGAGTTTTCTCCCCTTCACTAGCATGCTTCATTCCAGATATTTTCCACGTCTTGCTTTCCAACTTTTCCTTCAAATTTATCCTCTAATAGTACCTTCACGATTTGGCTTTCTTTATCCCCACTATTTAAAATTACAGCCCTCATCCCACCCCACACTTCATTTTATCTTTATCTAATTTTCCTCCACTAAATTTAACAACTTCTGGCATATGAAAATTCATAGTTAATGCTCTTCATATATATTGGCTATACAAATATTGGATATATATGGCTACATGAATGTCTTGAATGTATAGAGATTTTGTTGGCATTTTTAGCCATAGGCATAGAATATCACATGACTAGAGAGATTTATGTTTCTAAGCTCTAAAAATTGTGTTAGAGAAAGAAACCTGGTAAAGTATCCAATTTAATCCCTTTATTTGGCCTCTGGTTAAATCTAGACTGGATAGGTTAGAGGATTAGCCAAGGGGGGTCTAGAACGTGGCTCCAGTGAGATAATGCCATATTCTAACCCTTTCTCCAACAACTGACTGGCTTTCACTTAGTCTTTAAGGAAAAGCAATTAAGTCTCAGTTACCTTCCCTACAAAACTGGGAAATAACAGTATTCACTCCATAGATGTGGGCTGAAGATAAATCAAGTCAATTTATATAAAATATCAGGGCCTGCCACATTGCAAGCATTTCAAAGAATGCTAGTTACTGTTATTTTTTAGATAAACAATCACTTCATGCGTTACACTCATTACACTACTAAGAGTTTTCTGTAGATGTAGATATGGAATATATATATATTTTTATGTGTGCCTATAACTTAACAATGCTCATTTCCAACATATGCACTAATAGCAATCTAATGAAGGTCAGTCCAAACTGCACATATATTATTTGATTGATATTAGCAGCTACAACCTTGCTAGCAAGGAAACCCTAGCTGATATAATCATATCTCCTCTAAGGATATGCAATCATAAGAATAAAACTCTGTATTAAAGCAAGGACAATTCTTTATATAAGTATTGTCTAAAAGACCAATGATAGTGCAGACATATGTTTTATCATCTCTACAAATAAGAAGAGTAAAGCTTTCAACAACATAATTTCATTCCAAGGACAATGATACACAGAGTATTTTCTTAGGTTGTGTAGTAAAAATGACATGATTTCAAACATAATTGTTACTACTAGAGAGTATTTAGAAGATTATAAGAATGTGGGGGGGTTGTTATTTATTCATTTTTTAATGTAACATATATGTCAGATAAATATGTGATTTGCAAATTAAGTTTCCAAAATTGATTGATATGAGTATTTTAGAAGTTGTGGTCACTGTACTATTTGGCTGATAAAGATTTTTCTTTGAAGCCAAACTTGAATCAGAGAGATCGCCTATTTTATGACTTATACATCTAGCTATAGATTTGTAACCCACTGCTTCAGCGCCTTGATGGAGAGGCAAAGCACTCCCACATGCACAGTTGTATTTAAGTAGACCTAGAAAGGTAACCCTCATGGGCATAAGCTCTTTTAATCATCTTTGACCTAAGCGACTATTGCACAAGGCAGCAATTCTATAAACAGGAATGCCCATCATGATTGCTGGTGAATACCACTTTGATCAGAATATGTGGCTTAAGAGATACTTTCCCTCAAACCAAAATTCATACTGTCAGCAAAGAAATACAATGTACAGGGTTTCAATTGATCTAACTATGAACTTATTTAGCTTAACTAGTTGTTGCTGAATATAAGATGAAATGTCTTATATTAACTATGGGTAAAATTCTGGGGGATAAAAGAACTTACTTTAAAGGCCTAGAAATATTCTAAAGATTTTCTATTAGAGTCAGTTGAAGTGCAACTGCTATACTTTCTGTTACATGCAGTATTTCAGTTAACAGACATCCCAGCTCTTTCAGCAACCATAAAAGATCCGATGACACATAAAAACCTAGATTGCGGTGCCACTGATTCTTACTATTTACAAAGTGCAGCTTAGATGCTTAGAATCAACAAGAATGATGCCTCTCATCTCTGGGACACACAGATTTACTGTATTTTATATTCCATAGTAAGAAACACATATTCTTAAGCTACAAAATATATGTAACTTTTATGTACATATATTTAATACACAATACAGGATACCATTTATAATCCCATGTTTCAATGTCAAATAGTTTACTCTTTTTATATCACTCCTGGTTTCTTTTATATTTTGGTCTATGTTAAAAATAGTAAAGCAAACTTATTTATGAGGGCACATTGCAATGATGGGGGTCTAAAGAGTGCATGAAGTAGATATATATAAATTTGTCAGCCCCTATAAAATACCTACTTTGATCTGTAAAGTATAGATACAAGAGGAAATATGGTAAAGGGGAAATGTCTTGGACTTTGAATCAGACAAGTATGGGATCATATTGTCCATTTGGAATCTTTGTGACCTTAGGTAAGTTACTTAACCTGTCTGCATGCCTCATCAATCAGTTATTGTTTATAGGTTCCGAAAGGGATATACCGTCAGGGGAGGCAGCTCCCTTCAGATGTGGGCAATTTCTGAGGAGGGAGGTGATCCCCAATCTGCAACGGGCAGTACTCAGTATGGAAAGTGGAATGAATCTCTGTTCTGAAGGAGGATCTGAGCAAAGTACCACAGCACTACCACTGTCAATTATTTTGTTAATTCTATATCTCCAAAAACTAAATATTTCACCCCAAAATTAGAAGCTTCTCCTTTCTAAATCTTACAGATCACATCTGTACAAAAATTGTCCTCCTTAATGTGATTATTGTACACTGCTTTGTAACCGTTGACTTTCTGAATAAATAATACAATAAAATAGAGAAACAGGGGATGAGCAGTTAAGAGCGTGGAATTTGGATCCAAACCATTTGGATTCATGCCTTAGTTCCACCAATTATCAGCCATGAGAAATTAGGGAAAGTGTATCTCTCTGTGCCTTGGTTTCCTAATCCACAAAGTGGTGAGAATAGTACTACTTTATAGGTGACGAGGATTTGATGAGTTGAACAACATGTGGAAAGCTCTTATCAGCACCTGGCAAAAAATAATCATAATATGTCAGCTTTTTTTTTTTTTTAAGATTTTATTTATTTATGTGACAGAGAGACAGCCAGAGACAGAGGCAACACAAGCAGGGGGAGTGGGAGAGGAAGAAGCAGGCTCCCAGCGGAGGAGCCTGATGCGGGGCTCCATCCCAGAACCCTGGGATCACGCCCTGAGCCGAAGGCAGACACTTAACGACTGAGCCACCCACGCGCCCCTATATGTCAGCTTTTTTTTTACTATTTTATTTATATATACATGACTCAGTATTTACTACCAAATTTTGTATTTTTTATTATAATAGAAGAAAATGAATTCAAACTCCACCATTGTCATTGAGTTTTATAACATTCAAATCCCTCCCAAAATTACTCTGTTACATGAAAAATGGGGCTGCGTGGAGAACACCTTTTCTGCCTGGTGAGTTTATTTTGGAAACCACGTAAGATAATATACATGAAAACACTCCATCCTGCAGCCAAGAAACTTAATTTAAACATTCTTGCTCTGCCACGCTTTCTCATGTCCCAGATCTTTGTCATACAAGCTGTTATGCCTAGAGATTTTCCTTGTCTCTCTTCCATTTTTTGACTTCTACTTGCCTATTAAGCTTCGGCTTCCTCTTTCCCTATTGAGATTTCTGTGGCACCTCAGAGCTCCTGTGACACCTGTAGCTAACAATAGCATCACTTTCATCTTCCTTTTTTGTCATTGTCTGTTTTGTTGGAGGCTTTTATTGTCGTCTTTTAGCTTGACTCTTGAATCTTGACAAGACTGCTCTAAAGAAGGCTGTATTCATTGCTCTGGTATTTCCAAACCTAGCCCAGCACCTGGCTCACTTACGAATGAGTGGAGCAGGACAGGGTGGAAGAGGGTGGGATGACAGGGGTTTAGGGACTGAACTGAATCTTCCAAGATCAGTTGGATCTTGGAAAGTGATTTAAGGGAACTAGAAAAATATTCATTTCTATGTTATAAATGGAAATCCATCTCAGTTTTCTACCAAAATTATCAAAACTAATTTTTCCTAGACTGAATTTCTCAACACTACGTTGAAATTATTTCTAGTGTTTGGCTCAATAGCTCAACACAGATCTAGGCAAATTCCCCTTTGTATCTCTAATGACGTTATTTCAAAGTATGTTCACTGTGCAGGTGATTTTTGAATTTTTTTTAATAAACATGACAAAAATACTTAAACGTAGGAAGAAGACTACCTGAAGTGACTTAGCGTTTTGTACAAATTATGTCTCCCTAGCTGGAAGTACACACACACACCCCACAGGTGGTAATGTCAATGGTGATTAAAGTTCATATTTTTATGTGTAGTTGTAAAGGCAACTGAAAAATTCCTGCAGATCTGTTATTTCTTACATTGTGTTCACATTTGTAGTTGGAACTGTGGAATTTGGTCCACCTCGTTTTCTGAGGACTGCAACAGAGTGGACATAGGAGAGTAGGATACAGAAGCTTTATCAATGTCTCAACATTAAGGAACCATCATCATACTTAAAAATAAATATTATTCAATTAGTATTTGTTTGCAATGGAAAAAACTTGTTTTTTAGGTAGGCTCTGTTAGTATTATAACAGCTATGTCTTATTCTTTGGGGATTTTTTTTCTCCCAACTTTATGGTGGTCTTTTTTGGGGATCAGGCTACTACAGTATCTTTTAATTAGCAATGCTTTTGACATTACAGCTATTGTAAAAAGAAGATAGAAATATGATAACAGGAATTGCAAAAAACTAATGGACCAAATTATGGGGAGTAATGCATTCTTTGCCTTTCCTATGCCTTTTGTTGACTTTGCAGAATGAAGAGCAGTGCTTCTGGGTCAAGTGAAGTTTCACATGCAAGGTTTGGCAAGTTTCATTCCCATTTAAACCTTCATTAAACCCCCAAAGTTAGCTATGCTCTTCTAGATACCAGTGGTTTATGCTTTAATAAGTAAGGGTAGTGATACTGCTTAGTGACCCACACATATTTTCGCAGGAATATAGGGATAATGATGTTGCCCCTTACTTTCAGTGATATGAAGTTCACTCTCAATTATCTAGGAGTGATTGTCCATTTTGCTCATTATTTCTAACCTTTACTTTTTCCTTTTCCCCTGTCCTATATTTTTGGACTTTTCATTGTGCTAGCAGAAAATGAAGAGGAAAAAATGATGAAATACAGAATATAAATGAATATTGTGTTGTCATTTCTTTTTAAAAATAATTACATCAATTTCTGATCACTTGGCTTGTCTTTGTGGACTTTTCCTTGCATTGTCACCAAAAGAAATGGCTGTGTAAATTAACAGGATGGTGATTCCAAAGGAAACAAAAATACCTAGTAGTAATTTTTAGCACATCAATTATTTATATTATATATATGAAACAATGGATTTCTAATAATTATAAATTAGATATGTATCAATTTAAGTCACTCCCTAAAGCGTCTCTAAATGAAATCATTTATTATATTAATTTAAGTTACTATACAAGGTTAAAATCAATTAAATTTATATGTTCTATAATTATGACATGTTCCTGTTTTATATTTGAATTCATCTCCAATTATTTTGAATTTATGATGTGTTCTTTATTTTTTTCCAATACAATTTAAGCATGTTAACTATTCAGTGACTATCCTTTACCTATGTATAGCATAAAGACAATTCCTTTTCTCTCCTACACCAAAACATGCTGCATACTTGCAAAGCTGAATTTCCCAAAAAATGTTTTTTTCAAAAGTCATATGCAATCACTATGCTGTATACCTGAAACTAATATAACATCATGTGTCTATTATACTCAAAAAATAATGGGTAAAAAAAGTCATATGCATTTCAATCTCACAAATCAGCATAATCTGGTCCCAAAATTTCTGTCAGACCATGCTTCCCCCTCTTCTCCAATTTCTATACTCTGTGCTATTTAGATAATTTCCCTTGCTTTCTCACAAATATACCATGAAGTTTTAAATTCCATGTTCTGATATAGCTTTCATCATCAGTAATATACTTGCTTCAACTCTGTGTCTTTCCTCAGAAAGTTCATGTACTATGAAGTCAGACAGACATAGTTTCATATAATTAAAACAGTCATTGTAATAAAAAAATTGATAGCAATAGAAAGTAACCATATAGTAATTACAGTGTGTAGTGTATTTTGTACATTATCTCATTTAGTTCCTCACAACAACCCTATTATGAAGTGCATATTATTACCATTATACAGATTTACGTCCCAAGAAATTAAGATGTAGTGGTTGACAGACTTGCCCAAGGTCACAAATCTAAGTGAAGGATATTGGGATCTTAAACCAGACAGCCTGATCCAGTGTCTCTAGTCTTTGAACCAGAAATCCATGCTCTCCTTGACACTTACATGCTTGTGAATTATATAAGTGACATAGCCCCTCTGATCCTTTATTTCTTTCTTTATAATATGAATTTCTATTTGTTTATGTGCATGTTTCATATCGACCATTCTCCAAGGAACACTAGAAAATGGTATATAGAAACTAAGATTTGTGGGCTAAGTAGCTTCAAAGTAACAGAGTTTCTTTACTTCCAAGTGTTCTTGGCAGATAGAGCTAGAGAATACCACACACACATCTATATCTGCTTCTATATCTAGCAATTATATTACAGTCTACAAATTTGTACTGATCCCTTCACTGTGTGTCACACACTAGAGTTTGTTCTAGTTCTCTCCCTTTCCATTTTTGTAACTTCCTTCCCTAGTGTTTCTGAACCCCAATTTAAGTATATGTTAGCTTATTAGTAGTTTGCGAAGACCGTTGTACAATTAAATTTTATTCAAATGACAATGAGATCACTGCCTGTTTTGACCTGGTATGATTAACTTAACATTTGGCGAAAGGTAACCATTTAGACCGCTTTTGAATATTTCCCACTGAATTTTAGATTTGTGCTAGTTTTTGGCCAGCACGACCACATAACAATTTCACTATTATTAGATTTAAATTAAAGTTGAAAATGCAAGAATAATATACACAAACAAGAAGTTGAGGGCATGTTAAGTATTGGATTATATGCAAACAATGAATCATGCAACACTACATCAAAAACTAATGATGTACTCTATGGTGACTAACATAACATTAAAAAAATAAATAAATATTTGATCTTAATTCTAGAATTTTTCTTGGGAAGTGGAAAAGAGAGTCAGAATTGCAGATTGCAGACAACTGTATTTCCTTTTTTTTTTTTTTTTAGTTTTTATTTAAATTCCAGTGTAATATTAGTTGCATTTATACAATTGAGTGATTCAAATGTATTTTCCAACATACCTTTAAAGACCTTATTCCTAATCCTCATGCTTCATTAGGATCAGATAAATGTCTAGTAGGTTTATTATACCTGGAGCCTACATATTGCCTTTGAGAATCATAGTAGAACACACATGTGTGATCCATGTTTGAGATACAATGAGACAATATCAATTAGGCCCAACAGATAAGACATGAACCATTCACATATGTTCCTCTGTTAACAGTGTGGCCTAAGGTTTCTCCACTTTAAGCCTTGTTCTCAAGGATCTTAAATATAGAGATTATTAAATTTAATCAACCTCACATACAGTCCACCCTTAACTAATGGAATGTACCAAATGGTTCCAGAATGTAGGGCTGGGCACCTGAGGAGAGCAGATTTATGGCTGGAATGGCGAAGTTCTGTCTTTTTCTCTGGAGATGCCTGGCTTCTTGACTCTCATCGAAGATAAAGGGAATAGGTTTTATGATGTGCTGTTTAAAGCTTGACATTTTCTTAGTGATCCTGTCCCACACAGAATTAGCTTCTTTATTGAAGCAGTTTGAGGAGCTTGACTTGACCATGTGAGGGACTATTTAAACACTTTGTTTTTGTTTGTTTGTTTGTTTGTTTGTTTGTTTGTTTGTTTGTTTCAGGTTGCTCCCCTGATGCTAAGATTCCTCATACAAACTTGGCAACTCAGCCAGAGATTCTAAAATTCAGATGCACATAGGCTCTCTCAAACTTTTGATGCTTGTCTGGATTCTACTTCTATTGCTATTCTGTATGTTTTACATTTAGATAAAATCTACACATGCACATACTCTGTGGAGTCTGCTGGTCTGTGAAATATTCAAAGAGGGTAAAGCAATGCAGCATCACACTGAGTACTCCAAATAATATTAGAATATTATTTCAGGCAGCCCTAATATGGATTGAAGGTGTGAAAATGTTAGTAAGCAACTCCAACCTAATTGGACAAAACTCCAAAAAACAAGACCCAATATTGGATAGGTAATTCAGAACAAACCAAACACATGACTCTATTCCTCCCTGAAGGTATAAATCTTTGTAAGATTCGAAGATCTATCCTGATCCAGCTGAAAGAAAATCTGGTGTGATCCTCATTCTATGTTTAATTGGGAGAAGTGGTAGAGTCCCTATATGCCTGATTCTTCCTCTGTAACCTGCAGAAGGAAAATTAATCCCTGTAGGGAATATTCGCTTCAAGATTGATTTTGGTAAATGGAATAAAAATTTATCTCTAGATTTTCCCTTATTTGTGGCTTCTCACAAATGTGTCAATTGTAGTAGGTCCAGGAATGTTCTTAGAAGGGAGATGATCCAGAGTTCAAATTCTACCTCTAACACCAGCTAAATGATCTTTTGTTACATTATAGTCCTTAGCCAAAAAATGAGAATAATAACACTACTTCCCTTATGGAGTTTTGTGCATTAATGAGACAATGCATTTGAAAGCATTAATAGAGTGCTGGCTTATAGGTGTTAATAATTGTGGGCTTATTTAATATTTCTAGTCACATACTTAGACATTTAAATATTCCCCACAAAGTTTGACTAGACAAAAGTAATTCAGCATTAAGTTAATTCTAAGAATACCTAGTCCATGTGTTTAGGCAATCTAGTCCATAAGTCATATTTAACTTATGTAGAACCATCAAATTCCAGCCAGTTCTAAAATGACTGCTACTTGCATTAAAAATCAACAGGACTCAGGCCCACTGTGCATGTGGTCTCAGAAAATATCCTTATGACCATCTAGTTTCCTTTTTTTAGAAGGCATTAATATGCTTTTCCCTGGACATTATGCAGTAAAATTTAGTGATCCCAGTCCCAGGCAGACATTATTGGTTCCTCTTTCTGAATGGTGGAATGTTGTGTTTGCTTTGTGTTTTTACTCTTTACAATATTTGAGCTAAAATTATTGTAATTCAAATTTCAGAAGGGTTCTTTCCTGCTGAGGTGAGCACTTGAATAATGACTTGTATTTTGTATCTTATCATTGCCATATTTCTTGAAGATTTCTGGGGAAAAGAGATAAAAATAAAACTGTTTATAGAATTAATAACGAATATAGAGGTTCTAATCTTGAAATGTTCACTAAGTTTCCATTTGATTTTGAAATCAGACATTGACACTCAATATATAAATATTCAGTTGATATAACAAAGTAAATAAAATGGTAACATTTGCTTTAGAGTTAGAAAACATATATGCAAAGCAAAGGATTTAAGTACACCTGACCTGTGTTATTCCTTTCAAAATACTTCTTTATGTTAAAAAAAAAAAAAGGCATTCTACATGATTATTAGCTTCAGAGCCATTTAAAGTATTTGAAAAGAAGTGCCTTACTTGAGAATAGCACATAAAAGAGGACTGTCAGGACTTGGTATAATTTTATTAATGACTCAGGTGATTTAATAAAACATCCTACCCACTGAAAGCTCAGATCTGTTTGGTAAGAATGATATTTTAAATTGAAAATTAGATATTTCTCAGGTGATTTTGCCCTTTTGAAAGAAATAGTGAGTAGAAAAATCTACCTTCCTTTCAATATTAAATTAAATGTCACCAAAGTCACTAGTACCTTCAGTTTCTTTTCAGAAAAGCCAAGTAATTGGAGTTGCAAGAACTCTGTAAACTTTTTTTATAAAAAATAAATGATTGACTTTACGTATGAGATACCACATTTAAGAGAACTCTGACCATTACAAAAATGTAGTTAGATAGGCATATATTAAAATGAATAGCTAAGTTTTTTTGCCCTAAGTGGAATCAACACTTGGTTTCATCTCCTACATAGTCTATAATAATGGTAAAGCTTTAAGAAAAGTGAGATAGGCAGGATTCTAACATGGTTGTGAATATTCCCACCCTCCTGGTGAATGCATCCTGTACGATTCCCTCCTGTAGTGTATGGGCAGAGCAGTAATCATGGTAAGATAGCACTCTTATGATTTTGTCCCTAATCAGCTGATTTTGAGTTAATCAATGAGTTAATCAAAAAAGGATTATTCTGAATGGGCCTGATGTAATTAGGTGAGCCCTAAAAGATTTAAGAAGCATCAGTGGACACCCTCCTGCTGAAAACTGAACTGTCATAAAGAGAGCCATGTAGCAGGGACCCAAAGTGACCCGGAGGGGCTGACAGCTTTCTCAAGCCAACAGCCCACAAGACATGCTCTCTTTCTACTCTCTTCTTTCTCTTCTTGGACATGAGTAAATAAATAAATAAATAAATAGGTACTCTAGTGAGCTATTCTTGACTAAGACTCTGACTCGATAGAGGATTAATATGGGACACATTTCATTCCCTTAAATATCTTACAATCTGCTGGACAGATAAAATTAAGAACAGAACAAACAACTCAAGCTGGCATATAATCAAAATTGCATAGACATGTATATACTGGAACAGAACATCAACAGTACATCGTTAGAAATGTATTGTTATGTCCATAAAGCACACATCCTGAAACATCCAAATGAAATTACATGCATTTTAGAAATATTTCATTAAAATGACCGAAACAATGAGTTGTTTAGTTAACCTCAGTTTACCAGACAATCCAATTAGTAGAACATTTTGGTTAATTATGGGTTTGTAACAGTATATTTATTTTTTCCATGTGCTGAAAGGCATTAATGAGATAAATATCTTACAACCAGTCAATTCATTTCCATTCAGAGTCACTTATTAGGTAGCTACTATGTAGGATTATATCAGAATAAATAAGGAATGCTCCCCATCCAAATGAAGTATTTAATTAGAGACACATAAGGAAATGAATTTAGTACACTGTGGTAAAGCTCCTATAAAAAGTGGACAGAGAAAGGACACTGGAATCAGGCTAAGAGGACAAGTGAAAATTCTGGAGGAGATGACCTCTGAAAACTGAGGTAGAAAATAAAGTGGGGGGGGGGGCACCTGGATGGCTCAGTTGGTTAAGCATATGCCTTCGGCTCAGGTCATGATCCCAGGGACCTAGGATTGAGTCCTGCATCGGGCTAGGTGGGGAGACTGCTTCTCTCTCTGCCTGCTGCTCCCCCTGCTTATGGTCTCTCTCTCTCTCTCTCTCTCTCTCTCAATCTCTCTCTCTCTTTCTCTGACATATAAATAAAATCTTTTTAAAAAAGAAAATAAAGTGGGAAGGAAAAGACATTCTAATGAGAGCTAAGTGGATCAGCAACAGGAAAATAATGGAATCTTGGGGAAAACATGTGGTTCAGGGTTATTTAGATTCTAACATAAGGTAGACGGTAGCAAAGATAAGATGAAAATATAAGATAAAGATCAGATAATGAATGGCTTTATATGTCACATGAGGAGGTGAGACTTTGTGTTTCAAAGAGAATAGTGAGAAACATATAATAGGGGAACAGAGAGGAGAGTAGTAATTAATCTTCCTTACCTATGGTCTTGTTTACACTGTATTAATAAGTGTGATAACAGTGTACATGTTCAGGTGTATAATAAAAGTAGTTTTGGTAGTCTATAGGCCTCATAATGAGAATGAGAATCAACAGGCACAATATAAGAAGAGAAGAAAGTCTGAAAATTGAGGCTGTGTTATTGAAATGCAGATTCATGATCATAAAAATGAAGGTAACAGTGAACGTGAAAAATACACATAATTACTAAATCATGAGTTAGTTAGATTTTGCAAGTCTAGAAGATTTATGCTATAAAATGTTCATATAATATATAAACCATCCATAAAAGTAGCTCCTTTTTATAGCTGTGAATGTTCAAGTGTATGTTGTGAGCTGACCTAGATTATACAAAGAGCAAGAATGACAAATCCAGGATGAAGGCCAGAGCAGCTTCAAACTTAATCCACTGCTCTGCATAGTGATTCATGGGACTTTTGAAGAACCTGGCTAATTCCATGGGAGCTTATGTTATGCTAGTTTATGTAACTGATCCTGCATAAAAGACAAAAATACTGATGGCTCAGCACTCCACAGATCTGTGGGCATTATACCCTCCTGGATAATTGCATGAGCAAAGAAAAGACAAAGCTTCCTCCTCACTCTTCCCTTAAACATCAAAAAAAAAAAAAAAAAAAAGAAAGAAAAGAAAAGAAAAAAAAAGAAAACACAAAGGAATTCCAGTCTTTTGATAAATAAAACGAAAGATACAATTAAAGGGCAGCATTTTTCAAGTTTACTTTTTATAAGTTAAACTTATAACTGAGATTAGACATTAAGGTAAATACATTATTAAATTACTGAATTTAAAAAGTTCCAAACTAGTTGCATTTGAGTAATTAAATATATTCGGCTCCTGGAAAAAAAAAAAAAAAAAAAAAAAAAACACCTAACTACATACACACAAGATCTGGAATTTATTCTATATGTCTTTGCTGTTCTTTGCATTCAATTCCTTCTGACATTTAATGGGAATGTGCATGCTCCTAAATTATACTAAGAGCACTGTGTCTGGAAATAAAATGTCGATAGCTTCTTTTATCTCTTTCTTTTTGTACATACGATGTGTGTAAAATGCAATCGTATTTAAGGAGTTAAAAATATCCATAAGTAGAGACTAGAAACCTGAAAATTTTGATATGTATAAAAACAGATAAAAAAGTACGGAATCATGGACAAAATCCATGTCACTAAAAATAGTTTATAGATTTTTAGAAAACAGATGTAAATGATCCTGAGATTCAGTAGAACTAGGAATTTCAAAGGGAATCATTAATACATAAATTCACATCAATTTTACAGAAGTTGAGAGTTATTATCACAGCAATCACTTTTAGGAAAATAAGGAAACCAAAGGGAAGAGTAGCAGTTTCATTTGTTTGGATCTGAATTTCACAACGCAGAGAATCCAATGATCCACTTGAACAATTTTTTAAAATTTATTTATTTATTTATTTTTTTCTTGAACAATTTTTTAAAAAGATTTAGTTATTTATTTCAGTGAGAGAGTGAAAGCATAAACAAGACTGGCAGAGGGAAAAGGAGAGAGGAACTCAAGCAGACTCTTCTCAGAGCAGGGAGCCCCAAGCAGGACTCAATCCCATGATCTTGAAACACAACCTGAGCAGAAACCAAGAGTTGGCTGATTAACGGACTGCACCGCTCAGGTGCCCCTCTACTTGAACAACTTGATTTCCAAAAATATTAGTTTTAATAATTAATTATCAGGACTCCATTACTAAATAAACATAATGCTTACCAATGCAAGTATGCAATGTATTAATTTTTTCCAGTGCTTGTTTAGTGATCATTTACACTAGCTATTCTGACAAAACAAATTCAAATAACCTGAGATTCATATTTAGTTCTGAACCATCAGTTGTTTTGTAAAGTTAAACACATAAAACTAGTAATTTTGAAATCAAAGGTCCATAAAGCATCTTCTTCAAATTTATTTTTATAAAATGTCTTCAGGTGCTACAAACTACACTATTTTACATATGTTTGGGTATCCCAAGAGACTCTCTGAAATAATGTCAGGATTCAGATACGTATATATTTAGCAACATCTTCATAAATTTAAGTTGAATTATTCAGTAAGATTTAAAAATTTAAAGTACAGTTACCAATGTATTTTCAAGTAAGTTGTTTTTGTTTTTTAGATTAATGAATTGCTTTGTTGTGGCGGACTACAGTTTCTTTTTTAGGATAAGATCCTCTAAAAGGATTTGTACTCACCACAGAAACGTTCAAAATCCAAAGAAAAAAATTTTAAAAGAAAGAAAAAAACTCTAGACTCGCATTCTCTTTGTCTCAGACACAGGACATGTCAGTCATCAAACACGCCAAGAATTTTCTTGCCTTGAGGCCTTTATATATACAGTTTGCCTGATTAACACTGCTGTCCAATCACACAGGTCTTAATTTAACCATTTTTCCCAAAACAAGTTCCGATGTAAATGTCACATGTGTTATATCCTACACTGTTACTTTATAGCAATTACTATTCTTTTGTAATTATGTAACTTGATAGTATTATTTAATATCTTTCTACTCATTATCTGTAAGATCAGTGAAGGGAGTAATCTTCTGAGACACTGATTGTCTTAGAATAAGAATAATATAAGTTTAGTATATAGTAATTAACTAAATAATTATTTTTCACATGAATAAATTTAAAAATATGGACATTTTTTCCACATGGAATCAAAGAAAGTTTCTTTATCATAATGAAAATAAGAAACAGAATTTGTGGGGCGCCTGGGTGGCACAGCGGTTAAGCATCTGCCTTCGGCTCAGGGCGTGATCCCGGCGTCATGGGATCGAGCCCCATATCAGGCTCCTCTGCTATGAGCCTGCTTCTTCCTCTCTCACTCCCCCTGCTTGTGTTCCCTCTCTCGCGGGCTGTCTCTATCTCTGTCGAATAAATAAATAAAATCTTAAAAAAAAAAAAAAAAAGAAACAGAATTTGTATTTAAACCTCTTGTCTCACTAAAGATTCACAATTTGTCTTTGAGCCCATATAACTAAATCACATGTAGTAGGGTTTACTAGGGTAAAACTCATGCTGTGAGAAGTAGGGGTGTGAAGATGGTGGAAGATAAGATCAGAGATGATTTTTCAAAGTCTCTGTAAATGAAAGAGTCAGGGTTAGCACTGAGATTTTGATCCATGGACATGTTTTCCATCAATAGAAACAAAAAGGCACAAGATTAGGAATAGACTCAGGAATGTTTTAAAATGAGTTTCAATTTAGATTGTTTGGAGAAGGTTGTGTCAGGTTTGTAGGGCACCCTGTTAGAAAATTCTAGTTTTTTAATTTAAATTCAACTAGCCAACATACAGTACATCATGTTTTGATATAACGTTCAATGATTCCTTATTTGCATATAACACGCAGTGCTCATCACATAACATGCCCTCCCTAATGCCCATCACCCAGGTATCCTCCCAACGCTCCTCCCTTTTCACAACCCTCAGTTTGCATACAACTGGAAATGTTAAACTATAATTCATGGAATGAAAGAGTGAAAGAGAGAGAGAAGGAAGGAAGGAAGGAGAAAGAGAGAGCTGATTTGCAAGACACTGGTCAATAGTACAATAGTAGCATATATTCCTGTTGTGTTAGAATAATTCTCCCCGGTTACGAGAGCAGAAAGCTGCAGAGTGACTGTTTTCCTTGGCAAAATCCCTGGGAGGTTGAATGACTGGACATTTTCAGAATAACAGAAGGCAATTCTGGTTTATCAAAATTACATAAAACGGAAAATCCTAGTGGGGGTGGCAAACTTCGTGTGACTGTCACCTGAGCCTATATCATAAAAATACATAAAATCAGAAGTTAAAGAACAAAATTGAACAGTTGAGATATGGATCAAGAAACTCTACTGAGTAAGTGCCTTTTGTAAATACCGAAATTATAAAAATGGAGAAAATGAATAAAATAAAAGCAGTCAGCATAAAGGCTTTAATAAAACTCTAGTTTGATTTGGCATGTCATAAATGTCAAAAGGAACATCGGCCAAAGACATTTTATTGCTAAGGCCTTACAGCTCAAATAAAATCTGCTAACTATTGGCCTTTGCGCAAGAGTAAAGAAAGAAAAGAATAATAAATACAATCCCAGCTATCCCAGAGTCATAGATTATAACAAAATAACACAAAAACTTTCCTTACCCATTATTTTGCAGGTGGAAATGTGGGAACAGAAAAGATCTTCGCTGTTTCTCTGTGCTCTAAAGAAAGCCACCATCCGCAATATGCTATAGCTTGTTGTTTATGTAGCTCAATACCTGTGGGATGTAGACGATATAGAATCTGAAATGGCCTAAATGGGCATTCCTCTTTCTATACGTTAAGAACTTGTTGCTATTTGCTAATCTTCCCAACCTAATGAGTTAACGTAAGTTAATGCCAGTTAATGTGCTTTTACTTCTGCACTTGGCAGTAAAAAAATGGAGAAATAAAGAGTTCTGGTACATTTCCATGTAACTGTGACACAGTTTTTATCTCTACTTGCTGTTATAATGCCTGTGAGTGAAGAAGAGTAATGGGTATGTCCCAAGAACTAGATCACCTACTTTAGAATTCTGTGGAAGACCTTAACAAGACAATGCCAAATGTGCTCCTAGCAAATGAGTATTTGATATGAAGAGTGAAGGAACACAGGACGAACCAAAGTCACCTTCAGCTTCTCTATGTGTGAATCTATTTTTTAGCCATTGTGGTAGAATATGTGAGTTACTACTTAGCCTATAGCTGTATTCAGCTAAATAATTAGAGAAATTATCTTTTTCTTACTGCTTTTTGAATTACGTTCTCCAAAAGGTATTATGTCCATTTTAGCTGATCAGTCTTGACCTTATTATCACCAAGAATGATAACATTATTTCAGACAGTAACACTTAGTTGGAATACTACCATGATTAAAATAATAGAAAAGACCTATAATTTTCTGAACATGGTATTTTGTTGTTTTTCAAATATGCAATGTTTATGCATTCTACATATATATTCAGAGCACAAAATATATCTTTATTTCTCTCAAATTACATTTTTAAGTCTTGTCTGTCATTCATCAAATTAATTATCTACCAATGTTAATGCATCTTCCTCCCCCATATTACAATTGATGAACTCTATCTCTCTTATATTAGGTGATAGACTTTGTTTCACTGGAAATGTCTGAACTGCATATACAAATGTCTGTAACTATCCTGTTTCAAATTTCGCCATAGAATGTTAAATGCTTATTGCTTAGCTTGAAATACGCTATGTAAGATCTAGAACTTACTTTTGGAAAATATATGACTAAAGTTGGTAATCTTAAAATAGTACAAGGAGACAGACAGTGCCTTTTGACAAAGAAATATCCATTATCCTGTCCAATCTATACAATGGTACTCCAATATTTTGGGCAGCAGCATAGTGCCCAGTTAACAATATTGATTTTCCTAGATTCCCTTGAAACTTAACTATCTAGAAAGTACAGAAGTTTTAGTAGTCTAGGATCTATAAAAAAATTTTGACAGTTAAGCAAATTGATTTTTGGAATTATCTAAGAAAAATTTAAATTTAGCTTTGTTGAGAATAAGCAAAAAGAATTATCTCTCTAATTGAATGTCCTTCTATGAAAAATGAAAACTTTCCAATACATCAGAAATAATGAAATCTATTAGATGAGAAATTGAAAAGCATGCCAAGTATAGATAAATTAATTTTTTTAAGTATTTAAAATGATTTTACATACAACGAAGTGAAGAAAAATGTACTTGGTTTGAATTTCTTTTAAGTTCTTCATGGCCGAAGTCAAAATTTTTTGGTAATATCTGAAAATATCAACTTAATATATTTTATCCTTTTCACAGAAATTCTGTAAAACACCATACAAAATATTACCAAAAGAGAATAAGGAGCAAAAGAGCATCCCAATAATGAAAGCACATCAGAAAGACAAATGCACATAGCATTAAAACCATTACCTAATATTTCACCACAATGAATGATTCTTAATTAACTGATACAGGAGAGGAAAAAAAATATAAGTGAGACATACTAAAAGCATTTGCATAGTCAGATAAATTGAATAATTATATATATTTTTACAAATCAGAATGAAGTATAATGAGGAAAAATACAGGAATGAACAAATATATCAGATAATCCCTTTAATAAAAGCTAATGAAAGAGCAACAGTTTATTTATTTTTTCAAAAAGCAACAGTTTAATATAAAAAAGAATAAAGTAAGAAATGAATAGTCCAGAGAAATTCATACTGAAAAAAGGCAAAGAATATCCAATATGCAAATAATAGGAGCACCTGAAAAAAATTTAGAAGAGAACAAGTAAAAAATAAAACCTCAAAATGTCTTGAAATTAGAAAAAAAAATTGAACCTATATTTTGGAATACCCTACTATGTACCTGAATTACCATTGTTAAGATGTAATCAGGTAAAATTACTGGACATTACTGGAAAAAATAAAAACACATACAAAAGAACAAGTTAGTAACAAAATGAAAACGAGATTATCATCAGACTTTTAAAATGCAATATATTTTATGCTAAAATAAAATGAAGCAATTTTCACGATAATTATAGAATAACACCTGCAACAACTTGGTAAATACTATCCTTATGAATCATTTCTGAGAATTCTACAACTACATCAGACAATCCAAACACTAAAGAAAAATGGTCACAAAGAAACTAAGATAAACCTGAAGAAGGCTTAAAATGATAATATATTATAGAAATGGTCATTTGCTCTATCAATTTGGTTATTTGCTCTATCAATTTAAGTAGAGTAAAACTACTTAAATATGGAGAGAGAATGGGAGAGCATATGTGAAAAATACTTCTAACTATTTTCAGTACATTTACTGAGGCAATAATATATTACTGGTATTCTGAAACAAATCTGTGTCTATTGTTAATAAAGTAAGTGAGTAATTAAGAGATATTATTCTCCCATTTTTTGTGTACTTGAGAACAAACATTTTCAATATAGAATAAAGAATAGATTACAAACTTATAGAAAATTATGGAATTATAATTATTCTAATTGTATATGTTATGGAATTATAGAAGAGGTTAGTAAAATCCTTTAGTTCTGTATTTTAATTAGTGGTAAATTATATTTACATATTTTACATGTGTATTAACATAATATAATATAAATTTATAATATAAATATTTATATATAAATAGAAATCTCTAAGTATTTTTTTCCATCTGTCCACTACACAGTTCTATAAACAAGATCTATCCAGTAGGAATAAATAATTCTAGCAACCACACTGTAGTTTTATTTTTTTATTTTTTTTTTTAAAGATTTTATTTATTTATTCGACAGAGAGAGACAGCCAGCGAGAGAGGGAACACAAGCAGGGGGAGTGGGAGAGGAAGAAGCAGGCTTCCCGTGGAGGAGCCTGATGTGGGGCTCGATCCCAGAATGCCGGGATCACACCCTGAGCTGAAGGCAGACGCTTAACAGCTATGCCACCCAGGCACCCCCACACTGTAGTTTTAAAATTTATTTCACATCACTAGAAACCAGGAATTCTTGGAAAAATGTCAGACTTCAAGTCTTGGGGTAAAAAGTGTACAAGATGAATCTGAAGCTTCATGTCGTAATAGATGGCAAAGAAGTTACAGTGGAAGCTAGGGTCATATAAAAAAAACTTCCTTAAGAGCCTCCCACTAACTGAACATCTACATTAAAATAATGATACAATGGATTAGGATTAATCTAATATGCTTAAGTTTGTTATTTCACATTGATATTTAAAAACTAATGTATAGTTAAAGAATAGTAACGGACAA
This sequence comes from Ursus arctos, assembly GCF_023065955.2. Classification (NCBI taxonomy): domain Eukaryota; kingdom Metazoa; phylum Chordata; class Mammalia; order Carnivora; family Ursidae; genus Ursus; species Ursus arctos. The sequence goes on along the minus strand of NW_026623111.1, from coordinate 26,946,686 downwards.
TTATTATCTTAAAAACTGTAGTATAAAGACAGTCAACCAAGATTTAGTTTATATTTCCTATATCACTCTGTAATCGTCTAGTGTAGGAGGAATTGTAGCTATGTATAAAATAATTCCAAATAATAAATGAAAAGGAAACACTTCAGTTACAACATCACTATTTTGAAATCCCTAGTAATTAATAAATCCAGGTCTTGAGCTTCATCAATTTGCTAACCACAAAAATGAGGACAATCAGAAATATGTTCCTGATGAAGAAAGCATTCTCCTAAAGTTTTGGCAAAGGGACTGGACATAAACCTGACAAAGTATTTGAATGTAGCTACGGATTTACAGGAGGTACAGAGGCCAGAGGAGCAAGCTTGACTGCACTCTGCATTTGCACTCAGCAATATCCGGCCCAGGGGGAAAACTCTCTGGGTCAAATGGGTTGTGCAAAAGACAAATTTTAAGAAAATTAAAGAGATGAGGAGAAAACACATAAAATAAAGAGGCTTAAACAAATCATTTTTAAAAATATCATGTGCATGCACACACATTTGGTTAATAAAATAATCTTTTAAATAAAAGGAAGTAGTGTGTTAATAATTCAGGATGACAATCACTAATAGGGGTGAGAGAGCTCATTGTGGGATGGCCAGCAATGTTTTATTTCTTGCTTGGTAGTAATTACATGGGTATCCACCTTAAAATAATTCATATGAAAGATACTTAAAATCATTTGTCATTAGGGAATTTCAAATTAAAACAACAGTGAGGTACAACTGCACACTCAAAAGAGTGTGGCTAAACTCCAGAAACCTAACAATACCAAATATTTAGGACGTTTAGGATGCAAAGCAACAGGAACCTACATACAGTGCAAGTAGGAAGGCAAAACGATGCAGCCACTCTGGAAGATAGTTTCCCAATTTCTTATAAAGTTACATATTGTGCTAAGATATTATCCAGCCATTGCAGTCTTAGATATTTACCCAGTTGGGTTGAAAGCATACATCTACATAGAAACCTGCACACAAATGTTTATAGTAGTTTTATTTATTATCACCAAAACCTGGAAGCAACCACATTATCCTTCGTGAATGGATAAAAAACCTGTAGTACAATCGTACAATGGAATATTACTCAGCAATAAAATAAAATGAGCTCTCAAGTCACAGATAGACTGAGGGACCTTAAATTTATATTATCAAGGGCAAGAAGGCAGTCTAAAAAATTACATGATGTGCAGAAAAGGCAAAACTATGGAGACAGTAAAAAGATCAATGCAATGGTTGCCATGAGTTTAGGGGGAAGGAGGGTGACTAGGTCAAGTACAGGAAATGTTAGAGATGATACTATTCTGTATGATACTGAATTCGTGGATACGTGACATTATGTATTTGTCAAGGATGCAGAACACTGTAACATAAAAAGTGAACTTTTATGCAAACATAAAAATAAATCTTTCAGGTGGTCAGGGGACCCCAAGAAAAAAATGTTAACTATAACAAGTGATTCTAACTGTATTACAAATGTATGAAACACCGCACTTAATGTTTGGGGGGGTACTACAATAGATAATATTAGAGATGAAAACTCTAAGAAAAGACAATGAGAGTTTTCTTCTTTAATTTCCCAATGTTTGATGACATTTCCTCTCTATTTCTGTTACAGTCTTCTACTTTTACTTTGCTGTGGTCTATGAACATCCTCTGTAAAATATCTATTCTTTAAAAAAAAAAAAGTTACAGTGTGTAGTTAATAACAAACATAAAGTTTACCAGAATGGAGGTCGGAGGGGATGGGTTAAGTAGTAGTTGGGGATTAAGGAGTAATCTTGTGATGAGCACTGGGTATTGTATGGAAGTGTTGAATCACTATATTGTCAACCTGAAACTAATATTATACTGTACGTTAACTAACTGGAATTTAAATAAAAACTTTTAAAAACTAGAAAACAAACAAACATAAAGGAACTAATCAATAATAATACAATAATAGTAGGAGACCTTAACACCCCACTTACATCAGTGGACAGATCACCTAAACAGAAAATCAACAAGGAAACATGGCTTTCAATGACACACTAGAGCAGATGGATTTAACAGATATATTCAGAATATTCCATCCTAAAACAGCAGAATGCACATTCTTTTCAAGTGACTATGGAACATTCTCCAGAATAGATCACATATTAGGCCACAAAAGAGGTCTCCACAAATTTAAGAAGACTGAAGTTGTACCATGCATCTTTTCTGACCACAATGGTATAAAACTGGAAATCGGCCATAAGAAAAAAATCTGGAAAGACCACAAATACATGGAGGTTAAATAACACGCTAGTAAGCAATGAATGGGTCAACTGGGAAATCAAAGAAATAAGAAGTACATGGAAACAAACGAAAATGAAAACACAATAGTCCAAAACCTTTGGGATGGAGCAAAAGTGGTTCTAAGAGGGAAGTTTATAGCAATACAGGCCTACCTCAAGAAGCAAGAAATATCTCAAATAAACAACCTAACCTTACACCTAAAGGAGTGAGAAAAAGAACAATAAATAAAACCCAAAACCAGCAAAAGGAAGGAAATAATAAACAGTAGAGTAGAGATAAATGATATAGAAGCTAAAACAATAGAACAGATCAATGAAATCAGAAGCTGGTTCTTTGGAAAAAAACAAAAACAAACCTATAAAAATGTTAAAACTCTAGCCAGACACAATAAGAAAAAAGGAGAAAGGACCCAAATAAAACCACAAATGAGAGAGGAGAAATAACAACAAATACCATAGAAATGCAAACAATTATAAGAGAATACTATGAAAAACAATACGCCAACCAACTGGACAACCTAGAAGAATGGATGTATTCCTAGAAACATACCCTATCAAAACTGAAACAGGAAGAAATAGAAAATCTGAAAAGACTGATTACCAGCAAAGAAACTGAATCAGTAATCAAAGACCTCCCAACGAACAGAAGTCCAAGACCAGATGGCTTCACAGGAAAGTTCTAACAAACATTTAAAGCATAATTAATGCTTTTTTTTTCTCCAACTATTCCAAAAAATAGAAAAGGAAAGAAAACTCCCCAATTCATTCTATGAAGCTATTATCACCCTAATATCGAAACCAAACAAAAACACCACAAAAAAAAGAGAACAGGCCAGTATCTCTGATTAACATACATGCAAAAAATACTCAACAAAATACTAGCTAACCAAATCCATAAATACATTTAAAAAATCATTCGCCAAGATCGAGTGGGACTTACTGCTGGGTGGCAAGGGTGGTTCAGTATTCACGAAGCAATCAGTATGATATCTCACATCAATAAGAGAAAGGATAAGAACCCTATGATCCTTTCAATAAATGAAGAAAAAGCATTTAACAAAGTACAACGTACATCCGTGATAAAAACCCTCAACAAATGAGGTTTAGAGGGAACGTACCTCAACATAATAAAGCCCATATATGAAAAACCCACAGCTAATATTATCCTCAATGGGGGAAAATGGAGATCCTTTTCCCTAATTCCTGACAAGGATGTCTAAACAATGTCACCAGTTTTATTCAACATAGTAGTGGGAGTCCTAGCCCACAGCAATCAGACAACAAAAGAGAAATACTATGCTCCAAATCCATAAGGAAGAAGTAAAACTTTCATTATTTGCAGATGGCGTGATGTATATAGAAAACCTGAAAGTCTCCGCCCAAAACTGCTAGAATTTATAAACAAATTTGGTAAAGTCACAAGATTCAAAATGAATCTACAAAAATCTGTTGCATTTCTATACACCAATAAGGAAGCAGCAAAAAGAAATTAAGGAAACAATCCCATTTACATTAGCACCAAAAACAATAAGATAGTTAGGAATAAACTTAAACAAAGAGGTAAAATATATGTACTCTTAAAACTAAAATACTGATGAAAGAAATTGAAGATGACACAAAGAAATGGAAAGATATTCTATCCTCATGGATTGGAAGAAAAAATATTGTTAAAATGTCTATATTACCCAAAGCAATCTATACATCTAATTCAATCCCTTTCAAAATACCACCAGCATTTTTCATAGAGCTAGAACAAACAATCCTAAAATTTGTATGGAACCACAAATAGCCAAAGCAATTCTGAAAATGAAAAGCAAAACTGGAGGCATCATGATTCTGCATTTCAAGCTATATTACAAAGCTGTAGTCATCAAGACAGGATGGTACTGGCACAAAAACAGAGACATAGAACAATGAAACAGAGTAGAAAACCCAGAAATGGACCCACAACTATATGGTCAACTAATCTTCCACAAAGCAGGAAAGAATATGCAATGGAAAAAAGACAGTCTCTTCAACAAATGGTGCTGGGAAAACTGGACAGCAACATGCAAAAGAATGAAACTGGACTACTTTTTTACACCATACACAAAAATAAATTTAAAATGGATTAAAGACCTAAATGTGAGACCTGAAATCATAAAACCCTAGAAGAGAGCACAAGCAGTAATTTCTCTGATATCAATCATAGCAAATTTTTTTCTAGGTAGATCTCCTGAGACAAGGGAAACCAAAGCAAAAATGAACTATTGACTTCATTAAAACAAAAACCTTCTGCACAGTAAGGAAACAAACAAGAAAACTAAAAGGCAATCCATGGAATGGGAGAAGATTTTTGCAAATGACATGTTTGATAAAGGTTTAGTATCTGAAATCTATAAAGAACTTATAAAACTCAACACCCAAAAAACTAATAATATAATTAAAAATGGGCAGAAGACATGAACAGACATTTCTCCAAAGAAGACATCTAAATGGCCAATGGGCATATCAACAGATGCTCATCATCACTTATCATCACTTAAATACAAATCAAAACTACAATATCACCTCACCCCTGTCAGAGAGGCTAAAATTAACAGCACAAGAGACAGGGCAGTGGTGAGCATGTGGAGAAAGGAGAATCCTCTTGCACTATTTGTGAGAATGCAAAGTGGTGTAGCCACTCTGGAAAGCAGTATGAAGGTTCCTCAAAAAGCTAAAAATAAATTATCCTACAATCCAGTAATCACACTAATGGGTATTTACCCAAAAAATACAAAAACAGTAATTCAAAGAGATACATGAACCCCTATGTTTATAGCAGCATTATTTACAATGGCCAAGATATGAAAGCAGAACAAGTGTCCATAGATTGATGAATGGATAAAGAAGTTGTGGTATATACATACAATGGAAAATTATTCAGCCATAAAAAATAATGAAATCTTGCCATTGCAACAACATGGAAGGGTGTTAGAGAGTATAATGCTGAGTGAAATGAGTCAGTCATAGAAAGACAAATACCATATGATCTCACTCATATATGGAATTTAAGGGGGGGAAGGAGCAAAGGGAGAAAAAGAGAGAGAGAAAATAAGCAGATTCTTAACAATAGAGAACAAAATAATGGTTACCAGATGGGAAGTAGTTGGGGGGACTGGGTGAAAAAGATGATGGGAATTAAGGAGTCTGTTCGTCATTAAGAGCACCGTGTGATTAAAATTAAAAACTTAAAGTTTCAGTGTTTTATAGCTTGGAATGTGTTTTATCTTGGTGAATATTACATATGAGGTTGAGAAGATGGTATATGCTGCTCTTGTTGGATTAAATATTTTATAAATGTCGATTAGATCTAATTGATTAATATTGCTGAGAAAAGAAAAAATAAGATAAAATTGATTCTTACGGGAGTACAGGTTAAAAATTCTGATACTGCTATTCAAGTTAACAAGAATTGAGTATTAAGTAAATGGATGGTGTATAACAGGAGCCAGGTGTCCTACTGTGGGAATGGAAATTTCTAGCTCAGGAAAAGGAGGCTGAATGATTCAGGTGATAATGGATTAAAATTACAGACATTAGTAAGAACTAATGTTTAACGTGGATACAGATGTGTATATAGATAAATAATTATAGCTATGTGTATATACACATATTAGTATAATTACATATATTTCTTTGCCTTTTCAGTTGAGAGTGCCCAAAAGAAATGACACTGTAGTAGCATTGGGCACATTTAGCACTCTGATCTTGGTTTCAATTTTCCAGTAAGACACCCAGGATTTCTTAGGAAATGGCTCATACTATGACTGGCAAGGACTATACAAGATGTGCCTGAGGCATCTTGTAATGTCTGAAAGAAAGGAAGTTCCCAAAAAAAACAAAAACAAAACAAAACTTTGACAGGTATGTCAATGGAGCACAGGAGACAACTAAAAGAACGCTCAATGGCCAAAATGGAACTTTTAAAGCAATCATATAAATAAAGTATTGGGTTATAACCCAAAGAACAAAATAAAAATCACAAATCCATATTTACATAAATAAATGAATGAATAAATAAAAAATAAGTGGAGGAAAAGACACAAATCTCTTGTGCAGACAAATTCTAAATGAATTATGTAGCTATTCTACTCTATAAGAGGAGGAACAGAACTCCCACCTCTTAAGCCTGGGCTATGTATACTGACTTTCCTCCAAAGAGTTTGGAAAGGGGGGATAAAACTACTATACAGTGGAAAAACCTGACAAACACTGCCTTGGTCATATGATCAAGGTCAACTTCATCAGCGACAAGTCCATTTGATGATATGTACACTTGATGCAATGTAATGAGAATAGCACCCTATTCTGTGTTTTTCCTCATAAAACCCATTACTCCAAACTAATAGTTTGAAAAATATCAGCCAAATTCCAATAGAAGGGTATTCTATATATACCTACCTAATAATACTCAAAACTTTTAAGGTCATCAAGGAAAGTCTGAGAAATGGCCACAGGCCAGAGGAGCCTCAGGACACATGACAACTGAGTGGCATATGGCAATATGCATGGGATCCTGGAACAAAAAAAGGATATTAGGTAAAAACTAAGGGATTCTGAATAGACTATGTATATTTTGTTAATAATGTATAATTAGTTGTCACAAATATGCCACACTAATATGTTAATGATAGTAGAAGTTATACTAGGGGAGGTGGGAGCTGTATGGACACCCTTTAGTATCTGCTCAGTTTTTCTGTAAATCTAAAACTGTCCTTAAAAATAAACTTTATTCATATTTTTTAAAAAGCCCACATAACTGACAATCCTATACTACTAAAAATTATGTGAGATGGACCTAAAGAAACTAAACTGATGAGTGTTCCAGTTCAGTTATTACCATTAAAAAGGAAATTACTTGCAATTTTCAGAAGGCTACTATGGGGTTTGCTGTTAACAATTCCAAACTGATCTTTCTTTCTTTTTTTTTTTTAATCACTTCTTAAGAAAAAATTAAGAAAACTTACTATTATTGCAACCATGATTTACTTTCTGGTAATAGGTATCTCCTAGTAGACCCAATGAAAATTTCCTACATAGCCAATAATTTAACATGTCCATAAGGAAGCAATCCCAAGTATTGTGTAAAGAGTTTTCAACACCTGGCATAATAAGGAAATGAACGCTTCTAATCTTTTATCATCTCCTTCAGTCTATAATTTTAGGCTCTAGCTATGTATTTAATATTCCCCAATATATTTTGTGGTCTGGAGACAGAATAAAGGAAAATAATGCCTATTTTCCCTCCACCCAACTAACTTACAATAAAAAAAGGCATTGCACGGGTGCTCAATTGGTTAAGCATTTGTCTTCAGCTTGGGTCATGATCCCAGGGTCCTGGGATCTAGCCTTGCATCAGGCTCCCTGCTGGGTGGGGAGTCTGCTTCTCCCTCTCCCTCTGCTACTCCCCCTGCTGGGTGGGGAGTCTGCTTCTCCCTCTCCCTCTGCTACTCCCCCTGCTTGTACTCTCTCTCTCTCTGTCAAATAAATAAATAAAATCTTTTTTTTTAAAGGCATTGCAAATATACATAGAAACCTCCACAATAAATTGCAGACCATTTGCATTGAATTTAACATATTGAGACCACTTAAAAATTTCATCTTACATAACAACATTATTTAAACACTGTTAATAGAATTTGTATATAAACATTTACTTGAGACTTTTTCCTTGATATCTCTGGAAAATAATAATCTCATTTAAGTAGCTGATAGACTTTCTTATGTTATATAAACCTATCATTTTTTTTATCTTAACTTGTATACCAGCAAGCTCAGAATAAACCTTTTACTTCAGTTTCCTATTCTCTCCTCCAGACTTCTTTTTTAATAAAGTTGCTTTTTTTAAGTTTATGTTACCTCACATCAGTTTCAGAAACAAATAGGTAAGTTAGAAATAAATATACAAACAAAACACATAAACAATTATCGAACAGCAGGATTACTAGAAAACCCTGTATTACATTCACTTCTGTGCTAGCATAGCATTTTAGGTCAGCCAGTTATCTGTGATTAGGAAAGGGTCTAAATACTTAGTAAAAAACCATGTCTCTGGTTCTCCTGAATTTCCTGTTGCCACTGGTAACCATGCAATGAGAGATTTCAGTATTAAAAAGACCTAAAACTTGACCCAATGGTTTAAACAGTTCTCCTAGAAGGAAACTTCCCAGGCTATTGTCCACAATTTTAATATGATTCCTCTTTTTTTTTTTTTAACCTCACAGGTACATTTATTTATCCACGCCACAAAGGAAGCAATGCATCAAGTGTATAGTGATGCTTCATGTTCCCGTCTAACAGCATGCTGAGATTTGCATCCAGACTGACATTCCATCTCATGTGTGCTCCAAGTAAGGTTGGTTAAAGATGACCATGAGCAAGTTCAGGATTCGAAGCTTTCAAGGCTTTACTTCTTTTATCGGCACTCCTGATTTCATAAATGATAAAGCCCATAACCCCATTTCTACCCAAATCTCCTGGTACACTTGGGTATAGTAGGACTTCATCAGACCCAAACATTTTTAACAAGTCTTTGAAGCATCTCCGCACAGAACCCCCAGCTCAAGCCTCCCTTACCCTCAGGGGCCAACGACTCCAAAATGTCTGAGTGATATGATTCCTCTTTAGGATGGAAAATTGCAATGCATGACTTCGCTTCACTCTCTTACCCAGTATCTAAGAAAATGTCCACATATCTTTTTGAAACTTCACAAAAAATAAATACAACAATTGCGTATTCTGTCTTAAATGTTTTTTTTTTTTCATTTACATAACCTAACTGACTCTTTTATTAGTCAACTTTATCTGACAGTTCGAGGTTTATTAGAATTTGTAGAAACCTGGAATGTTCCTGAAAAAGAAAGCCTATCTGTCCAGCCTTAGTCTTACTTAGACTTTTATAAAAGTGTAAATGTCTTTCCATCAAATTGGTAATAGAGTTCTGAAACTTTTTAAGTTGAATTTATATAATCTGAAAGAAAAAGCTTATTCCAAATACTATAGTTTTTCCCAAAATTTAAGTCAGAAATGTACTACTCAAAATCATCTGATCTTAGAAAAATTGAACACAAAGTGCCTTAAAAGACATGCAGTGCCCACCTATATAATTTTTTCTATGTTTCTTTGTGTCAAGTAATGCTGAGTGAATCTATTCATTCTGACAGAGCGTCCAAATGAGTTCCACCAAATCAATATGCTGGTAATAATCCCCAGGTTTCCAAAGATTTCTCAGAACATCTGGTAAAATTGAAAGCATGTATATGCCAATTTCAATTCACGTACATCCTGGATTAATATCTAAATCTGGGAATTGGTAAATACCTAATCCTCACATTTAACTGTAAAATCTTTAATGATTAGGGCTTAGCACACCATTTAACAACAGTTACCCTGAAAATACAAAGGGAAGAAAGAAAAATGAAGAACCTTTCCAAAATTCTAAGACCCATATCTATTTGCATCAGAATCCAGTTTGACAAAATAATGAATGGATTCAAAAGTATCTACACTACCTTCCCTACTTTCTACAGAAAGAATCCTTTGTGTGAACTTACAATCCACTTATCATAGATGCTTGATAGTTTTAGCATCGTCCGTTCTACAATTAAAGATACAAGATAAAAATGTCTTTAGGAATGATAGCACTTTGAAATAAACACACTTGAAGTCACTATCAAATATTTTATGAAAACCAGAGGGTAGAATCAAATTCAAGAAAACTGGAGACTGAATATTTCACCCTTGAAATGTGGAGAAGGGGCAAAGACACAAGACACAAGGGAAGCTGACTTGAATTTATTGGTAGTTTACACATTTAGCTAGACTTGGTCTTCTTCTCGATATTTGTGCATTTATGATCCTTGTTCTGTCCTGTAGAAGGAGGATTTTTATGTTTCACGTATGTGATTATGGAAAATGTCTAAAAGACCTCAGAAGTAAAGGAAATGTCTACTTCATTCCATCCTTGCCCTTAATTTATACACATGATGCACAGAGACACATGGTAAGTGCAAATGAACAAGGTTTTCATTCATTCATTCATTCATTCATTCATTCAGGTATTCAATAAATACATGCTTTTGCCTCCTCTGCATATGAATTAGAAGTAAAATGGTGAATTAAAATGACATGTTTCTTGCTTTTGTAGAATTTAATGGAGAAGGTAATTATAATTAAGCAGCCATATGCATACCGTAGATTTATGATTCCAATCTGTATTCATTGCTGCAAAGAAAAAGTAGAGAACGAGTTTATCAATGTGCCTGATTTAGGCCAGGGGGCGGTAAGCAACAGAGGCTTACCCCGAGAACTGAAGTTTTAGCTGGCATTTCAAAAACAAGGAAGTTTTGTTGTTTTGTTGTCTCTAAAATAGGTAAAAGTTGAACATACAGAGGTTTAATGCCAGGATTTCTTTTCAGAATCAGGGGAAATTCAGATTAATTTATTGCACTGCAATATGGGAAATCTATGGCACTAGTACACAGAACGCATGCAGGGTAAATTGCTTTGGGCAAACTGCTACAAGTCCATTAGAGAAGATTTATCTTCCCTTCTTTCCTTCTCCTTTTCTCTTCTTTTACATTTGGTTCTCCCTGTAGCCTCGTTCTTAAGACTCTCACCTAATCTCTCAGCTTCAACTGTTAGCCCTACATGGCTGATTCTTAAATTTATGATTTCAGCCCAAACCCATCATTGTGATTCCAGTCTTAAATTTACAACTTCCTGATAGATGTGTTTACTTGAATATTCTTGTCTTTACTTTAATGTTATATATCTGATAAAAGCTTTTCTTTTTTCCCTCCTTCCTTATCCCAGATGTTGTCTTATAGTTCTGGAAATTTAGGAAAAATTCAGGATAATACAGACCTCTCTCATATTCATTCATTCATTCTCTGTCCCCCATTCACTGTGTGGGTATAGCTCTAATTCTTTTATTTTCTTTGTGCTATAGATTTGCATGCCTATAGCCCAACTGTCTTATTCATTCTAAAATTGTTGGACCTTTGAGTTATTTCCAGTTCAGAGCTATCACAAATAATATTGTAAAAGTTATCTTTGTAAATGTTTCTTAGTGTTCTTATGATGAAAATGTCCCTGTCTGTGCAGTCCAAAATGGTAGCCACTAATCATATATGGACATATAACACTGGAAATGTGGTTAAACTGAATTTTTAGTTTGATTTTATTTAAATTTAAATCACCATGTGTAGCTACTGGCTATTGTATTGGACAGTACAGCTCTATAGCATATACCTGGGAGTGGAATTTCTGGGCTATATATTATGTTCACTTTCAAATTTTCTAGATAATGCTACATAATTTTCTAAAAATAGTTGTAAAAATTTCCACAGTAATGTAGCAAATTTCCTATTAGTTAACATCTTTGCCAACACTTGGCATTCTTAGGCTTTTACATTTTTCTCAGTCTCATTAGTGTAAAAGGGTATTTCATTGAGGTTTAGTTTGTATTTTTATAATTACTAATGAACTGGTATGTTTTCAAATTGTTACTCACTTTCTTAAATGTGTGTGTGTGTGTGTACTCATATGTGTATATACAACACAGGTTGCATGTTAAGTTTTTTTTTTTTTCTCTCTCTCTCTCTTTGGTTGTCTAACTTTTTTTTTTTCCATAAAGGAGATGTTCCAATATATACTAGATATTAATTATTTCTCTTTCTTTCTTCTTTCTTTCTTCTTTCCTTCCTTCCTTCCTTCCTTCCTTCCTTCCTTCCTTCCTTCATAACATATGCTACAAATACCATTTTCTTCCTCTCTTGGAGTCCCTTTCCACTCTTCATATGTGTATTTAGTGAAGGAAAGTTATTTTGAATGTAGGCAAGTATATAAATAAACCCTTATTAAGTATATATATGTTTGTATTGTGTTTCTTCAGATCTCTAAAAACTTATCGATTTGCAATGAGTCTAGGTTCCCAGAAACTTAGTCATTGTTATCCCAAAGCAGTCTCATTTCTCATTTAAACTACCTTCCATTAATTGTTATATCCTCATTTATTCCTTGTGTCTCCCACTCTGTCACTCAAGCAATATCCTCATTCTCTGCAGGGTATGTTCTGTTAAACTAACTGAAGCACATGGGCAAAATTTAAAGCCCACAAAACTAAACTATTGCACACTCCAAATAAAGTATGGTCTCCGTGGATCTGGGATTTACTCGAACTAAGACATCTAAGAATTAACTAGTCTTGAGCACATTAATTTATTAATATTATTAGTGGGTCTTCTATTGCTTTTCTCTGTAATTTTATTTTGAAGTTAATATGATTCATACTAGCTCCACTGACTGTCTTGTGAGAGATGGGCCCCTCTAATCAAGAACATTCATTCAACCTAAAAAGAGTCATGCTTTCAGAACCCTTGAAATTTAATCATTGTTAACCTATTATTATCCCAGAACAGTTTAGATCATTGCTTAATAAGTAATTTATTTTTTTCTTTTTCCCACTCGGAGTAGAGAGTATATTCTTATCCCATTGATATTGGGTTTGGATATTTGAGTTGCTTTGACTAATCCAATGTTAATAGAGGTTTTCCAAATAAAGTCCTTGAATAGGTTTGTGATCTGGTTTTATGCTATGAGAAGCATATGCCCAAGATAGCCACATCCTCTTCAGTCTAGAGACCATTACAAAATCAGTTGTGGCGTAGTGCAAAGCAATGGATCCACAATCTAAAGCAGGATTATCCAATCAAAAGATCCTAGGTCAACGGAACCACAGTCAACCTGCAGAATGAATGATTGTATTGTAAGCCACTGAGATTTGGAATAGTTTGTTAAACAATATTACTATAGTGACAACTAATACTAATACTAATAACTAATACTGGTTAATTCTATGTGTCAGCTTGACTGGACATAGGGTGCCCAGATCAAACATTTCTGAGTGTTTCTGAGCTCCTTTCTTGATACTAGCATTTGAATGGGTAACTCAGTAAAATAGATCACCCTCTCCAACTGGGTGGGAATTATAAAATCTTTTGAAAGCCTGAACAGAACAAAAGCAGAGGAAGGAGGAATTTATTCACTCCTTTTTTCCTTTCTGCTTGCCTGCTTGAGTGTTTCTTATCTCATCTTCTCAGTCCTCTGACTGAGATTTAAACCCTTCGCTCCCCTGGTTCTCAGGGCTTTGGACTTGAACTGAATTATACCAATAGATTTTCTCCAGTTTGCTTGGCAGACTATGGGATTTCTGTCTCCATAATTGCATGAGCTAATTTGTCATTATAAATCTCTTTTAGTACATATTAAGGATTGTAAATATTTACATAAATATATTATAAATAAAAAATATAAATATATTATAAAATATTTATTTTCTTATAAATATTTATTATATATATTTCTTTATATATTTATTATATAAAAATACTTATTGATTCTGTTTCTCTGGGGAACACCTGCCTAGATGTAGAGCAATTATATCTGATAGGTTTGGGGCCTCTATCATCTATATTGTTTAATCAGATTCATTTGATCTGCTCTTGCTCTTTGAGTACTGCTCTTTCCTCTACCTCTGACCCACTTTAATCTATATATTTACTCATTATACAGAACTCTTGAAGATGAATTTCTTAATTATTTAGGAGAAGAAAATCACAAACTTTGATAACACATTAAGTCAAAAATAGTCTAATAAATTCTTCTGTAATATAAAATATGAAATCAAAGCCAGCACATAATTTCTATGAGTGAAACAAATCCTGATGTTATAACGTGACTTTGTAGTATATGTCTACACTGGGAACACTTTCATCAATCCAAAATTTAACAGTTTTGGAACTTGTTATATAGTTGCCTGTTCACCTTGTGCTTTTTAAATGTGAATTTCTGTCAACAACTTCCATATTTATGGATCATTGTCTGAGAGAGTCTACCTGGAATTCCCAGACTTTCCTTCACAGATCCATCCAGATCTGATACAAATATCAAATGTAACTATCCCCGTCATGTAATGTAATTTCTCTAGTTTCTCTGTTGCTGACTTCCTATTTTAACTTTAAGAAATAGTCTCTCAATAACTTTCTGGAGAGGACTTCCCTCCAGGGAAGCAGTTTTGTTTACCCTCTGAGAGCTTCCTTTTCCTCTCTGTTAGAGTTCTCTGAGCCCGAGTAATCCTCCCTGATTTCGTCATGAATAAAATATCTTCCTCTTTCCTCATTCCACATTTTAAAGCTGTTAGTTCCAGATATATTATTCTGGTTCCATTTCTGTTTCCTTTCACATAAGACTAGTTCGGTCTTCCAGTTCTTTAAGTAGTTTCCTGCTTTTCTCCATTCTCTGATACTTCCTGGTTTTTTCACTGACATTTCGAAAGCTAAGATTATCTATCACACAGTTTTCTGTTCATGAGAGTTTATAAAGAATCATATTCTATAGTAGAGCCTTTGGTATCAGAATATATTAGAAGTAATATCTGTGTGATTTTTGGCAATTTATTTAGTATCTTATGCCTCCAGTATCTCATCTGTTAGATGGAAATAATAATAGTGTCCAGGTACATCACAGAGTTCTTCTGGGAAGTAAATGTGAGGGTTTATGTATATCACTTGGAATAGTCTTAGGACATTTGAAACATTCGTTAAAATGTTGCAGCTAATATTATCTTTATTCAGGTACTGTGAGAAGTAAATGAGATATTCCATGTAAAGCATTTAGCATAAAACCTGGCCCATGATAAGCACTCTATGAATATTAGTTCTTATTATCATTAAAATTAAAAATACCTTGCTTACAACTTAAGGTCTGTAACCATTTCCAGATACTTCTGACTCTCAAAGCTGAGCTTCTTCAGAAAAAAAAAAAAAAAAAAACCTTCTTACTTAAAATAATAGACACACACATTCAAATATTACCCTTACCCTCTAAAGGGTAAGGGTACCCACTGAGGTACCCACTGGAGACCCACTGTCCCCTAGTATGTTGTAATTTGAGATACAAATCATTCATGCTCTCTTCTTTTCATCTGAGATATAACTGACATATAACATTTTATTAGTTTCTGGTGTACAACATAATTTGGTATTTTTATATATAACAACATAATCATCATCATAAGTCTAGTTAACATTCATCACCACACATTTTCCCCCCTTGGGAATCATGCTCCTTTCTAACTAAAAAAAAAAAAAAAAGAAAAAAAAAAGAAAAAGAAAAAGAAATAAAAAAGAAGAAATCCAATAATCCAAACTATTGGCTCTATTATCACACAAGAAAATTTTCAATAACCCCTAACCTACAGTGCTTCTTAATAAAACAGGTCAAAGACCACAGCATGTTACTTCATGCCTAAAATAGACCATAAGAAGTGAGGAGAGGTTGATCTGCATGGTAGATTCAGTACAATTAGCTACTATCCAGTGCCTTTGAGTATCGAACATTTGATTAGCATCCAGTTTCCAGCAGAAGAGTTAATGTAATAGAACCCATGACCTTACAAGTCAGTGATCCTATCTCCTGATAAACACATGTCCCAGGGAGCAACCTAGATTCTAACCATTCGGATTAGTATTGCTCCTACTTTCTGGAAGAGTGAGGGGGTGGAAAGACTATGGTCGTGTTCATTTCAAAATTTCCCTTGCTCAGAATGAAGTAGACAACATTCCTTTTATAACGTAAGAGCAAAATAAGCATTCTTCTCAACATTCACCAGATTATATTATAATCCTTTATTTATGTAACGTATCTCATTATATGCTTTACTCTTGTATTCTTAGTAATTACTAAAGTATCTGGCATATAGTAGAGAATCAATAATTGTTGAGGGGTAAGTAAATATATTGATGCTAAAATAGTCACAGTTCGCTGAAACCCAGTGTGTGGATTAATCAGGTTTTATCTTTTCAGTTTCTTTTGTTCAAAAATCATTTTGCTTTTTAAAATCTACAGTCATGAACAAAGGCCATCACGTGGCTCACTGAAACCCTTTTAACTTTTAATCTCCTTATAAGTGAGAGAAGTGGTTTGTAACATCCTTTAAGAATACTGTGAATTCACATAATTAGCACTAAAAAGAGACAAGATATTAGATGTTTCATAAAGTAATATATATACAAACATATGCTTTCTGACAAAGCCCTTTTAGTTAGACTACAACAAACCCCATTAATAAGAAATTTTGAAACAAAATGGAGAATGCTAAAAACATTGGGAGGAGTTTTATGTCTATAAAAATACATGCATGTGCATATGTACAAACACATACAATTATACTTGACTCTTTATGTTCCATGTAAAGAAACTTCCTTGGACTCAAACTCTGAGAGTCGGCATGCCCAGATCAATCAGCTCCATTCTCATTTTCTTTAGGAAAGTCAACCTGTATGGAATAGGCAGTCAGTCTGCTGTCCACCATTTTTTAATGGGTTAGAAAATCCACTGAGTGTACATCTGAGCCATGTATTTCAATTTAACATGTATCACTAATAAAGCTGATAATCTAATCTCGTCTCTCGTGGTTTTTTTTGATCTATCAGTTAATTCTAAAATTATGTGGAAAAAATTGATGCTCCTTGAAGATTCCTTGTATCTGGAACACATACAAATGTACGCCTGTACGTGTATACGTATGTGTATGTGCATGCATATTTTGTGTGCTATGGTTGTGTGGTGTGAATATGTGTGTGCGTATGCACGCGAATACTTGTATTGAATCGATTTTATTATTTCTTAATCTACACAAAATTCAAAAGTTCTTCTTTGGTTTTATAATTTATACTGGGAACTCAAAGCTTCAAAGCTTGCTATCTTGTGTGTGTGTGCGTGTACGTGTATGTTTTAAATTCTAGAGTATTGCATGCTGAATTCTACTGTGATTTAAATTAAGTTATTTTATTTCAAAGCTTGTCAGAAATACTTTATTAGTTTTCTAAAACAGGAGATAGAAAAGCAAAACCCAGGGTCCTAGAGGAGCGTTGGTGGTTGCTCTGCGGGTTGCCCATTTTGGTTTTTCTCCCCGAGCTTGCTCTCAGATTGCTGCTGTTCTCTTTGATTGGCCCCAGATGAGGTCTCAAGTTCTCCTTCTACAGTGTGTTCTGCTTGAGCGCATTCTGCTTTACTTGTTCTTTCCAGGTACTTCTCTTGTTTTTGATATATTATTATAATTAATATTCCACTATAAAAGTACATTGTCCTGTACAGTAGATTAAACATACCAACTAAGATTCTCTCCCAGAGGGACATAAAATCTAGCAGAATAGGTTTGTTGTGAGAAAAAAAAAGTTGAGTAAAATAGTTTTACTGCAAATATACTGTTTAAGTAACACAACGTTGTATGCTCAGCTAAAAACACGTTTCTGCTTGTTTATTGAAGATATCAAATTCCTTAATTCTGTTAAGGATGTCATATGCAAAGAGAATGATAATGACATGATATTTTAATGTTTAAATGGAACTTTTTAAACCATTTAAGATCTGTAGGTTCGTTTGATATTTTTAAGGAAGGCGGGTTTTAAACACTTGGGGAATTTGTGGTTAATCTGTGTTAATTTAACAAAAAATTGAGCATTTATATGGTACTGCTAGATTAAACAAATTCCTAAGGTTACTCCAATTCCATCTTTTTAAATTTTTTAAGAGTTTATTTATTTATTTGAGAGAGAAACAGAGAGAGCACCAGCAGGGGGAGGGGCAGAGGAAGAAGGAGCAGGGGAAGGGAAGAAGAAGAAGTAGAGGGACAAGCAGACTCCCCACTGAGCATGGCCAGGGCTCAATCTCAAGACCCTAAGATCATTACCTGAGCTGAAGACAGACACTTAACCTACTGAGCCACCCAGATGTCCTTCTAATTCCACCTTGATTCCACAATATATCATAGTGTTTATTCCAGGCCAGATATTAACAACTTACTGGTTGGTCTGCAAAAAAATTTTTTAACTTTTCTGCATATCTCCAAAATAGAAATAATAATAATAATAATAGAATTACATTTTTTAAAAGTGCATACCTGGTTATAACAAATAAAATAGCTTATATTACCCCAGCTTTCAAAAAGCTCTGTGTTGGGGGGTACCTGGATGGCATATTCAGTTGAGTGTAAGACTCTTGGTTTCATTGAAGGTAGTGATAATGGGTAGTGGTATGGAGACTGCATGGGGCTCCATGCTCAATGAGGAGTCTGCTTGGGATTTTCTCTCCCTCTCCCTCTGCCCCATCCCACCCAAAATAAATAAAAAAAAAAAAAAAAAAAGGCTCTGTGTTCATCCCAGTAGAAAAATATGGAACCTTACAGGAGAAGGACATGAAATACTATAGGGACCCAGACTCTAATATACTATAAATGAAGTGATAGTGTTTTAACTTCATGCATTGATTTATGAATATGTAATGATGCAAAAGTAGTAGATCATATGTTGGGTTACCTGAAAAGATAAAGTATGGATTGTCAATGGGATCAACACCTGTAGAAAAGAGAAGAAAGAGGCAGAATTTGTCCGAATAGGGAAATTGAACAGCAGTGAAGTCCAATGACCGTGTCAACCAACCCCTAGGAGATTCTATAGTTAGAATGGCTCTTCAGAGTTATCCTAGGCAGGAGCAAGAGAGCAGACTTTAACTTTTAATATTTATTAGTTATGGGCACCCCAGAAAGGCAGTATGCCATTGGTTAAGGTGGCTGTCCTCAGGGGCCTCTTGAAATAGCTTACAGCTGAGTGTTGTCCACCAAGATCTAGATGGTCAGCATCTAGAGAAGAGTTCTAAGTGGGAATCTTGGTTTGCTGGACAATGTTCAAGGAAGAGTGGATATAAGATGCTAATTCTTTATAAAGATCTTATGGAATAGAATTTGCCTTAGTACAGATTAAAATATTTGGGGGATGAGAGCGAATTTGACAGAAATTAAAAATTCTATGAGCCAAATGCAGGCAAAACTAGAGGCTCTGACGGCCAGGGTCACGGAAGCGGAGGAAAGGGTTAGTGAATTGGAGGATGGGTTAATAGAGGAAAAAATAAAAATAGAAGATGGTCTTAAAAAAATCCACGCCCACGAATGTTGGCTACGAGAAATTACTGACTCCACGAAACGATCCAATGTTAGAATCATCGGCATCCCCGAGGGGGTGGAGAAAAACAGAGGCCTAGAAGAGATATTTGAACAAATTGTAGCTGAAAACTTCCCTAATCTAGCAAGGGAAACAAAAATTCGTGTCCAAGAGGCAGAGAGGACCCCTCCCAAGCTCAGCCATGACAGACCTACACCACGTCACGTCATAGTGCAATTCGCAAATATGAGATCCAAGGAAACAGTATTGAAAGCGGCCAGGGCAAAGAAATTTCTCACGTACCAAGGCAAAGGCATCAGAATTACATCAGACCTGTCTACACAGACCTGGAATGAGAGAAAGGGTTGGGGGAGCATTTTTAAAGCTCTTTCAGAGAAAAACATGCAGCCAAGGATCCTTTATCCAGCAAGGCTGTCATTCAGAATTGATGGAGAAATAAAGACATTTCAGAATCGACAGTCACTAGCCAATTTCGTAACCACGAAACCAGCCCTACAGGAGGTATTACGGGGAGTTCTATAAAAGTAAAAAGGCCCCAAGAGTGATACAAAACAGAAAGTCACAGCCAATACAAACAAAGACTTTACTGACAACATGGCAGAATTAAAAGCATATCTCTCAGTACTCAGCCTGAACATTAATGGTTTAAATTCTGGTTTCAAACGCCACAGGGTTGCAGATTAGATAAAAAGAAATGACCCATCCATTTGCTGTCTACAAGAGACTCATTTCGAACCCAAAGATGCATTCAGACTGAGAGTAAGGGGATGGAGTACCATCTTTCACACAAATGGACCTCAAAAGAAAGCTGGGGTAGCAATTCTCATATCAGATAAATTGGATTTTAAACTACAGACTATAGTTAGAGATGCAGAAGGGCACTATATTATTCTTAAAGGAAGTATTCAACAAGTGGATATGACAATTATAAATATATATGCCCCCAACAGGGGAGCAGCAAGATACACAAGCCAACTCTTAACCAGAATAAAGAGACATATAGATAAAAATACATTAATAGTAGGGGACCTCAACACTCCACTCTCAGAAATAGACAGAACACCCTGGCAAAAACTAAGCAAAGAATCAAAGGCTTTGAATGCCATACTCGACGAGTTGGACCTCTTAGATATATATAGAACACTACACCCCAGAACCAAAGAATACTCATTCTATTCTAATGCCCATGGAACATTTTCAAGAATAGACCATGTTCTGGGACACAAAACAGGTCTCAGCCGATACCAAAAGATTGAAATTATCCCCTGCATATTCTCAGACCACAACACTCTGAAATTGGAACTCAACCACAAGGAAAAATTTGGAAGAAACTCAAACACTTGGAGACTAAGAACCATCCTGCTCAGGAATGACTCGATAAACCAGGAAATCAAAAATCAAATTAAACAATTTATGGAGACCAATGAGAATGAAAATACAACAGTCCAAAACCTATGGGATACTGCAAAGGCAGTCCTAAGGGGGAAATACATAGCCATCCAAGCCTCACTCAAAAGAATAGAAAAATCTAAAATGCAGTTTTTATATTCTCACCTCAAGAAGCTGGAACAGCAACAGAGGGACAGGCCTAATCCACGCACAAGGAAGCAGTTGACCAAAATTAAAGCTGAAATCAATCAAGCAGAAACCAGAAGTACAGTAGAGCAGATCAACAGGACTAGAAGCTGGTTCTTGGAGAGAATCAATAAAATTGACAGACCACTGGCAAGACTTATCCAAAAGAAAAGAGAAAGGACCCAGATTATTAAAATTATGAATGAAAAAGGAGAGGTCACGACGAACACCATTGAAATTGGAAGGATTATTAGAAATTTTTATCAACAGCTATATGCCAATAAACTAAGCAATCTGGAAGAGATGCAATCCTTCCTGGAAACCTATAAACTACCAAGATTGAAAAAGGAAGAAATTGATTTCTTAAACAGGCCAATTAATTATGAAGAAATTGAGTCAGTGATAAACAACCTTCCAAATAACAAAACTCCAGGCCCGGACGGTTTTCCTGGGGAATTCTACCAAACATTCAAAGAAGAAATAATACCTATTCTCCTAAAGCTATTTCAAAAAATAGAAACAGAAGGAAAGCTACCAAACTCATTCTATGAGGCCAATATTACCTTGATCCCCAAACCAGGCAAAGACCCCCTGAAAAAAGGAGAATTACAGACCGATTTCCCTAATGAATATGGACGCCAAAATCCTCAACAAGATACTTGCTAATAGAATCCAACAGTTCATTAAAAGGATCATCCACCACGATCAAGTGGGATTCATACCTGGGATGCAAGCGTGGTTCAATATTCGCAAATCAATCAGCGTGATACATCATATCAACAAGAAAAGACTCAAGAACCATATGATCCTCTCAATCGATGCCGAAAAAGCATTTGACAAAATACAGCATCCTTTCCTGATTAAAACCCTTCAGAGTGTAGGAATAGAAGGTACATTTCTCAATCTCATAAAAGCCATCTATGAAAAGCCTACTGCAAATATTATTCTCAATGGGGAAAAGCTGGAAGCCTTTCCCTTAAGATCAGGAACACGACAAGGATGCCCACTCTCGCTACTATTATTCAACATAGTACTAGAAGTCCTTGCAACAGCAATCAGACAACAAAAAGGGATCAAAGGTATTCAAATCGGCAAAGAAGAAGTCAAAATGTCTCTCTTCGCAGACGACATGATACTCTATATGGAAAACCCAAAAGAATCCACTCCCAAACTATTAGAAGTTATAGAGCAATTCAGTAACGTGGCGGGATACAAAATCAATGCTCAGAAATCAGTTGCATTTCTGTACACGAATAACGAGAACGAAGAAAGAGAAATCAGGGAATCCATCCCATTTACAATAGCACCAAAAACCATACGTTACCTTGGAATTAACTTAACCAGAGACGTAAAGGACCTTTATTCTAGAAACTATAAATCACTCTTAAAAGACATTGAGGAAGACATAAAAAGATGGAAAGATATTCCATGCTCATGGATCGGAAGAATTAACATAGTTAAAATGTCCATGCTACCCAGAGCAATCTACACTTTCAATGCTATCCCGATCAAAATACCGAGAACGTTTTTCAATGAACTGGAACAAATAGTCCTTAAATTTGTATGGAACCAGAAAAGACCCCGAATCTCCAAGGAACTGTTGAAAAGGAAAAACAAAGCTGGGGGCATCACAATGCCGGATTTCGAGCTGTACTACAAAGCTGTGATCACAAAGACAGCATGGTACTGGCACAAAAACAGACACATAGACCAATGGAACAGAATAGAGAGCCCAGAAATGGACCCTCAGCTCTTTGGGCAACTAATATTTGATAAAGCAGGAAAAAACATCCGGTGGGAAAAAGACAGTCTCTTCAATAAATGGTGCTGGGAAAATTGGACAGCTACATGCAAAAGAATGAAACTTGACCACTATCTCACACCATACACAAAAATAAACTCCAAATGGATGAAAGACCTCGATGTGAGACAGGAGTCCATCAAAATTCTAGAGGAGAACATAGGCAGCAACCTCTACGACATCGGCCAAAGCAACCTTTTTCATGACACATCCCCAAAGGCAAGAGAAACAAAAGATAAAATGAATTTATGGGACTTCATCAAGATTAAAAGTTTCTGCACATCCAAGGAAACAGTCAGAAAAACTAAGAGGCAGCCCACGGAATGGGAGAATATATTTGCAAATGACACTACAGATAAAGGACTGGTATCCAAGATCTACAAAGAACTTCTCAAACTCAATACACGAGAAACAAATAAACAAATCAAAAAATGGGCAGAAGATATGAACAGACACTTTTCCAATGAAGACATACAAATGGCTAACAGACACATGAAAAAATGTTCAAAATCATTAGCCATCAAGGAAATTCAAATCAAAACCACACTGAGATACCACCTTACGCCAGTTAGAATGGCAAAAATAGACAAGGCAAGAAACAACAATTGTTGGAGAGGATGTGGAGAAAGGGGATCCCTCCTACATTGTTGGTGGGAATGCAAGTTGGTACAGCCACTCTGGAAAACAGTGTGGAGGTCCCTTAAAAAGTTAAAAATTGAGCTACCCTATGATCCAGCCATTGCACTACTGGGTGTTTACCCCAAAGATACAGACGTAGTGAAGAGAAGGGCCATATGCACCCCAATGTTCATAGCAGCAATGTCCACAATAGCTAAATCGTGGAAGGAGCCGAGATGCCCTGCAACAGATGACTGGATTAAGAAGTTGTGGTCCATATATACAATGGAATATTACTCAGCAATCAGAAAGAACGAGTTCTCAACATTTGCTACAACATGGACAGCACTGGAGGAGATAATGCTTAGTGAAATAAGTCAAGCAGAGAAAGACAACTATCATATGATTTCTCTCATCTATGGAACATAAGAACTAGAATGATCAGTAGGGGAAGAAAGGGATAAAGAAAGGGGGGGTAATCAGAAGGGGGAATGAAACATGAGAGACTATGGACTATGAGAAACAAACTGAGGGCTACAGAGGGGAGGGGGGTGGGGGAATGGGATAGACCGGTGATGGGTAGTAAGGAGGGCACATATTGCATGGTGCATTGGGTGTTATACACAACTAATGAATCATCGAGCCTTACATCGAAAACCGGGGATGTACTGTATGGTGACTAACATAATATAATAAAAAATCATTATTAATAAAAAAATAAATAAATAAAAATAAAAGATCAAATTATAAATTGTATTCTAGAAATAAATACTAGAACTCCCTTTATATCCACTCAACATTAAAGGGCTCGTAAATTAGCACCATGATTATTAGAAATGATTTTCATCGGTGAAATAAACAGTGGTAAAACTATACAGATAATGAAGAAATACTAGTAGACATTATCATTCTGATAAGAAAAGTGAAAGAATATAGTGTACCTAACAGTCCAGTTCAGAATGGAGTCCAAGACTTCTGACCCTACCCCTCCATTGTTTGAAGAATAGGTAATTTTGTCATCTGATCCTCTCCAAAAGATAACTAAATCCTGAAAAGAGACTTCCCAGGCAAGGAACTTAGCTGATTGCCTAAAAGGCAGAGAATAGAGGCTTCACTAGGTTTTGCAGAAAAGGTTGTATGCATGTGTGTAGGTGTTCATGTGTACACACATGCTTGCTTGCTTGTAAGTGTGACAAACTTTGATCTGAGACTTTTTATTGTAACATCCCTTGTGGTGGTAAGTTTCCTGAAGAGAAAATATTCAGCTCGAACTTACTGGAAGCTACCAATGGTTACTCAAAAAGTCTCCTAAATCTGAAAAACAAATTAGTTTAGGCCAATTTGTAGAACAAACTAACAAACAATTTGAATCTTTACAGACCAAGTTAGTATTTGAATACTAAAATGAAGAGGGCTTTTTTTAAATGTGAGAATTGGTATCAGAACTTCCATTACACACACGAGCAGAAATCACAAACTTATGTATTACTGCCTTCCAATAACGATTATCAGGGACAGTTACACATAGCTAAGTCTCTAACAAAAAAATTTTTTAAAATTGGTTGGTGAAAAATAAGTGAAACAATCTGAATTCAAACTGTAGCTAAAGACTGATGCCATTTTTTATAAAACATAGGAGAAAGTGTTCATGTTTTTCTGATAAATAAAAATATCTAAGGAGGAGGCTCCTGGGTGGCTCAGTTGGTTAAGCTCCTTCAGCTCAGGTCATGATCCCAGGATCCTGGGATTGAGCCCTGCGTTAGGCTCCCTGCTCTGCGGGAAGCCTACTTCTCCCTCTCCCTCTGCTTGCTGCTCCCACTGCTTGTGCTCTCTCCCTCTCTCTTTGTCAAATAAATAAAGTCTTGAAAAAAAATATATTTAAGAAGAAGGAAACATCAAAATATTAATGGGGGTCGTATTTCAGGGATGAGATTACAGCTGTTTTTTAATTCTTGTCTTCATGCTTTTTACTTAAGAGTTTTCTTAGATGATAAAGTATGACGTGTATTCTTTAAAAGTTGAATTGAATTTGAATGAAATAATGTACTTGAATGTTTTATTGACTAAACCGTTATCATCTGTTGTTCTCTGCCACTACTTCATTAATATTCTTAAAGACTTATTTTAAAGTTTTTCAGTTGTTTCCTAAAAGCTACGTACGTTCATCCTCCAAACCTCCCATCCACTTTCACTGATCATCTTCTGCTCCTTCATACAAACCCCTGAACAGAGCTGATCAACCCATTTTATTTCTTTACCCTCCCAGCCTCCAATCCGTATATAACTAATTCTTTAAGCATACCAGTCAGGCTTCTTCTATTGTTCAAAGTGTACAAGAAATGACACATCAAATGATTCATGGTAAATTTGAGAATATTTGCTCTTGCAGCTTTCACTATTATTATCATCTCTGGAAAAGGAAATTCGAAAATCGTTGAATCCTTTATTATAGGGAAAGTGACAATATCATTTAAAAAACATGGTGGCCCTTTATTTATTTTTTACAGAAGAGTAAACTGAGGGTCAAAGAAATTATATTACTTATTCATGTAGTGCTAGCCAAAAGCAGAATTTCTAGTCAAAGTATTTATTGCCGGTACTAAAATATACATTTTCATCTGGCATCCCAAATACAAGATGTTACAAGATAGTAAATCTAGAGGTTAACAACATAAAATTGTGTAATTAATTCAGGGCCACACTATAAAACATTAATTAATGAAACAAATTTTGAAAGTCATGCCCATTTTTGTAACCTTTCTATAGCATTTTGGCTAATGGATTTATTTCATTTCAGAGGGCATGTCCTGTTCCTCCTTTGTACCAGTTTATCACAATACTTAATATAATGTTTTTCAATGAAGGATCAAGTAAATATTGAAAAATGGAGTAAACAAAAAAAATGAATAAATGAATGGATGAATATTCAAAACTATATAGTGTATCATATATTCAGGTTTGTCTTTGATTTCTATAACTATCTCTTAGGTGCTACGCTGACATGAAACTTCAAGGTATTTCTAAAATTAAATTACATCACAGAATTCTAATTACATTTATATTTGGTCTAAGAAAAAGAAAATTAAATGAGTAAGCACGATTACTTTTTCATCTTTCTTCCTATGTCATAAACACAGCTGTTATTGTGTTTAATTATATATCTGTTCAGTGTTCCCTATTCAGTGGTCTGAGCACTGAATGTGTGTGTGGTTCCAATGCATGCTGTATTTCTCATGATATCCCCCTTTGATTAGTATCCCTAAGGGCAATTATGAAAGAAAAAATTCTATCTGAGGCAAAGTGACAAGTGAAATGTATTCCCAAATGGGAAAAAATAACTGAAACAATAATGGTTCATAGAACATGTAGAATGCATTTCAAGTTGTGTTAATATGTTCACTTTGATTGACTACCATTTTTCCTTGGTTTAGAAAATCGTACTTGCTAACCAGTTGATGTGAATTGAAAGATAAATACAAAAGGATCAATGGAATGATGCCTTGTACTATTTTCAGAAAATTAGAGTTATTTTTGAATTTAGAAAAGCTCACGCACACAATCTTTGGTTAAATATGTTTATCACTGCAAACAATATTTGGAACAAAATATTTGGATCAGTAAGTATCCTATGTAGACACAGTCAGCTAATTTATAAAAATCATGTGATAATTTTAATAAGGTCAATAAAAATACAAGCCACTTTTATTCCTTCCATTTCTAGAAATCACTGTTTTTCTGTATTTCAGGAATATCTGAAATACTGCAAGAAGGTAAGTAGAAATTATATTATCAATGCATAGTAATCTAATTTTTTACCAATGTACCTCATTTTAAGTATTTATGCAGACAATTGTTTTATTTTTATTGTTAGTGTGTGAATCACCTCAAAGTTACAGGCCATGCAAATCATAGTTACATGAATATATTAGTAAATCCAGCATGTTTAGCTACGTTATTATTAAAGCATCCCTAATACTTCTTGAATTATCATTAGGTGTTATTCATTTTAACATCATTTGGAAGTGAAATGCATCATTTTAGGGAGTAAAATAGTAGAACACTGAGGGGGAAAAATGATTTCACATACCTTTACAAATCATGGTTATATGTAATATCATTTTGTTTTATTTTTTACTATCTTTACCTTTGGACTTTAAATGGCTATGTTTGCTATGGAAGAATGCTTCAAATTGTGGTTGATTATAATAGTTGCCTATCTGCTCTATCTACAGTAATGTTTCTCTAGTGGAGAGCAGTAAACATTACATCCCTCTTGTTACAAATATCACCGCTGTCTGTGCTACAATTCATACTTATAATCTCTGAAGTGAGCTGCACAGAACACCAAGGCCTCGGATACTCCACAACATTTAGCCTACTGTTCTTAATATATTGGAGCTCAGAAAATATTCATTGAATGCATGATTGACAAAATGAAATAATTGAAACTGGGTTTGCTATATTTTCATTGATTTGTAGTTTTTATTTCTTTTTATTTTTTTAATGATTTTTTATTATATTATGTTAGTCACCATACAGTACATCCCCGGTTTCCGATGTAAGCCTCGATGATTCATTATTTGTGTGTAACACCCAGTGCACCATGCAATACGTGCCCTCCTTACTACCCATCACCAGCCTATCCCATTCCCCCACCTATTTCTTTATTCATGTATTTGTATTTTTGTCGCTCATTTAATCCTTCAGTCCTTTTGGAAGATTTATGCCTTGGAACACATCAAGTTATCACTTCTCCAGCATATTGTGTGAATTTGTATTTTAAACTTTATATTTATTCTTCAGAAGACATCCTGTTAAATATATAAAAGATTCTATAACACCCTCAAACACTATTGATGCACCAGATCTTTCACGACAAAGGAAAGATCACATTGAGAGATACTAAAGCTTCAGGCTAATAAGGATTAGTTCTGGCAGAGACTTTTTTGTTCTATTGCTCTAAACTACCCTCAGATTCAAGCAGTGGAAAAGTACAAAGAAAGGGCAGTAACATTCAGAATAAAGAGTAACGGTCAATCTACTAAGAAGGCAATATTTTGAGTCTAAGCCAGTGAAACCGGATTATGTGCAGAAATGTAAAGTAAGCAGAAACTGACTATAAACTGAGGTAGTTCTCACGAATCAGATAGATACGCAAGGCTAAATTTTCCACCTTGTAAGCTTTGTTACTAAGAGTAATTTATTTAAATTCCCTGAAACGCAATTTCTTCTGTAAAATGGGATTAATGGTAGTAGTTGCTTCTTAGTGTTTGTTGTTTGTTTTTATTTTCTTTATAGAATTGCATAAAGTGATGCATTATAACCTAGTGTTCATTACTGAAACAGTGTTTATTAAAACAACAACAACAAAAAAATTAGTATCATGCAGTAAGTCTCATCGTAGGCTAAATTTTAAATCAAGTACAGGGGCGCCTGGGTGGTGCAGTCGTTAAGCGTCTGCCTTCGGCTCAGGGCGTGATCCCGGGGATATGGGATCAAGCCCCACAACAGGCTCCTCTGCTGGGAGCCTGCATCTTCCTCTCCCACTCCCCCTGCTTGTGTTCCCTCTCTCGCTGGCTGTCTCTCTGTGTCAAATAAATAAATAAATAAATAAATAAATAAATAATAAATAAATAAAATTTTAATAAAATAAAATAAATCAAGTACAAACATAAACCTTGTGAATGTCAGTTGAAGATTTCTATCATTGGGCAGGAATGGTTGAATCTATGCCATCATGGAAGAAAATATGGGAAGTGAGATAAAAACTGAAATGGGAATCAAAAAATCATGTTGGGGTCCTAGATCTGATTCTAACTAACTGACCTTGAGCTAGTTACTGAATGTTTCTGGGCCTTATGTTTCTCCACTTAAAAATGAGAAGATTGGTCTAGATGGCTTCTGATGACATAAATACTTTTCAAATGTTAGGCTTTGTAAACATTGTTCTTTATAAACATTTTCCCATGATGTCACTTTATACAATCGCAGGGTTGTGCTAGTCCCACGGATCCAAGAGGAGTGCACATGATCTGTCAGCTTGTGAGTAGGTGAGAACACCAGCAGAATGCTAAGTCTCCTGCAGACTCGTCAGAGCATTCATAAGTCTGAATTCCCTGGGCCAGTTCACATTGGTGAGGTTTATTCTGCTCTTTGCTTTCACATGGCTTTTTGCTTCCCTCATCAAAAGAGCTATTCTTCCCTGCCACGAAGAAGAGATGAAGTTCAATAACGGCTTTCCCTTTTCCAACAGAGACAGCCCTGAAATTTCAGCAAGAATACCATGTTCTAGGAGAAATATGGAATGGACAGACATAAAGTTCTACACTGTTTCTGTAAACAGAACTATCTGGTGTAGAGAAACATAATTGTTTCCCCTTTCCTTTGTTAAAAAAAAAAAATTAAAAACAGTGATCTCTGTAACTTCTCAAAGAGCCTTAAAGCTGTTTCCAGAAACAAAGAATGAGCAACATCAGATAGGTGCTCTGCAAGCATTTTAAGCATTTTAGGATGAAAAGAAAGGGGTGTAAATTGCTAAATAAATTTTTGTGTACCTATATACATTTCAATGTTTTTTTTTAAAGTATATATATTCATATTGTGTTAGTTTGACTCAGATGTGAAGCAACAGAAGTAGGTTTAGCTTACTCTTACTGGTATGGGCTTTTTATTTTAAACTGTGCAGGAAAGGAAAAAATGCAAGAAAATTCTTCAACAAATAAAGTGAAAGCATCAAGGTTAAGTGAGAAGACATTTATGATACTGTGTCAGGTCTAATGGCACCAAAATAACTCACAACTCAACTCATGCAGTATGGCCGCTGTGGCATCTACTGTATCTGCTTCTCATGTTCCTACTGGTTTGTTTTTTTTTAACCTTACCGTTACCCTCACACTTCTCTTTATTTTTGGTTTCTGCCGTGAAACGGTTTGTTCTGAATACTTTCTGTATGTATATCATTCAGGTTTTGCTTCACTCAACTGCCTCCAAAAATTCTTTGTATCTTATGTTAATCAAACACCAAAAGAGAGATTGGCTGAGGTAGGTTAACAGAGAGTCTAAATCCCTGGCCTTCCTTGTATTAATGTAACTTTCGGTCAGGCAACAATCTATAGTACAATCAGGTCTGAGGAAATCCTTCCGGGCATTAAACCCAAGGCACAGCACAGCATCCCACATGTAAGGAAGAGCATCGGAGCACTTGACTTATACGGGAGCTGCAGGTGCTTCAGGAATCATTCATCATGATTGGATCATTCCTCATACAGCACTCACACAGACCTGTTTGTTTTTTAAAGATTTTATTTATTTATTTGACAGAGAGAGAGAGACAGCCAGCGAGAGAGGGAACACAAGCAGGGGGAGTGGGAGAGGAAGAAGCAGGCTCCCAGCGGAGGAGCCTGATGCGGGGCTCGATCCCAGAATGCTGGGACCACGCCCTGAGCCAAAGGCAGACGCTTAAGGACTGAGCCACCCAGGCGCCCCAACCTATTTTTTAATAAAGACTAATAATTACTTTTTAAAATATATATATGTGAACATGCATACAACACACATACACACATATATACTGTGGACATTTATTTATATATTTGGTGTGATAACAACTGTTGATGACATGTATTTACATTTCATCCATTGATAATACTGAGTATTTTATTAATACACACAGACAGATGCACGGAGAGCATGAACAAGGGATAAGATAATAGTGTTCTTTCTTTAAAAAATCTCCCATGCTGTTTAATTTTCTTTACTCATATACACTTAATTATCTTCCACAGAAAATTCTTGGAAAGCTGAACTTGGGGTAATTTTTTTCCTGAGGATGAGACTTTAATTTCATTTATTTACTAACTTATTTCAAAAGTCATCACCACATTGATCAGTCACTGTGGTGAAATGTTGTGGTGCTTTATGTGCCAAAGGATAATATATTACTTTTTAAATTAAAGTTTACATTTCTATGAGTACCTAAAAACAGACCCACAAACACATTATCAATGGCAAAATGAATTATTTGCAATTCTGTGTTAAATAAGTGTTGTCTGTCTTACTCATCTTCATAAAAAGAGTATGCCCCTTCTTTCTACCAGCATCATCACATTTTCTTAAAACAAGATTAATCACCACAATTTGCATGATTGAACAAATCAGCAATGATATTAATCCAATTTTTTAAGAATACTGCCTAAACTACTGAATCAACCAAAATTTATTTAGGCTACCTATTTAAAATGTCCCAGCTATTAGTTAGTAAATAGCTTACTAGTCCTAACTTTGGTGTCTCTTCTCTTCCCATGATAGCAGCTGTAGAAATGCTACTTATTCTGTTTGCTTTATTTGTAAATACTTAGAAGCATAAAGATCCCTGTATTTGCTGTTACTTCTATCAACCAAATGTTAAGGCAGTTGTAAAACACTAATAATGGCTTGTATTTGAAGCATAACCACCAAACTCAGTGTTGATGTTAATTGCACAAAATCAATTTTTAAAAATATATTTATTTCCACGATTAAGTCCTATGTACATGATACATTTAAAGTGATTAATATATGAAATTGGTAAGCTTACGAATTCATAGAACTTGGGCTTAATCTTGGTTTCATTGCTCAAGAAGTGTGTCTTTGGACAAATGGCTTAATGTTTTGGTCCCTCTACTTCCTCATAAGTTAATGTGGGTAATAATAATATTCACTGTAATAATGTATGCAACATGCTTTATGCAATTCTTGGTAGTTCCTTAATTAATGTAAGCTCTTACAATGTCAGGGAGATCAGACAAGAGGACTGACACTTATTTCTCATGCCCATTTCCCAGGCCACATCCCTTGTGGCCTTTTTCTCTGGCCCACAGCTGCAAGTGTCCTTCTCTGCAACTAAGATACAGGTAGAGAAAGCACAACGTTAAAAAGTTAGGATAATCATATACGTGTCTCCTTGAAATAAGAAGAAGAGGCAATCAAACATGTATTTTTTTTTTTTAACAAAAGTTTTAGTGTTCAGAGCAGACTCTCTTCCAGGCCATTTCTATTCTAGAAGAAGAACCTTAGACACTCAGTTACATAGAGGAGTTCAAAAAATGCCTTCAGCATGGCTTTACAGCTTGTTAGTTTAC
The DNA here is from genome assembly GCF_023065955.2 of Ursus arctos. Taxonomy (NCBI): domain Eukaryota; kingdom Metazoa; phylum Chordata; class Mammalia; order Carnivora; family Ursidae; genus Ursus; species Ursus arctos. Next base: position 26,914,214 of record NW_026623111.1, on the reverse strand, counting down.
CAACATGAGTGGCCAATTGAGGAAAGTGCGAATTAATACGTTGCATTTAAGTTTAATATGGGTCATACGTTCACAGGGTGCAAGGATAGGATGCAGCAGTTTGCTCAGACCAGCTTGCAGTAGCTTGCAAGAGCCAATCTGTAAATATTCAGAAAATGTGTGAGCCAGTTTTTAGACACAGTTATGTTAAAAAATTTAAGTATGCATTACAGTTCTATAAATTATACTTTTAAGTGTTTAAAATACATAAAAGTCATGACACACCAATTATTTTACTGCGTTTTTCTCCTATTTGTGTTTACATCTCTTACATTTCTGTAACTGTGTGTTACTGCACATCTCTTCCCGACACTGTGGTAGGCCACATTTTACCGGAAGCTTAAAATTGTCCATAATAGAAATATAGATACGAAGGAAACTTACAAACACTACAGATCAGGACTTGTTTTTGTTTTTTAATTGTGTAGACTTAAAAAATGGAGAATGTTATAATGGAGAAGAAACTTGAGTATTGTGTCTTTGACCCTTAACATTATGAATCCATTCCTTCCACAAGAACTGGTCAATGCAGAATCCTATAAAACTTAGCTTCAAGCCTTCATTTGAATCTAACTCTGAAAGGTCATCCCTGTCCCACAGCTACATTTAAGATTTGCTAAAGATTCTGTTGCAAAAGCATCACAATTCGACTGGTCCTGTTAATACCTGCTCCTCTCACTCTTTTAGAGATGTTGTTCCCAAGAGTATTTCCAAATAAACATACTGTATACAGATCTCTAAGAGCGTGTTTCCTGAGAAATTCAAACTGAGACCGTTGGTGTCTGGAGTGATTTGAGGAAGCAAATTATAAAATGGGATTTTGCAGAAGGCTGACAATGAGGACAGTGTCCTTGATGGTGTATAGAATATAGAGAGCTCCAAGTGTATTGTCACGGTGCAGATGTTAAAATTGCAACTGGGGATGAAGTAGGGTGACATATCAGTATAAGTGTATGAATTGTCAGGCGTAGTATCTCAAGACATTGAGACGTACAAGAGAATTAGTGATTGTAAGGATTGTGTAATAATATGGCTGTTGTTGTTAGAGTCACTCAAGATAATGAAAGGTTGAAGGTAAATAATCACCAGTTTATGGCAAAATGCAAAAAACAGAGAAACTAATGGGCAGCATATAAAGAGATCATCCTCTCCTTCAGGAAGAGGGCAGAACAAAAATGAGAAGCAGTCCTAGGATTTAGTTAAAAAGGGTAGCAGAGTGTCAAAGCAGTTTAAATTCTCAAATCTAATAAATCTGTTAATGCCAAGATTAATGTTTTATAGGAAAAAGTGGAGACTGTCAGAGTTGGAATAGGGGCATAAGGATTGATGGACTGAAAAATCATGAATCCTTTGATTCCCTGGAAATACTTTGGGTCTACCAAAGGGGCCAAGTCCTCTATATTACCGTACCAGCCCCACCCCCATCCCTGGTTAAAGATAACACGAAGTCTCTATTTCAAAATAAAACATGCACTACTCCACTCCAACCTACCCTCCTGGCCACCAGGGAAGGAACTGGGATCAAGACACCACAGAATCTGGCTGAGAAAGTGCTCAGTCTGATAAAAGAAGAAAGGGGCTATGTGCTGAAGAAGCTGCAGGACGTAGCCAAAATGTTCTGGCAAGAGCTAGGGGATCATGTATAAGATTGGATCTTGAGGATGCTGGGAAACAGTACAAAATTGGGTAAGTTCTTTATATGGCAGCACTCTTTCATAACACAGGATTTAACACCACAACAAGGATTCTGGGAGATATGCTAACATCCTGCTAGGATGACTTTCGGAAGCTTGGAGAAACAGTATTCCACAGTAAAACTGATAAGCCAGAAATGCATGGCAGATGGTAGAAGAAAGGATCATAAGATTCAGATAAGTAGGATTATTAGAATAAATATACTAACAAAACCCATCCACCTACTCTTTCTGATAGGAGGATATTCTGTTCACTAAAGCAATGAGGACACAGTGTTGAAGAGAGCTAGTCTCTCTTATTCTGTATGCCTTTTGAAATTGTTCCATAGTCCCCTGATAATCTTCTTCTTATTTTTATTTGTCTCTCTTTGCATTTTAGTTTGGGAAGTTTGATTTGATCTGTCTTTAGCCTCATTAGTTCTTTCCTTCTCTACATCCGGTCTACTGATAGACATCGCAAAGCATTCTTGTTTTCTGTTAAGGTATTTTTTATTTTTATCATTTCCTTTTGAATTCTTACTTAGACTCTCTATCTCTTTGCTTACATTACCAGTCTGTTCTTGTGTGCTGTCTATTTTTTTTTCCATTAGAGTCCTTAGCATAGATCATAATTATCTTAAAATCCCCTCTGATAATTCCCAAATCTATAATATGTTATCAGAGGTATCATATCTATCACCAATTCTGATGCTTACTTTGCATCTTCAGACTATTTTCGTCCTTGCCTTTTAGCATTACTTGCATTTTTTTTTCTTTTTGTAGAAAACCCTCATTATGTATTGGATGATGGGAATGGAGGACTAAGAGAAAATGTGCTCCTGCCTATCTCACCTACTCTCTATACTATTGTACCACACTTCTGACATCAGATGTGCAGGTTTTCCAAACCCAAAAATTCTGCAACACTACAGGGATGTCCTACAATTTAACTTAATTAATTCTGACATTATCTGCAATAGTGCCTGTCCCACAGGACTTCCCCCACCCAACCCTTCACTGTAGATGCCAGTTACAAGCACAGGTTGTTACCTGCGTTTCTGACTGACCAGAGTTTCCCAGAACCCCCTCTTTGTGTTTGATTAATTAGTATAGTGGCTCACAGGACTCAGGAAAATAATTTACTTACTGAATCACTGGTGTGTTACAAAAGATTTTAGAGAATACAAAACAGTAGCCATGTGAAGAGATACATAGGACAAATTATGGGGTGAGGAGCACACAACTTCCATGCTCTTTTCAGGCGTGCCACCCTCTCCTCATTTCCACACTTTCACCAACCCAGAAGCTCTCTGAACCTCTCCTTTTGGGATTTTATGGAGGCTTCACTGCTAAGCATGCTTGATTAATTCATTGGTTATTGGTGATTAATTCAACCTCGGACCTTTCTCTCCTCCACTGAGGTCAGGGGGTGGGACTGCAAGTTCCAACTCTCTAATCTTGATTGCGTCTCCTGGCAACCAGCCCCTATCCTTAGGGACTTTCCAAAAGTCATCCCATTAACATAAACTCAGGTGTGGTTGAAAGGGGCTTGTTGGGAATAACAAGAGACCCATTTCAACTTTAGGGTTCTGGACCTATTTGAGGATGAGATGACTTTGTGTGTGTGTGTGTGTGTGTGTGTGTGTGTGTGTGTGTGTGTGTAAATACATGCACAAAAGATCCTCCCATTGTTTTTATCACTTAGGAAATTCCAAGTGTTTTAGGAGCTCTGTGCCAGAAATGGGGGCAATGACCAAATATATAGATTTCTTATTATTAATTGCAGTATCACTGGAGGTAAATAGGTATGTAATGTGAGGTTTTATATTAATATGAGTAGGAGTTCCACTGTGTTTACTGTTTGTTATAGCTGTAGGTGACAGAAGTTTCCATTTCCTCTAGTGTCCTCGCTTATGTTGACTTTGTGCTTCCCTATGTCCTACTCCACTGAGAGATTTTTGCATCTTGCAGCTATTTCTGTTGTAATTCACTGCTATTATACCAGAGCCCTGTTGTTTCATTGTTAAGGTTTGAAGAAATTGAAACCTTCTCTAATCTTATGATAAAATGTGAGTACTTTCGTTAGTGAGTCTGGGTCCCTGAGATATGGACAGCACAATGGTTTCTTAGCTTCCTTTCTCCCCTTTCTCCCTTTAGGTGAGATAGAGTAGATAGGGCTGGAGTATGAGAAATGCCCTTCCCTCAGGTAGGACAAGCTCCAGTAACATTTTCCCTCAGGTAGGACAAGCTCCAGTAACATTTTCCTTTCCAAAGAGTGGGCCTTTGTTATGGAAAATATTCTGAATTTATTTCACAACTATTACTCTACCCTTCCCCTGAGAAAGCCAAGAGTTGATCTTTCTTGGCTCTACTGTGAGGACTTGGTGGGGTTTCTGGACATAAGCCCAACAGAAGTGTGGGAGGCCCTCTAAGACTTGAGCCCCAGTAGTTTTTTACTCTCATGTTAGTCCACACTCTGCCTCCAGCAATTCATCCAGATTACCATTTAATTGTCCCTACCAGTTATGGCCCAACAGCTTCTTCTGGTAAGCAGATCCCATCAGTGACTGGATTCACTTCTGTCTATAGATTTTGAAGTGGCATTTTTGCCCTGTGTACTTTTCTCTGAAGGGTTAAAGAGAGCTATTGATTTTAAGTTTGTTCAGCATTTATTTATCATAAAGATGAGACTGATGATTACTGAACATTTTACACATTGGAGATTAAACCAGAAGTCTTTTCATACCCTTTTAATAATCAACGCTCTAGAGCAATTGGTTAAGTGAACAACTCTTGATAATCAACAACTTTGATTATCAGGTCATGATCTTAGGGTAGTGAGATCAAGCCCCACACCAGGCTCCTCACTCTGGGGAGTCTGCTTGAGACTCTCTCTCTCCCTCTCCTGCCCTCTCCCTGCTTTCTCTCTCCCTCTCTCTCTCTCTCTCTCTCTCATATAAATAAATAAATCCTTGAAAAATAATGCTCTGGGCAAAAGCTGAAGTGATATTGATATGTCTTTCCTTTTTCCTTAATTACACTCATCTTCTCTGCATTCATCAGTGTCCCATTATGTAACATCCCTATACACCACTTAGGCATAACTTTTCAGATATGGTGTTCTTCTAGACCAAATTTCTCAGATGAAAGATGGTAAGTACTTCCTTTCCCCAGATAGCTGGTCACAGGCATATGATCTAGGCTTGACCAATAAGATGCTCCTGTTAGATATTATGAATCTTGAGGCAGTGGTTCAAATACCCAGGAACAGCAGAAAAATTGCATGGCCATTGTAGAAGAATCCTGCTCGAAATGAGGTGGAGAGTAATTGATGATGTCTGTGCTATAGGCAGAGGTCTCACCAGTTACTTTGGTTTGGCCTCCTCTTTGTTTTACTGCAGCCTACTTTCCCTAAGCTCTTGACTATTTTTCAAGCCTGTGAATTTGCAATCTAGCCTATGTCTGTCCAACAAATTCATTCTCTTCTTAAGCTAATCTGGGTTAGTTTTTCTTGCATACAACCATGAAAATTGACTGACATAACAAACCTGTATTCCAAACATTTAAATTATTTATTTGTATTTGCCTATTGAAAACAGAAAACCCACAACAATAATATCTTCATTATGATATCATAGTTGGTTTTCTTTTTAACCTTTTACTTTTCTGATAAGAATAACACCAGTAAAATACCTAAAATCTAAAATTATTGAGTACTTTACAATGGAAGTTAATTTACACTTTAGGTAATTCATTATTCACACTGTCTCTAATAAAAAAGTTTTTTACTACTCAAAATAAGTACTATAGTGGAAGTTAAAGCTAGAATTAGTTATTAAAATATTCACTAACATAATAAATCCATCAGTAAAATATGATCTTCTAAAATATAGTAAATTGATATTCATTTCAAGGCAAAGCTATTCCTTGTGAGGTTAATTTCATATATACACCTTAGACACACAAAGATTGATTCTTCTATAATATACAAATGTAAAATACCTAATTGATAGTTTCAGAGAAAGCAGAAATTAATGAGGAAAGAAAACATCTTGAATAAAAATCCCTGCACTTCAGTTAAAATACATTTATTCTATTAAAGTTTTACATTATTTTTACGGGTTTTTTTTTTTTCTATCTGAGTGAACAGGAATATATATTAAACACTTAGTGATGTTTAGCATAAATTAAGGAAATGAAAATCATGAAGTAATGTCAAAGGCCAGTGTTTTTTAAAGTAAAATATCCATGAGCACTATTTTACAAATCACAATTTATTAATTATTAGGTTTTACATTCAGTTTAAAGGTGCCTGTGAGCTGAATTAATTCACAGTAACTGAGATTACTTGAAAAGATCTAGGGAGACAGTGAGAAACTAACTAGGGCTGTATGGGGAAAAAAGACATTTTGTTATAGATATTCTGTTGAACTGAAGCATTCAAATGTGTGCTAAGTGATGAATGATTTCTTCAGTTTCTTAAGGCACTCTTTACTATGCCATCCCACTTTAATTTTAATTGCAAACATACCCACACATACATGTGATACAGTTGTATGCTTAAATCCATGTATTTGGCATCCTTGTCTTCCTTTTTAAAAGTGTATTTCCTTATAGGGGCACCTGGGTGGCTCAGTCGGTTAAGCGTCCAACTCTTGATTTCTGGCTCAGGTCCTGATGATCTGAAAGTCCTGAAATGGAGCCCTACATTGGGCTCCTCACTCAGCAGGGAGTCTGCTGGAGATTCTCTCTCTCCTTCTCCCTCTGCCTCTCTCCCCACTCCCTCACCCTCAAATAAATAAATAAACAAAATATATTTTTTAAAGATTTTATTTATTTATTTGACAAAGAGAGAGACAGCCAGTGAGAGAGGGAACACAAGCAGGGGGAGTGGGAGAGGAAGAAGCAGGCTCCAGCGGCGCAGGGAGCCCGATGCGGGGCTCGATCCCAGAACCCTAGGATCACACCCTGAGCTGAAGGCAGACACTTAACGACAGAGCCACCCAAGCGCCCCTAAAATATTTTTTTTAAATGTGTAATTCCTTATATACTTTGACCCCAATAAGATTATCAAACAAAATTAGAAATGGTGATTGGGAAACATACATTCAATAAATAGTAAGATATCACATTATATGTCACTGATTCTTGATTTAAAAAGAGTAAGATTTAAAGTCAAATGGAAATTAGAATAAAGTTATACAAAAAGCAATAGCCTAACAGTATGGAGGGTCATCTTGAAGATCTATAAACTAAAATTCACAGACATGTTAAGCATTTCTGCAAAGTTAGTTGAGCTGTGTTCAGTGTTAAGAAACTCTCCTTAGAACATGTAAATCTTTACACAATCTTGCTATTAGTGTTCTGATACAGGTGCCTCTTAAGTTGTTATTGGTGGTAGTTGTGATGGTGTGTTAATGAGTAGGGAAACTTCACAAAAAAATAAAGTTATTGGAAAAATAGTTACTGTCTTTTACAACTCCAAATTCATGGCACATGAAAGATCAAAAATGTTATATACAATTTTGTATATTTTTTGTTAATCTCCAAATCATAATCTTCAGTCAAAGCAGTTTATTTGAAAGAAAATAATTAAGGCTTTTGGATTTTTAAATTTAAGCCAATGCCATACCTAATTTAATATTTAATTTCATTTAATTTGCCTTGTTTTCCAACCTATCAACATATCTTTCCAGTTCCTTTTTACTTTACACACTTTTTAATTTTCAACCCTTAGCCTCGCGTCTCACACACAACACAACAGTAGCCAGTATGTCTTAGAGCCCATGCCCACCTCAGCCATTCAATTACTCTGAATTTTGGCAAAATTTCCCTCAAGTGATTTTCTTGCTCCCACTTTTCAGCTCCTGTAATAGTTCCATATGTTGCATCCACATTAATAGTTCCATGTATTACATCCACGTTAATTTTCTTAAATCTTTTTCTATGCAGTGCTCTTGTTAAGCCTTTCCAATGGCTTCAATGCCATTCCATTCCATTACAATTGTACGTCAGCCTATCCTCATTCTAAAATGAATCCAAATGTTCTTACTTATAATCCCAAAACCCCGTTGCTATTTTCTTTTTCTTTTGTGCCTTTTGCTATTCCCTCATTCCTAGGATAAGCACCCCCCAAATAGGTTTAGAAACATAGAAATTTAGGTTGGAGAGATCTAATGACATTTTTTTGTTTCTACTTGAAATCTTTGGTATATTTTGCCTTGTCTGGGAATTCTTGATCTTCTCACCTTCTATTGAGATCCCTCTAGATCTCAAAGTATCTTTTTGTGGATCCATACTTAGCAAAAGTAATAAAATCTTTTCTTACAATAACTTCCAATTATATATTTCATGAGTGATCATTGGATAAATAAAGAAACAAAGAAGAAGCAACAGAGGGGCACCTGGGTGGCACAGCGGTTAAGCGTCTGCCTTCGGCTCAGGGCGTGATCCCGGCGTTATGGCATCGAGCCCCACATCAGGCTCTTCCGCTATGAGCCTGCTTCTTCCTCTCCGACTCCCCCTGTTTGTGTTCCCTCTCTCACTGGCTGTCTCTATCTCCGTCAAACAAGTAAAATAAAATCTTTAAAAAATAAAAATAAAAAAATAAAATAAAAGCAGCAACAGAAAAATATTAACTAGGTTAGTAAGGAAAACAAATCAATCCTTCAAGTTGAAATAAAACATTTTTTTCCCTTTTCTGTGTTCCATTAGCATCGTTTTCTTGTATCTTTAAATGAGGCCATCTTTGATTTGTCTTTAGAGCCAGATTTTCTTTGAACCCTCCAAAGTTAAGGCATCTGTCTCCACTTCCCCAATACTGAGTCTTTGTACTAAGATGATCATTCTGTTGTCATACAAACTCTGGGCCTCACATGGTAAACTTCCCTAAAAGATGGAACTTTGTAGAACTTTGAAAACACAATGCATTATTGACCTGATTTTCTAATACCCAACAGACTATTTTTTCTAGGGCTTAGTTCCCACATTATCTTTTGATGTTCCTGTGGAAGAGGTGAGTACTTGCAACACCAGCAGCCTAATTAGGAACACTCTTGTCACTAGGGGATATCCCAGACCTTCCTTAAGCTCAATCACCATGTCCTGAAATATACAGGGCGGGGTAATGCATCTTATAAATGCCAATTTATTTAGGTTCTAATCACAGATACTTCATCAACTGACAAAAGAAAAACCTCAGTAGGTACACCACTTCAAAATCTGGGACAACTTACATGTAATTTCTGGAATCAGCAGGGACACACAGCTGGAGAAAAATAAAAAGCTTGCTGTAATTGAAAATTGCCTTGCAGCTTGGTTGTGATTAAAATGTTCAATTCCTTGAAATCTTGTTTAGCAATTAAATCTGTTTTACTTAGGCATTGAGATATTGTCTATTGTCCTGGAATGATCAAACTGGTACAGACATGTCTTAGCATTCAATGTTACATGAAAATGTGAATTAAAAAAAAAAAAAAAAAAAGATGTAGCTGAATTGATCACCACAAGCAGAAGGCCGTCTTTCAGAGAAGTGAGTGGAATAACCAGCTCAGTTAAATTATCCATCTAACTTGAAAATTCAGAATTAAATTGGATCATTATATTAGCAAGAAAGTTAATAATGACAAAGCTAAGTATCATACCTAGATATGAACTATCTCAAGGCCAAACGCTCTATACACACACTTCTTTTGTTCAAGCTTTTCTAGTTCACTAATTTCCCTTTTGGGTCTGTTATGCTAGTAATATGCAAATAAATTTGTGGTTAATAACATCTATTATCTTCAACTAGGTTCCAAATTTCATTGTTTCTCAACAGCTGTTTCAAATAAATAAAAACGAAGGTAACATTACAAAAGGAACGAAATACTTCCTGCTCTTCTAAAAGGACTTCATTCTCAGCAGCTAAATAACAAAATGAAATTTATTTGATTCATTTTGCAGCTCTGCAAACCTGCAATCATCCTCCAAGTTCTTGGGAATATGGTTTTTGACAGCTTTGTTTTTTAGTTAATATTTTCACTGTTGAAAGGCTTATGTACATTTTCCTCCACTTTAATCTGTTTTCCCATAGAGAATGTAATAAATTCTCCTGCAAATATTTGCATGTCTGTGTATCTCTCTTGGTATGCTGTTTACATTAAGGCTCTCATGTAAGTTAGATGAATTCACCTCAGTAGTTACAGCTTCATTATTAACACAACCTGCATGGCATAGTTCAAGATCTTTCAAAGAGAAATTTTATATAATCACTGTTATTCTAAGTCCACATCACTGAATGAACATTGTCAATGTATTTCAGAAAGAAATAGAAGAGTTAATTTAGATCAGGTCTATTAATAGGTGGATAGGTCTGAGTTTTGCTTCACAAAAACTTTTTGAATCATTCTCCCCCTCCTTCAACGGAAGGTTTCTGTCTGATGTTTGATTATTCTTTTTTTTTTTTTTTTAAGGTTTTTTATTTACTTGTTTGACAGAGAGAGACAGCCAGCGAGAGAGGGAACACAAGCAGGGGGAGTGGGAGAGGAAGAAGCAGGCTCCCAGCGGAGCAGGGAGCCCGATAGGGGGCTCGATCCAAGGCAGAATCTCAACGACTGAGCCACCCAGGCGCCGCAGATGTTTGATTATTCTTGATACACTTGATTGTAAATCACAAGTGGGCTTGCCTTGTCTTCTGAACCACAACTGTCTGCCTGTGCCTGCTGGGATGCTCACCTCAAAAGCCAGTTTTAATCTTTTTGTAAAGAAAAAATATGAATATATAAAATATAAAGATACATAGGAAATGAATATTTCACTGTGGTTCCTAAACTTGAAAAGAATCACATGCATCGAGAGAGACAAAGCAGAGTCTCAGGGTTTAAAATGTTTGCTCTATGTCTGTCTCCTCTTTACAATGTAAAAGAAATTAGTATGTTTGTATCCACTCCTTCTCTACCTAACACAATAGCAGTTGCATTAATATTAGAAAGAACTGGAAGTTGTGGTTCTCAAACATTTTTGTTTTTGTACCTCTTGAAATAATTCTGGGAAAGTATGTATCCATAGCACATTTTACATGAAAATCTAAATTTTTATCGTAAGTTTAGATATTGACAAAAAGCATAATGTACGTTTTATGTGCTTTAAGTATATTTTTATCAAATCTTAGAACTACAAACTTAGCTGATGCTTTTTATAGACAATGACCACTATAGCCTAATTAGAAAAATCCACTCTTAAGGTCAATCAGCCAAATCAAACTTTCTTTATGTCAGAAAAGAAAAAGTCTGATTTGATTTTTTTGTTTCTAAAAAACCTATTAATGCATGCTCCCATGACAACCATTTCACATCTTCTGAATGAATTTCTATAATAGAACACTAGATAGGTTGGATGGGAAAATTTGCTGAGTTTATTTTTGGGGTTAAATAAGGTACTACCCCCTGCAATATGTCCTATTTGCTCTTACTAGATCCTCAATCATATGCAAGACACTCTCAAATTGTGCTTTTTTTCATCAGTCCTCAAGGTTTTGCCATTGCTAGGATGACTCTGTAATGGTATTCAAGATGGAAAATTTGCCTTAATGTTGTGAAATGAGAGCAGACAGGTGATTGTAAAAAGAAATATTGGAACAGGGAGCCAAGAGACCCCAGGTTTTTTTGAGGTAGAAAGTTGGATATCTGAAAAATAATTTCCTAAAAATTATATATGCTTGTGTATCTCCTAGAGAGACTTTAAGTATTCACAGGAGTATATACACCCCAGTTTGACTTTGAAGACTTGCTTGGGACAGCGTGTGATCAGACTCCTCTACTTTTAGGTAAGGAAATAAGGCTGAATATCAGTGAATTACCTGCACCAAAAATTGTGTGTCCCTTTACAGTCTGCAAAACTAGTTCTTGTATTGTTTTCTTCTTGAGGTCCTCCTCATCTGGCTTTATCATATGCATATTTCTTGTTTTCTATAGAACTGTTGTTTCCTTTTTCAAAAATCCAGTGGGCCACTACTGTCACAGACTGAGAAAGAGGTGCCAGGACTTGTAGGCTCTCAAATCTAGGTTTTGAAAGTTTGCTTTGTATCATTCATGATGGTAAAAGAAGGTCTGGGAACATGTGATCTTCAGGGACATTGGAACATATTCAAAGTATATGGTTGCTCTCTAGGTCACTCTGCCTAGACTAACACTGAACAAATTGTCTACTTTCGATATATTTTATATAACTGTATTTAAATTTCTTTAAGTGAAGGATTAGGTATTTTTCCCTCTGATTATCTCATCAAATTGTTTAGTATAGTGGTTTACAAATAATAAACATTTAATAAATATTGAATGACTTACATAAGCAATCTTGATTTTAAAGTTATAGGCTGAAAGATAATTGTCAGCAGGAAAATCTTGCTCCAAGCTACTCAATTAAAATGACGATCATAATCCAGGTAAACAAAGCATATGGTCAAAATTAAATAGGAGGTGGATACCACGAAGCAAAAATAAACTATGTTGGCATGCATTTTTCTCATTTATAATTTTTTTTGTTTGAAATTAAGTAGGGAATCCTGGAAACTCCAACTAGTTGCATAAATACGAGAAAATTATTTAAATCATCTCTTCTAAATTTTAGCATCCATAAAATTTTTAAAAATTGACCTGGCTGACAGACAAAATTATTTCTCTTTGTATATCTCATGATTTTTCATGATCTTTTCTACAAAAGATCTTCCTATCCGCATGTTTTATTAAAGCATGTTTTGATTTTTATACAACTTACTTTAACACCTTTTCCTACAGCAATTACTACTTTTTAATTCCTAAGTTGCAACAAAGAAGTGGTTATTTTTTGACATATCCCTGGCTCTGTGACTATCATTTATTCAAACATTCATTCAAAAAAACAAGATTGAGTGACAACCATGTACCGAGCACTGGAGGTACCTCACTTGCTGAGACAGACCTGGTCCCTGATGCTTATGAAAACATAGTCTATCCCGGGTAAACAAATAAAGCATTGCAACAAAATATGATACATATTCATAGAAGTGAGTAAGTAAGGGCCACAATAAAAACAATCTGGCTTTTTTTTTTTTTTTTTAAGTCAATACCATCTGTGACATATTCTCCTTATCCTTATTATTACCCACAGAGTTCCAGGGCACTTGTACCATCTTCAAAGATTAAAGGACTTATAATTTACTTTATCAGTCATGACTTTCTGCTTCGTGACTAAGTATATCAATATCGAAGACTATTGATCTGTGTTCCACTTGGTTCTCTGACAAACTAAGATATATAAGGCCTTAAGTACTCTTGGATTTGTTTTAATCCTGAGATTTCAGTGATAAATTGTATTCTATTGGCTTTGCCTTTTACGTATCTTAATTCATGTAATCCTCATAACAAACCAATAAGGTTGTTATAGATTGAATTGTGTTCACTCAAATCCTTATCCCCAATACCTCCAAAAATAATTTCATTTGAAAATAGGATCTTTACAGAGCCTACCAAGATAAAACAAGGTCATTAGGGTGGGCCATAACCCAATATGTCCAGTATCCTTATAAAAAGGGACTTTTAGATACAGAGATATGCACAGATGAAAGATGATATGAAGAGACACAGGGGGAACATGGCCATCTATGAGGAGAGTATGATGGAGGCTACTAGAATTTAGGAAAGAAGCATGGAACTAATCCTCCTTCAGTGACTTCAGAGGGAGCATGGTCCTGCCAACATCATGGTCTCAGACTTCTGGCCTCCAGAACTTATGCAAAATATTTCTGTTGTTCTAAGCCATCCAATCTGTGGTACTACTTTGTTACAGCCACCCTAGAAAGCCAATAAAAGGTAGTAGACACAGTAAAGAATTAACCTTGTCTGAGGAGAGGTCTGGCCTTTTCCTTCAACTCCTGGAAGGTAATCTCTAAACTCCTAAAATATCCTACCTGATAAAAAGTATGTTTGCTTATTCAGGGGCCTTGGCTCATGACAGATAATTTATGCCAGCAATATGATTTATTTGGGGACCTTTGGGTCCCATAATTTCAACTCAACCTCTGGAAAGCCTGGAAACTAAAAGTCAGCTTATGTGAGCAGTCAGCCATGTCTGTGTTAACTGAGCCCTAGTAAAAACTCTGGATATCAAGACTCAGATGAGCTTCCCTGAGAGAATTGCCAATACTCTGAGCATATTGTCACACATCAGGTCTGGGAGGAGTTACTGTTGTCTATGATTCTATTGGGAATAACAGGAAGCTTCATACTTGGGACTTTTCTGGACTCTGCCATATGTGTCTTTTCTACTGGCTGATGTAAACCTATATCCTTTTGCTGAAAAAAAAAAAAACACAAAAACAAAAACAACAACAACAACAAAAAACCAAAAAAACCACAAACCATGAATGTGAGTATAACAGCTCCTACAGCTTCTAGTGAGTTCTGTTCATCCTACTAGTAAGTTTTGAACCAGGAAGTAGTCTTGGGAACCCCCAAACCTGCAGTAGTTTTAGAAGTGAGGGTGGTCTTGGAGATTTCCAAAATCTATGGGTAGACGCTATGTTGACCTTTCTGTAACATTTGGTGAAGGAAAATTCCAGGGGGCACCCGAGTGGCTCAGTCTGTTAAGTGTCTGCCTTCAGCTCAGGTCATGATCACAGGGTTCCTGGATCAAGCCCTGCATTGGGCTCCCTGTTCAGCAGGGAGTCTGCTTCTGCCTCTCCCTCTGCTTCTCCCCTTGCCTCTCCCCCAGCTCATGCTCTCTCCCTCTCTCTCTCTGTCAAACAAATTAATAAAATCTTAAAAAAAAAAAAAAAAAAAGAAAAGAAAAGAAAAAGAAAATTCCAGAGAATTGTCTCATTGGTCTAAATCAGGAAACAGCAGATTATGGCCTACAGGCCAAATAAGACCTTTCGATTATTTTTGTTAATGCAATTTTATTGACACAAACCACACCCATTCATTTACAAATTGACTATGGTTGTTTTTGCACTACAATAACAAGAGTACTAATGAAGAGAATTTATGGCTGTCAAAGTTTAAAATACACAGTATCTGACCCCTTACATATAAAAGCTTGCCAATCACTGTAATAAATCATGGTGTTCTGTTTGTCTGTGTTCGGATCTATGAAAGACTCGCTTGCCATATTGGTACAGAAATTTAGGACAGCATCTTTTACTACCACAATCAATTTTCTGAGGCCATTATAATTTGCAATTGTATCTGCCCTTATATTTGTTGTTAATCTTATGTGCCTTGGTCCACAGAAAGTACATAATAAATATTACATTGATTTCAAGAAAAATCTTGTTGTCTTACTTTTATCTACAAAATTAAGTTCAAAATTATTTCCATGTCATACAAAGCTTTCCATGATTTGGGCCCAGACTTCCTTTCCAATAGCATCTACAGCTGCTTTCATTCATGTAGCCTGTAATTTCATCACATTGAACACGGCATGAACTTTCAAGGCTCATCTTTCAAGGCTGAGCTGAAATGCCCTACTTCTTGAATTTTTTACATCTCTTCCAGTGTAAATAATTCACTACTTCCTTCAAACTTTTACAACTTTTATATGTCAACAAACCTACCACAGTATTTTTCAGTAATATTACAGATGCTTAAAATGCATGACAAGTGAATGAATAACACTCAAGGAAGATATCCTGAAAGTTATACGAGTAACTACTCATGTAAGTCTCATATCTTGTGACTTAAAAATTTAATGGAAGATTAAAATTTATTTCTTTCAGCGCTGACTCCCAGTCATTAATATTACCTCACTTCTAATAAAAGCACACATGATTGCCATGACCATGTCTTATTTTTTATATATCAAAAGACTTATCAGACTATTTGATAATATTGTAGTTGCTTAAAATTCATGAGGAATAAATGAATATTTGTCATGATCACCTTAATGTACTTAAATCTTTCCCTCTTTTGTTTGTGATGAAGCCATTGGCTCCTATCCTTTATCCCAATGCATCAAATTTCATTTTCTCCTTATTTCCTTCAGATTGATTTCACCATAAAATTCCAGATGCTATTCTTATTTTTCCCTGTGTTGTAGCACACTTAGCAGAAAGAGAGAGTTGGCTTTTTTATGACCAACTAGTCTTCTTTAACTAGAAGAAGGTAATGAAATTGTATGCAGTGGATAGATCACATGTACTCGATATTTGTAACAGCTGGGACTTAAAACTGTTTGGCATTTTTATTCTTCTTTTTTAATACCAAGTTCTAATCTTTAATGCAACTGACACAAACTTTGCACTAGCCTGAAGCAGCTCACCTTTTCCTCCTCACCCTACCATGTATACATATATGCTCACAGGACTGATTCACCAACTATTGAAAAATTTTAGGTCAGATAAAGTAATCGCCTCATCTGATTACTATTCCAAGCTATTAATCTTCAAGAGTCAAGTATACGAATAAAGTTAATGTGATAATTTTACCTATTAGTTATCCAGGTAAATTTCCCTGTGAAGAAGTAAAAGGACAAACCCTATGTACTGTTCTCTACATTCTGCAAGTTTTCTTGAGAAGACAAGTCCTATGAAAATTTTATGTTAAATTCTAGTAATTTAAAAAGCCTGATAATATCATGATCCAATGGTTGGAAATGGTAGAGTATATCTGCCTGACCCTGCTTTAAAAATTCTGTTAGACATGATTTCAATACAAGATAGTACCTCACTCGTCACCACGACATGAAAAGATGAAGAAATTCATATGAATGTGAAGTTTCTCCTATATTATTGATAAATAGGAATTGGATTAAGAAACAAATCAGTATTTTATGAAAGGTTGATATAGCCAAGTAACTACAATTCTCTGCTGTGTTTTCCTCCTATAAAAGTCTGATAAGGGGATGCTACACCACCTATTACAAGTCTATCAAAGGCCATCTTAAAGTTATCCTCCTTCACTGGGTCACTGGATAATGGATTTTAATGAATTTGTTTATTCAATAAAATTTGTTACATTTGTTACTGTGCATTAATTTCTCCAACTTAAAGGATTATAAAATAAAGTATGAGACTCACATTCCCATGGCAGAAAAGGACAAACTTCCATTTGGCACTAACCATAGCTCTTCCATAAAAGCTAGCATCTGCCATCGTAGCACATATGTAAAAGTGTCTAAAATGGCTATTTAATAAATATACAACATAATCATGCAATGCACAACAAAACATAACCAAAGAACAAAAAACACTATGATCTAAAAATGAAGGGTTCATTAATGGTGATTTTTAGAAGACAGTGACAAAGAAACTTCCCAAGAGACATGGCTCTTGATTTGAGCCATTAAAGGTGAACAATTTGTTTTTGAAAAGATGGAAAAGAACATCCCTTCCTCACAAACCAGTGTCTGTAACTTTAACTAAGTCTATATATGTACTAGAATCTTTGAAAAGTAGCATGTGGAGGGAGTGGTTAAAAGCCTGACCTATCTAATCCTGCCACATCTGTTTACTTACTAGTTTGTGAATGTAAACAAGTTTTTTGAACCCCTACTATAGGCCTCAGTTTTCCTTAACTGTAAAATGTGGACAGTCATAGTATCTGCCTCACAGTATCTTTACAGAATTAAATTCATCCATACAAGGAAAGCATTATTGTAGGTTCTAGCTCATGGCCAGTGCTCAAGACATGGAAAGTATACTAAGAAAATTTCTTGCCACGAACCATCGATGTGGCACAATCACGTACTGAGAATCTGTAAAGTGAGTGCCATCATTCACGTACTCTCAGAATGGCTCTGCTGTTACAGTGTATTTTTTCAAAAACAAAAAACAACACAAAACAAAAAAACAAACCCTGATGTTTCAGAGTTAATTCTTGAGAGCAATGAGTAAATGCCAATGACTTCTGTTCTTGCACCAGCTGTTAACCTATTGTACTGTCTCCTGTGTTGTCCTGACTCCAGGTAGATTTCTCATGACCCTTGGAATGACCTTTTCTTATGTTCTCATTGATTAAAACAAAACAGTTGTTTTCCCAAAGTAAAATTCTCAAATTCCTCAATATGTCCATGGTCTTGCCCCAGCTCGCCTCTCTAGCTTAATCTTCTTCTGGTTCTCTGGCCCTCTATGATCTAACAGCATCCAACTAAGAACTATTTCTGTCTCTTGAAGCCTGGAATATTCGCTTCACCTGAAAACCCTGGCCCACCCCACCTACCCAAAAAAAGTAAATAAATAAAATTATTACTCTTCAACACTGTCCGTTATCATATTTTGAAAGCTTCTTTGTGCCTGTTCTGTCCCATTCCTGATGCAGACGTAACAGCTTTCTACACTTTCATATACTTTTATTATGTCATATCAGTTTTCATTTTAAATTTTGTTTCGCTTTCCTGTCTTCTCTACAATGACCTGAACTCTTATGCTCAGCCAAATCTGGGTAAAATTAAGTGTCCCATAAATACTGGTTCATCAAATCCATCAATGTCTTAAAGAATAGTAAAGAAGAATAATTTCACAGTATAAGGGTGTTTTTGGTGAAATATATTGACTATGCCTATAAGTTAGATATAGGCAAAATATATTTTAAAAATCTATTAACAGATCATAAAGTTAGCAAAGGAATGCCTCAGATGCCTTTAAGGCAGAGGATGGCATTAAATTAGCACATTTAGTACTAGAATTGTTGAAGCGAATTTAGATCCAGTGAGGAATTAGAAGCTGAAAACAGCTACTGGTTCACAGAAGCGTAACCATGGCTGGAGAGCTCAGGTGATGGCTACAGTGAGCACCAGTAGAGATGGACTTAGGTTTTATACCAGTGCCAGCTTCGTAGCTTCCCTCCGACCGGTGCAACAGAGGAAGCTAGCACCTTTGGCCATGTACAATATCAGAAGAGAGTTTATGAGCAGATCAGGAAAGATATCACACTAATTCCATTAAAAAAATTAAAAAAAAAAAAACATGTTCTTGTTGGCTCAGTTTTATCAACCCTATTCCCTAAGAACAATAACTTTGTAAGGATTTGAATGCAAACGCACATCAGAGAAGTGTTCTTCACAACTGGCATTATATATCAGAGACTGGTTTTAAAAGGTGTATGAAAATAGAGAAAAATTTGCAAATGGAAAAGTGAACTTGCAGTAGTATTTCTTCCATTTAATGCTATGGGGAAAACAGCAGACAGTGGTCACCAATGCTGTTTTTCTGGATAAACATGAATGTGTAATAGGTCCTTTCTATACACTCATGTCTAATGAAGAGGTGTATAAGATGTTAACCATCTTTAATAATTGTAAAAATATGTAAATTTAAAAATGAAAAGAAAAATTATTCTCTGGTAAAAAAAGGATGCTACCATTTACAAAGCCTCAAAACAAGTCACAATGTTGTTAAAATTCTAAAATCAAAATTCTGCCTCTAAATGACTTCAGAGGTAAAACCACTTCAATAAAGTGATCTGTGGGCTACAGAGTCCATTCCTAGAAAGTAAGGAAGGGAGTGTGTCTATCAGTGTTGGTCATCAGAAAACATTTCAGCATGCCCTATTCCACAAAATAAGTCTATGCAATTCACTGGGAAATAAGAATAAGCATGAGGGGTGCCTGGGTGGCACAGCGGTTAAGCGTCTGCCTTCGGCTCAGGGCGTGATCCCGGCGTTATGGGATCGAGCCCCACATCAGGCTCCTCCGCTATGAGCCTGCTTCTTCCTCTCCCACGCCCCCTGCTTGTGTTCCCTCTCTCGCTGGCTCTCTCTCTCTCA
This sequence comes from Ursus arctos, assembly GCF_023065955.2. NCBI lineage: Eukaryota > Metazoa > Chordata > Mammalia > Carnivora > Ursidae > Ursus > Ursus arctos. The sequence continues at coordinate 26,894,785 of NW_026623111.1, read as the reverse complement.
GTCAAGTAAATAAATAAAATCTTAAAAATAAATAAATAAATAAAAATAAAGCTTAAGTTTCAAAGATATTTGTTAAATTTCCTTTGACTATCAACTGATACATATACGAATGCATTTTCCAATTTAGTACGTGAGAAGACCATCACTGATGATATGCCTAAGGCACTTCTTAAAACCTTTACACCAATAATATCTAACCCTATAATTCAGAGTAATAATTAAAAAATGGCATTTTTATCTAAAATATACAAAGGTGTGAAAGACAGGTCATTATTCACTCGGCTAATAGTCACTTATGTTAGTTACCATGATAAACAAATATAACTAATATATAAAATCATTTTTACTGAAAATCTCTGCATGGTACTTATTATCCTCCCTACGATATGAAAGAGAAGGAGTTTGTGCTGTATTTAACTTGGGTAAGGGAAACACTGAATTGAACCAAATTTGTGAAAGGACTTCTCTTAGCACTAATCGGTTAATGATTGTTGTGAGTATTCCAGAGGGAGATATATTATGCAGCAATTTGACTTGTTTATTTGGTCAGTAAGAATCTCCTAAGACTAATCTAGAAAAGATGAGATGAGGAGTACACATTTGGAAATTGCAGACAGCCTGAGCTTGCTGCGTTCTCTTTGTCCAACAACAGGTAGGTAGAGACATCATTGTAAATATAAATACTTGGTTCAAAGTGCAAGTCTCCCTTACCCCTTTACCTTTTTTCTTTTATTTTTAACAATTCAATTCAACCACTTATTGAATGTTGACAGCTAGGCACTATGTTAACCCTTAGTAGGAAATAAAGAAAATAAGATGTTTTTTCTCTTCAGCAGTGCCCTATAAATTCAATGACTCAGAGTCATAGATAAATGCATCCTTCTGTGTGCAATATTTACATAATAAAAATAAATTAAGCCTAAGATCACATAACTAGTGTTCTCCTGAACCTAAAGGGACTAAATAATGCCATAATTAGAGTTGCAATTATTTATAAAAAGTCAAGCTTCAAGAAATATTCCTTCTAGTAATGATCTTCAAACACATAATTAAATTTTTCATGAATTAGATGTCATACGAGCTATATTGTATAAATTAGACTGCATATAAAAAAAGGAGCTATAAAAGAAGTGGTTTTAAAAGTTAGTGCAGCATGGTGTGAAAGTATAGACTTCCTTGTCATACTGAACCAAAGTTTTAATTTTGCGACTTTGGATAAATTATCTCTTCATCTACAGACTGGGGTGGTTAATAACACCTAAGTCCTAATGGTGCTGAGGAGATCAATGACAATTGCTTATATATAAATATGTTTAATTACTGCTAGTAATTTTTTATCTTCTTGACTTAATAATATAATAATAAAATTATTTTATATATTATATATTACTAATACTCTCAGTTATTTATATTATGATTATTTTATGACAGCCAATTTGTTCTTTCTTAAAATATTAATATATTTTATGTTAAATATAATCTGAAAATAATATTAGTATGCACCATCATGTATAAAATGAAAACCAATATCAATCAAGAGAAACTCTTAACTTCCTAATTTTATAATTGCTTTTAAATAAGTGTATAAAAATGCTTTATTTTGTTTAAGGGAGATCTGTTCAGGAAATACCTATAAAATAAAGGCTATTGTTAATGTGTCACTCAGAGTCTATTTACTGAAAAATAATTACAAAATTTGAAACAATATTTTATACTTGAATAGTTCATCTAGGCCATTCTACTTAAATTTTAGCCTAAATGTGGGATATATCTTCATTTCTGATAATCGATTTTTCCAAGTTACATAGGACACTAGTAATATAAATTTTCATTAATTGTTGCAAATAAGGCATATATCTCAAATTACAATTAGTGATAACCAGTTTTTGCTGTACTCTCAGTATATACCAAAATTTCCGTGAAGTGCCTGAAAGTAAGCATCCTATAAATTATCTTCACATGTTGTTTTCTTGTTTCTTAAAGAGCCAAAAGGCAAAGAATAAGTTATACAAGACCATGAGAAAACTTAATTTCTTAATCCCCGTGCCATGTAAATTGAGTATTTCATGAGAAAAATAATTATATTTATTGCAGAAAATTTTATGATGTTATATGTACCTACTTTATATGCTACCTTTTGATGGTTCTGAGAAGATACTTATGTCACAGCTTCATTAGTATTATAAGGCAATAAAAACACATGACATAATATGTAGAGATGCAATTAAGCCACTTATTTAATAATATAGTACTCAAGGGCTCTCTCTCTCTTTCTCTCTCTTTTAATTCTCTTGATCATGGGACAGTTCAGAAAAAGATATGACCATATTTAAGCAAATTTGTGTTGTTTTTTCAATCATTCTAACCAATAATTTTCTCATTAGAAATTGAGTTACAACCTCAACCTCGTCCATACACTTGTTAATACTATATCTTGAATTCTGATTTTAAAATTAAAATCAATTAGGCATTAAAAAGTCTGTGCCATAATTTCTTGATGTCTGAAAGTAGTGAGGTAGTCATTACTGTTGTGCATGAAGGGAAACAGAAGTAAGCATTTGACAAAATACACCATCCTTTCATGATAAAAACCCTCAATAGATCGGGTATAGAAGGAATATACTTTAAAATAGTAAAGACAATGTATGACAAACCCACAGCTAACATTAAATCAATGGTGAAAAATTGAAAGCTTTTCCTCTAAGACGAGGAATGAGACAAGGACGTCCATTCTCATCACATTTATTCAATAGAGTACTGAGAGTGCTACCTAGAGCAATCAGGCAAGACAAAGAAATAGAAGTCAACCAAATCAGAAGTAAAATTGTCTTTATTTGCAGGTGATCTAATCTTTTATATAGAAAATCCCAAAGACCCACCCAAAAAAGCTCTTGGAACTAATCAACAAATTCAATAAAATTGCAGGATATAAAATCAATATACAGAAATCAACAATTTACACTAACAATTTGAAAAAGAAATGAAGAAAACTAACTCATTCACAACAGCATCAAAAACAATAAAATACCTAGGAGTACACTTAACTAAGGAAGTACAAGATCTGTAGAAGAGCAAAAATCAGAAGCTTTACACGTCTTTATTTCAAACTATACTACAAAGCTATAGTAATCAAGACATTATGGTACTGGCAAAAAAGCAGACACATAAACCAGTGAAATAGATTAGAGGGCCCAGAATTAAATTTGTGTATATACAATCAACTTTATATGATGAGGGAGTCAAGAACACCCACTGGGGAAAAGACAGATTCTTCAAAAAATGATGTTGGGAAAACTGGATAACAACAACACAGAAAAATGAATTTGGACCCTATCTTACACCACTTACATAAATTAACTTAAAATGAATCAAGATTGAGCCCTGCATTGGGCTCTGTGCTGAGCATGGAGCCTACTTAAGATTTTCTCTCTCTCCATCTCCCTCTGTCCCTTCATGCTCTCTCTCCCTCTCTCAAAAAAGAAAAAAAAATAAATATAAGGTTTAACCATAAGACCTACAAAAGACTCCTGGGGGGTAGATAAAAAACAGGGGAGAAATTCTTTGACATTGGTTTCAGCTATGATTTTTTTGGATATGATACCGAAAGCACAAACAACAAAAACAAAAATCACCAAATGAGACTACATCGAATTTACTGCTTCTGTACAGCAAAAATAAATAATCAACAAAATGAAAGGCCACCTAAAGCATAGGAGAAAATATTTGTAAATTATATATCTGATAAAGGTTTAAGTATCTAAAATATATTTAAAAAATCACACAACTCAATAACAACAACAACAAAGATTCAATTAAAAAATGGCAGAAGAAGTGAATGGACACTTTTTCAAAGAAGACATCTAAATGGCCAGCAGACACATGAAAAGATATTCAACATCATTAATCATCATGGAACTACAAGTCAAAACCACAATGAGATACTGCCTCACACATGTTAGAATGACTATTATCAAGAAACAAGAGATAACAAGTGTTAGTAAGGACGTGGGGTAAAGGAAATCATTGTGCACTGTTGGGAATGTAAATTGATGAAGACACTGTGGAAGACGGTATGGAGGTTCCTCAAAAAATTAAAAATGGAATTACCTTATGATCCAGCTATTTCACTTCTGGGTATATATACAGAGGAAATGAAAGGAGAATATAGAAGACATATATGCATTCCCATATTTATTGCGGCATTATGTACAATAGCCAAGATATGGAAACAGCCTAAGTACCTATCAATGAATGAATGGACAAAAAAATATATATTATTCAGGCATAAGAAAGAAGGAAATTCTGCCATTTGCAACATAAGTGGACCTTAAAGACGTTATGCTAAGTGAAATTAGTCAGACAGAGAAAGCCAAATATTGTATGATATCATTTATATGTGTAATCTAAAAAAAGATAAGCTCATAAAATCAGAGAGTACAATGGTGGTTACCAGGAGCTGGGGGTGGGAGAATGGCAGAGTTGTTGCTTAAGGGGCAAACCTGCAAGTAATATAAATAAGTCCTGGATATTTAATGCACAGTATAGAGATTATAGACAATACTGTATTATAAACATGAAATGTGCTGAGACTAGATCTTAATTTTTCCCACCCCAAAAAAGAAATGATAATTATTTGATGTGATAGAGGTGTTAGCTAAGTTTATAAGGACAATTGTATTGCAATATATAAATGCATAAATTAACTTGCTGTATACTTTAAACTTACATTATGTTATATGTCATATATATTTCAATTTTAAAAACTACTGAATCAGAAAAAATGTCATCAACCTGACCATTTAAAATGTGTATGTTTGTTATACGTAAATTATCCCTCAATAACATTGGTTAAAATTGTTGGATTGGGGGAGAAACAGTCAAAGGAAAAAGAAAGGAAAGTGAAGGGAAATTAATGTCAATCCATGAGAACTGTCTTTGATGACCTCAAGCATAGCCTGGTCTTCTCTTCATTCTGTCTTAAATTAAATAAACCTCTCATTTCTTTAAAATGTCTTCCTCCACACATCTGATATTCCCATATTTTAAATTTATGTCTGTATAAGAAGGGGTTATGTAAGAAAGCCCAATGCTTATCTGGAAGAGATGTACTGCCCCCCCGAGCAAAGTAAGAATCACATGTGATTCATAATACGTCTTTTTAAGTTTGGCGACAGCTTGCTCTACATTGTTGGAAGATGTTCAATTTGATGGTTTGCACAACTTGGCTTGAGTTATGTGACGAGCTGTGTATTAAATACTCTGCTGTAAGTACCCACCTAGACTTCCCTGAAATCATGGTATCTGGCTTAAATCTTACCAGCCCTGTGAAGTCCTGTGAGACTGGAAACCTGGAGGAAAGGCAGTGCGGTGCCTGGAAGAGCTGGACCCTCCATGATTTCCTGCAGGTGCTCATGTTGTACCATGTACTTTACCTTCATTGTACACTAAGGAGTGTTAACTCTGTGGAGCCTTGGGAAGTCTTTCCACTTTTCCACTCTTTGCAATTGGTACAATGATTCTTTTTTAAAAAAAAAAATATTTATTTATTCGACAGAGAGAGACTGCCAGTGAGAGAGGGAACACAAGCAGGGGTAGTGGGAGAGGAAGAAGCAGGCTTCCAGCAGAGGAGCCTGATGCAGGGTTCGATCCCACAACACCGGGATCACGACCTGAGCTGAAGGCAGACGCTTAATGACTGAGCCACCCAGGCGCCCCTGGTGCAATGATTCTTAAGTAATTGTCCTAATCTTAAGTAATACAATTATTATTTTTTTATTATGGTTACACTGAAGTTAGGCCACTAAATGTTAAAGCACCGTCTTAGATCCTACTACTTTGAGTTTTTCCAATATGTCTTTCCTCCTCACTCCCCACCCCAGATATCAAGAATAAAAGCAATCTTCAAAAGGTAACATCTCCATTATTGATGTTTTTCCCACTTGTAAAAATCAGGAAGAGATAATAAAAAAAGAGCTATGAGTTAAATGGTATGATTTGGGGTTGACCTGTGGTGTTCTAAATATCAATCTATCTTCAGAGTGATACATTTGAAAGGACAAGCAGATACTTCTGTGATCATTCAATTATATTTAATTTTATTGTTTTTTTGGTAAATGATTAGCATTTTTTGCAGTGTTTATTTCAGTTGAGAGTTCAGAGGCCTAATTTATACTAAGCAAAAAAGGAAGGTTTTATCGGTATAGAAAATCAAATAGCAAAGAAGACATTTGGAAATTTGACCTCAGGAAAGATCTGAAGCAAATACTCAAGACAGTCGATATTATCTTTAACTCTCATCTCTTGCCTCTCTAAGAATCCATTTCATTTTCATTCCAGTTTACTTCTGTGACACATGAAGATATGGACTCATTCTTTCCATCTGTACCATCAGAATTAAATACTCTCCAACTCGTTGAAAAAATCTAAGAGATGCACTTTGATTATCCTCAGATCATGGATATATTACTTCAATAAGAAATTGCTGCACATGGAAGCAGATACTAGAATCTTCTGACATTAGCATCTCAAGGTTGGAATGAGCAAAGAGTAACTCCCCAATGAGAAGATATCAAAGACATAATATTTTCATGGGCAGACTTTGATGAGCAAGGCAGACATCGCTTCATGTCAACTACATCTCTACTCTACTTTGAAAAGACAAAAACACTCATGCATATATAGAATCATACAGTCACATATGTATGGCTTTTCACTGAAATTTTAACTGAAGTATTTCACTTAAGTGAACAGATATTGCTACTTTATAGGAAATATCAGTACTTGAATGACATATACCACTCTGTAGACATAAATAAAATAAAAGAATATCACACTTTAAAAACTGACTAATAACTATTTAGCATATTTATAAGTAAAATTTCATAGTAAACTTCTTTAACATTTAAAATAAGCAAAAAAGCCAATAACTTTCAATTAATTAATATCCACTTCTAATATGCAGAATAAATATAAAAGAATAACTCAAAATAATATTATGCCAGCACATAAATATAGTTCTAGTCAAAAGTCAATCCTAAATAATGAGGACTTATAGACAAAATTACAATTGAAAATAGTCAATTATCTTACATGCAAATGCTTTTTAATCAGGGACATTCAAATCACCTTACAGCCAAATATTTCACAATTAGTTTTTGACATATTCTGTGAACTATACTAAAGCCATGCCCTCAGCAATATAATAGCTCAAATGAAGCCAGGACTGCAGATAGCCATTTATTCATTTCCCCAGGTTAGGTACAATGGTGACTGTATTTTCAAAATTATCAGAGACATACAGACATTGGAGCTTAAGGATAAGATCCAACTTTATAACAATTTGTTAAACTATAAGACATTCTAATGACACAAATGTCCACCATGATAATTAGTATTTTGAGTGATGATGCTATGAATACGAAGAAACACTACATACCTTAAATAAAAGTTAGATGACATGATATTAATTTGATGAAAAGAAAGCAAACTGTGAATGAAAATGTAAGTTTTTAAAAAATATTTGCCTCTATTGTACATACCCATATTTGTGAATATCATTTAACTAGAAATGTGATCATGACATAAAGGAAAATAAGACTAGAAATGTAAACTTTCCATATTAAATGTTTGTGCCCATACACATAACCTTTTAATGATGAATAGCTCCAAAATCTTGGAAGCTAGGATTATGCCTAGGAAAACAGAAGCTGTGAATGCCTATCAAGAAATGCAGGGAATCATTTTCTTAGTTATTTTACTTCTAATGGATCCTGAGTGTCAGCATTTCCTGTCCAAATACCTGAGCATGATTCAGGTTTTTTTAGGGGCAAACTAACATTAACACTGAGATTGATATTTAAACCTGTTAAACAAAGACAATTGCCATAGAAACTGAAATATTCATTTGAAATTGGCAAAAGTGTTCTCTCTATATAGACAAAGCTATATGAGGACCCAAATTCTAGCCAGAAAATCATTTGATGTTTATATAGAGCCAATAAAAGGAAGTTTAGGAGGAGTGATGTCAGCAAGATGGTGTTATGTGAAGGACCAGGACTTACACCCTGACAGACACACCAATTTTAACAACCACCCACAGAGAAGAACACCTTGATAGGAATCTAGGATTCCAGATGAGAGGTTCCAGCACCCCAGTGGAACCAAAAATCCAAGAATAGCCACACTGAAGAAGATAAAGAAAACAGGGTCATTTTACCTGCCTCCAAAATACTGTGGGCATTGGCATGGCTGCATAGCCTGGGGACAGCCTGGTTAGGGAAAAGCAGCAGGTGCTCAGAGCAACCTGTGCATGGATCTCAGTAACTGACTGCAGATCCAAGTAACTGCCACATGGGGAGCTGTGGCAAATAGCTCGGTGCCAAAAGAAATCCCACAGCTCACGATATTTCCCATGGAGGAAAGAGAGAGCAAAGTGACTGCCCGCCTTCCCCAGACTTGCAGAATGCTGCTCTCGAGGGCCAATGCTGTTTTGCCCCATCCAAAATACTGTGGGCATTGGCATGGCTGCATAGCCTGGGGACAGCCTGGTTAGGGAAAAGCAGCAGGTGCTCAGAGCAACCTGTGCATGGATCTCAGTAACTGACTGCAGATCCAAGTAACTGTCTCCAGATTTCACCAAGAGTCCCACTCATGAACACCTAAGGGTGCCTCATTTGTTGACCCCCTCAACTAGCGGATGTGTACCCACAGTCATTGCTTCGCAAACTCCTCAGAAGTTTCTCAGGTATAAATTGAAAGTCTCCTATGTGGAGAATAGGGAGAGACCAAAGAAAAAGGCAGAACACCCCAGATTAGTAGGTGGCAGTTTTAATCAAGAAGGGGACTGACTTAAGGGGCTTGTCTTGGGCAGCTGCAAGACGAGTACATTTCCACACCTGCCCACCAGAATCTTAAAAGTTTATATAGAGGCCTTACCTGGGTCCAGTCACATATAGCATTCAGTTGGACACTTCATTACTATCTCAAGGCTGTATCCTTGAGGCAGCTTCTGGGAGAAGACAAGTGAAACATGTGTTCCAAGGCCAAGGGAATATACCCTCAAGGGAGGGTAAAGAGCTTCCAAATATCTAGTCTAGTTCATGGGTTTTCCATGTCTTTTCGACGACCTATCCCAACACCACTACTCTGCACCTTCTCACTTAGTGCCTCACGCTCCCCTGCAGACGGTAGACAAGCCTCCAGAGACAGTACACGAGAGCTCGCACAGAAAGCACATGGCATCAGCATCAGGCTCAGCTCTGTTGGAATGGGAGAGGACATGTAGTCATAGACACTTCTGGTCTCCTCTCAGTATCCAGCCTGGCTTTGCAGGATTGAAAACAGACACAGTCCTAGGACTTCTCTCCCAAGAGGGAACAAGAGTTGTGGAGTAGGCACGTCTATAGAAAGGGTTTAAGATAATCCCAGAATCTCTAGCTTCTTAGTTTTTTGTTTTTTTCTTTTCCCCCTAGGTGGAAGAGGATGACTACAGCTGGTTGGAGTTGAGTATTTCCCTTCCCCAACTCAGTTTCTGAAAATACCCCAGTAACTTAAACTCTGGTTAACTAGTTTCTCCTGAGGGCAAGTCCTTGTTAAGAAGAACAGAGTGCTCTTACTTCAAAATGTTTCCTTTTCGCCTCTCCCCTGCCAGAAGCAAGAGATTTTTCTGATTTTATGGTGAGAACTTGGATGAGCTCCTGGAGGTAAATCACACAAAAAGTCACCTCCTATGATAAAATCCCCTTGGAGTTTTTAGCTCTCAGATTTGTCTGTACTGAGTCTCCAGCGATCTGTCAATTGAAATTCAGATTTTCTTACCCTGGCACTTATTCCCCTGGCAGTTTCTGCTCATGAATCTCTGCTTCAATAAGTCTCAACTTTCGGTATCCACTTGTTTCTTGAATCTTGTGGGCAATGGTTTATCCTGGGTTCTCCCCTCTCTTAAGGATCCAAGAAGAATTGCATGTTTCTAAGTCTGTCTCAGTATTTTAATTGTCGTTAAGTCCAAGCGGCAACTTCCAAGCTCCTTACATTCAGCACCAGAAACCAGAGGTCCCAAAGTTAGGTTTTTATCACTATTGACTGTTATAACTGTGGTATAAAATTTAAACATTATATTTATTATGGTTTATAACATAACTATAGCTAGAATAATTTCTTAATATCAAGTATTTTTTTTTTCTGATCACAACGTTATGAGACTCAACAACAGTAATGGGAGGAAAATTCACAAGCACGTGGATATTAAAAACATGCTCCTAAAAAAAATAAAATAAAACAATGAGTCAAAAAGGAAACCAAAAGGGAAATCGCAAAATATCTTGAGACAAATGAAAATGGAAACACAACATATTAAAACTTATGCTATGCAGCAAACAGTTCTATAAAGGAAGTTGATAGAGATAAATGCTTACCTTAGAAAAAAGAAAGATCACAAATAAATAACCTAACTTTACTCCTCAAGGAACTAGAAAAAGAACATATTAAGCCCAAAATGAGCAGAAGCAAGGAAATAACAAAGATCAGAGAAGAAATAAATGAAACTGAGACTAGAAAAAATAAACAGAAATAAGAACTGATTTTTGGTAAAGATGCACAAAATTGATGAACCCTTAGCTAGAGTAAGGAAAAAAAAAAAAGAGAAGACTCAAATAAATAGAATTATAAATGAAAGAAGAGACATTACAACCGATACCCAGAAATACATAAAACACTATGATAATTTGTATGTCAATAAATTGAATAACCCAAAAGAAATGAATCAATTTCCAGAAACATACAACTTACCAAGACTGACTAATAAAGAAAAAATTTTTGAATAGACCAATAACGAATAGATTGTATCAATAATCAAAAATCTCCTACCAAAAAAACTCCTAGAAAAAAACATAATTACTGACCTCCTACACTAAAAATGCAGCAATTAGGTCAGTGATTCAATTGTGTAACATTCACTTCCCCCACCCGCCCACCCCTTTTTGACTGATGATAGAATTTCATTCTTCTTGGTGTGGAATTCACTGTCTCCAAAATGACTTTTTGAATATATGCTTATCTATCTGACTTAAAATTCAATGAATGACACTGTTTCTATTTTCAAGATCACACTACCTTCTTCAAAGTCAATGCTATGTATCAGCTCCAGATAGGAGTCAAGGAATTTCAGTACCAACTAGTGTAAAACTGGAAACATTTTAACTCATTAAGGTTTCAATAGAGAAAATAAATCTCAATCTATTCTACTCTCATTAGTTAATGTAATGATTCCTTTTATTTCGTGTTTTTCATATAAATACCCTATTCTAAATTTTCAGTTATATGTACATGTAATATCTGTGTTCAATTATCAATGTGCGATCCACTATCTAATTGCAGTCATCTTCCAGTCTCTTTTAGTCATACTATTGCATATGAGTTTCAGTTAGTTCAAACTTCCTTAAGGTACTTTGTGTTTCAATATACTAGCAGATGTGTTTGTCTAATTATTTCTTATCTTTTTTTCTGCCTCATAATTTTGTTCACATTTGCTGTGGAGATTTTAGAAATCATCTAGATTGTTTGGTACAGGAAGGAAATCAACCCTGGACTGACTAATTACTTGCAATCTTCCTGTTTTTCCTTGGATACATTTTCATTCTTACATACATTGGGCATTTTTGTTAACCCTTTTTAAGTAAAGCTCTGCTATACTTCCGACCAGAGCTTGCTATACATTAAGTCAAAACATTTTTATATTGAAAGTGGATAAGGTAAGCCATGGTCTTCTAGAAGAAAGTACATTTGATTCAGCATTTTTAAAATAAACTATAGTTTGAAAGCTTTACATACAGTCATAACAGAAAGAGAATTGGAAGAGAGAGGAGAAATGTATATGAAAAATATATCTGTATTTATCTTAATCAATTGCTTTTACATCTCTGGGTTGGGTTTTTTTGTACTTTAAAATAGTCTTAGCATTTAGCTATATTCACTTCTGTTTGACTCACTTCTAAAAATAGAACAGGAAAGCCAAGGACAACGAAAATAGAATACAAATTTAGAGAACACGAGTTCTTGCAAAATGCAGAAGCACACAATAGGAGCATTTATTGGGCATGGGGAGGGTAAATCTCAACAAAATAATTAATCACTAGTTTGGGTCAAAACCTAATGCTCATTTTCTCTTGCTTTTCATCTCTTCATGACTCCATCTCTCAGAGCAGCTTTTCAAGGCTTGACGGCAAAGGGAATGATAGCAATGCTTGATATGTGAACTGGAGATTTAGTGGAGTGAAAGATTTTGACATTGAGACTGAATAAAAATAATTTAAACTAATTAGAACACACATACATAGTTATGTTCACTAAATTGTTTTTTACTTTTTTCTTCAAATTTCTCCCTATTCTATATTCAAAGCTGATGAAAGAATATATGATAGAAATGCTAATTGAGCCATTTATATTTTCTAGGTAAGAAAGCTGCTGATGTATACCACTAATATATGTTTTCTCTTTTTCCCTTTGTCACCAATCTTATTTATAAATTTTATCTTTTTACTTTCAGTTTATACCTTCTATATTTCTTTTATTACCTAAGATATGTCATATGAATACTGTCAGGGAAACCTGAATTAATCTTATATCTGTACAATAGTTGACATTTTCCAGTTCCTCCATAATATTCCAGTAAAGCATATACACGCCGTTAACCTCTTTCTCCTCTGTGTTTCAGTGCTCAGACTTCTCTCATTAATCATCTGTGCACCTAGAGATTCTGTTCTTTTCTAAAACTCACACCAGACTAAAGCTCTAGAGATTTGACAGGTATTAGATACTTTTTTACTTCCAAAAGAGAATCAAAATGTCTCATAACTATCAAAATGAGGCTTACAGAGAAAATGCTTTAGAAAGACTTTGACTATGAGAAAAAAATCATCAGGTCCAAGAACTCCAGTGACAAATTTCAAGTAAAAAAGAAAGTCCTTTTGTTTGAGTTACTTACTCTAATTTAAATAGATAATGCAAGATAGCAGACATTTTGGTATTTTATGGATAATTGGTAGGATTAATAATAGATTTTACAGAAAATTAGCTCATTTATCTCTATATGACATAAGATGCTAAAATTAACTAGAAAATAGAAAATGCTTTAATTTTACTTGAATATTTCAAGTGCATTTTTGTGGGAACGTTATTTTTAAGGAACTTGTTTTCATGGGTATTAAGCACATGATAAAAGGATCTAGAAAACCAGTAAATACACTGTTAAAATGTGTGAAATGGCTCATTGGTTTATAGATTTAAACATTTACAAGGTTACTATGTCCCTCATTAGGAAAACGTGATTAGTTACTCACTGCATAGAATACTTTACCTTTTATTTTTTTTAAACCAGAGACAGCATTAACCTATTGATGGAAAATGATATCGTTTTCCCAAAATGAATTTTTTTGGCATATTGATAATTTTATTTGAAACTCTTAGTGACTTTTTGCTATTTGATTCACTTTGGTAATTTCTTTCATTCTAGCCACATGCCCATCAACTTTTTCCTTCATTTATTGATGATTCATCCATCCATCTATCCATCCATCCATCCAACTGTTCATATATAAGGATATACTGAACTGAATTAATTGATGTAGATTCAAAAACAAATTAAATTATTCTTGCTGTCAAACATAATCAAGGAAACAGACTTATAAAAATATTTGACAAATGTTATCATTGTTATACTAGACATTACTACTAAATATTAAAGTGGCACAAATTGAACTTGAAGGATACACTCCAGTTAAAGAGTACACAAAGACTTTTGGGGGCACCTGGATGGCTCATTGAGTTAAGCGTCAGACTCTTGGTTTTGGTTCAGGTCATGATCTCAGTGTTCTGAGATCAAGCCCTGCGTTGGGCTTTGCTCTCAGGGCGGGGTCTACTTGAGAGTCTGTCTCTTCCTTTCTCTCTGCCCCTCCCCTGTTTCTCTCTCTCTCTCTCTCAAATAAATAATCTTAAAAAAAACAAAACCAAAAAAGAGTAGACTAATACTTTTCACAAGTGCAGACATGAAGTGGATTTTGAAGGTTGGGAAGGTCGACTTAAGGAAGCCAGCAAGGGTTGGCACTTATGTACTCAGTCTCAGGAAAGTGTAACCACATGGAGTAATGGCAGAAATTGGCATAATTAATGAACTTAATATGGCTTAAATATGGAATATAAGTGGCTAAAAATAAGGCTAGATATGTTAGACCAGTATCAGGCTTATATGTCCAGATAAAGAGGTTTAACATTATTTCTTAAGGAATAGAGAATCATTTTGAAGAAAAGGAGTCATTGATAGATTTCTGTTTTCGTGAAATTATCCAAGTAACAATGAAAATGACTGAGTTGGTGTAGGCAAAACTAGAAGCATAGAGACACTTTTATTTGATAGTGTAGACGTGGAAGGATGAGACCTGATCTAACACAGAAATGAGTGAATGATGAGAAAGGAATAAACATGAGAGATTATAATAAATATGAACAGTTATGAGCCTGGGGTCAATAGACATTAGTGAATAAATAGAAGTGTCAGATAAAGGAGAGGATGTAGTTTTGATTTAAAAAAATTCTATGAAAGAAATACTGTGCATTTGTTTACTTGAAGGTGCCTCTGGTTTCTTCAGATGACGATGTATAGCACTTATTCAAATATGCAGTCCTAGAAGGTTCTAGTCTATAGGTATAGAATTAGCAATCTTCAATGCATAAGTAGTAGTGGAATTCATTTCTAGGGGAGGGGTCCGTGGTATGGTCTATATATGAAAATTAGGATTAGGAAAGTGTTCAAAGCAGTACATGGCAGGACAAAAGTTAATAATTCCTGAAGTATCTGTCTTGCATTTAATCACAAATGAATTTTTAGAAAAATAGATTTTTGATGAAAGTTATCCTTAACTAAGAAAAACTAAATGAGAGGATGATTATCTAGAATCTGAAGAAAACTTTCTTCCTCAGACACTAATTTTTCCATCTGTTAGGAAATGTTTTTGTGGTGGGGGTTATATTGTCCCTAAGGGGCCAGAAATTTGCTATGCAGAGAGATTGTGGGGGAAAAAATTACTTTTTTTATTTATAAGCACGGGTGTACATATAGTAAACACATGAATGTATAGTATATCTGTAGTATTAAACTTCAGTGGAGCACAATGATTTGGGGAAAAAAAATAGGTTTAAGAAGTCTCCGGGGAGAGGGGCAATAAAAAATTGAGAAACACTGGTCTGGCAGTGGGTGGCAAACATTATAAAGATATTTCTGTGTGTCGTACATGATTTGTGAACCCTTGAATGTCAACTCTCGTACCAAAGTGATTTAATGGCCACAAAATCACAAGGACTGGCAATTTCCCTCTCTTACATTCTTACTCCAAATTCACAATCTGACATTTTGACATATTTTGTCTGCTCAGCTGTTGTGGGGATGAACATTTCTCTGCTTAGTTCCTGTTCCTGAGGGATCATAAGCTTTTAATATTAGGAAGCCAGGAACTTAGTGCCAAAATAATTAGTGTTACTTATTGAAAGATCATTAATGACACCATCATCAAAAATCACTCCAATTATGAGAGCTTCCTTTCTCCTATGATGCTTTCATTTAGTCTGCCATGTTTGCCCTTAACATGCTCATTCAAATGACTTGTATTTTAGGTATTTTTTTTTTGAGAATTTATGCACATTTGACCTGACTATAGATTTTATAGAGAGAATATTTGTAATTGCATGTTAAATCTGGGGCTTTTTTATTTATTGATTTTTTGTACCTATGGCATTCTGCATAAAGAAGCAGAGAATGAACTAGTAATGATGCAACCTTTTCCTTCCCTCAAGTACTATCACATAAATAATTGGTTGTAAACAGGCTTAAAGAAAAAGAATGTTTCTCTGGATACATTGTTTGGAATAAGCAGTTGGCTTCTCTGCCTAATGTATGTATGAGGAAAGCATATGAGATTTGTAATCTAATTCCTCTCAAGGAGTAATGTAGTTTGGGTAGATAAGCTAAGAGCAGCCTAAATCCTAGCTGAGGTGTGTGTGTGGAAAAGGGTTTGCACATTTAATTCTTAATTCTAATGAAGTATTCTAAAACTAAGGTATCTGAACATAACATTCTGATTTTAAGTTGTACTTTTGCTGAATTATTTTATAAACAGATGAATTTAAGAATTCTTTAAAAAGAAGTTATGAACTAATATTCTGATCAAAAATATCAATGGACTGTGATTCAGTGGGATGGAGTGTGACTCAAACATCTTTTTTCAAGAAAGTCCTTTTTATCTTTTAGTCTTTTCTTACGCTCTCACTGGAGATGTAGGTATGTGGAAGAAAAGGTAAGATTTTCTTTTCTAACAGTTTATTTTCTTATATGAGTAAAGTTTTAACTTTGAATTCTGAAATGCTGCTGGGGAATGTGGGGTGCCTGTTAAGCTACAAAAATGATAAAACAATTATTAGTGTGTGATCTTTTACTTATCCCTCCCCCTCCCCCATTTTAGGAGATTTTTCAAAGGAGTTCTTGATCTGTAAATATTAACAACATTTTATCTTGTTTTTTCGACTTTTCTCTTCCTTTTTGGAGGGAGCTAGTAACATTTTTTCACTTGGCAGGAAAAAGAGAAAAAAGTCCCCTCCATTATATATTTCCATGGTTCCCCTCTAGCCATGCTTAGGCTTAGTACAGTGACAGCCAGTTTGCCTGCTCAGCACAGATGCAGGCTGACTTGACTTGGCTTGACTCTCTCTTTTCAAATCCACTTTTCTCATCATGCCTGGCCACTGCTGAAGTCTCTCTTTGCCTGAGGAATTGTGGTGCCTCATATAACCTAGCAAATTGTGCATTATCTTAGGTTCTATGTTAATAAAAGAGTTCGCTGGTGCATGCATTACAGTGAATTCACTAGAATATTTGTGATAGGAATAAAACATATCTATGGTGCCGATTATTTTTGCTTAAGTGTAAATTAATAGGACTACTTCATGATGGTGTCAGAAGTTATTAAGAAATATAAAAATAAGATGCAAAGCATGATGCCAGAACATTATCCCTGTGCAGCTTTCAGTAAGGACTGAATACCATAAATATGTTAATTTTTCTAATTGGCAGCAGTTATCTTCGGGGAGGAAGAAAGCATATACTTTGGACAAAGGACACGATACACTTTCCTTGTAATCACGTATTATCTGTGTCTTTTATAACCCAGAGAACTTGAATACTTGTGTGATGTCACCTTATAATACAGAGTAAATATTCTGTGTGCAGAAAGTTCACCTTGAGAATGAATAGTAGCTAGAGCTGGGTAAATTAACTGAAGGAAAGGACAAAAATATATGAATAGACAACAGCATGTTTTCGCTTGAGGAGAGGAGCAATAGAATATTCACAGAAAAGCAATTACCATGAAACTTAGTGAGGTATGCCGAAAAAGTGAAAGGAAAGTTAATGAATGAAACAGAAAACAGAAAGATGGCAACAAGACAAATCCATTGTTAAAATCTTAAAAGTCTGAACAAATACATATCTAGATACAGCACCTGTGGGTCATATGCTTTTTGAGTGCCCTCGGTTATATACATATCTTATCACCTCTCCTTGACTGCAAACTACATAAGAAAAGAATCTGTAGTAGGTTCATTTTTAAATTACCAGCATCTCCTGTTTGAATGCCTAGGACCGTGTTAGGGGCTCAGATACAGATTTGTTGGACAAGAGAAACCTCACTGAGGACCTAGAATCTGTCTGGGCATCCGGGTCCCACAAGTACAAAGCGAATGGAAATGTTTTCTCCACCAATCCTCAGCTGGCACTTAGAAGTTCTCTGAATTGAAAAATCCAGCTGAGGAAAGGCTTCTGTACTTCTTCTCTGATGTTCTATGTTCAGACATCTGACTCCCAAAGCCCAGTGACCATTCAAGTTGAAACACATGTCAAAAGTCTAAGCATAAAGTTTGGTCTCTACACCATCCTGCCACAGAGCCTCCCGGATAAAAGTGATATCTAAAGAAGTAAATCTACACCCTTTCCTAATCTACATTTTAAGGACATAATCTCATTCCTTCACTGCAAAGCTAAACGCTTTACTGGATTGGCTTAATTTTTTAAAAGTATTACCTTTTTATTGTGGCCTAAGCTATTACTGAATGTGATCACCAGGGCCTTAAACTGGGCTAAATTTTAGACCACGTTTTCCTGATTTGAAGCTCCTGCCTTCTGCTTCTTTAGACAATTTATATTAGAAAACTTATTCTAAATTATTTCTCTGCCCCTTTCAGATGTTAATTTTTTTTTTTTTTTTTTGAGCCTCTTGCCAGTTTATTACCCAGAAATGTCTTCCCAAAGGGTCTGGAAGCCATCTTTTTGAAATGTAAACATTGATGGAGATAGTACCCTTACTTCTCAGTCTCTATGAGAAGGTAGAGGCCTAAATTAATGGATGCTAATTAACAAGCACAATGGAGTAATCGCAGAGAAAAATATTTGCAAGCTCAGGAATGACTCAATCTGCTCCACACATCCCATCATCAACCTCTCTCCTAACGTCCTCCAGTACCTTTCACTAGCTCACCCAGTGCTTAAAAAGCTGGGAGGAAAAAAAGGTAAGTAACAACAACAATAAACATTGCCTTTTGTTTCAATGGAGGTGAGCTCCGTTTGAGTTATGGTCTCTCTCAGGTATAACCTTGAATAAAGTCTTCCTGGCCTGTTTCACTTTGTCAGATACAATTTTTGCTTTGGCAAAGGTCATCAGCAGTAATATGAAACTGGATTCTCATTTATCCTGTAATTGTTACAAAATCTATTATCTGTTTTAATATTTGGGGGACCCAGGTAATGTCTTTCATAAGATGGTGACAATAAAGTTTATTATTTATGTATTGTTTTTTTAGTGGCAAAACTGAATATTGTTATTGAGGATATATTGCAATGGTTTTTATCTTAAACCATCAATAGGAGTATAAATTGTTTCTCTTTTGTGGAGAGCAATTTAGTAGTATGTATCAAGAATTTTAACACAGTCACTTTTTACCAAATAATTACAGATGAATTTACACTAAGGGAATAATCAGAGATTTGCACATTTATTGATGAAAATATTCCTAAATGTTAAACAATGAAATAACAGTTAAGTAAATTATGGTATGTCTGGAAGAAAAATTATCATAAACACATCAAATAACATTGGTGAATGATACTTCGTAGCATACTTCATTACCCTTTTGTAGCTTCAGTGCCAGTTGGAAGTAGGAAGGGATTTATTATGACCATATGCTAACTATGTTGAAAGAAATTATGTAAGCAAAATGTAATTTTGTTTTTGTTTTTTTTTAATAATGATTTTTTATTATATTATGTTAGTCACCATACAGTACATCCCCGGTTTTCGATGTAAGGCTCGATGATTCATTAGTTGTGTATAACACCCAGTGCACCATGCAATATGTGCCCTCCTTACTACCCATCACCGCTCTATCCCATTCCCCCACCCCCCTCCCCTCTGTAGCCCTCAGTTTGTTTCTCATAGTCCATAGTCTCTCATGTTTCATTCCCCCTTCTGATTACCCCCCCTTTCTTTATCCCTTTCTTCCCCTACTGATCATTCTAGTTCTTATGTTCCATAGATGAGAGAAATCATATGATAGTTGTCTTTCTCTGCTTGACTTATTTCACTAAGCATTATCTCCTCCAGTGCTGTCCATGTTGTAGCAAATGTTGAGAACTCATTCTTTCTGATTGCTGAGTAATATTCCATTGTATATATGGACCACAACTTCTTAATCCAGTCATCTGTTGCAGGGCATCTCGGCTCCTTCCACGATTTAGCTATTGTGGACATTGCTGCTATGAACATTGGGGTGCATATGGCCCTTCTCTTCACTATGTCTGTATCTTTGGGGTAAACACCCAGTAGTGCAATGGCTGGATCATAGGGTAGCTCAATTTTTAACTTTTTAAGGGACCTCCACACGGTTTTCCAGAGTGGCTGTACCAACTTGCATTCCCACCAACAATGTAGGAGGGATCCCCTTTCTCCACATCCTCTCCAACAATTGTTGTTTCTTGCCTTGTCTATTTTTGCCATTCTAACTGGCGTAAGGTGGTATCTCAGTGTGGTTTTGATTTGAATTTCCTTGATGGCTAATGATTTTGAACATTTTTTCATGTGTCTGTTAGCCATTTGTATGTCTTCATTGGAAAAGTGTCTGTTCATATCTTCTGCCCATTTTTTGATTTGTTTATTTGTTTCTCGTGTATTGAGTTTGAGAAGTTCTTTGTAGATCTTGGATACCAGTCCTTTATCTGTAGTGTCATTTGCAAATATATTCTCCCATTCCGTGGGCTGCCTCTTAGTTTTTCTGACTGTTTCCTTGGATGTGCAGAAACTTTTAATCTTGATGAAGTCCCATAAATTCATTTTATCTTTTGTTTCTCTTGCCTTTGGGGATGTATCATGAAAAAGGTTGCTTTGGCCGATGTCGTAGAGGTTGCTGCCTATGTTCTCCTCTAGAATTTTGATGGATTCCTGTCTCACATTGAGGTCTTTCATCCATTTGGAGTTTATTTTTGTGTATGGTGTGAGATAGTGGTCAAGTTTCATTCTTTTGCATGTAGCTGTCCAATTTTCCCAGCACCATTTATTGAAGAGACTGTCTTTTTCCCACCGGATGTTTTTTCCTACTTTATCAAATATTAGTTGCCCAAAGAGCTGAGGGTCCATTTCTGGGCTCTCTATTCTGTTCCATTGGTCTATGTGTCTGTTTTTGTGCCAGTACCATGCTGTCTTTGTGATCACAGCTTTGTAGTACAGCTCGAAATCCGGCATTGTGATGCCCCCAGCTTTGTTTTTCCTTTTCAACAGTTCCTTGGAGATTCGGGGTCTTTTCTGGTTCCATACAAATTTAAGGACTATTTGTTCCAGTTCTTTGAAAAACGTTCTCGGTATTTTGATCAGGATAGCATTGAAAGTGTAGATTGCTCTGGGTAGCATGGACATTTTAACTATGTTAATTCTTCCGATCCATGAGCATGGAATATCTTTCCATCTTTTTATGTCTTCCTCAATGTCTTTTAAGAGTGATTTATAGTTTCTAGAATAAAGGTCCTTTACGTCTCTGGTTAAGTTAATTCCAAGGTAACGTATGGTTTTTGGTGCTATTGTAAATGGGATGGATTCCCTGATTTCTCTTTCTTCGTTCTCGTTATTCGTGTACAGAAATGCAACTGATTTCTGAGCATTGATTTTGTATCCCGCCACGTTACTGAATTGCTCTATAACTTCTAATAGTTTGGGAGTGGATTCTTTTGGGTTTTCCATATAGAGTATCATGTCGTCTGCGAAGAGAGACATTTTGACTTCTTCTTTGCCGATTTGAATACCTTTGAACCCTTTTTGTTGTCTGATTGCTGTTGCAAGGACTTCTAGTACTATGTTGAATAATAGTGGCGAGAGTGGGCATCCTTGTCGTGTTCCTGATCTTAAGGGAAAGGCTTCCAGCTTTTCCCCATTGAGAATAATATTTGCAGTAGGCTTTTCATAGATGGCTTTTATGAGATTGAGAAATGTACCTTCTATTCCTACACTCTGAAGGGTTTTAATCAGGAAATGATGCTGTATTTTGTCAAATGCTTTTTCGGCATCGATTGAGAGGATCATATGGTTCTTGAGTCTTTTCTTGTTGATATGATGTATCACGCTGATTGATTTGCGAATATTGAACCACGCTTGCATCCCAGGTATGAATCCCACTTGATCGTGGTGGATAATCCTTTTAATGAACTGTTGGATTCTATTAGCAAGTATCTTGTTGAGGATTTTGGCGTCCATATTCATTAGGGAAATCGGTCTGTAATTCTCCTTTTTTCAGGGGGTCTTTGCCTGGTTTGGGGATCAAGGTAATATTGGCCTCATAGAATGAGTTTGGTAGCTTTCCTTCTGTTTCTATTTTTTGAAATACTTTAGGAGAATAGGTATTATTTCTTCTTTGAATGTTTGGTAGAATTCCCCAGGAAAACCGTCCGGGCCTGGAGTTTTGTTATTTGGAAGGTTGTTTATCACTGACTCAATTTCTTCATAATTAATTGGCCTGTTTAAGAAATCAATTTCTTCCTTTTTCAATCTTGGTAGTTTATAGGTTTCCAGGAAGGATTCCATCTCTTCCAGATTGCTTAGTTTATTGGCATATAGCTGTTGATAAAAATTTCTAATAATCCTTCCAATTTCAATGGTGTTCGTCGTGACCTCTCCTTTTTCATTCATAATTTTAATAATCTGGGTCCTTTCTCTTTTCTTTTGGATAAGTCTTGCCAGTGGTCTGTCAATTTTATTGATTCTCTCCAAGAACCAGCTTCTAGTCCTGTTGATCTGCTCTACTGTACTTCTGGTTTCTGCTTGATTGATTTCAGCTTTAATTTTGGTCAACTACTTCCTCGTGCGTGGATTAGGCCTGTCCCTCTGTTGTTGTTCCAGCTTCTTGAGGTGAGAATATAAAAACTGCATTTTAGATTTTTCTATTCTTTTGAGTGAGGCTTGGATGGCTATGTATTTCCCCCTTAGGACTGCCTTTGCAGTATCCCATAGGTTTTGGACTGTTGTATTTTCATTCTCATTGGTCTCCATAAATTGTTTAATTTGATTTTTGATTTCCTGGTTTATCGAGTCATTCCTGAGCAGGATGGTTCTTAGTCTCCAAGTGTTTGAGTTTCTTCCAAATTTTTCCTTGTGGTTGAGTTCCAATTTCAGAGCGTTGTGGTCTGAGAATATGCAGGGGATAATTTCAATCTTTTGGTATCGGCTGAGACCTGTTTTGTGTCCCAGAACATGGTCTATTCTTGAAAATGTTCCATGGGCATTAGAATAGAATGAGTATTCTTTGGTTCTGGGGTGTAGTGTTCTATATATATCTAAGAGGTCCAACTCGTCGAGTATGGCATTCAAAGCCTTTGATTCTTTGCTTAGTTTTTGCCAGGGTGTTCTGTCTATTTCTGAGAGTGGAGTGTTGAGGTCCCCTACTATTAATGTATTTTTATCTATATGTCTCTTTATTCTGGTTAAGAGTTGGCTTGTGTATCTTGCTGCTCCCCTGTTGGGGGCATATATATTTATAATTGTCATATCCACTTGTTGAATACTTCCTTTAAGAATAATATAGTGCCCTTCTGCATCTCTAACTATAGTCTGTAGTTTAAAATCCAATTTATCTGATATGAGAATTGCTACCCCAGCTTTCTTTTGAGGTCCATTTGCGTGAAAGATGGTACTCCATCCCCTTACTCTCAGTCTGAATGCATCTTTGGGTTCGAAATGAGTCTCTTGTAGACAGCAAATGGATGGGTCATTTCTTTTTATCCAATCTGCAACCCTGTGGCATTTGAAACCAGAATTTAAACCATTAATGTTCAGGCTGAGTACTGAGAGATATGCTTTTAATTCTGTCATGTTGTCAGTAAAGTCTTTGTTTGTATTGGCTGTGACTTTCTGTTTTGTATCACTCTTGGGGCCTTTTTACTTTTATAGAACCCCCCGTAATACCTCCTGTAGGGCTGGTTTCGTGGTTACAAAATTGGCTAGTGACTGTCGATTCTGAAATGTCTTTATTTCTCCATCAATTCTGAATGACAGCCTTGCTGGATAAAGGATCCTTGGCTGCATGTTTTTCTCTGAAAGAGCTTTAAAAATGCTCCCCCAACCCTTTCTCTCATTCCAGGTCTGTGTAGACAGGTCTGACGTAATTCTGATGCCTTTGCCTTGGTACGTGAGAAATTTCTTTGCCCTGGCCGCTTTCAATACTGTATCCTTGGATCTCATATTTGCGAATTGCACTATGACGTGACGTGGTGTAGGTCTGTCATGGTTGAGCTTGGGAGGGGTCCTCTCTGCCTCTTGGACACGAATTTTTGTTTCCCTTGCTAGATTAGGGAAGTTTTCAGCTACAATTTGTTCAAATATCTCTTCTAGGCCTCTGTTTTTCTCCACCCCCTCGGGGATGCCGATGATTCTAACATTGGATCGTTTCGTTGAGTCAGTAATCTCCCGTAGCCAACATTCGTGGGCGTGGATTTTTTTAAGATCATCTTCTATTTTTATTTTTTCCTCTATTAACCCATCCTCCAATTCACTAACCCTTTCCTCCGCTTCCGTGACCCTGGCCGTCAGAGCCTCTAGTTTTGCCTGCATTTGGCTCATAGAATTTTTAATTTCTGTCAAATTCGCTCTCATTTCCGCCCTTAGGGATTCTATATTCTCAGTAATATTTTCCTGAATACTTTTTTCAAGTCTACTCATTATCTTGACCATTGTTACTCTGAATTCCATTTCTGATAATTTGGTTACATCCATATCCGTTACTTCTGTGGCAGAGGCCACTGACTCACTGTCTTTTCTTTGCTGGGGGGGGGCTTCTCCTTCTTGTCATTCTGATGAAGAGAGGTTGTGGGGTTTCCAGAGCCCAAAATTATTGACTGGGTCCCAGGCCGTGCCCCTTGTTTTATAGGGATCTTAGAGATGTGGGCTTCTTCTTTAAAGATTTTATTTATTTACTTATCTGAGAGAGGGAGACATACAGTCAGCAAGAACGAAACAGAAGCAGGGGAGTGAGAGAGGAAGAAGCAGGCTCCCAGCGGAGGAGCCCGATGAGGGACTCCTTTCCGGAACGCTGGGATCACGCCCTAAGCCGAAGACAGGCGCTCAATGACTGCGCCACCCAGGCGCCTCGGGTTGTGGGCTTCTTGATTTTTCAGCCTGCCTTCTGTGTTCTGGGGGAGGGGCCTGCCGCGCCGATACTCAGGCAACCCTGTTTGGTTAGAGTCTCCGTGTCCCCTGCGAGGGAGGATGGGGATGGCCACTCTCTGAGCCGGTCTTTCCAGGCTTTTGTTCTCTGGCGGCTTTCCCTGGCGGCCGGCTATGCCTCTTCTGAGGGTCAGAGCAGCAGAGGCTGCATTGTCGCAGAACAGAGTGATTGCGGCCCGTTCTCCACTGATGTTCTGGCCACTTTAACTCTTACTGTTGGTGCTGCTCAACCCTGCAGCGTCCCGGGATGTGCGCCCCACACCCGGCGTCCCTGCCCTCACTTCCAGGGCCGGCGCGTCTCTGTCCTTTGTGTTTCTAATGCCGCCAGCCACCGGCCGCCCCGCACGCTCCCGGGTCTCCCGGTCTCAGTCTATGCCCGGTGAGCACACCTCGATTCCGGAGTTCCGTGAGAAGCCTGGTGGCGCGCGCACCCGGTTCAGGGTCTCAGTCTGCTGTTTCGCGGGTGCCGACCGCGAGTCCGCCCGCTCCCCCGTGCAGGTGGCCCGCCAGCCGCCAGCCGCCCCGCGCGCTCCGGGAGTTCCCGGTCTCAGTCTGGATCCCGTGAGCACACCGAGCAAAATGTAATTTTGAAAGTTCAAGAAGAGGGAAGCCTGGATGTGAATTATCAGTGAACTAAAGACAAGTAATGAACAGATTTCTGCATGAGGTAGCACTGTTTGAATAAGACATCTTTAATTGGGATCTATCAATTCTCAATAAGGCCTTTAGGAAGTTTGTGCCTCTCTCCAATAATATGGAAATTTTGTGATCTATATGTACTTTTCTGGTCAAAATGTACTTAGACTTAATCAGGTTCTCAAAAGAGTCGACAATTCCCAAAATCTTAAAAACAAAAACATTTGAATTAATAGAAGATTGTCTCTTATATTGGACCAGGGTGTTCCTTTTAGCTATTCCAATAATGATATTTTGTGGCCATTCTTATGAGCATTCACAGCTTTCCGGTAAATGCAGGCCCACAGCCTAAATATCATCAGATAACAATGTAAATGGAAACAAGAAAAATGATTTTATTAAACAGGTGTTCACCATTCCATTAACCAATGTTGCTTTTCTCACTGAAATTTACATAATACCCACAATGTTGCTAAGAGTGACAGAGACTAATAGAATCAAAAGTTAGCTCTCGCTCATGCAGGTGCAAGCTAGTTTCAAATTATGTAGTCATTTGCTTTGTTCTAGGAGAACCTGTTTCTTCAGTAACAGCATTTTATTTTCTATGGCAATTGAGCTTTCCAGTAGCAAACTGCTTCTTCTATTATGTTTTCTTGAATGAAATTCATGTGGAATATATTAAGAATTCTGTTTCTTTAGACACTTTAAAACATTAGGTTATATTTTTCATACACCATACAAATACAGTAAGATGAACTCATTAAATACTTGTTTAACTGTGGTGTGGAAAGGTAAAATACTATATCGTAAGAAATATTAGTGGTTATCTTTTTCAGTATTTTAAAGCTATTAAAAACAACATCCATCCATTAAATCATTCATTTATTTTAAACACATGCACCAAAGACTGAGCGTGTCTAAAGTATAAGGTAAATCTGGTCCCATTCACTTCAGTTAGATGAAAGAGACTGTGCAAATGTAAGGGTAGCTAAAAAAGAAAAAAAAGCCAACACACGTATTTAATGAAGTTCAATAACAGTAGAGTGTACATCCATTCCCAATTCTTTGGAAAACAAAGGGAATACAAGTGGATGTCTTCATTAAAATTTAGAACAAGAAAAAAGATTATTATAAGATTGATTTGAATTTTAGTAACATTATATTAAAAGTATGCCTCGTAATCTTTTTTTAAAAAAAACATAAGTCATCTTTTATTTTGCTTTTCTTTCCTCTATTGTTTTCTTCTCTGAGTCTGCTCATATCAAACAGATAGATGTGTAAATGCTGCAAGGTTGACTCCAAGTCTATATTAGACATGAGTGTGCTTGTATTTCAGTTCTTGTAATTATAAGTGGCCCCTCTACAGACTATTTTGTTTTCTATGAAACACAATAGAAAGCATCAAATTAGGGGAAAAGAGTGGCTCAGGCTGCCCCAAGCAATTAAGAGAATTAAGGAAAATTACTAGTGGATGCTTTATGTACAGCAGGGGCTCTGTGGATGAAGAAATATAACTGCTAGTCACACCTGTGCTGATTTGCACTGTGGAATTGAAATTATCATGAGTAAATATAATTACTTAGCAAATTTAATAAATGTTTGGGGTTCTGAAAACAGCACTTAGTTCTACAAATTACGTAGTGATAAATGTGGCAGCACACATTCAATGGTATCTTCAAACATAAAAGTATGTAGAATGTTCTGGAATGTAACAGGGTGGTTATGGAGAAAGAAAAATAATAAATTCCTGCAAATATTGGGCACCGACATGTTCACAGTTACTCATACTCTCATGTTCTTTCTTTGATTATCTAATTTTGTCAAAATTATTTTTTTCCCTAAATCTCCAATTGCTTGGATATCCAGACTGTCCTCCTGAATTATAAATAAGTTTTTTTTAATTATTCTTAGTAAGAAATTAGTAAATATTTGTCAACACTTGAAATGAAGTGCCCTAAATAAGTATTTAATTAACAAATAAAGCAGTTATTGCTCCTGAGCTGTAATGACTGGCAATAATTGCTTTACAGAATTTAATAGTTATGAAATTAACAGAGATAAGTAATAAAAGGAAGAAATTAAGCCACACTTTTCATCATAACTTTAATTTGTGTGCTCTTAAGAATCATAAAACTGATTGGCCTTAAATGAATATTAAGACAAACATTCATATATCCTATTTTATCTCTGGAGAACTATGTTGACCCACTAAGTCATAACTGATAATTAAAATGTAATACAATTTATTTTTGTTAAAAAGGAATAAAGTATTTATGTATTCTGTAAAATTGCCATACGGTACAAGCCTACTTAGAGTATGCCTTCTGTTATAATACTAATAGCCGTCTACTTTAGCCAGTACAATGTTAGAAAAAAATTTCAATAGTTTAAGTATGCTTAAGTATTTTAGCAAAATGGTTTTTAAAACACTGTACTACTTTCCTAGGGCTTTTGTGACAAAGCAGCACAGATTATGTGGCCTAAAACAATAGAAACATATTCTGTCACAGTTCTGGAGGCTGGAAGTAAAAAATTCAGTTTCTTCTAGGAGGAGATCCTTTCTTGCTACTTCTAGTTTGGGGGGGTTGCTATCAATCTTTGGCACTACTTGGCTTGTAGACTCATTGCTTCAATCTTTGCCTCCTTTGCCACATGGCCTTCTTTCCTGTGTATCTGTGTCTCTTATCTTCATATCGTCTTCTCTATGTGTATGTGCCTGTGTTTAAATGTCCCTCTTCTAACGAGAATATCAGTCATACTGGATACTGTAGCTGTCCTAATCCAGTATGACCACATCTTAATTTGATTACATCTGCAAAGACCCTATTTACAAATAAGGTCACCGTCTCAGTTCATTTGGTCTGCTATCGCAAAAATGCAATACAGTGGGTGCTTTAAACAACATGCATTTATTTCTCACAGTTCTGGAGGCTGGGAAGTCCAAGATCACAGCACTGGCTGCTTCAGTGTTTTTATAGGAGTCTACTTTCTGTTTCATAGATGGCTGGTTTGTTCACTGTGTTCTCACAAGGCAGAATGGGCAAGAGAACGCCGTGGAGTCTCTTTTCAAAAGGCACTAATCCCATCATGTGTGCTCCACCTTGCGTCATGATCACCTCCCAAATGCCCTACCTCCTAATACCATCCCATAGGGTGGTAAGATCTCAACATACCAATTTTGGGAAGACACCAACTTTCAGTCGGTAACAGTCTGTGCATAGACTCTGGGTGGACGTGAATTTTTAGGGAACACTATTCAACCTAGTTCAAATGTGAAGTATGAATGTTTTCCAAGTTCTGAGACTGACTTCTGAGTTCTGAGTGTCCTACAGCAAACCAAACTTCCTCTGGAATATTCACCAACACACAGCAGATAATCGTGCTTAAGCTATAGTTTAGGGACTGATAAACTGTTTCTGCATAGGGCTAGATAGTAAATATTTTAGGCTTTGCAGGCCGGATGGTTTCTGTCGCAACAACTCAGTCTGCTTTTATAGCACAAAAGCAACCACAAGCAATAGGTAAATGGATGAGCAGAGTTTTGCCCTCCCTTGATATTGTGGAAAGAAATTATTTTATTAACTTTATAGGGTAAATTTATTTAAAAAATAAATTCAAAGGAAAATCTGTTCACTGAAAGGGATGTCCTCTTTTAAAAAAATAAAAACAAATAAACAAACAGAAAAGCTCTCTCTTTATTTTTAACGGTATTTTAAGACCTGGAAAGCAAAACGCATTCTAAAAATCAAATTCATAGAAAGAAAGATTTCTAAATTTAAAAATGTGAATTTGAGGTGAATTTCAAAGTTCAGATATGTGGCCTTTCTGAGTTCAATTCTCTGGGTGACTTTGCAGGTCATATGTCCTTAAAACGAACACTGTCTAAAACTATTTTTGCTATTTCACACTTTCAATACACCCATTCTTAACAAATAGAATTTTTAAACACTCACTAGTAAGAGCTCATAAATGGATCAAATGAAAAATATATTACTTAAGTATTCTGGACACTGAGTGATATACCAGTATTGAGATTTTAGATTTTTCTAGCATCTAAGTGTTGTCTAATTAAGGTTTATTTTAAGTGAAATTAATTAACTAATTAATTAATTAATTATTCTTCTAGTTTTAGTAATATTGTAGTAAAATATCAATAAGTAAGTTGTTCCTGAGTTATATGATTTTAGTAAAAACACTTAATGTTTTAGTGCAGAATCGACATTCAGTGAACAGTTTGAATCACTGGAAAAACTAAAGATTGACATTGCAAAGCTGTTGCAAATCTCATCCATTTAAGTTTGATTAACAGACAAGGTTAAATTCCAAATAGCATTAAATGTTGCTTTGTTTTTAAACATGAGAACTTTCTCGTAAGAACGAAAACATTTAACTTCATCTACTTGTCACTTTCAAAAAGAACTCTTGCTACAAAAAAGGATATCCTGATATGTGCAAACCGTACAAAAAAATAGATTGTATCAGAAGAGTCCCAGATCCTTTGAGTCAGCATCTCATAGCCTGAGTAAATTTTGCCTGTGCATTATGTTCGAGTTCTTCCTCTGAATGGCATGCATCACCTCACCACATCTGAGAAGTCACCAAATCTTATTGCATCCATTCAACATTTTTTGTTAGATTATTTTGACTCTGACCAGCCTCTCCATTCCTAACGTGCTGCCTTATTTAGGTTTCTAAGTGTTTCTTCCTAAATACTAAGTATGTTGCTCTCTCTTTTCCTCATATCAGTTGGTATCCTTCCACTCTAGTTTCTTTATTCTCCTGAGAGTACTTTTCATTTTTTTCTTTTCTTTTTTTATTTAAATTCATTGGCCAACATACAGTACAACATTATTTTCAGATGTGGTGTTCAATAATTTGTCAGTTGCGTATAACATCCAGTGTTCATCACATCAAGTGCCCTCCTTAATGCCCATCACACCATTACCCCATCCCCTCCTTCCCCTCCAGCAACCCTTAGTTTGTTTCCTATAGTTAAGAGTTTCTCATAGTTTTTCTCCATCTCTGATGACTTCCCATTGAGTTTTCCCTCCTTTCCCCTATGATCCTCTGCACCGTTTCTTGTATTCCACAAATGAGAGAAAGCCTATGACAGTTGTCTTTCTCTGATTGACTTATTTCACTCAGCATAATACCCTCCATTTCCATCCACAGTGATGTAAATAGTAAGATTTCATCCTTTCTGATGGCTGAGTAATAATCTAGTGTGTGTGTGTACCACATCTTTATCCATTCGTCTGTCGATGGACGTCTGGGCTCTTTCCACAGTTGGCTGTTGTGGACATTGCTGCTATACATTTGCGGTGCACATACCTCTTCAGATCACTATATTTGTATCTTTCAGGTCAATACCTAATAGTGAAATTGCTGGGTTTAGGGTAGCTCTATTTTTAACTTCATGAGGAACCTCCATCCAGTTTTGAAAGTGCCTGTACCAGTTTGCATTCACACCAACAGCATAAGAGGGGTTCCTGTTTGTCCACATCCTGGCCAATACCTGTCATTTCCTGACTTGTTAATTTTAGCCATTCTGACTGGTGTGAGGTGTATCTCAGTGTGGTTTTGATTTGTATTTCCCTGATGCTAAGGGATGTGGAGCATTGTTTCATGTGTCTGTTGGCCAATTGTAGGTCTTATTTGGAGAAATGTCTATTAATGTCTTCAGTCCATTTCTTCACTGGATTATTTGTTTTTTTAGGTGTTGACTTTGATAAGTTCTTTATAGATCTTGGATACTAGCCCTTTATCTGATATGTCATTTGCAAATATCTCCTCCCATTCTGTAGGTTGCCTTTTAGTTTTGTTGACTGTTTCTTTTGCTGTACAGAAGCTTTTTATCTTGATGAAGTCCCAATAGTTCATTTTTGCTTGTGTTTCCCTTGCCTTTGGAGATGTGTCTCGCAGGAAGTTACTGCAGCCAAGGTTGAAGAGGTGGTTGCCTGTGCTCTCCTCTAGGATTTTGATGAATTCCTATCTCACATTGAGATATTTCATCCATTTTGAGTTTAACTTTGTATATGGTGTAAGAAAGTGGTCCAGTATCATTTTTCTACATGTGGCTGTCCAATTTTCCCTGTTGAAGAGACCATCTTTTTTCCATTGGATATTCTTTCCTGCTTTGTCGAAGATTAGTTGACCATAGAGTTGAGGGTCCATTTCTGGGTTCTCTATTCTGTTCCATTGATCTATGTGTCTGTTTTTGTGCCAGTACCATACTGTCTGGATGATTACAACTTTGTAATGGAGCTTGAAGTCTGGCATTGTGATGCCACCAGCTTTGGTTTTCTTTCTTCAACATTCCTCTGGCTATTCAAGGTCTTTTCTCATTTCATACAAATTTTAGGATTATTTGTTCCAGCTCTCTGAAAAATGCCAGTGGTATTTTGATAAGGATTGCATTGAATGTGTAGATTGCTTTGGGTAGCATAGACAGTTTAACTATATTTTTTTCTTCCAATTGGTGAGCATGGAACTTTTTTCCATTTCTTTGTGTCTTCTTCAATTCCTTTTGTAAGTGTTACATAGTTTTTTTTCGAGTACAGATCCTTTGCCTCTGTAGTTAGGTTTAGCCTTAGGAATCTGATGGTGTTTTGTGCAATTATAAATGGGATAGATTCCTTAATTTCTCTTTCTTCTGCCTCATTGTTAGTGGATAGAAAGCAACTGATTTCTGTGCATTGATTTTATATCCTGCCACATTGCTGAATTCCTGTATGAGTTGTAGCAAATTTGGGGTGTAGTCTTTTGGGTTTTCCACATAGAGTATCATGTCATCTGTGAAGAGTGAGAGTTTGACTTCTTCTTTGCTGATTCGGATGCTTTTTATTTCTTTTTGTTGTCTGATTTCTGAAGCTAGGACTTCTCGTGCTATGTTGAACAGCAGTGTTGATATTGGACATCCTTGTCGTGTTCCTGATGTTAGGGGGAAAGTTCTCAGTTTTTTCCCATTGAGAATGATATTTTCTGTGGGCTTTTCATATATGGCTTTTATGATATTGAGGTATGTTCCCTCTATCCCTACACTGTAATGAGTTTTAATCAAGAAAATATGCTGTATTTTGTAAAATGCTTTTTCTGCATTGAGAGAATCATATGGTTCTCAACATTTCTTTTATTTATGTAAAGTATCACATTGATTTGCAGATGTTGAACCACCCTTGCATCCCAGGAATAAATCCCACCTGGTGGTGGTGAATAACCATTTTTTTTTAAAGATTTTATTTATTTAATTGACAGAGAGAGAGACAGCCAAAGAGAGAGGGAACACAAGCAGGGGGAGTGGGAGTGGAAGAAGCAGGCTCCCAGTGGAGGAGCCTGATGCGGGGCTCGATCCCATAACGCCAGGATCACGCTCTGAGCCAAAGGCAGACGCCTAACGACTGAGCCACCCAGGCGCCCCTGAATAACCATTTTAATGTACAGCTGGATCCTATTGGCTAGTATCTTGGTGAGAATTTTGGCACCCATGTTCATCAGGGATATTGGTCTGTAATTTTCCTTTTTGGTAGGGTTTTGGGATCAAAGTAATGCTGGTGTCATAGAATGAGTTTGGAAGTTTTTCTTCCATTTCTATTTTTTGAAACAGCTTCCGAAGAATAGGTATTAATTCTTCTTTAAATGTTTGGTAGAATTCCCCTGGGAAGCCAGCGTGCCCTGGACTCTAGTTTGTTGGGAGATTTTTGATTATTGCTTCAATTTCCTTGCTGGTTATGGATCTGTTCAGGTTTTCTATTTCTTCTTGTTTCAATTTTGGTAGTTCGTATGTCTTTAGGAATGGATCCATGTGCAACAATGCCCGCAGAGCCGCAGCACCATTTGGGAGAAGAGGCACAGACAGGTTAGCTATGAAAGAAGGCGTGGGTGCAGGGGACTACGGCCAAGAGTGCAATCCCCCTGAACAGCTGCAACCTCCCGTATTTATTGGCAGTAAACAATCAAAGACAATCAAGGGGATGATCCGTATTACATCCTAGTGAATAGTCGTACATCACGGGGAAGGTCACAGGATTAGATGATGTAACATTCAGCAAGTGAGGCCTATTTTTAAACATGATTCTATGGACCCCATGGACTATTGTCAAGAGCAATCAGGTTTCGATTGGGGCTGTGTTCCGCCCTTAGCGGACCAGGCATTCCTGGCCACTCGTTATCTGAGGGGATTTAGGGAAGAGCAGCGTTCCACCCTGAGCAAGCTGGGTGTTCCCAACTGTTCGTGCTCTGACATTAACGCTAAAGCCTGCAGGGTCACAAACATGTTTTCCTATTATATCCTTAGCATAAACTCTCGGCCAGGGGCTGCTGCAGGTCCATTTCTTCCAGATTGCCTAATTTGTTGGCGTATAGTTGCTCATAATATGTTTTTATAATTATTTGTATTTCTTCAGTGTTGGTTGTGATCTCTCCTCTTTCATTCATGATTTAATTCATTTGGGTCCTTTCTCTTTTCTTTTTGATAAGTCTGTCCAGGGGTTTATCAGTCTTATTAATTCTTTCAAAGAACAAGCTCCTAGTTTCGCTGATCTGTTCTATTGTTCTTTTGGTTTCTATTTGATTGATTTCTCCTCTAATCTTTATTAGTCCTCATCTCCTGCTTGGTTTAGGCTTTATTTGCCATTCTTTCTCCAGCTCCTTTAGGTGTAAGGTTAGCTTGTGTATTTGAGACTTTTCTAGTTTCTTGAGAAAGGCTTGTATTGCTATGTACTTCCATAATAGGACCACCTCTGCTGCATCCAATGATTTTGAAGAGTTGTGTTTTCATTTTCATTTGTTTCCATAATTTTTTAAAATTCTTCTATAATTACCTGGTTGACCTATTCATTCTTTAGTAGGATACTCTTTAATCTCCAAGTATTTGAGTTCCTTCAAAATTTCCTCTTGGGATTGAGTTCATGTTTCAAATCATTGTGTTCTGAAAATATGCAGAGAATGATCTCAATCTTTTGGTACCAGTTGAGATCTGATTTATGACCCAGCATGTGATCTATTCTGGAGAATGGCCCATATGCACGTGAGAAGAATGTGTATTCTGTTGCTTTAGGGTGGAATGTTTTTTATATTTCTGTGAAGTCCATCTGGTCCAGTGTATTATTCAAAGCCCTCGTTTTCTTGTTGATCTGCTTAGATGATCTGTCCATTGCTGTGAGTGGGATGTTAAAGTCCCCTACTATTATTGTACTATTATCAATGTGTTTCTTTAATTTTGTTGTTAATTGTCTTATATAATTGAGTGCTTTATATAATTGACTCCCAAGTTAGGAGCATAAATATTTGTAATTGTTAATTCTTTTGGATAGACCCTTGAAGTATGATATAGTTTCCCTCTTCATCTCTTATTAAAGTCTTTGGTTTAAAATCTAATTTGTCTGATATGAGGATTTCTACTCCAGCTTTCTTTTGATGTCCCTTAGCATGAAATATGATTCTCCATCCCCTCACTTGCAATCTGGAGGTGTCTTGGGTATAAAGTGAGTTTCTTGTAGACAGAGTATTGATGGGTCTTGCTTTTCTCTCCAATCCGATACCCTGTGTCTTTTGATTGGGGCATTTAGCCCGTTTACATTCAAAGTAACTATTGAAAGATACAAAGTTAGTGTCATTTTATTACCTTTAAAGTCATTGTTTCTGTATATTGTCTCTATTCCTTTCTGGTCTATTGTAGTTTTGCCTTCTCTCATTGCTTAACGGATCCCTTATAATATTTCTGGCAGGACTGGTTTAGCAATTACAAATTCTTTTAGCTTCTGTTTGTCCTAGAAGTTCTTTATCTCTCCTTCCATTTTGAATGACAACCTTGCTGGATTAAGTATTCTTCATGTTTTTTTCATTTAGTACCCTAAGTATACCGTGCCAGTCCTTTCTGGACTTCCCAGTCTCTGTGTATAGGTCTGCTGCCACCCTAATGTTTCTACCTCTATAGTTTAAGAACTTCTTGTCTCGAGCTGCTTTCAGGATTTTCTGTTATATCTGAAATTTGCAAGCTTCACTATTATATGTCAGGGTGTTGATCTATTTTTATTGATTTTTAGAGGGGGTGTCTCTCTACCTCTTGGACTTGAATACCTGTTTTCTTTCCCAGATTAAGGAACCTCTCAGCTATGATTCACTCAAATATACCTTCTGTAACTCTCTCTCTCTTCTTGTTCAGGGACCCCAATAATTATGTACGTTGTTTCACTTTATGGTATCACTAATTTCTCAAAGCCTCCCCTCATGGTCTACTATTTGTTTTTCTCTCTTTTCCTCAGTTTCCTTCCTTTCCATCAACTTGGCTTCTGTGCCACTTTCCCTTTCTTCTACTTCATTTACACTAGCTGTTAGAACATCCATTTTAGACTGCATCTCCGTTAAAGCATTTTTAATCTTGGCCTGATTAGATTTTATTTCTGCACCAGGAGATTCTCTATTGTCTTTTACACTTTTCTCAAGCAAAGCTGTAACTTTATAATTGTTATCCTGAATAACAGCTCTGACATTTTACTTATATCCATATTGATTAGATCTGTGGCAGAGAGTATTACCTCTGTTTTTTTCTTTTGTCGTGAATTCCTCCTTCTAGTCATTTTGTGCAGAGAGGAATGGATGAATGGAGAACAAAATTAAAAATATCGCCACAACCCAAATGAAATACACACTAGACAAATCCAAAGAGGCCAGAAACCAAAAAAGAAAAGAAAAAGAAAAAAAGGGGGCGGGGTGGTGAGAGAGAATATAATTTCCCAGGTGGACAAAACAGGGGGCTCCACTTTGTCCCAGGCATACTTTGATCTGTTTGTTAGAAGACACTAAATCCCAAAATTGTTAAGAAAGCAAAACTTAAATATATGTATAGAAAAATAAAGTTGAATACAGTGAAAGGAAGCCAAAAATGAAGAATATATCAAATGTAAATGTAAAAATGAAAGTTAAAAAAAGACTGAAAAACAAAAAGTTGCTAAAATAAAAAACTAGTTGAAAGGGAAAAAAAGAAAAGGAAAATTTTAAACTGAAATATAAACGAATCACGAGAAAAAAACCCTTGAATTCTATATACTATTTTCCCCTAGCACTGGAGTTTTGCACTCTTGTGTGCTCTGTCAACTTCGTGTTCCCCCATTGTTCCAACTGGTCTTCTGGGGGAAGGGCCTGCTCTGCTGGTACTCAGGTGTCTTTGCCTAGGCGAAGTTGCACCGCCCCTTGCCAGGGAACTGGCCTAGGTATAAGCCACTTCTGGTTGCTCTATGTGGCTATTGTTCCCTGAAGGCTTTCTACACCTCTTTAGAGGATGAAATAAAAATAAAAAAGGGAAATGGCTGCACCCTAATCTCTAGCCCCAAAGCTGAAAGGCCATGGCCCCCCTCTCTTCAGTAAACCCACAGGAATAAGCAGTCTTCACTTTTTGTGCACCAAACTCCGCAGACTGCTGGGTACTCGCCTGCACTGATCCTCCTGGAGGAAGGCAGAGGGTCACCAAGTTTCTGCCCTCACAGGGCTGAGAGTACATTTAAAAATGCAAAGCTCATGGCAGAACTTTCCACTTGCAGTATTTCAAGATTGTCATTAAGGATGAGAATCAATTTCAAACTATCTTCAAACAGCTTATTGAGATACAATTGATACATGAGAAACGACTCATACTTAAAATACATGATTTAATGAGTTTTAACATATGAATGTATCCATGAAGCTATCACTACAATCAAAGTAATAAGCATATTCATAACCTCCAAAAGTTTTCTCCTTCCCCTTTGTGTTTTTGTTTGTTTGTTTGGGTTTTTTTGGGGGGGGTAGGGTTTTGTTTGGGTGTTTTGTTTTTTGGTTTTGCTTTTGTGTGTGTGTCTTTCCTTTTGTGGTAAGAACACTTAACATGAGATTCCATCTTAACCATTTTCAAGTCCACTATATAGTATTGTTAACTTGAAGCACAATGTTGTCAAATAGATCGCTAGAGCTTGTACATGTTGCATAACTGAAACTTTTATACCTCTTGAACAAGTTTACATCGGTCTGATATACTGCATCAACAGAATGAATGATAAAAATCACAATATCATCTCAACAGATACAGAAGTAGTATTTGACGAAATCCAACAGACTTTCATATTAAAAATGCTCAACAAACTGAGCATAGAAAGTATTTATCTCAATATTAATAAGGTCGAATATGACCATGGCTAACATTACAGTCAATTGTGAAAAACTGGAAGCTTTCCTTCTAAGATAAGGAACAAGACAAATATACCCACTCTTTTTTTTTTTAAAAGATTTTATTTATTTATTTGACAGAGATAGAGACAACCAGCAAGAGAGGGAACACAGCAAGGGGAGTGGGAGAGGAAGAAGCAGGCTTCCACTGGAGGAACCTGATGCGGGGCTCAATCCCAGAACGCCAGGATCATGCCCTGAGCCGAAGGCAGGCGCTTAATGACAGAGCCACCCAGGCGCCCCAAATATACCCATTCTTGACACTTTTATTCAATGCAGTACTGGAGTCCAAGCCAGAGAAAATAGGCAAGAAAAGGAAATAAAAGTCCTCCATATCAGAAAGGAAGAAGTAAAATTATCTCTGTTTGTGGATGACATGGTCTTAAATGTAGACAATCCTAAAGATTACTTAAGTTTCTTAAATTAACACAAAGCATTCTTTAAAATCTTACCCATATATATATATATACATATGTATATGTATATATATGAATACACACAATATATGTGGTCTGTATGTGTATGTATAGATATATATATGTATACACACACATATATATGTGTATATATATATATATAATCCTAATATTTGTGTGTGTGTGTGTATATATATATATATATATATATATAATCCTAATGTGTGTGTGTGTGTGTATAATCCTAATATGTGTGTGTGTGTGTGTGTGTGTGTGTGTGTGTGTATGATCCTAAGCTCCTGTTAAGGTCATGGTGTTCTTTATACAAAGTGTTCTTTTTACCTGCAATATCATTCCATTCTGCCTTTTTTATTTAGCTAGATTCTAATTGTCCCTTACGATCAATCAGCTCAGCTCTTACCC
Organism: Ursus arctos; assembly: GCF_023065955.2. Taxonomy (NCBI): domain Eukaryota; kingdom Metazoa; phylum Chordata; class Mammalia; order Carnivora; family Ursidae; genus Ursus; species Ursus arctos. The sequence continues at coordinate 26,856,321 of NW_026623111.1, read as the reverse complement.
CTTTGAGTCCATTCTTGACTCTTCCAATCTGATTTAGATGATCATTTGCTTTGAATTTAATGCAACCCACATTTAATTTGTACACAGTACATACTCTATTGTGATTGATGAATGATATCACCCAACAGACTGTAAAGCTTGCTGAGAGCAAGCAATATGGTTATGTATTCCCATGAACCACCAGGGTCATGCATATTTCAGACACTCTATAAGCTTTTGCTGGCTTGATGAATAAATTAATGAATGAATAATGAAAAGATGGAATTTTTTTTTTTAATGGAGGGAGTTTAGATCATAGTATGTATGGAGGATAGAAGAGAGAGAAATTTTGCAGAGACAAGTTGAGGCCACGTGATAAAGGATCTGATACACCAGAGATAGAGAATTTTAATTGTCTGTGAAAGTGATGAGTACAATTGATGGTTTTTCAAACAGAATTATGAATTAGGAAATTCAATTAGGCAATAATGATGAAAATGAAATGGAGAAGAGAAAAACCGTAAATGAGAGCAGTCAGGAGACAGCCGCGTTAGTCTACTTTGGCTGAAGCACACTTGCACTGGAAAAGGGGCTCTTGGGAAGGTGATTATGGTCAGTGTTTTGTTTGTTTTGCTTGCTTTTTCTTCCATGGGTCACCTTTTCCCCTCACCAGTCCTGTACAACCTTGTGACCTTGGAAAAGCATTTTCGTAATCTATACTTCAGAAGAGTTAAGAACTCTTCCCTACGCAGTAAAATCGAACTTTAGACCTTTTTCAAAAGATTTTTACTACGTTCTTTTCCTGATCCTATTCCCTTATATATTTATCTGATGAACATATTTTCAGATTCCTGAACTCAAATCTGTTCATTAACTTTGTAGGACTTCAAAGTTTAACTTTGTGGGCTTCAGAAGACTTTATAATCCCAGAGTTTGCTATGCCAGTGATTTAATTATAATTTTTACTAATATTTGTTTAAGGCTTACTATGAGCCAATCATTACAGTAAGCACCTTATTTTTTTTTTTTAAGATTTAATTTATTTATTTGAAAGAGCATCGGCAGGGGGAGGGACAGAAAGAGAGGGGTAGAGAGGGGGACAAGGAGACTCCCCACTGAGTGTGGAGCCTGGAACACAGAGCCCCGAGGCAGGGCAATCCCACAGACCTGAGATCATGACCTGACCCAAAACCAAGAGGTGGACGCTTAACCTACTGAGCCAGCCAGGCGCCCCTACACTGAGCACTTTAAATGCAGTATCTTTCATTTATTCCCACAGCACTGATCTATAGGTCCTGTTTTCAAAAGTGAGAAAACTGATGCTTTGATAGATGATGCAACTTGCAAAGGCCATATAAATAACAAGCACTAGAAGAAGAATTCCAACTTAAGTCAAACAAAAAACCCTGTGGTCTTAGTTACAAGGAAACTATCAACTGAGGACTGCCTATATTGCAGAGCCAAGACAGATATATTTTTTATTAAGTGTTAAAGTGAACTGTGAGAGATAGATGACAGGGCATATAAGCAAGCCCACGGTCTTACCTTTGCCATGGCAAAGATAATAACAATATGACTGATTTTAAAATCTGTACATTGAGGGGATCTAATAAATTTTATATGGAGGCAGATGAACAGAGTATAGAAAACAATAACCACATTAGCATAATTGGAATATAGGTCTGTCTAAGTGCCTAGAGGAAATTATTTTTTAAACACTAATGCAAATATATAGTATTTCATTTTCTATTATCTGAGTATTTTAAACAATGTACCAGGGTAATAAATAGAGGGCTTTTTTCTACAAAATATCATTGCAACATTCAGTTTTTCCAATTCAGTAAAACATTCCAAGTGAGGTCATTTTTCAAGGTCTTGTAGATAAAACTTTAGCTCTCCAAATTTTCCCTTCTTGTGGAATTATTTTTGCATTTTGACACTTAAATAATATATTCTACCAGTAAACATGTATTGATAAAACAATCCAGAATTTTGGTAAGCAATATAATAAAATTCAAACATTTGCTTTACATTTGAAATTTTTAAAATACAAGGTCTGTTTATTTCTAACCTCAAAACTTATACTATTTGAGATTACATAACTTCAAAATACCATCATATTCCACCATAGGGAGAAGAGTACTTTTTTTTTTAATTAAAGAAATTCAAGCTACAGCACTTTTAGTGAAATAATTTACAATAACTCAGTGGGAATGCTGAATAAGAGAGTGTGTGAACAAAAACAATTCACTTGGCTCAAACACATAGATGCGAAGCTTTGTAAAAGTTACTTTGAAATATTTGGCTTACAAAGTTCATTTTACTCCTTTAGTCTGAGTATAATAAATTGACTATATTTTTAAACTTAATTTTATAAAGATTTTTCTGAAGTGTGAATATGACCCCTCACATATTTTCTAGGCAATTCATAAGTCTATTTATAGATTGAAATTTCAGACTCCATTCTTGACGTTATGGAAAACAGAATCCATTCATAGCCCCCTACTTTTTTTTTTTTTTTAGTCTAAGGCACATTCTCTGATCAAACATATAATAGCACTAAGACAGTAATATTAATCAATGACAAATAAGATTTCTGCTACTTAGAGAAGCACTTAACTCATCACTGTCATTTGACCACCCATTCTGCTATATATGAAATGGTCACTAGGTTACTTGATAAATTTCTAGTTTCTATAGCTATAAGTATACTTGTTCTAGATTTCCATGCTTTATATGACTGAAATTGAATCTCATTATACTTTATATTTATATTTACCTTTATATTTATAAAGTTCTGCCCAAAAAATAAATGTTTGAAAATAAATATACAGAGAGTATAGAATTAGCCTATTATTTCAGAATCAATAGTAATATTCAAGTATTTTGAATATCTATAAAAATAATAGTTCACTCTGTAAAAGCACTGCTATTCTATATTTTAGTATCTCAGTAAGTTATTCAACATTAAAAGCACCTATTATATTCCATGTAGTGTGATGAATTATGAAGAGATATAAAAATGATGCAAGTTTCTACCATTAAAGACATGGGAGATACATTCATCATGAAATTCTAGTGACAGCTCATGACTCAAAGAAGGATGAAAATATATTCTCTGTTAGAGTTTGAGTGGAGAAATAGTCACAATGGTGATGAGTGGTATTTGAGTTAGGGCTTAAAGATTAATAGAACATTATTAAGCATGTATGGGAACATCAACGAGAAATCTGGATAAAGGGAATCATTTGAAGAAAGGCATAGAAGATAAAGATGCAAATATACAAGACTTTAAAACTTAGGAATTTCTTTTTTTTTTTTTAAAGATTTTATTTATTTATTCGACAGAGATAGAGACAGCCAGCGAGAGAGGGAACACAAGCAGGGGGAGTGGGAGAGGAAGAAGCAGGCTCATAGCAGAAGAGCCTGATGTGGGGCTCGATCCCAGATCGCCGGGATCACGCCCTGAGCCGAAGGCAGACGCTTAACCGCTGTGCCACCCAGGTGCCCCAAACTTAGGAATTTCTTAGTAACCAGTACAGAAAGCAACTTGAAATTCTTTCTTCTCCTTAAATTCATATATCTGATCATTAATCTCATTGAATATTCCTTCAAAATGTCTCTTAGTTTCATTACTTCTCCATTTTCACTGTTGCTCTCCTAATAGAGATTTTTATCATCTCTCTCAGTGGTTCTCAACTGAGGGTGGTTTTTCCCCCAAAGGGATATTTGGCAATGTTTAGAAACATTTTTGGCGGGGCGCCTGGGTGGCTCAGTCGGTTAAGCCGCCGCCTTTGGTTCAGGTCATGACCTCAGAGTCCTGTCAAGTTCCACATCGGGATCTCTGCTCAGTGTGGAGTCTACTTCTCCCTCTCATGCTTTGTACTCTCTCTCTCAAGTAAATAAATAAAATCTTAAAAAAAAAAAAGAAAGAAGCCTTTTTAGCACAACTGGGAGCAGGGTCCTACTGGAGTCTAGTGAATAGAGGCCAAAGATAATGCTAAATCCCTACAGTGCACAGAGCAGGCCTCCACAGCAAAGAACTATCTGACCCAAAATGTCAGCAGAGCCAAGGTAGAGAAACCCTAATCTACACTATGGCAATAACTCCCTAACCTCATCCCTACCTCAAACATTGCCTAAATATAGATTAGAATTCATCCAGTTATGTCACACCAGTTATTGGCTGAGTTCAAGTTGTCGATGAAATATCCAAGAAGAGATACTTATTAGCCAGTTAAAAATCTAATGTTTGGGATCAAGAAAGAAATAATTTCTGGAGATACAAGATGGATATGAATATAGCAAAAAGGTATAGTTCAAAATACAGAGATGGCTAAATTTTCGTGCATAAATATTTAGAAGGAAAGAAAGAGGAAGTGAACAATAAAATATTTATAATTTAAGAGACAAATGAAGATAAGCCAGCCAATAAAAAATAAACAAAAAATCAAGATAAAAATATCCAGAAGGTAGAAGAAGAGCTCTTAATAAGGCATGACTTTAGTCACTGTCCACTTCCACGAACTCTGCTGCTACCTCAACACACACTGGTTTCTTATTAGGATCAGTGGTAATTCCACTTTTCCCAAAAATGCATTTGTTATTTAATTTCTTAATATTTTTTAAAGATTCATTTATTTTAGAGAGAGATAACATACACATGCACACGAGTGGAGGGAGGGGTTGATGGAGAGGGAGAGGGGAAAAAACCCAAGCAGACTCTGTGCTGAGCATAGAGCCTGGTGGGGGGGTGGGGCTCAATCTCAAAACCCTGAGATTATGACCTGAGCCTAAATCAAGAGTCAGACACTCAATCGACTGAACCACGCTGGCACCTGATTTTTCTAATATTTTTAAGCCCTCTGTTCATTCTCATTCTTAGAATATCTTTAAAGTAATAGAACTAAGGGGGAACAACACAGTTCTATCAAAATGTGAATATTTTGAGGTTACAAAATACAAGGCAGAATCAGTGGACACACATTCCCAGCTGACTACCAACCCTCTTTCAATCCACTTCTTGATGTTCCAAGGATGATCGGGGGAAGTCAAATAGCATTATTTCATCAATAATTTTTTGGAAGTTTTTAGAATTCTGTCCAGTTCAGATAGAGAGGCATCTTCTTTTACATTAAAAAACAAAAACAAACAAACAAAAACTGCCTTGGCAGAAGTTGGGCTTAAATATTTTTCCCAACACAGTAACTTTGGCATTTTCAAATTACCAGATGGTCACATTACACATTCTTATAATTAATTGGATTTTAAAAATCTTGAAGTGGCAGTGTTGGATGAATAACCTATTTCAATATTCGATTCAACTTTTCCCAGTTGGGAAGGAAAAACCTTTATTTTGTATTAGATTCTGCCTGCATTAAAATAGGGTTTAAATATTTTGACTTCATTGATTTGTTAAAACTATCGAATGGTTTACTTAGCAAAATAAATATTCAATTCAGAAAATAAAATAAACGAATTACTGTGTGTAGATTCACCCGTATAAATGGAAGGTATTAAATTACCCCTTTAATTGTTCATTGGTGAAGACTTTCTCACTCTCAAGATCGCATTCTCTTTTACATTCCTGAGAATGTGCACCCAAAATAAAGAAAGGCACTGAGAGGGAGGGAAAAAGGCAAGAGAGATGTTAGTGTATTTTAAAGTTTTAAGAGACAAAAAACCTAAACTTGAGAAAATACTACTATTTTATTTGTTTCTCCTATCTATATTCTTCAGTGCTTTTATTTGAGGAATGAGGAATTACACTATACAGGCTTATGGCTGAAAACATGAAATTAGAATGAGTTAAATATTATGTATTTATTAATTTATTTTTCATATATTTACTGTCCACCCACTGTGTTCAAGGCATTAAAGTTGTCACTGCATTTACAGCTATTTAAAGCAAGACAAGGGAGTACTTTTTTGAGCTTGAAGTCTAGAATAAGAGACAGAAATCGAAGAACCAATGACACAATTAATGATTTTTTAAATGCTAATAAATGATGTTTGAGAAAATGACAGGCCACTATGAGAGCCTGTACCACAGTGCATGTCTTACATCTAGAGATCTGGATAAAGCCTTCTCGATGAGATTATGAATGAATTGAACTCTAAGAAATTTGTGACAATTGGGTAGGTGAGGAAAAAGGGGAAAAGTTCATTCCAAAAAAAAAAAAGGGAAAAACATGGCAGAATGTTCTGAGGAAGAAGGGGGCATAAATCATTCCTGAAAAATGTCAGGAAGAATGTAGGGTGGATCATGGATGGGAGGCAATATTGGAGATAATGTAAAAATATGAGTAAAGGTCAAATCATGCATATTCTTTGAATTCATGTTAAGATGTCAGTCTTTAGCCTGTATTAATAGTGAACTGCTAAAATTGTGAAACAGCGAGTGTGCTGGTGTGAGGCTTTTGTATTTCCCATTCTGTGCATGCTACTTCTGGTGCAGTATGGAAAACAAATTGAATGGAGGAAGAATGCATTTAGGGCAACAACTAAGATATATGGTATCAGTAGAGATGTGAAAAAGTAGAGTTTTTTATTATTTAGGAGTTAAAATAGGCAGAACTTGATAATTTGTAGAACATAGGCTAGGACTTCAGGTTTACAGTTTGGAAAACTAGGTATTTGGAAGTGTCATTCCATAAAATGAGGACAACTTTTCACTTAAAAATTAATGTTACGGAGGGAGAAGTTTCGCTGTAAATTTTGGACAGTTTGAATTTGTGATGCCAGTTAGATATTCAAGTGGAGATGAGTATAGAGGACAACTCGTGGCATTTGGTATGTATTTAATACGTATTAGCCTAAAAATGAATCTGTGAAGGAAGGAAGGAAGGAGGCATTTAGTATGATATTTGTTTGCTATCAAGAGAAACAGAAAATACTTACTAGAGCAAAGTGGAAAATGCACAGAAAATTGAGTTACTTGCCAAAGGTCATCCGGAAACATCAAGGAAAGAATTAAAATAAAATGGAAAAGAAGCACAAGCTTATATTAAATTATGCTGAGACCAGTAGCTATTTATTTTTAAAATTGGAACACTTTTCTCTGAACTTATGATACATTGAAATTCATTGGAAATATTATTCATACACATATCTAAGTCAAATATATAATCTACCAAATGGTTTTTGGCATATATTTCCCTTTCAGTATTTCTTCAGACATACTATGAAAATACATGAGATAAAGGGATTTATAAGGAGAGACTAAGCAAAATTTTTGGATAAATAAATAAGAAATGAAAATCTAATTTAAAAACATATTACAAGACTAACTTATTTGTTATATATACAAAGTACAATTTAATAGATCACATACAAAGGAGAATATTTCTTTTACATTGCAATTGCATTTGTTAACAATGTTGTCCATTATCCACTATTACTCCTTCTTAGTTGTATCTTACTTTTGTCCGGTTTTTACTATTGTATTTGCTATAAAAGATTATGTTTGGTTATAAGCTTTTAAATATAACAATATTATTTTGGCATATGTATTTTTTAATTCAAATGAAATATTTTTCCAACTTTGCAACCAACCATGTTCCTCCATAATTTAATTTACTGAAAATAGGGAGCTTGCTGATAGTACATTTCAATGATTTAAAATCCTTTTAATAGTGAAAAAATTACATCTTAGCTTTGAGAAATATTATTTTCATGAACAAAAGCATTCATATGTTCATAGATCATCAGGTAGTTATTCTGTGATACATTTTTTTAGATTTCCAACTATTTTTGAGTAGAGGATGAAGGAAATTTTAAATCCCCAATTTCAGTGACAGAGTGAATATCAGAATTGTTACCTTTGATATCCTTTGGTATTGAGGTTGTGTTGAGGAAACATAATTAAAAACAAAATCTTCCAACCTTAAAAAACTCTCCACAAAGGTAGACGAGAAAGAAAACAATTTTGTTATTGACTGAGTATTAAATCAGAATGTGATGCATACCATAGTAATCCACTAAAGAGATTGTGGAAAAAAAGAAATTGCACCTTTTTACACAGCCAATCATCTATCACAAAAATGTTCTCAAGATAAACAGTAACTAGTCCTCAAGTAAAAGGGCTTGGCAGCACCATTTGTCACACCAAGTTCATTCCAAACTCACTTCGTGATTGGGGTGACCATCCATTTTAGCTAACTGGCAATATTCGGAGGGAAACAGACTTTATGACAAGAGCTAGTTTCCCAACTTGGAGTGAAGTACAGATGAAGTTAGGTTCCTACCTCCCACTGAAACCAGGAGCTAGAGACGCTATCTTCCTCAAGGAAGACAACCCAAAGGGAAAGTTCCCAGGTCTGAGAAAGATATTCCTGAGTCTTAACACTGGCAAGAAGCTTAGTTAGCTTTCAAATGATTTATATAAATTATGAAGAGACATAGAAAAAACTTTTAATCACAAGTTTTCTCAAGCAAACTCTCTAAGAAAAAGGAAGTGGTGGTTGTGGTCTCTTTTTCTTATTTTCGGCAAGAAGAATTAAGCCTCTCTTTTTTAGTTCTTATTTGCCTCTACAATCTCCACCCTGTGTTACTATAAAATAGTAACAGTTTTATAATAATTTCCATTGCTGTTTCTACCTTTCTCTGGGAAAATTGCAGCCACCCTCCAGCAAGTCCATAGTAAAATGTAAAGTAAAGTGATTATCAGAATCATGATAGAATAACAGAATTACTGATTTTTTTAAGAAGCCAGTACAAAAAATTGCGTTTGGGGAATAATTTTAAATATATCATACCAGTGGTGAATGGTTAAATGACACTCTTAGTTAGTAATGCACAACTGTTCTTTGCCATACATAAATTTTACAGATTGTTGTGATATCTTTGCTGCTTGTTTTCAATGATAAACTATCTGAATATTGTTTGGTAGATTATGAAGTCTTTCTCCACCTAAGTCTATGGAGTTACTAAACTCTGGATGCTGATAATCTAAATTTTTAACTAAAAGTCTATCTTGTAAGGCCCAATAAACTTACTCTTGAGTTGTAGAGAACCATATAAGTACCATCACATCTGTATGACATCCTAGGCTGTTTACTAAGTGTTCTATGTTTGCAAATTTTTCATAGATATAAAACACAAATGACATCCCTGGCCATCATCTAATATAGAAATTTTATTATGAGGCACACATTGGAAGGTACAGATTGAAATTCTAGTGTTTCATGTATATGGATCCAATTGTTTTAAGTCTTGAGGACAAACCCACACTATGGGCAATTTTTAACAGTGTCACTATTACTGTTTACTATAACTATTCCCTGAATAATATGCATAATATTTATTTATCAACCTCTACTGGAACTGGAGAGAAATTGCGTCCTGAAGTTAAGTAACATTAGAAGTGTCTTTTGCCGTCTCTGTCTTATAATCCCAGATGTCTATTCTTCTATTAACTAAAATTTTTACATCATCTTTCCAGTTAAACCAGTTAAAATATTCTTGTTTCACATTTGGGTTCAAGTGCCTGGATTAGTTAACTTTTACTTTGTTATTATAAAAAATTACTAATGAAGATGATCTCTCTTTTACTCTGTCATTAATCAAATTGTTAGACTTCTAAGTACAGACCCTGCTTATACTAGCAGGACAATTTAGAGCTGATTGGAAATGAGATTGTGAGAACCATTACTGGGAGAACAGAAAGAAAACCTACCGTAACAAATAATGTTTATTTTCTAGTAAAATGTGACTCTCAAAGTAATTGAAGTAACCTCACTGTGAATATGTTTATTTATATGTCTGTGTGTGTGTATGTTATATTTACATAACTACCTTATGGAAATTCATAAATATTCATGGTGATGAATATATATTTATTTTTATATATTTACACATTTTTTAAATAAATATATTCATTTTAAATCCAGAACCAAGACTTACTGCTCTACCGACTCCTATTAACTTATCTGCCTGTGCAGACTTAATTTCAGACAATATGTAAACTTCCAAAATTTTATAAACTTCCCGCAGCATAGGAGAATTTAAGGGGGCCACTTTTACCGCGAGTACATGACTCCTAACTAAAGACAGTCAAATATGCAATATGAGTCAGAGCATCAAATAAATCAGGTCGAAATTTGAAAAGTTCAAATGTTAGGATCCCATAAATTTGGAACCCCCAAAGCTGGGAGAGAGATGATAGCCAATTTCAGGTTTCAAAACCTCTTCAGATTCTAAACACCAAACAAAAAGAACTGGAGAATTAACATGTAAATCAAAGTTTGTTTGTTTCTTTTCATTCTGAAAAACCAGAATCCACTGTCTGTAATATTGTACTAGTCCCCAAAACTGTCCAAGATTTTTTTGTTGTTGTTGTTAGTGGTGCATTATATCACATCTGCAAAGTGAGCCGACTTCTTAATTTTAACATTCTGTGGCCTGTAGCTGACAGTAGGTGCCATCAGTTAAGCAATATTGCAATTGGCCTAACAGGGCTTTACGCCATTTTGAAGCAAAGAAAGATAACAGAGCAGAAGTATCAATTTGGCGTTCCTCTCCAATTTCTAAGGCTACCAGAAAATCATCTAAATTTATCTAATTATAGATCCCTTTGGGGAAAACATTTCTCTAGGTTTCTTTTTGTCTATCGGTTTATAAATAACTAGAGAAAACAGTAGGAGAGTGCAAAACCTTTGAGAAATCTTGTATCATAAAAATTAAACTCCTTCATAAGCAAAAGGAAACAAGAATTTCAATTCATATGCTAGAGGAACAGAGGAAGGAAGGAAGGAAGGAAGGAAGGAAGGAAGGAAGGAAGGAAGGAAGGAGGATGGAAGGAAGGAAGGGAGGGAGGAAGGGAAGAAAATGCAGAACATTGATCAATTACAGAGAAAATCTCTGCAGATAATAGTACCAAAGTCAGAAAACTTGCAAGATGAGGTGCAATAAGGATGAAGGCAACTACAATGTATCTACTTCTCTAAAATCTTGTACAAATCTATATAGTGATCAATCATCTTTATCAAATTTATTTTCCTTCCTTATTGGAAGTATGGGAATATTACAGAGTAAATGTAAAATTATCCCTTGTTTTTCTAATTCTTTTATAACTGCTTTTATTCCTTTTATTGGGCCCTTAACAAAGGAGACCACTTGACATGTGGCCATGGCTTATTCTTTTTTTTTTCTTTTCTTTTTTTTCTTTTTTTGTTTTTACATCTCAGATGAAACCAGTATCATTATTCCCTAATACCCAAAGTGGTACACTGATCTGTTTCAGCTTGGGGTGCTTTTCCAGCGGGGGGTGAAACTACCACCTTCTGACACACCCCTCCTCTTTCAGAAGGCACCTGGTAACTGAATAAAATGCCCTCTTCCCAAGATGCTCCACAGACTGTCCTGTCGAAGTACAGAATATGGTAGCCTTTCTGACAGCAAGTCTCTTCTCAGCAGATCTACAGGAGAATCAGAAGAAAGTATGAATACATGTTCCTCAGTCAGGGGACCTATCTGTATGGGCACCATGGAGGAAAAGGAGCAAGGATGAAAAGGAACAAGGCTACTATGAAATATCACCAACCTTCAGCAAATGCAAAGTGAGAAACTGGGAAAACTACATGTGAAGTATCACCAGTTTCCACCTCTGAGACGGCTCACATCTGTCTACTTGAAGTAGCTCACCAATTACTCCTTAGCTTTCTGGGCTTTTCTGAATCCTTTACCCTCGCATCCTACACAGTCTCTTTCTACAATTCCTCTTCCAATATCCTGGTTCCTTGTAAAAATGACATATAGCCCCCTTCTTCCTTTCTTCCCTTTATATGTTGGCCAGGGTAGGGATTATTCCCTTTAGCAAAGGGTTCCAACTGAACAGCCAATCCAGCCGTCTTTAATTTCTTCTTTGTCTTTCTCTAGATTACCCCCAAACTGACTAGTTGCTGTTAAGAGCTGAATAATAATCTGTCCTTTTTCCTAACTTGGGTTTGGAGAGTCTGCAAGAAAATCAAGATAAAGGTGGCTACGGTAAGAGGGCTATTTTGATCACCCTTGGATCCATGCCAATAAATTTGTGAAAGCCTCAATAAACCACTGAGGGAAATTGACTGGGAACAGACCTGTCTACTGAGTACAGTGCTACAGCTTCTCGCAGTTCTCCTTTAGCAGTAAGTCTTCAGGTACGGCGGTTAGCCACTCCTTTCACTGGGTCTCTTATACCCTTTGATCTTCCGTATTTGCCTGTTGGGGTGGCAGATACTTTGCTTCCCCTGGGCACCATGATTCTTTGATGTGGTAATCTTTGGAAACCCAGTGTTCCTGATCCATCAAAGGAGCAAAATTGGCTGGTTACAGAATTCCATGAAATTCGTATCTCCATGTGTGGGCTTTAAACTGAAAACAGAGTACTGAAAACTTCTGGGGCCCAGGGGAAGGAAGCCTTTAAATGAGTAATATCACTGATGAGGAAGGAATGGGATGACCCAGGAATCCTGGGGAGCCTCTCAATGACATCGGCTTTGCTTGTGATCCAAATAGGAAGGACTGGTTTTCCTCTTTTTGAGACAAGAAAAATGTAAATTATAGGTCTCTTTTGCTTCCCTTCTTAGTGTTAGCATTCATCTGATTAGCACCTTATTTGTAAGTTTTTGTTGTTGTTGTTGTTTTATTTTTTTCTAAGTGACTAGTAAAGCTATTGTCCATCCTGTTGCTTTTGTAGGGGGGCAGTCTTTTATCCAAGTTCTCAGTTATTTCCAGATCGAGTCTCATTGCATCTGCTCTCCTCACTACATGGCGTAAGGATGGTAGGAGGTGGAATCTGGGTTACTTCCATACCAGCTGACAAAGTTGTGTCCTCCTCACTCTTTTCAGGTGAACCATCCATCTAAAAGGTCTCACTTACCCCTTCTTTGGAGTCATTTTGAGGCCGTGAGAGATAAAGACAAACAGAGGAAAAAGGAACACAGAGAGCAGAGAAGGGAGGCAGCACTTCTATGAAAGAGAAGGTGCCTTTAATTCTTGTATTTCCTCTTCCGTTTCTCTCAATATTTTCTCCTGACTATCCAAATTAGTTTTACTTTTTTTTTTTTCTTCTGAATAATATTCAACCCCCAAAATAGGAGTAATTTATGTGTTTGGGAGGAAGGCTGTATTAGTTTTCCAGGGCTGCCATGACAATATACCTTGGACTGGGTGGTTTAACAACATCTTATCCCCATTGCCAGCATTGTTGGGGAAACTAATTTAAACAAATTTTAAAAAACGAATTTAAACTAATTTAAAACAAAATCTCCTCCCAAATCTGAAAACTTCTCCACAAAGATAAAAGAGATGTAAAAAATTAGTATTGGGTGAGCATTAAACCAGAATATGATGCATATCACAAGCAATCTGCTAAAAAGATGGCAGCCAGAAAGCGATTGCACCCTTTTATATAGTCAATCAGGTACAACACACTGCACACATGTTCTCAAGATCAACCATAACTAGTCCTCAGTAAGAGGACTTGACAGCACCATTTGTCACAGAATTCATTTTAAATTCACTTGGTAATTGGAGTGACCATCTGTGTTTGTTAATTGGCTTTATCCAAAGGAAAAATTGGATCTTTATGATGAAGTAGTTTCACAACTGAGAAAGAGGCACATTCTCCAAGTCAGGCTCCTGCCTTCTCATAGGAACTGTGATGGGAGTACCATCTTCCTCGATGATTACCTTTTATTGTTATTTATTTATTATTTTTCAACTTCTTTTTAAGTTCTAGTTAGTTAACATAGAGTGTACTATTGGTTTCAGGAGTAGAATTTAGCGATTTATCTCTTACATATAACACCCAGTGTTTCGATGATTACCTTTTAAGGGAATGATTCTCAGGCATCTGGGTGGCTCAGTCAGTTAAGTGTGTGACTCTTGGTTTCGGCTCAGGTCATGATCTCAGAGTCATGAGATTGAGCCCCGCATCAGGCTCAGCACAGAGTCTGCTTGAGAGTCTCCCTCTCCCTCCCCCTTTGCCCCTCCTCCCACTTATGGATGCTCTCTCCCTCTTAAATAAATAAATAAATAAATAAATAAATAAATAAATAAATAAAATCTTTTAAAAAATTCTGGGTTTGGATCATAGGCACCCAGGTATTCATTAATTCAGTGAATAGTTCCTTAGCCCTACCTTGCCAGACACTATAGTAAGCACCACAGGGGCCAAGGGCAGTCCGCCCCCAAACATACTCCCTTGGCATGTTGATGATTTTAAATAAAACTTACTTAAGAAACAGCCAATATAAGAACACTCAGACCCTCCTCTGTCCGCCTGAAAGTGGGAAATAATCTCCAATTTGGAAAAAACCCTCACTGTACTAAGGAATAAAAAGACATCCTTATTACCAGAGATAGAAACATGAAAACTGAGAAACCAGTGGAAACAAACCTTGTATTTTTTTTTCTAATCTACTACCTCAGCCTAAATTCTGTTTAGAATTCCCTACTAATTAAAGCTCCCAAACACCTGTTTTCTTTAACATGTCAATTCCTTACAAATGTCTTGTCTGTTTGCCCAGAAAGTGTAAAACCTGCCTGCCTTGGTCATTTCTTGGTCTCAGTTTCATTATTGGGCCTATGTGCACATAAAATAAAACTTTGGTTATTTTTCTCCTGTTAATCTGTCTCATGTAAATTTAATTCTTACTCCAGCTGGAAGACCTTGAAGGGTAGAGGAAGAACTTCTTTCCCTACAGCACTGATTCATTATCATAATCATCTTATATTTTGGGAGTTGCATGTACTTTTCATGGCTTTGCACCAATGAGAATGATAATAAATATACTATTACTCTCATTATAAAGATGAAGAAACAAAAACAGTGTTTAAATTATTTATTCAGTATCACAAACCAGTTGTTGGTAGGAAAGAAATTATAATTTTTCTAGGTCTAAGATGTACAGAAATCATTAGAATGTGAATGTTTTATTCACAGATATTTGTGTGTATATATTTTCATGTTTACAGATAAAATATTAATGGAGAACCACTAGCATAATTATGAAGACATTTCTAAGATACTTTTCTGTCAACTGCAATCAAAATAAGACATAATTTATACTCCTCAAAATCATGCTAAAAAAAATTAACTTTTTCGGGTATTTCTGTTTGAACAACTCTTATATCTTAGTTCAGCTCCAAGAGTGGAATAGGAGATTTTATCTTACTAAAAGAAATTTAAAAGGGGAAAAACAGCAAACAATTTAGAAAATATTTTCCAAAAAATGATACTTCCTCTTACAGCCCTAAAACCTGAGAAAGATGAGCCCTTCTACAGGCTTGTTCTTTAGAAACCTCCAAATATTACAACCTTCCGTACATTACATTACGTCAGAGCACATAGGCACCTTTTCCTTCAGGATTCAGTGCTCGGTGCTGACATAGCATGTCCCTAGTAGCTACCATGCTTTACGCTCCAAGAAAACCTTTCTTCACAACTTTTACTCTGTGTTCTCAAAACAGGGACAATTGCATGGGAAGGTCACGAAGCTTGTGGATTGCACTCCTCCTGATGTCGGAGAAGGACACTGCTTTACACAAAGAGATTGAACTACTTGAAAAGAAAAACACAAATTTGGGATCTAATGCACAGCTTTGCGATCATGGTTAACAATACTGTATGATACACTTGACAGTTGCTTAGAAACTAGATCTTAAGTGTTCTTCCCACACACACAAAAATGATGATTATGTGACATGACAAAGGTGTTAGATAACACTATGGTGGCAATCATATTGCAGTATCTGAGTGTATTAAATCAACATGTTGTACAACTTAAACTTACATAGTGTTATATGTCAGTTATATCTCAAAAAAAAAAAAAGAAAATTCAAAAAAAGAAAGACAAAAAAAGAAAAACACAAAAAACACAAATTTAATTAACTTTTGAGGTCCTCTTTTTTGGAAGCCTGAAGGCAATAAGTTCTTATATAGTAGAATATAATTTTCCAATCCCACCAAAAATCTATTTGCTTGCTTTTGTTCATCTCCCAATTTGTGATTTTGCAGGCACCCGTGGTTCTGCAATAGTGGCACTTGGTCATTAATGAATATTTTTAATGTCAAATAATTCATATAACCACCAAATTTATATATCTATAGGGCTCGTATGCATGAATCATAGTTTTATATTAGTGTATTAACCATTAGAATTGTGAATGGTTTTATTATTATATAATAAGATATTTTTTAATTAATAAAAAATTCAACTCATTTTTACTTAATTTAAAGATTTATTAATTATAATGTATATTTTCTGTTTTAACTTAGATAATGAAAGCATTTAGAGAAAAGTAGATATATATGAAAATAATTTCATTTATTTATTTAATAATTTACATTGCCCTTGAAAATATTTTCAATTTTTTTTCCAATTAGAATAAGATTGCATTTTTTTCTATGGTAAGAACACTTAACATGAAATCTACTCTCAACAAATTTTGATATGCATAATATACCTAGTGTTTATTATAGGCATACTGCTGTATATCACATCTCTAGAAATTTTTCATCTTGCATAACTGAAACTTTGTACCCTTTGACCAACATCTCCCCACTTCTTCATCCCCCAGTCTTCTACTTGCTCTTCTGATAAGTTTGACTATTTTAGATTCCTCATATAAATGGAATCCTGCAGAATTTGTCCTTCTCTGCTTCGCTTATGTCACTTAGCATAATATCCTCGAGGTTCCCTCTTAAATTCTAAGGATGATTGGGACCAAATATGAAAGAACTGTGATACATTTATAATATACAAGAATGTAATATATAAAAATTCTGAGGAAAATAAGAAAGTAAAGGCTAAAAGAGAAACAGAAAAATCTTTTCTAAATGTTCTATTTACATTTCTAAAAAGAGAAAATGATAAAAAGTGAATAGAACTTTATCATATCTGATCATTATGAAATGCATAAACAGAAAATTACAAACTTTTACATTGTATTTAAATTTGAAGACTATAAAAATGAGCAAAGAATCTATCTTCATCAAATGACATGATAATATATTGAGACAACCCTAAAGACTCCACCAAAAAACTAGAACTGATACACAAATTCAGTAAAGTCACGAGACACAAACTCAATCCACAGAAATCAGTTGCATTTCTATGCACTAATAATGAAGCAGGAGAAAAAGAAATTAAGAAAACAATCCCATTTACAATTGCACCACAAATAATAAAATACCTAGTGATAAATTTAACCAAGGAGGTGAAAAACCTGTACTCTGAAAACTATAAAACACTGATGAAAGAAATTGAAGATGTTTGTATTCCGTGTTCATGGATTGGGAGAACCAATATTATTAAAATACCCATATGACCCAAAGCAACCTAAACATTTAATGGAATCCTTACCAAAATATCAACAGCATTTTTCACAGAATACACTTTCAATTGAATTGAATAATTTAACAAAACTAAAAGACAATATAATGTTGAGAGAAACATACTTTAAATGAGAACCCATTTTGAGATAAACTTTCTAAACAATGCACAGAATGTGAGAGAAAGAGAGACATAGATATATAATATATACAAAATACAAATTATATTGATCCTACATCATTGGTTTTAGAAAATAGATGGAACAATGAAAATAATATTCATTTTAGATTATTGGTTTCGGATAGTAAGATTACGGGTAATTAATTTTCTTTTCTTCATTTTCTATACTTTCTGAACAAGAGAAAATTAATTTCTTCTATAATTATAAAAGAGAAATTGTTTCCTTTTACTAATTGTTTGTGCTTTTGTCATACAGATTTCCTCTAATTTCTTGGATTAAGCTGAAATTTACTGCCATTTTACTACTTAGAAATAATTTTTCAGAATGTAAAATACTTAGTGTTTTTTAAATATAGGAATATAATATTTGATATTATTTATAAATGTAATTGTAAAGACAGAAAAGACTAGATGAAAATGCACTATTTTTTAAACAAGCGACCATGTTTGCCTAGTGACTATTTTCTCTATGTGCTACTATCCTATATATTCTGCATGTTCTATAATAAGTATGTATTATTTATAATTTAAGAATAATCACAAACTCTTTTTTAAGTAAGGAAAGAAAAAGAAAAAAGTTTAAAAAAATGATTAGCGATATCAGTGGGGTAACATTTCCCCATTCCTGGTAGTTTAGATTAACAATTTCCTAATTATAATTTACATTAGAATTTGTAGGGTTTTTTGTGTGTAAAAAAACTTTTACACTTAAGGCCATGAGAGTTTAAAATATGGACAGTAAAAATGCATATTATAGAAATCAACTTCTAATACTGGTAAGTTGCCATAAAGCAATGTATGGAGAAAGTTAATGTGTTTTGTATTGTTTCCATTGGGGAGAGGGCTCATGGGGAGAGAATAGGAGAGGCTTCACTGCACCTTGGGAATCATAATACTTTTAGTTGAAGATCACAAAGCCCCTGACCTGGGTAGAAAGTGTAAACATATCCATAGTTATTGAAATGGGGCATTAGTCTTTTTAAACAAACTCTAATTTTAAAACAGTAAAAATAAATATCCTCTAATTAAGTATAAATACATGATTCTAAGAAAAGTGCATTTTAAAATAGGGAATGGTTTCCCTTAAATTGTGATCTGTATTCACAAGTCATCCTTTCACTCACTTATTGGAAACCTAAAGCCCTTTTGGGTCTTTTTGACTGGATTCTTAATATGCCAAAACCTGAAAATTTAAAGCATCCAAAGCATGTTACTTCTGATTTTTTTAATAGTGTCAGTACAAAGTGCTTCCCATCAGAGCCCATGATTCTTTATCAGTACTAATCTACTATGTCTGTCCTGATGCTTCCAGGCTGCTGAAAGCTTCTAATTTGCAATAATTAACCTCTGGAGAATAGCACTTCTCATTTAACCCAGGGAGTAGCTATATTTCTCTATGCTCAGCTTTGCAACCCCACAGACAGGTTATTTTTGGTCTGTATCTCAGGAATTAGGTAAACTATGCACTAATAAACAATGAGGGTTTTTTGTAGTAAAAGCCAAAATCATATGGACAGCGCATGTCATGTCAAGAGATGGTTTGCTACGGAAGTCGAGAACAGATGGCTTAGTATTATATCTGATTCAACTTAATGACTTTGGTGATATTAAAAAAAATTATATAATCTTTCTTGCCTCAGTTCCTCCATCTATAGCAACCTCATAAGGTTGCTGTGAGGACCAAATGAGCTAATATCTATGAGGTCCTTAGAATAGACTCTGTTCCATTGATCCATCTGTGTGTCTATTTTTGTGCCCCTACCATACTGTTATCTTTGTAATATAATTTGAGGTCTGGATTTATGATACCTTCAGTTTTGTTTTTCTTTTTCAAGATTTCTTTGGCTATTCTGGGTCTTTTATGATTCCATACAAATTTTAAGACTGCTTGTTCTAGTTCTGCATATATATGCCATATTTTCTTTATCCATTCATCTGTCAACTAACATTTAGGTTATTGTTATATCTTGGCTATTGTGCACAATGCCACAGTGAAAATAGTCTAGATATCTCTTTGAGATCCTGGTTTCATTTCCTTCAGATAAATACCCCCAAGAGTGATTGATAGATAATATGGTGATACTATTTTTTACTTTTTAAGGAAACTCCATACTGTCTTCCATATTAGCAGTATCAGTTTACATTTCCATAACAATGCACAACCATTTTTTATACCTTCACCAACACTTAACTCTTGCTTTTTGGTAATAGCCATTCTCAGGTATGAGGTGGTATCTCATTGTGCTTTCGATTTACATTTCCCTGATGATATTGCATACCTTCCATGTACCTGTTGGCCGTTTGCATGTTTTCTTTGAAAAAAAAAATGTCTACTCAATTTCTCTGCTATTTTTTAGCATGGATGGTTTGATATTTTGCTAATGAGTTGTAGAAGTGCCATATATATTTTGGATATTAACCCCTTACAGATATATTATTTGCAAATATTTTCTTTCATTCCATAGGTTGCCTTTCCATTTTGTTGATCATTTCCTTTGCTGTATAGAAGCTTTTTAGTCTGAGTTGGTTCCACTTATTTATTTTTGCTTTTGTTGCTTATGATGCAGGTTAGGTCAAACTGTTCCTCACCCGTCCAAGCTCATTCATTCATTCATTCATTCATTCATTCATTTTGCTACAACAGTGCACTGCATCTTCTCTGTTTGAAACCTGGACTTCTAGAATGTCTTATTTATCCATGTTGTTGATGTTACAGTTGATGATATTTTGCTAATGGTAAGGATGGATATTTCCACTTAGAAATCTTATTAGTGTCTTAAATTCATATAAGAAACTGAATTGTAAGTCAAAATCAGTAATTTTTTAAATGGACAATGCTTTTTAAAGATATCCTAAGACACATTGCCATAGAATTACGATTAATGAAAAGCTTTAGGGAGAGCATTAAAATAGGAAGGGGCCTAGAATGTGATCTTGAGAAACCCCAAATATTTCAAGGACTTTTATTTTTATTTTTTTAAAGATTTTATTTATTTATTTGACAGAGAGACAGCCAGCGAGAGAGGGAATACAAGCAGGGGGAGTGGGAGAGGAAGAAGCAGGCTCCTAGCAGAGGAGCCTGATGTGGGGCTCGATCCCAGAATGCTGGGATCACGCCCTGAGCCGAAGGCAGACACTTAACGACTGTGCCACCCAGGCGCCCCAAGGATTTTTAGAAGAGTCTAAAAAGAATGCATGCGATGACGAGGTAGAGCATAGGCATATAAAATAGAGGCTCAGATGAAGAGGAGCATTGGAAAGCATTGGTATGATTGTTGTAGATTCTTTTCTATTCTTTATATATTTATATATTCTTTATATAGTTAAGCACCTATTATATGCCATTTATATGCTCAGATTCAACAGTAAACAAGATAATTGTGCTAAAGGAATTTATAATCTGGAAAAGGGAATGCAAAGTGTTTAACAAGTAAATGGGAATGGAGAAGAGGTGTCCTCTAATATAGGTAATTATGCTTTTTACTTACTTAACTTTTGATTAACAAATAAATGAGGAAAATCATTAATTCAAGAAAAATTTGTATTGAGTGCCTGTTATTTGCCAGGGACTACTTAAGGTACTGGGGATACTCCAATAAATGGAGCAAAGTTGCTTCCTTAATGGAATGTTTATTAAACGAGCAATACACACAATAAAACAAACAAGTGGATAAGTAAATAAAGTTCTTGATGGTTTTAAGAGCCTTTAAAATAATAAAGCAGGATGAGAATACAAAACAAAAATGAGGGGTGGGAGGTTTTCTGTTATATAGGGTGCTCAGGCAAGAAGTTGCTGAAACGATCATGAACTAAATAGCAGCCATCTGTAGGAGCTGAAAGATAGATGGATGAAGAACACTGCAGTAAAAGACTACAATAAATACAAAGGTCTTAAGCATGGCCTTGCCGGCCTGTCCCAAAATAATTTTTTATCCATACCTCATCATATCACATTATACACTGTATACTCCAGAAACACCAGAGTTCATGTTGTTGTCTGTGTTCTCATCTTTGTATTTTTTCATATTGGTCTTCCTATCTGAAATGATCTTCCTCTCAGTCCCTAAACCATTTTCTCCAGGAAGCCCTTTTAGAATTCAAACAAAATAATGATATTTAAAATACCATTTAGACATCCATCTTCCTTACTAAATATATTCTTCAAGATATACAACTGTGTTCTATTCATCATTACATCCATGGTATACCTATGGTGTGCTGCAGTTCCCACCATATCCCTGGCACCTGGCCTAAGTAAGTACTTCATATACCACTGATTAATAGTGTATGCTAAAATCACGAGTTATCGAAAAGTACATATTTTTAAATCATAAAATTAAAATGCATTAATGCTTAATGAATTATTTATAACAATATCTAAGATCTAGTAAATGCTTACTACCTTCTAATTCAATGTTTTATATTCTTTCATGTATTAGCTTTTTTAAACCTCAAAAAAAAAAAGAAATGGAAAAGAACAAAAGATACTTGTTTTTCTACAGCACAGTAAGAAAAAGAAAAATACATGAAAAGAAGAAAGACAGCAGTACCAAAGCTCAAACTTTAATCAGCAAAACTTCTATCTTTAATCTAACTGCACAAGATTTTAAATCAGGAACTTATCTTAGTACTTCATAAACATACTAAATTAGGAACGAGATGAATGTATATCTGAAAACAAAATAATGCATCATTTTACTGTGAGAGTTTACACAGCTTCAAAGAGCAGATGTTTTGGTTCTACCAAACTGTAGTTGACAAATTTGCTAGCAGTGGGAGTAGAAAATTACTTTTCATTTTTAGAAATTATTTGATAGCATTTACAGACCTTTGCTATTTATCACATTGATTAAAAGCTGTCATTTGCAGCATTTATAGTCTTCAAGTACATGTCAAAACAGTTTCTAGCCAATTCGAATGCTCTTCTGAAATGGCATATTAAACCAAACTGGGGTATATATCTCTTCTTTTCTTAGGCAATACATCAAAACTGTGTAGTAAGGTACATTCTAATATAATACTAGAATTTCCCTGATTAAATTTGGAAAGATTCTTATCTATCACTTACAAACTTGGAAAGATGTTTAGATTCAAAGATAAATACGAACAGATAAGAAATACTGTCTTGAAGTGTCATGATAAAATGGTTGCAATTTCCATAAAAGCAACAATATCACAAACCCATTTATCCCATGAGAACAAATCTCATTTCAGGAAAAAAGAAAACTGATCTTTTATTGAAGCTTGTGAATTGGTAGCTGAATTTCCATAAGGATTTCTCACGATCACCAGGAGTTTCTTACATGGATACTGGAAACAACAACAACAACAACAACAACAACAACAACAACAACGTAGTTAAGTTTCCAGTCTCCCTGATCATTTAGTCTCAGAAATTGCCATGAGCTGACTCATGCACACACCTTTATTGTAGTTCTACACTTTGAACACATTGCATATTCTCAAAGTCTTTCTCTCACTAAATAAATAGCTCTTATTTTGAAGAAGGTGTTTATATCTAGATACATTTTTAAAGATTTACTTTATTATTTATCTGAGAAGGGGAAGGGCAGGGGCACCTGGGTGGCTCAGTCGTTAAGCGTCTGCCTTCAGCTCAGGGAGTGATCCCGGAGTTCTGGGATCGAGCCCCACGTCAGGTTCTTCCACTGGAAGCCTGCTTCTTCCTCTCCCACTCCCCCTGCTTGTGTTCCCTGTCTCGCTGGCTGTCTCTATCTCTGTCAAATAAATAAATAAAATCTTAAAAAAAAAAAAAAAAAGAAGGGGAAGGGCAGAGGAGAGGGAGAATCTTAAGTAGACTCCATGCTGAACATGGAGCCTGATGTGGAGCTCGATCTCAAGATCCTGAGCTCATGACCTGAGCTGAAACCAAGAGTCAGAGGCTTAACCAACTGAGCCACCCAGGCGCCCCAAGAAGGGGTCTATATCTAGATACTTTTTGATAAATTCCTAAATAATTGTAGCTTTTGACTAGTTGTTTAAAATTTTCAACTTTCTGTGATGTTTGCATTGTGTATGAAGAGTATTTTAATATGCTATATTACTAAGTAGCATATATATCTATATCTATATTATCATATAGCATATGCATTTTTTTCTCATGGATTTCTTTCATTCAATGTACATTTCATTGATTCTAAGAACTAAGAAACCAATCATCAAGTTTGGTTTCTGACAATTGTTAAGTGTTCAATAAATGTTTGCTAAGTGAGTTCATTAATGAAGACTGTATGCTGAGTGAATATATTTGTATATGTGTATCTATATTGTTAGATAAGTAAAATTCAAAAGGGAAAGCAAAAAGAATGAATACAAAAGAAAGATTCTTGCAGAAACATTACCTGAAAGATCAAAGCTATAAAATGAGGTGGGACGGGGAATGATGGGAATATTGAACAAGCTCCTTAAAACGAGTTAGTCTTATGTTCTGGTTCCTGATTAATTTAAGCATCAATGTTTTAAATATCGATTTTTATATTGGATCAAACTTTCCTTTTATCTCTTCTCCTTTTCTTGCCCTAAAAACAATAATTCCCCATATCTTCAAAAATTTGTATTGGCATTTAATATTTTGAAGATCTTGAAATAAATTTGAAACACACCTTCCCTAAACTTTGACCAAAGGCTAATAGAGCTTATTCCTGTTCTTCCTTTCTCATTGTCTTTCATTGTAAAACATGTAGCTTTCAAAAAATATTATGATAGAGATAATATGTATTTACATAAAATGGTTTTAAAAGTAGATATTATACTGGGGCATCTGGGTGGCTCAGTCCTTAAGCATCTGCCTTCAGCTCAGGGAGTGATCTCAGAATCCTGGGATCAAGCCCCACATTGGGCTCCCTGCTGGAAGCCTGCTTCTTCCTTTCCCACTGCCCCTTGTTGTGTTCCCCCTCTCGCTGACTGTCTCTCTCTCTCTGTCAAATAAATAAATAAAATCTTTAAAAAAAGTAGATATTATCTACATATGTGTAAACATTTAAAATATATATTTAAATCCATGTAGAAATATAATATATGCCAATATCATAACTAACGTTAATCTCAATTCAGGGAATGTTATTAAAGACAATACTTTTAAATATTTATTTATTTTAGAGAGACAGCACAAGAAGGAGGAACTGAGGGAAAAGGAGAGAGTATCTCAACCAGACTCTGCACTGAGCATGGAGCCTGACGTGGGGCTCAATCTCAAGACCCCAAGATCACAACCCAAGCTGAAACTAGGAGTTGGATGCCCAACTGATTGTGTTTAGGTGCCCCTAAAGACAATATTTTCAATCTGAAATAATGGATTACCATAAATTAATCCCTGACATATACAAATTTGTACATAAGTGTGTATATATATATGTATATTTGTGTACATATGTATTTATGTATATATACATAAGTGTATATATATATTTGTGTGTGTATGTACATACATTTATATATATATATAAATATATAAATATATATATATATAAATACACTGTGGTGTATTTAAAATCTTATGACAAGATTTGGGCTTGTGTTTGCTTATTTGGTGGGCAATTCAAAGTATAGTGGTTTTTCTTTGGATTGAGAACTATCAGAAAGTGGGAAATATTATATGGATATCAACTTTATTTGGAATATAGTATCATGAAAAATAATTATTTGTCATTATCCTTAAAGATATTTATGGTTAAATTTTTTAAATACCAACCTATTTCAGAATCATGATACTCTAAACCATATTCACTCAAAGACAGTATTAGATACTTGGCTGACTGAACACAACTGCTTGCCTGTTTAGTCAGATAATTAGTCTAAGAGTTAGCCTAAGCAAATAAATGAATGCAAAGAGCCAAATGTAGCATATCAATTAAGCTCTGACTCTTAGGAAATTAACATCCCTGAGTAATGCTGAGTCCAGGGACACAGTCATGTCTATAGATATCTTTAGGATCGGTACACATATGCAAACTGCATAAACAAGGGCTCATGCGAGTTCTTTGCTTTTTCTCTATAATTTTTCTACTTATTTGTTCTCCCTGGGAAATAGTAAAAGCAATGATTTCTTCTTCCCTACCCTAATTTTCTAATTTCCTTATAAATAAGCTTGTTTATTAATAACCTCTTTACACCATTGGCCTGCAAGATAGGAAGATTACAAGTATATATACATGACATCAAGGGTACTTTTTCCACTTTAACTCTGTCTATTGATGTGTCCCTTCAGTCAGAATCAACCTTGTGACCACTGGAAAAAAAAAAATACGTAGAAAAAAAAAGACCCAATCATCATATAATGAAGAAATTTGTTATGTAAAAGCAAGAAACAGTGTTTGTATGGATGATAATAACTGAATCAGAAAGCCATCTTTATGATACATGATTGATATAGCTACCCAGAATGTAAAGCACTGCCTAGACCTATATAATATTCAAAATCAGATTTAGCCATCAAACTGAGAAAGTCTCCTGAATGTACTTCTGCTCAGACCAGCATCACTA